>NC_060083.1:19678518-20928518 GCF_922984935.1 Meles meles
ATAGTTTTCATCTAAAGATCTGCTTCATTTCCTTTGAAGTGAGTCATAAATAATGTTAGTTTTATTCCTTCCCCAATCATACCAGCTTATCTATTTATTGGTCTCACTGCTCTGGCTGGGAAACCCATAATCAAGGCATCTTTGTGTTCCTTCTGTGCATAAAGAGAATTTGTAAATGTTACCTATCTATAAATGGTATTTGCTCTAGGTTCTTGATAAATTAGCCTGTACTAGATTAAGGAAGTGTCCTTCTACCCCAAGTGTAGTACGTCTTTATCATGAAAGAGTATTGTATCTTATTAAAGTCTTTTTCTACATCTCTTAGCAGGTTAATGAACAGAATTCAGTATTTTTTTTCTATCTATGAAGTGTCTTGAATTTATTGGTCTTTCTGTGTCTATTAAGACCAAAAGGTTTTTCTCCCTTAACTTGTACCTCGTTCATTTTTCACACAGATACAAGATGATCTCTGAATTCACCTGGCCCAACCATGACCTTCCTTCAGACAAAGAGGCTGTCAAGAAGCTGGTTGAACATTGTGGTTTTCAGGATGACGTAGCTTATGGGAAAACCAAAATTTTCATTCGAACACCCCGAACACTGTTTACCTTGGAGGAACTCCGTGCCCAGATGCTCATAAGGATTGTCCTCTTTCTACAAAAGGTAATTTTAGATTTTATAAATAGGGATCAGGTCTTGCTTTTATGTTCTTAAAATTTTGCTGGATGTTTTCTTTGACTCAAGAAATGTTCATGATGGTATATTCTTTGTATCTACGCCTCTCTTAGAATGTTTTCTGTTGCCTCCACACATGACAAATTTATTTGGCTGCCTGAGCTCAAATTATTCTGTCCTCAAAATTCAAGACATTTTATCTTCTGATGTTTAAAGTTAGGGAGATGTCTGAAGTAGCCAGCTTTTTGTCTCTGTCATTAGCTGGGTTTCCCCCCCGTCAGCCTAACTGGGTAAAGGACTTTTTTTTTTAAATCTGGTAATTCCAAAGTTTTGCTGACATGTTTAAAATCCCCTGCTCAGCCATCATAACCGAGCACCAGCACTTGACTGAGGAGTGAGGTGCCGACTGGAAGCTCATTAGCTCATAGTAGCACTCGTCATTATTCTGGGCAGGGCCCCCTTCTCACTTCATTCACTCATTCATGTTTTCTTTTTATCTGCCATACCCACATACCCATTTCCGTGCCTTCTAGGTGAGCCATTTTGATTTAAAAAATTATATATGGGGCGCCTGGGTGGCTCAGTGGATGAAAGCCTCTGCCTTCAGCTCAGGTCATGATCCCAGGGTCCTGGGATGGAGCCCCGCATCGGGCTCTCTGCTCAGCAGGGAGCCTGCTTCCCCCTCTCTCTCTGCCTACCTCTCTGCCTACTTGTGATCTCTGTCAGATAAGTAAATAAAATCTTTTTAAAAAATTATATATGTATCTTTTAAAAAATCTTGTGCCTCTGCGAGAGATATGTTTTCTATGGGGTATATACCAGGAGAAAAGCTGCTGGGTCAGATGGTGTAGCTGGCCTGATCGGTGTAAGTTGTGCCTTTTTCCTCCCCAAAAGGACTGTCTGTTTGCACCAACTCGCTCAGGGAGTTACTGTGCCCGCGTCCTGACTAGTAGTGTCCAGCCACCGCAGTTTTGTAAGAGTAGTAGGCTCTGGTACTGGTATCTCGCTGTTGTTTTACTTTGTGTTTCTCTGGTTACCGTTGAACCTGAGCATCTCGCTAAATGCTTATTTGCTCCTTGGGTCTTCCTGTAAACTGTCCTCTGTCCATTTTTCCCCTGGAGCTGGTACCATTTTCTTGTTGATTAGAAGACATTTCCTTGAGTATTTTGGACATGAATCACCTATTCACATTGGACACTTAAAATGTGGTTGGTTGGTTGGTTGGTTGGTTTTTCCTTTAGAGAGGGATTGGGTGGCAGAGGGAGAGAGAGTCTTAAGCAACTGTGCAGCCTGACACAGGGCTTGATCTCATGACCCTGAGATCACACACAACCTCAGACACCCAACCAGCTGAGCCACCCAGGTGCCCTGAAGAGAATTCTTAATTTTGACATTATCAAATTCTTCAATTCTTCGTCTTACATTTTGTTGAGGAGGGCTATCCTTCTCTCCAGGTCACAAAGATGGTAGCCTCTGTTTCCTCCTCTAAACTGTATACTTTTATCTTGCACATTTAGGTCTTGAATCCATCTAGAACCTACTTATATATGTGGTTTTACGTAAGAATCCGGTTTCATTTTATGGACCATCTGCTGAACAGTGTGTCCTTTCCCCATTGATCTGTGGTGCCACTTTTATCATATGTTATCATGTGTATATATTCTGTCTCTGAATGCTTATACAGTTGCCCATTTTTACATCAATGCCACAGAGTTTCTGTTGCAGTGTGGTGTGTCTTAGGGTATGGTAGGGTCAGTCATCTTCTCACTCTTCTTTGTGCAGATGGATTAACCTACACCTAGACCTTTATTTTGCAATATAAATGTTATTGTGTGTTTATTGGGTTCATTAAATTCAACAATAATTTTATTAGGATGGCATTGAATTTATACATTAATTCGAAAGAATTAACATTTTTACAATATTAAATCATCTTAAAAGTACAGAATAGGCTTCTTTAAGTCACTTCTTTGAACTTAGATTAAGAGAGGCCATATAAATCCATGGTTAATTCCTAGATGTCTTATTGTTTTTATTACTGCTGTGAATTTTTTATTCTACATGCCAGTGTTGGTACAGAAAAATAATATGGGCTTATGTTGGTTTGTCTGTATCCAGAAGGCAACCTTTGTTCATTCTGTTAGTTTTTCTGGGTAAATGGTTCTATCATGTGCAAATAATGAAGGTTTTTCTCTTCCCTTCCGATGACCAACATGTTTCTAAGTTTTGCTCTCTATTTGTTTTGCCTAGAACTCAGAAAGTCTTTCAGAGTAGAATACTAAATTCTGTTTCTTCTTGAAACAGTTTCCTTTTGCTAACTGGCTTTTTTTGTATTGCTTTTACTCCGTTGTGTTTTGTGCAGGGTGGGTGTCTGTTTTCTCTCTCCATGGTCAGTCATTTTTTTTTTAAGATTTTATTTATTTATTTGACAGAGAGAGAGATCACAAGTAGGCGAGAGGCGGGCAGAAGGAGAGGGGGAAGCAGGCTGAGTGAGCAGAGAGCCCAATGCGGGGCTCGATCCCAGGACCCTGGGATCATGACCTGAGCCGAAGGCAGACACTTAACCGACTGAGCCACCCAGGCGTCCCAAGAGATACAGCATTAAACCAGAATTTCCGATAACTGACTTTTATATTCCCTTTTTGAATAAAAACAAGCTTTATCTTTTTTTTTCTGATTATCCATTAAGGCATACTTATTGCAAAAACAAATTCAAGCCATACCAAAAAGTGTAAGAGAAATAGTGGAGAATCACCTAAAATCCCACCATCCAGAGTACAAATCATTAGTGTTGTGGTGGTCATCCTTTCTAATATCTTTCTGTGCAAGAAGCATATGTACTATAATACAAATGACATCATAGTTCACATGGTGATTTTTTTATGAGCACCTTTCTCTTGTTTTTTTTTTTTAATAATATTTTAGTATTCTTTTTCCCACATTTACCTTCTCTGCCCACAACTCCTCCCACCAAGTGTGTCAAAAGGTCCCCAAGACCACTTCCAGTTGTGGTGATTCACTAAAAGGATTCACAGGCCTCAGCCTATAGTTGTGAATAAATTTATTTCAGCAATGAATTACAATTATTAATGAATTTATTCATGAATTAAATTTATTACAGCAAAAGGATGCAGAGCAAAAATCAGCAAAGGGAAAAGGCACAGCAGGTAAAATCCAGAGGAAACCAGGAGAAGCTTCCAAAAGTTTTCTCCTAGTGGAGTTGCACAGGACATGCTTAATTCCTGCAGAAATGAACTGTGACAACACATGCTAAGTGTTGTCTACCAGGGAGCCCATCAGAGACTCAGTGCTTGAAGTTTTTACTGGGGACTGGTTACGTTTGCACCCTCTGCCCCACATGTACCGAAATCCCATACTCGAAGAAGGGCAGCAGGTATTATAAACCCCACTGTTTGCACAAGTGGTGTAACCACATTGAGTCACTCTTACCATTTAGGGAAAGTTTTATATCAGCATGTGAAACTGTTTCCAGTCAAGTTAAAAGACACTGGCCAAGGGCCAACTTTGGACGCAGACCTTTCTAGGGATACAGTCTCACGACTGCTGTGTTAACTCCTTTCCAGGTGCTCCCACAGTCTTCCCATAACTTTAATAGACTTCCTTGTACACGTAGGAATCTTTCATCCTATGCACTGAAGACTTCTGTGCACTGGATCCCCCTGAGCAAGATTATTGTTTGAAGGGCGTAATCATAGATATTAACCACTCACATTGTGTAGCCCACAATGTAAGTGAACTTATTTTCCCTGATTTTTTTTTTAACTGCAGTGACTTTTACCAGGCTTTTGAATTTTTTTCATTCTTATCAGTAAGAAATGGTGTCTCATTCTACTTCAATTTTGTGTTCTCATGACTCTTCATGAGGGTGTGTTTCTTGGCCTTTTCAGATTACCTCACCTGTTATTTGCTTATTTGTATCCTTGGCCCAATTTTCTATTGGGTTGTTTACCTTTTGCTTTTAAATTTGTGGGAGCGATTATCTTTAGGTATTGCAGCTATTTTCCTAAGCTATCATTTGTCATTATGGTGTACTCTTCGACATGAAATTTTCCACTTAATATGTCTTATCTTTTTTTTCATTGTGTCTTTGTGTTTCTTCAGAGAAGTTTTAGATCTGGGATTTAGGTTTTATACGTGGTATTATATAAGGGTCCAGCTCTGTTTTGTTCCAAGTTAAAACCCAGCTATTCTAATTCAGTTTATTTAAAAATTCCTCTTTTTTCCACTAAATTAAAATTCCGCTTTTGTCTAATAATAAATTCCCATATATACTTGAGTCTATTTTCAGGACTCACTCTTTTATTCCATTGACAATTCCTGTGCCAATATCCTACTGTGTGATACTGTGTGGCCTTAACATGTGAGAACCTAACGTTCCATGTATTCTCATGCCTTTTCTGCACCTTCGTGGAGATTTAATGGCAAGTTAGAAGTGGCAGAGTCAATGACGTTAACTAAAACCAGAACCTCCAAAATTGTTGTCCTTAAGAGAACAAACCGCAAAACCACAGAGATTACAGAAAAGATGCAGATTGCATTGCTTTCTGATTCATACAAAATGCGTAGGTTCACACTATAACCGTCTAAACCACTGGGTGTGCAGTATCAAGAATTCCAGGTAATCTGTGTAGTGCGTCTTGCTTATCTTCATATATTTGGTCATATTCTTGACATTTTAGGAGATTTGTGAAGTGCTACAAATATCTTTTCTTTATTTTTTTAAAATTTTTATTTATTTGACAGAGAGAGATCCACAAGTAGGCAGAGAGGCAGGGAGAGAGAGAGGAAGAAAGCAGTCTCCTTGCTGAGCAGAGAGCCCGATGCGGGACTTGATCCCAGGACCCTGGGATCATGACCTGAGCCAAAGGCAGAGGCTTTAACCCACTGAGCCACCCAGGCGCCCCTACAAAGATCTTTTCTTTAAAGAAATGACCATCTTAGGGACCCCTGGGTGGCTCAGTCCATTGAATGTCCAATGCTTGGTTTCAGCTCAGGTCGTGATCTCAGGGTCGTGGGATCACACCCGACGTCAGGCTCCGTGCTCAATGCAGAGTCTGCTTGAGATTCTCTCTCCCTCTACCCTGTGCTTGTTCTCGCTCTCTTTCTAAAATGAATAGATGGCTCTTTTCCCCCAAAAAAGAAGAAAAAAAAAAGAAAGAGCAAGCCATCTTAAAAGACCATCTAGAGATCAAAGACTTTTATTGGTTTCATAGTACATAAGTGGTAGCAATACAGGTTCGTGGAGGAAAATGAAACAAGCAAAATTTTATATGAAATATAAATTAATCATGTCGTCTAGTTATGTAATAGTACTTCTTCCATCTTCACGTGTGTAACCACGTATTTATGTATTTATAGGAGCTGGCTTGGTCCTTAATGTGATTTCCTAGAGCTTCTTCCGTCATTTATCTGCTATTACCGGATGTTCAGGATTTTCCCATTTTCCCCTGTCTAGGTCCCACTGCAGTGCACAGCTGTGCTTGCCTAGAGGGGTGCCTGGCCCAGAGTTCAATGCTATTAGTTATTGTTCCTGCTTGTGCTGTTTTTACTACTAGCAAGCGCTTTTCATCATCCTTGATTATTTTCTTAGAATAAATTCTCAGACAGACATTTTTGGTTTAACAATACACACTTTCCAGATTTTCTCTACCCATCACCAGACAGCTTCTGGAAAGATTTATGCTCCCACCCACTGGGGCGTGAAAGAGCCAGCCTCCCTGAAGCCCTGGATATTTTTATCCTTCTAAACACCCTCTCTGAATGACCTAAAACCTGAATGTTTTGCCTGAATATTGAAAAGAGCATGTTGTACAAAACCCCAGCTGTTGTGAACACACCTTTGCATCACTGAAAGAAATGAATCGGGCTAGCCAGTGGGATTTTTTTAAAGGTCACACTTCTGTTCCTTTAGTAATCCGTAATTGCTTCACGTACCCTCAACATCGGTGTCTGTGCGTGTGTTCCTTACACCACACTCGAATGAGAAATCCAATAAGATGGTGTTTCCAGGCAGCACTGAAGAACTATTTAAATTCAGAATTACAGGTGCTGAGAGAGCCATTGTCAGCGCGGCCGAAGCATGTGGTGCTGAGGGGGCGTGTACAGTAAGTGTGTTGTGAGGCTGATCTGTTCACGTTGACTTTGTTGTTGTAGCTTTTTTCCTTCTTCAACTTGGATTTTCCTCATTTTGGCTCTTTTATCATTTACCTTCTGTATGTTGTGTTCATTAATTCTCGGAAAATAAGACACTTATTTGTTGCCTCGTTGGGGAAACCCTGAGGAAAGACTGTAGTTTCTTATACAATTTTAATGAAAATACCACACCAAATGCACTACAAAGAGTCACGATCCTCTAATATTCTGTACACATTTTGTTTAAAATATGTCACTGTCTTAGGGAAGAAGTGGGGTATGGGTCATCCCAAGAAACTCTCCCTTTTTGTTTTTGGTGCGTTTATAGTTTTAAACTTATGTTTTCATTTTAGGGAATCACAGGGCAAGATCAAAACTGTCATATAAGGTGACATGAAAGATGGGTTCTTAAAGGGAGATAGAGGTTGTGATAAAGCTGAGGAAGGAGGAAAAGACCCTCCAGCTAGTGAGATAAAATATTTAGTGTGGGCTATACTCATGTGTGATCGTTGTCTCCAGTTTTATATGGAGTTGAGAATTTTTTTAAAAATTCAATATCCAGGTGGTGGGTAATAGGGAGGGCACGTACTGCATGGAGCACTGGGTGTGATGCCAAAACAATGAACACTGTTACGCTGTAAATAAACAAATAAAAAAATAAATAAATAAAAAATAAAAAAATTCAATATCATAAATATTTGGCATTCTGTTGACAAATTGATATTGTGAGAATATTATACAAAAATAAGGCTACCTGTTTGTATCAGTGCATCAGCAGTATTTAAGCATCAGGCATAATGTTTGGTAAAGGACATACAAAAGCATGGAAGATCCAGTGTCCTTTTGAAATGGCACATGGGACAGCTTCTTCTTGTTTTTGTGCCAGGAGTAGCTGTACTTCCGGGCCACCGCCTTCAAACTGGCAGTCATGTTGTGCGGAGGGGACCACACTCTGCAAAGCCTGCCTTGTGAAATCTCCTGGAGTGGTGATACTAGACATCCTTGAAATGTTCCTGAATTTGCTGGGAATGCTTGCACTGAGTTTCTGTCCATGCTTGCTGTGAGGCAGATGCATTTGAGCACGTTAAGGAGGTATCCGTCCATCCCCATTGTGTTAAGAAGAGTACTTTCAAAATCAAGAGTAGATTTAAAAAAAAAAAAAAGGTGTCGAACTAAATGGAATTACTTCTTCGTAGGAATCAAGACGCTTGTGTCATTTTTTTTTTCTCTTTTGAGTTATCAATTCTGAGAATGGTACTGATCAATTAAGTGTCAGTATGATGTTTGCCTCAGCAAGATAACCTTCTTGTCCCATGTTCTGGAACAGTCTAACCCCATAGGAGTTCGTCTGTTCAGGTTGAATTTCCCTGTGAAGACATCTAAGAGGGGGTATTTGTTGGGTCATAACTCTTCAACAACTTTCTCTCGTTCTTCATAAGAGTTGATGTGTTCTTATTTTGAATCTTCCATGGAATCAATTTGGGTGATTTGCAGTTTCCTAGAAAATCATACAGGTTCTCAAATTTAATTGAATAGACCTGAACAAAGTAATCTCTTATATTTCTTTTCATTTCCCCTGTGTCTTTAGTCATTCCTCTCCTATCATTTCTTATTTTGTGAATTTGATTTGTGCTTACTCTTTTTTCTTGATAAGCTTTAATGATGCATTTTACTGTGTTTTTTCCCTCAGTGAACCAGCTCTCTGATTTATTCATTCCACCATTTTCTTATTTCTAATTTATCAGTTTTGCCTTTTAATCTTCATCAGTTCCTTCTTCTGGAATGGAAAGAGCAGAAACAAGCAGGAGATGATCTTTTCTCCAACTTCTGATATTGGGTGCTTCATGAATTTATTAATAATGGATATGAAATTTTTTAGAACTGTTTTTGCTGATATATTATCATTTATAATAAGACCTAATATACTATCATTTAATTATTTTTATAAGACCTGATATATTATCATTTAATTATTTTTATGTTCAAATTTCCTCTTTCCCAAAAAGTTGTTTAAAAAATATTTTTTTCCAATTTAAACATGTTTATTGTTTGTTTTTTTTTTTTAGTTGATCTATAATTGACACACAATATTACATTAGTTTCAGGAGAACAGGATAGTGATTCCACAAGTCTATACGCTGCCTTCGCACAGCATAGCTACCATTTCTCACCATACAACCCTAGTACAATATCATGGACTATATCCCTTGTGATGCACCTTTTCTTCCTGTAACTTATTCATTCCATAGCTGGAACCATACCCCCTACTCCCGTTCACCATTCTACCCATCTTGCCACCCTCTCCCCTCTGGCAACCATCAGATTTATGGGTCTGTTTCTTGTTTTTGTTGGTTTTGTTTTTTAGATTCCGCATATAAGTGAAATCATATGCTATTTGTCTTTCTCTGACTTACGTCACTTAGCATAATATCCCCTAGATCCATCCATATTAGCACAAACAGCAAGAGCCCATCCTGTGTGTGTGTGTGTGTGTGTGTGTACACACCACATCTTTTTTATCCATTCATGTATCAGTGGGCACTTGGACTGCTTCCATGTCTTGACTATTGTAAATAATGCTGCAATAAACACAGGTGTGTATATATCTTTTCAAATTAGTATTCTCATTTCCTTTGGGTTAATACCCACTAGAAGAATTATTGGATTGTATGGTACTTTTATTTTTAATTTTTTGAGGAGCCTCCATGCTGTTTTCCGGAGTGGCTGCACCAGTTTGCATTCCCAGCAACAGTGCGTGAGGGTTCCCCTTCCTCCACATCCTCACCAGCACCTGTTGTTTCTTGTCTTTCTGATTCTGGCCATTCTGACAGGGATAAAGTGATATCTCATTGTGGTTTTGACCTGCCCTTCCCTGCGATGAGTGATGGTGAGCGTCTTTTCATGTATCTGTTGACTAGTCAAAAATATTTAAAAAATCATTCCCAGGCGATCCATGTTTTGTGTACTCTCGGTTTTGCTTTCTAGTTTTTTAGTGATTTTTAGTTTTACTGCATTCTGATCACAGAATGTTAAGCTTATTAACTCCAGTTTCTGGAATTTATTAAATTTGTGGAGCCTAGTGTACAGCCACTGTCTAACTTGAAAAAAGGTGGATTTTCTCTGTCTTTTTGGACATTTTTATCATGAAGCATTCCAAATACTCACAAAAGTAGAAGGAAGAGCATGAAGACTTCCCGTGTTCCCTTCTCACAGTGTCAGCAACTGTCCTGCAGTTCAACAGTTTCACCTCATGCTTCGATGTGTGGGGGTTTGGTTTGGTGTTTTAAAAGGAGATCCCAGCCGTCTGATCGTTTCACCCTACATGCCATTCTAATCTGTACAGAGGACGTCGCGTGCCACTCTCATACCCCTTAAAATTAACTATAATTCCTCAACATCGCCTAATAAGTAGTTTGTGTTTCTTGTTCCCAGTTGTCTTAGAACTGTCTTCCCACAGATGGTTAGGGATAGGAGCCCCGAAACAGAGGCACCTTGGAGAATGGGACACACTAGTCTTTAGCATATTAATTATGATTTTCCATGATATGTCATCCTTTTTCTTAAAAGATTTTATTTATTTATTTATTTATTGGACAGAGAGAGAGAGATCACAAGTAGGAAGAGAGGCAGGCAGAAGGAGAGGGAGAAGCAGGCTCCCCGCTGAGCAGAGAGCCCGATGTGGGGCTCGATCCCAGGACCCTGAGCCGAAGGCAGAGGCTTAACCCACTGAGCCACCCAGGCGCCCCGTGATATTTCATCCTTAAAAAATGGTATGTTCTAAAGGCGGCTCCTGTATCGTGTGTCGTAAGGACTGCTCTGGTTGGTTTGTCGTAACCAACTGTAACATTGTACGTTCTTGTGCTTACTTGCTAGATATGTGCTGTACGGTTTTAGGGGTGGGCTATATTATGGTATGGTATAATATCACATATTAGGGTTGTATTGTGTAGACAGATCTTGTGAGGGATCAAAAGTAGCTCATTAAAGCATATCATGAAAACAGTAAATTCTAAAACAGAGAAGACTACCATAGATAAATAGTCTCAGAGGTTAGCACAGACCTCAGGATAGTAACTGTGTAAACCAGCCAAAAGAAAAAGTGTGAATAGAATCATTATCTGAAAATTGGATCCTGTTGTTTAGTTTTTCATTTGCCCCTATTCCCTGATGTGTCGTGTATTTCAAAACATTGTCACGTAGTGGCATGAAGCCATGGGGGCTTTCACATCATTTTCAAGCAAAGCTCACTGACTTCTTGGCAAAACCAGTCAAGTGTTTTCTTTCTCAGATTAAAAGCAAAATAATTATCTCTCATATAAAATTGATTAATTTTGCCCTTAAAGGTTTTTTTGGGGTATGGGGGGCCACCAGTTAGAGGGAGAGGCAGAGAGAAAGGGAAAGAAGCAGGCTCCCCCCTGAGCAGGGAGCCCGACATGGGGCTCGATCCCTAGGCCCCGGGATCATGACCTGAGCTGAAGGCAGACGCTTAACAAACTGAGCCACCCAGGAGCCCCTTGCCCTTAAAGTTTAAAAAAAAAAAAAATGCAGTAGCTAATCTTTGGTGAGTGACGGTGTTTGGGATACTTCTGCATATATTAAGTAGATCTTTATAAGAATCCTGTGAATGAGTGTCTAGTATTATTTTCACTTAATAGGAAAGGGAACTCAAGCCACCGAGTGCCTGAGTAAGTCCCTGGAGGTCACAGACATGGTGAACGCCAGAGCTGGGACCTGCCCCCTGTAGGCCAGCTGTTAACCACCATTCTCTTTCACCACTGTGGCATCATTCACAATATCCTCCTTGTAGGAAAAACAGGTATGACTCACGCTGCCGAAGAACAGCGTACAAAACCAGCCACAAAAGTGGTGGTGGCATCATGGTCAAGGAGGAAGAAGAACATGATAATAAAGATCCCTTTATTAAAGGACATCAGTAGACATGTAGAGGTATGAGTCATTTACTACTAAGTATGTGAACTGAGATACATTTTGAATACAATTGGAAGGAAACATTTATGTTGAAAGTATGAATCAGCTTTGACATGCGTATGTACATTAATGAAAGTAATCAGTGATTCAAGTTTACTGAGAATAGAGTCTCCAGGAAAAGAGATTTTTATTTGTTTTGGTAAAGGTGACTTGTGAGCCATGAGCAGGTTGGGAAAGATGTGTTAGGATGACTGTAGATGAAGTATAAGGTTGATTACAGGAGGGAGGGGAGGCTGTTGTGGCCCCCAGGGCCAGTCCATTCATTGCTTCATTCATGGGGAATATCTATGGTCAAAAATATGATGCTTGAGCTTAACTAAGTGTCAAAAGGAATAAAGGAAAAAAAATGTGCGTTTGATCACGTGGTGGCCATTGACTCTATGTTCAGTGTGCTGTGAGAAGCAAATAGCCTGTGTCCTTCCCAGCACTGTGAGATGTGGCCATGCGGGAGAAGGGTGCTCGTATGCATTTTTTTTTTTTTTTTATTTGACAGAGAGAGATCACAAGTAGATAGAGAGGCAGGCAGAGACAGAGAGAGAGGGGGAAGCAGGCTCCCCGCTGAGCAGAGAGCCCGATGCGGGACTCGATCCCAGGACCCTGAGATCATGACCTGAGCCGAAGGCAGCAGCTTAACCCACTGAGCCACCCAGGCGCCCTCGTATGCATTTTTAAATAAGTAATGCATCGAGTTTGTTCATTCATTACCGAATAGGGACATAAAAACGAACTGTGCTCCAGCCAGAAGCAGCCGACAGCCTAGTCAGGAGGGAGATGTGTTAGCACTCCAGCCAGTGGGATGGGGTAATTGGGACACTCTGGCGTATGGAATCACTGCCAGGTGGGCTCTGAGCATAGACCCTGAGCTTCCCGAGCTGAGGACAGAAAGCTTTCTGGGAGAAGAAGTAGTACCAGAAAGTTTGGGAACCACCCTGCTAGATTCACGTTTACGGAAGAACAGATCTTAATCTATATTTCATAAACCATTTTTACAGGTTGAGTTCATTGGAACTGGACCTGTGATATCATAGTCGGCTGATTGTCACTTATAGGGTAAAATTGCAACAAACAGAAGTAACAGAGTTTTCGGGGCACCCGGGTGGCTCAATTGTTAGGCGTCAGCCTTCAGCTCAGGTCATGATCCCAGGGTCCTGGAATCAAGACCTGCATTGGGCTCCCTGCTCAGCTGGGAGCCTGCTTCTCCCTCTCCCTCTGCCCCTCTGCTGTGTTCCCTCTCTCTCACTGTGTCTCTCTCTGTCAAATAATAAAACCTTTAAAAAGAAAAAAAAGAAAGAAGTAACAAAGTTTCCTACAAAAGTAATTCAAACAAGTGTTGTTTTCCAGAATCAACCCAGACTAACCCTCGTCCTTGAAATTACTAAAACAGCTCTTTCAATGTTGCGGGGAAGTTCCTTGCCCTTCGTGGGAAACAGCCGTATGGATAATTAGGAGCAATCATACATGGCTGCAGTACAACCTGCAGTGACAGGATTAGATTTAGCTTGAATTTTATAACAAGCATATAAATATTTACTAACGTTTCTCTTGTTTACCTAACAAGATGTAGAGAGCCAGCCTAGGGCTTGTCTTCTTAAAACACCTGGGTCAACAAGCTCCCATTCTGTCATGGTTCCTCATTAATAACCTCTGTTTGAGCCCACAGCCCCTGATTTGATTATACCTTTCCTGTCATGGCCCGCAATACTCTCTCACCACGCTGTGCTGTGAAGTCTCCTGCAACGTGATTTTTTTCACTCAGCATGTTTCTCAAATTTTCCTGGGTCCATAATTGTAGCCCTAGTTTATTTACTTTTACTTCTTTATGCCATTTCATTATGGAAGAGCCATTAATTTTCCTGATAATACTTAGTTTTTCCATTTTTTTTGTCATTCGAACTAATGCTACAATGAACATTTTTGAATGTTTCCTTTCTAGAAAGGACTAAGTCTTTGTGGGACAACTTCTCTCTTCCCCTCCCCAAAAAGCTCACCTTAGAAAATTCAAGAATACACCATGTTACATTCCATTTGCTGGTGGTGATATCATCACATGCAACAGAGCCTCTGGAAAACTCCGCTGTAGCTTTGTGAGAGCATAAGAATTAACGAAGGTAAAAAAAGTGCTGGTTTTATTATGAAACCAGTTTTTCTCTTGAGACTCCCTTGAAAGGGTCTCGGCAATGCTCAAGGTTCCCCACTCCATGTCCTAAGAACTGCTTCTCTAGAGAACATATCCCACACTGCAAATGCTAGGTTTTAGAGTCTGCACATTTTCAAAGTTTACTAAAGATTGTCCAATTGCTTTCCAAAGTAACTGTCCACTTAACCTGAAATATATGAGAGTTTTTATTGGTCCCTATCCTTGTCAACAATTTGAATTCTCAGAATTTTGCATTTTCACCAATCTAATATTGACACCTAAGTCAGTCCCTGACTCTCTTGCAAGCTCAGCTGTGGGTAGGGGTACAGGGGTACGTGTTATCTTCTCTTGGCAGTGGGCATGTCTGGTTATCTAGTCTGCCATGTTCCTCCCATACTTGATGGAAGTCCCATTGAAAGGTTTAAGAGGGAGAGGTGATGTGGTCATTTTGAGTTTTAAATCGGTCCGTGGTAAGGGAAAATTAGAAGTCAAGGTTGGAGGAGTTCCCTAGATCAGTTGGTTAAGTGTCTGACTCTTGATCTCAGCTCAGGTCCTGATCTCAAGGTTGCAAGGCCTGCATTAGGCTCCACACTGGGCATGGAGCCTACTTTAAAAAAAAAAAAAAGGTCAAGACTGGAGGTAGGAGGGCCAATAAAAACTTCTTGCTATAATCTAGGGGAAAACAAATGGGGTCCTCAATCAAAGCATTGGTAATTGAGATGGGGAGAAATTTGAGAAATATTTAGGAATTAAAATTAATTAAGTTAAATTAATTAAAAAAGGATACCTGGTTGGCTCAGTTAGTAGACCATGTGACTCTTGATCTCGGGGTCATGAGTTCAGTCCCCACATTGAGCATAGAGCTTACTTACAAAAAAAAAAAGTCAGCCCATCATGACAGTTGTTGGGATGGGAGACAGATAAAAGCCAAGAATCAATAGTTCCCAGGTTTCCAGCACATAGCTGGTGTCGCTCGCTAGCCACTGACAAAGAGATGGAGGGTATGGGAGCTTGATGTGGAGGAAAGTAACAGTTTGAGGCACGATGTGTTCAGGGTGTCTGGGAGACATTCAAGCCAAGATGACCAGCAAGCCAATGGACACAGGAATCAGGGAAGTGAAAGAAATAGCAAATTTCAAGTGAGAAGAAATGATCAGTATCAGGCATAGAAATGTCCAACAAAGCAAGGGCTGGGAAGTGCCTCCTTAATCTGGCGTTTAGGAGACAACTGGTTTATTAATAACCATCACGGTAAAGTTGACCCAGATGAAGGCAGGAGTACAGGAGCAGAAGAAACACAAACCAAGTACCAGAATCCTCAAGTGAGAAGTATGTTGAGCATTTACTGGTAGCTCATGGTAATGAAGATAGGTATGGGAAAGGATGTATGTTCTTTTTTTTTTTTTAATTTTTTTTTTCAGCATAACAGTATTTATTGTTTTTGCATGACACCCAGTGCTCCATGCAGTATGTGCCCTCCCTATTACCCACCACCTGGTTCCCCCAACCTCCCACCCCCCGCCCCTTCAAGACCCTCAGGTTCTTTTTCAGAGTCCATGGTCTCTCATGGTTCACCTCCCCTTCCAGTTTCCCTCAACTTCCTTCTCCTCTCCATCTCCCAATGTCCTCCATGTTATTTGTTATGCTCCACAAATAAGTGAAACCAAATCTCTTCAGTCCCGTCCATGTTGCTACAAAAGTTGGGTATTCATCCTTTCTGATGGAGGCATAATACTCCATCGTGTATATGGACCACGTCTTCCTTATCCATTCGTCCGTTGAAGGGCATCTTGGTTCTTCCACAGTTTGGCGACTGTGGCCGTTGCTGCTATAAAATTGGGGTAAAGATGGCCCTTCTTTTCACGACATCTGTATCTTTAGGATGTATGTTCTTTTTTTTTTTTTTAAGATTTTATTTATTTATTTGACAGAGAGAGATCACAAGTAGACAGAGAGGCAGGCAGAGAGAGAGGGGAAAGCAGGCTCCCTGCAGAGCAGAGAGCCCGATGTGGGACTCGATCCCAGGACCCTGAGATCATGACCTGAGCCGAAGGCAGCGGCTTAACCCACTGAGCCACCCAGGTGCCCCAGGATGTATGTTCTTAATGAAGAAACGGAGGGGTGTTTATCGCGTGGAGGACATTTAGTAAATGAGTATCGAACACTGAAGCCTTACCCCTGTAGGTTACTGAGCGGCGCTATTACAGTAACATTAGTGTATAAGCCATTTATTTTATTCTTATGAAGAAAATTTCTGTTGAGTTATAATGTAAGCCAGTAACTGATGCCATTTAGTATTTACACAGAGGCAAATGCAGAGGCCTCTTAGAACAATAAAAATGCTTCAGAAATTCAACAGAACAACAGAGCATTCTTTCCCCTTCCTCCTCCCTCCCTCCTTCCCCTCTCCTCCCTTCCCCCCTCTCCCTCCCTCCCTCCCCCTTTCCACAGACCCTCCCTTCAGCTTCCCTTTTTTCTCCTCCCACCTAACTGATGAATAAAAAAGATAAAAGCATATTTGGAAAATAATGGTGACATGTCAAAAATAATTTGTTTCTCATTTATCTCCTCTCAGATACTGCCGGTAAGAAATCCCTGCCACCCCTTCCCCAGCCTGCTCCCCCATAAGTTGGAAGCAGATGATTTGCTCCCCCTGAAAGAGCAGCAAATCCGTTGCCCGGGTGATTTCTCATTACTAAGGCAACCAATTTGGTGCATCAGTGTGAATCCCAATTTTAAAATGTAATTATGCCAAGATATGTACATATGCTTGAGATTTGCTTAAAAGGAATCTGTTCCCCTTTGGAAGGAAAACATTTCCTATGTTAGGTGAAAGAAAGGGTGAAACGTTGCTTTTCTTCTTTGCTAGCTTAAATACACCTTTCGACCGAGCTCCCCTGCCATGCTTAGTAAAAGAGCTTGCATTGGTTTTCCTCTCACCACTTTTTTTTTTAACTTGAGATGTTCCCTTTCCAAGACACTTCTCTCTTGATACCTGTCACTCATAACCCGGCAGCTGTTGTCTCCATGACTACACTTTCTGGCCCCTATAGGTGGTGGTAGGAAAAAAAGGAAGGGGAAAGAAAAAAAAAAACAAACCCTTGGCTGCATTTTTCATTGCCCTTTTCCTTTTTTAATTGCTGGAAGCTCAAGAGAGTGATTCTTTGTAAGGAATTAATTAGGGAAGGGGAGGCAATCTACAAATAGATGTTTATATTAAATTACAAAACTTGTGAACAGTTCAGTGAGGATGGCCATCCCAGACTCAAATGAGAGATCACACAGATAGGATGTATACAACCCGAAGCTTGTCGGGAGGAAAGCTCTATTACCTGAGTAGCTGAAACTGTGCACAGCCAAGCCAGACAATACCGCTGAAGCACGGCTGAGCAATTAATTTTTCTTCCTCCTCAACAAAAATTATTACTTAGAAATAAAACCTATTTAGGTGGCAGGAGTATTTACTTTAATTACCAACCCTATTAAATAATGAAATCCCTGTAGCTCATTAATTTTCCCAGTTCCTGCTGCAGCCAGGAATCTCTGGGCTGGGTTTGGAGTTGGGAATTTCAAGTGTAATTGTCTCCCTTCCCACCCACACCCCTGCCCCATTGCCTAGATGCCTCTTCGCCTTCTTGGGTGACTCCATGGTCTGTGTAACTTTTTTTTTTATATTTTATTTACTTTATTTGACAGAGAGGTCACAAGTAGGCAGAGAGGCAGGTAGAGAGAGAGGGAGAAACAGGCTCCCCACTGAGCAGAGAGCCCGATGCGGGGCTCGATCCCAGGACCCTGAGAGCATGACCTGAGCCGAAGGCAGAGGCTTAAACCACTGAGCCACCCAGGTGCCCCATCTGTGTAACTTTTACCATAAGCTCCCTTGGATCCTTTTGGAAATAATTGGGTGACAAATACTAAAGGCAGCGATGAAATTATTGTAATGGACATTCGTTGCTTAGTGACAGCACTGATATTTAATGTAAAATATCACCTCCCCCCAAGACAATTTTTCAAAACTGACTTTTAAAAAAGGCTAAGTACATAATTTTGCACTGTGCTTCATTAAGCCAAGATACTTAAGAGATGGTAAAATGTGTCGTGTTTACCAAGTTAGGTATATAATGGAATCCACGTGGCTCAAGTGTGAGCATGGGCAGGGTTTAGGGATATTTGATTCCTTTCCTTCCTAGAGCAAAGGTGTCTGACTGCTACCAGGAAATCCAAGTGTATCCATAACTGTTCATATTCTCTCATGGTACATTTAAACACAGCCCACTTGGACGATTAAGTTTAGCTAACCAAAAAAAAGTTTATGAAATATTCAGCATGTTCTGGGAAATGTGTCATTATTTATTGCCTATATTTGGAGCATTCGGTTTTCTCGTTATGGGCAGACTTTAACTCTATTCTTTTTTTAAGGTGCAGAATGGAAATGCCTTCAATAGACAAAGGGCCCTTCCAAAAAAAATTAGATGAATACATCATTAAAAAAACTGAGCCAAAAATATGGGTGATCAGTTCACCAAAAAAAAAAAAAAAAAAGAATAATGGCCATCATTTTTTTTCACCTGTCGGATACTCAAGGTTTTTTTAAAAATCATACTCTGTATTGCTGAGGATACGTGTACTAGAGACATAGGAGTAAATTGGTGATAACTTTCTGGAGGGTAGTTTAGCAATGCGTTTCCAAAAAAATGTTTAAAATTGTTTGCCTCTAGTCTAGCAGTTACATGTCTAGAAATTTTGACTAGGGAAATTCTTCTTCTTCTTTTTTTTTTTTTTAAGATTTTTATGTATTTATTTTAGAGAGTGCGCGCCGGGGGAGGAACAGAGGGAGACAGAAGGACAGAAGCAGACTCCCTACTGAGCAGCAGGGTGGCCCGTTGGGGCTCAATCTCAGGACCCTGAGATCATGACCCAGAGATCATGACCTGAGCTGAAATCCGGAGTCAGACACTTAACCAAACCACCCAAGTGCCCCCTGACTAGGGAAATTCTCAAGAAGTTATGTAACAGCTTAGTTGGAAGAATTTCCAACATGTTTCATGAAAGTGGAAAATAGTGGAGAAAAAGGTCAGGAAATTAGTGATATAAATGACGGTACATCCATACAGTAGAAAAATAAGCAGCCATAACAATGACAATGTAAAAATATTTAATAACATCAGAAGTGTTTATAATAAATGTTAAATGAGAATGCATGTCTCAAAACAAGATGCTCAGGGGGCGCCTGGGTGGCTCAGTGGTTAAAGCCTCTGCCTTCAGCTCGGGTCATGATCTCAGGGTCCTGGGATCGAGCCCCGCATCGGGCTCTCTGCTTGACAGGGAGCCTGCTTCCCCCCTCTCTCTCTGCCTGCTTCTCTGCCTACTTGTGATCTTTGTCTGTCAAATAAATAAATAAAATCTTTAAAACACACACACACACACAAAAAAAAAAAAAAACCCCAAAAACAAGATGCTCAGTAGGATTCCTTTTTAGCCACATTGTTAATTCTAGAAATAATCAACACTTCCCCCTCCCCCCCCGACACACACCCATTATATACACTGAGGAGGAACTAATGAGTCATTCCATTTGGGGGCTTTATTCATCACTAAAGAAAATTTAGGACTATTTATATGCACTGGTTCTTGTCAGAAAGAATGTTGCCAAACATCGCTATCTGTTCAAATTCAGCACTATGATGAGAGTCTGTATTTTGGAGAAAATTTAATTTCAGAATAAGATCTTTAGTTGTCAGCTGTCCTGAGTTGGTTTTATTGTATTTGTGTAGACAAACACTCAAACTGAGCCCTCAGAAAAAATATGTTGGTTTGGAGAACTAAAGACACAGTCAAGGATTTGTAATTCAAGCCCAGGTTATAGACAAATGACTTTATTCACAAGTTGATTGTACTTTAAGTGTATTATAAGTAGGAACAACATACAGCTATAGTCACATCTATTTCTATGCAAAATTTTAACAGTTTTTAGTCTAAAGTAATAACAAGTTCATTATAAAAGATAGAAACATTTATTTAGGATTTTATTAATTTAAAAAAGATTTTATTTATTTTGTCAGAGAGAGCACAAGCAGGTAGAGCAGCAGGCAGAGAGAGAAGCAGGTTCCTCGCTGAGCAGGGAGCCCAATGAGGGACTTGATCCCAGGACCCTGAGATCATGACCTGAGCTGAAGTCAGCCACTTGACCAACTGAGCCACCCAGCCGCCCCAGAAACTTATTTCAAGAAGGACTTCTGTGTGATCTTCCAAGCTTTCCTCCTTGACCCTCATCTGTACAAATCACGGCCTGTTTTAGTGAGGTTCCTCTGTTCAAAAACCCTTCAATCACCTACAGAATCAAAATCAGACTCTTCCGGAGTCTGCTCTCACCAGCTCGACCTTCCATTATCCTACAGCACCGCACGACCCCACTGATCTCCTCCCGACCGGACCTTACTTTTCCTCCTGTGCTTTCACCCTGGTCTGCCCTGCCTCCAGCACGCCTCCCGTTTCCATCTCCTCACTAAATCCTTCCCAGCTATGCCTGTCTAAAGAACGTCATCTTTCCTTCTTGCTCCAGAACCCATTTGTCCTTTGGACGTGGCTCTGAGGCAGTCCCTGCAGTGGGAGGCGGGAGCTGTCAGTTTCAGGCTTGTGGAAGGTTTAAGTCATCCCCTCCTTTTTCTGTACAGCGACAGGTGTGGAGATGGGCACATCTATCACAGTCAGGGATGAGGCATGTTATGAGTGAGTTGTTACTAATATTGAAAACAATTGTTCTGTACATAGGAGCTTATTCCTATAAGACCCATACTTGCTCCCGTGAGTGGGTGAGAAAAACACTTGAGGGATCGTACAACCTCCGGGCGTGTGTCGCACACATGAATGTCCTTCCCGAGGAATGCCGCAGGGGAGCCAAGGCGGAGAACCTCTTAGCAAGACGATTTGTAAGAAGTACTCGGCTCAAAAATTCCCGTGGAATCCTGGAACTCCTATAGGCTGTAGATCGTTTCTTAATTTTGCACACTTGTCTCATCTCCTCAACTACACTGTTGTTGAGGGAAGGTGTGTCCTTACACTTGCTTGCATTTCACCCGAGGCCCCCAGCATAATGTGGTGTACACCGTGGCACTGGGTGACATGTGTCACCAGTATGATCGCGTTATCATTACTCAATTCTAGGCGCTTGGGAATTTATAAAGTTTCCTATTAGTTATGTTCTATGTGAAAGCAAAGATATTTACTAGTACTTGAGGTCTCTTCATATGCATTTAAATGAGATAACTTCATAATATGAAGCAAATGGAGTAATTAGTAGGCACGAGAGTTATTCCCATCTGGGAAAGACAACTTTACATTTTAACTCTGAGGCCAGAATTGAACATCACTTGCTTCTGTGTGATTCCATTACCGCCTAACAAGCGGATATGTGTTGGCTTCAGTCAGCCACGAGGCACCTAGGTTCCATCCCCAGCTTCCCCCCACTTACAGGAGGACGATCTTGGGCCTCTCCAGGCTTCAGTCTCATCATAAAAGGAAAATAATGTAGTACCCACTTTATGGTGGTTGTGAGGACTGAGTTCATATATTCAACATACTTGGAGCAGTGCCCAACACATGGTAGGTGCTGTGCGTTCACTATTATTATTGATGTTGATGTTATCGATACTGATAGTAGCAGTAGGATCAGTTTGGGTTTCTGTGCCACACACCACCTGTATTAATTTCCCAGGGCGGCTGGAAAATTAATTATCACAGACTTTTGGTGCCTTAAAGACACATTTATTTTCTTATGGTTCCAGAGGCCGGAGGTCTGAGATCAGTGTCACTGGGTCCAAATCAGAGCATTGCCTGGGCTGTGCTCTCCCTGATGGTTCTAGGGGGTAATCCATTCCTTGTCTCTTCCAGCTCAAGACGATTTGAATGCAAACGATTTGAATGCAGGCCACGGAATGCAGCTGCCCGCATTCCGTGGCCTGTAGCTTCGATCTCTGCATCCACTGTCACATTACCTCCCCCGTTCCATCTTCAGCTGCCCTACTGCCCCCTCTTATAAGGATATATGTGATCGCACTTAGGATCCAATTAGACGACAGTCTACGCATTTCAAGATCCTTAACCTAATCATATTCTCAACGTCTTTTTCTGCCGTATGAGGAAACATTTACAGGTTCCAGAGATTAAGAGGCAGACATCTTTCCAGGGGCCAATATTCAGCCTGCCACGTCATCCTAAAACGGCATGGGTCTAGCAGTCAGCATTTATTTCTTCCTCATGCATCGGGGGCTTGGCTGGCCATTCTGGACTGATCCCATCCTGGGCCGTGGGTTGAGTATAGATTGGCTCCACGGTCCCTCATTTTTCTGAAGTCGGTGGATCTCCGGGACACATTCTTCTCATGGTAATGGCAAAGCCTAGGAGGTCAAGACTGACCCGGGGAGCACATTTCAAGCTGTTCAGGTCATATGCATTTATATCCCATTGGCCAAAGCAGGTTCTATCAATGCGATGACCCCTCGTATGTCAACAGGGAGGGAATGAATATTTGTTGCAATAACATAGCCTAGCACACTGTTCTCTGTACATGACAGGAACTTACAGCTAAGTTAGTAATACACTTATCTGGGTGAGAGAATAAAGTCCAGGATGAAAGAGTTATTTAGTAATAAGACCATATTCTATGGTTCAGTCTAGGAGCTACACCTGTGTTGGCCTTCGTCTAGCTGAATAAGGACATTCCTGAGTATGATGATCCTAAAGAACATGTCCCATGATTTCGTATTCTTACTTAGGAGATAAACTTCTAAAGACATAGAAACACAAAGACTCTTTTGGAATCTCTTGGGCCATAATGTAGTGACCCGGGATTCTGCAGAGGTATGAAAAAGAAGCAAGGTTTTTGCCCTTTAGAAGAACAGACTGTTTGCTGGATAACCTCTCGGGAAGAGCCGTGAACTGGAGCAGACCCGAGTTAAAGCCCAAGCTATAGGAACTGCAGCCTCTTTGCATGGCACCCATGGCCTGCGAGCTTGAACAGCGGTTCACCTAAGTAATCCAACCGTGAGTTGGTTCTTACGCATTCACTGTAATCCGATTTTTGTTCACTTGAAAACCAGTATACATTTGTCTCTTTGAAGCTGATGGAATTTCCCAGTCCAGGGTTTGTTTGATTTTTTGTTGTTGTTGTCTTTGGGGGTGGGAGAGAGTTTGTCTTTCCTCTCATTCCGGTAATAGAGGAATTATATTATACAAAGTAGAGTTCGTGGGCTCTTCATCTCGCTGACTTCAAGAGAGAAGTGAGGATGTACTGCATCACTTGTTCCTTAGTCACTTGATAAAATGCAGTGACCCTGAGGTGTTGGCCTCTGTCAAAAGAAAAGACGATGGGGGAATTTTTCATGAAAAGTCTTATAACTGGAATGAAAAGAAAAGCAGGAAGTTAATTTAGAACATCTGCATTTTCACAGCTATAACAGAGCCAACTTATTGAAGATAGAGATTTTTATATTTTTAGGTAAGTTCTTTTAATGTGAAAGGAATATTCCCTGAGAACCAGACATTTTCATGCATCAGGTGACTTTCTGGCAAATTGGCCAGTTTCTTGGGTTGATAGTTATTCTCACTAGACTGCCAGACCACTCTAGAACCATTACATCGACCACCAACCTGGATTTTGAAATTCCACGCAGACTCGAGCACTGCCTGGCACCGCCGTGTGTTTTTTCCTTGAACATCTCATAATTTGCTTGGCGCTTCTTCAAGTCATGTGCTAGGATAACCTCTTGCCTTTAAGTGAGCTCTTAAACCTCAAGGTAGCTCAGCTTTTCTTGGATATCAAACACCTGCAGGGCCTTTTTGACAGATAAGCAAGTCTTCTTTTAAACTTACAATAAGGACACTGAGTTTATTCAAGCCAGGAATTCGTCATTCAACATATGTGCTTCTTGCTAGGCACTCCCCAGAAAGGCTGTGACGAGTAGAATAGACATAGTCTGTGTCCTCACAGAGCATACATTCGGATTGAAGAGTAGTAGAATAATAACAATAAGTCAGCAGAAAGTACAAATCGGGTACAGCTCTGACGGAGGGTCTGGGCTCCCCGGGGCACTCATTCAGAGCGCAGGAGCAATGTATTTTGGAGAAGACCTTGCAGAGGAGGTGACGTGAAGCTGCGACCAGAGAATTGAGAATCATGTGCCCTAGGAAGAGTGTGGGGAGAGAAGGTTCAAGCAGAGGGAGGTACGTTCGCAGGGAGGCCGCAGCTAGAGAGGGCTTAAGCATCCGGAGGCCACTTTAAGCCGCATCTCTGCCGTGTCTGTGCAGCTCTCATTTTCTGTCGCTGGCATGCGTCCATTCCTTCAAGGTTCAGCGCAGCACGGTTTATGTCTGCGCAAGGTTTCAGCCAGAATCTGGTTTCTAGTTTTCTGGAAGGATGCCTACAGGGCAGCTATAGAGGAGTCCATGAAATATTGATCACAAGCCAGCGGAGATGAATTGGGGCAGAGGGGAGGTTATGATGATCCTAAAATATTTCCAAGGTTCACATACAGAAAAACCATTAGGCAGTCTAATGCTGGTGTTCATTTGAAAAGCAGTCTGATTTGTTGTCGGAATTCAAGATATGCTCGCTCTAACTTTTCATGAAACTGCTGATTTCTCATCACTGATCGACAGTATATACCCTTTTCACCATACCTTATTTCTTTGGCAGTCGAGTTATCGTGCATCTGTGTGCGTGCGCATGTGTCCCCCCCGCCCCCCGCCCATAATTACTTCCCAGTGACTTTGAAACCACTGTTGCAGAGGAGGCATCCTCAGAAGGATTTCCAGTATGAACTCTTAGTGCCTGCCCAGGCAGGAGCTGACTTAGCTTCTGTCCACTCCCACCAGTTTGAACCAAACACAACATTTCTCCCGTCACAGTGTTCGTGCTCGGCTACAGCTGGTAACTCATTTGTATTTCAAAGAATCCAAAGCTTCAGTGAGCATTCCACGCATCTTTAATTATGGATGAGCCATTGGAATAGGCACAACGTCCTGACATCCATGAAGTGATTGTAAAGTCAAGGCTGTCTTCCCCCTGAGACTGAGCCCCCTTCCCGCCCTCCCCTGCAGCTTGCATTTTAACAAAACACAATCATGTTATGGACATGTATTTGATTTTGAAATAGAGAAGGTCTTTCTAAGTATAGCAGCAGCAAAAGGAGAATACATAAAGACAAAAATTGATGGGTATTCCTATATAAACATATGAAACTGCTGTTTTCTAAACAACAACAAAAAAAACATTGTATCACAATGTGTTTAGTTACAAAAGAAAAAGAAAAAGAAGAAGGAAGGAAGGTAGGAAGAAAGGTAGGATGGGGAAAAGAAGAAAACAAAAGAAAGTGCATTTCAAACCAGTGTGGAATGTGTCCCTCTCTAGTTAGCCTCTCTAGGCTAACTAGCCTAGAGCTAACAAGCCTCTCTAGTTAGCCTTCTCGGGGAGCATCTTCAGTCTCCGTGTTGCTCCCCCTTGTGGTTGCAAGATGGTTGCTAACAGTCTCCGCAATCACACTGTTTTCTCTGTGGCCAAGGAGAGTCACGTTCACAAGTCCTTGAACATTTTTTGCAGCAAAGTGAGAAATTCCCTCCCTAAGAACCACCTGCCAAAATTTTTCTCGTGTTTTATTGGCCTAAACCGATAACCGTGGCCAGGACATGGTAAAAGATAAAATGCTAAGAAACCTTTGGAAATGTAACAGGAGATTGACTTATTTCATATGTAAAAAGCCGTTACAAATCATTATGTAAAATTATGAATATATGATGGGTTAAAAAACAACAACAGGGACTCCTGGGTGACTCAGTTGGTTGGATGACTGCCTTCGGCTCAGGTCACGGTTCTGGAGTCCCCGGACCGAGTCCCGCATCGGGCTCCCAGCTCCACGGGAGTCTGCTTCTCCCTCTGACCTTCTCCTCGCTCATGCTCTCTCTCACTGTCTCTCTCTCAAATAAATAAATAAAATCTTTAAAACAACAACGAAGAGCTGTTTCACAAAGGAAAAATTCAAATCACTGGTGAATTTTTAAAAAGTTGAATAACACTCATAAAATCCTTCCATCATTGCGACAGCATATTATCAATTTACTTGATTCTTTTTAACTGTTCACATGGTAGAGTTTGGAAGTGGGAACTTTAATATATGGCAGCTGAAAACAACAACAATCCGTTTTTAGAACTTTGTCATAAATTATTCGTGTGCATGAGTTTAGGTATGATGATATGAGATTTATAATTGCCAAAAAAAAAATAGAAAGCAACAAAAATATCTGATAGCAGGGTCTGGGTTAATTGAATTGTATGCATCTATCAGACCGAGTACTGTCAGGTCATCCCGAATTACATTATAGCAGGATATTTGATCACGCGGAAAATTGTGTCTCCCATGTCCAGTAAGATCCATTGCAGAACATTTTATGATTATTATGTGACCTCAGTTTTGGATAAAATGTGTATTGAGTCATAAAAGAAAGGGAGTCCGTTTGACTACGTAAAACTGAAAAAAACAGAAAAACAACTTCTGAACGGCAGCATACCATAAAGAGCGTCAGAAGATCACTGGCTGCGGGGAAATTTAGAACACCAGTGACAACCTGATGATCCTTTTAATTTATAAAGAGCTCATCATATAAGTCAATAAAAAAGACAAAAGAAAATGGGTCAAAAAGAATAGCAACACGCAGTTCACAGAGAAGAATTACAGATGACTGATAAAAACATAAAGTTATTTTTAAAAATAGATCCTAGAGAAGTTAGTTGAAAAATTAATCACATTCCTATTGACATCCATTTTAAATCTGCTGTGACTTGCTTGGTATATAACTAAGAAACCCTGCTTTTCAAATATTGTTTTAGAAAACCTTTCTTAAAAAAGAAATAGGTAGTAGGAGTTTTAAGATTTACAAGTACAAGGTTTTATTTCTATAGGATTTTCAGTAATAAAGACAGAGGTATATGTGCAGATGTAAAGCCTCAACATCATTGAGCCAATCTAACATTTTACTTTATCTAGATCTTTCTCTAAACAGCAACATTTCTTTCTGCATTATTCTAGCATGAGCTGCTTATTAATTTGATCACATGTATTGCCCACTATTGTGATAAATGATGCACTCAATGCCGTTGTATTTTTCTTTTTGTAGTTGAGTTATAACCCGTAATGGTCTTCAGAGTTCCTTAATCCTATTACGTTCAACTTGTGTAAACTTGAACTGTCAAAAAATTGTCCTTATTAAGTATACATTTTCCTATCCCCCCATTCTTCCTTATGCTAATTACGATCTGAGGGTAATGAAAAGAGGAAGCATATTTGATGTTTACTCTACGTCATCCAGGGGACCTTGCCCAGAGTACTCCCTTCCCCCACGAAACGCCTTCAGCTGGTACCACTGTTCCAGGGAGCACTGGTAACTGATGGCATGCTGGGACACGGGGTACATTGAGGAGCACTGGTCTAGCAGAGCCCTGCTAGCGCCATCTTCCATTGCCTACAGCCAGTACCAGACTACTGGCAGGAGCTGTGAACACCAATCGCCCTCTGTAGAAGCAGAGAGCATAGGTCTGGAAAATGATTGTTCTTTTAAAACACCTACGTTTAACGTACGCCAGGTGTCTAGCACAAAGCCTGGCGCGTCTTAGTGAAATAATGTTTTCTCTCCCTTCCCTCGGGGGTAGTAATCAGAGGAAGGTCAAAGACCGTGGTTGTCAGTTCCATGTGCACTATGGATTGGAAAGAACATTTGAAATAACATTTTAAATTTTGGCTCATTCTCAGAAACTGTTGAATAGGCTCCTAGGGCTTGCTTTTATAAGTTATCTAATGCAGCATCCTTGCTCCTCAGGTGAAGAACCCGACGCCAGCAAAATCTGATGGCCTCATTCCCCCAGTAGTCCAAGGGGAGTGCTGGCCTCTCCCTCCAGAGCTGAATTCTCTCTGCTCCACCCCCAGACGGTGCTAGTCAGGGAGCTGTCCCTCTGCACAGTGCTGGACTTCTGAAACAGCCTCGCTGTGACTGAGGATTCTGGCTTTGGTACATGATCAGATCTTGCTTTTTAGGGGATTAGTTGTAGCTGTTTTCCAGGTATCTCATAGGCATTTTGGGTTTTCTGGGCTATGATGGATGTCTCCGCTTTTCCTCCATATTCCCTACAGACACTACACATATAGTACCAAATTCTTAGGAAATTCTTGTAGAATGAACCAACCGTCAAAATGATGCTTGTGCCAAAAGTGGCCTATTTTGGGATGGCAAATCTTGACCCCCTTCCAAATGAATGAGTAAACTGTATACAAAGGATTCTGTAGTCAGATATGGTTTTTTTTTTTTAACTTATGTTGAGCGAAGTTAAAATAGGTTTCTTTACATGAAACTTTTCAGAGCTTTTAATATGCTCAGTCTACATCACGAATCTCCTGAAAGGAATTGCAGTATGCAGTTTTCCCTGTCTTACTGAAAATGGAGCCTCTTTCTCAGAAAGCATTTCAAAGGCCTTATGTCCCAGAATTCACTCTATAGGAAAGAATGTTAGGATGCACCTTTGACAGGTCCTTTCAAATATCAGTTATTATCTGAACTTTTGCATGATCTAGAGAACCATTCAAAATTGAGATCATTTGCAACCATCTGAAAGCGAAGCCTTACCGGGTTATTTTTTTTTAAGGAGTTCTGCATGTTTTAGATGCTAGACATAAAGGGAGAAAAGTCAGGACATTTGTTATACAAGGTAAAGGCCCAACTTGTACCCTGACCAGGCGGTGAGCCCTCGGTATTAGACGGAGATAGATACAGGGATGGAAAAGGCAGGACACATCTTCAGACAAGGCTGAAACATCCCTAAGACGCCTTATTGGATCTGTTCCCATGCCCACATACCTAACCAAAATCCTATGGTTCCACGTGAAAAAGCAGTTTTCAGATAGCCTTAACCTCAGATTTTGAAGGTGAGTTACCAATTTTGTACATCCTCTTTCGAGAAAACAAACCAATGCAAAGAGAGCCATCACTTTAGTATGGAGTAATTATCCTAAACACCACAGTGGTGATGTTCCAACAAGGCTCAATCCTGAAAGGCTCATCCGAATTACTTAACCTGTTAGCTGGAGTAATTTTATTTTTAATTGTCTTCAAAGTAATTGCCTTTGGGCTTTGAGTTCATATTCAGCTGCTGGTCTGACAATACTTGGCCAAGAGGTTTGATTGCTTCTTGAACTTACAGTTACAAGTAGGCTGCCCGATTGTGGGATCATCATTATAAAGAAATGATCCCTGGGCCACAGTCGTGCACCCTGAGGAATTGCTAGGCCACCTGTAGCCAGGCCCCTGTGGACAAGTGCGAGTCCTCAATGAAGGTTCACAACTCAGCTGACTCTCAGGTTAGTCTATCAGACTAAGCAGCTCAGGGTTGGTAAAGTACACTCCGCTGGCCAGACACTGCCCTACACACACTGAATTATGCTCCTCAGGACAGCTATATTGATCCGATCACACCTTTGTTTATTTGGGGGTTTTTTGGCTTGGTTGTTTTTTATTGTTGGTGGTAGTGGTTTGTTTTGGGATTTTTTTGTTTGGTTTTTTTTGAGGGGTTTCTTTGGTGGGGGGGGTCTCTTGAATTTACTGGTTTTACATTTGTTTATTGGCTAAAGATTTGGTTATTTCCTTATTTCTTAATTCCCCCTCAGGTCCTTAAGATGCTATTAATTTATCTATAAAACTAAGGAATTTTGTGTCTGCATAGATGCTAAGAACCTACAAATTACATCCCCTCAGTCTGATTTTCTTCCTGTCACATATTAACCTGCTGTTCTGGCAAAAACATTGACACTGATGGTTTATAAATAGTACTTCAGGTCTTTACTCAGTTTACCCTCATTGAACTTGAAGAGGAATCACTTGGGAAGATTTTACTGTCTTGAGTCTTTCTTTAAAGTAACCCCTAGAAGAGGCAAAACTTTCATTAATCAATCATGAAATAGCCCAAATGGGATGCAGCCACCATATGCTACAGGAGCCCCACTATCCACGGGGGTACATTTCAGGACCCCCCGTGCGTGCCTGAAACCACAGATAGTACTGAACCCAATATGTACTGTGTTCTTCCTCATACGTACATACCTGTGATACAGTTTAATTTATGAAAGAATCACAGTAAGAGGTTAACAACCGTAACTAATAACAGAACAATTATAATAATTTGTTACGATAAAAGTCATGTGAATGTGGACTCTTGGCTCTTTTTTTTTTAATTGACATATAATATATTATTTGCTTCAAGGGTACAGGTCTGTGAATCATCAGTCTTACACAATTCATAGCACTCACCATAGCACATACCCTCCCCAATGTCCATCCCCCAGCCACCACATCCCTCCCACCCACCGCCCCCCAGCAACTCTCAGCTTGTTTCCTGAGATTAAGAGTTTCTCTTTTTTTTTTTTTAGATTTTTTATTTATTTATTTGATAGAGATCACAAGTAGGCAGAGAGGCAGGCAGAGAGAGAGAGAGAGGGAAGCAGGCTCCCTGCTGAACAGAGAGCCCGATGTGGGACTCGATCCCAGGACCCCGAGATCATGACCCGAGCTGAAGGCAGCGGCTTAACCCACTGAGCCACCCAGGCGCCCCAGATTAAGAGTTTCTTATGGTTTGTCTCCCACTCTGATTTTGTCTTGTTTCATTTTTCCCTCCCTTCTCCTATGATCCTCTGTCTTGTTTCTCAAATTCCTCATATCAGTGAGATCTTGTGATAATTGTCTTTCTCTGATAGACTTGCTTAGCATAATACCCTCTAGTTCCCGTCCTTGCAAGTGGCAAGATTTCAATTTTTTGATGGCTGCATAGTATTCCATTGTGTATATACATACCACATCTTTATCCATTCATCTGTTGATGGACATCTAGGCTGTTTCCATAGTTTGGCTATTGTGGACATTGCTGCTGTAAACATTGGGGTGCACGTGCCCCTTCAGATCACTACATTTGTATCTTTAGGGTAAATACCCAGTTGTGCAATTGCTGGGTCGTAGGTAGCTCTATTTTCAACTTTTTGAGGAACCTCCATGCTGTTTTCCAGAGTGGCTGCACCAGCTTGCATTCCCACCAACAGTGGAGGAGGGTTTCTCTTTCTCTGCATCCTCTCCAACATCTGCCGTTTCCTGACTTGTTAATTTCAGCCGTCCTGACTGGTGTGGGATGCTATGTCATTGAGGTTTTGATTTGTATTTCCCAGACGCCAGACTCTCTCTCTCTTTCAAAATATCTTGCTGTGCTGAACACACCCTTCTTGTGATGATGTGCGAGGATAAGATGCCCACTTGATGAGGTGCAGTGAGGTGAATGACGTAGCGCTGTGATGTGGCGTTAGGCTGCCATTGACTTCTGACCATACCGCGGGAGGACCATCTGCTTCCAGACCATGGGTAACTGTGGGTAACTGAAAATACAGAAAGCAAAACCATGGTAAGGAGGGGACGGCTGTCACTCGATGGGGTATGTGGATAGATTTAATGTATTTTACAGTTCAGAGTTCAGCCTGTTACCTCAATAAATTTTTATCTACCCCAACTCCTTAACAGCCAGAAACTGTCAGAATGCTGCCCGAATAACTATCTGGGTAATTTAAGTCTAGAAACAGGAAAGAGGCTTCTCCTAGAAGTTGTCCCTGAGAACAGAGGGCCCAAGAAGCTGAAATTTTGAAGGGTTCTGGTTGTGGAAACCAAGAGAGTATCCAGTTCAGAGCATCAGGGATCTGCTGGAGAACAGGACAGAAAGGGCCCAGTCCCCATGATGACTAGAAAACAAAAACAGAAAAAAAAAAAAAGAAAAAAAACACAGAGAACTAGAAACAAAGAAGGAAAGCTGACCTGTGTTTTTTTCTGAGACTAAGCCGAAGATACATAATTGACCTACTTCTCAATAGAGCATAACCTAGAATCCTACATCTTTTACAAAATGCATCTTGTACTTTAATGACAGCCAGATGTTGCTCTGAAATGCCTGACCACTGAGGAAGTGTACCTCAGAGAAAAACACGGTAGAATTAAGATGGCATTATAAAAACATGTGGTTAAACATGACAGATTGTGTTTATATCCACTCCCTCTCAAAACCCCTAAATGATAGGTAAGGGATAAAAATGGGAGAAACCCGCAAGGACAAACAGAACCATAAACGCAACAACAGCGGACAAGAGGGGTCCATGTAATTTTGGAAATAAGTGGATGTGTGGTTAGTCCCCCAAGCAGGTGGAGAAAGCCGACATCTAAGTGTCTGCTGCGAAGCAGACAGGCAAGCCAGTTTGCCTAACCGCAGAGCTGTGGAAAATTCAGGAGTGGGAGGGACCAGGTCCCTCTGGAGGTAGGGGTGTTGAGGGGGAGAACTGAAGGAGGTTGGATGACAGTCTGTATAAAGACCAAAACACAGGTCTCCTTCCCGACCCTACAAAGTCAGGTGACTACCGCAGTCTCATTCTGGTAGAAGACAGGAAGCTCACTCTGAAGAAATACAACCAGAGAAGCTCTGGGCTTTGAGGGACACCAGGCACCATGGAGGAAAGGGGACAGGCACCATTCTGAAACCAAGGAGAGTAAGTGAAAGTCTGGATACTAAAGATTCCCCCCCAATGCCCCTTTACTTGGAATTCTGGCAGCAAAGAGGAAAAACACTGACATCCTGGGGTTCCCCACAGATGGCCCCCACCTGATTACCCTGTGTAATGAAGTCACCTCATTCCTCAAGCACATGCACAGAGCTTTCAAGTAGCATGCAGTAATAGGTGGCCAGGGATCCCAGGAGATTTGAGGAACGCCTCTAGCACTAAAGGCCGAGACCAAGACAAATGGGAGAAGAGGGGATTTAGAAGGAACATACAACACAAGGAGCATTGTAAAAAGCAAAAGCATGATTCATATCCTCAGAGAGGAAGGGTGAGATGTTGCTTTTGTTAAACAAGAGCAATGTGCTTTAAAAAGAAATGTTTGGGGGCGCCTGGGTGGCTCAGTGGGTTAAAGCCTCTGCCTTCAGCTCAGGTCATGCTCTCAGGGTCCAGGGATGGAGTCCCACATTGGGCTCCACGTTCAGTGGAGAACCTGCTTCTCCCTCTTCCTCTCCCTCTGGCCCCCCGAATCATGCTTGCTCGCTCTCTCTCTCTCAAATAAAAACTCTTTTTTAAAAGATTTTATTTATTTACTTGGCAGACAGAGATCACAAGTAGGCAGAGGGGCAGGCAGAGAGGGGAGGAAGCAGGGAGCCCGATGCAGGGCTCGATCCCAGGACCCTGGGATCATGACCTGAGCCAAAGGCAGAGGCCCCAACCCACTGAGCCACCCAGGTGCCCCTCAAATAAAATCTTTTAAATAAATAAATAAATAATATTTGGAGAGCAAGGATGAGTCTTTAAAATGGAAAACATGAAAGCCAAAATGTAAGATTCAGTACCAGGCTTGGAAGATGAAGGTGAAAATGTTCCTTCATTCTGCAGATATGACTGAGTGGTTCCTGTGTCCTTGGCATTGTTCTAGGCGGTGGAGTTTCATCAGTGAGTAAAAGAGACAAAGAGCCCTTGGCCTGCTGGAGCCGAAATGCCAGCAGGAGGAGAGCGTAAACAATGCAGTAACATGTGGGTTTCATTGCTGTATTGTAGCATGGAGCGGTAAGGGCAGGAATAACACTGGAGCATGGCAGGAAGCTCGGAGAGTGCCAGGTGGGGAAGATGGAGACAAGCGGAATTGTAAATGGGAAGGTCAGGGCCAGTGTCATTGGGAAGGGCGCAGAGAGCAGGACGCAGAGAGAGGGTGAAGAAGTGGGCCAGGTGACATCCAGGGAGGGAGTTCATTCCAGGCAGAGGGAGCAGCCCGGAGTCCAGAGGGGGCTGGAGTCAGCGGGGGAGGTAACTGCCCCAGAGAACGTGGGCCCTTGTGGGTTAGTGCAGGGGCTCTGGCTGCCACTCAGGGAACTGGAGAGCAGTGGCAAAGTTTCAAGCAGAGAAGTGACATGATCTGATTTCAGCCTTAAAAGGATCACTCTGGCCGCTGTGTTGGCGGAACTGACTTCAGGGGGTGAAAGTATCCAAGAGAGCAGTTGGACTCTCTCAGTGCTCTCTGATGGTCTCTCTTTGTCCCTTGGCTGTTCCCTCTGAGTCAGCCTCTCTGTTTGCCTCTGTTCTTTCTTCTTCCTAAGAAATGATGTGCTGGCCCTCTCCTCTGTCAGTCTATCCTCTGCTTTATAGCTCCTGCTTAACTTTCCCTCCCAGGTCCCATTGGGTCACCTTCAGCCTTCAGCATCCTCTCTCTTACATCATACCCTAAAACACATAATATCTGATTAGTTCCTCTTTAATGTTAATATTGTTTTAATAAGGGCCCCTTTGGCCCCTTTGTTTTTTGGTTGAGCCTCTCTGACCTATGCATATAATTATTAAACATTTGCTATTGAATATAACATTTAACTCTCTGTTTTCCGACCTCCCATCATCAGGCAAAGTCCTCCACAGACATGCACTTTATATGACTCTTGAGAAACCCAGCAGCTTACGCTGCTTTAAATAAAAAGGGAAGTGGAAAATCTGTCTTACACCTTAAATCCCAACCTGCAGACCCTTGGTGGGAAAATCAAGAACAACCCTCCTCCACACAGGCTCACCAACTCCTGGGAACATAACTCCTTAAACCAAATATACTTAGATTACAAGGAAAAATACATCAATATTTTTTTTTGCATACAGTCATTTTCCTCTGTAGTTTTTCAATGCTTTTTTCCTGATGTTAAAAAATTAAAGCCTGAGGGACATCTGACAAAGGTGATAATGTAACTGCCAGGCTCACAAAAATTCCTTTCCCCCAAATTAACAACAATGTAAAAATGACAACAGAGAACCCTTGAACCCTGAAACCAAGAAAAGAATCCTAACTTCATACCATAAAATGAGGTATCACCCAGAAAAAGAAAAATTGGAGCAAATTGAACAAAGGTGCTTTAAAAAAAATCAATATATTCTTCAAAGAGATGAATGGAACGTGGAGCCATATAAGGAGGGAATTCTGAGACATCTCATTGCTTTTGATGGTGTTGGCATCAAGTATAAAGGTATGCCACGGAGGGGGAGACCTGGAATTGCCCACACCTCCAGCAGGGACCCTTTCTTCCATCAGAAGACACTTTCCCACAGGCAAGAGGAGTCAAAAAGGTTTACCGTCTTTCCTGCCTCTGACATATCAATAAGTAGGCAAGGAGTAGGGGGAGCATCTGCTAAGAATAATAGACCCGAATCAAGAAAGAGCTCCTCAGGACATGGGGAAAAAATACCTGTCCTCAACCAAGCCAGAAGACTGCAAGACCCCCCAGACTCAATGAAGCAAACGTCTGGTACATTTCTTCATTATTAAGGAGGGAGCATAATGGTATCCACTGAAAGCCCCAGCTCGCTTGTCATTCCTCTTAAGCAATGGAGAGACCAGATAAAGTGTATACATATGATAGGGGGAAGAATGAAACAATACCCAGTCCAGCACTGTCTGGGGCAGTTAGTCGGCTGAGAATGAATGGCTCACATTCCTTAAAGAGTTTCCAGGGGCGCCTGGGTGGCTTAGTCAGTTAAGCATCTGACTGTTGATTTCAGCTCAGGTCACAATCTCAGAGTCATGAGATCAAGCCCCACATCGGGCTCCCCTCTGAGTGGGAAATCTGTCTCCCTCTCCTTCTGCCCCTCTCTCTATTCACACGCTCTCTCTCCCCACCCCCAAAATAAATAAGCAAAGGTTTTAAAAAATACCTGCACGTAAGGGCACCTGGATGGCTCAGTCGGTTGAGCATTGGACTCTTGGTTCAGCTCAGGTCATGATCTCAGGGTCCCGAGATCGAGCCCCACCTTGGGCTCTGTGCTCAGCGGGGAGTCTGCTTGAGATTTTCTCCCTTCCTCTCCTGCATCTCCCCACCTTCCCCCGAGTACATGCACATATGCTCTTTCCCTCTCAAATAAATAAATCTTTTTTTAAAAGTTAAACATAAAAACCTACTCCTTAAGAAACCCTTACTTATAAAACGCTCCCCCCCCAAATTACTGAAGACTTAAACCAAAAGCATTTTAATGAGAAATTCTGTGAACCCTCCTTGAAAATTAAGGATCGATTTTCTATACAGGTATGGCTCCAGGGAGTCTGAATTTCCTTCCTCTTCAAAAATAGAGGAAAGCAACAAACGGTATGAAACTTTAAGAATGTGTTTTGTTTAAGAAATTGAATCACAGACTTCCACCCTATAATTGTATTCTGTCGTTTTTTTTTTTTTCAAGATGCTAAAGAAGGGACCTTTATTTTAGCTCTCGGGAGGAGGCGTAACAAAGCCATCTGCATGATGGATTTGGCGACGGGGAAGAGACCATTTCGGCTAAAAAGGGTTGCTGTACTGACGCCACATCCAGAAACAAGTTCTCGTGGCCTCACAGTTTTTATATATTCTGGATATAGGCAAGCTCTAGGTTCCCATTGCAAACTGCTCATGTGTCGCGTTTCCCTCACATAGTGTGGTTTTCCTTGACTCGTTAGTTCCTCTTTGGGAACGTCCCCTTGGTGACCTCCTCCTGCGTCCCGTGCAAACAGACCTGTCCTTGTGGTGCAGCAGGTTGAAAAAAGGAGCACATCACCAGCCCATGATGCCAGCTTAGGAGTCTGCATACAGAAACGCCTAAAATGATGGAATAAAAGAGTCATTGTCCAGCTTCTCTGAGAAATTGGCGGCACAGGTGGAGATTTAAGAGGAAATGCAAGAAACCTGAGGGAGGCTGGAGCTTTTACTGTGGGCTTTGAATCAGAGGTGGAAAATCTTGGTCCCGGGAGGCCAGAGACAGGGAAGGAGCTTAACACCAGCACCCCAAGAATTGGGACTGACTATCTAAGTAGCCACAGTAAATATCAACCAAAACGTGACGGTGGGGTGTCCAAGGAGTTTGTTGAAGAAAGCAGTGCGAGTAATTTGGGGTCTTGGAGATCTGAGTGGCAGAAAGGAAGAGAAGGGGGCACCTGGGTAGCTCAGTGGGTTAAGCCTCTTCCTTCCATTCAGGTCATGGTCTGGTCTCAGGGTCCTGGGATCGAGCCTAGTATCAGGCTCCTTGCTCAGTGGGGAGCCTGCTTCTCCCTCTCTCTGCCTGCCTCTCTGCCTACTTGTGATCTCTCTCTGTCAAATAAATAAAATTTTAAAAAGAAAGGAATAGAAGGGGGTCTATGCTGGAAATACTGTAGGAGGAAGAATACGTTCTGGCAGTGGAGGACGCGTGTGGGGGGGAGCCAAGAACGAAGTGAAGACGATACCAAATTTCTTTTTACTGGAGAGATTGAGAAGTACAGGAATCTGGGCAGAGGATCCTGAAGGAGAAGTACAAGTAAGTATCTCTGACTTCACCGTGCCTGGGGACAGCTGGCACAGAGACATGTATGTGCTGTCTGACTGATTTCTGAGCTCCGAAACAATGTAAACAAAGATTCGTGTGCTGCTCGTCTTCGTGTGTGTTCCCCTTTCCCCTGGATTACATCTGAGTTTGGGGGAAATTTACCCAGCACCTGGGGAAGGGGACTGCACGGTTTGTATATAAGTCTGTCTGTGAATTCAACGGGACGGTCCAGCGACCGCCGTGGTGTAATCTGTGTAAAGCCAGGTTTCATTCAAGAACTGTAGATGTTGATGGCTTTTGGTTCTGCATCGTCTTGCTTCCTTTCCATGCTCTTCACATACTTCCGCGGAGACGTTTGCATTTTGGCTTTTCTCACTTCATGACCCTTAAAAGTTCAAACACACTGCTTCTGAGGCATCCCACTGCCGGTGGGGAACAGCGAGACCACGGAAGCGAATGCCGGCGTGACTCCTGGCGCCATCTGTTGGTGGCAGGTGGAATAGATGTGCTTTGTTGACCTCATGCAGGATCCCCCTCCCCCCCACCCCCCCTTGGTAGTTTCTAAGCAGAGGATCTTTATTTTTTTTCTTTTCTTTTCAGTGTAGCAGTATTCATTGTTTTTGCACCACACCCAGTGCTCCATGCAATACATGCCCTCCCTATTACCCACCACCTGGTTCCCCTAACCTCCCACCACCACCACCCCCCCCCCCCCCCCCGCTTCAAAACCCTCAGGTGGTTTTTCAGAATCCATAGTCTCTCATGGTTCACCTCCCCTTCCAATTTCCCTCAACTCCCTTCTCCTCTCCATCTCCCCATGTCCTCCATGTTATTTGTTATGCTCCCCAAATAAATGAAACCATATGATACTTGACTCTCTCTGCTTGACTTATTTCACTCAGCATAATCTCTTCCAGTCCCGTCCATGTTGCTACAACAGTTGGGTATTCATCCTTTCTGATAGAGGCATAATACTCCATCGTGTATGTGGACCACATCTTCCTTATCCATTCGTCCGTTGAAGGCCATCTTGGCTCTTTCCACAGTTTGGCGACCATGGCCATTGCTGCTATAAACATTGGGGTACAGGTGGCCCTTCTTTTCACTACATCTGTATCTCTGGGGTAAATACCCAGTAGTGCAATTGCAGGGTCATAGGGAAGCTCTATTTTTAATTTCTTGAGGAATCTCCACACTGTTCTCCAAAGTGGCTGCACCATCTTGCATTCCTACCAACAGTGTAAGAGGGTTCCCCTTTCTCCACATCCTCTCCAACACATGTTGTTTCCTGTCTTGCTAATTTTGGCCATTCTAACTGGTGTAAGGTGGTATCTCAATGTGGTTTTAATTTGAATCTCCCTGATGGCTAGTGATGATGAACATGTTTTCATGTGCCTGATAGCCATTTGTATGTCTTCGTTGGAGAATAAGCAGAGGATCTTAGGCAAGTTCAAAGTCATATACCACTGACTCAGCCAGCCGGCAACACTTTTCTGTTTCTTCCTTCTGGTGTGAAGGTGTGGCGAGGCACGCTGGCCCGCATGCGGTACAAGAGAACCAAGGCAGCTCTGACAATTATCCGGTACTACCGGCGTTACAAAGTGAAGTCCTACATCCATGAGGTTGCCAGACGCTTCCACGGTGTCAAGACTATGAAGGACCACGGCAAACACGTGAAGTGGCCAACCCCACCTAAAGTTCTCCGCCGTTTCGAGGAGGACTTACAGGCCATTTTTAATAGGTAAGAAAGGGCCTGTTGGTATGTGCTACTTCCATTAAGGGAACACCCCTAATGTCTAAAGCCCTAGATCTGAGGCTGTGCTATGGGCTCAGCCGTTTGCGTTTGCAAACAAACACCTCCTGCCTGAGGTCTTCAGCTCTGTAGATTCCACTCTCGAGGGCATCTGTGTACTGCTCAGAACAACGGGACTGTGCTTTTTGTTCTCCCTCTAGCCGTGGACAGCCGTGCGCCACCAAGCCTAGATCATGCCACAGTTAAGCTATGAGCATGCTGTCTCCTTCTCTTATTAGCAAATAATAGCTACTTATTACAGTCACCACCCGTAACTCCAACTGGAAAGGGCGTTAATGCTTTCGGGGCAGCCTTCTCGATCCTGGTTATGAAACCTACCAAGGAGTTTATGAAGCGTACCGAGGCCCATATCCTGCGTCCAGAAAGTCCTGTGTCACAGAACCAGGGAGTGGGACCCAAACAGAGGTCCTTTCTAAAGTTTCCCAGATGATTTTTATTTGTTTTGTTTAAGATTTACTTATTTGAAAGAGAGCGAGCGCACGAGCAGGAGGGGCAGAGGGAGAATCAAGCAGACTCAACACAGAGCACAGAGCCCGGCATCAGGCTCAATCTCATGACCCCTGAGATCACAACTGAAGCCGAAACCAAGAGTTGGATGCTTAACTGACTGTGCCACCCAGGTGCCCCCCAGATGACTTTAAAGTATGACAGGGAAAATTATTTTAGAGCAACTTTTTTTAAAACACAAATAAATAAATACCTATGTAAAATCTGGTATCCAGCTGATATCATTTTTCATAAACTGCCCTGAATCTGAGTCTGTAACGATTCATAGCCCCTTACCCTTCCTTACTGCTGCTTGTTCGTTGCTGGTGCGCACAAGACGCATTTAGCTGTGCCTTAGCTTCATAAAGTGAGCTAAGGGTTCTCAAATGTGGCCATTTGGCTGTGTGGTCTTCCACAAAGAGCACCGTGAAATAATCGGCATACTGAATGAAAAAGAACTAATTTATAATCCTGTGCTAAATCAGATTTTTGTCTTCCTTTAGAGTTAGCTCTGTGTAATTGGTGGCAGATATCAAAAGATAAATAAAAATGCATAGAAATAAAATTCTTTAATCCATACCCCATTTGGCTTTTTGTAAAAAAGAAAAAAGAAAGAAAAGAAATGATATCTAATAAAAAGAAAAGCTCAGGAAGGAATTATTGAAAGCAAAATCACCTCAGTTCTCAGCTCTAATACTATAAATGTTCACTGTATGCTGGCAGGCATTTAATGCACAGGTAAGTGTTTTTCATGAATGGTATCATCTGTAACCTGAATTTCAACTTAATTTAAAAGTGATTAAGCTCTGCCTGAATATATATGCTCATTGTGGGTTTTTTTTAAAGTGAAATAATATAGAAATGTAGAAGATATAAATTGAAATCCTCCGTACCTCCTCTTGTCTTCCCCCATTTTATTTCCTTCCCCTAGGATAATCCTTCATTAACAATTAGTTTGTATCCTTCTGTGTCTGCCTCTGTGCATTTCCAAGCACACGCCCACATGGAAGAGACAGCATGGTACAGTGGTTAGGAGCACAGATCCCGGGAGCCTGGGTTTACAGTCTAACTCTGCTGATGCCTGGTTGTGTAACCTCGGGCACATTAGATAATCTGTCTGAGTCTCGGTTACCATATCCATAAAGTGCTCTAACAGTAGTACCTGTTCATAGGGTTGTTGGAAAGATTATGAGTAAATGTATATATAAAGTATTTCAGATTGTGCCTGACACGCAATAAACACTGTAGAAACGGTGGCTCATACTCAGAGTGTGTGTGTGCACAGTCCCCAGTCACAGATCATCTGGGCTCTTTTCCCTCTCTTTTTCACACAAGCAGGGTTATAGGACGACTTATAAATGTTCTGGAGACCTGTCCATGACAGTAAGGAAAGAGCCGTGTATTTTTAACGGCCACAAAGCATTATTGATTTTGTGTTGCACTGTGGCCTGTGTGGGCTTCTTTTTAGATTCTGATGGTTTTGTAGATGGCCTAGAATTGATGAATTTTTGCAAAATTCCGTTTATTCATTCAGCACATATTCCTTCAAGGCCAGCTGTGTCGTGGGCACTGGCCTAGGTTCCAGGGAGATGGTGACAGACAAGAAGGATGGGAAGACAGTCCAGCCTTCTCGGGGCTTTAGGTGTCTGAGCATTTTGAAAATAATGCGTCTGCTCTGCCGGCTGACTTTGCACACACGTGTGTATACGCACACACATGCACCATGAAGGAGCCCTGCCAGTTGTGTTAATCTCATCCAAAGGCAAACTTTTTCTGTGAAGGGCCGGGTAATAAACATCACAGGCTTTATGGGCTGCATATGGTCTTTGTCACATACTTCGTTTTGCTCTGGTTTTGTCAAACGTGTAAAAAGCTATTCTTAGCTTGTGAGCAGCACAAAACCAGGCCATGGGCTGCATTTGGCACAGACTGTGGTTTACCAGCCCCTGATAGAGTCGCTGTTTCCCACTCGATGTATTCTCCCCTTTTGCCATCTGTGGACTACCGAGAGAAGTGCGCTAAAGGACTCCACCGCGATTGTGGGCTTGTGTTTTTTGGGGGGTTTTCTGATTTTTCTAAAATCTCAATATTAATCATGGTTAAGCTCACTCCTGTTCCTCACAGTAATTCTTTTTCCTTCTGGGAAGGCTGGGAGCCTTCCTCATGCTCAGCTTTGTCCCCTTGTTCATGGGGTCGAGGCAGGTGATTTTTAGGCCGCCATAGAGATGGTGTTGGGGACTACAGGCGTTTCTAGAGGGTGGTTTCCTTGAGCAGGGTGAGGAGTCTGGCTGGCTCTCTTTGTGGTTATATAGGCCAGGTCCCAGGTGCCCCATGTGCCTCTGCGCTCTGCAGTCAGTCAGGGGTGGACCTTGTCCTGGGCCACAGTGGGCAGTAAAGAAGGGACAGATGGACTAGACACCGAGGCTGAAAACAGACCAGCAGACAGGAGACTGCCTCTACCTTCCTCCTGGGGAATAAAATTTGGGACCCAAGGACAACCTGGGGCAGTTGCTCTGCAAGCCACTTAGTGTTGTGGGATGTACCTGTCACCAGTGACCAAGACAATGACCCCCAGCTACTCCCAGCTTGTCATTCTTCCAGCATCTTCTAGAATGACCTTAGGATAGTCTGTCCCCTTGCAGTGTCCATTGGCCACAGAAACCAGAGAGGAGAATTTCGCTGGCTGAGCCTTTCCTTTTTCCAAGGCTACTGTTATTGTATCCTGCTACCTCTGATGCTCCCCCCACAGCAGGGGGCCCCATCTCGCCATGGCAGACATTCTTTGTGCAAAGAGATGGCGCCTCTCCCGCTGTGAGATCCTTCACTGCCTGGCCTGGCCTGGCCACCAGCCCCAGCTGCCTCCGGCCCAAGCACTCTCCGGGCCGTTTCTGGCAAAGGGGTTCCTCTCCTTCCACCGAGTGGACGGCTCAGCTCTGAGCCACTCCTCCCACGGCTTGGCCCAGTCTCCTTCGAATCTCCAAAAAAGTCTTCCCGTCTTGCAGCTGACATCCTTCCCCTTCCCCACAGAGCTTTTCCTGCTTTGCATATTTATTTGGTTGTTGCGGTGGGAGTTTCGGAGAGAAAAGCAAACCTTTTGGCTCAAGTCACTGTCCTGAAGCCAGAATCCATCTCGGGAAAATCTTAGATGGAAGCAGTCTCACGTTCCGCGCACGTGCCTGGGGGAGGGAGCACCTCTCCATGGCAGGTGTCCCTTGGCCTCGTGCTCTGTGGAAGACACCGAGGGGACCACTGGCCTTGATTCCGTCTGCTGTGAAGAAGCTCTGGGTTTGTTTCCAGCCCCTGCTTCAAGCTCCCGTGGCCAAAAGCAAGACGTGAGTTCAAGTAAGGCCGGGACAGAAAAAAAGCTGTGTGTGCTTGCGTTCCTCGATCAGGGATAGATTATTTTTAGTGTGTGCTTTCAGTTCCTTGGACTCAACGGTCTTGGGGTCGTCTTTAAATTCCCCCTTATTCTCTTGCTCCCACATCAAATCCATCAGTAAATCTACTGGTGTGTCCTTCAAAACACATCCAGGACCAGCCCATGTCTCTGCCTCCACCACTCTCTACCAGATCCCAGCCACCAACCTCTCCCACGTGCCTCGTGGAAATAGCCTCGTACCCCCTCCAGCGTTCTTCCACACAGCAGTGCCCACCCCCTGCTCCTCGCACCACCGCCCTCCTGTCCTTTCCTCCCCGATTTTTTTCTCCATAGCCCTGAGCACATCACACATTCTTGTTGGTTCATTGTCCGTCCCTGCTTCAGGAAGGTAAGCACCCAGCAGAAAAGACCTCGATCCCTTTGTTGGATCCCTCGATCCAATGCCCAGAAGAGCCTCTGGAGTTTAGTAAGTGCCTAGAAAGGGCTCAGTAAGTACCTCAGTGTTGAATGAAGGAAGGACTTTCTTTGCCCTGACTATAAATGTCATGAGAAAACCCATGTGTCATGAAGTTCTAGTTGCTTTCAAAACACACAAATGACAAAGCAAGTTATACAAAGATCTTTGTCTAAAGAACTATGTGTATTTTAACAAGTTCTGTGTATATTTTGGAGACCTTTCTTTTCCTTTTTTTTAGGGTATCCTTGCAAGTACTTTGGTTTAAATTCTGCTTTATAGCAGCCCGGTTATTTGGGGGCACGAATGGGATTGGGTTTCTAAATCTAAAGACATTTCATTTATTCGCTTCCAGGTGGAGAGCATCCGAGCTTATCAAGAGCCTGCCTGCTTCCGACCTGCCCCAGGTCAGGGCCAAGGTTGCAGCCATGGAAATGCTGAAAGGTCAGAGGGCTGACCTTGGGCTCCAGAGAGCCTGGGAGGGCAACTATCTTGCTTCGGTACGTACGGGAGAGCCAACCAGAATCTGATCCTCCCTTTACCGAGAAAGGGAAGAAATTTTCTCCAAAACTTCGTGGGAAGAACAAGACCCCTACAGAAACTAAACTGCTATGGGCAATACAGAACTGAAAGATTTTGTTGCTTCTAACTGTGTGGTGTTTGATGTTTCCCTTGCTTTATAAAAGGCTGTCTGCCGCTCCGCGCCATATGTACAAGGCACACTCCAAAACCAATTTTTGAGCATTTGAAACTTCCTTTGCATAATTCAGCAGCTGTTTTTAATTACCACCTTTATATTAATTATTCCCAGAGCTGCATTTCATTCTCCCTCCCATTACGTATTTTAAAAATTTTATAGGCCCTTCGATGGTGTTAACATCCCTGTGGCAGCCGGGCATCTGGGATGGGAGATAAAAGTACGCATGCCGAATGGTCTGGTCTGAGCGGGGTTGGAAAGCCAGGCCACCAGAGATTGCCTTTTCCTCCAAAATGCTAAGCAGATTCTTTTCATCACATTCCCCTTTTCTTTCAGAAGCCAGACACACCTCAGACCTCAGGCACTTTTGTCCCTGTCGCAAACGAGCTGAAACGGAAGGACAAATACATGAACGTCCTCTTTTCCTGTCACGTCCGTAAGGTGAGGCGGCCTGGGGCAGCCCCCCTTCCAGGGGAGACGGGACTGGGTGCAGAGGCCCTTACATCGCCCTGACGGCAGTAAAATAGGACCGCAGCTACAGCCCCAGCTCTGTGGACACTGAGTGCCACCCGTGCGTGCTGGGGCCGGGGTGCAGTGGCCAAGGTGACTGTGGCTGCGGGGGTAGGAAGTGGACATTTTTGGTTTTGGGGGGGTTCCTCCCCGTGTTCCAACACTGGTAACTTTATGGCTCACCTGCCTTTTCCCAGCACGTACTGGTCTGCCTTGTAGCTCACGGTCCCTCAGTACTTCTTGCACACGTTTGATCGCTATTTTAAAGGTGGGGAAGGAGGGAGGAAGAACAGAGTCCAAAAGGGAGGACAGAGAATTTGGGTGGCGGGAGAGGGCGAGTTACACATGCTGTGAATCTAGTCGTTGTTTATCTGAGGCAAGACGTGTATGTGGACTGTTACTTGCCTGCAGATGATGTCCGTGGGGCTAGTGAAGTGTGGAAGTTGGAGAGGGGAAGGCGGGAGACATGGTCGGTTTTTCAAAACTTCAAAATGCTTTTCACAAAATAGAGAGGAAGTTGCGATGATTAATTTTTTAAAAAGCATTTTGTGAAAATTAGGCAGATAAATTTCCGAATTTATCGGGTGAATTTCTGGGGTGCCCGAGTGGCTCATTTGGTTAAGCATCCTCAGCTCAGGTCATGATCTAAGGGTCCTGGAATCGAGCCGTGCGTTGGGCTCCACACTCAGCGGGGAGTCTGCTTGGCATTCTCTCTCTCCCTCTCCCCCTCCTGCTCTCTCTGTCTTTCTCTAACTCTAAGATAAATACATAAATCTTTTTAAAAATTTCTTAGATTGACCCCAGAAGAAACATTGACATAAATATGCCAGTATCCAATGTAGGAATGAAGAAAATGATAAAAGATTTACCTCATAACAAAAGCCCAAGTGTGGGTGACTTGGGGTGTTTTGTTTCGAATATTGAAAAAGTACACAATTGCTATATTATTCAGATCAAAATAGTGAAATATTTTTCCACTGTAATTGGCAAACTTTAACACATTGATAACCAGTGTTTGCACGAAATTTAGGGAAACACTGTTGATAAGATACAGTCCTTTTGAGTGAACAGTTTGGCAAGAGCTACCAAAATTTTAAGTGCCCAGACCACTGAATCTAGGAATTCCAGAACTCAGGATTTATCCTACGATATATTCACACATACATTCAAAGATGTAGTTTTGTTCATTGTAATTGCCAAAAAACTGGGGAAAAAATACCATTAATATATGATGAGATTAGTAGATATTTGTGTTTGTGCACAGTAAAATACAACATAGCTATAAAATGAGCAAAAGGAGGAAATATGTTAAAAAAATACAAACTAGTCATGGTGGATAATCTTTTTAATGTGCTGCTGGATCCTGTTTGCTAGGATCTTGTTGAGAATCTTTGCATCCATATTCATCAGTGATATTGGTCTGAAATTCTCCTTTTTGGTAGGGTCTTTGCCTGGTTTGGGGATCAGGGTAATGCTGGCTTCATAAAAAGAGTCTGGAAGTTTTCCTTCTGCTTCAATTTTTTGGAACAGCTTCAGGAGAATTGGTGTTATTTCTTCTTTGAAAGTTTGGTAGAATTCCCCAGGGAATCCGTCAGGTCCTGGGCTCTTGTTTTTTGGGAGGTTTTTGATCACTGCTTCAATCTCATTACTAGATATCGGTCTATTCAGGTTGTCAATTTCTTCCTGGTTCAATTTTGGGAGTTTGTAGCTTTCCAGGAATGCATCCATTTCATCTAGGTTGCTTAGCTTATTGGCATATAACTGTTGGTAATAATTTCTGATGATTGTTTCTATTTCCTTGGTGTTAGTTGTGATCTCTCCCTTTTCATTCATAATTTTATTAATTTGGGCTTTCTCTCTTTTCTTTTGGATTAGTGTGGCCAATGGTTTATCGATCTTATTGATTCTTTCAAAAAACCAGCTTCTAGTTTCATTGATACGTTCTACTGTATCTCTCGTTTCTACCTCATTGGGATTCATCCCTGGGTTGCAAGGTTGGTTCAACATTCGCAAATCAATCAGTGTGATAGAACACATCAATAAGAGAAGAGAGAAGAACCACATGGTCCTCTCAATTGATGCAGAAAAAGCATTTGACAAAATCCAGCATCCGTTCCTGATGAAAACGCTTCAGAGTATAGGGATAGAGGGAACATTCCTGAACTTCATAAAATCTATCTATGAAAGACCCACAGCAAATATCATCCTCAATGGGAAAAAGCTTGCAGCCTTCCCATTGAGATCAGGAACACGACAAGGATGCCCACTCTCACCACTCTTGTTCAACATAGTATTAGAAGTTCTAGCAACGGCAATCAGACAACAAAGAGAAATAAAAGGTATCCAAATTGGCAAGGAAGAAGTCAAACTCTCTCTCTTCGCAGATGACATGATTCTTTATATGGAAAACCCCAAAGACTCCACCCCCAAACTACTAGAACTCATACAGCAATTCAGTAACGTGGCAGGATACAAAGTCAATGTACAGAAATCAGTGGCTTTCTTATACACTAAGAATGAAAATACAGAAAGGGAAATTAGAGAATCGATTCCATTTACTATAGCACCAAGAACCATAAGATACCTGGGCATAAACCTAACCAAAGAAGTAAAGGACCTGTACTCGAGGAACTACAGAACACTCATGAAAGAAATTGAAGAAGACACAAAAAGATGGAAGACTGTTCCATGCTCTTGGATTGGAAGAATAAACATTGTTAAAATGTCTATACTGCCTAGAGCAATCTATACTTTTAATGCCATTCCGATCAAAATTCCACCGATATTTTTCAAAGAGCTGGAGCAAATAATCCTAAAATTTGTATGGAGTCAGAAGAGACCCCGAATTGCTAAGGAAATGTTGAAAAACAAAAACAAAACTGGCGGCATCACGTTACCCGATTTCAAGCTTTACTACAAAGCTGTGATCACCAAGACAGCGTGGTACTGGCATAAAAACAGACACATAGACCAGTGGAACAGAGTGGAGAGCCCAGATATGGACCCTCAACTCTATGGTCAAATAATCTTCGACAAAACAGGAAAAAATATTCAATGGAAAAAAGACAGTCTCTTCAATAAATGGTGCTGGGAAAACTGCACAGCGATATGTAGAAGAATGAAACTCGACCATTCTCTTACACCGTTCACAAAGATAAACTCGAAATGGATAAAAGACCTCAACGTGAGACAGGAATCTATCAGAATCCTAGAGGAGAACATAGGCAGTAATCTCTTCGATATCAGCCACAGCAACTTCTTTCAAGATAAGTCTCCAAAGGCCAAGGAAACAAAAGCAAAAATGAACTTTTGGGACTTCATCAAGATCAAAAGCTTCTGCACAGCAAAGGAAACAGTCAACAAAACAAAGAGGCAACCCACGGAATGGGAGAAGATATTTGCAAATGACAGTACAGACAAAAGGTTGATATCCAGGATCTACAAAGAACTTCTCAAACTCAACACACACAAAACAGATAATCATATCAAAAAATGGGCAGAAGATATGAATAGACACTTCTCCAACGAAGACATACAAATGGCTATCAGACACATGAAAAAATGTTCATCATCACTAGCCATCAGGGAGATTCAAATTAAAACAACATTGAGATACCACCTAACACCAGTTAGAATGGCCAAAATTAGCAAGACAGGAAACAACGTGTGCTGGAGAGGATGTGGAGAAAGGGGAACCCTCTTACACTGTTGGTGGGAATGCAAGTTAGTGCAGCCACTTTGGAGAACAGTGTGGAGATTCCTGAAGAAATTAAAAATAGAGCTTCCCTATGACCCTGCAATTGCACTGCTGGGTATTTACCCCAAAGATACAGATGTAGTGAAAAGAAGGGCCATTTGTACCCCAATGTTTATTGCAGCAATGGCTACGGTCGCCAAACTGTGGAAAGAACCAAGATGCCCTTCAACGGATGAATGGATAAGGAAGATGTGGTCCATATACACAATGGAGTATTATGCCTCCATCAGAAAGGACGAATACCCAACTTTTGTAGCAACATGGACAGGACTGGAAGAAATTATGCTGAGCGAAATAAGTCAAGCAGAGAGAGTCAAGTATCATATGGTCTCACTTATTTGTGGAGCATAACAAATAACATGGAGGACATGGGGAGATGGAGAGGAGAGGGAGTTGAGGGAAACTGGAAGGGGAGATGAACCATGAGAGACTGTGGACTCTGAAAAACAACCAGAGGGTTATGAAGGGGCGGCGGGAGGGGGTGGGGTGTGGTGGGAGGTTGAGGAACCAGGTGGTGGGTAATAGGGAGGGCACGTACTGCATGGAGCACTGGGTGTGATGCCAGAACAATGAACACTGTTATGCTGTAAATAAGCAAATAAAAATAAATTAATTAATTAAAAAAAAAAAAGAAGTGAAAAAAAAAATACAAACTAAAAGGGCAGAATCTATGAAACAATGGTTCTTCAGTCGCTGCACATCAAGAGACAAGAAACAGACAAGTGAGCCCTACAGGCAGCTGATTGACTTCCTGGAGAAACATTCTAGTCTCTGGTGGGATTGGGGGAGCCCAGGTGAAGCTTAATGGACTCCCTGACAGAAACAAGAGGGCTGAGCCGGGAAACACTAGGGCAGCTAGAGTTTGCAGAGGAGAGTGCCAGAGAAGAGCAAGCGGCACAGAGAGTATGGAGAGACCTCTGGATAGCCTGAAGGGGTCTGCGACAGGTATTTGCCTGAGCTGAGCACGACTCAGCCTATGCGTGTGAGGAAACCGCCCAAGGCTAGAGCAAGAACCACCCAGAGGGTAGGCGGCAACCAGAACCAAGTATTCACAGGTAGTACCTGCTCCCACCAGCCTTGGGAAACACTCGTGATTCATGGGATGCTTGGTAGAGTATGGACAGTACAGGTCATGGGGAGGAATTAGTCCTTGACTAAACACCGTCCTAATCCCACCCAGCAAATCTTGAAAACATGACTCGAAAGAATCAGACTCTTTCCAAGCAACCTGACAGTGTCCCAGAACAGTGTTCACAGGTACGCCCAAGAATATGAACTCACCAGCACCCAAAAGAGAAGATTCAGAATGCATGACATTGGATCCAATTACCAGGCCTACAAAAGCAGCAGGAGACTCTAACCTATAATGAGAAGAAAAGTCAGTTATTCAAAAGGATCCAGGACTGACATAGATTATAGAATTAAAAGACAGGGTCACTAAAACAATTATCATGTGTATGTTATGGATAGAGATGGAAAACACAGCGTCTCAGTTTTTTTTAATATATTTGATGAGATTAAAAGAGTTTAGATGCTGCAGAAGAAAGATGAGTAAACTTGAAGAAAGAACAGTAAAACTACGTTGAATAAAACACACAGAGCAAAGGGGGGAAGATGCAACCACCCTAAAAAACGAAGAGCAAAATATTGGGGCCCTGTGAGCCAATGTCCAGTAGCCCAATATATGGGCACGCAGAGTCCCGAGTGGAGGGAAGAGAAGGGGGGAATTCAAAATATTTGAAAAAATAATGGCTGAATTTTTTCCAAATTCATTGAAAACTGCAAACTCTTAGACCCAAGGGACTCAACAAACTTCAAACACGAGACAGGAAGAACACCGTACGGAGGCACAACATGATCAGATCCCTTAAATGCAGCAGTAAAGGAAAAAAACACAGAGGAGAAAGGTGAGAATGCATCAGATTTCTTGTCAGAAACAGGGCAAGCAAGAAGACAGTGCGGCAACAGCTTTAAAACTTCTTTTACTGAAGGAAAGGAACAGCTGTCAACCTACAATTCTGCACCCAGCAAATACAGCTTTTAAAAACCAAAGTGAAATAAAGACGTCTTTGAGCATATCCAAAAATACGCATTACAGGAAATGGTAGAGAATGGCCTTCAGACGGAAGGAAAGTGGTTCCAGATGGTAATGTGGGCATAACCAAGGAATGAGGATCAAGGAGAATGGTGGCCTCATGTATAAGTACATAATATTTTTCTTATTATTTAAATCTCTCAAACGATAATTGAGTGTACGCCAACACTCATAGCAGCATTCACGGTAGTTAAAGATGGAAATGACACAAATGTGCATGGACAGATAAATAAAGAAGACATATATCCGGGGCACCTGGGTTGTTCACTCAGTTAAAGCATGTGACTCTTGATTTCAGCTCAGGTTGAGCTTAGGGTCATGAGATGGAGCCCCCCATCAGGCTCTGTACTAGGTTTGGAGCCTGGTTGGGATTCTTGGAAGGAAGGGAGGGAGGGAGGAAGGAAGGAAAAGGAAGGGAGAAAGGAAGGAAAAAGAAAAAAGAAAGAAAGAGGGAGGGAAGGAAGGAAGGAAAGAGAAAGAGAGGGAGGGAGGGAAGGAAGGGAAGGAAAGAGAAAAGGAAGGGAAGGAAGGAAGGGAAGGAAGGACATGTGTATCCAGGCAATGGGATACTTATTAAGCATAAAGAGGAAGGAAGTACCTGCCTACAGCATGGATGACCTTAAAGATATCATCTAGGTGAATAAGACACAAAGACAAATACTGTGTGATTCCACTTCCATGAAGTACTACATTAGTCCGTTAACGGAGAAAGAACATAGAATGTTGGTGACCAGGGGCAGGGGTATTCAAACATTCTAAGGAAGGGAGATCACCTCTATATAATGTAGACTAACAAAATAGAGAGTAGCTTTAAAAAAAAAAATCAGAATGAAGTAGGAAAGCTTGCTGGCAGTTGGGTGGTTAACCAAGTGGAGTCTAATTCTGAACTCATAGATCCGGAAGTTCTTTTATAAGCGGACCTGGAGGTGATCAGATCATCAAGAGTGGCTCTTGTGGGCCAGAATCAGACATAAAACAGTGTATGAGCCGCAGTGTCAGTGTGTGAATTCCACAAAGGAACATACGTTGCTAGTGGATTCTCGAATCTACTCTCTAGGGTACTTCCTTTCTAGTATCAAGCTATGTGAGAAGTCAAGTTAGTAATCAGAACAATCGAAGAGTGTCGAGAGGTTTGGGAAATTATGTCATCTGCTTTGGAAAAGCCTGCTGTCTCTGATTCTGTCTTTCCAGCGATGACAATGTGATGTCTGACCGCATGTCTCTCCCTGGGTCCTGCTGGATAAAGGCTGAAAATTCTTAGTCATGCTCTTGTGCTTCCAAAGTCAATAAAAGATAATATTTCTTCACACTATAGCTTAGTTTTTTTTTTAATTTGAGTATAGTTGACACATAATATTACATTAAAGTACAATGTAGTGATTCAGCAACTCTATACATTACACTGTGTTCACTGATGACAGCTACCACCTGTCACCGTACCACACTATTACAACATCATTGACTATATTTCCTATGTCGTCCCTTTTATTCCCACGGTGACTTCTCTCCATAACTGGAAGCCTATTTCTCCCATGCCCCTCCACCCCTTCCCTCTGGCAACCATGAGTTTGGGTTTTTTCCCTGCATTGACAGGTCCGATTCTGCTTTTTGTGTATTTATTTGTTGTTTTTTAAGTCCCACATGTGAGTGAAATCATCGGCAGTTGTCTTTCTCAGTCTGACTTATCTCACATCGCATAATACCCTCTGTGTTCATCTGTGCTGTTGCACATGGCAAGATCTCATTGTGTTTATGGCTGCGGGATGTTCTCTGTGTGTGTGTGTAACACGTCTTCCTTATCTGTTTATTGATGGACGCTTAAATTGCTTCCATATTTTGATTGTTGTAATTAATACTACAATAAACATAAGGGTGCAAATATCTTTTTAAATTAGTATTCTCATTTTCTTTGGGTAAATACCCACCCAGTAGTAGAATTATTGGACCATATGGTATTTCTATTTTTAATTTTTTGAGGCACATACTGTTTTCCACAGTGGCTGCACCAAATTACATTCCCGCCAACAGTGCGTGAGGGTTCCTTCTTCTCCACGTCCTCACCAGTACTTGTTTTTTGTTGTCTTTGATTCTTTTTTTTTTTTTAAGATTTTATTTATTCATTTGACAGAGATCATAAGTAGGCAGAGAGGCAGGCAGAGGGGAGTGGGGGAAAGCAGGCTTCCCGCTGAGCAGAGAGCCCAATGTGGGGCTCGATCCCAGGACCCTGGGATCATAACCTGAGCCAAAGGTAGAAGCTTTAACCCACTGAGCCACCTAGGCGCCCCTCTTGTCTTTGATTCTAACCATTCTGAGGGGATAGCTCATTATGGTTCTGATTTGCACATCTCTGATGATGAGTGATGTTGAGCGTCTTTTCACGGGCCTGCTGGCCATCAGCACACCTTTGGCAAAATGTCTATACAGGTCTTCTGTCCATTTTCCAATCAGATTGTTTGGGGGTTTTGGTGTTGAGTTTAGATAATGTCTTTCCTAGAAATTTTTTAATCCCAAGCATGTGCCAAGGTAAACTTGACATGATTTCAGTAAGGCCTCCTTTATGCTTTGATTCTTTTGAGAACAACCACTTTTCATTAACTACAGTTTCATAAAATGTCCTTTAAGGCTGGAGACTTCTGCAAATAGCTACACTCGCCCAGAATGTGTTTTCTGTTGGTCTGACTCTTCAGGGGACCTTTAGCTCTGACCCCCTGTGGTGTTGACTAAAACTATAAATAGATTGCCAGAAGGATCTGGGCAAGAGCCAGGTGATAGGGAGTTTTCTTTGTTTAAGGATTTTAGCATGGATCATGGAAGAAATAAGATGAGATCTCTTCTAACACTGAGTCTGTGATCCAGTTTTTTTATTACCTTATGGATTTATGAGAAAGAAAATGTGTTCCTATGCCATCATTATTTTCATTAGATTTGAATTTACAAATTGATGTGTGTGTGTTAAAATTTTCTCTGCCACTTTGAATTTGCTGTAGCGCACTTAAAGCTCCTTCTTTGGGACAAGATGTTTTTCCCACTCAATCTGTTTTAAGGATGATTTGGGTTGCTAAGCTAGGGGTGTTTGACCTGTTCTCATTAGAAATTATGTTTTTATATAAAAAAGGAATGTAATATTTCTAAACAGTCCTTCAGTAAAATGGCTGCTTTGAGGTTTTTGCCTTTGGTTTCCAAGCTAACTCGTGGACAGATCGCAAAAAGGAAAGTACTCTCCACTTTTACCATCGTGGTGGGCCTATTGTTTTTGACTCTTGTGCAACCTCGTGAAATTAGGCAACGCACTTTTCTTTTTTCATACTCTTGGGCAACGCACCTCTATTTCTTAGGTGATCTGGCCAAAGATGAGGAGTTCTACTGTTGCTTATGACCCACGTTCCACTCTAGATGCCCTCTCGTCCCCCTGCTCTAACATGCATACAAATGATTAGTGTCCTCCCCCATGCGTTTCAGAAACCAGTGCGCTGTTGGATTTATTCTCGTGTTTATAAAAAGGTTGCCTTGTATCGTCTGTGGGAAATGCTGGGTAAAGCAGTCCAATATGTTCTTTAAGTGCAGAACGCTCAGAGCCTCTAATACATTCATGGGTTACGAGTATCTTAGGGGAGGCTGTGGTTTGCAAGTTTCCTCCAACCAACCTGACTTAGAACCCTTTCTCTCACAAAGCATCTCATGGGGCTGGGGTTGTGCAGAACAACTTAGAAAAATGCTAACGCAGGAGCTCTACAGTCACCTTGTTTCGAGCCCCCTGACAAGGGCCAAATCCCTCTTATGGCCAAAATCATTGCTATGTGAGGTAGATAATCACTGCCAAGAGCAGTCATTAGTTTCCCACATACACTCTACTTTACTCTTAATTACAGATACCATTTTTGTCGAGTTGAAGACTGAAAAGTATGCTTTGGTTACAAAATCAGCGTTTGCCAAATTGACAGATCTCTGAAACTATGAGGCAGAGGGGAGAAGACCATTGCAAACCTACATTTTAGTCTGCGCTCCTACCTACAGCAGTATACCCTGCTGTGCCCTGTCTTACCTACCCTAATTTAGTTAGCTGTACGACCAGCAAAGGCAACAGTGCGTTCCAATTAGTCTCTAGCTTCTTTGTTTGCATCTTGAAAATAGGAGCTGGGGAGCGGGGGAGGAGGGATATTATCACAGGTTCGCCTTCTGTTTTGCTTAGGGGAGGGGTTTATAGTGTTCTTTGTTGTTTTGCTTTGCTTTTCCCTCTAATCACTGAGAGATAAGACTTTATAGTTGTTCAGAAATGTTTTTGTGCTCAGTTGGTTTTTTTTTAAGATTTTTATTTTTTATTTGACACAGAGAGAGAGAGATCACAAGTAGGCAGAGAGGCAGGCTCCCCACTGAGCAGAGAGCCCGAGCCAGGACCCTGGGATCATGACCTGAGCTGAAGGCAGGGGCTTAACCCACTGAGCCACCCAGGAGCCCCTGTGCTTAGTTTTGATTTAAGTATTACCCAAATCTAAGATTGAAACATCCCAGTTAGCATGTAATTAATTCCTTATTAATAAAATGGCCAGTGGTTAATTCTGCGTATCAGAGAAAGATTTACCTGTAAATTGGGCATTCTCTGACTCTCTCATAAAGTAGCACTCTACTGAATCACATGTGTATTTTCTCCCAATCCCATTATCTAGATTTATTTTCTTTATGTTTATCTTTATATGAAATTATTTTCATGTGTTCATTTCTTACCTAGCTCAACCCCATCTACTAGTCTCAGATTCTTACTATAACAAGGGCTTCATATCATTCCTTTGAATATTAGCAGTTTATACAGTGCTTAAAAGTGCACATTGCCTTTTGAGAAAAAAATTACCAAATTATTTAATTTTAAGGAAATGCTTACCAGTATAACTTTTTTTCTAATCAATTGTAGCAATGTGCTGGATTTAAAAAATAGAGCAATACCATTTTGAGATGTGTGATTATAGAAAGACCCCTTTTCTCAATGAAAGTGTGAAACTAAGGATTTTATAAGGGTAGTATGACCAATACAGTGTTGCAAGTGCAGACACAAAGGTTTCTCCCGGATCCACTCAGGACAGTTTCTCTGGCCTATCCATACTCTGTGTACAGAGTATTGTAGTGATGGCTGCTGGCAATGTCTTGCCATCCAGAAATACAGACTCTGAAGGAAAAAATTAACTCATGGAAAAGACTCTTTATGGGATTAAAAAAAAGCACAAATAAATTTCAACTAGTCCAACCAGAAGAATAAATAATTCCCGATGAGCAATCCATGCGCTTTTAATTTTTTTTAAGATTTTATTTATGTTAGAGAGAAAGCACAAGCAAGGGGAAGGGCAGAGCGAGAAGCAGGCTCCCCACTGAGCAGGAAGCCTGACACAGAGCTCGATCCCAGGACCCTGGGATCACAACCTGAGCTGAAGGCAGACGCTTAACCAGCTGAACCACCCAGGCGCCCTGCAACACATGTGTTTTCATAGTGCCTGCTATATTAGGGAGCTTTTTATTGAAGAGATCGCTTCCTGATAGTCTTCCAGCCTCAGAAAGAAGAAAGCAGAGTCCCCACGTCTTCTTTCTTCAGTGCAGAAATGGAGGTTTTCCAAGACCACACCAGGCAATGGGGACTTAAGCTATTGAACAAAAGTGCTATCATTTGCCACTTGGGACATTTTTTTCCACGCCTTATGCAACCTCCCCAGTGTGCTGCCGTGTTTTCCAGTCATCAACACTGATTGGCTCATGTGGGGAGAAGCTCCTCTTGAAATTATCCTGTCGGATTAGAATTGCTTTCAAAACCAACCGATCCGCAAGGATAGAGTAAACGCTGTGGGCTACCCACTTCTGTACTGGGGGCTGTGAGGTGTAAGAAAAAAGCCATCAGATGATAACGACCCTCAGGGAACTTCCAACCTGGCTAGAAGACAGGATACCTGTCTGTGCAATAAGAAGGCAGTAAATATGGCTCTGTCCTGGATTTTTGAGATGTTACGGTGTTTTGTTCATGTACTTGTATTGAGGTATAATTTATATACAAGTGGGTGTATGGATCTGAAGAATAGAGTTCACTGATTTTGATGAGTGTGTACACCCATGTAAATCACAACCTTGTCCAGATAGAGAACATTTCCATTACCCTGAAAAGCTCCCTCATGCCCCTTTCCATCCAAGCCCTCCCAATACCAAGAGCAACCACTCTTCTGACTGCCTTTACCATAAAGTAGTTTTGCTATTTCTTGGTCTTCATTAAAAAAAAATATCATACAGTTGAATATGAGATTTTTACTTTGTTTTCAAGTAAATTCCTAAGTTTCATTTGTCACTAATTTGGTAACCTATTTGTAGCTATTTTACAAAGGAAGCAGCTTTTTCATATACTGCCAATCTTCAGGGAACCTGTATAATCTTTTATAGTGACTGAGTTACTTAGATTACGTTCGTGAGGTTATAGTAGCTTATCACAAAATTCGTAAGTAGAATCAGCATCCTGTGCCAAATAGAGCTTCAACTGTAAGTTTAAAAACACGGTGTTCTACACAACTGTTTTATCAAATGTATTTCTAACATGCATCCACGGCCCCAAAATTACAAGTGTCCTTGTAAAACTTTACAGTTATTAAATGAAAATTTTTGCCCTTTTAGTAAAGAAGTGTAGATATTAAATAAACTTCACAGTGAGAAGGTAGAGACTAAGGATAGATTTAACTTTATTGTCTTGAAATTCATAAACATCAGCAAACCTGCCATACCTTTCTTTAAAAAAAAGAAAAAGACATTTGGGAGAGGATTGAGCATTTCATGTTAGCAAAAGTGCTTAGACAACAGCTCGTCATATGCTTGCATATCCTGCTTTAAAAGAAAAACCCTGTGCCCTTTGGTTACGATGTTAATTTTCTTGTTTCAGTCTTAACTCTGTATGTATCCTACATATTCACTCTAAACTATGTAACAGAGGGTGAGAGGAAAGGGTAATCGTTTTTTTACTTTAGAAATTTTAGTGGTTTTATAATGAAATGAGAATTTGAGCATTATCTAAATACAGAGAGCTAAAAAGGATAGTGGAAAATCATAAACATTTAAGAGAGAGCATAACATGAGGAAACCTGTTAGGAGCAGAGCCCGTAAAGAAATAAAGTTTAGGGGCACCTGGGTGGCTCAGCGGGTTAAAGCCTCTGCCTTCAGCTCAGGTCATGATCCCAGGGTCCTGGGATCGAGCCCCGCATCGGGCTCTCTGCTTAGCTGGGAGCCTGCTTCCTCCTCTCTCTCTCTCTCTGCCTGCCACTCTGCCTACCTGTAATCTCTATCTGTCAAATAAATAAATCTTTAAAAAAAAAAAAAAAAAAAGAAATAAAGTTTAAAAAGGAGAATAGTGGGGTGCTTGGCTGGCTTAGTAGAGCATGAGACTCTTAATCTCGGGGTTATAAATTCGAGCCCCATGTTGGGTGTAGAGATTGCTAAAAAAAACAAAAAAAAACAATCTTTAAAATAAAAAAATAAATGAAAAGGAGAGTAGTGACAAATAGAAAAACTCTTGGAAGTCAGATAAAGGCATCTTAGGATCTGAGCGGGAAGGGACCTTAGAAACCTTGAGTCTTCGTATTCAAAGCAGGAACCTGCTCTACCACACCCACATCAGGGGTCCACCTTGCATCTGATCCTGTCCTATCTGCAGGGGGAGCGTGTACTGCCTTTCCATGTGGCCCTCTCTTGTTTTGGACAGTGGTAATTATGAGGCATTCGTGCCATAATTCATGCCATAGGACAGGAAGGCACTGTCCCATTTTTGAACAAGTGGATTTTTAAAGATTTTATTTATTTATTTTTGCCAGAAAGAGAAAGAGAGCGAGCATGACCTGGGAGGGGTGAGGCAGAGGGAGAAGCAGCTCCCTGTTGAGCAGGGAGCCTGACGGCCAGGCTCAGTCCCAAGACCCCGGGATCATGACCTGAGCTAAAGGCAGACGCTTAACGACTGAGCCACCCAGGCACCCCCAAACATGTAGATTTAATGACATACTCATTATACTTTAGGGAATTAGGAAAGAGGCAGAATGAGTCATTTCTGATAGGGCTTACATTCTTTACAGCTTTATTGTGATCTAGTCGCGTACCATAGCACTCCCCATTTTCAAGGGTACAATCCATTGGCTCAGTGTGTTCACAGAGCTCTAGATCCATCACACCATCAGTTTTCAGAAAGAAACCCCCAACCCTTAGCTGTCATCCTTCTGAACCTTCCATCTCCTCCAGCCCTAGGCAGCCAGTAACCGACTTTCTGTTTCTACAGATTTGCTTATTCTGGATATTACATGTGAATGAAGTCTTGCAGTGTGGTCCTCTGGGCCTGACTTCTTTGACTCAGCATCATGTTTTTACACTTAACTTCTTCTTGTTGACCAGTTGTATTCCATGGCGTGGATATATCCTATTTTATTTATCAGTTCATCGGTTGATGGACATTTACGTTGTCCCTGTCATGATTAAGGCTGCTGTGCACATTCATGCCCAAGTTTTTCAGTGGATATTGTCTTCAGTTCCCTTATACACCTGTGAGTGGAATTTCTGGGTCAGATGGTAATTCTAGATTTAACCACTCAAGGCCCTGCCAGACTCTTTTCCAAAGTGACTGCATCATTTCACATTCCGACCGTTAGTGAGGAGGGTTCCAATTTCTCCACATCCTGGCCAGCGTTTTTTATTATCTGTCTTTGTTATTATTGTCATTCTGGTGAGTGCGAAGTGGTATCTCCCTGGGGTTCTGACTTAGGTTTCCTTGTTGACTACTAATGTCAAGCATCTTTTCATATGCTTATTGGCTATTTGTGTATCTTCTCTGGAGAAATGTCTGTTCAAATTCTTTACTCTTTTTTTTTTTTGTCTTTTTATTATGGAGTGTTTATTCTAGGTACAATGTATGTTCTGTTCTCTTAGACATACAGTTGTGTCCCTTAACAGAAATGTGATATGCAAGACATTTGCTCCTTAGTTTCTGGGTTCTCTTTTCGTTTTCTTTACGGTGTCTGGGTCAGATGTTTTTAGTCCTTTAATTCTTATGTGTTTTTGTTGTTTTTCCTGTTGAATTATAAAATGCTGAAATTTAAACTGTAAAATCCTGTAAATCTGGAAACTGCAAGTCCTTGTAGATCTCTGTTCATCCTGGAGAATGGTACATTATCTGTTAAAGAATGTGTCTCCCCAGCCAGCCACCTCTGCCCCTAGATAGATAATTTCCTGGTGGATCATTTGACTTCATTCTTGTTGAGCTATGATGGCTTATTGGTTTGTTTTCTTATAGGTGAATCGATTTAGTAAGGTGGAAGACCGAGCGATTTTTGTCACCGATCGTCACCTCTATAAGATGGATCCCACTAAACAGTACAAGGTGATGAAGACCATTCCTCTGTACAATGTAAGTGTTCTCTGCTTCCTGAAGGATGGAGTCTTAACCGGGTGTTCTTGGACCGCTAGTGGGTCAATAGACTGATCACTACAACCTTTGGAGCTCTAGGGAGTCCATGAATTCCTGAAATTTTATGCCCATCTTATGTCTTGTTCAAATGTACAGTTTTCTGTAGGAAGGATCCAGGCACACCTGGCTGGCTTGCTTGGTAGAGCGTGCGACTCTTCATCTGGGGTCATGAGTTCAGGCTGTACGTTGGGTATGGAGAGTACTTTAAAACAAGCGGGGCGGGGGGCGCCTGGGTGGCTCAGCGGGTTAAAGCCTCTGCCTTCGGCTCAGGTCATGACCCCAGGGTCCTGGGATCGAGCCCCGCATCGGGCTCTCTGCTCGGCAGGGAGCCTGCTTCCTCCTCTCTCTCTGCCTGCCTCTCTGCCTACTTGTGATCTCTGTCAAATAAATAAACAAAATCTTTTAAAAAAAATTAGAAACGATTCAAAGTTTCCAATAGATTAATGAAGGCATTTTTTAAAACAAGCATTAAGGACTCCCTATTCTACATAACCTTTCTCTATTCCTAATCCTACCTACTGCTTAAATGTGGCATATAATATATTTTCTTACGTGTTTTCAAGAGGTTTGTTTTTATAGAGAAATGGAATTAGGAGAAAAACAGTAGAGAATTACTTCATGAAAACATTATCTCTCTTTCAGCTGTAAAATTTATGCTGTTTCCGGAAGTTCTTTTCACCAGTATATTTTGCCTCTGATCTAAACCCACTCAGTTGTCCTCCATGGGGTTTTCAAGTTCTGTAATCATTTCTCATTTGAAATACGAAATTTGGTGGATATCTCCTTGAATCTCAATATAAGATTTTTTTTTTTTTTAATTTTCCTCCTGCTGTATGTGGTCTGCTTTATAAGTGACTGTCTGTTTTGATTCTTCAGAAACATCCTGCTGACTACAAGATCTTTTCAAGTGTCAGGTGATTTTTCTGTCTGCTAGTTCCTAAGGAAGGAGGTCTGTCTGTCCAATAATAGAATCTATGAGGAATATCGTTTCAAGATTATTTTAAATCCTTCTGGTCTCTACAAGAGGGAACAGGAAACATATTGTTTTGTAGTTCTGTGTTGTTAAATCAGGAGTCCTGTTGATTGTGAGGTACAGAGAAGGCAAACTATTCCTGGCTTTGCTAAATGATTTAGAATATCACTGCAGGGCTGATTATGGGGTTGAGCTTTGTCTCCATTACACGCCCCCCCACCGCCACCCTGTACACACACATGCATCTCTTTCTCCTCTTCAATAGAAAGGCTAATAGATTGCAGCTAAGAAGAAAATGATATTCTAAGACCTTCTTGATTGTATATAGTCTTCTTAGCAAACGCTTATAATCTCACATATCAATCATCGTTTAAGCCTAATCACTGCAATCTTAAAGTAGGAGATGAAGGAAGGTACGGGAGAAAATCAGATTTTGTCAAAGTCAAATGAAGTGTGGAACCAAACAAAACATGAATTGTGACCGGCGTTTTATTTCTTTACCTCCTATTAAGAGGCAGATCAATCAAAGCACTTGATACAAATTCAGTAAATAGCTAAACAACTCTTTGTTATTTTCCCAAACTACCATCCTTTTTCATGTTGACTGCCTGTATTTATAGTCATCAGTATCATTGTTGTTAGTGTTATCAATAATATCATCTAATATAAAAATTAATGATTTTAACAATTGCAGTAGAAGTAAGCAATGTCAATAGAATGGGCACACTCGGGGCACCTGGGTGGCTCAGTGGGTTAAGCCTCTGCCTTCGGCCCAGGTTGTGATCTCAGGGTCCTGGGATCGAGCCCCGCATCGGGCTCTCTGCTCAGCAGGGAGCCTGCTTCTCCCTCTCTCTCTCTGCCTGCCTCTCTGCCTACTTGTGATCTCTGTCAAAGAAATAAATAAAATCTTTTAAAAAAAAATAAAAGAATGGGCACACACTATCACAGATGCTGTCAGTACTCTGCCCATGTCCCCCGTATTCCCTTATTATTTCTGGGCACCCCAGCCTAACTTCCGTCAGCCAACATTCTTGTCAAAAGGCTGCCCTTAGGCTGCCAGAACTCACTTTGCCTTCAGCTTACCCACAGTGGCAGCTCCTTTAACACTGGGCCCCACTGGCTGTCTTCCCACACTCGGACCACCTCCCCACACCCTTGCCAGTATCCCTGCACCTTCCAAATCACTCCTCTGTGTTTATCAGCCTTTCTTTTGGGATCTGCTTTTGGGGAGCAAAACCTCGAGGAACCAACCTCGGAGGAGTGGCTGCCTCTTAAGGAAGGGACCAGATTGAATGGGATAGGGGACTTCCAACCATATCTATAAAAATGTTTTTTGAGTCTGAAACAAATATGGCCAAATAGTTCAGTGTTGAAATTGAAAACGGGAGTCTTTGTTATTTTATTCTTTATACTGTTTGCATGATCAGAATATTTTGAAATTAAAAATCAGCTTAAGACAAGGAACTTTTAAAAATGGATAATGCTAATAAGAGTAATGCAGAAAGTGGGAAGGGAGAAAGGAGATAATGTCAGTTATAACCATGTTGAGTTTCAGGTGCTGGTGAAACTTGGAAGTATACATTCCACGGATAAATTGGAAGTCTAATATTATGGGGGGGGGGGGAGAATTCAGCACTTAAAAACTTAAGAGTGGATCCATGTATAATTGGAGGCTGAAATTATGAGTCTAGAGAGATAAAGGGGGCAGATGATTCGAGAACATTCCCTGTTAAACGGTGGGGAAAGAATCGCTGAAGGAAATGGAGTAAGAAGGAAATCTCTCAATGGGCCTCCATGTGCCTCTCTCTTTCCTGTGCTGAATGAGCTGTAGCTTCCCTTCAGTTCCATAGGTTATGAATTATTCTCGGAAAGAAGAGAACTATAAGAACGCCGTGTTTTAGAATCAAGCTGGAAAGTTTTCAGAAGTAAGAGTAGTCGGTGAGAACAGACAGCTGAGGGTCCCACACTCCTCCTGCACAGGCTCCTTTCCTGTCTCACTTAAGCTTTTCTGGCTCCAAGGAACAGATTGTGACCATACACTCTCTTGAGTAATGTTTTGTTTTTAATGAGATTACACATGGTAGTAAGGGAGAAGAATCTTGCAAAGACCCAAGAAATGCTACCATTCAGCGTTTAAGGCAGCCCTCGGGGCCTGTGTTATCCCGGAGCCCCCTGAGCAGCACGAGTGCATGGAGAGTCGAGTGCCTGCCGCTTTCTGGGGCTCCGCTACTCTCTGAGTGTCTTCTTCCTGACAGTCACCATCCTTGCCAGACAGCACAGGCTAGCGCGAGGCTAGGGTCTACGTCAGCCAGCCCAGTAAACCACTGGGGTGTCCTCCTGCAGTAACATATGGAACAGTGTCCAGATGCGTCCTCACCATGGCAACCGGTTCCGATGACCCACATCGGTACTGCAGTTCCTTCCCAAGTACTCATTAGTCTACGCGCATCCTCTTCCCTGACTTTCCCTAGTGTAGCATGGATAATTACTACAGCTCATTTAGGACATGATTGATCTCTTCTCTCTACAGTCTTTGGCCACTGTCCTTAGGCCAAGTCATCTTTGACCTTGGTCACAGATCACGCTGGGGGTGGGTCATCAGGAGAGAAGTGCTTCAAATAGGCCAGCTTCCTCAGGCATCCATGGGGCCTTGGACCCTTCCCACCGACTCCTGTTACAGTCTCCAGGATTCCAGTCCTTGTCAAACAGGACCTGGATCGCACTCGTGGATCCCTGTCACGGGCGAGAGTTTCAGCGAGGCTCTCGTTTGGCTCTGTGTCTGATCAGCTTCTAAACCTAGTCTTCACCAGGGCTTTAACTGCTTCCAGCCGGCAACACAGGGTGAATATTTGTTGTTTTCCTAATGCCCCGTAAAAAGTACTCAACCGGTTTACCGTCTTTACACCTCCCAACCCACTGAACTGTGTAAAGCAGTAGTAGCACCTAAGTATCCCAGGCCTTAACTCTAATGGGCATATCAGCCAACGTCCAGGGACTCGGCTGTGACAGGGTAAGTGACTGCTTCCTCCCTACAGAACCCGGCTCTGTGCTGGGGAGAGAGCGAGCGCCTCTTCCTCGCTGACAGGCTGCAAGCAGGGCCACGTCCCCTCTGAGAGTGGTTTCCGGCAGCATCCTCATGCTCGTTTCTTCCTGCTAGATCTTGAGGTGCGATGAACAGAGACTTCAGGAGACTCGCGTAATGAGCAGTTACGCCTGAGTTAGAACAGCGGTGCGGGAATTGCCTTCACTGGGGGTTTCAGACCGCTGCGACCGGATTGTCTCATTACAGCGTTTACAATCTCAGTGACTCAAGTCTTCCTTCAATGAGTGATCACTGAGGACTCGTTATGTGCCAGACCTCTGGGTATTGTGGCATGGAAGGGTCAAAATGGTCCGTTTCTGCCCTTATGGAACTTTGGTGGTGAGCAGCGGACTCTGGGCTTATGTGTCAAGGTGCATGTACGCATGCGTGTCTATACGCACACACGTCATATAACCCATCATCAGGGGATAAGGGAAAACGCAGACTAGGGAGGGAAGATAGAGGCTGTGAGAGGTGTTGTAATTACAAATAGGGTGATCGGGCCTCACTCCGCAGCTGACATTCAAGCGGAGACGTGAAGGAGCTAAAGAATGAGGCAGATGTTTACTTGGAGGGAAAGTATTTGGGGCATAAGGAAGAGCAGAGACACAGAGATATGAGCAGGAAGGAAAGAGCCTTCTGGGGGCTGGAAATGACCAGCTCCGTAGCTTGAGCTGGTGGTGGTCACACTTGGGTATGCATGTATTCAAATTCATTGGGCGGTTTCCTTGAGATTTGTGTGCCCTGCTGAATGCACATTATATATACCTCAGTGAAGGGGGAGGAGAGGGGCGTCTGGGTGCCTCAGTTAGTTGAGCGTCTGCCCTCTGCTGGGGTCATGATCTGGGATCGAGTCCCGCATCCAGCTCCCTGCTCAGCAGGGAGTCTGTTTCCCCCTCTGCCCCTTCCCACTGCACGTTCCCTCTCGTTCTGCACTCTTTCCTCAAATAAATACATAAAATCTTTTTAAAAATAGAATCTAAAAAACGGTGGTGGGGGAAGAAAGCTGTCTGTGAAGGAGGGTAGAGGAGGGAAAGTAAGCCAAAGAGAAAAGTGAAGTAAAGGAGGCAGGTGATCATTGAAGCCCAGGGGAGATCTGGACACCTGATGACACACGGACCATTACCGTCCGGCATGTGAAACACCTACAGTCAGTTTGTTTTCTCCGTCTGAAGAAAAGTACGCCCCATTCCCTTGAGCTTGGAGAGGCAGCCCTCCGCTGTTCCTCGGGGGAGAAGAAGCCGCTAGCTAAACCAGGATGGCCACTTGATTTCAGGGAAGCCAGTGACCTTGGGGATGGCCCCAGGTGGAGAGCTCTGCACTGCACCTCTGTTACATACCCTCTGTGTCCTTCATATTGATCAAATGTGCTTTTTCTCATTTTTTCCAAGGTCAGTTTTGCTGGAGACCTGTTTTGTTGATTTCATTACCTTTTCATTGACCTCTGCTCTTTTTTTTCTTCTCCAGTCTCTAGATTTACTCTGTTGGTTCTTTTTTCTAGCTTTTTGAGTTGAGGGATTAGCTGCTTTTGTTTCTAAATTTTAGTTTTTATAAAATGCATCAAAGACGATACATTTGTGTTTAGGAATGGCATGAGCTGAACATCACATATTATAATATGTGGTATTGTCCTTGTTCAATTCTAATTATTTTATCATCTCCATTGTGAGTTCCTCTTTAAGCGTGGGTGGTTTAGTGTATGTTTTCAAATTATCATGTATATGTTAATGTCTGGTACGTACGTATGATTTTCTAGAGGAGGGAGAGAAGTCCACAGACTTTAAGTTCATTGATTGCTTGTGAGAAAATCTGTTTCATGTATATTTTAACATCAGCAACACCTCAGGAGGCTGTTACCCTGCAGTCAACATTCTGGCCGTATCCCTAAATTATTTTTTAAAGATAAGAATTCCTCAGATCATCATCTGTTGTATTGTTCTAGTGAGTTTCTGTTAACTTAAAAGCAAAACATATTGCAGAATTAAAAACAGCCTTTCAGGGCACCGAGGTGGCTCAGTCAGTTGAGCATCTGACTCTTGATTTGGCACAAGTCATGCCCTCAGGGTCATGAGTTCAAGCCCCCACACAGAGCCCCACGCTCAGTGTGGGGTCTGCTTGTCCCTTGCCCTCCCCCTGTTTCTCCCCCCACATGATCTCTCATGTTTCTGCACACACACTCTCTCTCTTTAAAATAAATAAAATTAAAAAAAAAAGACTTAAAAACACTTAAAGATAACTAAAATTAAAATAAAAAAGACAGAAAACAACAAACTCAAGGTAACCATTTTTCACTTTATGGCTTGGAAATCTTCTCTCTGCCATTGCCCCATTATGTACTCCTAAACCATCTTTCTAACAGGTCAGAACAATATTATTAATATCTTGTGTCAATATACAAAATAGCCCTAGTCCAATTTCTCTTTGAAATGAGTGTCTGAACAAGAACTTAATATATCTTTGCTGTTTTATTCCATGTTTGGTGACGGCTTCCCATAAGAATAGAGATTTTCAAACTTTTTCATGAGGCCTGGGGTAATTTAAGTAAATCTGAGATCACTGGATTAGCAAACCCTTGAGATATCTTATTGGCATGTGGTGTACCCCCCACGAGCTGTTCACATCTGGGCAAGTATTTTAACTTTTTTAGTGACATGCATGCAGAAAAGCACGCAGATCTTATGGGTAGAACTAGGTGAATGATCACAAAGTGAATTCACCCATGTAACCATCACCAGAGTCAACATACAGGCCATTAATAGGTTTGTATCTTTAGCTTGGGTCATGAGCTCATGACCTCACACGTGTTCCCTCCAGGTCACTATCTCTTCCTTCCTTCTCAAAGACATAATTTTGCTCATTTCGAACTTCATTCAAATGAAGTAAAACACTACATATCCCTTTTTGTGTGGCTTCTTTCAGCATGATATATTTGTGACATTTCTCCATGTCATTTCATCTAACTCGAATTTGCTCATTTTCATTGTTCTGTATTATTTCCTTGTGAAAATATACCACAGTCTGTTTATCCACTCATATGTTGATGGATTTTTTTTTAATTCTTATACATATCTTTTAGTGTTTACATGCATACATTTTCACTGGACAGATACCCAGGAGTGAATTTGTAATAGATAATTCCAGGTTTCCAAAGCAGTTGCACTGGTTTACACCTCCACCAACAATGTGTGACAGGTCAGTTGCTCCCATCTCCTCCCCAGTATTAGCTACGGACAGTCTTTTAAATGTTCGCTATGTTGGTAAGGTATGAGGTAGCTCCACATCGTGGGGGCTTTGTTCAGCTTTCTTGAGATATAAATGACATGTAACATTGTTTCTGTGTAAAGTATAGAGCAGGTGGATTTGATACATGTTGCACAGTGATCCCTGCCTTAGCCAATAGCTCCGTCCGGTCACATAGCACCATTTCTTTTTCATGGTGAGTGTTTAAGGTTCTACCCACTTAGCAACTTTTAACACAGTATTACTATCATCACCATTGCTGTTCAGTAGTTTTCTAGAACTTATTCATCTTATAACTTGATGTTTGTGCCCTCTGGAAACATGTCCCATTTCCCCTACTCTCCAGCCACTGGTAACCACCACTGCACTCTCTGTTTCTATGAGTTCCGCTGTTTTGGATTCCACATATAAGTGAGATCATATAGCATTTGTCCTGTAAAATCATATAGTATTTTTTTTTCATTTGGGTGTGATGCCCTCAGGATCCATCCTGTTGTTACAAATGGCAGGATTTCCTTCTTCCTCGTGACTGAATAATATTCCATTGCATATATATGCCACATCTTTATCCATTCATTTGTTGATAGATACGGATTGTGTTTTTTATTTGCATTGCCTTATTACTAAGAAGGTCTAGCACCTTTTTGTATATTTGGGAGTCGTGGACACCTTTTGTTGAAATGCCTGCTCAAATCTCTTGCCCATTTTTGTATTCAGTTGTCTTTTAAAAATTGATTTCTAGTTCTTTCTATAGTCTGCATAAGTGGCCATTGGCAGTTAAAGAAGTTGCAGATATTTTCTCTGACTCGGTGACTTGACTTTTCATTCTTTGAATGGTGTCTTGGAACAAAATGTCTTATATTAATGTAGCTCAGTTTACCACCATTTTTCTTTGAGGTTGATGCAGTTTTGCTTTTGTTTAAGAAATCATCCCTATCCCAAGGTCATGAAGGTATGTTCTTCTGGTATATTCTATGTTGGTATATATACCTGGTATATTGGTATATATATTCTGGTATATTCTGTGCTGGCATTCTATCTGGTGTATTCTCTTCCAGTATATTCTAAAGCACTTTATTGCTCTACCTTTCCCATTGACATGCACAGTCCACCTAGAATTGATTTTTGCGTCTATGTGTTCACGTTTCCCCATGTGGATACACTGGCATATCTAGATCCTTTCCCTTCAATTTCACCTTCCTCCCAACATAATGTTCTCCCTAGCTACATCCATGTGAATGGAACGAGGGCTGAGGATGGTGGTAGAGCAGATCTCATCAAAAGCAGCAACTTAACATTTAATCATTTTCTTTATCAAATGTCAGATTCCTTCGGGAGTCTGACAGATTCAGAAGTGAATGAAGCCCATATACCCTGTCATGGGGCAGTCACCACTCCACTGTGGTCTGTGGGACCATGCCTGAGTCCAGTATACCAAGTCTTTGGATTCACCTAAAAAAAGCTGAAGTCTGTATTTTATGTAAGTCTCCTGATTAAATGCCATGCAAGCCAAGTAAAACACATCTGTAGGCCCTGGTTAGCCCACAGCTCACCTGTTTGCTCCTCCTATTTAAAAAAGATCTCGGGGCGCATGGGTGGCTCAGTCGGTTAAACGTCTGCCTTCAGCTCAGATCATGATCCCAGGGTCCTCAGATCGAGACCCACGTAGCCTGTTTTTCCATCTCCCTCTGCCTGCTCCCCCTGCCTGTGCTCTCTCACTCTCTCCCAAATAAATAAAATCTAAAAAAAAAGAAAAGAAAAGAAAGATCTTTACTTGTCCTTTGTTATTTTAAATGAGCTATACCCACATGTCTTGGCCTCTTCCATGTCAAACTTTAAAAAGTCTACAATCTATGGTATGTTTTCTTCTAGATTTTACATAGCAGAAAACAGTAGAAACACCATTTCTTGCTTAGAAAAAGCTATAACTGGGTGTGAGCTTTAGAAGGATATATTTTCTACTTCAATTACCAAGAAAGAAAAAGAATAAAGGAAAACTTTGGTAGCGATGTCTTCCTTTTCTTGTCTTGAGAACTTCCTGCCTCCTCAGAGTTCAATGCTAATCCCATCCCTCTGACTTTGCATTATAAAATTTTTGAAATGTATAGAGAAGTTGAAAGAATACCTTTTAGGTATTAGGGAATACCATAATGCTCTCTGCCTAGATTCACTGAGTGTTTGTTTTTTGATGTATTTGTTTTCTCTCTCTTTGATGATGTTTTGCTGCTAAAATAATCCTGTATGCATTCCCCTAAGAATAAGGACTTTCTTCTTCATAATCTCAATACCATTTTCATATCTAAGAAAATAATATTTCCATAATATCATCTGATATCCAGCACATATTCAAATTTCTTCATTTATCCCAAGAATGTCTTATGCCTATTTTTAAAAATACTACCTAGGTTCATATTTTAGAGTCACACCTCTTTTCGTCCAGAACTGCACCTCCACACACACAGCCTTTTTATTTTTTTCAGGATGTTGACTTTTTAAAATGGCATTATTAAATTTTGATTTGCTATGACGGCTGAATTATTACTCCCCCAGAATTCATTGGTTGAAGTTCTAACCCCCAGTACTTCAGAACAGTGACTGTGTTTGGAGACTGGGTCTTCAAAGAAGTAATTAGGTTACAAGGAGGTCATGAGGGTGGGCCCTAATCTGGTTTGACCAGTGTCCCTATAAGAGGGTGGGCCCTAATCTGGTTTGACCGGTGTCCCTATAAGAAGAGGCAAGACTGGGTGAGGATGGAGAAGACGCCCATCCACAAGTCAAGGAGAGAGGCCTCAGAGGAGCCACACCCATCCACACCTTGATCTTGGACTTGCAGCCTCCAGAACTTGTTAAGCCATCGGTTCTGTGGGCCCTATATGGCTGCCGTAGCAAGCTAAAACATTCACTTACCATAGAATTCACCCATCGTAAGGTACCACTCAGTTACTTTTAGTAAATTTACCCAGTTGTGCAAACATGACCCAATCCGGTTTCAGAACATCTCCATCACCTCAGAGAGTTCTCTTGTGCTCATTGGCGGTAAATCCTCACTCCCAACCTCAGCCTCTCCTTCTGCCTTTTCTAGAAACTTGACGTACACGGACTCCCGCAGCACATATTCTGTGTGTGGCTTCCTCCACTCAGTGTGTTCTTGGGGTTCCTCTAGGTTGTACCTTGTGTCATTGGTTTGTTCATCTCCCCGCTGAGTCCTACTCCATGGCATGAATAGACCGTACTCATTTCTCCACGCACCAGCAGACGGACATCTGGCTGCTAGGTGCATTTGCGTGCACGTCTTTGTATAGCATATGCTTTTATTTCTCTCAGATGGCTATCTGGGAGGGAAATTAGCCCGTCATACGGCATTTGTTTAAATTTGTAAGAAACTACCAAACTTTTCCAGAATGGCTGCTCCACGGTACATTCTCCCCAGCGCATGGGAGTTCTGGTTTCGTCACATTCCCTCCAACACGTGGTATGCGTGACATTGACTTTATAGAGTCCGGAACTGGTCTCGTCCAGATTTGTCTGTTTCCTCGTCGTTCATTTAATTTGTTCTCCTAGTCCCTGTATTTTCTATTAACCAGCAGTTAAATCAGGAGGTGTTGATTTTATTGTCAGTAGGTGTCCACATTCTTGAGATGATACTCTGCACCTCAACAAAAATGGCATAAGTACAGCCAACTCTGCCTTGTGGCTAGTCTTTGGATGTTTCATTGTACACAGGCCACAGTTACGTTTCCTCCGCTGTGGTCTAAATTTTTTTTTCTTTTAATGTTTTATTTATTTATTTGATAGAGATCACAAGTAGGCAGAGAGGCAGGCAAAGAGAGAGAGAGAGGGAAGCAGGCCCCCTGCTGAGCAGAGAGCCGGATGCGGGACGTGATCCTAGGACCCTGAGATCATGACCTTAGCCGAAGGCAGAGGTTTAACCCACTGAGCCACCCAGGCGCCCCGTGGTCTAAATTTTGAGCACTTATAGAATAGATACCCTGTGTTTTCCTGTGAACACCTAGAATTTAGCATAAAAATAAAGATAAATATCAGCATCAAATAATTACATACTGATAAGTTACCCATCACTATACCGATACCTGTTATTTTCAGTTTCTTTTCCCAGTCTGTTTTCATAGCCAAATTCTTCCGGTACTTTCTTCTTGATTTTTTTTTAAGTTTTTACAGTTTATTGATCCTCTCATGAAAAGTCTATAGTCTACATAGTCCCTGCAGATCCCCAGAGTCACCCCAGAATCTTTACTCCTTTGTGCTAGCACCAGGGTTGGCCCTCAGAGTCCCCCTGCCCTCCTTCATTCCGTTCTCATGTTCCTTTTGCTATTTTCTTGAGGTCTTTTTTCTTCTCATGTAGGCGATGTCTTGCAAGTCTATGTTTGGGTTCATTTTCCTTCTGTAATCCAAAGAATCATAAATTGTGCCAAAGCCAATTTGGCACCACCAAAATGCATTCTGAATCTAAATACAAAGATGACATCTGGTGTGGTCTTGTATGTTTTGGCCAGTTTTTCCCAAATTTCTGTCTTAGGTACTGTTGCCTTTCTGGGGTGGAGGACCTCGATGACCATTTATTTCTTGCTGAAGTCGTCAGTTGGTCGTGAACTTCCCGATTCAGACAGTTACTATGTTCTTCATAATGGCAGTCAGCCCTCAGGCAGCCAGGGAGGGAAAGCTCGATATTTCTTATTTATTTCTACAACTGTTAGCTCCCCCAAGCCCCAGCAGCCACTGATCGTTCTACTGACTCTATAGTTGTGCCTTATCTAGAATATCACATAATTGGAGTCATACACTTTATAACCTTTTCAGATTGGCTTCTTTAACTGAGCAAGAGGTATCTGAGGTTCTTGCATGTCTTTCTGTGGCTCATTTCTTTTTATCACTGAATATTCCGCTGTGTGGATGTGCTGTGGTTTGCTTACCCATCTGCCTACTGAAGGACATCTTGGTTGCTTCCGGTTTGAGGCCATTATGAATAAAGCTGCTAAACATTCACATGCAGATTTCTGTATGGACCCCAGTTTTCAAATCATCTGGGTAAATACCTGCCCATGTGATTGCTACATCGTGTGGCAAGACTAAGTTTGGCTTTATATGAACTGCCAGATTGTCTCCCAGAGTCGCTGTACCATTTTGCATTCCTGCCGGCAGTGAATAAGTGTTCATCTTCACCAATGTTTGCTATCAGTTTGTTTCAATTATAGCCATTCTAGCAGACGTATAGTAGTATCGAGTATTCCTGTCACCCTAAATTCTGTAACTCGGCACACCCAGGGGTCCCAGTTAATCTCTACAGGAATTACCTCCCCACTCTCTGTCATTAATTGGTTTATGTTCAAGAGAGAAAGACTGGGGGCGCCTGGGTGGCTCAGTGGTTTGAAGCCTCTGCCTTCGGCTCAGGTCATGATCTCAGGGTCCTGAGATCGAGCCCCGCATCAGGCTCTCTGCTCATCGGGGAGCCTGCTTCCCCCTCTCTCTGCCTGCCTCTCTGCGTACTTGTGATCTCTGTCTGTCAAATAAATAAATAAAATCTTTTTTAAAAAAAGAAGAGAAAAGAAAGACTGATCTTCCCGCAAGCCTAAACAAAATGTAATTAAAACATAAATTCGGTACCTTTTTTCTCTCCCGTTAGCAAAAATTATGCAGCTGGTTTATCATTTAGCAATGATTTCAGTCATTCTTTGTAGGAAGTATAAAAATAGGAAATCATGACAGGTTTTTGAGACGAGTTTCAGCAAACCCTGTTCTCACAAATGGCATGGTCAAGTAATTATAAACAACAGTCTGAGAATGAGACATTCAAGTTACAAGTGACCCCTTTCTTAGCCACAGAGTGGCTTTCTTTGTACAAAGAGTACAGAGTTGGGATAGGGTTTCAGCCAGCTGGATTTTGTGTTACTGTCAGATTAGCCTCATCCCACTTGAGTACCTATCTACGCTGTATTCATAAGTTGTAATATTGAAGTAAAGCATTTCCAGCATCAGGAAAGGTTAAAATTTTTTACAGGGCATAGGAGGGTCGGAATTTGAATGTTTTGCAAAGCTGGGAGACTCAGGGTTGCTTGGGTTGATCTGGAGAACAGACAAGAAGTAACCTACCTAATTAGTAATGTTGTGTACAGAACTTGGATTGCAACCTCTTTAATTCTGAGAATCATCCTAGAGAGACTGTTATAAATGGCTGGAAAAGATCGCACCCCACAGCTTAAGCAAGTCACCTCAATCGATGAGCTTGTGCCGTGTGAGTTCGCGGGGACATGGGCTCACCCCAGCCAGCACTCAGGGAGCTGGTTGCCAAGACCAAGTTTAATTTGCGTAAACATAAAATCTGTTCACTGGTTTCAAGGGAGACCACAGAAACTGAAGCATTTAACCCGACTTAGGCTGAAACGCCTCTTGCCCTTTTGTTGGTGAATGTGTTCATTTTGCTCGGCTGGTTTGAAGAACGTTTCAGCCTGTCCGCTAATGCTGTTTGATATAGTCCCTTTTAATCGGTGTGGGCTTGATGGCCAGGGAAGTAGCCAATTAATTACACAAACACCTCCTTTAATTCTGTGGAGAATACAGGCAAGCAGGGGCGAGAAAAGAGACAATGAAGTGATGTGAATGTTCCGTAGAGGTAAATGGGTTGTAATTATGCCAGGCTTCATGCATTATTACTCTATCTGATGGTGACTCACTAGAAAGCTATCATTTCCTTTGGAAGATGGATTGTCCTTGTAATGTGTACAGGGGTGAGCCCTGCTGAAATCCATCGCTGTGGGCTCTGCTCCCCATCACCATTTCTAAAGCACCCTACCCTCATGGCAGCGTCCCAGGAGAAGGTGTTTCCATGGCAATCTCAGTGAAGGCGGTCAGCTGACATCGGGCACCCCCGGAGCTGCTGTATGCCAGCCTACTCCCCTCTCTCCTCCCTCGAGCCTCTAAACTGTACTTATTATTAGTCTTCTTTAATGGAAAGTATATAACCCCTTAATGACGGACGTGGAGTGGCACTCAAGTTTATTTATTTATGTAGGCAATAAATTTACCGTCCTAATTAATTCTCAGCAGGTCCCAGAATCGGTATTATTTCAAACATCTTGTGCAAACATTTATATTTTCGCCTGTTACAACAAAGAAAGTTGCTTAGTAATACTAGATATTTGGAAACCTCCATTCTTAGAAAACAGTGATGTCTCTGTTAAAGAAGAATTTTTAGAGATACAGATATTAAGGTTTCAGTTTAATTTTTCAAGAATCCTTTCTTGCTCTGCTGGTTTGGACAATGAAACAGTCTTTCCACTTTCCTTATATTTTTTTTTTTTAGCACTCAACGATTTTATTATTGGATACAAATGAGCCATGTGGCTTGAAAATACTTCTAAGAAATGGGACATTTAACAATGTTCTCTAATTTTCTTTCTTTTTTTTTTTTTTAAGATTTTATTTATTTGACAGATAGAGATCACAAGTAGGGAGAGAGGCAAGCAGAGAGAGAGAGAGGAGGAAGCAGGCTCCCTGCCAAGCAGAGAGCTCGATGCGGGGCTCGATCCCAGGACCCTGGGATCATGACCTGAGTGAAAGGCAGAGGCTTTAACCCACTGAGCCACCCAGGCGCCCCTCTAATTTTCTTTTTTAATAAGAAAGGAAGAAGTCAGAATCTCAGAGCTACCCAACTGGTTGTTTTCCTGACATGCGTTTAGACGTAAATGCCTTTTGTCACATCGGTTAGAGACCACCACTTATGTTAAACTACTAAGCAAACTGATGTATTGTGTCAAAAGTCAGTGCTCTGGGGCACAAGGTAGAGTCCATTTTCATCGGTACTATACTTGGAAATTTAATTACAAATGTAAAAGATGCACTAAATCAGCATGTGAAAGCAGCAATCATTAGACCCAATTTATGACCCCTTTAAAAAGCTATCTCGTTAAGGAAACAAAAAGCCTTTAAACCACTAAAGTACAAGAAAATTAGTACAGCACCACCATATTTATCCAGAGGTCAGATTGCCGGGAACGAGATCCTTTTAAAGCCAAGCCCTAAGTGGAGGCATACACATAAAAGGATCTCTGCCTTTGCAGAAATAGATGTCACTCAGCCGAAGCAGCAGTGTGCTTCCTTTTACAGGAGTGTCTTATCAGAGCTGTCGTGTGCACTGAACATTTCCGAGCACCTACTGCGTGCTGTGCGTTTGCACTAGCAATGCAACAGCACATCTCACAGTTTGCACTCGAAGCCTGGTGGGCCGGTGAGCGGGGCAGAGAAGTGAACCAGCCCCTCCAGCACAGGCCAGTGGCAGCCGTAAGGTTCAGTTGACCAGGGTACCTGTCTCTCAGGAGGAGACCACCCCTTGGGAAGGGGAAGTAACTCACCCAATGTCACAGAGCTCGCAGGGAATAGAGCTGGCTTCACACGCTTTTCTGTTACCCCATACCCTTAGAGACCTTGGACTCACAACCCCAATGGTGAACTGCCGCCCTCTCCTCCTCCTTGTGACAAACAGCACACGCAACTAAAATCCTATTTTTAAGAAGAGGAAGGATGGGGCGCCTGGGTGGCTCAGTCAGTTAAGTGTCTGCCTTCAGCTCAGGTCATGATCCCAGGGTCCTGGGATCGAGCCCCACATCCGGCTCCCTGCTCAGCGGAAAAGCCAGCTTCTCCCTCTCCCTCTGCCCCGCCCCCAGCTCCTGCTCTCTCTATCTCTCTCTCTCCCCGCCCCCCTCTCTAATACATAAATAAATAAATGAAGAAGAAGAGGAAAGAAATCACACAACTAGCATTTGTCATGTACCCAATGCCATGCATTTATTAAATGATTTAAATCTGGTCTGTCTCCATCTTTATAAGAATCCTGGGCAAGGACTTAAGTCCTTAAGTATCATTTTATAAATGAAGAGACCAATTCTCATATTTCGCAGGGTTTTACTCCAGATTTTGTAGACACGAAAGCCGAGCAAGCCATGTGATGAGGCATCTTCTGACTTAGTTGCCTAGAATGGTCTAGTGCTTTCTCTTTCCCATTTCCCTTGTTTATTTATGTCTTTCTCACAATAATAATAATTGCTTTCTAAAATGGTTCATCTTGGGCACCTGGCTGGCTCAGTTGTTGAGCGACTGCCTTTGGTTCAGGTCATGATCCCCGACTTCCAGGATCGAGTCCCGCATTGGGCTCCCAGCTCCTTGGGGAGTCTGCTTCTCCCTCTGACCTTCTCCTCTCTCATGCTCTCTCACACTCATTCTCTCTCAAATAAATAAGTAAAATCTTTTTTTAAATAAATAAATAATAAAATAAAATATTTCATCTTAACCTTTTAAGGATAAGTGACTTGTAGGCCCTGGGGATCCTGCAGGAAACTGTGTAGTGAAGACTGGAGCTTGAGTGTTGGCTGTGTTCTGCATGTCAGAGGCTCTGGGAGCGTGGTCCATGGGGACACAAAACAGAAAAACCTTTTGTTTCGTTTCCGTCAAAGCGAAAAAAAAAACAAACCCACAAACCAGCACCTTTGAAGGGAGCTGCCCCATTGTACTACTATTTGCACAACTGTTTCTCTCTTAATTGCAGTCCTGACTGTTCCAAGAAGAAACCAATAGGGAAAGACACCACAGTCTCACATAAGCCAGAAAAAAAAGACAGAAGGGCATGTTTTGATGGCTAACCTGATACTTGGGAGATTTGAATTTGATTTTATTTACTTTAAAACCAAATCAAAAATGTCAGTAGCTTTTTGACTCAGGGTTTCTCAATCTTGGCTTCAAGATGGAATAAATATGTAAAAATTCTGATATCCAGGCTGCACCCCAGACCAATGAAATGGAATCTGCGGGGGTTAGACCTGGGGCATCAGTGTGTGTTTAAGCCCCTAGCTGAGTGCACTGAGTGACCAGGTCTGAGAACCACTGATATAATTATTCTTTTCCCCAGATACTCTTACTTGTGTTATTCAGGCTATTTCTCACAATCATCCGGCAAAAGTTAGACTTACCCCAGATTTCAGTTCTACCACTGTATTTTTGTGCATGTGCATACACAACAGAGACAGAGACAAGGAGGGAGGAGAGGAGGAAGAGAGCGTGTATGTGTATGCTTTTTCTAGAAAGCCATGAGATCTTGTCCTCTGTACCAAAAATTAAATCTTCTTTTTAAAGATTTTATTTATTTATTTATTTATTTGAGAGAGAGAAAGAGGTTGAGCATGAGCTGGCAGGAGGTGGGGAAGGGCAGAGGGAGAAGCAAGCTCACAGAGCAGGGAGCTCAATGTAGGACTCAATGCCAGGACCCTGGGATCATGACCTGAGCTGAAGGTTGACACTTGACCAACCGAGCCACCCAGGTGCCCTAAAATTAAATCTTCTTTAAAGTACTGACTGTGGTCTTATGTTTGAGGACTGTCTTATTGGAAGATTCTCCTTAAACAAATATAAGTATATGCAAGGGTAGTATAAGATAATATCACAATTGATGACTTTCACCTCTTACAGTGGACATCAGCATACACTATCTCACCTGACCCTCCCCACATCACTGGGAGGCAGCCTGTACTTGGTCCTGAACTTATAGGTATGAAATGAACTTGTTGCTCTGTTATTGGTTGAACTCCAGAGCAAACTTTTTGTACACTGAATTATTATAATGAAGTTCCAGGGCGCTGCAGGGAGTATCTGATTCCCTAATATAATAGGCATAAGAAATATTTCACTTTGCTGGAATTATATCTAAATAAAAACATCTTTACAATATGCCAAGGGTGGGGGTACCTCTAGTGGAGTAAGTTAGGTCAACAAGTTCAGGATCCTCTCTCCTGACTTGGCTGAATTGTTTCTTTGACTCCTGTAGGTGGCTCAGTCCTTTGCTCCTTAGAAAGCCACATCTGAGGACTGCTTTTACGTCTCTGGTCCACTGTGGCATCATTCTTGCACAAAGCTTGTTGGGTTGTGAATATATCTATCTTGCATTTGGAGAGTAGTATGCTATAACTGGTAACAGATGAAAGGCGGGGTGGGGAGGGTTGCCTGGGTGGCCCAGTGAGTTAAACCTCTGCCTTTGGCTCAGGTCATGATCTCAGGGTCCTGGGATCGAGCCCACATCGGGCTCTCTGCTCAGCAGGAAGCCTGCTTCCCCCTCTTTCTCTCTGCCTACTTGTGATCTCTCTCTTTCTCTCTGTCAAATAAATAAATAAATAATCTTATTTTAAAAAAAAGGTTGAAAGAGAAATCTCATCCCAATGGGTTATGGCAGACACAGGTGGTAGGGAGTTTGTTGAATTCATGCCCCATTTTAATGATAATGCGCACCTCAGGGGGAGTGTTGAAGCCTGAAATAAGATACACATAAATAAGCCTGAAACAATGCATATAAAGTCCTTAGCCTAGTTCTTGGCACGCAGCAAAATACTCAATAATTGTAAGCTGCTCTGAGCCCCCTTGCAAACCATCAATCCCAGGCCTGTGGAATCCAGAGGAATAGGATAGAGTCACCCTCCGTGTCCTCACTGTTCATTCTTCCTTCTGGCTTTTCATTCTGCCTGGAATGTCCTTCTCGCTTGTGCCTGCATGGGGTCCCTGCCCCCAAGTAACCTCAAAGGGGTTTTCTAGAATGATACCGCCCAGACATCTCTATGCCTTTACATTGCTACTTTAGTCTTCTTTTTAGACCGTGTCACCCCCTGTCACATTGCACAGTTGTTGACGGCCTGGTTTCCCCAGACTCCCCATTATCAGAGATTCCATGAGAGAAAGGGCATGGACTCTTGTTACTACGATACATACAGTAGGTGCTCAATAAGTGGTTGTTGCCAGATGAGTTGGAGGAGTCAAGACTGGGGACAGAGAAAGCAATTAAGAAGCTGCTGTAATCCTGTTAAGAAATTGAAGGAGTCAGATCCAAGAACTCTTTAAGTGGTGGAAACAACGGGCATGGAGAGAACGGGGTCTGGACGCATAGGTTTCTTTCCTGGACAGTTTGGGCAGATGGCAGTGCTGGTTACTCGCCAAGGTGGGAAGTGTGGAGGGAAGCAGGGCTGTGGTAGGAGAGTGTGGAAAGGAAAAGAAGTTCAGTCCTAAATGGATTTCCTTTCAGGTGTTTGGGGAACTTAAAATAAAGAGTCCCAATGACTGTGGGCGGTCTAGAGAACAATCCAGAATGTGGACATAGATTTGGAAGAAATTAATACGTGGTAGCTGAAACCAGAGAGTGGATGAGAACATCCCGAGAAGGTGAGGTGAGGGGGAAATCGTCTGTCAGGCGACCAGGAGGAACAGGCTTTTGAGGCCATGAATGAGGGGGTGGCTGCAACAGAAGAACACAGGGAACCAAGAGAATTTCCTGAAGAGAGAGAGCCCTTTGGGCTCATGTCTGCCTTTTCCTCTCATGGCCTTCCACTGTGGATCTTCCACAAATGTTGGCCATCCACTCTGTGCTGTGGTTCTGTGGCACTATGCTACTTACTGGGGAAAGAAAGAGGAGAAAGACACAGTGTCTACTTATTTTTTAGTGGGTGAAGCAAACATACAAAAATCGTCCCAGGGAGGCACCTTGACTGGCTCTGTGATGGAACGTACGACTCTTGATCTCGGGGTCGTGAGTTCGAGCCCCACATTGGGTGTAAATTGCTGAAAAGTAAAATCTTTTTAAAAAAATAGAAAAGAGAAAAGGAAAAGAAATTGTCATGGTACAGCTTACTAAATGCTAAAACAAAGATAAACATGAATTGCTGTGCATGTGTGTGGAATGGGTAGAAGGCTTCTCAGAAAAGGAAGAGCTTCAGGGGTTCATACGTAGATGTTAACACTTGTTCACTTTACTGCATTGGGCATGTGTAACTCTTTTTTTTTAAAGAGTGACTTACTCTGGCTTACTTTCTTTTTTTTTTTTTAAGTTTAAATTTTTCTTTTTCTTTTCCTTTTTTTTTTTTTTTTTTTGAGTAATCTCTACACCCACTGTGGGGCTCAAACTCACAACCCCAAGGTTAGGAGTCACCTTCTTTTACAACCGAGCCAACCAGATGCCCCAGCTTTTTTCAAATTCCTTAAAGGGATGTGTGAACTACTGCTTTTGGCATTGCAGACCAACAGATTTTAAGTGGCACGATGAGGTTTATTTAGGAAGCTAATTCTGACAGCATCTCAAAGTATGGACTAAACAGAGGAGAGGCTGTTGAAATACGGACCTTTACATGGACTCGGGGTAATGTCATCGGATACAGTGGCACCAGATATAGAAAAGACAAGCCATCAGAAGTTCTGAAATTGTCTTAAAGTTAACATTTTTCAAAAAAATATTTCCTCAGAGTGCCTGGGTGGCTCAGTGGGTTAAATCCTCTGTCTTCAGCTCAGGTCATGATCCTGAGGTCCTGGGAGTGAGCCCTGCATCGGGCTCTCTGCTCAGCAGGGAGCCTCCTTCCTCCTCTCTCTCTCCGCCTGCCTCTCTGTCTACTTGTGATCTCTGTCAAATAAATAAATAAAATCTTTTAAAAAAATATATTTTCTCTGTGCCAGACCCTACTTTCATTTCCTGCATGTATTTAGATAAATTTTTTCATCCTACCCTGCCCTCTCTTTAAAGGCTCGGGATGTGCTTTGACTGGTAGCACATTATTGAAATAGGGCCCCTAGAAGGAGGTTAGTTAGGGCAAGGCGAGGAGTTTGAGTCTGGCGAGGTCCAACAGATGGGCCCTCCAGGGAACCCCTGCGGGTGCTTTCCCCAGACAGGCAGAAACACCCACCCAGAGCTCCGGAGAAAGGTCTAAGCTCGACACTCCCATCTGAGAAATGATCAGTATTTTAACAAGAGGGAGATTTGCAGCCTCTTCGCCCCAAACAAGGCTTGTGTTGTCCGCTCTCGTGTTATGTGCCTTCTGACTCCTCGACTCGCTGCGGAGAAGACCACATTCTCTAATCAGTTTGCGGGTATAACCTGAAATAGAGTTAGAACTTGCAATTCCGGACCAGTCGGAATAAATGCACTTCACCCCGTCCTGCTCATTAAACACAACTAAAAACCCTGGACACTATATTATAAAACAGACATAAGACTCTGAAAGGCGGAGAGAAGCTAGGGTAGCTCAGGACTTCAGGACTCCAGGAGCCACGTGGCAGCAAGTTCCCAGGAGGAGCCCTCAACCTAGAAATGCTGTGGGCTTGAACAAGATGAGCTCGCTGTCTTTTTCCAAAGGACCAGGAAATGGGCAGCCTCGCAAAACAGAAACCTTCTTTTGACAATAAACACTTCTCCAGAAAAACATCGGCAGTCGGGGATTACAGCCCCCAAACCCACTTCTATCAGTAAAGGCCTCGTGGAAAGCCAAGACCTCTATCCTCGCCTGGCATCCCTCCCCAGCCCCACGAGGGAGATAGGAGGCCCAAAGGGGAGCCTGTGCTTCAACCCCTACCCAAGGGAAGATAGGTGTTTAGTTCCCTTTCCACAGTATCAGGGGAGCTGAGTGAGGACCCCCAGGATTCTACCCCCTCCTGGAGGCTAAGAGGTACCTTTCCTACTCCCCACCGGCGTACTGTCAGTGGAGACCCATCTCAGGAGCCTGCACTCCCACTCCCATCCAGCAGTAAAGTACTGGTGCCTTCTTCCCTGCTGATCCATTTGTAACAGAAGCCTGCAAAAACAGAAGGTTTGAATTAGATCCAGCCTCTGATAACACAGTTCCCAAAATGACCAGGATGCAATGGAAAATCACTCATCATCCCTAAAAGAAACACCAGTGTATATGGATTCAGCGTATTGACAAGCACAGGATAAGGAAAGTAAACCTGAAATTGTGAGCGAATTCATCTTTTTACATTGAGAGGATCATTAATTTGGAAGGTTAAAAAAATTTCAATTAAAATACCAGTAAGGAAAGTGACTTAATTAAGTTGATATTTTAAGAGAAAGAAAAAAATGAATTTAAAATGGATAATATAAAATATGATTCAATTAGTGAAATAATTAGCTTTTTAAAATAATAATTTGACTGTGTGGAACCCAGTTATTTAATAGTTTTACCTAAGTCGGTGGCTGTGTATGGTTAGAATCACTTGGGGAGCTTTAAGAAAACTCTAGATGTCCAGCCTGATCCCAGAACAAGGAAGTCAGAGTATCCACAGTGATTTTTTTTTAAAGATTTATTTATTTATTTATTTGACAGAGAGAGAGATCACAAGTCGGCAGAGAGGCAGGCAGAGAGGTGGGGGGCGGGGTGGAACAGGCTCCCTGCTGAGCAGAGAGCCTATGCAGGGCTCCATCCAAGGACCCTGAGATCATGACCCAAGCTGAAGGCAGAGGCTTAACCTACTGGGCCACCCAGGAACCCCTGCAGCGATTTTTTTTAGCATTTATATATCTATCTATTTTAGAGAGAGTCCACAAGTTGGAGGGCACAGTAGAAGTGGGGGGAACAAAGGAGGAGGATAAGAGAGGGAGAAGAATCTCAAGCAGACTTCACACGGAGCCCGGAGCCTGGCCTGGGGCTTGATCCAACCACGCTGAGATCATGACCCGAGCCGAAACCAGAAGTTAGACGCTCCACTGACTGAGCCACCCCGGCGCCCCATCCCCAGTGACTGTAATATGCAGCCGAAGTTGGTGGCCACTGGCCTCCTAGCCACAGGAGGTAAAGCGGACATGCGGAAGTATGGATAGTGGCAGTGTAAGAAAATTAACGTGCGGGAAGACTCAGGGGAGAGTGAGTTCTGTTCCACTAGATGGCTCGGTATTAAAAAATCTCTTGAAGTGGGATTTCTGGAGCTGTTTCCTGAGAGCCTATTTTTGGACTTTTTAAAGTTCAATTTCTTAGGAAACTACTGAATTCTGAGTTGCAGGACAAATCCAGGAGCTCAAACTGCCAATATTCCAGGAGAGGCCTGAGGTTTGTAGCAGACAGACAGCAAGTAGCCACTGGGCTGATACCCAGGAATTGGCAGGTTCCAGCCATGTTCCTAGTAAGGAATTTGATAAATTTAATCTAGAGATGAAATAGCCAAATTTGCGCATCACAGACAAGGTTCTCACAACAAAAAGGAAAAGTGACTCAAGGCTTTAAATTAACCGAGGAGGCTGTGGTAGGCCCAGCCTCTTGGGTGACAGCTTCTAAAGGAATTGGTGTTTAATTGTGTTAAGTTTGAAGTCAATTCATGAACTTTATCTAGATTGTGAATTTTCTTCTTGATGGTGCCCTCAGTCCCTCTCAAGATGTGGAATATTTAGGAGAAACTGAAGTTCATTGTGGCCGTGTTGTTCATTCCGTGCAGTGAGAGGCATCGGTGTTTGAGACTTAATTGGAGGGTTTTACTGAGTCGCTCTCACTGAGCTGTTAAAATCAGGGTTGAGGGCACCTGGGTGGCTCAGTGGGTTAAGCCTCTGCCTTTGGCTCAGGTCATGATCCCAGAGCCCTGATGCTCAGCGGGAAGCCTGCTTCTCCCTCTCCCACTTCCCCAGCTTGTGTTCCCTCTCTCACTCTGTCAAATAAATAAATAAAATCTTTAAAAAAAAAAAAAAATCAAGGGGCCCCTGGGTGGCTCACTGGGTTAAAGCCTCTGCCTTCAGATCCCAGGGTCCTAGGATCAAGCCCCACATTGGGCTCTCTGCTGAGTGGGGAGCCTGCTTCCCCTTCTCTCTCTCTGCCTGCCTCTCTGCCTACTTGTGCTCTCTGTCTGTCAAAAAAAAAAAAAAAATCAAGGGTTGAAAGTGCGTGTCAGTCAATGATGGAAACTTAGCCTTTTGGCTAGTTGATTACAATTATTTTCATTGACCTGAATAATATTGATCAGTCATATGGGGCTTGTAAGTAGGTGCTTGTATGTGAAGTCGATTATATTGACTTTAAGACAATTTTTTGTTTCTGCTTGTGACCCCATATTTTGTATGATGGATTTTGTTTCACCATTGGAATGCCACGTGGTTTGCACATGTTGGGATAATTTGTGGGGCTTGTGATCCGCATATGGTCTGGTCCTATGAACTCCAGTAACCCTGAAGACACATCTATTTTAAAGCACGTTTACTAATCGATATTCACCATGACCACTGAATCCTCAAGAAAGCAAACGAGTAATTTTATTATGTTTGATGAAACTGGAAAACATTTCTAAAACATAGTATTTTCTTAACTGTTCTTCCAGCATGATAAAATTTCTTAAAAGTCGTTGAAAGCGATATTTGTGAATATGCATTCTTTCCACAATGCAGTCACACAATGAAGATTTCCCTATTTTCAGGTTACTGTTGCTGTGTAACAACCTACCCCAAACCGAAAACCATGACCCTTTTATTATAGTCACGGGTTCTGTGTTGGGCGGGAGTTGGAAAACGGCAAAGCAGACGGCTCGTCTCTGCTCCGCTGCGTCTGGGGTCTCTGCCGGGAAGCCTACCTAGAAGGCTGGGGTGACAGAAGTGCTGGGGGCTGGAGTCCCTGACAGCTCGCTCATTCACCTGACTGGCACCTGAGCCAGGAAGACCTGAAGGCCGGGGCTGCTCACGGGAAAGCCTTCTGAGGCCTTTCCAAGATGCGTGGCTTCCTCACGACATGAGGGGCAGGGTAGTCAGGCTTCCTACAAGGGGGCTCAGGGCTCAGAGCATGTGCATGCCAGTGAATCAGGCAGAAGCCACAGCCCTTGTATACCTCACCTCAAAACTTGCCCATGTCCCTTCAGTGTCCTGTTCATGGTTCAAAGCAAGTCTGTGGTCAAGGGGAGGGTCATGGGCCCCATCCCTCAGGGTGAGGAACATCAAAGAATTTGTGAATATGTTTTAAATCCTCCACAGTCTGCCCCTCGTCAGAAAGTGTTTACGCTGCTCTGACAATCGGAATGCACTCACTCCCTCCCAAGATGCCCCAAAGTCTCCTCCCGCTATGGTCTACGTTCAAGGTTGAGGCCCAGGCTGCCATCCTCTGAGTCTGGGGGCAGTTCCTCAGCAGAGTGGCTCCAACCTGCAGGCTTGGAAACTGCGGGTCTCTAAAAACACAAGTTCTCTGCCCCACACACCCGACATGAGGTGGCCGTACAGAGAGAGGAGCCCCAGGAAACACTCTCCATTCTGGGAGACAGGGAATGGAGCACACTGTGTTTGCTTCTGAGTCGCCTTCTTAGTCTCCTTCCTGCCCACCAAGGGCTGGGGATCCAAAAGCTTTGTCACATTTTGTAATGTCTCTGTCCCTCTCCGTCCAACTGGATATAATTCCTTTGAAATATTTGTGGACCTACCATGCATCAATTTTTAATCCACTGTATCAGACAAAAACCACAGCTGCAGATCGCTGCAAGATAAACGCTCCTGTAGCTTGGGCTCTTCCGCGCTACAGTGGGACACAGCCCTGAAGACTCGTCAGAGCCCTGCTGTTGAACAGAGAAACTTTGTAAGGCATGGCTTGAAGATACAGAGAGAGTCTTTAGTCTGTCTGGAAGTTTCTATAAAGCACTGCCTTAGATCTTTCTGAGGTTTTGACCAAAGAGTCTGTAATCCCACTCTGGATTTGATCATTGCCCTGAAACCATTTCTTAATTTGAGACTCCCTTGCCATCTGGAAAAGAGTTGTGTTTAGAAACGCAGCGAGCGCCGGCTTCTTTCTCTTTCCTCTAACTTGTGTACGAAAGCTGACCCGTTCTCTATTAAGATCAACTCTCTCCTCTCACGGTTTTTCATAGACAGCAAGAAGCAGCCAGATGGCACTTTCAATATTCTGTCTAGAAATCCTTATCTAAATCATGGAATTGGTCTGGTAGGTTTTCCAGCCTTGGCCTTCCCATAGGCAACAGTGTTATCAGATTTTCTGCCGCTCCCTAACAAGAGTCTCCTGTCCTCAAGCTTGAAATACCATTTTCCTTGCTTGCCTTCCGGCGCTCATGGGCCGCCCCCTTAAGGCCCATGGCGAACCCACCAACAGCTTCCATGCTTCCCAGAGCCAGCGCTGGCTGTTCACGGCTGGGTGGGAGCTCCTTCCACATTTGCATTCCAGTCACTCCTGCTGTTAACAAAGTACCCGGACTTAGTGGAATAAAATCACCACCGCTTTATTCTGTCCATAGAATCCATGAGTTGGGAATCTGGAAATGGTGCCGTGGGACCCATCCATCTTCACTCCCCAATACCTGCACTGTAGTTGGCAAGACGCAGAGCCTGGGGTGATTCAGCAACTGGGGACGGGAGCCCTGGGTCCCCTCAGACACTCAGTTGTGCGGCCCTGGGGGCTGGGGGCCGCGAGCCAGCGCTGCTGCCCAGATCACTAGCACCTGACCTCGCTGAGCAGCATGGGCTCCTCAGGGACAGCGACCCCAGGACCGTCAGCCCCTCACATGGTGGCCCAGAGTACAAGCACTCTGTTGCTCTCAAGTGATGTAAGGGGGTCAACTCTCCGTCTTCCTAAACTGTGCGCTATTACAACGAACCCACACAGTTAGATTTCTGATTGATAGCTAGTTGGGCCACAGAGACCGGAACAGGAGAAAGAAGAAGGGAAAGGGAGAGAAGAAAGGAGATTGAGAGAGACACATGAATAGAGAACCAGAGAACAGAGACAAAATGAGAAAGTCACCAGGTGTCTTCCAGAATTTCTGAATAGAAAGCAGAATGAACAGAATGTCCTCTCCCCCACTGAGAAGCCAAATCTATTTGTTAATTGAGAGCAAAGGAGCATAAATATTATAATCCTGCAATCAAACCAAAGGACAAGAAAATAATAAATCCGTAAGGCCAAGCATATATATCAAAATACATGCAGATGTGTGAAGAAATTAAGTGACCGCTACAATTTTATGAGAGCTGTTTGTGTGTTCGACACATCTTTCTTTGGTCAGAGGGGGAAAAAACAAGATAAGGAAGTCCCTTAGAAGTGTACGGAGAGAACACTAACCACACAAGAGACAAGATCTTCCCACTTGAGAAGAGGAAGTCTGGGGAAGAGAGGCCCCAGGGAGAAAACCAGACATGAACCACCATAAAAAAGGCCTATGTTCTCCTCCCCAGTTAGTCCTTGATGGTTTTCAAGGGCTGGATCATCATTTAAAAAGATTAACTCTTTTTAAAGTAACAAGAGCTCAAGGGCTCATGGTCTATTACATTATTAGAGTCTTTTGTCAGAAAATGCCAATGCCTTTTCTTATGATTCACACATTCCGGAAATCTTCAGCTTCTTGAAATGATTGCTTGGGATTCTGGAATTTACAGCTAGCATCTCGAGGCCCCACAGTGTCACTGACAAAGTACACGCACACACACAGAAAGACATATAGATGCGAATAGGGAGATAAAGAGCAATATGGGGCAAAAAAAAAAAAAAAGGCAAAATGACGTGTACTTACAGTGGACTTGGGGGCAGTTAACCCCATCCCCTGACCTTTTGTGCTATTACATACCTCTCAAGGCACCGTTTTGCAGCCACAGACTTATACTTGGTATTGATTGTTGTCCTACAGACTGAATCTAATCCAACAACTATGGGTTCATGCCTTGAAATGACTTTTTTTTTTGACTATTGAACACCAGAAGTTGGAAACCAAGGATTACCTAATTTTCTTTTTTAAGATTTTATTTATTTATTTGACAGAGAAAGACAGAGAGGGAACACAAGCAGGGAGAGTGGAAGAGGGAGACGTGCCCTGGATTGTCTATTAAGAGAAATCAAATGAAGTTAATTTCTATCACAAGAAATCTTAATGCAAGAACGCAACCAAAAATAGGTTTAAATTCCAAACCACCTCTTTCAAGCAATCTTGAATAACTCTATATTACTATAAGAATTTAAATGGTTCAGGCATCTGGGTGGCTCATTGTTAAGTGTCTGTCTTGGGCTCAGGTCATGATCGCGGGGTCCTGGGATCCAGCCCGCCTGCATTGGGCTCCCTGCTCAGTGGGAAGCCTGCTTCTCCCTCTCCCACTCTCCCTGCTTCTGTTCCCTCTCCCCCTGCTTCTGTCCCTCTCTCATTCTCTCTCACTCTCTCTGTCAATTAAATAAATATGTAAAATCTTAAAAAAAAATTTAAATTTTTCCTCAAAGACCATAATAACATTCGGCTGGTTTGTCATCTTCAAATAATGACAGTTTTCTTTGTAAAAGCCTCATAATTCTTGTGGTACAACCCATGAAAACAGAGAAAGGATAAGGAGAAAATTCAGTATTTTGCGAGTTTGTTCTTACTATAGCGGACCCTTGGATTTCTAGGTCTAAAGTAATGAGCTCATCCTTTTAGCTCTCAAGGGCTAAATAAGCCAATTTGACTTACAAATATAGAACTGACTTAAAAGGAACAGAGGGAACTCTCTGGCATGATGGAAAAGTTCTGTATCTTGGGTGTCAAAAAATTCATCCACCAATACACTTTAAAATACACCAATACACTTTAAAATCTGTGAGTTTTCTTTTATGTTAATTATACCTCAATTTTTAAAATCTTATTTGACTGATGGGTCTAGTTGTATGGAGTATTTGGGTAGGACTGGAGTTACATGCTGTAATTTCCACTTAACTCTTGTTTTACCTGCTACTTGTAAAAATAATAAAAGCTAAAAGGTACCTATGAACATATTCAGTCTCTCTCATTTAAAAATTCTATTTAAAAAAATCCAGGCAAAGATCTCTGTGCTTAGTCATGGTACTTGTTTTTAGTCCCACAATATTATTATACAGTGGAGGAAGTCTGTTCTCTCCTTTATCTACAGCACTTTGCTGCCAGATTACGGTGATCAGAAAAATATTAAAACCAATGTTATAGTGATGACATAAGTGTAAATATATTTGAATACTTACCAGCCTACTGTAGGGAGAATGCGTGGAGTCTTGTGGAATAAAAATGACAGAAATACCTGAGTATTTCTGGGTCGTCTGGGAAGACTTGCCTGGGAAAAGGGAAGGCTGTCAAGCTGAGCTACAAGGAAATAATTCTAGTTGGACAAACACACAGACAACACATAAAGGTGACCTGTTGATAAGCCAAATGATACTGAGACCTTTCTTATCACTGAACTGTCCTCGGGCTTGTGGGATATCCCCCTTGGTCATGGTATATTAGCCTGCTGAATTCCGTTTCTTAATTATTTTGGATTTTTTATTTGTCCTTATCAGAGTAGTGTGTGTAAGTGTAAGAGATCTTCCTCAAATTTTGCTACCAGGATTAAATGGGTCAGGATGGTTTCTGTCTTTCTCCATTCTAAAGCATTTTCAGTGGCATGGGGATTACCTGGGCCTGGAAAGATCGCCTGTTACCTCATCTGTGCCCAGGAACATTTGGAGACTGTTTTTCTGACAACATTTTTAAAAAAAATGTTTTCCTAGTTAGGAATCAATTTTGATCATTTTGTCTTCCTTTGAGTCCGAAATCATACATTTCACAAGCTTCTTCATTTATGAATATGAAATTACAATGTCATCCTCTTCTAATTTCTAAAATAAGTACGCCTTTTCTTAACTCCCGTTCTCATTCATAATGTTAGGTTTTTGTGGTTTTGACTTGTATTTTCTGAATTAGACTCTGCCAGGGATTGGGTTCTTTTATTGGTCTCTTCAAAGAACCAGCTCTTGGATTTATCGTAGATTTGTTTTTCTCATTACATCCACTTCTGCTTTTATCTGAACTAGTTTTTATTTTTTATTTACTTTATTCTTTCTCTAGCTTTTTGATATTTAACTTACTTCCTTATTTAATAATGAAAGTATTTAAGACCATGCGTTTTCTTTTGATTATAGCTTTAGCTGCATCCTTGAATTGGAATGTGTAAAATTCTTTTTCATTAACTTATTATCTGTAATTGAAACTACAATCCTTCAGTCCAGGGGCTGTGTAAAGAGCCCTTACTGATGAAGTTGTGCTATTAACCTTTTCGTCGTTTGTCAGCTTTATTGCACTGTGATTAGAGCATATGACCAACACACATCCTGCTTTTTGTGATTGGGGAGGGGGTGCTGCTTTGTTCCCCAACACACGATAAATATTGATAAACATCTCGGGGACCATATTAAATGTATATAGACGTTTGATTTAATTGGTAATCAAGTCTATTGGTTATTTAGCCTCTCTCCACCCTCACTTACAATTGTTTGCTTGAACGGCCAAAACCGGGTCATCCACTAAGTTCACAATCCGGTCCATTCTTCTTGTGTTAGAACAGTTTTGCTTAATAACGTTCTATTTTATTATTCAGTACATGAAGAGGCAGTTTTCATTTTGTATCTTTATTTTAAAGCAAAATAGATTTTATTTATTTATTTGAGAGCCACAGCGTACAGGAAGAGGGGAGGAGGGGGAGGAAGAGGGAGAGAATTTCAAACAGACTCACTGCTGAGCGTGGAGCCCCACAGTCCCAGGACCCTGAGATCACGATCTGAGCCAACACCAAGAGTCTGACACTTAACCACCTGAGCCACCCAGGAACGCTGATGATTTTCATTTTTTAAGTTATACTCTTTGTCCGTATAAAACAATAATGAAAAACAGTTTAGTGGGTTTTGCCTAGGAGTTTTGTCTGTCATTACTATTTCCATCCCACTTTCTTTCTGATGTATCTTTGCCATCCTTTCCTTTTTTTTTTTTTTTTAAATCTTGCTATGTCTTTCTCTTAGGTGCATCTTTTATAAACAGAGTATAGTTAAATTTTGGTTTTGCCCTAATCTGTGACTCTTCTTTACCCAACAAAGAAGTTGTGTCCTATTCACATTTCTTATAGAAACTGACAAGATTTTCTTTTCTTAAATTTAGTGGTGTTATTTATTTATTTGTTTGTTTATTATATAAGGGTTTATTCTCAATTCTAGTCCATTTGATCTATAAGTCTGTCCTTATGCCAGTACCACACAGTCTTTTTTACTATATATATATGTGTGTGTGTGTATATATATATATATATTTTTAGTAATATACACCCAACATGGGGCTCAAACTCATGACCCCAAGATCAAAAGTCCCGTGCTCTTCTGACTAAGCCAGCCAAGCACCCCTAAATTAGTCATATTGTTTAGATGCTGGCTATTTTTAATGCTTCCGTGATATTTCCTTTTATGTTTTTTAAGTTGCTATGTTAATCAGATTTTATTTATTTTCTTTTTACTAATGATTAGAAAGTTTTGTATTCTTTTTAACTTTAATAATTTATTGGTTACTGTTAAATGTTTAAATTGATCTCTTAAGACCAAGAATAAAATAGATTTACTTCTCTCCTCCTATGGATGATGACAAAATTAATATTTCTTCTCTTCCCACACCTTTCTACATTTTCAGACAGAAGAGACAGGTTTTTTAAAGTATGTAGACTTGGGGCACCTGGGTGGCTCAGTCATTAAGCGTCTGCCTTCAGCTCAGGGTCCTGGGTCCTGGGATCGAGCCCCACATCGGGCTCCTTGCTCCACAGGAGGCCTGCTTCTCCCTCTCTGACTCCCCCCTGCTTGTGTTCCTTCTCTCACTGTGTCTGTCTCTGTCAAACAAATATACTCTTTAAACTCTTAAAAGTATGTAGACTTGAATGTTATTTTCCTGTGTAGAATATTTTTTGTACCAAGATACTTGAAGATATTATCCCCTTTATTCTAGAGATTCAAAACTTTCCCTGGGCTACATTTCCATATGACTCCTTGTTACTTAAGTTGGGCTGGTATCTCTGACTCTTTTATATCCAAAGACTGAAATCTTTCAACACTGAAATCTTTCAACATTGAGAAATTTTTTCTATTATTATTTTATTTCTGCAGTATCTGTTTGTTATTTACTGCTTTCATTATTTTTTTTCTGTGTTTATCGAGGCATAATTGACAGATAAGAATTGTATATATACTTAAAATGTGCAACTTGATGTTTTTGAACCATTGTGTTTTTAATTTATCATGTTTATCTTTCAGAATTATTTCTTTTTCTAATATTGGTCTTTCTGTACTTAAAAGTGCAACTATGTGTTAGGAATCTTTTTTTTCTAGTTTGCTCTGCTTTCTTGCCCAGACTCCATCGCCAAGGAGGACACCTGCTTTCCTTTCTCAGACGAAGCCCCCTCCTTCTGAACTGTCAGATCTATAGCTGCGTCCCCTGCTGGGTCCTCCTTGCTGAGGAGGGTCTGGGAGAAATGAGACGGGTTACGATCAGAGACTGTATCTGCCCTGTTAAGAATCTTGAATACCGACGAAGAGGAAGGTTTAGATACATCATAGCACAGAGATCCCACAGACGATGAGACATAAGAAGGCAGCTAACAGAGGGAATCCTTGATAAGGAGTCTCACTTTTGTTCAGAGAAACCTGCTTCTGTGCTGTGGCTGAGGCCGCGACCCCTTCCCTAACAGATGTAATTCACTACGACGCCTTCCATTTCCATGGAATTCACGTAAAGGTTTTCAGGTACTGCCGTCATATCTTCTTTTAGGTTAGAGGGTAAAAATCCCTTGAAGGCGGGTGGGGTGTTGTTTATCTTTGCGGCTATTTGATCCTTTACCATAATCTTATAAGGGAGATAAGACATCTAGTGTGATCCTTCTTTCGTAGAAGACAGACGCCTCAAGAAACTGAATGCCTCACGATTGAATAACCACATAGCTGAATTGGAATTGGCGCCCCAGTCGTCCTTTCTCCATGGCTTTTCCCCACTTACCAGCCTGTCTCCCAGAACACAAGGGGACATTCTGGGAGCTGTGTATCTTACATGGGCGACAACAGGGCTTACTCTTTCACTATTTGTGTAGCAGAAGAAATTGGGTGCTATCTTCCCTCTTTTCTTCCAGGGCTCTGACCCCGTAGTCTGGGCTTACTAGAGAGGAGTTCCTATGCACAGCAGCATCTAGCCGCCGGACGGGGGGACAGGCAGGAGGAGAAGCCCATACTCTGCAATGGGAAGGGGACTGAGAAAAGAGTCCTCTGGCCCAGGCAGCGTCTAGGAAGGGGTCCTCCATCTGGATGGTTTCAGCAGACACCACCAAATCTCTTTTCCCTGAACCCCTGCAGCCAAGGCTCCTGGGATGTGCTGACAAAGTTACTCCTGTTAAAATTCTCATTTTATTAGGCTTTAATCGGGCTCTCCCGTGAAGTGCTACATAAACTCAATTCTAAATTTTGCGTCTAAAATAGTCAAATGAGAGTGAAGCATCACAGACCTAAAGTGCTTTTAGAAATAAAAGAGATATTTTTAATTTAATCATCTAAAATCATCTGGATGGGCTACATCCAGTGGCAGGAAGACTGATATAACCTCTTACCAGTGGCCTCAGAAAGCCCATGAGCTACGTGGGTTTGTGAGATGATTTCCAGTGCCTTGAATATCTTTCCTTCTCTCCTTTAGTGCTGACCCTGTCGTTCTTTTAAAGTCACTCTAAGAACTTACCTCCTGTGAAAACTTACTCACTTGATGTTTAGTGATATTTATTTATGCAACTTATGTTAACTTGTGCATGATATTTGAAAAAGCTTATGATAAAGAACATGGTTCTGGCTCAGTCTAAAAGCCTGAATTCCAGTTCCAAGGTCCGCAAATTAGCGAACCTCTTTTGAGCCTCAATTTCCACATCTGTAAAATGCGGACATGGAACTAAGAGGGCTTCCAAATGTGTGGACTGTTAAAATGCTCATCGGTCATTGATTTGTCTGTTCCACTGGTCCAGCTGGATTGGGAATTCTCCACAACGAGGGCTGTACCGTCAGCATCTTTGGTGCTTGCCTCCGCACCCGCCTCCCAGGCGGCCTGGCACTCTGCATTGCCCCCAGTGGCTACCTTGTCAGTGTTGACTGCCAGGCTGACAGCACCCGTGGCGGCCAGGAGGTGGCACTTCGGTATTTCCTGCAGTAGGAGAACGAACCCACAGAGTGAGAAATCACGCAGGCTTCTGCTTTACTGACCCAAGCAGACTGACTATCTGGGGATCAAAATAAGCAAAGAGCTCTACTTTTTATATTTATATGTAACGAAATTGGCTTTTGGTGGTGGTCGGTATATAAGCCTGTGGGTCTCACATGCATAGATTTGTGTAACCACCACTACAGCCAGGACACACAAGTGTGCATCATCCCAAAAAACTCCCCTGGGCCAGACTACCGCTGGCGCTGAACTCTGACAGCTACCAATCTGCTGTCCATACGTAGCGTTCTCTTCTAGAGAATATCGCATAAATGGAACCGTACAGCATGTTACCTTTTGCGGCTGACTCAGCATAATGCCTTCAAAATTTGTCTGCGCTGTTGCCTACCAATCGTTTGTATCATGAGTTTATTCCCTTTATTGCTGGACAGCATTACATTGTATAGACGTATGGGGCCTCGTTTCTCCATTCACCTGCTGATGGATATCCAGTAGTTTCCAGTTTGGAGCCACTGTGAATAGAGCTGCTATAAACATTCCTGTGTACATTTTTGAGCGAACATAGGGTTTTTACATCTCTAGCATGTATGCCTAGGAGTGAGATTGCTGGGTCATGTGGTGATTCTGTGTTTAACTCTTTCGGTAACCGCCGACTGCTTTCCCCGGGACTGTATCATTTCCCAGTCCCAGCAGCAGGGTGTGAGAGTCCCAGCTGTTCTCCGCCCTCTTTGGTGTTCCCACTTTGCTGTTGACGTGGATTGATTTTTGGTTTTATCTGGCCGTTCTGACGGGTTTGTGGTGGTACCGCATCTCGGCTTCGATTTGCATTTCCCTCCTGGCTAATGATGCTGACTCTCTCTTCATGTGCTGATTTGCCAGCCAGGGACTTGGAATCTTCTGCTCATTTCTAAATGGAATTGTTTGCTTTCTTGTTGAATTTTAAGAGTTGTTTACACACTGATCTTCCTGCCAGTGTCTTTCTCAAAGACAAGCTCTAAGTTTGATGACATTCAGTTGACCAGTACTTTTCTTCTTCGAGTGGCGCTTTTGGTGTTTTTTCTAAGAAATATTGCCCCCGTCCCAGGCCACAGATATTTTCTCCTGTGTTTTCTTCTAAAAGTTTTATGGTTTTACATTTTACATTTATATCTGTGATTCATCTTGAATTCATTTTACATAAGGTGTGAGATTTAAGTTGATGTTTATTTTTTTTGAGTGTGGCTGTCCAAATGGTCCGAGTTACCCAAATATCCAAATCATCTTTTCTCCATTGAATTGCCTCTGTACCTTAATGAAAAACCGGTTGGCTATATTTGTGTCTATTTCTGATTCTTCATTTTGGTCCACCAATCTGCGTTTTCTTTGATATTCCCTTTAACAATTACACTGTCTTCATCGCTGTCACTTTCTAGTAAGAAAATCAGCTACAGTGGGTCTTTCCACTTTGTTCTTCTTTTTCATATTGTTTTGGATATTCTGGTTCCTTTGCCTTTCCATACACACTTTAGAATCAGCTTCTTGATATCCACAAAAAGTTCTGCTGGGATTTGGTTGGGGTTGCATTAAATCTGTAGATCCTCTTGGGGAAAATATGCACCTTGATGATTGTGTGTTTTCCAATCCATGAACATACTATCTCTGTGTTTATTTTGATTTTTCTTTTATACCTTTCGTCAACATTTTCATTTGATTTCTCTCATCAGCATTCTGTATTTTTTCAATAGATAGATTGTATACATGTGTTTTAGGTTTATACGTAAGTATTTTTGGTTTTGACTTCCTGTGGGTGGTTTTGCTTTTAAATTTCTGGTTCCAAAATTATATGTCAACCATACTTAAAATTTGTTTAAATTTTTTAAAATTCTATTTCCAGTTGTTCATTACTAATATATAGAAATATTTTTGTGTGTTGGCCTTGTGACCAACAAGAACCAGTGACCTTGTTAAACCTACTTATTGGTTCTAGGAGCTATTTTGTAGATTCCTTGGGATTTTTTTATGTAGATAATCATGTAATCAAAATAATATGGAGACATTCATTTCTTCCTTTTCCTTTTAAATTTCTTTAAACCTGCCTTATTGCACTGGCTAGGGCTTCTTGTCTGATGTTGCCCAGCGGCAATGGCAAGGGAAATCCTTACCTTGCTTCTGATCTCGGCAGAAAGCCTTCAGTCTTTCACCACTAAGTGTGGTGTTAGCTGAGGCATTTATGTACATGTGATTTACCAGGTTGTGTTCTTTTCTAATCCTGGCTCCTTGACAGCTTTTTATCACGGGTGGATGCTGAGTATTGTCAAGTGCTTTTGTTGTGGGGTTGTTTGTGGACTGCAGCAGCCAAGAAAGTATTCTTGAGACATTGTATGATAGATATAACTTAGTAAGTTTATTTAAATAGCACCGGGATGGGACATGTGGGCAGAAAGAGCTGCACTTTTGCTGTGTGAAGCTGGTGGTTATATGCTTAGTGCTCAAGGGGGAGGGGATGTGCAGAGAGTATTAGATCATAAACTTTTTTTCAAATTTCTACTTCTAAACCTACTTTCACTAAAAGAATTTTTTTTAATTAGAAAAAAGCTACATTCACAAGATTTCTCTGGTGCTTATCGTTCAGCTTGATATGAACTATGGGTGAGATGTACAAGCAGTCATTCTCGTGACCTTTAAGAATGTAGCAATCAGCACGTCTTTGACCCTTAATGAAACGATGCAGGCTATACGTCAGCCTTCTGGACTAATGGTGAGCATTTTTCCACTTCCATCCCTTATCGTTTTCCCCTGACCAATTTTTGGTCCTTAAAGCTTTAAGGTTTGAAGAGCAGAGGGCTCATCTTCTGTAACTTCTTCAAGCTGACAGGGGTCGTAGAGATGTCCCTACCTCTGAACTGAAACTGGTCACTGTCTGTCCCTACAGGTAGTTATAATGGAAGGCCATTGCTGTAGAGTCAAGAGTGAACATGAAGGTGAATTTGTTTCAAGTAGGAAGGATCGTCTGTCAGCTGAGCAAAGGAGTTAGTACCTGCTTGCACATATCTCGACTATAGGAGAAAACAAAGTGAGAGGGACAACACATTAGGGTTATTGTTTTTTTTAAAGGTTTATTTATTTATTTTGAGAGAGAGTACAAGTGGGGGGGAGGGGCAGAGGGTGAGAGAGAATCTCAAGCAGACTCCCCACTGAGCATGGAGCCCCATGCAGGACTCAATCCCAGGATCCTGAGATCATGACCTGAGCAAAAATCAGGATCCGGCCACTCAACTGACTGAGCCACCCAGGTGCCCCTAGGATTATTATTACAATGAAAGTAAGAAGAGTGGCGTGCCTAGATGGCTCAGTCAGTTAAGTGTCTGCCTTCAGCTCAGGTCATGATCTTGGGGTCCTGGGATTGAGCCTGGTTCTCTCTCTGCCCCTCCACCTCCCCCAGTTACATTTCCTCGTGCACACACGCCTCTCTCTCTCTGAAATAAATAAAATCTTAAAAGAAAAGAGAGAAAATAAGAGCGATGAGAAGACACTTTAGTCCTCGTCTTGACCAGAAATGTAACCGATATCATTAGGTGACAATGAAGGGTATATAAGAGCACCAATTTGATGATTCATATCCAGTAAGTAATCCTTTTATATTTTTATCATAATCTGGAATGCAGGTGCAACATTCTGCTTTAATAATGGCACATGGTCTGCCTGGTTCTGCTGTTAAGACATCTAATGCCATTCTAGTTTATAGAACTGCTTTACGCACTTGGATCTTTTCAGTGTTTAATGGTGTAATGCTTTTTTGAGAACCATTTAAGCCCTTAATTGTCTACTTATCAAGGGCCTCCATGTGCCATATGACATCCTCTAAACCTGATGGGAGAAAAATTGATGTCAGATGATCACAGCAATGAAGCATGGATCTTGTCCCTCGTTTTAGATATGGAAGATTGCCTGGACTTGGGTAGTCTTGGTGCTGTGGCCATGCGTCCCAGCATGCCCTATAGTATATTTTCCAGTCCAGCCTGGTGGAATCCACCACCACAAATTTGGCCCACATAACGATTATGTTCCATTAGGTGCTAGCCATCTGAGGCCTTGTCATCTCATCCAGTCTCTAGCAAAGCTGTCAGTTGCCTATAAAATAATGGTATGGTCACAGGCTTTGGCAGGGGCAGGATCCATCCCATTTGGTGAGTACTTTGGGGCCTTGAATCAGGGTATCGTTTTTCTGTTCTCAGTACAAAAGGGCCTTTGACTTAGTTGTCCTGTTGTGGGAGTAAGCTACATATATCCACCTTGGGTGTATCGGTAGGAAGGACTACATAGCTGGGGAATTTGTTGTCCTCAGCCTGTCTGTAGACTGGCATATTCAGTTAAAATTCAGATAGTCTGAGGATAAGAGAAGGGCCTCTTACGAGTCCCATGTAACATTTACCGTAGGCCAGCAAGAAACATTCGTTTTAGTGATGGAAATGTCCCTATATGTGCTGGTATTGGGGTGGTGTATCATATCGGTTATGGTTTTAAGGAGCACTTTTGTTATCCTGGCCACACAGAATTGATCAATGTTGAGGAGTCCAGTCCATTGACCAGCTGTTTAAATAATCATGTTCCTATGGGGTTCCTTATATTATCCCCATGGAGTAACAAGCAGGAAGACTATCTACCTATACATGAGCTATTATGGCAATATCTCTGAAGTGGACCTCAAGTCGTCTAGCTTAGGCAGACAACAAACATTTAAAGACAAAAGTAGAACCTAACATCCCTAAGGATGTGTTATTGGAACATAATTTTTCTCTCCAAATTCACCCTGATTTCCAGATAGCCAAATCAAGACTGATCTGTTTGTAAATCAAGTCCAGTTTTAACACACCTAGCCTGGTTATTTACATAAGCTCAGTAAGAATAGTGATTGGTCATACAGATCCCTTAAAATCTGCTTTGGTGGAATTCTGTATAAGGAATCTCTAGCTTGAACTCCTCGGTAGCCGTGCGAGGGCAGAGCCATGCCAAGTAGTTGTCATCAGACTTGCCTGCAGTATCTGTAGATTTGGGTGTATTCCTCTTTCCAAGGTCCCCAGAATATCCTGAGGTTTCCTGTACCTGCCAGGAAGTGACATTCTTTACTCACCTGGTAGGGCTGCTGGGGACCCGGAAGCAAGGGATAAGACCAGCATCTCCAAGGGGCGTTAGAGGCTCCATAAAGTCAACCTTAGTTCCTTGACGCTGTCTGATATCTGAGTCTATGACTACCGCTCTCACATACGGCATTCCTGTCAAAGTCTTAATAGTATAACCAGCATTTCCAGTGGGGTCCCATTACAAGGAGAACAGATTGTTTTTGTTTTTTAAGTATTGTTTAAATTCTAGTTAGTTAACATAGTGTGGTATTTGTTTCCGGTGTTGTATAGTAATACCACACTTCATATATCACCTGGTGTTCAGCACAAGTGCCCTTGATTCCCATCACCAATTTCATCCATCCCTCCGCCCCACCTCCCTCTGGTAACCATCAGTTTGTTCCTAACTTCAGAGTCTATTTCTTGGTTTTCCTCTCTTCTTTTTTTTTTTTCCTTTTAAGATTTATTTATTTTAGAGAGAGGAGGAGAGAAGAGTGTGGGAAGGGGTAGAGGGAGTGGGAGAGAGACATTTGAGCAGACTCCACACTGAGCACAGAGCCCAACACAGGGCTCCATCACACAGCCCTGAGATCATGACCTGAGCCAAAACCGAGAGGTGCTTAACCGACTGCGCCACCCAGGGCCCAACCATTTGTTTTGTTTCTGAAATTCCACATTTAAGTGAAATCCTATGATATTTGAAATCCTATGGTATCTGTCTTTTTCTGACTTATTTTACCTAGCATAATACTCTCTAGCTCCATCTATGTCATTGCAAGTGCAAGAGTCCATTCTTTATGGCTGAGTAATACTCCATTGTGTCTATACCTCTTCATCCGTTCATCAGTTGATGGACACTTGTGCTGTTCATAATATGGCTACTGTAGATAATGCTGCTAATTACATCGGAGTGCATGTATCCTTTTGTATTATTATTTTTGTATTCTTTGGGTAAATACTTAGTAGTGTGATTGCCGGCCATAAGGTACTTCTATTTTTAACTTTATGAGGAACCTACATTCTTCACTTGATCTTAGCCAAAAGCCTGAGAAGTGATAGGAGAACAGATTCTTATTGAATTTCTGCAAGTGACTATAATTGCCATGAAAGAAAGAATACTTACTGAGCATTTGAATTCTGGAGGGTTCTAGTAAAGAGAAGAGTTCAATGTTTCAATTTGTTTATAAAGGAATACTTTATCACATTTCCATACATCTTAAGAGGAAGTTTCCTTAAGTCTGGAGAAGCAAACGTTAGAGAATTAGCAGTGTTTCAAGTAAGAGTCATAAAAACTATAATCATCTTCCTCAATTTATTTAGCCCCATATTACTGATTCTAGTTTCTTGAATGCAGCTTTTTTTGTTAGTTTTGGATATTCTGACACATTTTAGTCTTAAGATTTTAAAGATATCGGTCGCCTGGGTGGCTCAGTCGGTTAAGCATCTGCCTTCGGCTCAGGTCGTGATCTTAGGGTCCTGCTTAGCAGGGAGTCTGCTTCTCCCTCTGCCCCTTCCCCCTTCCCCGCCACCCCGCTCCTACATGCATGCGTGCTCTGTTTCTTTCTCAAATAAATATTTGTCAAAAGTCCTCTTCCCTGAGTCTCCTTGAAGACAAAACTCATTCCACAAGAGCATCAGAACAGTGACTATAAATGACAAAAGACTCAAAAGTAGACATGGTTAAAGATCTGATATGAGGGCTCGTTATAATGTAGCTGACAAGGAAATGTAGTTATTCTTGTGACACACAGTGTTTTAATAATTAAAATTTTAAATGATGACCTTATACCGGAACATATTAAAGCTCTAGGAATTTCATTAATTTCTAGAACAGGTAAGCGTCCACCCATACAACATGACCTAAGGTTTCTCATCGTTTGTTTGACAGTGCTTCCCACATAACTTAACATACCAAATAAGTCTAATTCATCTGGAGACTTCGTTTACAATTCAGATATCTGGGAAGTTGGTTAAAACCCTCAGAAAGTTCTAAGCACATGCCTAAATAGGATTACAGATCATTACAAATTTAACGTTTACATTTAAGCAAACTGGCAGTAAGAGATTATACACAGAGCTATATAGTTGTTAGCAACATGTACCTCCTTTAACATTGAGAAGTTTTAACCTTCTTAAGTAATCAAAGACCTGATTAAGACAAGTTTGGTTTTCTGGGCAGATAAAGAAAAGATATTAAAAACAACAACAAGAAAAACTTGGTTTACATTTTCTTATGAAGAGCAGACCCAACAGTCCAGGAAAACTTTGTCTTTTTACAAGGAGAAAAGCAGAATTTCCTCTTTTCTTAAAGATGTATTTATTTTTGGGGCACCTGGGTGGCTCAGTGGGTTAAAGCCTCTGCCTTCGGCTCAGGTCATCATCCCAGGGTCCTGGGATCGAGCCCCACGTCCAGCTCTCTGCTCCGCAGGGAGCCTGCTTCCTCCTCTCTCTCTGCCTGCTCTCTGCCTAGTTGTGATTTCTCTCTGTCAAATAAATAAAATATTAAAAAAAAAAGATGTATTTATTTTTTATTTATTTACTAGAGAGAGTGAGAGAGCAAAAGAGAGCAGGCGTGCTAGCTGGGGGATGGACAAGAAAGAGAGAGAGACTCTCCAGCAGACTCCCCACTAGGCGCAGAGCCCCCTGTGGGTCTCGATCCCATGACCCTGAGATCATGACTTGAGCTGAAATCAAGAGTTGGATGCTCAACCAACTCAGCCACCCAGGATCCTCCGATGCCCATATAGTTTTTTTTAATTTTTTCCTAAGACTTTATTTGACAGACAGAGATCACAAGTAGGTGGTGGGGTGGGGAGAGAAGCAGGCTCCCCACTGAACAGAGAGCCCGATGCGGGGCTCAACCCCAAGACCCTGGGATCATGACCTGAGCCAAAGGCAGAGGCTTAACCCAATGAGCTGCCCATGCGCCCCTATACTTGTATACTTTTAAAATCCATTTATTTCAACCTTAGTCCTGACCGTGCATAAAATTCTTTTCCAAAGATTTCCCTTCACAAACCTTCTGCAACTTTCTTTTTCATTCAGATTTTGGCCTAATAAGCCTTTTCTCTCCAAGCAACCAGTCTCATTTTAGGACAGAATTTCTTTTTCCCTCAAAAAAAGGTATTTCCAGGGGCGCCTGTGTGGCTCAGTGGGTTAAGCCACTGCCTTCGGCTCAGGTCATGATCTCAGGGTCCTGGGATCGAGTCCCGCATCGGGCTCTCTGCTCAGCAGGGAGCCTGCTTCCCTCTCTCTCTCTGCCTGCCTCTCTGCCTGGTTGTGATTTCTCTCTGTCAAATAAATAAATTAAAAAAATCAAAAAAAAAAAAGGTATTTCCATTCCTTGTATCTTTCTCATATGTCCCCTACTTTCCTGCAGACAGAGTTGTTTTCCTTATTTCCATCAGTCTTAATTACATTTAGCAGAGTTTTAACTCTTAGAAACCTTAATCTCCAGAGAAAATTAAGTAGTAACCAATTAATTGTGAACAGCCTCTTACACCAGAATTCTTTAGATCTGAGATTTATGAACACAGTTCATTAATTCTAAAAACATGTTGACTGGCAGACCCAAGTATCCTCGGTTTCTCCATGGTAAGACGCCAAAAGCATAAACCTATGTTGAGTAAATAATGCTTTCGTATTTATTTGGGAAAGACTTAGATATCCAGTTAATTCAATCCAATTCATCATTTAACTTAGCAAAACTTCAAAGTTTCAGGTTACCCAAAATTTGGAGAGCTATTTAAAAGTTTTACGTATAAGCCTTTCATTTATTCACCCTACTTGTTCTTAACAATTACCCACGAAAACTTTGAGACAAAATTAACCATCATTGAAGTCACCTTTTTGCTGACAAGTTGCAACAGAGATAACAAGAGCTTATTTGATCTGTGGTAAACCTTGGTAGAATAGAAGTTTTATATTTAATGCTGATAATTTTAAAGACATGTTCTACCTTAATTAAACTAACAAATTCAAATTAGCTTAATATGTTATACCCTGATCTTCTAAAAGCCAATCAGTTTGTTACCCACTGTCAGTTTTTATCTGGGACACCCACTGGGAAATCTGAGGTGGGTGGTGTAAGTCCAGGGAGAGATGCTCTTCACTCCTCGATAGCGAGGGGAGGAGGAGCAGAGGCACAGAGGATGGTACGGGAACTGGTTATGCAATCCGTGCCCAAGGTGGTACGGGAGGAGGGGGAGATAGAGGCAGAAGAGGTGAGGTGCCACCAGCAAGACTGGAAGCAGATAAAAGCCCAAAGGTCAGTGAAAAAGGACTCCTAGTCCTAGAGCTCGTCATCTCGAACAGATGAAGAGACACGTGTTGTCTTTCCACCAACAGAAAGTGAAAAGAGGCGGTCTCTGTTGGGCCAGAGAAGACAGGGAACCTCCCTGAAGCAAAAAGAGTTTCGGCAGCTGTGTGGGAATGTTCTTTTAAGATCACCATCGCAAGGTAGACTTACCAGACAACTGGCTCCAATTATCATAGCCATTAACCCTGGCAATGAATGAGGGAGAAACAGCCCCCCATACAGCAGGAGTCTAATGCTGTTAGGCAACATTCATCCAGTCCTCTCAAGATACATTCCAGATCTGACACAGAAAAGAAGAAGCAAACAAAGAGAAGACCAGTAACTCAGGAAAAGGAAGGGGGACATATACAGAATCTTGGCAACAACCTGTTTACAGGAGAGACAAGGGAGGGGAGCACACAAAGAACATACAGAACACAGGGAAGGTGGTAGATTATCAGAAGGACCTGAGGCAGTTGGCTGATGGTGGATTGAGGAGTAGAGGTGAGGAGAGGGGCTTCCTCTAGCCCCTACAGGAGTCTGGACAGATCAGGGATTTGGTACAGGGTCACAGCTGCTGACCCTGTGGGGTCTCAGTCCATTTTCCCTGCCACCCATAAAAGGGTCCAATGGATAAATACTGTTGAACCTTCAAGACCTGTTAATGGGCCATTTTTTTTTTTATCATCCCTCAGAGATGATTGAGGCCAAGCATCATTACGGAAGAAGAGGCACTTTTTCTTTACATCCTCTTGTCCAAATGGACTCCAGTGTGTTAGGAGACAGCCCAAAGGAGAATCCTTGGGATCGAAGAGGCAGATCCCGTAGTTAATTCCTACCAAACGAGGAGAGTACATTTACCAGTAGTCCATTACCAAAATCCTTCTCAGCTCCCAAGTAGCATTCCATCAGGAATATTACTAAAGGTTCCTGGGGTTCCAAGTGGCAGGAGGCATCCTGGATCTGGACCGCTCTGACACCTTTGTACTATCTGAGAAGGGATGATCACCTCCCTTTGCCTCCCTGTGACATCTTTGACTACAGTAGGTGCTGGCGAATGGACTGAATCACCACAGAGATTGGGGCTGCCTCTTTCCATTTGGGGAAGTTAATATATTTGGCAACCAATAATAATACCCTTGGTAAGCCTCTAGATCTAGTATTAACGGATGGGGTAGAGGCTATGACCTTTGTTAAGATGGACGGCTATTTCATATCATACTAAGCATCATATATCTAAGCTAGAAGTACTTACAATCTGAAAGCAAGATGAAGAATGCCAGACAGCCCATGGAGAACAACAAATGAGAGACATGAAAAACCAAAAATATCGCACTCCTATCTAATCTGAACAGCCTTCTCAAGAGCTTTACCCATGATCCAGCCCCAAGGGAGTGGTCTCCCTTTGGTGGGTAGATGCCTCAACTGGGTAATAGCTCCCACTGGTCCCTATTGGGAAGGCCATGGTCAGACATATCTTCGATTTTATGCTCCTTGAGGGACCACTCCAGGTTATTTAGGAGGAAACCTTACTTGGGAGTCTTAACATGGGCGGCCATTCCAATGACATGTATGGCCGTCCTGTGCCTGAAAAGAATGCAGGTACTGAAAGAACAGGTAAAACTGGGAGAGCCTGATTTCTGAGCCCAGCGCCATCATGGCCAAGATACTGGTGTCTAGCCAGGTACCAGTTTGACTTCCCTATAGTTTAGCCACAGGCAAGAGCTTTTCTCTCGAGCACTAAGACAAAACACATTCAGAATCGTTGTACTATTCAGGACATCTCTGGAAAAGAACAAGAAGTAGAGGCTGGGGGGATAAAAGGGACTTAGCAAATCACACCAAGGCTCTTAGGGTCCCTCCACGATCCCCTTGCGGGTTGCTGGTGGGTCATGGAGTGCAACAGCCAAGAAAGAATTCTTTGGGCGTTTTGCAGTGCAAATTAGTAAGCTTTTTGTTGTTGTTGTTGTTGTTTATCATTAACTTGCAAGAGAGAGCAAGAGCACGTGGTGGGGTTGGGGGCAGAGGGAGAGAGAGAGAGGATCTCAAGCAGACTTCCCCTGAGTGCAGAGCCCACATGGGGCTCCCTCTCACAACCCTCTGATCATGTCCTGCACCAAAACCAAGAGAAGCCCAACCAACTGAGCCACCCATGTGCCCCTTTAGTAAGCTTATTTAAGTAGCACAGGGACAGGACCCATGAGCAGAAAGAGCTGCACTCTTGCTGTTTGAAACTAGTGGGTATATGCTTAGTGTTCAAGGAGGCAGGCACGTGCCGGGAGTATTAGATCGTAAATGTTTCTTCGAGGGGCACCTGGCTGGCTTAGTCAGTGAAGCATGCAACTCTTGTTCTTGGGGTTGTGAGTTTGAGCCCCATGTTGGGTGTAGAGATTATTTAAAAATAAAATCTTCAAAAGAATAAAAAATAAAAATAAAGTTTTCTTTGACTCTCTACTTGTGAAGCTTCTCTCGCAATATTTCTCTGGTGCTTATCATTCAGTTTGATAATTACTATCTGTGAGATGTATAGGAAGTCATGAGACCCTTTAAGAATGTAACGACCAGCGTATATTTGATCCTTATCGAGACTCTGCAGGCTTTAGGTCAGCCTTCTGGGCTACAGGTGAACATTTTTCTGCTTCTATCCCTCATCACTTTTTCCACAGCAAGTGACATGATCACATGCCTTATGTATTCTGTTGCAGCAATGGATTACATTGATTCATTACTGGATATTGAACTAGCTTTACATTTCTTAGATAAACTCCACCTGGTCATGGTATTTTATTATTCTTTATATTGTTGGATTCGATTTTTTGATATTTTGTTGGCCATTCTTACATCCATGTTGATGAAGGCTATTGGATATTGATTTACAGTTTTCTTGTACTGCCTTTATCTTTTTTTGATATCCGGATAATGCTGGCTTCAAAAGATGAGTTACAAAGTGTTCCCTTCCCCTTAAGAAGAGATATGGAGAATTAGTGTTGTTTCTTCTTTAAATGTTTGGTAGAATTCACCAGATCAGATCATCAGATCATCAGAAATCATCTGAACCTGGAGTTTTCTTTTTCGAAAAAAAAAAATTTTTTAAGATTTTATTTATTTGAGAGAGAGCATGAGGGAGAGGGAGAAGCAGACTCCCCACTGAGCACAGAGCCTGCCACAGGGCTCAGTCCCAGGACCCCAAGATCATGACCTGAGCCGAAATCAGATGCTTAAATGACTGAGCCACCCAGGTGCCTCTTTTTTCAAAAAGTTTCTAATCACAAATTTAATTTCTATAATAGATAAAGCAGTACTCAGGTTATCTGTTTCTTTTTGGATGAGTTTTGGTAGTTTATGACTTTCAAGCAATTATTTGGTTTCATTCAAGTTCTTGAATTTATGTATTTATGTAATATTTCCTTGTTATCCTTTTAACATCTGTGTGGTCTGTAGTGCTATCCCATCCTTCATTCCATATTGGTAATTAGGTCATCTCACTTTTATTCTCAGACTAGAGGCTTAGCAATTTTATTGGTCCTTTGAAAGAACCAGGTTGTTGTTTCATTGATTTTTCTCTATTATTTTACTGTTTACAGTTTCACTAATTTTTAGTCTTCTCTTTATTATTTCCTTCCATTGTGCTTGTTCCATAAGACCTGGTAAAAACTGAAGTCATCAGGGTCACTGATCAGAAGTAATTATTAAATTACAAAATGTATTTTTTAAATGTATTCTTTTGAGAACCATCTTAATAGTCTTCCATGCTTTGTCCCTTTGCAGTTGACTGGTCTGAGCGTCTCCAATGGAAAGGACCAACTTGTAGTGTTCCACACAAAAGACAACAAAGACCTCATTGTCTGCCTCTTCAGCAAACAGCCAACCCATGAGAGTCGAATTGGAGAACTTGTTGGCGTCCTGGTGAATCATTTCAAGAGGTAAACTTGATTTTTCTAACTGAGGCAGGTTTTGAACATATAAAATCTTTCCTTATAATTTTTACTGAACTTGTATTGGGCCAATTTCAGTGTATTTGAGTTGTTTTTCTTTATAAGAAAACTGAAATCATCTGTTTCACAGAAGGCAAAATTAGCATCCAGGCTTGGTTTCAAGATTGGGAATGATCGTCTAGTTCTCCAGCCTTCAGCTGAACCAACAATGAGAGTTCCCCACTGGTGATTTCTTCATTGCCAATCCAAATGTAATTAAATCCAAAAGACAGAAAAATTACTTTATATTCATATTATCACCGCTTCTCATTTATTCCAGATATAATCAGTAAGTGTGCCTAATATGAATATAAATTAGAAGACAGGTTTAAGATGACATATTGGGGGCGCCTGGGTGGCTCAATGGGTTAAGCCGCTGCCTTCGGCTCAGGTCATGATCTCAGGGTCCTGGGATCGAGTCCCGCATTGGGCTCTCTGCTCAGCAGGGAGCCTGCTTCCCTCTCTCTCTCTCTGCCTGCCTCTCTACTTGTGATCTCTCTCTGTCAAATGAATAAATAAAATCTTAAAAAAAAAAAAAAAAAAAAAAAGATGACATTGGTCCATGAAGACCAAAGGAATTTCTGAGACAAGAACCTGTGCAAAAACATGGAGTTTGGGGGGCACAGGGCATATTCGCAGTAAACCTAGATGATGCTGGGGGAGGGGGCGGGGAGTGTTGTGGACAGTGATGTGAGACATATACACAGCACGGATCCTGAGAGCAGTGTGGGCCAGTGAACAATCATTTTAAGCAGGTGAGTGACTTTGTCTGGTTATTTACTGGCATTGTTTTAGAGATGGAGCTTTCCTTCCTGCAGGACATCATGGCGTATTTGGGGTAGGGTGTTTCTGACTCCAAAGTCAGATCTTCTTCCCATCGTGGCAGGCTGTCTCTGCCTCCCCACCACCCTGATGCCAGGCAAAGACCACTTCTCAAAGCTCAGTGACTGAGAAAGGACCCCGATCTCCAGTTCCTTCTCTTCCTGCACGATACTTCCCAAGTTGCCAGAAATAATTGAGTCTTCTTTATTAGTGTTGGGTTTTTTCCTTCAGTTTAGACATAGCTTTTCTTTTTCTAAGCAAAGACATAGGTCAGATGTTCCCCTGTCTCGTTCGACTGTGTTCGTTGCTGCTGACCAGCATGTGCAGTTGGAAGTGCGCCGCCCAGACCGTTTACTTTATGTTATTAACCCTGTATTCTAGATCAAAGTAGATCTTTACCTCTGTAGTTAAATGCTTTTCAGTGGTGTCAATTTAAAAAGATGTGTAATGGTCATCTGGTGGAAAAAAAATAAGAATCTAACTACAGAATTACCCCCAAAATAATGGTAAACGGATAGGCCTTTGAAAAATGCGCTTCCATCTGCCAAAGAGAGGCGAGAGAAGTACTGTGACATTTAGAATGGAAGGGAAAGACCTGGCAAATGGAGATCTCCGCAGTCGTGTCTGCCACTCGAATTAGCAAGCTTATTTTCCTCCTAATATTTTGTCTGAGCAAAGTAAGGACTATTCAAGGGATTTTAATTTGGATGCCTGCACTCATGACTAGTTTTCGCCTGGGAAATTAAAGTATTTTTCTCAATCTGGGTCCTTGTTTAGCAAATTCCAACTCCCGTTAAATGCTTCTGTAAGTGGTAGAAAATGTGAACCTGATTCTAGAACTATCCATTGCTTTCTCTCCCTCATATATGTATTCTGAAATAACATTTCTAGTTGTAGTCCCTCCTGTCTTTAATATATGGAAGAATTTTAAATGTCTTTAAAAATTGGAAATGGAAGGAAGAGAGGAAGGCTGTCAAAATGCTAGATTTTTATTTATTTACTTATTTTTAATTTGACAGGGAAATCACAAGTAGGCAGAGAGGCAGGCAGAGAGAGAGGGGGAAGCAGATTCCTGCTTGAGCAGAGAGCCCGATGCAGGGCTCGATCCCAGGACCCTGGGATCATGACCTGAGCCGAAGGCAGAGGCTTTAACCCACTGAGCCACCCAGGCGCCCCTTTTTTTTAATCCTAAATAAAATGCCACCAAATTGGTCCAAGAGTGCCTGGGGCCTTAAAGAAACTTCTAAGTCATGCTGACCCCCGTGCATGGAGGAGGGTAAAGAGAAAGGACACACCCCACTGAGGGAAGAAGCCGTCTCACGCACAGGACACGACAGTGTAGAGAGAGGATGACATGGGGTGAGGTCACAGCCTGAACGAAGCCTGTAGGACCACCCTACCAGGCACCTTCCCCACCTCAAGAACTGCACTTACAGCTGCCCCCTCTCAAAGCAAACAATAAACCAGAAAGAAAAGAGCAAGAGAACCGTGCATAGGCAATATGAAAAGAAGTAGCAAAGAAAATAAGGAAAGGCAAATGAAGAAAAAAGAAAAATGTGGGAATAATCTTTACATTAAAAAAAAGAAGAAGACAGCTCAAGCACAGAGCAATTGGAACAGACGCCCTCCAGAAACACCTGAGGCGGCCATAGCAGCGAGTCCTGGCTCTGTTGCACAGATCAGAAATTACTCCAGAGGGAAGGCACAGGGATCCCAAGTCACATACAAGCAGGGTACGCTAATGAAGTTAAACAGGCTTCTTTACTGTGGTTCTTCTCACGGGCTTTAATATGCCCTTGTTTTAGGGGCGCCCGGCTGGCTCCATGGGTAGAGCACATGACTCCTTATTTTGGAGTTGTAAGTTCAAGCCCCACGTTGGGCATGGAGCCTACTTAAAAACAATCGTTTCTAAAAATGCCTTTGTTCATTTTATTTATGTATTTATTTATTTCAAAGATTTTATTAATTCATTTGACAGAGAAAGACGCAGCGAGAGAGGGAACACAAGCAGGGGGAGTGGGAGAGAGAGAAGCAGGCTTCCCTCTGAGCGGGAAGCCCGATGTAGGACTCGATCCCAGGACCCCGGGACCATGACCTGAGCTGAAGGCCACTCTGGCCTTTGTTCATTTTAAATACAGCCAATAAGAAAGCTGTAAGGACGTGTATGTCTGTATTATATGTGTGTGTATAGGTATATACAGGATATGGGTAACACTTTATCTCTGGAGGGGGAAAGGGGAGAGAGGCTACTGGAAGAAAGAGGTTGGAGGGAGATTTATTTATTTTTCACACTAAACCTTTTGCAATAAATGTATGTTACTTCTCTAAAAAATTTTTCATTTTAATAATAAGTGGCAGCTGGTTTTGAGGCCTCTTGTAGGTGGCTCTGAATTCATGGTTATTTTCTTTCCCTGTTCAGAAAAGTAGACAGAAACAAAAGATCTCTCTCATAGCATCTGAATACTTGGAAAAACCAAAAGCAAATAAAACCTCTTGGACACACCCAAAACTCAGTATAACATTATGTGTCAACTATATTCACATAAAAACAAAACAACAAAAAAAACTTTTTTTTTTTTTTTAAGTAAAAAAAAAAAAGATCAGAATAAACCACCAAATAATCAGAAAGCCTCTGGGAATATCCTTGTCATGTGTGGCCCGGCTGTGGGCCCGGCGGCCCGGGACGAGCTCTCCTCCTCCGTGGCGTCCGGACCAGCGGTGTTCCAGGCCCGTCTGCTCAGCAGAGGTTATGAAGATGGCTGCCTCAGAGTTTGGCTTGTGTCTCGGCCTCAGCAGCGGCCATCTGCTGGTGGGGAGCTTTCCCTGCCCACTCGCGAGCAGATGGTCTCACGTTGGCTGCCCGGGCTGCAGAGTCACCAGGAACTCTGCGATATTAAGCTGTCAGCGGACCCATCTGCCCTGAGCAGCTGTCCAGGCATGCGCCTGTCTGGATGCTGGAAACCTCAGTGGAACCCCAGTCTCAGGCATAGACACTTCTTCCTCCTGTTCTGTTTCTGGGGATGAGAGCCAGAAGTCAGTGCCATCTGCTTCTTGGTTTTCGTAGGCAGTATCTTTAATATCTGCTTAATTAAAAGAATGCCGTTGCTTCTGGTCTTTTAACTCAGGGCTAGACACCCAAGAAGTAGGCCATCGGTTTGGCCCCGGGGAGTCTAGGTGGGGGGGCCGGGGAAATGTGGCCTCCTGACCAGAGGTCCAGCAGCCACTGCTCACTGCCTCCCCACTGCTTCCACGGTGTCTCCTGCGCCTCTGTCCCTGACCCCCAAGTACACGTTTTCACGTATTCCCTTGATCTATCTTTCCGGACTGTTCTCCTTGAATGCCGGGTTACCAATCATTGTGTATATGACAACTTAAAATATTAGCTAAAGATAAAATAAAGATAGGTGAAAATAATGTACGTAGCCAACTATAGAGGCTTTGTTAATTAAATTATAGTCCATCTCCTTGATGGAGTATTTGGGCCATTTAAAACTTGGGGTACCTGGGTGGCTCAGTTGGTTAAGCATCTGCCTTTGACTCAGGTCATGGTCCTAGGTCCTGGGATCAAGCCCCACATCAGACTTCCTGCTCAGTGGGGAGCCTGCTTCTCCCTCTCCCACTCCCCCTGCTTGTGTTCCCTCTCTCGTTGTCTTTCTCTCTCTGTCAGATAAATAAATAAAACCTTTTAAAAATAAAAACATAAAAAATAAATTGTAATTATTGAAGGCATCTCATTGATGGTGAGAGAAAAGTGAGTGACCACAGCTTACCATCCTCGGCCTCCCAGTGTAGATACACATGAAAACACAGAACGAGATGCCCACCTCCCGTGGTGCCAGAAGCTGGAGATGTCCCCCAGCCACAGGCCCACGGAGAGGGCCGCCCTTCCCCCTGCTCCTGCGCCACCTCATCAGGCCTTCCCTGGCCGTCTCGGGAGAGAACAGCAGTTTGCCCCTCCGCCCCCACCAGCACTCCCTATCCCCCCGCCCCGCTTAAGTTTTCCCCACAGCTCTCATCTCCCTCCGACACTGTATGTTTACTCAGTTCTTGATCACCTGTACTCCAGCTAGAATACAAGCCCCATGTGTGTCGGCAGGGGCTACACTTATGCCGTTGGCCGCAGTTGCCCTAGTGTTCAGAACACAGCCTGGCCCTCAGAGGACTCCCAGGAGGTCACCGTTGACTGCCAAGGCTGCCTGCCGGGGGCCCACCAGCTGTAGGACACTTCCGCCCCTTCCCCTGGTAGGGGCTCTTGCCAACCAGAAGATGGTAACGTAGCCCTCCTTGTATAGGAAAGAAAAGAAGAACTCTGTTACAATTTCCTTCCCTTTGGGAATGTCTCTCTCCTGTACTGGTTACAAGATTCCAGCTCTAAGCGATGTAAGACATCTAGGGACAGACGTGAATAGGTATTTTAAGATATTAAGTCAGCAACAAAGAGAGCTCCGGGAAGAGCCAGGGTGCGTTGTGTGCTAGGAGTAGCAGCTTTTCGCCACAACTAAAGACCTAGGAGTACTCTCAGACTCTCCTTGGCAGTAAGCTGACAGGAGGGACACGAGGCATGGGGGTTCCTGCTCAGATCGGCAGCTGCGGAATAAGGAAAAGACTTCAGAACCACAGCCAGAGGCCGTGGGCATCAGCCAGCTCCCCAGCTGAAAGACTGAGGAATGGGTTCTCACTGCGAACAGAGACGGAGGGAAAAGGAACCCAGAAGAACCCATATGCCCCTTTAGTGCGAGAGCTTCTGTACTGAACAGATGTCTCCTTAGCTGTGAGGCCTGTAAAGGAGCACAACAGCAGGAAGAAGGACTCAGACTTCTTCTCAGCTTGTCTCGGGAATGGTGGAATAGCACGTTTTCTATAATTGTCATTTTAAATAGGAAAACCAAAAAAATAATAAATTTTAGAATTATGAGATTCTTTTAGAATATCTTTTCTCACAGAAACAAAGCAACTAGTAACATGTATAGACTCACATAAAATGTGCGTAGTAGAAAAAAATCATCTCAATCCATGCACCGTCTTTGGTAAGATAGAATCATTACCAAATGAAGCCAGGAGTTATAGCGCGGTCTTAGGAGGAAGGATATCAGGCCCGGAGATAGCATAGAAAATGAGAAGAATCCGACTGAGGCTATAAAGAGAAAAGAAACCGTGGTATGAAGTGGAAAAGGAAAGCAGCTTATATCACTAGAAGACTCAGAAAACTTCTTGTCAGAAAAAAAAAATCAGGGAACAATTTGTTAAAGGATATTATATTGCTTACTGACCAAAAGAAATAAAGGGGGAAAAAGAAAAGAAAAATGTAAAAACAAGCCCAGCCTAGCTAAATTATGCCATTCAGAATTAGTAACTTCTGGCTTTCCACATCTGAGACTTCTTTGATGCAAAGTAGTTCTTGGTCTTCTCTGTTTGGCATATGCATTAAGTTGACAGACCTCGTAGAAATGAGTATTTGACAGGAAACAGACAGTGTGGCTTCTGGCCTAGCTCTGCCACGAGCTAGCTCTAAGGTCTTGAGCAGATCAACCTTTTTCGTTCCATGGTGTATGTGTAAGATTAAAGGTCTGCACTGAAACACTGAACCTTTGTTCATTCAGTTAAAAAAAAATACATATTTCTGTTCACATAATGATGACAAAGTCCTGGCAGTGTTTCCCAACACTGTAAATAAACTTCACACTACTGACTTGTACACTTACAAATGAGTAAGATGGCAAAAATGAAATGAAAGTCAGGGTTGGTTAGCCCACACCATAGAAACAAGGGAAAAAAATATTTCTTGAGGTTCAGTCACACATCGGACATCATCTCATGGCATGGAAATACAGAGACCATGCCCTGCCCTCAAGAAGTTGGCCGTCTGCCGAGGAAGAAAAGTGTATAACTCATAATAAGTTTGTAGAAGTATAGAGAAAGTGGCTTAAAACACAGAGGACAGGGTATGTCTTTCCATGGGACAAAAAGATGGGGAAAATATTCTAGGGAAGCCTCATCAATGAGAAGTGGCCTTTGTACAAAGCTTATGAAGAGATCTCCAAGTTAAAAGGACAGACTTGCACCTTTAGCCAAGATGGAGTAACAAGGATGAGATTTACTCTCCTTTCTGATACAGCCATAAACAGACAAAATACACAGAACAGTAGTTTCCAAAACACTGGATATCAGACAATAAAGGATGATGATTTATGAAAGACAACAAGCAAATGAGATGGGCCCTACAGTTCCCCCAGCCTACTGCCTTGAGAGAATATGCAGGCCACGGCACAAGGAGGGAGAACCATCATGGAACCTGGGGGTTGGGAGACCAAGGCCACTGAAGTTTGCAGGACAGGGTAACAGAGGAGAGAGCTACACAGAGAACTCTGGAGACCTGCAGGGATCCCTGTTATGTATTCATCTAAGTACTGATCAGTGCAGGTGTATTAGAGCACTACCTGAGAACAAAAGAACAGTGCAAAAAGATTAGCAGTAACAAGGCCTGGTATCACAGAGAGGGAAGAGTACTGCCTGTTCCCAGTAGCCACACTGGGGAACCTCATCATTCACAGGGCATGGAGTATAGTACACACAAGGGTCTTGCTGCAGTAATGGAGAACAATTGGCTCTACTCTTAGCACTGCTTTGGTTTCTTCTGATAAATCTTTTTTTTTTTTTAAAGGTTTTATTTATTTATTTGACAGAGATCACAAGTAGATAGAGAGGCAGGCAAAGAGAGAGAGAGAGGGAAGCAGGCTCCCTGCTGAGCAGAGAGCCCGATGCGGGACTCGATTCCAGGACCCTGAGATCATGACCTGAGCCGAAGGCAGCAGCTTAACCCACTGAGCCACCCAGGCGCCCCTCTTCTGATAAATCTTAAAAGCAAGACCCAAAAAGATCAAACTGGGGCACCTGGCTGGCTCAACCAGTAAAACATGCAACTCTTGATCCCAGGGTGGTGAGTTGGAGCCCCATGCTAGGTGTAGAGATTCTAAAAATAAATAAATGAAAATGTGAAAAAAGAGAGGATCACGAGATATGTGGGTGATTCAGTCAGTTAAGCATCCGCCTTCAGCTTAGGTCATGATCTCAGGGTCCTGGGATCAGGTACCACATGGGAAGCTCCCTGCTCAGGGGGCGTCTGCTTCTCCCTCTGCCTCTGCTTCTCCCCCCACCCCTGCTCATGCACGTGCACTCTCACTCCCTAAAATAAATAAATAAAATCTTTTTTAAAAAAAAGATCAAATTATTTCCAAATAATTTCAACCCAGAAAAAGCTTAAGAATATTTAAAGGAATACAAAGTTATCCAGAGTTTAAGTAGGTAAAGTTGACAGTGTCTGGCATTCAGTCAAAAATCAGCAGGTCTGCAGGAAAGCAGAATAATACAATCCATTATGATAAGAGTAGGCCAATTAAAATAGTTACTATCACTGCATTGTAACAATTGAAGACCAGAAGGTATGCAGAAAGACCCAAATCAAACTTGTGGAAGTAAAAACTACACTGTTGGACATGAAATTGCACTGGATGGGATTAGCAGCACGTTAGACACTGCAGAAATAAAGATTAGTGAACTTGAAGGCAAAGCAATAGAAACCATCCAGAATGAAGCACAGACAAAACAGAGAAATTTTTGGAAAAAGGAACAGATCCCCAGTGAATTGTGGAACAACTTCAATCGGTCTAATATATGTATAAATAAGTACCCAGCCAAAGGGGAAGGCAGAAACAGTACTTGAAGAAGTAATGGCTGAAAACTTTCCAAATTTGATAAAACCTTTATAAACCCACAGATCCTAGAAGTTACGTGCAAAAAAATCATGAAAAAACTACACCAAAGCGTATCACAGATTGCTCAAAACCAGTGATAAAAATTAAACCTTAAAAGCAGCCAGAGGGAAAAGGCACATTATGTACAAAGGAATAAAGATAAAGGTGTCACAGATTTCTCGTCAGTAACAATGAAAGCAAGAAAACAGGAGAACAACATCCATTGTTTGTTTTAAGTTTACTTATTTTTTTAGTAATCTCTGCACTCAACATGGACCCTGAACCCACAACCCCAAGAACAAGAGTCTCATGTTCCTCTGACTGAGCCAGTCCGATGCCCTGGAACAACATCTTTGAAGTACTTAAGGAAAAAATCATCAACCTATAATTCTATGCCAACTAATAATAGCTTTCAGAAATGAAGATGAGGGGCACCTGGGTGGCTCAGTTGGGTAAGCCTCTGACTCTTGATTTTGGCTCAGGTCATGATCTCAGGGTTGTGAGATCAAGCCCCACACTGGGCTCCGCACTGGGGATGGAACCTGCTTGAGATTCTCCCTCTCCCTCTGCAACCTCATCCCCCCTGCCAACACACACACACTCTCTCTCTCTCTCTAAAAAAAAAATAAATAAAATGAAGATGAATTCAAGACTTTTCAGAGACACAGAAACTGAAACAATTCTTTACCAGTAGACTCACAGTCTAGAAATGTTAAAGGAAATCCTTTAGACAGAATAAAAATAAACCACATGAAAATACAGATCTCCACAAATGAATAAAGAGCATTAGAAATAAGAGCTTCATGAGTAAATACATAAGATTCTTTCCTTGTTATAGATAATTATCTGTTTTAAAAATAGCAGTAACAAAGTAATATGGGTCCATTCATGAAGAGAATATAAAAAACCTAAACGTTTATGCCCCTAATTCCAAAATATAGGAAGCAAAAACTGATAGATCTGCAAGGGAAAATGGTCAAATCCACAATTACCATTGGCAAGTTCAATACCCCTCTCTCAGCAATTGTTAAATCAATAGAAAATAAGTAACCGAATTGACCTAATTAACATTTAGAGGACCTAACAACATCAGAGCCCACATTCTTTTCAAAGTACACATTTGCCAAGATAGACTATGTTCTGTCTGAGTCATGATACAAGTCACAATTAATATAACGGATTCAGAGATTCCTGCCATCATGAAATAATAACAAAAAGATCTCTGATAAATCCCTAAATAATTGGAAGCTAAATAACACACTTCAGAGTAACACATGGGTCAAAGAGGTAATTAAAAGGAAGGACAGAAAGTATTTTGAACTGCATTAAGATGAAAACCCAACGTATCAAAATTTGTGTCATGCTGCTAAAAGCATACTTATGTGAAAATTTATTGCGCTGAACACCAAGAATAGAAAAGAAGAAAGGTCTCAAATCAGTAACCTCAGCTTCCATTTCAAAGTAACTGGAAAAATAACAAATTAGACTACAGGAACCGGAAGAAAGAAAAAAATACAGATCAGAGCTGCAGTCAGTGAAATAGAAAAATGAAAGCAAATATCAATGAGACCAAAATAAAATTGACAAGCATCCAGTCAGATGATGACAAAGAACAGAAGACACAAATCATCCATGTCGAGATCAGACTTGCCCGCAGATTCTGTGGCTAGTAAAAATAACCAGGAAATATCTTTATTAATATTTTATGCCCATAAGTCTGCTAGCTTAGATGAAATATATAAATTCCTTAAAAGGCACAGACTGCCAAAGATCACGCAAGAAGAAATAAATAACCAGAATAGTTCTGTGTCTGTTCAAGAAATTGAATTAGCAGTTAAAACTTTCCCACAGAGAAAACTCCCAAGTTCAGATGGCTTCACTGGTGAATTCTATACTCTTAAGACAGAAGTAATATGAGTTTTATACAAACTCTTCTAGAAAATGGAGGAGATCCTCCCCAACTCATCCCATGAGGCCAGCCTTACCCTGATACCAAAACCAGACAAAAATATCACAAGAAAAGACACAGCAACAGCAATACTCATTGGGAATGGAGACGTGAAAAAAAAAATCTAAGCAAAATTAAGTGTCTCCACTCTACAGAATATAGAAGGAAAAATCGAATTCAACAATATAAAAACTGAGTAATACATATGACCGAGTGAGATTCATCTGAGGATAATTTAACATTCAAAAATCAATATATGTAATTCACCCTTTTTACAACTAAAAGGGAAAACCATATGACGTTTCAATAGATGCAGAAAAAGCATTTGACAAAACTCAATGTCCATTTCTGATAAAACTCCCAGCAGACTGACAATAGAATTAACCCCTCATCGGATAAAGAGCATTTATGAAAAATCTCAAGCCAATATCCTATTTAATAATGAAAGACTGAATGCTTTCTCCCTAAGATGGGATTCAATACTATTGGGTAAATTTGGATAACTGTCTTATCCATTTGGGATAATTGTATTAATTGCATAATTTGTATCACTTTAACAGTATCATTTTGGAAAATAGTTCGGCAGTTTTTTTAAAGTTAAACACATACCTGCCATCTGTTTCCGTCTTGCCACTGCTAAACATTTAACCAAAAGAAATGAAAGCAGACAGCCCCATACAAACCTCTACACAGATCATCAGAGCAGCTCTGTTTAGAACAGCCAAACACCAGGAACAAGTCAAAGGTCCGTGAACAGGCGAGCGGAGAAGCTAACCACTCTGTCCAGACCGTGGACTCCTACTCAGCAGTGAGAAGAATGAACCGTGTACATACCCTATGAACTTCAAAATTCCTCGCACGATGAGTGCTTAATGAAGCCCACCCGAAAAGAGCACGTACCATTTGATTTCATTTATGTAAAACTCTAGGAAATACAAATTAATCTGTAGTAACAGGAAGCCAAGGAGTGGTTGTCTGAGAAGGGAGAGTGAGTGGGGAGGGGTGGGGAGAGAGGAGCGCAGAGGAGCAGCAGGAAACACTGGGAGGCGATGGGTTCGTGGAGTGTGGTGTTGCTTGCCCTGGTGGATCCACACCTCAAAACCTGTCAGATTACATACTTGAGATACACGGATTTTATCACATATCAGCGATATCCTTAATACCGTCGTTAATAAACATGGGCCTGGGATCTAGCCCAGGGAGGGGTGTGCAGGCGAGAGGGGCAGTGTACTGGGAGACAGAAGAAAGCAGGAACAAAGCCATGAAAGAAATATTTGAAAATACATGGGCCGTGCCTGAGAGCAGTGAGCAGGAGTCCACTGCCGTGGCGGAGAGGCGAGGTGGAGGGGAGTGGCAAGTAGAACTACCGGAAAGGGAGGTTAAGAATGACCAGATCGTCAGGGATGGGAAGGCAGTTTAATGAGTTTAATGATGCCAAAGCCGAAGGAAGTCACCAGGGAGAACATGCGGAGTGAGAAGAGGGGTCAGGCTAGAGGCCTGGGCGATTCCTGGATTTCCTAGATAGAAGGACACTTGGGCAGAGTCCTCTCTCAGAAAGAAGAGGGCACCATGGTCAAGTGCCTCAGCAGGGAAGGAGATTCAGCCCCCAGAAAAGGCCGTTTGACGTGGCAGCCTTTGGAAGGACCTTTAGTAAAGCATTGATGGCAAAAGCAAATTGTTGGAAGGAAGGAAGGAAGGAAGGAATTATAAGAAAGAAAGATTATATGAAAGTATAGTCTGATCCTTAAAATATTAGCTTCTCTTTTGATGCTAAATTCTGTGGTTTTATTGTTTATACTGCACGAGTTTAAGAAAAGCCCCTCTGGGCACCTGTTGTGTAGATGAGAACCTGAAAAGCCAGTTGTAAGGAGATGTGTCCCTAACGCAGCCAGCTCCTCCTCGTTCCCGGGTCAGCAGGGTCCTGCGGTGGCTCTTCTACCAGCCGTCAAAGCAGTGATTCTGGAATTGGGGTACCTGAGAAGACCGGGGTTCAGTTCTCAAACCCCAGGCATACAGGGATTCCAGTGCCCTTGAGACTCCCTGCCCCCGGGACCCCCTCTGTCATTCGATGGCTATTAATCGAACCTCTCCTGTGGCTGAAAAACAGAACTTAGGACGGCTCACAGAGGGAAATATTTTTACCAAGGAACTTATTTCATGTATACAAGATTTCAAAGCAATATTCTGTTACCTTCCTATGTACAGCTTCTGCCAACCATTTCTTCTGTTTTATAAACCCAAGCATTCTAACTGCTAACTCGGGGGTCTCTTTGAAACTTGTTTCAGAATGTTCGAAGTTCCATCTTTGGGATTCTTTTTTTTTTTTTTTTAAGATTTTATTTATTTATTTATTTTTGATAGAGATCACAAGTAGGCAGAGAGGCAGGCATGGTGGGCGGGGGGGGGGGGGGGGGCAGGCTCCTCGCTAAGCAGAGAGCCCAATGCAGGGCTCAATCCCAGGACCCCGGGACCATAATCTGAGCCAAAGGCAGAGGCTTAACCCACTGGGCCACCCAGGTGCCCTCCATCTTTGGGATTCTTATTCAGACTCTGTTTTCAACCCTCATAAGGGGAAGGTCAATCATATTATTCACTATTTTGTGACTAGACTATGAATCCTTGGCAAATAAACTTATCATTGTTGTTAGTTAAATGATAGGCACCTGTTCAGAAGGCAGAACTCAAGCCTGAAAGCATACCTTTGGCAAAAGGAAAGGTATAAAATAAACATCCAAGCACCTGACAAGTCTTAATTGTTAGCTATCACATGTTGTCTCTGCTCTGAATCACTTACTCTTTTTAAGAATTTTTTTTCCCTGAATATTTATTTATTTAAGTAGTCTCTGCACCCAGCGTGGGGCTCGAACTCATGACCCCAAGATCAAGAGTTGCGTGCTCTTCCAACCTCCTTTCAAAAGAGTGGCAAAAATAAACCAAAGCTCATGTTGGTCAGATTGAGGAAATACGGGTATTAACCCACAGAAGCACGTTTCTTAGGCACATGGATGACCATCATGGTTAGTCCAGTTTGAGGGGTTTTGATCTCCTAAACAGGATCTGAGGTGTTTTGATATGTATTACAGGATTTTCTTTAGAGTACTGCACTGTTTAGAAAACGTTCTCACCTTCATTTTATGCAAGATTAGAGTTAGAACATCACAGTATCCTAACAAAGCCTTGGCAGGTGGCTCCTACAGATTCCTAAATGGGTTGCCCTTTGCTGCACCCATCCTGGACAGAAGAGTAAGAGGGTCAGGGAACCCAGGTTCCTTTAAATATAAAGCTTTAAAAACTTGCCATCGGTCTCAGGACTTGGAACCTAAATAGCAAATAGGGCAGAGCAGCAAGCTTGCCAGCTCCGCGGTGTTCTCTGTCTTGCACACTTGAGAAAAATAGACATTTTGACATGCTTTCTCTTCCTTCTCCCTGACTCACCCCTGATCTACCTAGCAAATTTAGCTAAATTTATTGCAGTTCTCTTCTCAAATTCTATTAGTGGATTCCCTTTAGTAGGTAAAAAAAGAATCAAATGTAAGGCCTTTTTGTGGCTTTGAGGTTCCTGTCTGCCTTGTTTCTGCACCCCTCCACTTTTGCCACGACTCTCAGATGAGGGCATTGATTGACCACAAACCCAAATAAAAGGATGCTTCCTCGATGTTATGCATAATAGGAACCTGCCTTTGAAGAAGACCCGTTTTCTTTCTCCTTGCTGTCTCTGGGCTGATGGCCACTGGGAATGGTGGAGCAGAGTCATCCTGGGAGTTCTCCAGTCTGTGTGACAAATTCCCTCCTGACCCTTCAGTCTAGCTGTCATTGAGAGACAGCCATCTGGGCAAACTCAGAAGCAAAGGAACAGGAACCCTAAAAAGATAAAAGAGGGAAAACGAAGTCAGGATAAGACCACACCAGAGGGGACGGTGAGTGAAGGCCATGGTATGAGATGGAAAGAGGAGGCCCCCTGAGTAGACAGAACGCTCGCCACATCTAATAAGCCTGAAATAGTAACATCGGTATCCATAAGTCAACGCCCAAGATCACTTTCCGTGTTGTGTGCAATCACACGACAGTTGATGACTTGATGCTGTTTAGTCAAATAAAATGTATTCGAAGTGTAAGACTGGTAAAACCTTAATAATTTCTACTTCATGCACTCAAAATTTTCATCAGAGAGTGAAAGGATACAAAAGAAATCAAATGTAAAGCATTGTAGCTTGAGGCTCCTGCCTAACAACTTTTTAATGGATTAAGCATCATATAGACCAGATAAACCGATAGTGGTCATGGGGGAGAATGCAGGGAGTGTGAAGGACATTGGGACTGGACCAAAAGGAACCTCAGGTCATTTAGATCATGCTAATTATTTCAGTTTTACCCTAGAATATTTTCATCATGCTTGCGTCTTACATGACAGAATATAAACTGGTTTTTTTCATCAAAATTAGTGCTTTAGGTTTGATTTCTGTATGTCAGCTTTTTTTGCTTTTATTCATAACAATAACAGTAACAACTCCTTCTTAAGGTCCTACTGTCGGGCCAATGTATTCACGTAAATTATCTGATCTAATCTTCAAAGCCACTCTACAACAACGAAGATGTATTTATCCATTTTACAGGAAGAAAATGGGGTTCAGAATCTAAAATGAATTAAAAGTTTTAGAAATAAAAATAAATAAATAGGAAACATATAAATGATTTACCCATGATGACACAGCTAATATGTGGCAGGCAGAGCAGAGTCAAATTCAAGTTCTCTGACTCCAAAGCTCACGATTTCTGAAAGCCACTGGCTTTATGTTAGGACCAGGAGCCTAAAAAGCTCCACAGGGATAAGCTTCTTGATTTTTTTCCCAGGGCTTCAACCTCAACTTATCTTGTATGACTTTGCTTTCATTTCCTCAACCTCTAATAATGAGCCCCAGCTCAAAAATGCCTTCAAAGGCAAGCTGGTTGCCAGAGATATAGCAGTAAGCAATACCCTGTTCCTCACCATGCCAAGTGTGCGAATGGATAATGGAAGACAGTTACAGTTGTGCCAAGCACCATGAAGATGAACTAGGAGTGCTGGAAATAAGAGGTCTGCTAAGAAAGGTATTGGCAAAGACTTAGAGGAAGGCATGTCTACGGCCTGATCAACGGAACAGTTTGCAGAGGCACTGTCTATATTTTGGAAGAAATAAAATCGAATTTATTTATTTAACATACTATGATTTAAAGTAATTCAATTAAATTTGCCAGGCTTACACAATTTCATCTTGTATACCTCCGTCTGACTAATCATTCCTTGCCAGGACTGATACAATTGCATTCCCTCTGTCTACTCTAAACAGTAATCCTACAAACAGTAGGACTATTCCCAGCAGACAGAGGGAGACAGAAAACAGTAAGACTTCTCTCTTGGGAGGTCTTAATTGGGACTGAAATTATACCTAAGACTGAATAAATGTGAATTCTCATCACTTATACTGGGTGCTAGAAGACAGTGGAAAATTATCTTTAAAGCCCTGAAGAGAAGATATTGTCAACCTACATAGTTCTTTACCCGGCCAAAGTATCAGTCCAGTATGAAGTTAAAAAAAGAAAGGGAGGGAGGGAGAAAGGAAAGAGAGAAGGAAAGAAGAAAGAAAAGGAAAAGAAAACAACAAACCAGAATGAATGAGGGAAAAAACATAATCAGAAAAGCAGGGAGTTTTTGTACATCCTTTCTTAGGAAATGTTTTGAGGACAGAGTCCAGCAAACTACGGGAATAGAAGAAGAAAGAGGAAGATAGGAGAGCGCCAAGAGACCGTATACCAAATCAGGCGGGAAACAAAGTCCAAATGGCAGCTGGTGGCAGAGACTTCATGAACCATCAGTCTAGCTCGAGCAAGGGCTTCGGTGAATGGGACCTGGGGAAAGGGGGATTCCGAGGGTTTTATTCTCTCCTTAAGGGTCAAGACCATGAAAAAGAAAAGGCAATTGTCATTTGGGGGGGGGGGAACAGTCAAGAGAGCATATTGGGGGGTATTACTTAAATACTTCATTAAGTAGTGAATAATAATTACATGGTTGCAATAGTGAAGCATGGCTCCATCTCCAGCTTTTGAACTTAACCTTGGACAAAGTACAGAAGCCTTAGTTATGTTACAGAACGTGAGTTGATAATAGTTAATATTTTTTAATGCCTTCTATGTTCCGGACGCTGTTCTAGGTGATGGGGATAGAGACAGCAGACAGAACAGCCCTCTGCCGTCCCATGTAAATAAGTAAGATAATGTCTAGAGTCTATGAAGAAGGTGAAACAGGATGACGTGATGACCGAGCACAGCTGGGGAGAGGAGGTTGCTTTTGCTCCCACGGAAGACCTCTGAGACGGAGGGACACTTCGGTTAGGATCTGAATAATGAGAAGGACAAGATCTGGGGTGTTACCGAGTAGAAGAGCAAAGGCCCTAAAACAGTATTTCTCTGCGATGGTCAAAAGATGAGAGCCAGTCCCCCTGGAGCACTGTGAAGGAGGGGGGAGAGAGCAGGGAATGGAAGTTAGAGCCCGGGGCAGACCACTCAAGGCCTTATGGGCAATGGGAAGGTGGTTGTAGTGAGAGATTTTTTTTTTTTTTTTGCAAGGGGAGTGATAGGAGCCGATTCATGTTCCAGAAGAAAATTGCTCTGGCTATTTTGTACAGGATGGATTGTAGCAGGACAAGGGCTTGATGTGGCTGTTCCAAGAAAGACAAGGTGGTCGCCTGCACTAGCATTTTAGCGGGGGAGATGGTGAGGATACATTTGGGGGGCGGGGGTCACGGGGACAGGGCTCACACAGGGCGGAAGGGGAAGAGAGGACTGATGTCTGGCGGGAGCTCATGGTTGCTGGGGCAGCCCTGACTGAGAGAGGGGTGTTTGGGATAGAAGCACCTTTTGGAGGTAAAATCAAGAGCTCGTTGTCAGAGATGTTACAAAAGAAGCATTCTCAACCCCCAAGGATATAAAAGTGTGGCTGACAGGAGGCGGGAGCTGGAGGGAAGCCAGGAGTGCTAAAAGGAAGAGTGAGATGCTGATATCCTCACTTCACACGGTGAGCAAGGCAGATTCGGGTTCTTGGTGGAACAAAGCAAAGGAGACGTCTGTTATTTTAAGTAATAAAGATCATCAAGAGCTGTATTGATGAAGGTACAGATGAGGAGCGAGGTCATTAGTGATGCAAATGCAGATCTGTCATGGAAGGAAGACAGTGGATAATATCTGAACTTGATAAAGGGAGAAAGAACAGCATAAGCATATTATTCAGTGATTGGAGTTAACCGTCAAGAGAACTAGAAATAGAAGCAATTTGAAACCAGCATGAAAGAAAGGAACAGCAGGTCAAGGGACTGTTACTTTTAGTTTTGTGGGTTTTTTCCCTCCAGTCCTCTGCGTGGGTTACTTTGTTAAAGAATAAAAGGGTAATGTTTTTAATCGCCGCAACAAAATCAGATCTTCTGCAGGTGGAATATGGAAGTGCTTTTTGATTTCCCCAAATTAATTGAACAGTCTTAGGTGGGCGATGTGGGGGGGTGTGAAAAGTCTTAGTTTGTCAAAATAATACCAAGAATTTTCCACGTTACAAGGCACTAGAAGGTGGTAGTGGGGACGCTACCAGGTGTCAAAAAGAAAGGTTAGTTGTCTGTTCCCTTCTTGACCTGTAGAAGTTTGGACATTTCTCATATAATTTAGTGCTAATTTAAAGCCCGTCCCCTGCCCTCTGCCACCGTCTAGAGAACTACCCTCACCCCTACCAGCATTGATAGTTTTTCTAGGCCTTCCGGCAACATTGATGAAATCGAGAGCTCCAGGAAGGGAAGAAAGGCTTGATACAGGGACCAGTCCGAAGGAGCAGAAGGATGGCAGCCACAGGAATAGAGAGTGACAAGGTGACAGCTGAGGGAGGGCCGGGAGGAGGGCTGCAGGTGTATATTTTAGCCAGAAATGGCCAGCTCATTGGCCCTGACCTGCCTGCACAACAGGTACCTACCCCCCTCCCACCCCTCCTGCTGGCTGCCTTTGCTGTTCCTTCTCCAGTCTAACCCGCACATGTCCCACTGACTCACTTACTCTAGCAGGAATGGGAGAAAGACCCTTCTAAGGCTTGAATTACTTTTGGGAAAAATTCTCTTCTATGTGTTTCTTTTTCCTCTTCCCTCTGGACTCTCAGCCTGTTTGTTACCATTCTTCTTCTGCCCCACCTTCCCGCTCCGACCCTGTCCTCCCCGGAGCCAGCCCCTTTCTCTAGCCTGGACTAAATAGTAGTCTATTACTTCTTTCCCTTACCTCTTCCTCCCCAGCAACAGACCTGTGCCCTGGGTGGCTTATGTTCATGGAAGCTTAGTTATGGCACTGTAGACATCTTAAGGATGTTTGTGTGTGTTAGGATCAGGAGTGTGCTAAAATTCCAACCAGGTTCCATCCCTAACCCCTCAATATTCAGTTTAACCCCTAAGACCCCAATAGAAAATAGAATAAAGACTCCACCTGGGCACAGAGCAATCATGTCAAAGCAGGATTTCACCCAGTCTCTTAGATTTTCTTGAACTTTATAACAGTGGCTTTGGGAGCATGAAGAATGTCAAAGAGCCTTGGGAAATGTGATGACCTTAGCTTCCGGTGGATGAGTGTTGATGTGAGCACACTGTCCTGTCCCTAGCTCACAACCAACAAAGTCTGACTTCACATTAGGACAAGTTTTTTTTACTGTCAGAGACTGGTGGAGTAACGAGAAATGTCAGGTATTACTGCTTTTCATCATTAGTGATACCTAAAAATAGAAGTCATGTGGTTGACGGGGCCCTTCTGGTTCTGGGCTCTGCTCATCTCTCGCTGGCAGTTGATGGAGTATCCAGAGCCTGTGGAGTTGGGAAGAGTTTAAAGATTCCAGCAAGTTCAAGGCCATGGTCAGGTTTTGACAGAACTCATCCCCAGTCTACGGCCATACCACCCTGAACGCGCCCGATCTCGTCTGACAGAACTCATCCCCAACTGCTTAATAACTCCTCTGTTTTTAAGGACCTCCAGCTCCCTCAGTAATTCCTAAATGACCTTAAACATCCGCCTGAGGAAATTTGGTCCTATTCCGGATTGCCCTGTGCTGTGGTTTCTTCTGGTTCTCAGGGGCTGTGGGAACAGCTCTCACCACCTAGTGAGTCACCTGTGACACCTTCCTAGACGCACCTCTGACCTTTCATGTCTCCTTTATTCATGGATCTTACTCTCTGTCTCTGATACATTCAGTCAACGCGTGCTGAGAATCAACACCAGCTGAAAAGCTACCATACATCGTGGGATGGCTACTGAGTTGTATTTACTTCCCCACTCTGTAATGTAACTGGAAATGCAGATATTTCTAGATACAGGAGTTTACCAATCATTGCTCATCCCTTCAAGACAAAGGCTTGGGAGAGGGAAAACATTACGGAGGCAGGGAATTCGTGCTGCTGGGCGTGTACCTCATTGCTCACCCAGTGGGAGGTGACCTTTTTCAGTCTTGGTCTGGAGAACTTCCTTTCACTTCTCTTGGGTGTTCACCATTGTAACAAACAGGTTGGATAGGAAAGGGCCACACATGAATTTCACCCAGTGCCTTCTCTGTAGCAGACTCTGATACACAAATTGCCGAGGGTCTGAGAGCTCCACGTGTGAGCTCAAGCTAGGAGGGCCATGTGCCCTTGGGCCCCAACACCACTGAGAATGCTTCAGATATTAGTCACCACGTCTCAGGTTCAGCATTTTGGCCCAGAGCAACACGATCCCCAGTGAACAATGGAAATGAAATACGCCTGTTATCGTCCTCACCACCGAGAAAACAAATTACTCATAATATTATTTTTCCATACACTCACTTACATGGAAATTGACTGAAGTTTCTATGATACCAGGACAGTCAGTGGCTCTTAATAAAACACGATGGTCATAAACCTTTATTTATAACACAGAAACTAGGTGTATTTATTGAGTAACATTCTCTAGTCATGGAATTTATTTATCCATTATCATCTAACATTTCCTGAGCACCTAAGACACATGAAACACCCTTCTCTATAAATGGAAGGTCGCCACAAGGGTGGTTTCTGTCCCCCGACCATGAAGAGCTCACAGTATAGAGAGGGGAATGTGCGTAAGTATAAATAAATGTATGCTGATAATCCAGGAAAGGCTGTATTCAAGCTACATGAGAGCATGGAACCCGGACCCCCACCCCCACCTCTCCCTTGGAGAGGGTGTGAGTCTGCCCTTGGAGCTGGTCCGGAAACAGGAACACTCACCGTCCAGCAGAGGAGCTGAACAGGGCTGAGGTGTGCAGCTGGAAAGGGCAGGAAGGGCAAACACCTCTCAGAAGCCGGTCTGGGTGAGAAGGCTCAGGGAAGGCTGAAAGCACCTTCGGTGTGGGATGACTGTGGGTCCTAGTGCCAGGGGCCATCCTGGTCAGGCCTGTTGCCCCAACACGATAACTGATAGAGCTGTGTCCTCTAACTCTCAGGAGTGCCCCAGACACGTGACAAATCTCGTGGCCACCTGGCTTACACGCTTTGCAGAGGAGGCTGGTAGGTCATATAAAGCGAGTGAACTGATCAGATTTGTGTTCTGGAAAGACAACTCTGGTGGCCATGAGGACAGTTTGTAGAGGGAAGAGACTCGAGGCAGAGGGAGTCTCTCCACAGAGAGGGGAGTCGTAGATTTAGAAGCTACTTGCCTTGAAAACTAACTATAATTCTAACAATATTCTAAACACAGACTTGCCTAAGTGCTGGTTATAGGAATATCTCTGTCTCCAATTATAATTTTCTGAACAACATCAAAGTTGCACAGATGTTCAGAATGTGGCCCTAGTCTTTTAAAGTCTTAGTAATTTTCCGAAATAATACTAGGTATATATCTATCAACCTGCCTTTTTAAAAAAAAATCGCAGAGATAGAAAGAAGATTCTGAGAAATACTGGAGGGGAAATTTTTAATTGGGTTTTTTTTGTTTGTTTGTTTCTTTTTTTTTTTTGGAGAAAAGGTCTTCACGAGGTAGAACCCCCATGTGTGGGTAGGAAGGTGGCATGATCGTGTCACAGGAAGCTGGGACTGGCCATTATTGTGACATGCCTTTTGAATTGCTTTCCCAGCCTTGCAAACAGGTTCTGCCGAGCCACCCACAGGTCACAGCTGTCTTTTCTGAAACTAGTAAATACATCTCTGAGATGACTGGCTTGGACGGGTGTGTCTCTAAGCCACGGAGCTAAGTTCATTGGCCGTGGAGAGGGAACCTGGAACAGTGGCCTAGTCCACCCCACGGAGCCAGACAGGCACAGCCCCCGACACAGGGCCCTCTCAGGCGCTCTCAGGGTGCTTTTGCGCTCACCCGCCAGTGGGGCACATGCACTGCCTTCCCACGGGGCTGCCTGGGCTGGGTGACTAAGCACGACAAGACCCCACAGTGGCCAAGTCATCTAGAAGGGCCTGGAGCCTGACTTACTCACACAGCTAGGCTTGAGAAGCAGCATGACACAGCAGAGAGCCCAGGCCTTGGCCCGAGGCTGGTCTGCACAAAGTCCCTGTCTGCACAAGAGACCCGTGACATTTTCCCCTCCGTATACCTTCCAGTTCCACAACTGCTCATCTGTGAAGTGAGGATAACAATGCCAGCTCCGCATGTTGTCGGATCTGGGCCGGTCTGGCCAAGCACCTGGCATGGATGTGGCCCAGAGCAGGTGCCCAGTTGATGGTGGCCAATGTCCTTACTGTCGTCGTCATGACTATTGCAGATGCCGCTCTGTCCCAATATAGTCCTTCACACAAAATGTATTTTTTGAGAACATGGTAGTTGCTGAGCAGCGTTCTCTGTGTCGGGGGATAGCCACGAACAAGATAAACAAGGTTCCTGGGGCGCCTGGGTGGCTCAGTGGGTTAAGCATCTGCCTTCGGCTCAGGTCATAATCTCAGGGTCCTGGGATCAAGACACGCATCAGGCTCTCTGCTCAGCAAGGAGCCTGCTTCCCTTCCTCTCTCTCTGCCTGCCTCTATGCCTACTTGTGATCTCTGTCTGTCAAATAAATAAAATCTTTAAAAAAAAAACAAGGTTCCTGTCCTCAGGATGCTGAGACAGACATCCAAATTCACCTTTTCTTCATTTCCTTCTCAATTTATTACCTTCTGTCCATTCTCACCCCCCCATTTGTTGCCCTTTCCCCGTGTCCCTTACCCTCAACAAGAACCTTCTGTCTCCTCAGTGGGTTTGCCCTGTTAACCTCCCAAAAGGTCAGCAGCCACTCCTCTCACTCACCTGCAGGATCACCCCAGCTTCCGTGACTTCCTCGAGCACAGGCTGCATCTGTCCCTTGCAGGAAGTTATGGGGGATTCTGTGAGGGGAGGACTGTGTCTGTCTACAGTCTAGATGCTCCGTAAGTACGTATTAAGTGAATAGTTATCTGGGAAGCCGTGGATGGAGTTCTTAGCACCAAATGTCTTTGATCTTAATTAGAAACACACTGAAACAGGTACCTGGAACCGACCCTCAGTTCTGGGCTCCCCAATCAGATGCCACTGGTAACAGAGTCCTAACCCGAGAATGTTTACGGACGGCCGCATTCTAGCTCAGGGAGGACCTGCATAGACAGATGTCCACAACAGCCAGGGTGTGGCCGGCCAGGTAAAGGACACCTCTCTGGGGGGCAGGGGTGGCCAGGCAGATGCTTGAGAGCTAACAGTTGAACAGTGTGCAGAATCTAGCTGTGGTCAGCTTTCCAGAGTCCAGCGGTGACACAGTCAAAGGGGGACAGAGGTGGGGACTGCACTGTAAATGGGGACACCACCAAGACACCTTCTGTTGCTAGAAAGAAGATTCTCCTCTTTAAGAAACGGGGTTAGCGCATGAGAGTGTTTTCTGGATAATGAGATTATTTCTAGTTCTGCATATTATGAAACAGGAAGCATGATGGACTCTTGGGTAATGGTGAGATTGGGGTATGCTGTTTGTTTTTCTGGGTTTGTTGTTGTTTTTAGATTTTATTTATTTGAGAGAAAGAGAGCAGGAGAGAGCATAAGCAGGGGGAGCTGCAGAGGGAGAGGGGGATGCAGGCTCCCTGATGCGGGGCTCTATCCCAGGACCCTGAGATCATGACCTGAGCCGAAGGCAGAGGCTCAACGGACAGAGCCACCCAGGCACCCTGATTCGAGATTTATTGTTTCTAGAACGATCACATGTCACTGTGTAACAGTGACAACAGGATGCAGACAGGCCCCGGGAGTCCCTGCTGTGCACCCCCCTTCAAGGTCACATGGCTCCTCCCTAACAGCTGAAGGTGGAACTACGTGGAAGGGCCACTGTGGCTTTTATTTGTTCTCTCTCGTGGTTGCTGTTACTGTCCCTCTCCTTTTATAGTTAGCGGTGTGGCTCATGTGACTCCCCTGTGCTACAAGTTCACGGAGAGCAGGAGCCCCCCTGCAGGTATTTGAGTCACCCTCACACGGAGCATGGGGAGGTGCATGGCACCATCAAGGGGAGGGAGGGAAGGATGCAGGTGGTCCAGAGACGTGGTTAGGGGGGAGGGAGGGGGTGTAACCCCCGCCCCCCCCCCCGGCTTGTACCTGCCCCACAGCACTGCCCGGACGGACGGCCACTTAACTGTAATTGCTAAATCTAGGGTGTCGGCTTAGAAAGGGAAGGGACCTCGCACCGACCGAGATTTTCCGAAGTGACTCTGAAGGAAGCTGATGTCAGCTCTGTGTCCAGATTGGTGTGAGTGAAGTAGACTCTGGAGAGCATGGGAAAGAAGAACTCCCTGCCAGTTGGTAGCCCCCTATGACCAAGTCGTGAAGAGGGGAGGGAGAGGTGCGAGCACCCACTCCTTTTGTTCTTAGGTTCTGCTCCGGGGCTCCACGTGAGAGCCGCAGGGTGTCTGACGGCAAGGACTCGGGGGAGGGGGGCGTCAGTGGACACTGCCACCAGCGCACGGGAAGAGCTTCCAACAACAACCTGCTTCTTGTCAGTCTGGGGGCTGCGGGCAGCCCAGCTGACTTCCAGATTGTTACAGAGAAAGTCAGGCAAAGCAGATTTTAATCAGTTGCAGGTCCATTTCACTCCCCACTGCTGCTGCTGCTGCTGCTGCTGCTGCTAGTTTTCTAGTCTCCTGTGCCTTGAGCCCCCCAAGAACCATGGTAAACCAAAAGAAACATCACACCTGATCCAGAAAGGGTTTATCATACTAAATACACTGCTTCGAATATTAGTGGCTCACCTTAAATTGACGCATAGCAGTTTATGATGAGGTTAAATGCGAGCCGCGGAGTGGCAGGGAAGAGAGGGAAAGACCTGAGTGACTTTTTGGCTCCTGCTGTGTAAAGCAGACCTTCCCCATACTGCTTGTTACTCGGTGTGAAATGATTCCCACTGGTTCTCAAGTGCACAGGCTGGGGTACAGACTTGCAAGCTTTAGATTAACTTCACCCTCCACCGATTCATTATTTATGTATTTAGAAATACCTGTTAGAACAAAGAAAATGGACAGTTCACCAAGGAAAAAAAATTGAAATGTTTCATAAACATTTGAAAACAATTTCAACTTCATTAATAATCATGGGTATGTTAACAAAATAGTAAGGCACTGTTTTCCCCTGTAAGTCAGCACAGTTTTTTTTAAAGATTTATTTATTAATTTGAGAGAGAGCACGTGCACACACGCGCATGCACACACACACACACACACACACACACACACACACACACATATGAGCGGGGGAAGGGCAGAAGGAGAGGGAGAGAGAAGCTCAAGCAGACTCCCCACGGAACACGGAGCCCAAGGCAGGGCTCAGTCTCACAAGCCTGAGATCATGACCTGAGCCCAAACCAAGACTCAGATTTCAACCGACTGTGCCACTCAGGTGCCGCAGGATTTTTTTTATTTTTTAAGTAAGCTCTTCCCATTAAGTAATCTCTGCCATCTCTACCCATGAGCTACGCCCATCAGACTCACAACCCCAAGGTCAAGAGCTGCACATTCCACCAGCAAAGCCAGCCAGGCACCCCAACATGACTAATTCTTTAATGCACATATCCTTTGCCCTAACAGTCTCCTTTCAAGAAATATGTCCTAAGAAAATCATCAGAAATGTGGACAAAAATCTAGATGTAAAGTTGTATATAGCAGTTATTTATATATAGTGAAAAATCAGAACATAAACATTAGGAGAATAGGTAAATACTACTGTAGCCATATGATGAAATTTTTTTGAAGCCATTAAAACTTACCTTTACAGAGGTGCCTGGGTGGCAAACTTGATTAAGCATCTGACTTGGGCTCAGGTCATGATCTCCGGGTCCTGGGATCGATCCTGGCATCAGGATCCCTGCTCAGTGGGGAGTCGGCTTGTCCCTCTGCCCCTCCCCCTGCTTGTGCTCTCATGTACTCTCTCTCTCTCCCACAAATAAATTAATGAACTCTTTAAAAAAAAAAAAAGCTTATCTTTACAAACTTTTTGATATCAAAAGGAAGTGCTTATGGTATAACACTTTTTTTAGATATGAAATTCTATATCCAAATTGTGATCAAAACTTCAGAAAATAATACAGGCATAAAAAGAAAGAGTAGAAGAAAATATACCAAAGTGGCCAGTGCTAGGTGCTTCCGTTTGCACTTCCTTCAACTTTTCTGTGCTTTCTGGCTTTCTTTCAATGAGCATACATTGCTTGATAATCAAGGGGAAATTGAAAGAAAATTTTTTACAGCAAAAGTTAATTGGTAGAAGAACATGGGAGAGATGAATATTGCTATTACTCTGTCAAAATATGAACCGTAGTTCTTTCTCTGCAGGATGTAAAATGAGTAAAATTTCATTTCTACCTTCTTCTCCCTTCCCCGATTTTCCAAAATGTTTACAATGAACTTGTCTGAATTTGTGAAAAAAAGAAGAACAGCGGGTAAGTGAAAAGTGTAGAACTTACCCTGGGACTGAGTGAGCCGCAGTAGTTCTGGACATTGCCAGTGTGCTCATGGAGATCTGCAGAAATGTAGCCTTGCCCTGAATGAGCCACCCCTCATCTGGAGAGTCGGAATTGCAACTTGAGGTGTAAAGGTTTTGTATATGGACCATTTATGATACACCTCTGAGTATTAAAACTTGTTCTTAATTCAGACTCTCCCTAATGTACATTTCCCCCCGGCAGCATGTTTCTCGGATTCCTACTCATCTTCTTGGCTTCGTCTCGGCAATGCTTTTAAACTAGAGGCTGTTCTCGCGGGTGACCCGCCACGGCCATATGAACCAGTGGCCGTACTTAGGCATCAAGAAAGGAGGAGGTTTTTCCCAAAATAGCTTGATATCTTAATAACAGTCACATTCAGTTTGTCGCAGACCCTCATGGAGTCGAATGAGGGACACTACGGGGTCAGAGGTCTGTCTCTGCATCGCCGGGGCACAGCAGGGACAAATACAAGAGGTGACCAAAGAGAGACTTTGTTTAAAGTCCTGCGGATAAGAGTGGACATAACTTGTTTACATTCCCAGAAACTGATGCTGGGCAATCAGTACAAAGAGAAGGAAGCTTAAGATAGTAGGAAGAGTGTTAAGGAGGGAAATAATGAGATGTAATAGAAAGATAATGGTAATAAAACACGGGAAAAGTCAACTTTAAATAACAGATCCCTTTTGCATGTGGATTACAGGTATAGGAGGGTTTTTTAAAGAAAAAAAAATTTTTTTAAGATTTTATTTATACATTTGACAGACAGAGATCACAAGTAGGCAGAGAGGCAGGCAGAGAGAGAGAGGAGGAAGCAGGCTCCCTGCCAAGCAGAGAGTCTGATGCAGGGCTCGATCCCAGGACTCTGGGATCATGACCTGAGCGAAAGGCAGAGGCTTTAACCCACTGAGCCACCCAGGCGCCCCTAAAGAAATTTAATTCAACCTTTCCTTGAAGGAACCTCCCCAACAGACAAAGGACGGCAAATCAAGACCCCATTCAGTGACTTAGAATCCCTTGAAAGGCAATTTGATTCGTAATCTAAGGAAGATACCCAGCTCATTGGCCTTGGGCCACTAGCTCTGTTTGTCATTCCCTCTAAGAAGGGAAGAATTCCTGGCTAGCTGAGGATAAATTAAAACTGTGTGAGCACATGTGTGTGTGCTCACACATGCATGAGATCCTTGGTAAGCACGTGGAGATAATTGTAAAAAGAGCTAACACTCACCCGGTCCTTATTCTGTGCGAGGCTCTGTTCAGAGCCCTGTGCATATGCTCACGCACGTGAATGTCACAACAGCCCTGAAGGTGGGCACTCTTATTATCCCCATTTTATAGCTGAAGAAACTGAGGCCCGGAGGTTAAGTAGCTAGCTCACTATCACAGCTAATCTGTAACAGAGGGGCAGTCGGACCACAGCGCCCTGTGCTCTAGACCCTTCCTGCCTCTGCCATGTAAGGTTACCAGTATCACCAACACAGGAGGGCTGAACTATCTGGAACGGAAGCGTGTTCTAAAATAGAAAATGAGAGGAGCAGAGGAGCCGGACCTTGTAAATGACCTCTATTTCCTCTCATCTCCCTGGGAATTCATTCTATAGAAACCAGTGAGAATTGTGGAGGAAGCCTTCTTCCCTTGAAGAGAACAGACATTTCTGGGCTGTCTTAGTGTCAGCGGCGGTTGTTTGACACTGAGCCCTTGAACGGAGAGTGTTTGCTGGCTGTCTCGAGCCCCAGGTGCGAGCCTCTGAGGAGAGGAGCACATCACTTATGTTCTGTTTATCCTGCAGTGGAAATGTGCTCCCACAAAGTGTGTATAAATCACTTTTAATCAAACCTCAAAGAACACTCTTCATTTCCAAGGGGGAAGTCTTTTTCTCCATCAAATTAAATGTTAACCATCTAGTGCCCGATGCTACTCTCTCCACTTTGGTTGTGCTCAGGAATGAATTGTTTCTGGCAGGCAGAGGCGCTCGAGTGTTGGAACTTTCTCTTCCAGGATCAGGGCCCTGTCACTCAGAGTGTCCCACAGTTGCCCACACAGATAAACTGTCAAACATTAACCCAGAGGTCAGCGAACTGTGGCCCACAGGCCAAATCCAGCTCACCACCAAGATGGTTTTGCATTTTTAAATAGTTGGACACAAAAATGAAAAGAAGGAGAGTATTTCGGGACACCTGAAACATACATAAAGTTCAAATCCATTGTCCACAAATACAATTTAACAGGAATGCCACCGTACCCATCCACTATGTCCACACTGCAGTGACAGGTTGACTGGTTCCAGCGCGGGCCGCGTGGCCTGCCAAGCTAAACTGTTTGCTGCAGCAGAGCACCTCGGTTGGGCTGACTTCTCCAAAGACAGGCCAAGGCCAGCGAGTGACAGGCTACATGAGCTCCCTGAATGACGCCCACACTGCTCAACCTCTGATTCGACATTTTGTCCCAGGGGTCACCAGCCATCTCCACGCTCATCATAGTGAAACTAGACGGTCGTTCTTCAGCTGCCTTCGTTGGCATGATTCGCTGCACTATTTGGCTGTAAGATATTCAGGGTCTCTGGGAACACATTTTGAAAGAGACAAACATCATCAATTTAGAGGCTCCACGAGCAACCTATAAATTCTTCAGATTAAGGAATTTAGCCCAATTCACTTTCTGACCCAAAAAAACTGTAATGTCCCTCTTTTTCCTGCTTTTTAAAAAAAGATTATTTATTTATTTGAGAGAAAGAGCACGTGTGAGAGTGAGGGGAGGGGCAGAGAGAGAGAAACTCAAGCAGACTCCCCGCTGAGCAGCCTGATGCGGGGCTCCATCTCACCACCCTGAGATCCTAACCGGAGCTGAAATCCAGAGCCAGATGCTTAACTAACTGAGTCACCAGGCGCACCCCCCCATCTGCTTTTCTTTTTTTCTTTTTTCTTTTTTTTAAGCTCAAGAATTCATTGCTAACTAGTTGCTAAAATCTGTTTAGAAATGTAATTAAGGGGGTGCGTGGGTGGTTCAGTTGGTTGAGCCTCTGCCTTCAGCTCAGGTCATGATCTCAGAGTCCTGGGATCGAGCCCCGCATTGGGCTCCCTGCCTGCTTCCTCCTCTCTCTCTGCCTGCCTCTCTGCCTATTTGTGATCTCTGTCTGTCAAATAAATAAATAAAATCTTTAAAAAAAAAAAGAAAGAAAGAAAGAAATGTAGTTAAGAAACTTTTCATAGACACCAACCCCACGTCTCCCTAATTTGTAGTGGACTTCTGTGAGCTGAGGCGGACCCTCGGGCAGCATCTCCTCACCTGTGTGGGTTGTAGCAATTGCTTAGTCCCAGGACGGTCCCCTCCTCCCACTTGGAACCCTGCAGGAGCCCCCCTCATGCATTCCCTCAGAGCACACACGTGAACACCCGCGATGCACCACGCCCTGCCCCCGGACGCGGTCTCCCTCTCAGACCCCCCACCCCCATCGGTTCCAGGGAACAGCTGTAAAGAAATCACATTCAAGTTAGAAATGTGTAGGAAGGGAGGCGTTGGCAGAGGTGAGGATCCAGGGCTGCACGGGGACACAGGGACAGGCTTTCCAGAGCAGTCGCTCTTTCCATGGTCTGTCCATTCCGCATAGAACTGTGTGTAGCTGACGTGTGAGGCCCCAGGTCACAGCCCCTGACCTCCTGGGGCTTCCACCCAAGTGGGGCAAACACACAAAGACCAAGCAAACAAATAAATACAAATAGTTTTATGTGTCACCCGTGCTAAGAAGGAATAAACAGGGTTCAGAGGCAGAGAATTAAAAGGAGATGACACTTTGACTGGAGTGGTGGGAGAAAAGCCAAATGAACAGGTGAGGCTTCAGGTCTGAGGGGTGAAAAGGGGGTGGTCATGCGAAGACCTGTGGAAGCAGGAAAACCGTTGCCACAAAGGCCCTGAGGCAGAAAAGAACTTGGTGCATTTGAGGAATTGAAAGACCAGGCGTTGGACCAGCCGGAGGATCCAGAGAAAGGAGGAATAAACCAGTCCTGTGCTGGTGGGGGAGAGGAAGGAAGGGCAGAGGTGGGGAACAGCAAGGCTTGTTGGTGGAGACTCTCGTGACTCAGTAGGCCTCGGATGTGGGGCTCGGGGCAGGAAGAGCAGGAAGAGCGGGCTGGGAAGCCAGGAGGAGCCAGATTGCGACAGGCCTTGCCTCTCAGGCAGAGGGAGTTGGGTTTCGTCCAGTAGACAATAGGCAGCCAAAACACAGGGGAATTTTGTGTTTTTAGTTAAAAACATTTTTTTTTCCTAATAACAAAAGTAACTATATGTGGAAATTTTGGAAAATGTACACAAAGATGTTGGGGGGGAAGAATCTGTAAGCACACATTCAAACCAGTGTTAACATTTTTATATGCTCTTTGCATACAGATAGTTTTCCAAAAATGAGATGTTTTTAATACATTCTATTTTATAATTGTGATTTCACTTAACAATATAGAGCAAACGTTCTGAAACGCCTTCCTGTGCCACTAAGTATTCTTTTCCAACACAACGTTTAATTCCTGTCATGGTATTTGACACTACAGATCAGCTAGAATTTTTTATTGCTTAGTTGTCAGCCCTTACTGTTGAGCATCTAGAATGTTTCCAGTTTTCAGTATTAAAAATAATGCTTGGGGGCACCTGGGTGGCTCAGTAGGTTAAAGCCTCTGCCTTTGGCTCAGGTCATGGTCCCAGGGTCCTGGGATCAAGTCCCGCATTGGGCTCTCTGCTTGGCAGGGAGCCTGCTTCCTCCTCTCTCTCTGCCTGCCTCTCTGCCTACTTGTGATCTCTCTGTCTGTCAAATAAATAAATAAAATCTTTTTTTTAATAAATAAATAATGTTTGATTATTGCCCTTTGAGGCATATATTTATTCATATCTATGATTGTTTCCTTAGGAATTCCTAGAAATGGAATTGTAGGGTCAAAGGGTGTATTTTTTTTGTCTTAAGATATCATTTTTAAGTAACCTCTATCCCCAACATGGGGCTCGAATTCACAACCCCAGGATCGAGAGTCACATGCTCTATAAGCTGAGCCAGCCAGGTGCCCCAAAGGATGTATTATATATATTTTTTAGGATTTTTTTATTGGGGAGCCTGGGTGGCTCATTCGGTTAAGCATCTGCCTTTGGCTCAGGTCATGATCTCAGGGTCCTGGGATCGAGCCCCACATCTGGCTCTCTGCTCAGCGGGGAGCCTACTTTCTCGTCTCTATCTGCCTGCCTCTCTGCCTACTTGTGATCTCTATCTGTCAAATAAATAATTCAAAAAAAGAAATTAAGACTATTAACCCTCATATACATTGCAAATGCTTTCCCAACCCATCTTTTTAAATTGCATTATTTTTTTCTAGAGAAGTTTTGCATTTGTAGGTAATCACTTCTGCCTTTTCCCTCAGCCTTTGCATGAATGCTTTAAAAAGTCTTACCCACCCAAAGACCAGATAAATATTGACTTATATTTCCTTCTTCTTCTGTGTTAGTTTTGTTTTGTCAATTTCAACAAATCCTTGTCTTCAATGAGTCTTCTGTGTTAAAAAGATAACTGGAATGGTGAAGGCAGCCTCAGTTGCAGTTGTGGTCGAGAAGGATATGGTCAGGGCAATGATTCTAACCCTTGTCTGCCTCCACGTGGTCCAGCTGTACAGCCTGTGCCCATCAGTAATGCTCTCATCATGCACCGTGATTCGCAGCTGGGCTGAAGGGAATGGGAACAGTCCCGGCTCAGCTGAGACTCCCTGGTGGAGACTGAAAGGGAAGGACGTACTTAGCAGAAGCCAGTTAGCAGTGGCTGTTGGGCTCTGGGTGATGAGCTAAGTAACCAGTGACTCCCCAGCTTTGAGGGACTGGGTAGATCATCACTCTATTAGTCTAGACTGTGGAGACTGGCCTTAGAAGGTAGGGAAGAAGCACAGAAGATGATGTAGACAGCTTAGGACTTACTCATTTTGGAAGGCTGTGAGTCAGGTCAGGTGGAGCTGTTCATGCAATGTCTGCACCAGGGAAGAAAGATCTGGAAGCCAGCTGCTTAAAGGAAGTTGAAGCAGTGGGAGGGAATGAAACAATCCATGTGCGGAGAACCAGAAGAAGAACATGGCCCAACAGGAACTCTGGGGAACACTAAAATTCAAGCAGTGAGAGAGGGGGCGTTGAAGAGGGGAAATAAGCACAAGGGACTAGGAAGAAATTGTCAAGGAAGGAAGAGAACCAGAAGACAGTGGTGCCAAGAGAAAAAGAGTTTCAAGGATAGAGCACTGAAGTTTTCTAGCACAACACCAGGGTTCTGCACCGTACAGTCAAAACCTACGTCCTTTCTCAGCTGCCGTTAGTCTCCCTGTTCTTAAACATCAGACCTGTTCACAGCTCCTTTTTGTTGCCCACAATGATAGTCACCCCAGCTCTCCACCTGGTAAGCCACTCATCTTCCAAGAGCAGCCTCAGATATCCACCGCTCCGTTACGGTAATCCTGTCCATCCCTCCCCAGAATCGTCATGTTCGCCCTGAGAGGTCGCTCAGCGCCTATACTTCTTACCTAGGCTAATGTATCACGTGGTGTAGCAGCTACCTACGACCAGTGCTTCTCAGACTTTCCAAGGAATTCCCCTAGCAACCGAAGATCAAACCCAACGTTCACTAGGATCATATCTTGAAGTGGCCTATGGCAGGTTTCTTTTTAAAGATTTTATTTATTTATTTATTTATTTATTTATTTATTGTGGGGGGAGTTAGCGGGGAAGGGGTAGAGGTTGAGAGGGTCTTTTTTTTTCCATGATTTATTCTTTCACTATTTAACAATTCCATGCAATAATTCCTTACAGCATTTGGGGGGGAGGGGTTATTGTGGTAAGAATACTTCATATGAGATCTACCTTCGTCATAAATTTTTAGGTGTACAATACAGTATCATTAACTGTAGACACAACATTGTAGAGCAGATCCCTGGGACTTACTCATCTCGTATAACTGAAACTTCATACCCATCGAATAGCAGCTTCCATTTATCTTCTTCCACAGCCCCTGGCTACCAGCATTCTACTCTCTGCTTCTATGACTTTGACTTTTTAGATGCCTCATAGAAGCGGAATCCTGAAGCATTTGTCTTTCTGGTTTATTTCATTTAGCACAATGTCTTCCCAGTTCATCCAAGTTTTCTCATATGGCAGGATTTTCTTTTTTTTAAAGGCTCCGTCAGAGTCCACTGCATATAAATTCAGGTCTTTGGGGGCATATAGCGAGAAGTAGGATTGCTGGCATTTCTATTTTTAATTTTTTTTTAAGTCAGGAAAGCCACGCATTGAGTCTGTTGTTACAGTCGATCTAACACAAATGCTGTACGTGACTTTGTTTTGCATCTTGTTTGAGACAGAATCCAAAGACTGTACACATTGTGATTAGTTGCTATTTCTAAGTTATTCCTCCTTCTCTTTTTTCCCCATGTATTGTATTTTATTTAATGGTCAATTTTATTTTATTAAATTAACATTTTTGTATAATTCTCCTAAAAATAGGATTTTGCTCTAATTCAGTGTCACAGTCTAACAAAATCAAATTTCATATCAGAGGTACAGGTCAGTGACTCATCAGCCTTATATAATACCCAGTGCTCATTACATCACATGCCCTCCTTCATGCCCATTATCCCGTTACTCCATCCCTCCCCAACCTCCCCTCCATCAACCCATCAACCCTCAGTTTGTTGCCTATGATTAACAGTCTTTTAGGTTTGTCTCCCTGTCTGGTTTCATCTTGTTTTATTTTTTCCTGGGAGAAAGTGTCTTAAGCAGACCCCATGCTGAGTACAGAGCCTGACACGGGGCTCAATCTCACAACTCTGAGATCATGATCTGAGCCAAAACCAAAAGTCAGAGGCGCTTAACCGACTGTGCTGCCCAGGCGCCCCTGGCATGTTTCCTTAAAAGGCCTGTTTTATTTTAACAAATAACACTACTTTTCACTGTCACTCTAGATGTTGGTTTTAATTTGGGTGTTAGATTTTTCCAGTAACTTATTTGGAACAAAACTTCCTGGAAGATTCTTCAGGTCTCTTCTATGGCTTCTACTGAGTATCCAAGGGAATTGCAGCCCAGTCTCAGAAGCTTAAGTGTACATACACAACTCTCCCACCAAATCAAGGGCACCTCCCACTACAGAGGTCAGGTCTGCTTTACAGCCGCATTCCCGGTGCCCCCCCAGCACCAAGCACATAAGAGCCACTGATAGACATTTACAGAAGCAAAGGCAGGAGGAGGAAGAAGGGGGTGGAAGAACAGACAAATGGATGGGAGGAAAAGGATGGGTGGACAGAAGAACACAAAAATGGGAGGATGACAAGGAGGAGATGGGTGGATGGATGGACGGATAGATAGATGGATGGATCGCAAAATTTAAAGACCAGGTAGTATGGAAGTAAAGACGGTGTATGTAAACTTCTCTCTTAAGAAGCTTAACTGTAGGGGGGTGCCTGGGTGGCTCAGCAGGTTAAGCCGCTGCCTTCGGCTCAGGTCATGATCTCGGGATCCTGGGATCGAGTCCCGCATCGGGCTCTCTGCTCAGCGGGGAGCCTGCTTCCCTCTCTCTCTCTCTCTGCCTGCCTCTCTATCTACTTGTGATCTCTCTCTGTCAAATAAATAAAATAAAATCTTTAAAAAAAAAAAAAGAAGCTTAACTGTAGGGATGCCTGGGTGGCTTGGTGGGTTAAGCCTCTACCTTTGGCTCAGATCATGGTCTCAGAGTCCTGGGATGGAGTCCCTCATCAGGCTCTTTGCTCAGCAGGGAGCCTGCTTCTCCCTCTCCCTCAGCTGCTCCCCCTGTTTATGCTCTCTCTCTGTCAAATAAATAAATAAATAAAATCTTGAAAAAAAAAAAAAAGAAGCAGCAGCTTAACTATAGGGTGTGATGAGAGAGAAATTAGTAGCTAGAAGGCACTGGCATTATAGTTCATCTTAATTTGGGAGCACTTCATGGCTGGTGGGGGAAGGAAAACGAACGGGTAGGCTTTTGTTCCTTTATTTAATGGAGGAGACCAGAGCATGCTTATGAGCTCAGGAAAAAGCAGGTAGCCGGTGGAGGAGAGACTGAACGTATTGAGCTCCCTCAAGAAGTATTTATTGAGAACCAACAATGTGCGAGGCACTGTAGCAGCAATGTGTACAAGGCCACGTTCCTCTGCTGGGGCTTTCATCCCAGTAGGACTACGGGCGAGAGGGAAGGGATAATGGGCTAATATCCAAGGAAAGATGGTACCTCATGCTGACTGCTGCCCTCTCAGGAAGAACAAAATATTTTAATGTTGGTCTAGGTCAAACATAATTATGGAGGTCAGACTGCTGAATTTCTTAAAAACCGCACACATTCCAGTACCTCCTGGATGTGGGGGGGGTGTGTCATGAAGCCAGAGCAGGAAGCGGTCTGCATATGTCCAATGTATATTTGCCAAAGAGAGTTCTCTCCCGTGACTCAGACGAGATGCTCTCAGCATCCAGAAGTAGAACAGAGGCAGAAAAGGACACGGTCAAGTCTCCGTCTAGCCGGTTAGCCTAAGCTTTTCTGGGTTTTAGTAAGTGACTCATTTCCCCTTTGTGTGGTTTTCTTAACATATTCTGCCTAATACTAGATCGTACATCCAAATGGAAATAAACCTTGGGCTCTGGGCATGTGCTGCGCGGTGATTTAATCCATTTCATAATTTCATTAATGCTCATTCTCTTTCTTCGAGTCCTATAGTTGAGACCAGGGCATAGACCCTCCGCCACCCAGAAGTCATTTGTCGCCAGACGTCAGCCACTCCGTGCTTAGTTACAGTGCATAAAATATTTTCAGTGTCAGAAACTCTGCGAGATCTCATTTGTCACTCTATGCTCATTCTGTTTCACGGATATTATTAAGAAGAAATGGCTGTGAATTGGATGAGAAGATTATTTTTAAATTACTTCACATTTATTATTTCTCTTCCTTTTATTATAGGCTATCCCCAGATGCTTTTTAGAAGGAAGGTAGGGTGTGTTTATAAGTACCTTTTAAAAGTACTTAGAAAACAAATCCATAAAGACTGAAAATGTTGGGCTCTGTGACCTGCTTGTTTTTAATGATGCCATATTACAGAGGCCTTACTAATCTTACTGTGTGATTAAGTGTGGAAATTTTTGCTTTAATCTTTGCAACAGGTTAGATCATGAGACAGTGAACACCAAAAAAAAAAAAGAAAGAAAGAGAAAAAAATCACTGCTACTGAAAATTTTTGATACCAAATATTGTTTAAATCATTGCTGGAAGCCTTGAAAATCATTTTGTTGCATTTGGTAATTATAACAAGACTTGACCTAATATCTTATAAATACCGTACTCTAAATTGTCTACAAAATAGTCACTATCCTAGAACACTAAGTTAGAAACATTTTTGTAGATTTTTTGCACTTTACATTTTCAGCTCACAGTACTCCTATAAGGTGGGTAATGGGATTCACGGTATCCTTCTTGTGACAGGTGAGGGAGATGAGAGGCCTGCCCCAAGTCACAGATCGTAAAGGTCCACCTACATCTCAGACCTTGCCACCGAAGAGCTTGTAGTCTAAAGCAGAGGCAGGTGGACGTTTGTAAGAACAGAAAGCTCCCATGAGCAGAAAGCAACACCCTTAACTCACCATAGGGTTTCATGAGGTTGGAAGGTCAGTGTGGAGCTCCTCCTGTGACCTCGCTCACGTTTTCAGAAGGTGGCCCAGGGCTCGCTGCTCACTGCCTGTCTTTAAATGCTGGTGTTGATATTTGTAACAAAGTTACTCATTCTGGAGAAAGTGTATGTGTATATATAGAAATAAAAAGTGACCCCGAAAGAAGAGCCAGAAATTCCTTCACAGAGTCTCATCCAAACCAAAAGCTTCCCTCTGGCGCTGGAGAGCAGGTTCTTCCCCAGGGGGTGAAGGACCTCAGAGTCGGTGATCTGCTCAGATCTCCTGATTGGACTCAAACAGTCCCTAACCTGGCTCTGGCCATGGCTCCGCACCCCCCTTGCTCATTTCCCTCTTCTCCGGGCCAGAGCCAGATTTCTTCAGTTTCGGGCTCAGGAAACACGCCTGTGATCGCTCCCTCCTCGTGTTAGGAGCAGACCAAGATGGGCGTCTGAACCAGGCTGTCCAAACACAGCCACTCTTGGTAAATTCTCCATCACTGGAAATGCACAAGCTTAAACCAGACAACCACTTGGGATGTCCTAGAAGGTGTTAGGTCGTTGGAAAGGGGATCACAAAAGATCTGTCCCAATCCAGGCATCTGTGATTCTTGGGCAGTGCAAGTCACCTGTATCCTTGCAGACGCGGGCGCACGGGAGGCGTGATTTGGTCATACCTGTGCACAATGGAAGAGTGTGGCATTTATCTAATGCGCCAAAATTGCTTTGAGCAGCACATTCCTTTGATGTAAAACTAGAATAAAAATACCTGCCTCATGGGATTTTCATGCAGATTAATTTAAGTCACGAAACAGAATATAAAATGCCCAGCCCAGTGTCTCGGATGCTTAAGCAAGTGATGATTGTGTGTAAAGATGTGCTGTATACCAGGTGCCGTAACATAGACAAGGAAGATCTGATTGCTGCTTGGGGACAAGAGGGGTTCTCCTTTTCAGGGATTTGCTCACCTTGAGCTGTGGAACTCAACAATACTCTCCCCAGTGCAAACAAAGTCAATACAGCTTCACTTTGTCCTTTATGCTGCATCTCTGAACTTGTCTTTGGGCATCACTGATCTATCCATAAACATAAACCTTTGGGGTTCCTCCTAAAAGGCAGGAGAACTCATTTTTCCATATTTGAAAGCACAAAGATTTGGGGAAAGCAATAGGCTCTCTTTAAACAGTCTTCCTGACAGCTATTCTCCCTGCAAAATCCTTTGTCTGCTTCTCTAGGAAAGGTGCTGGAAAGGAGCCAGCATGTAGGAATTAAAAAGACAACTGGTACAGAGCAGAAATGTGTGCTAAAAATACTAAAACCAGCAAGGATTCATCTGAAAGCAGAAGAGAGTCTCTGTGTGCCCCTGCTTCTGGACTTGCTCAGAGCCGTGATGGCTCCGTGTTTTTTGGGGATGACAGTAATCACGGAGCCAGAGTGCTCCGTTGTAGAGACAGAGTTCCAAGCGGAGGGATGGTTTCCATGGCAATAGCCTCAGCATCTGAATGACTTCCTGTCACAACAAGTTGGTGATTTAATGAGTTCATTACCGAATTCCAAAGGAAAACTGGAGAGCGGATGAGCTACTGTTCAGCCTTAGCATGCCTAAATCCAGAGTGGGAGAGCCGTTTCCCTCTGCACAGGCGGGCCCAACACACAGGCAGCCCGGGCGCTTGCTGTGGGGCAGGCAGACATACCAGGGGGAGGGGATCCGTGACGGAATCTGCCACCACGTGGTCCGTGAGCCCCCCCCCCCCCCCCGTGCCTGTTATTCCAGGAGTGTGAGAGAATCCCGAGAGTCTTCATTATAAGCTACCCTGATCCAACCTAATGAAATTAATGATCACAGGAATCCCGTCCCGCACTTCAGAAGCATACCCCCAAGTATCCCAAGTCTTCCAGAAAAAAAGCCAGGGAAAGAAGAACAGACCTTAAATTCTAATAGCATGCGAGCAGAAGCAAAGGGGGAAAGCGCGTGACCCTACTTGTATTCTTCAGTGTCGCACAGAGACAGTTGGGACCACCAGCAACAAGAAAAGCACGTGGGTACCTTCAGAAATTGGGGGGTGTCATTCCCTTGGCCGATTGCATATAAAATTTGAGCCGAGAGGTACCTTATCACACCAAGAATGTATCGTGATTAACCTTTCCTACCTTGCCGTCTCTGCTAATGAAAATCTACCATCGGGCCGCCAGAGTCAGTCAGATTCACGAGGGGCCGGATGGGGACAGCAGTGCGGGAGCTGCTGTGGTTGCTCGGGAGTGGCTTGCTGGCAGGAAGTGGAATGGTACTCCATTCCCCTCACATCCGTTTTCCCATTAGTTCAGTAAATATTTGATCCTTCCACGTGTTCCCAGTCTAATGCCGGGGACAGAATAAATGCAGAAGGAGGCACAGTAGAGGGAAACGATGAGCTACCGTTTATTGACGGCTGGGCACCCCCGCCCAGCCATGGCTTCACGCACGTTTTCTCCTTTAACCCCTGAAAACCCCGGCAGGTGGGTATTGCTCCCACTTTTCAACCAAATGACACTGGGAGCTGGAGAGACTGTGTCACTTGCCAGAGGCACCGACGGCTCGTAGGTGGCAGTCGAGATTGCCACTCCGTCCTCTCCAGCCCCTCAGCCCATGTCCTTATCCACTTTGCATGGACTCTGGGCGGGGGCCTTCGACCGGGGAAAGGTCGGAACAGAGGTGGTGCTTGATGGCACGTCACGTCAGGAGGACAGTCTTCTTCCTGCATGAAGCACTGACCCCAGCGCGGTACCCTAAGGCAGGTGGGCCCAGGAGCAGCTCTGTTACAAGGAAGAGAGGAAAACTCAGAGCAAACTGAAAATACTCTTAGTTACTCTTAAATACTCTTAGCATAGAAGGTGAGAGGGGGCTGAAAGGTGCCAGTATTGATCCTTTTCTGTTGTAACAGAGATGACAAAGACCAGTTGCCTGACTGGAATAAGGCCTTGGAAGGATGTGTCATAGTGTCTCATCCGCCCGTATGTGAGTGTGCTGACCATCAGAGAGGACGTCTTGTGTACTTTCCTGGGGTGTCTGAGCACTTAGTGGCCTCCCATTGTTCTTCTAACCCCAACCGACAAAGTACACTGGGACAGGAGAGGGTTGCTCATACTCACTGGAAATCCTGCCCTAAGATAATGGCTCATAACAGAAGTTGTTGCCCAATAAAGCCCTCCTTGAGTTTGGAGGTTCCTTTAAAACATATCAGTGTAGGGGCACCTGGGAGGATGAGTCGATGGGCGTCTGCCGTGGGCTCTGGTCATTATCTCAGGGTCCTGGGATCGAGCCCCATTGTCAGGCTCCCAGCTCAGCGGAGAGCCTGCTTCTCCCTGTCCTTCCGCCTTCCCCCGCCCCCCCGCTCATTCATGCACATGCACTCTCCCCTTCTCAAATAAATTCTTTAAAAACCTTTAAAAAAAAATCAGTCTTTCATTGAGTTATGTGTTACAGTTTGAACAGTATTGTTTAAAAAAGAAGAAGAAGAATGTGGCCAGTGCCAGAGAAAAAGAAGCAAGCCCGTTTTGCTTGAATACACACAGGATGGGCTCATCATGATGTCGCAAGGCCACCTCTGACAGCTACGCAGACTCTGCCATGTACCACCTTAAGGGGTGCCTGACACCTGGACCATGATAGGAAGGACACCCCTGGAGCCTTGCCACATGGCAGCCGTCATACTGAAAGTCCCTCTCACGGGACCAATAAATATCTCCCGGATGATAACCGCCAGAGCGGGGGTGAAGATCCCCGCCCCTGGTTTCCTGTGCGTCGTGCGAGTCGCCCAGCCTGGCTCGGATCCATCTGGGTCGGGGTGCTCGCGGCTTCCAAGTGGAAGGCACATTTCACGCGGACCTCCCTGAGCGTCTTACCGCCTCTGCGTCCGATGTGTGGAATATGTAGAAAGCAGTCGTCCCTTCTTGTCCCCAAACTGTGGGCTCTTTTCGAGCGTTACCTCCTACAGGGTTTGCAAATGCATTTCCCGTATGCCGTGTCGTGTGAACACCCGCTGCTCCTGCTCTTGAGCTGTCCCTTCGCATTAAGCACACATGTCTGAACACGTGCACCAGGAAGGTGTTAATAAGCTGACTGGGGCACCGCTGCAAAGGGCTTGACCGGTGTCGCAGGACGCCATGGGGAGCTGGCATGTGGCACATTGGCACGAGCAGGCACGTGAGCGAAGGCACCAGAGCGGTCGTGCCCAGCGTCCCGGCCCCAGAGACGCAGAGGAGCCAGCAGACGGGAGAGCAGGGGGGAAGATCTCTTTGCCCAGGAGAGGTTTTGCCACACTGCTGGGCGCGGCGGCAATCCCGCGTGGGCCCGTGGCTCTTTAGCACCTGCCATCTCTTACCGTCTGTCACCGTGCCAGGCCCGAGCATACAGAGACGAGTGAGACACGAGGCAGGTAGACCGATGCCACCGAGAGCAGGGAGATGCCATCATACATGACTGTGCCTGCAGCTGGCGGGGCTCAGAGCAGCACAGCTGACCTGAGGAGGGGAGGCCAGGTGGTCTTCTGAGCCTCTGGGAGAAGCTTCCCAGGAGAGGTAACACGGAGGAAACACAGAGGGGGAGGAAGGAGGAATTCGCCCCATGACAGCAGGGGAGAAAGAGCGTTCTAGTAAAAGCAGGACGTGCTGAAGCTGTGGCAGGGACCCTGAGTCTAGCTGCGTGTGGGGTGTGGGGACTGCCCTAGAGGAGGGCTGAAGTAACGGGAGGGGGCCAGAGATGGGCCAGGACCCAAGTCCCATAAAGCTTCAAATGCCGGGTGGAGAGCAGCTACACACGGAGGGTATCTGTCACGGGCGAGGCTTTTGCGTGCCTGCCCTCTCTCATCCATCTGCACGTCCTCTTGGAGCTGGGATGGGAGCGTAGACCCTCTGATTCTGTAGACTGTCTGTCTGTATGTATGTAAAGACCTTTGTTGAGATGGAACTCACATACCCTACGCTTCACCCGCTCAAACCATACAATGGAGTGGGTTTTAATCCATTCACAATTGTGCGACCATCACTACAGTCAACCTAGAATGTCTCCCTCACCCCAGATAGAAACGCCATGCCCCCTGACAGTCACCAACCACACCCCTTCCAGATTCCCTCTACCCAGCCTCAAGCCACCACCAATCTGCTTTCTGTCCCTATAGATTCGCCTACGCTAGACATTTCATGTGGTGAAGTCCCATAATGGGTGGTCCTTGGTGACTGGCTTCTTTCACATAGCATCATGTTTTGGGGGTTCATTTATGTCACAGCAGTACCTCCCTGTTCTATCACTGTGATATTCCGTAGTCGGCTTATCCTAGGTCAGTTGGACATCTGAGTTGTTTCCACTTTGGGACTATTATGAATGATGCTTCTATGAACATTCCCGTGGAAGTTTCTATGGGAACTAATTTTCATTTTTCTTAGATAAGTACCTAACAGTGAAATTACTAGGTCACCTGGCAACTCCATGTTTAACTTTTTGAGGAACCACCACATTATTTTCCAAGCAGGTGGGCCATTTTATATCTCCACCCACCGTGTACAAGGGTCCCAGTGTCTCTCTTCCTTGCCAATACTTGTTACTAACTTTCTTATCGTCACCATCGTAGTCAGTATGAAGCGGTATCTCACTGTGATTTCAGTTTGCATTTTCATAATGACTCGTGATGTAGAGCATCTTTTCATGGATTTATTGGCCTTTTTTTTTTTTTTTAAGATTTATTTATTTTAGGGTGGTGGGTACAGAGGGAGAGAGAGTCCCAAACAGACTGCACACTGAGCTTGGAGCCCGACGCAGGATTCAGTCTCATGACCATGAGATCATGACCTGAGTCGAAACCAACGGTCAGTCACTTAAGCAACCACCTCACTCAGGCACCCCAGCCATTTTTATGTCATCTTTAAAGAAACGTCTGTTTAGATTCTTTCCCATTTTCTCATTGTTATGTCTTTTTATTATTGAGTTCTAAGGGCTCTTTGTATACTCTAGATACAAGTTCCTTGTCAGATCTATGACTTGCAAGTTTTCACTCCTGCAAGTTGTCTCTTCACTTTCTTGATGGTGTCCTTTAAAGCTCAAAAGGCTTTAATGTTAAGCTCCAGTTGATCTGTTTTTCTTTTATGTCTTGGGCTTTGGGTTTAGAGACTAACTTTGAACCAATCCGTCATCTGAATTTGATTCCAGAAGTTATGGGTAGCCACTGAAGGACTTCAAATTGCAGAATGACTTAAGACTTATCTTTTAAAAATCAAACTGATGGGGACGCCTGGGTGGCTCAGTCGGTTAAGCGTCTGCCTTCGGCTCAGTTCATGATCCCAAGGTCCTGGGATCGAGTCCCGCATCGGGCCCCTTGCTTGGTGGGGAGCCTGGCTTCTCTCTCTCCCTCTGCCTGCCGCTCTGCCTGCTTGTGCTCTGTCTCTCTCTCTGTCAAATAAGTAAATAAAATCTTTAATAAAAAAAAAAATCAAATAAGTGCATGGGTAGGCTAGTAATGGCTCCCAAAGTTATGTCCATGTTCTAAGCCCCAGAACCAGTGAATGTTACCTATTTAGAGGAAAGGTCTTTGCAAATATAATTAAATTAAGATCTTGAAATTGGGAGATTACCCAGGATTGTCCGAGTGGCTCCTAGATGCTACCACAGATGTGTTTATAAGCAAAAGGCAAAGGGAGATTTGGCACACCCAGAGAAGGTGAAGTGAGGACAGAGCCAGAAGTCGGAGTGATACAAGCCCCAGAAGCTGGCAGAGGCAGGGAAGCCTTGGGAGTAAAGCCTTGGGAGGAACGTGGCCTTGGCGACACCTTGCTTTCAGCTTCTGGCCTCCAGAACTGTGTGAGAGAGTACATTTACACCACCAGGTCTGGATTAACTTGTTACAACAGCCTCAAGAAACTAATACAGTGTGGTTTTTAAAAAATCAAATAGTGGAAGGGCTTAGAATAAAAAGTCATGGAACATGTGACTGGTTCAGTCATGGAACATGTGACTCTTGGTCATGGAGCTATGACTTCAAGCCCCATGCTGGGTTCAGAGATTATTTAAAAATAAAACCTTTTTAAAAATAAAATGAAAACATGTATAAACAACATGCTATGCTGCCATTTTTTTTATCATATTTCGACATAAGTTTGACCTTTGACTCTAAAAGATTATGGGGGTTTTTTGTTTGTTTGTTTTAAAGATTTTATTTATTTATTTATTTGGCAGAGAGAGATCACAAGTAGGCAGAGAGGCGGGCAGAGAGAGAGGAGGAAGCAGGCTCCCCGCTGAGCAGAGAGCCCGATGTGGGGCTCGATCCCAGGACCCTGAGATCATGACCTGAGCCGAAGGCAGAGGCTTAACCCACAGAGCCACCCAGGTGCCCCAAGATGATGGTTTATTTAGCTTCCTTTGGCCACTTCCCTTTGATTATTGTTAGTTTTTGTCATTATCTTTAGTTTACTGTTCGTTACTTTTACAGTTCAAAATAGTGCGTTATTAGATTTAAGATGCCATCTATTATAAGATACACCATTATTTTATATTCCCCTCAGGAAAAACAACACTGACAATAAAAGATGTATCAAGAGTAAGGAGCGTTCCAGTTTCAGGATATTAAAGGTTGAACTTCAACTTCAGACATGACCTCTCTTAACTAACCACAATGTTAAAGGAAGATGTGGGGGTCCCTGGTTGAACTTTTGACACCCATAGTTTTACGTTTATATTGTGACTATTTACATTGTTTTATTCCTTGATCATTGACTCTAAAGCTGAAACCCTTAACTAGGATTTATATTTTTATAATTTTATAAACATTGTTTCCATCGGAGCCAAGTGGTATACTAGGATTACATGTGCTTCTCTGTGGATTCGTTTCTTTCTCTGCCAGCGTCGGTGCTACTTAATGGCAAACCTGCAGTTCAAACCATTCCTTTCATAATTGGAGTCTTAGTATGTTGTTTGTCACGGTATGTCTCATGTCAGTTACACAAAGCAGGTCCTCAAACTACACATTTATGTTACTGGCATTTATAGCTGCTCCTTGTTAGCATCACTATTTCTATAGACTTTCCTTTTAATTCCTCAGTTTATCATCAGGACCTGGTGTAGACAAACTTTTCAGTAAAGAGCCAGATAGTAAATATTTTAGGCTTTGCAGACCGTGTGATCTTTATTACCAGTACTCAGCTTTTCCATCATGGCATAGAACCATCCATAGACAGTATGCAAATGAACAGATACGTCCATATTCCAATAAAACTTTATTTAAAATCAAGCAGTAAGCCAGATTTGGCTGATGGGCCTTAGTGTCCCATCCCCTGACTTAGAAGAATAAATTCTGACTTTTATATCTTGCAAGATAGTCAAGACTTCAATTTGGAAGGTTTCGAATATCTAAATGACAGTTACATGGGTTACACAAGACCAGAGAAAACGCCTGAAAATAAAATTCTTGAGATGTGGTTGATATAAGGGTTTCCTGGGGCCCTAGGAAGAAACAGGTCTGCTGAAGATGTATTCTTGTATGTTTCTCCATTCCTTGGGTAAATCAAGTAAGGCAGAACAGAGAAACAGCTTTCATCTGAACGCACATTTCTGGGTCAAAGGTGGCCTTTCAACTCCAAAAATAGATTTCTTCCCAACCTCCACTTCCTGCTGACAAGAAGTGTGAACCCTTCGATTTCTAACTGTGAAAGGATGCAATTCATGGGACTTTTTTCAAACCATCAAAATGAAATCCTGAGTAATGAAGCTTAAAAGGAGTCAGTAACAATTGTTGGAATATTGCCAACATTTAAGGGTATCAAGTGGAAAATTCTACAGCTCAGATCCAGATCAGATTCCAAGAAATAATTCAAACTTCTAAAATAACTATAGATGGCATATTAGTATTTTCTTCATTCATACTATCTTTTTCCAACTCAAATCTAATTCTCAGAAACTAATAAATCAGCATTGCCTTTAGAATTATCCATTTGAAAATCTGGGAAATTAAGCCAAACAAAAGATTCCTCACTCACTTAACCCAAACATCCATATTTATGGTTCATTTTAATATCTAAACCAATAAGAAGCTACTTACTTTATCCAGCGTAATAATAAAAGACACTTTGGAGTTTTAAATGACCTGACACATTAGGATCTTCTTTTTGTTTGCCCTCATCAAGCTGTGACTTGTGATCTCGTGTTGGTTTCATTTGCTCCAGACCCAGAAAATAGCAGAATCCGAGTCTGTCGCCTGAGAGACCTGTAATCTGCTCTGCTCCCCGGCCTCTCACTGGGCTCTGTCTCTTAGCCCTGAGTACAGACTCTGGAAAGAGAGCTAAGTGTGAGAAAGAAAACTTGCCCTTCTCCCTTGAGTTGCTACAGTCTTGTTTCTGGAGGGAAGACACTCTGAGATCCCCAAAGATATTATCTAAATGTTACACGGTTTTATATGAATACTATGTAAGGACAATGTATTGTTTCTCTCCCTTCGAAGAGATTGAAATCTTTGTTGGGAAAGTATGTTTTTTAATTATTTACTTGATTACTTCTTTATTTACTATATGCTTTGTAACAAATACTGTGTCATAGGTCAAAAAGTGAAAAAAAAATTTTTTTGCTTTTTAAAAAATTGTTTCAAGATTTTATTTTAATTACCCGGTGTTCATCATAGCAAGTGCCCTCCTGAATCCCCATCACCTATTTCCCTCATCCCCTTCCCACCTCCCCTCCAGTAACTCAGTTTGTTCTCTGTAATTGCAAGTCTGTTTCTTGGTTTGCCCCACACACACCTTTTTTTTTTTTTCCCTTCTGCTCATTTGTTTTGTTTCTTAAATTCCACATATGGTATTTGTCTTTCTCTGACTTATTTCACTTAGCATTATGCTCTCTGGCTCCAATCATGTCATTGCAAATGGCAAGATTTCATTCTTCTTTACGGCTCAGTCACATTCCATTGTGCACATACAGCACATCTTCCTTATCCATTCCTCAGTCAGGGACACTTGGGCTGCTTCCCTGTCTTGGCTATTGCAGATAATGCTACTGTAAACATCGGGGTACATGTGTCCCTTTGAATTAGTGCCTTGTGTTCTTTGGGTAAATACCCAGGAGTACAATGGCCAGATCATAGGGTAACTCTATTTTTAACTTCGTGAGGACCTCCATACTGTTTCCCACAGTGCATAAAATGAACATTTAACCAGCAGTTAAACTTAAGTGAGCAAAAGATGCTGTATTTTCGATTTTATGCTTTACAGTGACATCTTTGTGTAAACTCAGAGTTTTGTCTCATTTTCCCCAAGAGCATACCATTCTCTTCTCACACTGCCTATAGATTAGACTCCAAACTTCATGAAGACAGAAAAGAGCCTTTAATGGAAATCGCATACGTGCTTCGTTCAGTGGGAAACTCCCCACTGGATATGTAATATTCTCAGGCCCGAACTCAATGTCTCCTGTTACTTTGCAAAGACCAGCAGATCCCAAATGGCCCCTAATACAGCTGTATGGACTTAGCTGAAGGATTCTCATTTTTCGGGAGAACAAAACTTCTGTGTGTTGACGTTCCCTCCTTTGTTGCTGGGCACAACAATAGACGAGGATGACACCTGTTGTCCCCGCTGGCCGAAGCCTAGCAGCTGGGGATGTTGAGAGAGAACCATATTTTGTTCACTCAGTTCATTTCTTCTGGTGGCCATCCAGCTGGTTCAACAACACATATCCCCGTATCCACAGGGGGTAAGAGGAGGGGGGGATTTTTTCAGTAATGGAAACACACATCCAAAAATGCGCAGTTAAGATTAGCCCTAGCATTTGTCAGTGGAGCATTGGCGGAAACATCCCCCATACTCTTCAGCTGTCTTTTTGCTTCAGCTTTGCAGCAGATTACTACGGGACTCACTGAAAGCTTCTAGATAGCATACTAGTTAAGGATTGAAACTTCCCATGTTATAAAGCACTCCTCGTGAAGAAGCAGCTTCATTTTGTTTACATCTACACTCACATAACCTTGATCATAGATGGTGGTTTTGTTTTTTTTTTAATAATCTAACACTGTAAAACCTATGTATGGGCGTGTTATAGGACTTGGGTTTTCTCATTTCATATACTCTCAAGTAATTTCCCATTAACACAAAACTCTGCCCAAATGTTTAAGGACCATATTTGTATTGGAAGTTTCCAATTTTTTTATTGTAATTTGTGCAGTAGTGAGCATCCTGTAATAAATATTTGTTGGCATTTCAGATTATTTCCTTAGGATAAACTTCAAACAGGGAAGGAGTGAAGAGGAAAGAGTGTGCTAGCAGACGGAAAAGCAAGTGTGACCTACAGCAGGGAACAGAGAGCACGGTGCCTAGAGGAACTGAAAATAGCTGAGTGGGGCTGGGACTGGGGCTGGGGCTGAGGGAGCTTGACAGGGAGTGAGAAGCCTGGTAACTGGAGAGGGAAGCAGATCACAGAGACACCGGAAGGAGTTCAGACTTCTTCCTGAGGTCAGTGAGGACCGAAAGGAAGGTTTCGGGCAAGAGATCAGATTTGTAACTCACGTATCTGTATTTTAGGAAGATCAGGGGGTTGCAGCTTGAAGAGGAGCTAGGAGGCAGGGAGAGCAGAGAGGAAGCTGTTGGGGTGATTTTAGTGGGATACAATGACAGTCTGCATAGTGAAGTAGCAGTAAGGGTTAGGACAGAAAGGGTGGATTTGGAAGAGACTTAGAAGGTAAAAAATCGAAGGACGCCTGGGTGGTTCCGTTGGTTAACTGTCCAACTCTTGATTTTGGCTCAGGTCTTAATCTCAGGGTTATGAGATTGAGCCCTATGTCAGGCTCCACCCTGGGCATGGAGCCTGCTTAAGACTCTCTCTCTGTTTCCCTCCACCCTCTCTAAAAAGGATAAATAAATAAATAAATAAATAAATCATTGCTGCAGAATGAAAGCAAGAAGGTGGAATCAAGGAGCAGCTGGAGGCTCCCAGCTTGAACAGTTGGATGGGAGCTGGCTGCCTGCCTCTCCTCCAAGCAGACGTGTCCAGGAGTCAGCTGAGTCTAAGGTTTGGGATCCAAGTGAACAACAGCTTTGGGAGTTACCAGCATGTGGAGACTACCCGAAGACATGGAAGGGAGGGGGAGGAGAGAGGAGGAATGACTAGAGACTAGGAAGGCAAGAATGTGCTGTACCATGGAAGCCACGGGAGAAAGTGCACTAAAGCTGCCATGCGAGGTGCTTCAGGGAGGTCAAGGAACAAGAACAAAGGCAAAAAACTCAACTATTGACTCAATTTGTTGACTGGAAAACCCAAGGAAGCAAGGTCCAATCTGTGATGGCTGGCTTCTTGAAGAGGGTATCTCCCATTCAGTTTGTAGCCACCACACAACATAATCTTAGTGTAGACATTGGTAAATAGAAATGGTTCACACCTAATCATGGGGGACAGAGGGCCTCAGCTGTGCTATGGCAAAATGGGCACATCCCACTTACTCATACTCACCCCACATATTCTCCACAGAGAATTTCTGGTGATGGCAGCTACCAAAAAATGGTTCTTTTCAACTTTTAATATTCCCCCGCTTAAGCCACTTAGAGTAACCCAAATACCCTACTGGGGCCCCTCTTTAAGGCCATGAGACATCATAAGACATTGGCACTACGCTGTTTCATTTGCTATGCCCAGTCTCTTATTTCTAAATCCCTGTAACTGGGTTGTCGCCATGAGTAGGAGACCTAAACTTGTGTAGAAGTTCAGAAGAAAGCAGAAAGAATTTGGTTGAAAGAAAAAAGAGAGATGGAGGTCAGGAAAGGATTCACATTTTTATCCTTCATCTGTTTCTGATACCTGTCTCAGACCGCTGCCTTGTCACCCCTTCAGCAGAACGTTGTCCGTGGAAGTCTCAGCAGCCATATTGGAGGCAGGGACGGTGCAGGGCAGGACCTCAGGAACATTCGTATCCTGTAGGAGCACAGTGGATTAGATACACTCCACGGGAGATGGGCTCTTCCATAAGGGCAGTTAGCAGCTAGACAGCGAGGTAACCATTGAGAGCAGGTATGAGCAGAAAATGCAGTGACCTCTAAGATAGTACCAGCTTATGGTTCCTGCTACTTGCGACACCAGTGTTTCCTGTTCAGTAAGCAAATAAGAAGGAATATAATATCTGGGGCTTAATACTCGAGAAGCTTACAAGCTGGCCCAGTCACTCTCCTGCACGTTTCAGTGGTGTTGTCTATGTTTATTTTGAATTCACTTCCCTGTGCTGATCATGCTTGTCAGGTATTAGCATAATCTAGGCAAACCGTCACTGAGTGCTGCCGCTCCTGGACATCACTGCGCGTGCGCACGGCCTTTTCGTTTGGTTAATACAGAAGGATGTTAGTGCTGAGTTGGGTTTAGAAAATTGGGGATTAATATCTCTAAATGCTGAGCTGATCCCTTTTTTTTTCCTTTTTTTTTTTTTTTGTCTTTTTTATTCTTTTTTTTTCCCCAGGAAAAACCATGACCTTTGTAGAATCTTTTTCCAACAACATTCTTATTTGCCGTTCCTCAGGTTTATTTAGCATTACAGAGTAAGCCCACTCTACAAATCAGAGCTCCTTCAGATGACGTGACCAGTTGAAACCCCACATTGAATATCCTGGAAGAAACTCAGAGCTGGAGGACCCTGGGGGTTTAAGCACTAGAACTAAGGACTTGTTTACTGTCAAGATCCTTTTTCTTCCCCTAACCTGACTCTCCTGCTCCATGACCCCCAGTCTCTGTGTTGGCCTCATTCTGTCCTACTACAGGCTGCTTCTACACAGGGGCGATGTCGGCCGTGGGCAGCTCCGGGCTTGCAGGATGCCAGCATAGCCGCCCAAAGGAAAGGGAAAACCTTGCCTAATTCAAATATATGAATCTTTCAAGGAAAGTCTGGGATTGGCGCACATTGGGTCACACACATGCCTTCTGTGCAGGCTACAGTGCGAGGCCAGAGAACAGGGTCTATATCACATTCCCTAAGGCTGGGGAGCAAGGTGCGGTGACGGGCAGAGCACCGGGGATTGGAGGAGGGGTGCATCAGTTCTCCAGAGGGGGCCAAGGCAGAATGCCAAAAGAAGGGAGCAGACCAAAATCCATGTGGATGATAGTCGATATCAAGATGTCCTTTTCTCTTGAATGATATCTCTAATTGCTGTCCCGGAGTATTCTGATGAGTCACAAGGAAATGATATTCATGGAACTACACTAACAGTCTGTAATTTTTTTTTATAATCGGTATAATTTTTAATATTTCCTTATGCTATACATATAGCATATGTTGAGACCACAACTATTGTTTTATTTTTTTAAAGATCGTGTTTATTTATTTGAGAGAGAGAGAGAGAGAGCACACGAGCAGGGGAGAGGGGCAAAGGGAGAGGGAGAAGCAGACTTCCCACTGAGCAGGGAGCCCAACACAGGACTCAGTCTCAGGACCCTGCAATCATGACCTGAGCCAAAAGCATCCTCTTAATGTGGACTGAGCAGATATAATGTGTCCACACAATTATTGTTTTAAAAGTGCTCTCAGGGATGCCTGGGTGGCTCAGGTCATGATCCCAGGGTCCTGGGATTGAGTCCCACATGGCGGGGGGGGGGGGGGGGTCCCTGCTCAGCAGGGAGCCTGCTTCTCCCTCTGCCTTCTGCTCCCGGGGCTTGTGCTATCTGACAAATAAATAAATAAAATCTAAAAAAAAGGGGGGGGCTTTTAGGGGCACCTGGCTGGTTCAGTCAGGGGAACATTCGACTCTTGAGCTTGGAGTTGTAAATGTGACCCCATGTTGGATGTAGAGATTACTTAAACCTAAAATCTTTATAAATAAATAGCTTTCATATACACTGTCTCATTTAGTTCTTTTAACAATCTGAGCCATTTGTTCATATAGTAAACCCATTGGGTGCCTGGGTGGCTCAGTGGTTTAAAGCCTCTGCCTTCAGCTCAGGTCATGATCTCAGGGTCCTGGGATCGAGTCCCGCATCGGGCTCTCTGCTCGGCAGTAAGCCTGCTTCCTCCTCTCTCCCTCTCTGCCTACTTGTGATCTCTGTCTGTCAAATAAATAAAATCTTTAAAATATATATATAGTAAACCCATTTTACAGATGGCCAGAAAGGCCTAAAGCAGTTCTGTGACTTACCCAAGACCACAGATATGGTGTAACTGGGGGCTTGGTGAATCTAGAGCTTCTCGCTCCTTCACTGGTTCTTCTTGGCATCAGTGCCTGAGATCCCTGCCACCCGTGTTTTCATTTGGGCTTGGGTGTAGTTGTATTTGTCTGTTTCTCCCAGAACCGAGCCTTGTGCTGCGGACTTCTGCAAACCCTCACGTCTAGTGCTGTGGATACTGAATGTTCGGGAAGTGATGTCTGACTGTAGTGAATCGAGGACTTAAGACACTCCTGCTGAAGTGTAGGTACCACGGGGAGCCCTTGGCGTTGTGGGGCCAACGTCCAGGGAGAAGGCTGCTTGGTCCCCTGTCGCTGGCTGATGTGTTGGAAGGTGGCCTGGGACACGGTGGCCTGGGAAGGTGGCCTGTGGAACCTCTGCCACTGTCAGGAGCCTTGCCTCTGAGAGCCTCTTGGAATGGCACCACAACTGTGGAGACCGTGTTCTCCTCCCACTTGGGGAGTTGCTCACCTCCTGTGGCCCCTTCTCTGTCCTCCCTTAAAAGGACCACAGAATCCCTTCAGTATCCTGAACCCAAAGCCGCTCCCCCTCAAAATACTGCAGGAGCCAAAGTCCTCCCCCCACAACCAAAAGGCATCACCCACCACCACCGCCACACCGTCCTGGCCGCGCATTCACCCAGCACGTTCAGCAGTTCGATGCCCCTATAGTCCTCTTTTTGAAAATAAATCCCACACCCAAGATTATAACGCTAATCCCAATGAAAGGGTCTCAAGATGGAAAGAAAAAGCACCAGGCATTCCTTTACCCTTTCATATTCCTTGAGGGAGCAAAGCGACTTCTTAGAACTGCAAAAGAGGGCCTTCCCTTTTCCTTTCTTTGGAGGGTATGCGCCCCTCTATCCAGGCTGCTTGCTCCCCAAAGTGACTCCTTACCCTCTTCTGCTTCAGCTCTTGTCTCCACTGTGCGTCCGTGATGCCTTCTGGAAGACCCCTGACTAAGCTGGGGGAGCTCGGTTCACAATTCTTCTCGGTTCACAGAGACCTATTCCAATGTGCTGTGAATTCCTCTCAGAAACGACCTAACGCTGCAGAGCAGGGGAGAGCGGTTGTGGACTCAGATCCAGGAGGGAGGGTGTCTGTGTGTGCACGCGTGTGTGTGTGTGTGTGCACGTGTGTGCATGCAGAACGCCGATCCTGGCTCTCCGTAGTGAATATGCCACTATGAAATGCTCGTCTGTTTCTCGTGTGCCCCACAAGATGCCTGTTGGCACTGAGCCAGCTGTGTGGTCAGGTGGCACACCCAAACCATAGCTTAGTTTCTCTCTGCTGCTGTAACACGCGACCCAACTTTACGGCCTCAACAACAGAAATTTGTCGTCTCACAGTTCCGAAGGCTAGCTACCCAGAATCAGCAGCCCTAACTTGATCTGGGCCCCAGATCAGAGAGGCAGGACTGTGCTCCCTGCCAAGGCTCGAGGGACGAGTCTGCGCCCAGCCTCCTCCAGCTTCGGGGCGCTGCAGGCATCCCTTGACCCAAGGCCGCCTCGCTCCTGTCCCGGCCTCCGCAGTCGCGTGGTCTTGTCTTCAGTCTGTGTCCGGCCTCCCTCTGCCCCTCTGTTCCAAGGACACTTGAGACTACATTTAGGGCACGCTCCCCATCTTGAGAGCCTTAGTAATCCTGTCTGCAGTGTCCTTTTTCACATTGTGAGGGAACTTTCACGGACTCTGGGGATTAGGATGTGGTTATCTTTTGTGGGGCTGTTATTCAGCCTGTCATACCACCTGCCCCCCCTAATTCCCACCCGTGCCCCCAAGTTCTACATAAGGTAAGGGCCAGCTTCTCTCCCTCTCAACTTCCTGAATCTGAGGGGACCAGCTGCTTAGCACTTTCTCCCTTGTCGCTCTCTGCCAGCCGCGTTAGCAGCAGGGTCCTCGGGATCTTGCTAGTCCTGCGGTCAGGCTACCTTCTTCCCCCAAGAACACGGCCTGGGGGTGGGGACAGGGAAGGTGGGGTAAGAGAGGCACAAGCCTTAAGTGGAGCAGAGCCCAACTGGGCCAGTTTTGTGACCGCGAGAATCAGGTGGTTTGGCTTTTGCCTCGCCTTGACCAGGGCAGAAAACGTCTTGCCTCTGCCTTGCCGTTGGCATTTCTAGACTATAAAGTCAATGAGGACAGAAAGTGGACCCGTGCTTATCATCCCTGGTGTCCCAGGAGGCTGGACGCTCAGTCACATCTGTCTCCCCCACCTTGGCTAGCTGCCGCCAGCCCGCGCTCTTGCCAGCATCCAGGGCGGGTTTGGTGGCTCCGGGCATGGCGCCAGGTGTCATCAGTGTCACCACTGCCACCCCGCAGCCTGCGTTGGGGTGGAGAGCGCGTTCCCGGGGCCCTCATCTGAGTGCAGAGTTGAGTCCCGGGCCACGTACAGAGCTGGGGTTCTAAGAGGCGTGCGCTGTCCTGCGACCTTGGGGTGCCACTCGACGGCGAGGGCTGGGGAGAAGTCACTGCAGAGAAGCCCGCGGCGCTGTGGAGGTCACGGCCGATAACCGCAGTTCCTACGTCGGCTCCTATCTGCTTCGAGCAGAAGGTGGGGCAGGGAGAAGTTACCTCCGTGGAGACCGAGCAGGACTGGAAACTTCCTGTCCACGGTAAGAACAGTTCTCTTGAAAGGAAATGAAAACCAGTTCCAGAGAGTCCCTGGGAGGTTTTTCCTGGTTGGAAACCTGTGCTGTGTCCTTGTGGAGAATAAGTCCGCCCGGAAGACAGGGGTCAGAACTCACCAGCCCATGTGAAGGTGGCTTCCCGAGGGAGGCCGGCCAGGACACAGATGAACAGTCTCTAGCTCCTTTCAGTGACTCAGCCATGATTTTCATTGTTTGTGTATTTGCTTCTGGACACGGACACTGTCTAGGAGTCTTTAGTGTCCCATTTTTGTACAGATACGCACAACTGAAGACCTTTTTTCAAACTCAGAATTGACAGAAGTCTTGAATAGGTACCGGGATAAAACAGAAGACTTACGGAGGTGATCTGAAGAACAAAGAGTCTGATACAGGCTAAAAATACATAGGGGACCCCTCCCCAAAAGGAGGGAGGGAGTTCTTTTTGAGTCTGGAACATTATTCAGCAAATATTTGTGGAGCATCTGCTGTATGGCAGGCCGGACACGGGGCTAGGAAGCAGGAATACATCCATGAAAAAGACCTGATCCAGCTCGGGAGTTTATAGTCTAATGGGGAGATGGGACGATTAAACACACAATTAAAGCTCAAAGTGTTAAGTGCATCAAAGAGTCCGTTAACCCTGTCTGGAAAGATCAGGAAAGGCTCCCCAAAGTGATGCCAGTATTGAGAATCAAATGAGAAATAGCACTTGGTCCAGAAAAGGGACCAAGAGTCTTCCAGGCAGGAGCAGAACGTGCAAAAGGCCCGAAGGTGAAAACATCATGGCGGATGGGGGTATGGGGTGAGCCAAGAGACTGATGGCTGAATGAGCCAGAGAAAGAGAAAGGCAGGTAAGCGTGTGTAGGGAAGAGAAGACGGTGAGGGGCAGTGGGAGGAAGCACGCAGTCAGTCCAGTCCAGCTTTCTCCCAGCCGGGTGACCCAGCCTCTGGGACACGGTAGCTGTTGTTACTGAAGGTGGGCTCCTGTCAGGCCAGTAAGATGCCTCATCCTTCCTGCTTTCTTCCTGAGCCTCCAGGAGACCGCAGCTCCTCACTCGAACAGCAAAACTGGGGGGAGGGCCTTCAGAAAGCTGTCAGGACCAGAGCCCACCATACTGCCTCCTGTCCCAGACCCGATTGTTCTAGGACTGAGAAGTTTGGGTCCTGAGAGCAGAAAGAAATCTTCCTTTCTAGCGGGGTTCTGGATCGATCCCCAACCCGGAACAGGTAATCAGATGCAGAGCTCTGATGTCACACCTTATCACCCAGGGAAAAAATCCCTGAGATCACCCCCCAAAAAAACACAAGAAATTTTAGAAATCACCTGACAAGAAATGTCAAGTAATACTGACTGGAAATCAGACCACAGCAGCTGCTTTCCACAGCTGCATCCCATGTGGCGACAGCCTCTGAACAAACTAAATGACTCTAAAAATAACCCGGAATGTAAAGCCCTTCAGGAGCGGGGTCTCTGACTGAGGTAGCCTCGGAAATGAGGAGGGGGGCAGTGGGCCATCAGATCAGTGGTCAGAGGCGCCTCACCGAGGGGGCTGGAGACCTAACCCGGGGACCTGCAGTTCCCCACCTGTACTGACTGATCAAACCTCATGGTAACCCATTTCACAGATGGAGAAAAAAACATGTTGGCATCTGAACTCTTTCAGACTAAGAATTCCGAACCTCAGCTATCATCCAAGCCCAGGTGACTTCCTAAGGCAAACAAAAGCAATGAAGTACAGAAATCAGTCACTTTTTCATCATTTCCTTCCTACGCCTGAGCCTGTTAGTGTGGAGGGAATTTGTGACACTTTCCTAAGAAGCAGCCCTTTTTTTAGTTGTGAAACCGAGACTGGGACTTTCTCCCCTAGTAGAGGAAAAAGTTGATGTCAGAAGGAAACACGCTCCACCAAGACAAAAGCAAAAGGGTGTTTGGTTGTTTTTTAATTGTGGGAAATTTTAAAAGATCTACCTATCTAGCCCCCCCAAAAAAATAGATAGGTTTTCCCATGCATAGAAAAGCATCAGCAATTTTTTTTTTTTAACTGCATTTTTCTAGTAAGAAAATGGATTCATCCCCGGTCGCAGTAGCTCTATAGTAATCATGATAATAGTACCCGCAAATGCTGGTTAAGCACTCAGGCAGGAGGCGCTCTGCTGAGAAAGCTCTTTGCCACGGCTCATGACTCTTTGATCTTCCCAAAATCTGGATGAGGGGGTTACTGCTGTTATCCCCATTTTATGACTGAGGAAGCAGGTGTTTGCAGACGTGCAGAAGTGTGCACCGCCTGTTTGGGGGGTGGGGTGTTGGGGACAGGGTTTGCCCCCGCACCAGCCACACTCCGGACTGACACCCTGGACGCTAAAGGGCCCTGGGTCTAGTGTTTATCAGGGAGGCAGCATGGACTGGTTATTGTTTTTTGTGGGGTTTTTTTAAGAGTCTTGTCGGTTTCCTGTGGAGATTTTCAGTTTCATTTGCATTTCACCCTTTCTGTTACTGGTGGTCGTTGTGCTTCCTTTTCCTCTCATAACCTGGATGAACGGGCGCTGACTCGGAGACCAGAAGCCCGGGTGGGGGTTTCACTTCCCCCACCAGCTGGTTCGACACCTCTTTGCGCTGGGTCTTCATCTGTAAAATGAAGTTGCAGGAGTGCACCAGGGACCCTCCCCTGTGTGACAAGTAGCCTCCTCCTCCTCTCCTCTCTCCCCTCCCCACCTTTCAGCTCTTCTCCTTTCCTCCTCTTCCCAGCCACTGGCAGGCCCACAGACCCTCCTTCTGTGTGCTGGGCGGTCGGGAAGTGGCGTGAGGGTGGGCTGCTGTCCAGGAGGCTCTGGGGACCCCGACAGAGTGAGGACAAGCTGGGTGATGTTGCTTGTTGGGACACATAGGCAGAGCTGGGGGCCCCGTCTAAACACTACAATGCTTTAACTCCTCTTAACAGCAAAAACCTTTAGGGGCGCCTGGGTGGCTTAGTCGGTTAAGCATCTGCCTTCGGCTCAGGTCATGATCCCAGGGTCCTGGGACTGAGTTCTGCATCGGCCTCCCTGCTCAGCAGGGAATCTGCTTCTCCCTCTGCCCCTTTCCCCTGCTTATGCTTTCATTCTCTTTCTCTTCGACAAATAAATGAATAAACTGTTTTAAAAATATATGTTTTTAAAGGTCTTCAGGAAACAAGGATAGTTTGGGACAGAATTCTTTCATTCTTTGATTCCCACACCAGTGGGAAACCTATTTTTTGGTCCAAAGGCTCTCTAATCCTGGGTTTGGTGGTTTCTGCTCACTATTAGGAGATGGCATCAGGCCTTCAGCGGTGGGATGGGGGTCGAGACAGAAAGTGGATGATACTCCATGAAGAGAATTTTTTGGATACCATTTTTAGTTAACTTTTTCTTTAACCACAGAACATAAAAGTATTTGTTTGCAGAGGATGTGTACATTGTATTAGATATGAGTATTTGGACTGTTTCGGGGAAACGGATTTATTTAATCCAGGTTGGCTGGTTAGGGTTCTGTGGACAGAGAAGTAATCACCACCCATATCTCAGCAAATTAATGTTTTCCCAAATCATTTGAAATCTGGAAGGGCATTCATTTCACGAGCACGTGTATTTAAGTATCCCTTAAAGCTCCGGTTCAGGAACACGGAAGCATCTTCTTTGAGGCACTGAAATTTCCTAACTTCCCCAGCCTTCTTTCCGTTTGTTCTTGATTGTGTGGGAATTTGTGGGCCTTGATCACAGAAAGTCAGCCTCTAAAAGAGGAAGACTGCTTTAATGTCGCTACCATAACGCTCCTTTTAGACGACAGAAGCGAAGTGCATCACTGGGGCCTTCTCGCCCCTATTTTAGGTGTGTTTCCAAGGAGTAGGCTGGTTGTCATGGTTTGGAAGAACTTCGCTGTCAGGATGCAGTCATACTAGAGGGAGGCACAGGCCATCTGTCCCTCAGGGAGAGGTCTTGAGGAAATAAATAGCCTCCCGGCCAGAATGTTTCAGATGTTTCTCTGCTCAAAGCAGAACTCAAGGTCAGACCATTTCTCAGGGCCCTCCTGTAGAATTCTCAGCTTCCAGAACTGAGGTTTGGTCTTTCAGGTCAGTGTATGGAAAGGTAGCATGTTGTCTTCAGGCTTCTTTCCTCAGTTGTACTAGTCAGGAAGGGGCTGCACAAAGGGGCTAATTCCCTGCCCCCGTCTTCTCAGCATCTTTGTCTTTCTGTTCCCTGTTCATTCTCCACCCCCACCATTCCACTTGCAAGGAGGATGAACTCTGCCAGTCATCTCTGAACACCGTAAGGTTAGAGTTCTGGAATGCAGGCATAAAAGCAGTTTGCATTTATTATTTTTGTCCAGAGTTTTTCTGTCGGTGGCTGTGGCAAGGCCTGCTTGAGAATTCTTCCCTACCCTGGGGTCCCAGAGTGGCTTCCAAGATTAGCACAGAGGACTCTTGGAATGGACACAGCACCTGTCCAGCAAGGCAGGCCCAGCTCTGTGGGTCAGGAAACAGCACTGCAGTCAGATTCCGTGTCTTCTCGTTCCTGGGAATGCCACAGCCCTCGCCACGGCAGCTGAGAGCAGAGCCCTTAGGAGTCAGCTCCTGCCAGCCCACACCCCCTGTCCCAGGCCTCTTATTCATCAGCGAGTTTCTCTAGTATCTTCAGCGAGTTTTAACCCCACAAAGTGTGATGCACCAGACCCGGGCAGATGCGTCATAAAGGGGAGACTTCGCCCTGTGGATAAAAAGGCATGTGTTCTTGCCCACGTTTTGCTATTTGCTGAGTTTTCAAAAACTTCCCAACCACGCCCCTTGGTCTTTGTTTGAGTTCAAAGGGAGGCATGTGTGCTAACAGGATGTTTCTGGGCTCAGTCCCCGTTGCATGCAGAAGGCCGACTTCGGGAGGTCCACTGGACATACTTTGCCTGAGCCCAGTGTCCAGGCCACCTGCCTCTGTGAGTGTCCCATCTCCTGTCCCATCTCTGGGTTACAGAGACGATTAAGACCAGTTTCTGCCCTCAAAGAGTCGTTTCATGAGTCTTTCCCTGTTCGTGTGGAAATACAGTTTGAGAGATGAGGTTGGGCTTCAAGTACCAACCCCCCCCCCCCCCCAAAAAAAAAAACCAAACCCACAAGCTGACGTTCTTTTCTGGAGCAGGAATCTGAGCAGGAACGTTGTCAGGTGCGGCAAACTGCTGCAGGCTAGTTCTTGCCGGCCTGGGTCTTAGGGTCCCAAATCCTATTTCTTGTGCCAGTGGGGGTAGCCCTCTCGCCCCCCTCTGCTTTAAGCACTTCTGGCCAATACAGTCCCCTGGTTTAAAGGGGGAAAAAATGAAAGAAAGCCTGCTATCCGCCCAAATACCCCCTTTCTTAATGTTTTTGTCTTAAACCAATCGCATCTCCTTAGCTGACCCAAAATCCGGATCCCCCATTCGCGTGCAGCACCCCCCACCCCCAGTTCAGTAAACCAGCAGATGAGCTAAGCCCCAGTCATCACCTTCTCCAGAAAAACAAACAAAAACAGCCGGAAGGAGGGAGGGCGGACGGGGGGTGGCGGGGGGGCGCCGTAGGGATGCATCCAGCTGGAGTCTGGAAGGGGGCCTGCGCTGCCGGCCCCTCCGTGGGCGTGCGTGTGCGCGTGCGCGTGCCAGCACACACGTGCCGCCCGCAGCGCCCCCGCCCCGGCCCGTCAGTGTCCCAGGGAATCGCTACTGCGCGCGTCGCCATGGCGACCAGGGGAGCGGCGGAGCTAAAAGCGGCAGCCTCGGCCGGCCCGCCTCCCCCGCCGCAGCCCACCCTGCGCCGCGCAGATTCTCTTTGTCTCGCTCGCTCGCCGCCGGCCCCCCTTCCTCTTCCCCGCTCATCCCTCCCTCTTCCTCCGCCTCCCGGCCTTTGTCGCCGCGCCCCCCACGCGCCCGCAGCAGGTGCGGGGAACCCGGGGCTGGGCCCGCCTTGGGGCCCTTAAGGCCTCCCTTGAAACCAGTTTTTTAAAGAGGAGGTTAGAACAGGAGCTGCTCTTCCTCACCTGGACGCCCACCCCTGGCTCATTGCCCTTCTGGCTGCGGCCGCCCGCGGCCACCCTCTCACCCTCTCGCAGGACCGGACCGGACCGGGAGGTCCCAGGCTGCCCACCTGGCCCTCCTCCGCCTCCACACCCCCACCCCTACCCACCCACCGTGACTGGGCGCTGGACGTCCTGCAGACTCCCTCCTTCCGGGCCTCAGAGAACTTGTCAACTGCAGGAGTTCCTCATCTAGATGGGGTTGCTGGCCCCGATCAGAATGGCCAGGGCTTGAGCTCCTTGGTGGGGGGCTGTGGAGTTGCCGTGTAAGCAGAACGAACCGCGCTCCTGTTAGCATCCAGGGTGACCTCTAATGAAGGGTGGCTGCAGTAGTGAGCCCCAACCCATACACCCTTCTGTTACCCATCTTTGTCCTCACGCAATGAAGCAGCTCTAATGGGTGGCCCAGCTTAAAATGGCAGATTGTCTTAGATTCTAGCTGATGCCCCCTTCTTTACCACAACAACAGAAAAAAGGAGGGAGGGAGGAAGAAAGGAAGGAGGGAGAGAGAGAAAGAAAGGGGGAGGAGAGAGAGAGGGAGTGAGGAGAGAGGGAGAGAGGAAGGAAGGAAGGAAAGGGGAGTGAGGGAGAGAGGAAGGAAGGGAGGGAGGGAAAGAAGAAAAGAAAGACATTTGTGACACACCATGGTCTAATTAGATTTTTTAAAAAAACGTATTCTGAATACTAGCTCTACCTATCCAGCACATAGTTAAGCATTTGGCTTACCTGTACGTTTTGGAATGATCTCTTCCATCTTCTGAAGGTCACAGACGTGAAATGATGAAACACTAACAGGAACCTCAGACCACTCTTGTCATGGCCAAGAGTCAGTAGCTCTCTAGTGGCCTCCCGTTTCCATAACATTCCATGGACCCACTGCCATCGCATCTACTGTTGACTTTTTAAAAGGTGAAGTTAAAATTTAGCATCACCTCCTCAGGAACATGTCACCTAATCCCCCCCCGCCCCACCACCAAAGTAGATCTGTGTGATTCCATAGCATTCTGTACTTTTTGTGTTCAGAGCTCTTCACAGAATTCTGGCTCAACAGTGGTGAGTGTGTAAGTCGTGTTTACGTAAGTGTCCACGCCGGACTCCTGGCTCCGTCAGGGCAGAAGCAAGGTGTGTCTTACACAGCGCCGTGTCCTCAAGGGGTGGCTGGCACTCAGCACTTAGTGTGTATCTGTTGATTCCAGAGATGAGGAGACGTGGACAGGAGGGTAATGACCGAGTGATGGGACCCGGGAGTCAGGAGGGGTGCCCATCTCCACGGCCCTCCTCTAAGCTCAGTGACCCTCCAGAGGCTCAACCCCTCCCGTACCGAGGACCTCTAGGACATGGCTCCAAATAATTTTCGTGTCACTATTCTGTGTTTGCAATGCATGACAGTAAGAAGCTTGATTAATCAGTTACCTGTGTATAAGGGAATGCTGCCACTTCCCAGAGCAGTTCCCAAGCAGCTGATCGGAACTGTTGTCTGCGGCAAGATAGGGCGAGCTCTCCTCCCCATCATTGCCAGGGAGGGAGACATTCTGGAGCTCTGCAGTGCCAGACGCACAGGAAACCACCTGAGCCTTAAATTTTTTTAAGATTTTATTTATTTATGGGCGCCTGGGTGGCTCAGTGGTTTGGGCCGCTGCCTTCGGCTCAGGTCATGATCCCAGGATCATGATCCCAGGGTCCTGGGATCGAGTCCCGCATCGGCTCTCTGCTCAGCCGGGAGCCTGCTTCCTCCTCTCTCTCTCTCTGCCTGCCTCTCTGCCTACTTGTGATCTCTCTCTGTCAAATAAATAAATAAAATCTTTAAAAAAAAAAAAGATTTTATTTATTTATTTGACAGAGCAAGAGCACAAGCAGGGGAAGCAGCAGGCAGAGGGAGAAGCAGGCTCCCCCTTGAGCTGGGAGCCCAATGTGGGGCTTGATCCCAGGTGCCCCTCCCTGAGGTTTAAAGCACCAAGGTCCAGGGGCCACACCCAGACCAACCAGTTGGTCTCTAGGACGGGAGCCTGAACCCTGTGGGGGCCCCTGTTCTGCAGATGCTTCTCTGATAATCCTGGTGTATGGTCAAGGTTAAGAATCATCGCTCCATGGGCTTCCCAGAGCGAGTGGGGACACTTACGCGCACCAAACCCAGAGATTTTATTTCAGCCTTAAAGCTGATGCTAATGCACTTTAGGCTGGACAAAGAGATTACTTGCTTTAGCCCACCTCAGATTGGCTCAGCGCTGGTCACAGAGCCTCTCCCCGCTTCGCCTTGAAAAGCCTGCAGGTCCCCTTCCGTGACAGTTGTTTAAAACAAATATGTAACCATCTAATCAGGGCACGAACCATTTTTCAGACTTGGCTGGGCAGCAGTGACCTAAATATTACTCAGGGTGTCTGACTTCCAGCCCCAGAGGAAGAGTGTACTTGGTTTCATTGTTTTCATGCTAATGAACTTGAACCAGTAATTCACAGTCCCCATCAGGACGGCTGCAGTCATTGGACGCTATGAAACAGTTCTTTCGACAGAAGGCAGTGGTATGGAGTTACTACAGAATTCGTCATTTGTCAGCAGAATCAGTTAACACACTCAATCTAATTTGTGGTGCCATCTTTTTCATTGTTAGGAGATAGAAACTGGAGGGGTTAGTGGAAACACCTCAGCCCTTTCATACCAGCCACGATGAATCTGGAAAGTGTAACTAAGCCATTGAGCCAACAGGTGTAGCTGCGGGTTGTTCAGCCCTCTCTCCCAGTAACCCTGTGGGCAGTAAATAAGGCCGGTGTTAGAAGCCACAAACGCTGTACACACACAGCAGGGAGCTCTCCGTCCACTGCCCTCCAAGACACTAGCTGCAATTGACTTTCTCCTAGAAGCGTTCCTGCACTCAAGGTCAAGGCAAATTTGGCTTGCAGCCCCCTGGGGACGCTTCCCACTGAACTCTCTTAGGAGACCTGGGGCAGGGAAATAAACATTGCCCTGGGGCTCTTAAGTTAGCGATGATGGAAAGAATTGGAGCTCTTCATGGCAGGCAGGAAGAGCACAGATGTGGTCTCCTTTCCAGCCGGCATGCTCCAGCCAGGATCCAAACAACCCATTTCTGGGAACTTAAAAAGTAGGAGAGCAGTCAGATAGACTGGAGACCCCATGGGGCCTTTGATGTGTCTACCAGCAGCAGCATGGTGAGTGGTTTCTGTGATGTGGGATTCCTGAGCAAGGAGGACTGGACCACCGCCACTGGTTCCTCTCTCTAATTAGAGGGCCAGAAATAGATGCCCCATCCCAGGAAAAGGGAAATAAGGCTGCATGGAATGTTTCATCTGTTGGAATATTGTTCTGTGCTGCCTGACAAGATTACTGAGTTCTCAGTTCTACAGCAGTGGCATTGAGTAAGAGTCTGAAAATTGATGCATTATGTACTCGCTTAAAATAGCAAATGCAGAATAGAAAAACCAGAGCTGCTCAGAAGTGTGCAGAACATACTGATAGAAAGGCCCGCTTCGCCTCTGTTATTAGCAGCATGAAAGGCTGTACCAGAGCAGGGGGCAGATTTCCCATCAAAAGCATTCGTGTGGTGAAGGCTTCTACACCACAGTGGGACGGGGGTGGGGGGGGCACATTTTTTTAGCGAACATAACCAAGTGCAAATCCTTCTGTTCTCAAACAGGTGATAGAAAGTGGGCAGTTTTGTTTCTTTTCATGTCAGTGTTCTGGAGTTGGTTTATGAAATGGTTGCTTCTGTTTTAAACTCTTTGAATTCCCCTCAGAACAAAAATCCCCAGTCACTTGCTGCCTAATCAGAGAGATCCTCTGCCGTGGGTTGCAGTTGCCTGGATGGGCAGCAAAATTTAGTCAGAGTGAGGTGGGGAATGTATGAAAAGAACTGTGTCGTCATCCTTTGTCAGCCCAAATGGAATTGGTTAAACACCCAAGAACAGGTTGAGGGGGCCTTCTGGAATCAGTGGCGTGGCGCTGGAAGGCGGCAGAGTGGCCTCCAAAGGGGCTGGCCATGGTCAAGCCCAGAGGCCTTGACAGGCGAGGGTTCTCAGCCTCATCTCCGTTGTTCAACCAACATCCTGAGCACGACACCCTCCTTCCCTGAGGCCCTTCACTCCACTAACAGATGTTCTCAGAGCACGTGCTTCTCACTGGGTACCGCACCAAAGCCACCTTGCCTACATTTTCTCCAGCTCTCCCCAGAGCCCTTTGGAAGGAAGGGCATCACCCCCAGTTAATTATCCCTGTTTAGAAAATGGCTTCCAAGGGCCAAGTGATCGGCCAGGCCAGACAGCTGGGTTCAAACCTGAGACCACCTGATTCCAAACTGGATGTTCCCTCCGCCGTGCCCCATTGTCTCCTCTCTTGATTAAGCGACATTCCCAGAAATACAAAGAAACCTGCAAGGCCCCAGGCCCCGTCTCTTCCCAGCTGCTGCCGCCAGCTGGAATGTCCGGCTCCCGAGTGTGGAAGTTAGTTGGTCGGTGTCCCAGAGAAATCACTTTTTCCAGGCTTGGCAAACAGCCCCTCCACCGGGACTTGAGCTAACGGTTCAGTAAAACGTAATTTGCTGATTGTCATGGGACACTGACCAGTTTCCAGATTCCTATAGGCCACCAGTTTGACAGAACGTGGTGTCCTATTTGCAAAGCCCAGACTTCTTGTCATTTTTCTTTTGGTCTTCCCTTTGTCATTTGTACTGGTGCTCCTAGGAATACCGGTTTGTTTGTTTGATTATATTTATTTGACACAGCAAGCAACAGAGCTGCAAGCAGGGGGTGTGGCAGAGGGAGAGGCAGGCTCCCTGCTGAGCAGGGAGCCTGATGCAGGACTGGATCCTAGGACCCTGGGATCATGACCTGAGCAGAAGGCAGAAACTAGCCACCTAAATGCCCTAGGAATACTGTTTTTAAAGTTTGGACAGTTTCAGGGGCGCCTGGGTGGCTCAGTGGGTTAAAGCCTCTGCCTTCAGCTTGGGTCATGATTCCAGGGTTCTGGGATTGAGCCCAGCGTCAGCTCTCTGCTCAACAGGGAGCCTGCTTCCCCCTCTCTCTCTGCCTGCCTCTCTGCCTACTTGTGATCTCTGTCAAATAAATAAATAAAATCTTTTTAAAAATAAATAAATATAAAATAAATAAGTTTGGACATTTTCAGATAACAATTGCTGCAAAGAATGTTAGGGAAAGTGTTAAAAAAAAAATATATATATATATATATATATAAAGGGTTTGAAACGTGAAGGGACCCGAATGGAGGAGAGCAGCGGCCAGGTTGGAAAAGGCACGGTTGCTCAGGTGGGCCACTGGACTTGCCATGGTGACATGGGATTCTCAAATTCTAGGCTTATCTGCCTAATAGAGCACAGCAGTACAGCAATATCGTAAATAACAGTTTTATAACAGAGTCCACATACAGAGTAGGATTTGTGAAACAGCTGTGATATACAACTACCTTACTGGGTAGGTTTCCCTTAAGAGAAGGAGAGCAATAAGGTGTGTACCCCCTGAGTGTACATCATGTGTAGTGAAACCCTTTGGACAGTTTTCCAGAGGAAGTCAAGCTCAGCAGTGTCCACAACCAGACTCCTTGTCTCAGTCTCTCCCATCGCCCACGCTGAAGAGCTGGGAACGTGACAGACCTTTCACCGTCTACATTCATCAGTCACAGATTCTCGGTCTGAGGCATCTCTCGCACTTGGCCTGTCTTTGCCCTCTTGCCAAGCACCGTCCTCACTCCCTCAGCTGGCAGTATCCCAGCTGGTTGTCCACCCTGAATGCCCACATCAGTCGCTCGTTCATATTGCCTGCTTCCTCGCGGTCAGTTTCATGTTTTCACTCTTGAAGCACGTCCTGTAAGCCAGACACCCTTTGAGGCACGGGGGATATGGAAAGACCCGGTTCCCATGAGGCTCACCTTTGGGAAGGAGGTGGGAGCCACAGGAAGACAGACAGTAAGCCAGCCAAGAGTGAGACACGTCAGTTTCAGACAGTGGTACCCATACAGAAGAAAACAAATATTATCTATCTCCCAGGGGGCACCTGGGTGGCTCAGTCAGTTAAGCATCTAACTCTTGATTTCAGCTCTGATCATGCTCTCAGGGTCGTGAGTTCGAGAGCCGCATTGGACTCTCCTTCCCCTTCTCCCTCTCCTTCTGCCCCCCACGCCCGGCTTGTGCAGTCTCTCAAAAAAAAAAAATTAAAAAAAAAAATAAGAATCCTTAAGGGTGTCCCATTGCCTACAGATCTAAGCCTAAACTCCTTGCCTGTCATCTACCCCAGCCTATCTGGCCGGCCTCAGCTCCCACCACCCTCTCCCAAACGCACTTCGATCCTGAACTCTGGGCCCATGCTGGCCATTCTCCCTGCATTCTCTAAATCTCACTTTCAGATCAAGCTTCAGGGTCATCTCTGTCTGGCCAAGGCCTCCTCACCCTCTGAGGGGCAGTTCATTGCCTCCTGTCTACAGGGTTCTGGAGATCTGTGTGTGCTGGAGAAGCCAGGTGGGCTTCAGGGAGGAAGCACATAGTTAGAGCTTGGGGGGTGTCGTGAAAGGAAGGAGACACAGCGGCCATGCTGGGCAAGCCCCCTGGGCTCACCCTGAGCCTGTTCGCACAGGGACTCGGCACCATGTTCTGGAGCTGCTTTCCTCCACGTCTGTGCAGAGTCATGTGAGGAAGAGAAAGCAGTTCTCGATCAGGGCGCTGAGAGCCGGGTTTGTTCAGAGAGCGTGTCTGCCTGGCAGAGCCCTGGGCCACACAGGCCAGGAGGCTGCACCAAGCCCTCCACCCTGTGCTTCCTGCACGCACCCCCTAGCCCTCGAGTGATACTAGCTCTAGTACCTTAGATGATAGCCGTTTGTTCGGTCGCCTCCCCCCCAGGCTGTGAGCTCCTGGAGAACCAGGCTGTTTTATTCTTTATCTTGCAGCCCAGAGCCTTAGACTCAGACATTTGATGTCAACGTGTTTCAAAACAACTGAGGAATCCCTGAGCTTGTTAATAGAACAACACTGTTGAAAATTGCCATCCTTGGGCGCCTGGGGGGTGGGGCCTCAGTCGGTTAAGTGTCTGCCTTTGACTGGGGTCATGATCTCGGGGTCCTAGGGTTGAGCCCCGTGTTGGGCTTCCTGCTCAGCGGAGAGGCTGCTTCTCCCTCTCCCTGTGCCTGCTGCTTCCCCTGCTCATGCTTGCCCTCTCTCTTTCTGAAATAAATTTTTATTAAAAATGCCATCCTTAAAAAAGAAAATTCCATCTTCTAAGGCCAAGCCCAGTGAAAATAATTAATCTTGTATATACGTTCTTTTCATGAGTCTCCTTTCAGTACACGCATCCCCGGTATGTTTGTGGGGAGCCGGGACCCCCTTCAGTGCTCCGTTCGCAGGTGGGGGACTGCCATCTCTGTCAAGTGACCCACGGCCACCACAGATCGAAGTCCTGACGCTCCTTGACCCTCGGGGGCTGAACAGGCGGATATAGAATGGTGTCCCTGACAAACCAGTAGAACCCATCTGTTCAGAGGAAGATGTGAGTCCTGGGGCATGTTCAGTCCGGTCTTACTTAGCACCTTCATTAACGATGTGAGTAGAAAATAAACACCAGCATTCACAGATGGTGCTAACTTTGGAGGTGCTTTTAACAGAAGCATCAAGACAGAAGTAGAAATTTAAGCAGGAAACACCAAAGATGTTAAAAAAAAAAAAAAAAGAACTCTCAAACAGATTTTTTTTTTTTTTTTTTGAGTAAAATAAAGCCCCTTCCAGCACAAGCACGGAGACAAGAAGCTGAAGGGAGAGTGGGAAAGAAGGGAGAGCTCTGAGAGAAAGGTGGGGAAGAAGGGCTCGCAGATCTGGCCCCTTGTTAGAGATGATGGGACACGGCCCACGTGTCCCCCTGACCCAGCCTGTGAGGCAGCCCCGTTCCCAGCAGCTGTCCCATTTGTTCTGTGGTAGGCTTTTTTGTTCGGTTTGGTGGTGTTTTGTCTTGTTGCTTCTGTGTTTGGTTCTTTCTGCATATTTGAGGGAACTGCGGCTCTGGTTTTGTTCTTACCATTTGGTTTTGAAAGGCTTCATTTTCCCTCGCATTGAGCATAAATTTGGGCATTTTGGGAGGGACAGAGGGATGCAGCCTTTAAATAGAGTCCAGATTCCAAATATATAAAGCAAAATGAAGCCTCTCACCACCGCGGTCTCCGATGGTAGGAGGGGGAGACAAATCAGAGAAGCCAGCGGCAACCCCCCGGCCTCCGGGGCTGAGCTCCCCTGAGCTGCTTTCAGCGTGCAGAGGCCACAGGAGGCCATGCCCTGCTCCACCTTGCCAGGGGACAGCTGCCAACACACAGAGAATAGGAACCTTCTGGTTGACAGAGACAGAAACCAGGGTGTCCAGGGAGAAACAGTCTTCCTCGGGGACTCCGAATGGAAAGTCAAGACCCCAGGATGCACCAGGGAGTAGTCAAAACAGCGCACAGACTCTCCAAGCCCCAGGACAGCGCCCCATCCTTTGACTGCCTGGAACCAGCCGTGCCTGGCAACATCAACCATCTTCTGGCCCAAGAGTGAGAGACGCAAACACCAGGAAAGGGAAACAGACAAGCGGCTAAAGTGCGCATGGGGGGGGGGGGGGGCGTGGCCCCAGGCAAGACCGTCCCAGCCTGGGTCTCGTTCTAGCAGATTCTGAAAGCTTTTGTACCTGACTAAGGAGCGCCAGGGGTGGAGGACTCCTACCCCTGCTGCACGAGCTCTAGAAGAGCGTGGGGACTGGGCAAATGGGGGTACCCCTCCCGAGACCCACACCCTGGGGCTGGGTCTAGTCTCCCCACTCCGCGGCTGGGAGGAGCTGCGTGACCCAGCGGAGCTTCCCTGTCCTCGTCTGCAGCACAGGCATCATCAGCGCCTGCGAAGTTTCGGGTGAGGATTAAAGGAGGGGACCCAGGTAGTAAAACGCTTCCTCTAATGCCTCGTACACGGCAGCTTCTTGATAAATGCGTGACGACGGTCAGCCTCCCCTGCTCCCATCTAAGACACCCTTACATCTACACAAGGTACGCTACTAAGCAGTACCAGCCTTCGCCGGCGCGTCTCTATTTATACATGTGCGTGTGTTTCCAGACTCCGTCAGTCCAAGTGTTCTTGTTTCCAGAAGGACTTGCTCAGCAGTGGGGCAGGGGCACCTCATATGGGAGAGCTTGGATTGACTAAGCAAACTAGGCCTCTCATACCCAACAGCCAAGTTGTGAACGCAAAGGAAACGTGCCCAGAGGAGATTAGAAGGGCTCCTCCAGCGAGCGCACGGATGGTGAGAAAGCGACTCGGCCTGATTGCTGACATGGAGAAGGGTCTCCGGGTCCCGATAGAAGATGAAGCCAGCCACGACGTTCCCGCAAGCCAAAGCCTAATCTAGAGCAAGGCCCCAACTCTCTTCAGTTCTATGAAGGTTGAGAGAGGGATGAAGCTGCAGAAGAAAAGTCTGAAGCCGGCGAGGTTAGTTCATGAGGTTTAAGAAAGGAAGCATTTTCCATTACAGAGAAGCAACAAGAGGAAGCAGCAGGTGCCGAGGCAGAAGCCGCAGCAAGATCTCCGGGAGATCCAGCTCAGATCCTTCATGACGGCGGCCACGCCGAACAGCAGATTTTCAGCGTAGACAAAACAGCCGTCTATCGGAAGACATCATCATCTAGGACTTTCATAGCTAGAGAGGAGAAGTCAGTGCAAAGCTTCAGAGGACAGGCCGACCCTCCTGTTGGGGCTAATGCAGCGGAATCTGTCTACAACATCGTTGTCTACTGAGCAGCTTCAGCCCACTGTTGAGAGCTACTGCTCAGGAAAAGATACATTTCAAGATACGGTGGCTCGCTGATGACGCACTTGGTCACACAAGAGCTGTGAGGGAGACGGATCAAGGATTAATGTCAGCTTCCAAGTCCGGTTGCAGAAATACATTTCCTAAGGCTCTGCTGCCACAGGTGGTGATTCCTCTGACGGACCTTAGAGAGCAAAATAATGAAAACCTTCTAGAAAGGATTCACCATTCTTTCCTGATGCCATTAAGAACATTTGTGATTGGGGCCCCCAGGTGGCTCAGTGGGTTAAGCATCTGCCTTCGGCTCAGGTCACGATCTTGGGGTCCTGGGATCGAGCCCAACGTCAGGCTCCCTGCTCAGGGAAGAACCCGCTTCTCCCTCTCCCTGCCGCTCCCCTGACTGGTACTCTCTTTCTCACTATCAAATAAATAAAATCTTTTAAAAATTAAAAATAAAAAAAACAGAGGCGCCTGAGTGGCTCAGTGGTTTAAAGCCTCTGCCTTCGGCTCAGGTCATGATCCCAGGGTCCTGGGATCAAGCCCCGCATCGGGCTCTCTGCTCTGCAGGGAGCCTGCTTCCCTTCCTGTCTGCCTGCCTCTGCCTACTTATGATCTCTGTCAAATGAATAAATAAAATCTTTAAAAAATAAATTAATTAAATTTAAAAAGAACATTTGCGACTCATGGGAAGAGGTCAAAATCTCAACATTAACAGGAATTTGGGACAAGTAGATTCCCACCCTCACCGAGGACTTTGAGGGGTTCAAGACTTCCGTGCAGACGTGGCAGAAACGATAAGAAAAGTAGAATGAGAAGTGGAGCCCGGGGAGGGACGGAGTTGCTGCAACCTCATGACGAACCCTGAGCGGGGGAGGAGCAGCTTCTCACAGAGGAGCGAAGAAGGTGGTTTCTTGAGATGGAAACTGCTTCTGGTGACCACACAGGATTTAGGACATGACACAGGCCTGGTTGGTAAAGCAGGAGCAGGGTTCCAGAGGACCGACTCCCGACCTTGAGAGAAGGTCAGCTGTGGGTAAAATGCTACTGAACCGCACTGCCTGCTATAGAGACAGCATTCCTGAACGGAAGAGTCAAACTTCACTGTTGTCTTATTTTAGGAAACTGTCACAGCCACCCCGACCTTTGGCAGCCAGCACCCCGATCTGTCCACAGCTGCCAACAGCAAGGGGAGACCCTTTCACCAGCAAAAAGAGTACAACTCGCTGAAAGCTTGGGTGATGGTTAGCATTTGTGAGCAATAGAATGATCTTTTTTTCCTTTTTTAAAGATTTTATTTGACAGGCAGAGATCACAAGTAGGCAGAGAGGCAGGCAGAGAGAGGGAGAAGCAGGCTCCCCGCTGAGCAGAGAGCCCGATGTTGGGCTCCATCCCAGGACCCTGAGATCATGACCTGAGCTGAAGGCAGAGGATTTAACCCACCGAGCCACCCAGGCGCCCTGTAGCTGCATTTCTAAATTAAATCCAAGAAGTCACCTTTAACAGAGCTTCACACGCCTGGGTCTACACACCACGTTCGTGTTTTCATGTTCCCACCTTTCTTCTTGGCTGCTTTTGTCCCTCTTGTCTACCTTGCATTAGATGAAGGGGAGCGTCTTTCCCACTTCCTTCTACTTCTTCCTGTCCTGTACGTTTCAGCTGAGCGTTCTTGTTTCCCATTCGTTTTCTTCACGCCCGTGCAGGTCTTAGGAAATCCAGAGTTCATCAGGGTCATCCCCACGTCCTCCCAGCTGCAAGGACCCAAGTCCCTGCCTGAGAACCACCACCCTATCTGCCATGTTGTTGTTTTCCAGGACTTTATTTAGATCCGTGCTCAACTGAACCCCCAAAGTTAGTCATTTTCATTTTTATTCTGATTATTATTATTTACAGTGAACGCTTGTTTCGATTTACCTTGGTGTCTGAGTCGGTCAGGGTTCTGCCTGCACAGCCAGGCGATTGGCTGGGTGTAGAATTCCAGGTTGACGGTTACTTGCCTTCAACGCTTGGAAGAGTCTGTTTTCATTATTTCTTCACATCTGATGAGAAGGCCTCCTCTTCCTTTGCAAGTAATGCATCTTTTTCCTCTGGGTGTTCTTGTGGTTTGCCGTTTGGTGATCCACATTGAGTTTGCTCTTCAAGAGGTTAAAAGAAGGAAGCTTGAGGTCTCAGGTCTTTTCTGGAAAACTGTGTGTTTTCCCACACAGTTATTCCTTTGCCAATTTGCCAGGCCTGAAGGTAGACTCATGTGACCCTTTTCTAGATTGTGCAGCCTGCTGGGGCTCAGCCTCCTCCCAGACCTCAGACCTGGGCATGACGCCTGCTCAAGCCCGCATGTCCCCAGGCCTGGCATTTGCTGGACCCCAGCCTCGTACTCCCTCCTTTCTTCTAACTCCAGGAGATTATCCTTGTTTTCCTTCAGCCTCCACTTTGATTTTATGTATTCTTTCTGTGGAATTCTGTTCATATTCCCAGACACCAGCAAGCCATCAGGGAAGCTTGTCAGCTCCCATCATGCCGATGGAACGAGCAGGGCCCCGTTGTTCACTGTGGGCTGTGAGAGAACAGTGGACACAGAGAAACACCCGGCTTAGCCCAGGGTGGGGGCAGGCGGTTCTCAAGAGCTCTGGGGAATGACTGAAGGGATTTTAGCAGGAGAGGGACAGGATCCTTTTGTGCCTTGAGAAGATCTCTCTGATGACAATGTGGAGGACATGTGTGAAGGGGGGAAGGGGGCAAACTGAAGGCAGAGGGACCTGTTGGGAGGCTACATCGGGGCTGAGTTCCAGACTATGGTGACAGCAAGGGAGTGAGACGGAGAAAATGCAGTGAACCAAGAGGTTGGTGACTCACTGTGGGCAGCGGATGGAGAGGAGGGATCCAGGCTGACTTGTGACTTCCAGGCCTCCGTGCCCGGGCCGGTGATGACCACGCTCGCTGTCCTAGGCCTGATGAGAGGAGGGAGCCAGTTTTGGGGAAGGGGCCAAGAGGATGAGCTCAGCATTGGACACATGCAGACCCAGCTCAGGGGATTTGTCTGTAGGTAGAAGCAGATCTGTGCTTGGACCCCATGCCCAGATGGGGACACGGACTGGGTAGCTGTCACGGAAACCACAGGCATGGGGTGACAGTACTGTGGGTAATGTCTGAGACGCGAAGGACTGAAGACAAAACTTAAGGAGTAAGACAATACTCCCGTGGGAGTCCTTCCTTAGACGCCAGTCCAGACGTCCCCACCTCTGGAAGCCCAGGGCGGCTGAAGTGGCCCTCCTCTGTGGGTCCCGTGCGCATCACCCCGTCAAGAACGGGAGCGCCTTGGGCGCCTGGGTGGCTCAGTGAGTTAAGCCTCTGCCTTCAGCTCAGGTCATGATCTCAGGGTCCTGGGATCCGCCCAGCATCAGGCTCTCTGCTCAGCGGGGAGCCTGCTTCCTCCTCTCTCTCTGCCTGCCTCTGCCTACTTGTGATCTCTGTCTGTCAAATAAATAAATAAAATCTTTAAAAAAAAAAAAAAGAATGGGAGCGCCTTGAGCTGGGGGCCCAGCCAGGGTAGCTGCTCAGTGAAGAGCTGCCGGGCAGACAGCTGGCCAGGGAGAATGATCGGCGAGGAGAAAGCAGAGGCAGGGCCACAAATAGGGGACGTGGGTTTCTGCCCACCAGACCTGGGAGCAGACTCTGTTCAGTGATGTGGAGGCAGACATGGGGCCGCAGAACAAGCTGCCTGCCGAGAGCGGTGTCGTGACGAGGGAAGTTTTCTCTTCTAACTAAAAATGGTGACCCCATACCTCACCAGCAGTAACCCAGACAGGACTCGGGACACCAGGAGTTGGGATACCCCACTCTCAGGACCAGGGACGCTGGCCTCAGTCTCGCTTTACAAGTGACCCCGACCCGAGTAGCCCTTCAGCCCCAAGAAAAACAGAAGTAGCATTTCCCAAAGTCGGGTTTTGAAAGACTAGCCTTGTGTGGTTTGACACAGCAGAGTGGGGCTTGCTTCCTGACGCGAAACGCACAGAGACAGCTGCACACATAAGCTCAGGCTGTCCTGTCGGTAGTGCGTCCCCAGCCACCACCCAAGCCAACACGTTGTATCCTAGGGGCACCCAGACAGAGAAGGGCCTGACTCTGGGCCCCGGGAGTCCTGCACGAAATGCTGACCATACCTGTCACCGCTTGGAGAGGCATCTATTTACGACCTGCCTGCGTCTGGTGCAAGGCGAGCTTCCTCCCACCACATCCTGTGTGCAAACCCGAGGGCGCAGGTCGCATTAGCCTCACACTCGGGAACACCTCGCCGGCCCCCAGAGAACGTGCTCACCAGGGCACAGCACTGCACCCCACACCCCCTCATTCCCCCTTAGAGCGCATTTATCCAAACGGGGTCACCACCCCTCTGATGGGGAATGCCGGCAACGCCCTTGAGAAAGTGGCCCGCTCGTTTCTGGGTGGGTGGGAATCTCCCCGTCCCAGCTGCAGGGGGCTGGACAGGAGTGGACACTTTCTGGGCCGATTCAGCTCCCAGGGAGACTTTGGTTGCCCCTTTCTGTGCAGGACCTACAAAGAAACCCCACAGCTCATGCAGGGACGCCCGTTGCTGGGGTCTTGCATTTACCCAGGGATTTCCCTAATGAGGACTGGCGTCTAAATGCAAAATGAAGGAACGTAATTCGATAAAGGCCATTTGCCTGCAGTGATGGCTTGGAACAGATGAAACAAGATGAAAGTCCCCAAGTTTGCTGAGCCATTAAATCCTGTAACAGAAGACGGGGAGGAAAGCAGCCCTCCCCTTGCCGCCAGCCTCCAGCGGCAGCTGTCACTGGGCTTGGCATGCCATCGGAGGGAGACACCCCGCCTCCATCTATAAAATCTGCCTTTTCTTAAAAAGATGAGGAAGTCACTCTAGTGCTCTAAAGATTTCTAGTGTGGTGAAGCTCCAGCCGGAGAGGTCAGCTGATGCTCCCAGAAGGTCCACTTCCTGGCCGCCCCTGGAACCCAGCTACTGCTCTGTCCCCAAAACAAGCACAAGAAACCCCTTGCTGGTCTTAGAGCCATTTTTGGTTGAGTGTGAGATGAAAAAGAAAACAGTTTGAGGGCAAGGTCTTATTTGTCCTCTATTCAAGATTGTATAGGGGCACCTGGGTGGCTCAGTCAGTTACGCATCTGCCTTCGGCTCGGGTCATAATCCCAGGGCTTGGGATCGAGCTCTGCATCAGGCTCCCTGCTCAGTGGGAAGCCTGCTTCTCCCTCTCCCACTCCCCCTGCTCGTGTTCCTACTCTGTCAAATAAAAAATCTTTAAAAATTTTTTTTCCTTATTTTATTGTAATGCGCACACGCATGAGCAGGGGAGGGGCAGAGGGAGAGGCTCGCCTGCAGACTCTGCATGGAGCACGGAGCTCACGCTGGGGCTCCATCCCTCCACCCTGAGATCCTGACCTGAGCCGAATCGGATACTCAACTACACCTCCCAGGAGTCCCGATCAGTCTTTCAGAGGAATCCACTTTTTGTTTTCGTTATCGTGGTTTAAAATACACAGAACGTAAATTTACCATTAGTCAAGTTTAGTACAGTCGCCGTGCTATGCAGCCATCACTGCTGTCTAGTTCCAGAATATTCTCGTCACCCCAGAAGGAAACCCCATACCCTTCAAGCAGTCCCTCCACACCCCACCCCTCTGTTTCTATCCCCGTGGATTTGGGTGTTCTGCGCGTTTCCTGCAAGTGGAATTACACAACACACGTCTTTTGTGTCTGGCTTCTCTCAGCATGTGTTCCAGGGTCCTCTGTGTTGGGGCCTGTCAGTGCTTCCTGTTTACGGCTCAGCGATATTTCGCTGCGCGGATATGCCACTCCGTCCCTTCATTGGCTGACGGATATTTGGGTGATTTCTGCCTTCTGTGAATTGTCAGTGAAGCGGCCGCAATCATTCTGGTAAATGTTGTGTGAACTTCTGCTTCCAGTTGTCTTGGACGTGTCTCCAGGAGTGGGAGGAATTGCTGGGTCGTGGGGTAATGATTCTCTGTGTGACTTACTGAGGAGCCGCCAGACTCCATCCACGCCCTCCCACTTTGTCCGCCGGCGGTGGCTGTGTGCGGACAGCGCCGGCAGGCGTTGCCCAGCCCAGCCCTGAGGACCAGAAGGCTGTTCTCCTTGCAGCCCACACTGTTCTATCCTAAAACCATCACATGTCGCCCCTCGCCCCCCACTTCTGCCCACGCCCCACAGCACCCCATGAAGACAGGTTGGGAATCCGGACAGGGCCGCTCGGGGCTATGCCGAGGGAAGGAGCAGGAGCGGCGGCACGGACTGTCACTTACGTTGGGAAGAGACTATTCCTTTGCTAAGGGGCAGGCCTCCCTTGCAGAACCTCCCATCGTACAGGCTCTCTGGCCACTTTCCCTTTGGGATGAACTTCACGGGCTGAGCCTGCTTCGGCCCGCAGTGAGCCCGGCCTGTATGAGTATTTGGAGTTGGCGGAGTTGTGTTGCTGGGGGCAGGGAGCGGCGTGCAGAGCAGGGGACACGAGGCCTGCTCACCACACCAGCGCCTCGTGAGCCCTATAAGGGCCCTCGCTGCGCTCCAGGACTCGCATTCTGGAAGTGGAGCCCAGACCGTGGGCTGCGGCTGCTAGAAAGGCTAGCGGAGATGCTTCCAGCCCTGCCCGGCATAGGGAGCAGCAGCCTGGAGCTCTGGTTCTCTGCCTGGAGCCTTTTCTCTCCTACAGCCCCTACCCGGGGGGCTCATTTACAAGGTGAAGTTGGGCCGTTGTGACTCCTTCTGCGATCTACGTAACCGGTTGCTCTTCCATCTCCCACCAGCCTCACCCCTGCACTGAGAGTTTAGAGCAGATGCTAGAGATGCCCAGAGCCCGGAAGAGGGAGGAAGAGTGAAGTCAGGGGCCACACTGTGTGGACACCGAACTCAGGGCTGGGGAGGGCTGGAGTCAGAAGGACCCTACTGAAAGTAGCATGTCCCAGTGGTACAAACCTGAGAACATGGGGGTCGCTGGTGAGTACCATCCCCCCCTTTGTTTGGAATGTGGCCCTTTTAGAGCCATGTCCTGAGGACTTTCTCTAGACCCCACTGCCATGGAGTGGGTGAGGGGGCACAGATGCAGAAAGCGGGGGACAAGGGCCTGTCCCCAGCAGTGCCTGAGGGAAGACATGCGCCCAGCACCAGGCAAGGGCAAAGGGGACACTTCTACCAGAGCCAGAAGAGGGACATCCCCAGGGGTTGTGATTCCAGTTCAGAGGGACCCAGAGGCGGTGCCAGGTTGACAAGAGGGACCAGGAGGCGGACTACGCCGGGGAAGGTGCAGGATCCAGGTCCTGGAAGCATCTGCAGCCACAGGCAGGGCTGCAGCGGGGGTGAGGGGGGTTTTCCTTGCCCTGGGCCAGCATGACGGTGGGGACCGGGAGCGCAGGGCCCACACCGAGACCCCACACAACAGCCCTGGCTCCCCCAGATCAGAGCAGTGCCTGAGTCACTGCCTCCGCTGGGCTCTACTTATGTCCAAGTCTAGTTAAAAATATCTGTCTAAGCCAAGGTTTTAGCTGCAGCTGACAAGACATTAAGTATTAGATACTTAATGCCCACAAGTGATAACCACGAGCCTCCTCCTGCTCCGCGGTCTGCCTCTGGGACAGACCAGGGAGAAGGCAGGCCGGGAAGAGGCAGGAGGAAGCCCGAGGCGGGCATCCTTGGCCAAGTGCAGACAGGTGCTGGGAAGCCCCCGCTGTGGCGCGGAGACCCCGCGTCAGAGGGGCTGCGCCTCCCCTCGGGCCAAGCACGTGCCCAGAAGGCACCTCGCACACACCTGGGCACAGCGAGCTACGTGCCCTGCCAGCCCACCCAGCACCTGGGATCCCGGCCAACACAGGCCCTCCTCCTTGCACCTCTGGCTCCGAGAAAGCTGAGGGGCAGGAGCCGCGGTGTGGGGGTGTGCCATTGTGCGTGAGCGCACTGGGGGGGTGTGCCATTGTGCGTGAGCGCACTGGGGGGGGGGTGCCATTGTGCGTGAGCGCACTGGGGGGGGTGTGCCATTGTGCGTGAGCGCACTGGGGGGGGTGCCATTGTGCGTGAGCGCACTGGGGGGGGTGTGCCATTGTGCGTGAGCGCACTGGGGGGGTGTGTGCCATTGTGCGTGAGCGCACGGGAGGTGCCTGCCGCTTTGCACTTGTTTCTCCGCTTGGCAAAGAGGTGACGTCTGGAGTGCCTGCGGCGTGGCAGCCCACCACAGGTGCACCGGCCCTTGGGGCTGGGGAGCAGCTACCAAGCAGGCCTTCAGTGACCCCGAGTGGGCGAGGGCCCGCTCAGGGTGCTGGGAAAGCGGGAGTCAGCCCCAGTTCTCCCCGCTGGGCCCCGTACTGGGCAAAACTCCCGGGAGACCTTTCTCTCAGCAGGCGGAGCCCAGGCAAGAATCTCCAGGTCCCCCACCACCCCCACATGCCTCCCAGGGCTCCCTGTTGCAGCCACAGACTGCGGATCAGCAGCCCCGAATCAGAAATTCGTGCCCCTTCTGACGAGCCCCCTGCTGACCTTTCCCGCCCAAGTGACCGGGTACCCAGCCACAGGCCAGGGTGCCGCATTGCGTAGCTCTGGTCCCCCGCAGCAGGCTGGGTGCCCCCGGGGCAACCCCACTCTCTGCCGGCTTGAGCTCTGCGGCCCAGCGCCTGCACTGCTGCCTCACCCTGTCCGAGGGCGCCGCCTGCGCCCCTGACTCTGAGGAGCTGGGCACAAGGTGGGCCCAGGGGTTGCCAGGGCCATTCACCCCACTCTGGCCGCCTGCTAACTGCCTGTCTGGTCTTTCTCTTTCTGGTTCTTCCAGTGAGAAGCGCCACCTTCAAGTCAACGTCACCAACCCCGTGCAGTGCAGCCTGCATGGCAAGAAGTGCACGGTCTCCGTGGAGACGCGGATCAACCAGCCCGAGCCCGACTTCACCAAGAACCGCTCCGGCTTCATCCTCAGCGTGCCGGGGAACTGACCGCTCACTGGGGAGGCCTTGCCGCCCCCATCTGACTTGCTGACTCCCCGCTACCGCCCGCTAGAAATCAGCTCACAAGGGTCCTCCGTGCTTGGGCCGAGCCCCTCTTCTGCCTCCTCCAGGGCTCCTCCCCTGAGGTTTTCTTGCTGGTTTTCTGCCTTTGGTCTCCATCCTCCTCTCCCCCAACTTCCCACAGCCCTCACTCAACAAACCAAAGACCCCCGTGCCCTGCCACAGACCCCTGGTCTCACACCCAGACCACAGCTCCCCGCAGAGGCCACTCAATGTCGGCGGAGGCCCCTGCCACCACACCCTCCCCCATTGGCCTGTTCAGGTCCGTGTGCCCTGACCCAGTGACCCGCACCTGACCCCACAAGGGGTGGATGCAGTTTTCCCTACCCAAAACATGCTCCCCTGGGGGGGTTTGAGGGAGATCGTTGGAGATGAGCTGGGGATATAGTCCTGTTCTCTCCATAAGCCCGCCAGCCCTTTCCCCTAAGGGGCCCTGGCTCAGAGCTCCTCGGTGGGGCCCCTCTCCCCAGCAGTCAGCCAGAGCCATCAGGGAGGCAGGTTCACCTGTCAGGCCGGCCCCTCGGCCCCTGGCCAGAACAGCCATGCCCAGCTGGCGGCCCAGCCTGCACGCCCCCCTGCCCCCCACCCCCCGGGCCCACAGGCCACCTCTCCGGGAAAAAGCAGAGCAGGTGCTCCAAGGCCCATCTTAACTGTATGGCCTGTGCCCGTGGCGGTCACACAGTGACGTGTGCAACACTCGGGGCTGCACGTCGGATGCGGTGTCTGCTGTGCCCACCCTCCCGGCGGGAGCACCAATTAGAAAACGGAGTTCCAGATGGTCAGGGAGCACTCCAGGTGGCGGGGGGGGGGGGTGTCTAAAGTTTTCCCCTCTGACACCTCTGTTTCAGACACATTTGGAGAACAAGGACCAGGGCCAGAGGGCCAGAGGGACAGAAACAGAGTGGGGGGTCCTGGCACTGCAGGCCAGGCCAGGATGCCCCCCCCAGCCCTGCATACCCCCCCACCCCCCGCAGCTGGGGCCCAGGCTGGGCCTGCAGACCTCATGCCAGGAGAGTGCCACTGTCTTGCCAGGCTGGGCCCAGCAGGATGCTTCCTGAGACCGCTCTGCTCCTGAGCCTCGGCTGAGGACGCCGCCCCAAGCCCCTGAGCAGCGTGGGCTGCCCAGGCCAGGAGACTTAAAAGGAGAGACCTGGGACACCCCATGTGGGGAGGAGGCTGAGGGGGAGCCCACAGCTTGGGAGGAGACCATCGGGAGATGAAAGAGGGACGTGCTGACGTTCTCCTCACTTTCTTTGCCACTCCCCCACGATGCTGCCCACTCCCTCCTCCCACCACCTCCCCCTGCTCCCGCGCTGCCACCCTGACTCCGCAACACACACTAGTGCCTGAGCGCAGCACCCTGCCCCCCGCCGAGCCTGGCCCAGCGCCTGCCACCATGACCTGGCTGACGCGCCAGGTGGTCCCAACAAGCAGCCTGGTTTTCCCCACACCCCCCTGCCTGACTCCCCATGGCCCCCAAAACGCAAAACCTTTGCACCATGTGCAATTTGCAACAAAGAACCCTCTTGGCATCCAGTCCTTAGAAAGCCTTTCTCATTCTGGAAGCCTGGTCAGTTGCCTGCCCGCACAGAGGCGCCACCAGCCTGTTCAGCGGCGGAGTTTTGCCAATCACCTTGACACTAGCCGAACCATCCTCCCTGGGATGGCGCCTGCTCTCCTTTCCACTCATTTCCCCAAACTTGTTGCTTTACGCTAGAGACGTGCACATGTATGTTTTAGATGCACCAAAACGAAACATGCCAAAAGATGTGCCTTTCCAGGGCTGGGGAGGAGGGTGGGTGGTGGGGTCCTTCGTGCAGCCTCTCGGGGTTGCCTGGGGCTCCTCGGCCCCTTGCAGCCGAGGGCCAGTGGACAAGCACTTTTTCCTGATGTCCTAACAGAAGTCCCAGTATGTGGCAGCTGGGGAAGGCTCCAGCCTTCAGGGCGTGAGCTTCGCAGTGCCTCCGGGTGCTGGGGGAGGGGGGTGAGCAGGAGGACACAGTGATTGTATGCAATGAAGTGTTTCTCTTGATCTAATTAAATGCAGTTTTATGGTTTGCTGCGTTTATTCCTATTTTCCATTAAATTAACTTTATTTCTAGAGCATATTTTGATTTACCATCAAGAGCAATAAAGCATTAAATCTTATTTTTAAAGGTGTCCTGCTTATCTGTGATTGAAAACTAGACCTACAATTGTGACACTCCAGCTGGTAAAACATCAGCTGTTGCCCCAGAGGCTGGGAGGGAGCATTAACCGCAAATAAGGTAAAATGGAGGCTAATTTACCGAGGCTTTTCAACGAAAATATTGAACACTCAGTGGGAAGGCTGGGAGGCAAGAGAGTTCAATCAAAGCACTTCGTTCCACCATTTTGAGGCCTGCACGTCCGACTTCAGACTCAAAGTTCACGGCGCGGTGTTGACTGAAGTCAGAGCACGTCTCAGCTCTCTGCGAAGGAAGAGCTCAGAAGCCTACAGCGGCTGGAGGCCTCTCCCCGGGAGGGCTGGCTGGGGACGATGGGGGTGGCAGGAGAAGGAGCAGGAGAAATCCCAACCTCTCTGGGTGGGGGCAGGTCAGCAAGGCCCCCGCGGAGAGGGCAGAACCTCCCAGCCCCCAGCTCCCCACTCGCTCACTGTCCTTGGTGGCAAAGAACGTGCTTCTGTGACTCAGACCGAGGCAAGGCCCGGAGAAGAGCCCGTGGCCCCCGTCACAACGCAGACCGCTCCCGCAGGGCAAGCTCGGTGGAAATGCCTTCCTGGCGTCCAAGGGCACCGTGGGACCACAGGGTGCAGGCCCTGGGGAGGCTCAAGTTCACGCTGCCCAAAAACCCTGAAGCTTGGGCTTGGGGGCAGGAGGGGCCAGGACCGCTGGCAGTACCGCCAGTAGGGGGCCCCACTCTTGCCACAATCGTGGGCTGGGAGCCGCAGGGTTGGATTCCTCACTCTTGGAAACAAACCTGCACCCAGCTACAGTGGCAGGCCTGAGCCATGTGGACACAACTCCGCAGCCACTTGGCCAGAGAGGAAGTCTCTGGGCCATGGGTGCTGAGCAGAGCCAGGCCAGGGATACGTGGGCAACAGCCTCAGAGCCAAGCTCCCCGAAGGGAGCCGAGACCTGGTGCCCCTGCGGGAGTCAAGACACCAGCCCTCCCGGGGCCAAGCCTGGGCCTAATCCTCGCCCCCTGGCCACAGGTCCCAGTCACCCAGCTCTGCCAAGCCAAGCCCAGAGTGCCTCGGGGGAGCAACACCTGCTACCTGCCCTTGGCCCAGCTAAGCCTTAGTTGACTTAACCTGCGCTTCTCTCTTAATCACCTTTACTTGAACGCACCAGGCAAGCCCTCTCCCTGAGCCCTGCCCTCCCCCCACCACCCAGCCCCTCCCCACGATACAAATCCAATTACGGTTCCGAGCGCAGGGATCATTTCTAAAACGGGCCCCCAGCCTGCTCGTGAATGACAAGAGGCCTACGGAATGGATGGTCAGTGCATTTTATTTAATCAGCACAGTACAAAAATAAATAAAAATAAGGGAGAGGGAATTAAATTACAGCCAAACTGAGCTTCATGACCTTGTCAGATTATAAACCACACATACTTACAAACACACTACACATACATACAAAACGAGACAAATATAAATTAATATTAACAATACCCACGGTTTGGTCAAAGAATAACTACGAACGAATTGCACTAAGAACCAACATACACCGCACGTGTAATTAGCAGTTTCAAATATACAGCGATGAATAATTCTGAGTGGGGGAAAAATGGCACATTTTCTTCTCATTGCAAGTTTAACAACTGCTGGAACAAAACTAAATTCTAAGAACTGCATGGAAAGAAGATAGCAACCCTTCAGGTTTACAAGAAAAAGAGAAAAGCCAAATCCTGAACAATTATTCCCGTGACTGCGGACGGGTGTAATGTTCACGGCCATCTGTTCTAAGATGATTTTTCTTAAGACACAAAATGCTCCCGGTTCGCATGCACGAGATCACTGTCAAAGCAACAATGAAAGAATAAAGGGTTTGTTTGTTTCTCTTCCGTAAGTTAGTTTTTTTTTTAATTGTTGTTCTAAAAGTAGTCTTCATAGCAGCATGTCAAATGGGTTCACTGCCTGCACAGAGTCCAGCGGCCCCTGCACCCCAGGACTGCCCAGCACGAGGGTGCAGAGGAGGACGGCGCAGGCTTCACACGGGACGGGGTCGGGGGGGTAGCCGGAGACTGGCTGCCTTGGTCCCCCAGCCACTCCTGAAATTTGCACCTCCTCCAAGAAATAGAAAAATAAATACGGAGAAAGAGAAGGAAACACACAAAACCGGAATCCTGGGGACGCAACCGATGCACACAGTCTCAGGCCAAGTTCGGCCGCCTCCGAGAAAGAGTGACTACAGACGCGCGCCCCTCCTCTGGAGACTGGGCTCCCGAACCTCCCTCTTCCGGGCCGCCAGGGCCTCTGCCCCCATGGGGCCTCCTACCTCGGGTCACACGTGGCGGCGGTATCTGCACAGACAGGCTGTGGGACAACTCCGACCGAGAGGAGAATAAGCGGTGGCGTTGAGAAGTCCGTGCCAGCAGCCGCAGGATCCTTCCAGCAGGTTCCTTCCAGCTCCACACGGGATTATCTGGCAGTCCCGGGAAAGGCTCAGGCTCAGCGTGGGCCCGAGGCGTAGCTGGGGCAAACTCGATCCCAGTCGAGGTGGGCTCTCCCCCTCTTATCTGGGAACACCTAAAGCCAGCAGCTCGCCTCCAGGCCTCTTTTAAACTGGGACCTCCGGGTTTCACAGCTTTCTCTTGTTCGGGTGAATTTCAGTAGTGCTCGGGCTGAAATCAGCATCCACCTGGAACCTAATCCTAGGGCAAAGGCCCCTCTGCCTGCCCCCAGCCCCCTATCCCAGCACTCCCCAGGAGGGGGTGGGGTGCATGGGGACTGGAAGCAAGGACTCCCCAGAGCACCTTCACATTGGTCTTTGTTCCCCAAAGCTGGAGTGATGGGCCACCGAGGAAGGTTCGCTTCCTTTTCCCAATCCTCTCCCAAGTCCCAAGCCATCAATCTGGGAGAGTTAGAAAGGAAATTGATTAAGTACACCTGGTGTGTTTTCATAGCCACTAGGGTGAGGTGGAAACCCAAACCAGCAGCTGCAAATGATCAGGTACAGGTTCAGCAGGCTTCCAAAGCAATCAGGAGCGCGACGCCCGTCTTGGAATTGTCTCCCAAGATCTAGTGGTCTCATGGGGCCTTGCAGGGCAAGGCTTCGTCTTCAGAAGAAACTGAACTGTTTGGAAACAGCTTGAAATGAACAAGGGTAGGGACAGGGGGTACATCATGACCACATCGCCCTGATCCCTGACATCACCCCCCCCAACCCCAACTCTGCGGAACGAATGTCATGCACCAGCAAGAGGCCTTAGCCCTTGGGTGGGCGCTGGCTGGTCTCAGGCATGACAACCCCACCCGCCCAGAAGGCAGGCTGTTGGTAATGGGCACCTGCAGCTGCCCTGGCCATCACCACAGGGTGAGTAAGCTGCATTAGTCAAATGAAAAGACTCACCCAGGAAAGGAGTTGTCCCTAGCTGCACCCCACCCCTGTTGCTGGGACCCAAAATCGAAGACCTTAATGAATCAAACCAGCTCATTAACCCAACACTGCCAACACGGCTGGGAGCAGGGGCTAAAGGGACTAGGGGGCAAGGTCCTTGTCTTCACTAAAGGAAAGCCCTCCTCCCTAAAAAAGAAAAAAGCAAACCAGGGTGGTGCATGGTCAAACGACAGGTCCCAATCTTTGTACCAGGCCAAGCTTCTCCTCCACTGAAGAGGAGGGGGTGGGCTCCTTGCCTCCCAACCCTACTCGGGGCTCGGTCGGGATGGCCAGCTCCACAGGCCTCTGGGAGAATGGATGACCCAAAGCAAGAGCAAGGAAAGGACCTCCAACCGGGAATGCCAACTGCTCCCTGGGCCAACCGGCCCGAGGCCCCTCTCTGGTTCCCATGCCAGGAGCAGCAGCGGGCAGCCTCACCTGCCCCAGTCCGGCAAGAACACAGGCCGCAGAGGCAGCTCAGTCCTTTGAATTCCCCAGAGTCGAGAGATCAGCGGCCCGGGTGGCTCTGAATACATCTTCTGGGTTTTGCACAAGGTTCAGGAGTTCAAAAGAGCCCAGAGTTCTTGGCAGGGCTGAAGAAAACCCTAAGAGACGATGGGAAGGGAGAGGCCCTCGGTGGCTTTGCTAGACACATACTGTACACAAAATCTGATTTGCTTAATAATAATTTTTTAAAAATGTATGGAATCCTTGAGCCATGATGTGGGCCACAGGGCTCACCGATCAAGCCCGAGGAGGAGCCGCTTCTTGTCCTCCTGACCACTCTCGTTCTTCAGGTCGGAGAACACCTGCGTGAAGTAGTGCGGGTCAGCGTTGATCTGCAGCATCTTGGAGCTCATGAGGTTGATGACGGAGAGGCAGCGGTCCCAAAAGGCCTCCTTGCAGCTCTCCACCAGGAAGGGCTTGAGCGGGTAGGAGATCTCGTTGCCCATGTAGGAGTAGGAGAGGTACAGGCAGGTCAGCAGGATGGCCTGGAGCTCGTGGTCCGAGCCCACCTCGGAGGAGATGACATCCCTGCACAGCATGTAGAGGAAGACCACGTTGGCAGGCGTGATGAAGCCCTGGTCCTGCCAGCCCTGCAGGAGCAGCGAGCGGTCCACGCTGCGCAGCCAGAGCACAGGGTCCGTGGGGGACAGGTGCTTTAGGCGGTAGCACCGGCGGCACAGAAACTCGCCCAGGCAGCGCAGCAGCTCGCTCGTGGACGCCTGGACGATGACACGTTTGGGCGTCCCTGTGGAGGTGAGGGCAGGGTGCGGGGCCTTCTTGACGGAGGAGGAGACCCCGCTCTGGGAGCCCGAGAGCTGGCCGGCAGCGGGTGCGGGCGGCTGGGCCGGTGGGGGCTGGGCGAACGTGGACAGGTTGGCGCACGACAGCGACTTCTTCAGATTCTCATTGTTGAGGTGCGTGATGTTGTTCTGGTAGCTGCTGTTCGGCTGCACCTTCTTGGAGTTCTTCTTCTTGGCCGACACGGCCACGATCCTCTTCCACGGCAGCACAGAGATGATGGAGTGCCGCTTCAGGTTCTTGTCCTTGGCGTTCTTGCTGTTCTGCACGGCCGTGTAGTGGCCCACCGTGGCCGCGCCATCCTCAAACAACGTGGCCTTCCGGTAGCTGGGGGACAGGGACAGCACCGTGCCCATGGTGCCGCTGCGCGCCGGGCGGGGGCCCGCGCCCCTGCGCGCCCAGCCTGCCGGACGGAGGGAGAGAACAGCTCAGCGAGCCCGCGGCGGCCCCGGGCAGGAGGCGGGGGCGCTCCCGGGGGCGCGTGCTGCCCCTTCGGATCTGCGTGGAAAACAAGATGGTTCTCAGCACCAGGCGGGGCTCGGCGCCGCGCTCCTCCACCCGGGCCAACGCGGCCCCCGCGGACTTGGCCCCGGCCCCGCGCCCCCGCGCCGCAGCCCGGCCGCCTCCACTGCGGCACCCCCGCCCGCCTGGCCGCGGCCGCTGCGGTCCGAACAGCCGCGGGAGGGGGCCGGGCGCAGCGGGAGGTGGCCGGGGGGAGGGGTGGGGGAGACCCCCGCCTCGACACTGCGCGCGGCCCCGACCCCGGCCGCGGCTCCTCAGGGGCAGCTGGCGGTTCCGAAGCGCAGGCTTACCCGGCAGGCGGCAGCGACTCCTGCGCTCCGCGCCCTCCCTCCGCAATGCGCGCCGCGGCTCGGGCCCGCGGTCCCGGCGCTCGGCAGGGCTCGGCGGGGCTCGCGCTCGGCGGCGGCGGCGGCGGCTCCGGAGCTTCTGTCCAAGGTTCTGCAGGCGCCGCGGCCCCGCCCCCCGCCGGCCGCCTTCGCCGCCGCCGCGCTCCCGTTCCCGCTCCCGCCCCGGCGCGCACCTCAGAGGCCTCCCTGTCGGGGGCGCGCGCGCGCGCACGCGGCCCACGCGCCGGCCCGGGCTGGCCTGCTCTGGCCTGGGAACCGGGCCGCCGCGGTCGTCAGCGCCAGCCCCCGCGCGCGGTGCGGGCAGGGATACGGCCGCGAGCCCGAGCGCCTCTACTCGCCGCACCCCATCTGGGACCCGGACTCGGGCGGTGGCGGCGGGTACTCGCGGCACCGGCCCCGCCCCGCCTCTCGAGGCCGCCCCTCCCGCACCGCTCGCCGCCCTCTCTGCGCCGCCGCGCCAGCAGCCGCCCGGCAGCGTGAGAGTCCCCGGCGCCCCGCGCAACCGAGCTCTGGCCGGGCGGGGGACGGGAGGGGGTGCGCCGGGGGCGGGGCCGAGGGCCGATCCCGCCCGCCGCCCCGCCCAGACACGTGCTGCCTTTGTTCCCGCCGCGGCGCCCGCAGCCGCGGACCGCGGGGGCGCGCTCCGCCGGGTCTCCGCCCTGGCGACGCGCGGCCCGCTCGCGCCGAGGCTGCCGCGGCAGAAGCCATCCACGGAGGCCAGCCGGGGCCCCGAGATCCCTTTTTCCATTAACATCCTCGTCCCCCGGGAAAGAAGCCTGGAAGCTCCAGGAGGAAGGCCCCGAACCGGCGGAGGCGAAGCCTTTGCGGAAGCCACTCGCATCTTGATGGACTGTCCCATCGACTTTCATGTCTCCTCCCACGGGGGCCTGTATTCCCGCACCTCAGGTAAAGGGCCGGAGCCCGGGTAAATAGAAAATCAGGCCAGAGAGGCGTAGACAGTTCTGGGCTGGTCCAGGTAACAGTGACTGGCTTTCCCCCACCCACCTGGGACGGGGCTCTGAGGCCCCCGGGTGGGCCGCTGCCCCAGAGATGGGCCAATCCTTCACAAACGTGATCTCGACATTTCCAGTGGCCCTCCTCCAGTTATAGTAGAACTGAAGCCACTGCTTTTCCAACGCTTTGATCCTCTGATTTCGATGTTTTTCATGCTAACCACGTTATCATTTGTAGATGTGGTGCCAGTCATTGTAAAATTCTTATTCCAGTAAGAACTGTTCCTCTCAAAGACAAGAATTCAGATCCTTCACAAGAGCCATTCTTCATTTTTCTTTTAGTTTGCTTCTGGAAACTGATTGAGAGTTATGCACAAACAGGAGAACCAGAAGAGTCAAAACCTATCTTCATCCAGCTTATCACCTCTAGACCAAAAGATAAGTAAATGGTAATCCAGATTAACCACCAGTTCCCGGACTCTAAGCCACTCCAGCACACAAGGCTGTCAACCTGGGCCAGCTCTGCCAGTGCTGCCTACGGCCCTACACAAAACAATGCTGCTATCGAGTCAGAAAGTGCTAGAATGTGTATATGTACTACCCAGCAATTTCTTTGTCAACAGTGGCAATTGAAAGCTTTAAAGACTTTGGTGACCATATAATGGAAAATGCATTATTGTGTACCCAGAGGGCTACTTCTGAAACACCCACGAATCTCAACTCAGATGAAAACTAACCCTTAGCTCAATGGCTCTTCCCTCCTGATGTTTCTCCGTGTACAACCTCTTCCTGCTCTTGAAATGCAGGGGTCCTCAACTTGCCTCCTTCCTTACAGGAAGGAGAGTAAGGAGTTTGAAGTAATCTACTCCAGGTCCCCTGGCCCAATGACTCTCTGTCTCCAAGGCAAAGCCTTTTTCCCTCCAGCCCCTGGTGGAGAGGCCCAGCTCCCAAGTAGGCCTTTGTCCACACTGCCTCTCAAGGTCCCCTTCAGATTCTGGTGCTGAGCAGAGGTTAGATGCTTTCCACTTCACAAAATATGCCTCGATATCGAAGTCTGTAAGCCTCGCCTTAGATCCACCCTGTTACCTGTACCTACAAATTTCAGTTCTAGCTATTCCAATTCATGGAAGGCAGTGCCAAGGTCCACTTTCCCCCACTTCATTTCCCAACCCAAAGCAGCAGGCACTTGCCTGGACTTTTTCCGGTCTGGCCACACTGGTATCCTCTCTCACCATCGTCCACCCAGCCTTCCCAAGCACCTTCAAGAAGAGCTCTTTGCATTACTACTTGCCAAAGGCAAAGCCATGTCTGCAGCACAGCACGAACAAAATGTGAACTGCCGGCCCACTTGCTATTGTGACTGAGGAAAAGGGTTGTCTGGAAGTCCTGTCCACCCCCCTGCTGTGCCCAGTGTTTCAAGGCATTCACCATCACCACCCCCCCAAGCTCCCATCACAGCTCCAACTGCAAGGCAAGGCAGATTCTGCCAGAAACGGCACAATCTAGGCCCAGAATGCAGACCCAGCTGAATGAAGCAGAGCTGTTTTCTTCCCAGTCTTCTGAGAACTGCAGGTAGGAGCTCCGAACCCCACCATCTATCAGCCTGTTCAGCCTATAGCCTATCTCTAGCTGCCAGAAGGGCCAGCCTGCTTGTTTATCTGCATTGTTGGGCGGGTATTCCAAGGTGTCGCCAGAGAATCCCTGTCCTCTGCATGGCCTCATCCCCACGCCACCCTGAGAAAGAGAAGACAAGGCCCCAGCCGGCTACCTTCGAGAAAGGGCTCCAAATAAAGCAGGGCTAAGCCCTGGCTTCTGAGGAAGCCATGCCTTGTTCTTCAGGGATCACAGAGCAGCATCTAGCGGCCCTTCTGGGCAGCACAGGTTATGTAATGAGCACGCAGCCATGCTCCAGAGCCAAGTGCCTCAGAGGCAGCCCCAAACACCAGCGTGGTCTCATTAGCACACAAGAAACCCTTGGCACCAGGCTTCCTGGTTCCAGGAAGGGTCCATAGGTGAGGAAGCCAGGCCCAGGCCAGACTATTGGCCACCAGGCCCACTCAACTGTGCCTAGCCCCAGCTTACTTGAGGCCAGGGAGGGAAAGCAGCCCTGGAGGTCTAAAGCAGCACTGTCCAGAAAAATATAACGTGAGCCACAAATGCAAGCCACACAGGTATTTGAGTATTTTCGAGTAGCCACATTATTATTAAAAAAAAAAAAAGGAAGAAACAGGTGGATTTTAATAATATATTTTATTTAACCCATTATGCTCAAAATATTTCAACATATATATAAAAAAGTTGAGCTATTTTACATTTTTTTCATACTGTCTTCGAAATCTGGTTTGTTTACAATTGCAATGCATCACACTTGGAACTAGCCCCATGTCGAAGGCTCCACAGCCACGTGTGGCCAGTGGCTGCACAGTGGACAGCACAGGTCTAGAGATCGTCAGACCCACAAAGGGAACAGAGGAAGGGCTGCTGCCAACTGAGCCTTGGGTCTGCCCTATGCTTGGGGAACCCTCCCCTCTTCTGCTGCAGGGTCAGCAAAAAGCAAAATTCTTCCTGCAAGTGAAACTATACAGAGACTCTACAGAACTGAAATAGAGTAACAAAGTGGTTGGGACTGGAGTGAGCTGGCAGTCAGCGCTCCCCCTGCCCCCTTGGCCTCAGAGCCCCTCAAACCGCTGCCAGGGTCTGAGGGGCAGAATGAAAATCACTGCTTTTGAAGATTTCAACTAAAAACAAGACCACAACTAAAAGGACTCTCTGGGCACCTGCACTGGTAGGACCTCATAGAACCTTCATAGCACAATTCCCTACCAAGGAAGCAGCAGAGGCTCTTCCAGCCCAAACCCCCTGTCCTCACCGGACCCTGTTGCCTTGGAAAACCAGAAAGATCCCTGCACACCCTTCCCATTTCAGACCTCACTGACCACCTTACCCAAAGCCCTCCACTTTACCCCAAATCTAAGGTTTCCCACAAAGCAAATGATGTATCAGAGCTTTGGTGGGTCTAGAAGGCTACAGAGCTGTGCAGACTTGATCAGAAGCCCTCCAGCACTCAAGAAAGGACACTTTTTGAAAAAAAAATTGTTTTTATTGGAACTCATCTGAACATCAGATATACCTGGTGTTGGTTAGCAAGAACCGTTTGTACATTTGATATTGATGGTGCCAAAACCAAAACAGTGACTGGACATGATGGGGAGAGATGCTGAGAACAAAAACCTGATTTTGGAGAGGAAAGTAAAAGCCAGTCAGATTCAGTGAGGATGCAAAACCTGGTACAACAAAATCCTTTTACAAAATATAAATTTATTACGAAAACCTGGAAGGATAATCTGAGGGAAAGAAAGAGAAAAGGAGGCCAGCAGGAGGAGGCATGAGGGGAGGAGTTAAAGAGAAGACGGATGAGAGGAGGAAGGAATACAGCTGGGCACGACAGAGGTGCAGAAGCTTACCTGCCCAAATGGCACGAAAGCCTCACTACACGACCTTATCATAAAACAAAGCATGCTGAAATACAATGCTCTACCTCCCAGCCGGTCAGTTTCTAAGAGGTAAATAAAGCAGCTCCCTGGGAGGGGGACATGAGGTTGCTCGAAAACCCAACAACAAAGGTTTAAAAAAAAAAAAAAGCAAGAAAGAAAAACCCACACCCCACAGTCTCATTTCCAATGTTCACTTGTTTAAAAAAAGACTAAATCCATCTGACAGCAGGAGGAGGAGTGGGACAGGGAGAGAAGCTGATGGATTTCAGACAGCCTGACTCCCCTGTAGGGGAAGGAGGGAGGAAGAGAGACATGGGATGGTCTCCTGGTCGAGAGGGGAAAGAGAAAGGACAGAGAGAAGAGCGGAGGAGAAGGGCAATTAAAACATTGACGTCTAATCTAGTTTACTGTGTTAAAAAGAGCCACATGCACAGCAGGCCCCCTGAGGGCCCACACTGCTCCCGTGTGGCCCTGGTGGACATTAGCTCCTGGCCTCGTCCGCATTCCTCCACAGGTCGGCGCGGAGCCGTGCAGGTGCAGTGGCGGCGGCGGCGGGCCCTCTGGCCAGTCTGCTGGAGCCGTTGTGGGGGGGAAGGGCGGGTGACAGGCCATGTGGCAGGGGAAAGAACACCGAAACGCCTCGTTTCAAATAAAAAAGAAAATAGCAGTCTATACACAGTTGTTTGTTTTGGTTCAGTACAAACAGAATAAAAAGTCGTTGCTTTGATGGTCAGGCAAACACCCAATTCTGAAGAGGAGGAGAGGTGGCGCCCAGCAGGTGGGTCGGGAGCCCCAGTGGTTGGCGGGGCACCTGGCTTTGCGGCCCTCTCCCAGGAGGCAGAGAGCACAGCTTTAGGTAGTGTAAGCCTTTTTCCTTTTATTTAGAATAACCTTTTTTTTTTCTTTTTCTTTTTTTTTTAAGCAATTTCCCCACTCCCAAGTTGGGCCAGTAAAGATTACATGAAAACTGGCACACCTATTGGCTGGAATACAGATGCACCAAATGAGGATTTAAAAACTTTCCGAGCGAAAAGTAGAACAAAAAGAAAAAAGAATCTCCTAGCATTTTCCCCAAAGGTTTCACTCTCCCGCCACACACACTCTCCAAAGGACCGCTACGGATCCAACTCTGCAAGAGAAGACAGAGTAGTGTCAATCGGGGAAGCTTCGAGGCCGCCCGGAGGCTTTCAGTCTCGACAGGCGAAGACGCGCTGCCCGGTCCCGGTCCGGAGCCAGCACTCACCTATGTCAGCTTCTTGGCTTTGTTGTAGAGGGAATCCACTACTTTACTCATGTTCTGAATTGTTTCCAGAGCAGCTTCGTAAGTTTTATCTACTGGGGGTTCATCGAAAATAATCAAGACACCCTCCCCCTGGTCCAAGATCCCTGCAGGAAACACAAGGGCAACCCAGGTAAAAGAGGGGATTAGACACAAAGGCACCTGAACAGCCGCCCACCCACTCCCTAGCTGCCTCCTTTTCTCCAGAAAGGAGAACCAGAAATCACCTCCGTGTTCCATCTGCGCATGCTTATTACGCAGTCTCCTCATCTCACAGGGAGAGAAGAGGGCCCAGGGTCCCAGGGAGCCACCAGGTGAAACAAATGGAACATTTCCTTTCAAGATGAGCAAGAGCTTCGTGTGCCAACGGCTTCACCACTTTTACTCACCATGAAATTTCTTGTCAAGAATCATCTGTGACAATTTCCTTTCCACGTCGGCCTAAAACCAAAGCACATGATTAAAGGGACGGGTATCCACTAGTCAAAGATCACACTGACAAGAAAGTTCTGTGTAAAAGGGCAAATGGATTGTAAACAAAACAGCAACGATGTAACTCGAACTCTGAGCTCATAGTCCCCATTCCACACTACCAAGTTGAGGACTTTCCAACAAGGCCCACTGAGTGGAAATGCTAACCGCCTCCACATGCCCCCTTCCCCGTCCCTACCCCCAAGACAAGCTCAGGACTCCTTACCTTGGAGAGTTTGATGAGGCTAGATATGTGTTCAATCTACAAGAAAAGGCAGAGACAGCGACACTGAGAGTCCCACTTCCTCCTAGGGGCAGGGTGGGGGTGTGACGGCTATGTCTGCTGACTGTGTCTCCCCTGGAGCAAACTCTCCTGGGTCCTGTTCAGGCCTCTCCCGCTCTGTCCCTCTGCCTGCCTCTCATCACTAGACCATACACACTCCCAGCCCACACCCCCCCTACACAGACATCTACCACAAGCAGACAAGCAGAGGCAATCTCACCAGCCTGCACCCCATGGCACTCTCTCAACTCTTGTTCCTGTGTCAAAAAAAGCCCAAGCCTCTTGCCCACCAGAGAGTGTCTTGGAAGCAAGTTCCTGTTCTGCATTGGTGTGGCAAGCAAGGGGACTAGAGAGGACGCCTAGCCAGAGAACTAGAGTCCCCAGGCGGGTCCTTACCTGAACTCGGGAGAAAGGCTCAATGACTCGGATCAGATTCTGTTCCAGTAAGTTATCATACAACTTGGCCAAGTGTGTACTGATGATTGGGTCATCCCGGAGCTCTGCCCGATAATCTGTCAGGGCCTGCCAAGAAAGACGGTCACAGACATTGGCACAGAGAAGCCCCTGAAGCCACACCACTCCTGGCTTCCTAAGTAGTCTGCTGGACCTCGTAAATACATGAACGACTCAAGTTCTAGAGAATTTGAGATGAAAGAAAAGCTAAAACATAGCCTTACAGCTATGCTATAAGGCAGAAAAGAACCATCAGGAACTAAAAGATGGAGCCCTCTCTAGGCACCATCTTTCTGAAGGAAAGCCTTGTGTTGACAGCTCAAACCGTGTAAGCCCCACGAACAGCTCAACCTGAAAGCCAAATCCACTACAAAAGCAGTTCTCGGGGCGCCTGGGTGGCTCAGCGGGTTAAGCCTCTGCCTTCGGCTCAGGTCATGATCCCAGGGTCCTGGGATCGAGCCCCACATCGGGCTCTCTGCTCTTCAGGGAGCCTGCTTCCTCCTCTCTCTCTGTCTGCCTCTCTGTCAAATAAATAAAATATTTAAAAAAAAAAAAAAAAAAAAAAAAAAAAGCAGTTCTCCACAGGTATCCTACAGAGCAAAGAGGGTCTCCAAGAAAAAAAAAAAAAAAAAAAGAATTCTGAGGTTAAATAATGGGAAATACTTGGGGTGCCTGGGTGGCTCAGTCAGTTAAGTATCTGACCCTTGATTGCTGCTCAGGTCATGATCTCAAGGACATGAGATCGAGCCCCATGTCGAGCTGGGCGTGAAGTCTAGTTAAGATTCTCTCTCCCTCTGCTCTTCCCCCTCCGTGCATGCGAGCCTGCACACCCACTCTCTCTCTGGAAAAAAAAATAAGTAGTAAAAAAATAATGGGAAATACTGAATCCCACAAGTGGCTCGTGGAGTTTTACAAGCACATCAGCATATAGTTCTGCAGTTAACAGAAAGCAAAACAGCTAATTCTGTTTCATCCTCCTGTTTCCCAGATCCATACCCCAGGGAACCCCTAGTAACAGAAGTGTCCCATCAGACATCCCAAACTTTAGGATAAAATGATCTAGTCTATTTTGCTTATTCACGTATGTAATTTATTTGAGGAATGGTCTCAAGATCCAGCCTCCTGTCAGCTATGCTATAAGGTGTTAAGAGAAGCAAGCAAATCATGCCAAGTAAGGAAGTGAAACTGGCAAGAAAAAGACAATGAATCTTGGGGACAGCCAGAGTCAAATGGTCTAATCTCTGTCCGCACTAAGTTTTCTTCCTAGAGCTACGTTTATTTTTAATTAAACTGGCCACTTTACTCAGACTAAGAGAAGGGAGGCTCAGCAGAGAATATACAAGTCTCACTCTACTGCTTAGGTATGTTTTTCTCCCTTTTCAAAGTTTTGCTAACAATGAGTAAAAGTCACAGGAGGCAAACAAGCCTGGAATGTCAACCTCACAGGAGGTGTCTTCTGGTCCATTTGCACATATCAAGACTTCTCTTTTGCCCCCAGAGAAGGAGAGTTGGTATTTCTGGAGCTGGAGGAAACTCTACAACCATAACCTGAAGAACAAGTGCCAGGCCTGCCATCGATCCCTGACATGTGAGCTGTGGGGCTTCAGGCACCTTCACTGAACCCCAGCTCCCTCAACCATAAAATGCAGAGAAGAGGTATGTTATGAAAAATCAAAGTGAAAAAGGATGAAAGAACATTTTTTTCAAAGATTTATTTATTTGAGAGAGCAGAGAGAGAGAGCACGCACACATGAACAGGGGGAGGGGCAAAGAGAGAGGGAGAAAGCGAGGCAGACTCCCCAACGTGGGGCTCGTTCCCAGGACCCCGAGATCCTGTCAGATGCTTACTGACTGAGCTACCCAGGCACCTCCGATGAAAGAGCTTTCTGAAACTGAAAGGTACTATATATAAATGAGGTATTACAACTCAACAAGCTTCACTGTACGAAAGTGCTTATTTCCAGGTTTTGATAATGTACTATTAACCATTGGGGAAAACTGGGTGAAGGGTACACAGAATCACTGTGTACTATCTTTGAAAATTCTTGTGAAATTATAATTATTTACAAATAAAAGGTTTTTTTAAGTATGTAAATGTCCCTCTCCTCCACCCATTCCCTACCAACCCAATACCATGCTTACCTTTTCAAAATCTGCCAGTGATCTGTTCTTGCTAGCCTGAGCCACACATTTTAATGCTTCTGTCTAAGAATAAAGAGAAAAACAGTGACAGCGATCTATTCTGCACACTCACATCCCATCCAATAAATGTCCTAAGCAGTATGCTATGTCCACACAACTTCTGGCTGCAAGAAGATCCTGCCCCACCACCGACCTTCTTCAGAGGCCGGGGAAGAGAAGCTAGTCCCAACCAGTACCCCTTTGAAATCTGAAATTACTTAAAAATACTAGGAAATAAAAAGTTAAAAAGGAAAAAGGCCCTTACATAGCATTCCCTAAAGATGACAAGCTACAAGAAACAATGACCAGAGAACTGTGATCTCTTTCCCCCTCCTCCAAGGCTTCTTACCCCCAAAGCCCACAGATTCTTTCCTGCCCTTAGCCTCAGGTCGAACCAGTGCTTCAGCAAGTCTTATTCTGCTAGGTGTGGTACAGAGCCCAAGCCCGCGTCTACTTTCATTAGGGTTGAGCCACCAAAATTCCACATATTGCACTCAATGTTAAAATGCCACAGAGAGAAGAAGGTACAATCAGTGGTTGAGGTCACCTTCTAACTTGATTATAAAAGGCACGTCACCAACCTATCAAGTCTCTACTCAGCAAGAAATCTACGATCTTTCTGGGAGTCTGTCCTGACTTCTGCTTAAAAGCTGTCATCAAGGCACAAAGGACCAGAAGGAGCTCCTCTGGTACCAGCCTATGTACTTACATAAGGATGGTATGTGTTTTATGACAGACTTTGACATGGTGCAAAACTAATCATTAGTGTATTGTGTGTCAGCATTTGTCCCACGGACAGAACAAACATAATGAGTTAAGCCTGAAACAAAGAGCCAGATAACCCAAGTTTAAAGTCTGGCTCCCCCATTTAATAGTTATCTGACCCTGTCCTGGACACTTGACCTCTCTTAGCCCATTTTCCTCAACTCTAATTCTAAATAGGGCAGGGAGTCCTTCACTGTAGTAATAACAACTATTCTTGTGGTCAAAACTAGGATCCCAAAACTGGGGCCACTTGTAGAAAAGGAGGAGGGAAACCATCTGTTGTGGCCATTCCTGCAAAGATGTGTCTATTGTTTAGAGACAACTGCACTTGAAATCTAGAAAGATTACTGTTACGTGACTACTGATAATCAGACAAAGTACAAAGAAGAGATGGTGGTCCAGGAGCCTGAGACCATCCTTACACATGTCGTACTCATACCTACTCAGGCACAAAAGGGACGAATGACTATCAAAGGTCTTGAACCACGCTCAAAACTCAGGACCTGAGTGAAAACGTACTGAGAAGCACTTGGGTGAGCCTTCAAAACCCAGTTTCTGGGACGCCTGGGTGGCTCAGTTGTTAACTGCCTGCCTTCAGCTCAGGTCATGATCTCAGGGTCCTGGGATGGAGTCCCATGTTGGGCTCCCTGCTCAGCAGGGAGTCTGCGTCTTCTACCCCTCCCTGGTCCACTCTCTTTCTCTCTCTCAGATAAACAAATAAAATCTTAAAAAAAAAACAACCAGTTTCTGCACCAAGCACTCTGACCTCCCTATAAAGCACATGTGCACCAAACCTTAACAGCCTCCAAACTCCTGGAGAACCCAACACTTCATATTCTGCACATGTTAAGTTTTTAAGTCAGGCTCACGATAGATCAATTTTTTTGGTCAAAGCTAAATGCAGCCTAACTCATACAAATGCTACAGTTCAGTTGTAGAACTCCCTCAAACCATCTGACATCTGTAAGAGCACCGAACACTGACTCTCCAGGCCAAGGATTTAATACAGAAAATACACAGAATGGGCTTACGGGAAAAGGGGTGGCAGAAGGAGTTGGGTGGGGGGACACTCAGAGAATTCGGAACGGAGACGTGAAGTGCACCAGTCCCTCCAGGCACCATGACTGACAACGTACTGGTTTCAAGTAAGCAGTGATGAGAACTGCAGTCAAGGTATTTCCTACCTGCCTCCCCGCATACCGAAGTGCAAGCTTCCCGCTCACCAAAGCCTGGACATCTTCCGGGCTAGAGAAAAAAAAAAAGACAAACTTGGTCACTGCTCCAGGATGTTATACTTCTAAGTATAGGTTTGGGCAAATTTCTTTTTCTCAAAATTCCACTGAGAAGACTGCCCACGGAGATGAGAAGCCTCACCCCAAAATCCATTATGTCCCTCACCTCACAGAAGCCAGGCTTTCGCTACTCTAGGCCCAAGCTCAGCACTGAAGAGTAGAAAAACTCCAGCATTAAAAAGAAAGTCACACCAAACAAACCAAAAGTAATAAACCCACAAGGCAGGATGATAAATTTAAGTCAAATCCCCGGACAACAGGTCTTGTTAAAACCAACCCCGGTGTAATGTAGAGATCCAAAAAGTCCTAGTCAATATCACATTTATTCCCAAACGAATGTGGATAAACTCTCCAGAATTCCTTATAAAAAGATCTGTCCTACTTGCTGTTGTTGTTCCCTTTCTCAAACCTCTCAACTTCTTCCTTAACCCACCCCCATTCTGGGTGGCCCCGTGGGCCAGTGCTGGACTGTAAGCTATTTCCAGGTCCTCTGTCTGGTGCTCAGCAACTCCCTGGTCAGAATAACTGCAGGTGATGAGAACAGTCCACGAGTCTGGAAAAGAGAGTTTCTCTCATCTGTCTCCCCAATTCTCAAAAACTAGCAAGCAAAAGTGCTCTGGGGAACACCTTCGATCCTCCCACTCTTATGTCAACCAGTCCCACAGGCAGCAGCTGCTGCTTCTAACCAGCCCAACTCCCTGTGCAAGCTATGTCTGCACGGCAGAAAACCAAGGTGAAGAACCTGAGTTCTCATAACCCCAAGTTAACAGGCACATACGTGTTGAGCATGATTTTGCACAGCAACATGTACTTCAGAGACGTGATGGCCTTTGGGCTATCGATGGAGTCATAACCCTCAAATGCCTCATAGAAATAGGAGTATGCAGTTTTCCAATCCTTTTCTTCTGCTGCATGGATAATACCTGGACATTGAAAAGATAGGAGTAAAAACGATATAAAATACAGAACCATCGAAGATCAGAGCTGGGGAAAACCTCCAAAATCTATCCCAACGCCATCTATTTAGTGATGAGGTCAGGAAAGGTTAAAGGACCTGCCCTAAAGTCGCTGCCAGCTAGTGGTAAAGATAGAATGAGATCTTTAATCTCCCAGTTTCAATGTCATCTTGACAATACAAATCCCAAAAGAGTTAGAGATCCTACTTAAGAGGGATCCTAAAAACTATGCACTAACATCTTTCCCCATGCTTCTCATCACCATTATGGTTCTGCTATCTTTTGAAGCCACTAGAAAAGGCCACAGTTACCCTTCAGGACATCACCCTCATACGTCAGGAAGTTGAACCAAACACCCTTGGACTGCCTGCCTAAATAACCTGTTTTAGTAACATTTAAGATAGCTTTTCTAAGCTTGACATTTTTGTATGTGAGCAGCTCTCAAAAGAGAAAAAAAATCCAATTTCTTATACTCTTGCTTCAGATAGTTGTCATTTATAGATGTGCTTTTGCCTAGATGCAATCAATATATAGATTTCAAATAATGCCAGATCCATGAAATTAATTTAATTGGACATGGTTAAGCAGTATTTCCTCAGGCTGAGATAGAATAGTTTATCTAAACAAGCTTCTACCGTTTAGAAGTTGGGTTGATCCCAATGAGGCTAACTTTGATTGAACTTGCTATTACTTCCAACCTGTGTTATTCAACAAGAGGTTTAGTTCCTCCTAGCTTGGGAGGCATCTAAGCCCTCCAAGTGTGTGTATCCGTTCGAACTCTGCTTCAGCCCCTTATGAGGTTACAGACTTCAGCCCCACCTGTTTACCACAGTGCTTCCCAACATTTTTCACATTGAGGTACAAAGACAAAGTATTTAGCAACTTGAAGTAAAAGGATGAAACTGCTTACACATGACCCAAGGGGACAATGTATCAGCACATTTTTAATCCACCTGTCACATAGCTATGTGCCTCCACGCCATCTGGGAACTTAATACCATTTATTGAGTATGATATGTGCCACACTCCAGTACTTTTTAACTCTACCCAAGAAGCCTCTCATTTTGATGCTAAAGGAATCAGACCCTAGTTCTCTCCTGTTCTTACCTACAGAGAGCTAGAGAAACTCCACCCTTCACTTGAGCTCCTTTAAGAATGTCCACTGAACTATTAACACTACTAACCTAGAGGGGATAAATCCCCATTCCCTTACCTCCTAGCCCAGAGCTGGACGAGAATAGCCCAGATTCACAGTAAAACTGGTTTAAAAAAAAAAAAAATGTAAAATAAGGCCCAAGAACTGGTATACTGCTTTCCCAAATACATTAATAAATAGGGCCCACATTAGGAGTCCAAACATCATGGCTAGTATATGAGGTTTATTATTAAAAAAAAACTAGACTGCCACTCATTCAATACAGATATTAACAAATGTCTACAATCTGCCAGGCACCGATAAATGGTTACTACAGAGGAAATATGAATAAAAGGCCCTCATGAAGCTCTTAGTCTCACAGTGGGAAAGATGGTCATCAAAACAGAAACAAGATTAGGACCACAATACATACAAAAGAATATAGCTTTGAGAGGGGAAGTCCAAAGAAAAAGAAGGCACTAGAGAGGGTTTACAGAGGAGACATGAACTGGATCTGGAAGGATACATGCGAGTTTGCCAAGGTGATAGATGAGAAGGGGAATTTCCATGCAAAGAAGACAAAATACAGAAAGGCACAAAAGCAGAACACATGAAGTCATTTGGTGACTAACAAAAAGGAAAAGATGCTTTCCTTTTGCATGCCCGTTAAAGTAAAATGTAGCCTGGGGATAATGGGGAGCCACTGAAGAATTTCAGAGGGGTTACATGATCTGATTTGTGTTTTGAGAAAAATGACTTTGGGGCCAGGTTAAAAAAAAAAGTAGATCGGGAAAAGGGATCAGGGACAGTCAGATCAGATCAGCAGAAGATTGCTCCAGTGGCCTAGGCCTTCACCACAGCAGTGATCAGAGATGGAAAAGAAAGGATAGGTTTGGAGACAGACTCCACCTCATCTAGCAACTGAGTGGATACAGGGAGTAAGGAAAGAAAGGAGTCAAAATTGCTCCAAAGATAATAGCTTGAGCAATATCAAATCAATAATGATACCATTACCTTGAGTAGGAAAAAAGGTTGAGGGAGTTAGATAATAATTTTGCTTTTTGACATGTTGAGGCTGAGACACTTACGAGGCATTCAGGTATGTGCGTCCACTATGCAGCTGGAAATCTGAATCTAGAATTTAGGAGACGGAAGCTACTGAAGATCTAAGTAAGGAGACCACTAGTGGCATGCAGCAGCTAAAGTCATGGGTGAGTATAGCATTTTAGACAGGAAACAGAGAACAGGAAGGGGAAAAAAAAAAAAAAACGAAGAAAACAACACTGAGGAACACCCACACTTAAAAGTCAGAAGGAAGAGGAAACAGCAAAGTGTGACCAAAGACACCCAGTCAAGGGAGCAGAATGAGGAAGAGAGTGGTGTCAAAGAAGCCTATGGAGTATTCAATAGGGTCGACTTCCCCCTAAAATCAGAGGTTATCAGGGAGTTACTGACTTCTTTCAAGGAATCAAGAGACCCCAAAGTACGCATACTCTTTCAACTTTTTCAAGAAACTTGACAGGAAAAGAAGACAATTTAGAAAGGAGAGAGGGCTGTGCTTTTTGCAGCTGGGCAGTTCAAGGACGAAGAGGAAGATACAAGTAGAGAAGAAAGACTGAAGACTTAGAATGGAACAAAAGGACAGGGGAAAGAATCATTCTTCATATGGAGTAAACTGGGCTGTGATACAAATTCTGGAGAGGAAAGAAGGGAGGGTTCATGTAAACATGACCTCTATTTCCTCTGCAAAATCTGATGCAAATTCACCTGTTATCCCTTAAGGACAGGCATAATGAAAGAGCAGCAGCTTAAAGAAAGTACCAATATTGGTCCAAGTGAGGTACTGCAGTAAGAGCTTCACATTCATCATCGCACTGAATCCTCACCACAATCCTATGAGGAGGTATGATTATTATCACCATTTTACAGATGAACTAAAGATATAAATAAGTAACTTGCCCAAAGTCACACAGAACTAAAATCTGACAGAATCAAATTGACAGAACCAAAATTTCAACCTAGGAAAGATGGTTTGTAGAGCTCCTGTTCTTAATCTCTGTATGACAAAATAAACCATCTGCTATTCATAATACCCGATACGCTGGTAGTGCAGGCATTCTAAAAGACTGCAGGGAGGTAACGCCAGGAAGTCCACTCGTCTTCTGCCTCCAATTCCAGTACTCCTTCCGTAATGATGATAAACTATGACTAATAGAAGCTGCTGACCATGAGAAAAAGCATTCCACTGCCAATCCATGACCTTTGAGCCCCAATATTAACACACTCCTTCAGAAAGGGATCCCCTACACTCAAGTGAAATGCAGTGTAGTGAAGGAGGCCTTCCTTAGCCCTGATCTGAGGCCCTCTGGGAAAATCCAACATGCTTTACCAAGATCTCCAAGTGACAAGAGACTTGGGTTAGTCTAACCCTGGAGAGAAATCATTCCCCCTAATGAGTGACTCAGATGGAGGTTAAGGAGCTTTTTAAACCTGTTGAGCATCTTGGCACTAACAAACAGGCTGCCTGGCCAGCCACAGGTAAGCATGTTCTTCGAATATTTTAGACAGTTAACAAGTTAATAGAAGGCAAGTACCCTTCTAATTTGGTTTCTCTGAGAAGCCTGAGCACAATCAGCCAACTACATTCTCTATCCCCATCCTCCATTCCCCACTGTGAAATAAGAAAACTTTAGGAAAACAGCCCACAAGTAGGTAGGGTGTTACCTGACTGCATATCCAAGGTGGCCTGCAATTTAGGGGGGCAGTAGATAGCATTTGCTGTAGTTCGAGCAGAGGTTAAGGCAGCTCGGGCTTTCGGCAGGTTGCTCAGGGCATGGTATGTTTTGCTTTCTAAAAGCTGTACTTCCACCAAAAGGGCTTTGTCATCCATCTTTTTCAACTCCCGCAGCAGCTGAGAACCTGGAGCAGGAAAAAATACATATCCTTCTGTTAGCCATAATCTTAATACTATAACATCTCATTCTCCCACCCTCAGAAGAACATTCAGGATAAAGAAACCTGCCTGAACTCAGAGAGGTGGTTCTATCTGCAAGCATTAATTTTTTTTTTTTTTTTACTAATGTGCTATCTTCCCAAAGAGAAACAGATCTCTTTGAAGTTTTCAGCATATTAATGACAACATTAGAGCCAAAAGTCCTATAAGCTTCCTCCAAAGATTTGAATACAATGGGAATCTCCACCCAGAACACACCGAAACTAGTTATCTGGTTCAGACAGCCTCTCAATCTCATTCTCTTCCTGTCTAGCAATCATACAACTACAAACAAAATGGCAGCCACTAAGGTTGGTGGAGGAAGGAAAGAATTCTGGACATGCGAATGCTCTCCAAATACACCTTCTTCCCATCTCAGATGAGAAAATCAAATCCAAACAGACTTGCATCATATATAAAAATTAACTCAAAATAAATCAAAGACCTGAATGTAAGAGCTAAACCCATAAAACACAGGAGTAAATCTTTGAGATCTGCGATTAAGCAATGATTTCTTTGGTATGATACCAAAAGTATAAACAACAAAAAAACAATAAATGGGACTTATGGGCACCTGGACAGCTCTGTTGGTTAAGCATTCAACTCTGGATTTTGGCTCAGGTCATGCTATCAGGGTTGTTGAGATCAAGCCCTGCATCGGGCTCGGCACTGGGCATGGAGCCTGCTTAGGATTCTCTCTCTCCCTCTCCCCACCGGCCCACCCTCTGCTCACACTCATGCACGTATTCTCTCTCAAAAATAAAATAAGATTAAATTAAAAATAAAAATAAAATTCAAATTAAAAGTAAAGAATTTTAATTTATAAGAATTAAAAGATAAATTTAAAATATGCTCTAAATAATAAATTAAAAATAAATGGATTTTAAATTAAAATATGCCTCAAGGACATTATTCAAGAAAGTGAAAAGCAATTCCTAAAATCGAGAAAAAAATTTGCAAATTTTTTTGCATCTGGCAAGGGACTTTTATCCAGAATAAACAATAAAAACACAAACAATCCAATTAAAAAAAAAGCAAAGGATTGGATAAACCTTTTTCCAAAGACATGCAAATGGCTAAAAAGTACATAAAAAGATGCTCAACATCATCAGTCATTAGGGAAATGCAAATCAAAACCACAATGAGATCCCATCTTCACCCCATAAAGATGGCTAAACCAAAATGTGGCATACCCACCCAATGGACATTCAGCAATAAAAACAAATACAGTAGTGATACACGCTACAACATGGATAAAGCTTGAACACGTGCTAAGTGAAAGATGCCAATCACAAAGACCATGTATTATATGACTCTATTTATAGGAAATGTCCAGAACAGGCATATCCACAGAGGCAGATTAGTGGCTGCCTGATAGGGGGAGGGAATTACATGGGTACATGGGTACAAGGTTTCTTTTTCAGAGTGATGAAAACGTTCTGAAATCAGATCATGGGGATGAATATACAACTATCTATGAATATACTAAAAACCATGGGATCATACATTTTTATAAGGGTGAATTTTATGGTCTATGAATTACATCTCAATAAAACTGTTATGGGGGGGCTGGCTGGCTGAGTCTGAAAAGCATGTGACTCTTGATTTCAGGGTTGTGAATTCGAGCCTCACACTAGGTATACAGATTACTTAAGCAAATAAAACAACAAAAAAAACCACTTATTTTTTTTAATGCTACTATTTGTTTGAACCAAATGAAATGCCATTTTGCAAGATAAAAACTGAATACTGGCAATTTTTTCTACTTAATACATCATAAGAAGCCATGATCTTCCAACTGGGGAAAATAGTCCAAATCTACCAATTAAAAAAAAAAGAAGAAGAAAAAGCAGTGGGCAAAGATGACAGGGTGTTCAAAGGCCACACAGGGGGAAGGTTTTAGTCAGCCCACTCTAACCACCATATACATTTGTACCAATTAATTTCTTGAGTTAAAGTGTAATTATAAACAAATATAATAAACGTAATAGTAAAACATGTGCAGTTAGACCCTTTGGTTTTCTAAATTTGATAGATTAACTCTGGTTAGTTACTTAAAACTTGCAAATGGCATTTCTCCAGGACAGATTCAGTAAACGCAAAGCCACTTTAAATCCTCAGAAGTAGGCAGAACATAAATTATTAATATGTAACCATTAAGAGTGGCCAGGTTCAGAATACATTTATTTAGCCAGCTAAGATGCCTTATTACTTTCTACCAGCTTACTTACCCAAATGCAATGCTTCCTGGTACCTCTTGGTATCAAAGTACAAAGACACCAGTCTTGCCTAGGAAAGAGAAAAGGCATTGAATGATAGAAAGAAAGAAAAAAGCCAAAGAAAGAAATCAATCAAAGATTGACAGTCACAGAACTCTTACTGTTGAATAGACAAGTTCTGGAGATAGCCCCAAATCCAGCCTAACCAACACTACAGTCCATCTGCCACGATGGCCACTGACTATGAAGTTTACCCGGCTGCTGCTTACTTCTCTGAGCCACATAAGCAAGTATTCTCATGAGCGGAACTACTATCAATAATCTTTGGGTGCCTGGCTAATACAAAATTACTGAAAATACTTTTGATCAGAATGGTATTACTTGCATTCACAGTCTATCTAATGCCTAGAGACCTGAAAGCAGCACTAATGTAGGCACATTACCTCCAAAGCTTGGCGTAAGAAAGTTCGTTTCTCTGATTTGGCCCATTCGATGCACTCTAAACACAACTCGACCTGCAACAAAGAGACAGCACATGCACTATTATGTCCTCATATTCTTCCCACAAACCTCGTTTTGGAGAACAGCTTTAATTCCCTCCTATATATTATCCATGTTGCTCTACTTAATGTCTCAGGGGACATGCCTTGATCTACAGTATCTCACTGTGTAATGGCTATCATCATAATGGAGAATCAACTCGGCATTTTATACAGAAAGTATCGTTGCACTTAAGAATTGTGTTCTTTTGAAAAAGAGCTTCCTCTCCAAGATTCATCTTCTACCTTCCCAGGATGGACCCATAACTTTCAACACCTATACCCTGAAATACAGATTTCTACAATGGCTGAGAAATCTTTAAAGCAGAAATTTCTCCCTAAATAGCTGCAAACAGTAAAGGCAATGTGTTAATATGAACCCATTGGTAATAAAGGGAGAAATTCTCAGCCTAAGCACAAATGCCTTGTGCCTAACAGTTGCCTGTAACACTCAAAAGGCCCAGCTGGCTCTTCCCTTTCTGATACTAAGTGCAGCTAACCAATTCATCATCACAATACGATACACTTAGCATGTATTAAAGAGAATAAAAAGAAATTACAATTAGCCTAACACTTAAAAGGATTTTAAGACTTTATTTAAAACTGCTTTGGGGGGCGCCTGGGTGGCTCAGTGGGTTAAAGCCTCTGCCTTCGGCTCAGATCATGATCCCAGGGGCCTGCTTCCTCCTCTCTCTCTGCCTGCCTCTCTGCCTACTTGTGATCTCTATCTGTCAAATAAAACCTTAAAAAAGAAAAAAAAAAACAAAACTGCTTTGGGGGCACCTGGCTGGTTCAGTTGGTAGAACATAAGACTCTTGATCTCAGGGTATTAAGTTCGAGTCCCTTAAATCGAACTAAATGTTCAGCGCAGAGCCTACTTAAAAACATAAATGAATGAATAAAAAAAATAATAAAGGTGCTTTGAATCCCCAGTTCTATCTGCCACCCAAGCAGTGCGATAATATGCAAAGTAACTGATTTAAAGCAGTGCTCAATGCTAGATGGGCTACATGCCATCAGGTATTTGTGACATACCAGCTTTGAGAAACTACATTTTAAGTACTGCATATCTTTTTTCACTTTTGTTACTGCAAGTTTTATATTAAGATTCCTAGTCAGAGCACAAGATTAATAAAAAAAAAAAAAAACAACCAACTCATCTTTTGGCTACAACAGATCTTAGTTACAGTTAGATCACCAACTAACTGCTGATACAACAGATCTTCACGTATATCCAAAGTTCTCTAAGGGAGATGTTATAAGGAAGGAAAACGAATAGCATATATAATTCAAATTGACAGATCTTCTGCCTTTAGATTCCAAGTCCAAGCTCAGTAAATAAACAGAAGACATTACATGGTATTTGGAGGATTCACCAGTAAGACTCAAAGGAACCTTTATAATTCACTGAAGCCCCCTGGTGGCTACTTAATCTCCAGCACTAAACTCAACCCACCTAAAAATTCTACAAAAACTAAATTAAAAGCAAGCCAACCACGATTTCAGAGTTTTGAGTTATGTTCTAAAGAGCAAAACTCCAAGTAAGATCTTTGTTCCTGATGTGAATGGAACTGAAAACACTTTGCTGAATGTGTTTAACAATAAAAATACAAGAGTCCTTAGTCCTAATGTGTCTTTGGAGGACTAAGAAATGCTTACCATCCCAGTTCTACCCCGGGAGCTTTTTTAAGAATACAAAAATGGATGCAGAGGCTCCTGACTCAGTAGTCTGAAATAGAGCCTGGCCACTGAGATGCAGCTCTCTAGTTAAAAAACACTGAACTCTACTCCATCATCTCAACTGTCCCCATTTCCCCAGTCCAGATGTGAAGTGACTCACTCAAAGTCACATACCGGCTGCTGGGATCAGAACTTGACTCAGTGCTTCTCCAGTGCTCTTGTTCAGGTCCATCTGTTTTCCATTACAGGGTGCATGATTCGCACTATCTAGGACTTTAATTGGTAAAACCAGCACCTCAATTTTAAGGGAAAACTTTGAAGGCCTTGCTACAGAACTATTTTGTTTGAGGTTTTGTGCTTTGTTAATGCAGATAATGACTAATAAAGGGGTTAAGAACATATAAGAAGCCACTGCTTCTGGAGAAAGCCCTTATTTGAGCACAAAAGCTTGAAGTGATAGAAACCAAACATTTAAGTTTCTTTTGTTTTTTAAAGATTTTATTTATTTTGACAGAAAGAGAGACTGCGTGCAAGCACACAAGCAGGGGGAGCAGCAGGCAGAGGGAGAAGCAGGCTCTCCGCAGAGTAGGGAGTCTGATGTGGGGCTCGATCCCAGGACCCTGGGATCATGACCTGAGCTGAAGGCAGACGCTTAAAACAATGAGCCACCCAGGCACCCCAGACGTTTAAGTTTTAAATCAATACACTTGACCATTTTTTTTAAATGTCTTCAATAACTAGATCTGTATGGAAGAATAACTACTATTCCAAGTTTTAAATTCTCCAGCACAAAATCCTTTTTTCCATGGAAATAACTGTTTCAGTAATGGGATTCAATGTAAGGTTTCTTTAAATGTGCTACTGTGGTTTCAGTTGGATAGACGATACCAAAAATGACTTCCCCTGGGCAACTACTCAGAGATCCCTGAAAGGTAAGGTTAGTTTTGAAATTCCAGTTCACCATTTGGCAAGTGTCTGGCTCAGTCCCCTCTTCACCCTGTTTCTCTACTCCCCCCTACTTTACCAACCACCCCATCCTCACTCTCCCACCCCACCCCCTTACCTCACACATATTCCTCCCTTTCTAGGCTGTAAACCTCAGTGCTGCAATTCACTCAATCCTAACCTGATTCCTACCACCTACTGGAATATAGCAAGCTAAAAACTGTTTTGTAGATCTATCTGACTTAAGGTTAGTTCCTAAACAGAAAAAAGCAAGGAAAATCCCCTCCTCCATCCTCTTGGGTACCAAACTCCCCAACACAAAACTCCTAGCTCTCTTAACAATGTCTGCAAACTTCTTCTTTTGCCTCATGCCATGAAACTATCATGACAATACTAGCATGACTTGATTCCCTATCCTTTCCCATCGCTCAAAGAATTTTTCAAAGAACTCAGAATGTTCCAAGAGGAACATGTAGCTCCAATTTCTCCAAGTCAGAGACCCTGAGTCACCTAGAGAAATGTAGTAACAACACTTACGCTTGTATCTCAATTCAATAAATTTATGTCTTAATTCAACAAAGTATCTCTAAGCACTGAGCATGGGGAAGGCGTTGTCTCTACATCCCTCTAACAAACATGAGTTCTGTAGCTCCTCTGAGCCAAACTACTCTAAGTGCTGAGGATATGGCATGGGACGGGACAGAGTAGCTATCCTCATGGAACTTCTAAGGAGGAAACAGATGTTAAAAAGGAAAATAAATATGAAGAAAGGTAAAGCAGATGGGATATTTTAGATGGGAGGGCCTAACCAGACACAGAGCTACATGATAAAGGCCAGTAAATCCCACTAGCCAATTATAGGAGAGCGCTGAATTCTGATTTAATGGACCTCCACAAAGGAGCAGGAGAACAGCTCATTACACAAATGCAATTCCATCCACTGAGTCAACTCTGTGCAACGGAAGGGGACAAATTCTGGAGACTTCAGTGTGTAATGGAGAAGCTTTGATAATTAATTCTTTCTGCATAAAAAGTTCCAAGGAACATGTATCAGTCTGTCTCAAACTAACATTTTTTGGTCAGCGCATTATAAGGCACCCCATTTCAAACAAAAGATGGTGTTGCTTTTTCGTGAGAACAAAGTACGATCTTAAAAAAAAAAGTTAGGACTAAATAAGACTAAAACCCCATTAAAGTTATTTTTGTTCTTTTTAAATTATTCTTAAAAATAATTCTAATGCTTTGGTTCAAAAGACAGACATCTAAATATTAACTCTTTTTGATCTACTATAATGAAACACAGTTCTATCACAAATGTGAAAACTTTCCTACAAATGAATTTTTCTACAAATGAAGTGAGTTTAAACTAGGCCTCAAAGAATCATTAAGGCAAGAAGGCAGATTTTACAGAAGACCTGATTTCACAGTGGGATCTATATGTCCTAGATTTCTGAAATTCCTCATTATTTACTCAAAATGCTACGTGCCTTTTCATACTTTTTACTTGTACACACTCACGGAGGCCAAAGTAAACAATCAGACATATAACCAGCCAGCTATTCCTACCCCGTCCTTATATTTCCTGACATTTTATGTATTTATCGCCTGCCTTCCTCATTAAAATGTAATTCCCATGAGAACACTGACTGTGTTTTTACAAATGTATCCCCAGTATATGTAACAGTGTTTAGCACAGAGCCTGCACTCAGTGAGTACTAAGCAATGTATCTATAAGAAAGACAACTATGGTCTTTCTACCAACAGTGTCCCACTTGAATCTGCTGCTTCTTACAGGGTAAGTTTTAACTTTGGTAGTGTCTCCTCCTGAACTGCAGAAAATATAGCTATCTTCAAAAAGTTCACAAGAGGTTCCCTGATTCCAAAGAGGCACTCTTCTGAATGGTTCAGGGTCTGGTCTGAACTCGTAGAGGACATGTACAGGTACACCAGAGTCACTACTGCACACATGAGACACAAACAGATGGATGCTCACCCCTCCATAAAGGCATATATATGCAGTACAAAACACGCCAAGAAGGGATGCCACAGACTTAATTCGTGCTCACGAAGAGCTTTGTGACACAGAATGAAAGGTACCACAGACACAGAAAACATTACAAAGGTGTGGCAATACAATACCTCAAAGACAAGAATCAGTTTGTGACCCTGATGTAATGAGGATTCCAGGGACCACTGACAATCTCCACTTACAAAGCAAAGCATGGAACAGACCCAAAGTATCAAATGCCCTGTAACAAAGAGAAACTGACATGATAAGTCCTGAGCTGTCCTCCCAGCTGTCCCTTCCACATTAGTACCACAGTGCAGGCAGGCATTGCTTTCACTGAAACACTTTTTTTTTCCATATCGTCTACCTTCTGCCTTTAAAGTAGCTTACCTCCTGCCCTGTAGCTGCTTCCATATCAAGAAACAGATCAAGAAGAGATCGGACTAGGCGAGCTGCCTTAGCCTTGCTGATGGAATTCAAGAAGGGTCGCACATACTTCAGGAGTCCTCCAAGCTCTGTGTGGAAGGCAATTCAGAAAAGAAAAAGTAAACATCAATATCAGACACAAAATACCCATTAAAATAGTGACTCAAGATCATAAAATCCATCCTTATGTCACTGCAATCATTCTAAACGATGTACAGTAGGAATTTAAAACATCCTTAGCAGGTAACAGAGTAGCAAAAATGAGTAAGCAATATATACTAAATCTGTATTCCATTCTGCACTCAGCTACTGGATTACTATGAGGGCCCTGGGAAAATCTCACGTCTCTTGGCCTCATTTACCCATCTTAATGAGAGAGAAACAGCAAAGTACTTCATGGTCTCAGAGCACAGTTTTCTAGAACATTAAATATGCTGTGCCTCTGACACCTGAGGTAAAATCACTTCCTCGCAACCGGCAAGAGGTTATGGGAAGGGTGTTTTGTGGCTGTTGCTGAATTTCCAAGTCCACCGTAGCAGCTCCTCCTTGAACAGATGAAGATGTTCAATTCCAGGGTCCCTTCTCCTCCCCTCCCAAAGTTCTCCCCAGTTTAGCCTTTTAGCAACAGCACTTCCCTGGCACCGAATAAACTTTTCACAGAAAACTTACAGTGTTTTCTCCATTTATCTGTAAGGCCTAAGTCTTAAACTATGAACAAAAAAGGAATTTACCACAGAAGTTTTCTTCCCCTTGTATAGGAAAAACAGGTGGCAAGTCATTTTAAGGGAGCATCTTTAGAAACAAGAGTGAAAACGAGAATATTCCAACTCGTTAACTACGGAAGCACTTTTGGAATGTAGGTTAAAAATTACCTGAGTGCCACCGCCTCTTTAATGTTCTCCAACTGTGGACTCCCCCTCCTGAGGATTCGAATTCAGGGCAAGCAAACCTCACCCTCCTGAGAATGCTAATTCAGGGTCCTGAAATCCTCATCTGCCTGAACAGTCACAGAATGCCTGGGACTGTGTCAGGTACGAAAGGAACTTAAACAGTGGAAAAGTTCATCTTTTCCTTCACTCCCCAGTACTCAACTTTGATTCCACTAAGATTTTCCCCATTCTGCCCCTCCACTCACCCCTGCATAGACTAGACATGTGTCTGCTTTCATACCTTGTTTCTGCTGCATTCCCATGCAGAATTTCTCCCCCATCTTCTTGACCTATGTAAATCTTAGATATCCTTTTAGGTCCAGCTAAAGTCCTATTATGTCTTCCAAACCAACTCCAGGCTGCACTGATTTCTCCTTCTCAAATTCCTTTTACATTTGTACAAATTTTAATTATACAATCACAGCTTTTTAAAAGTAGTCTAGTACAATGTCCCTTCTCCCACAGTATTTCCTACTATGCTAGAACAATTCTGAACAATCTCTAATGACAGAACTGTTCAGAAAGCAGGACTATTCGAATGTTAGTCAAACTAAATTGTTCTTTTTTTTAAGACCCAAGTCTTTACCCTCCTTCTACATGGTTTCAAATTTCTGAAGACAACTATCTTTTATACCTCCTTAATTTTCCCTTTCTCCAAGCTAAACATCTTTAGCTATTTCAACTGCTCCTCCGATGTCCTGGTTTCTAGATTCCTTGTCATTGAATGAACTCTAGTTTGCAAACATACCATCTGCAGTACCCAGAACTGAAAACAGGTAGGGTCTGACCAGTAGAATCATGGCCTGATTCTCTTGATCTGGCCACCACAGGTAAAACAAGATAGCCTACTTCCTTTTTTCCAACAGCACTTTATTAAAGTCTTTTTTGCACAGACAGGTAATTCCTCATCTTCCTCTGTTTTGATAAATACTTTTAAGTAAGTAACTTAATACTTACCACACTGAATTTAATCTTGCTGGCTTTGGCAATAACTCTGAATCTTAATTCTGTCCTCTACTGTACTGAGTCATCTACAAAAAATAAGCAGGCCTTCTGAAATGGCTTTAGCCATAATGCCAGAGGCTGGCCAGAAGAACAAGGACAGATCCCTATGACATGATGCTAGAGACTTCCCTCTAGGTTGACAAATGATCTTCATACCCTGTATCTCTCATTAATATTATGGCCAATGTTCAAATGCCTTGCTTACATCAGGTATGTAGTCTGTATCATTCCTCTAACCCAGAGGTTGGCAAACTTTTTCTGTGATGGACCAGATAGTAAATATTTTCAGCTTTTTGGGAGATGTGGTCTCACTGGCAGATACTCAACTCAGCCACTGCAGCACAAAAGCAATCACAGACAGTAAGTAAACAAATGGGTGTGGATGGGTTCCAAAAAAACTTTATTTACAAAAACAGCTGGTGAGCCGCTATCTATGGAGCCCTGCAAATCTACTTGTCTGATAAGGCTAGCCAAAGAGAATGATGGAAAGTTTGAAATAATCTTTTCTTAATAAACCCACAGTCTTAAGTGATTAAAACCTACTTATCCAATAATCTGTCCCAGATATTAGTGATTACCAGTTTAAAGGGTCTAGAAATTATTCTTTCCATTATCTTCATGCAAAGTAAAATAATGTTTGCCCATCCTCAGTTTCCTTAATACTTCTCCAAGCTCCATGACTTTTCTCAGAATAATAACAGTGGCTCTATAAATATATCTGCTAGAACTATGCTTCTAATATTAAAAGACAAACTGTCAGAGCCTAGAGACTTGAACTTATTTAACGAGCCTATCTGCTCTTTCCTCTCTCTGATTTTTTTTTCCTATCTTTTTCTTTTTGAAAATCATTTTCCTTCCTGGAAAAAGCTGAAGTGAAACATGAACTAAGCAACCTGCCTTTTGCTCTAGCACCTGCTAGCATTACAGTATTTGCTCCTAGCACTGATAATGTTATTCTTCTTATCCCAACAAAGAAACAAATGACCTCTTAGTTGCCAAAGACTCAGTTCACGTTTCATTTCAATCTATTGTTGCTATTCATTCTTGGTTATATTCCCTGTTTCTTTCCATTTTCATACATCCTAAAATAATTTTTAATTCCCAAAGAATCATGCTGCCTTATTGAGATTATTTACAATTACATGACTCGAACTTTCTTTTTAGAAGGTCACAGAACTTGGGCGCCTGGGTCGCTCAGAGGGTTAAGCCTCTGCCTGCCGCTCGGGTCATGATCTCAGGGTCCTGGGATGGAGGCCTGCATCGGGATCTCTGCTCAGCGAGGAGCCTGCATCCCCTACCCCCACCCCCTGCCTGCCTCTCTGCCTGCTTGTGATCTCTCACTCTCTCTGTCAAATAAATAAATAAAATCTTTACAAAGGAAAAAAAAAAGGTCACAGAACTCAAAACAATCCTTTCAGAATCTTAAGCTTATGAAATCTACAGATCCTGAGCCTAGCTATCACATCTGATGATGCTCAGCACCACTTTCAACCACTACTATGCATCAAACCTTGCCTCATTCACTAATTCCCAAATGACTGCTGTAGGTCAGAGACCTTATCTTATATTTTTTTTAATGGAGTACTTAGCACAGTACTAACTGTATATTAAGTGCCTAATAAAACAAAATTGAAGATTAATGGAATAAACATATTTTCTGTTCTCAGGGAACCAAAATTCAAAGGAAACAATATAAACCTATCAATTATGAACAACAAAGTGGGGTACAAGACTTCCTTAGAGTTTCTACAGTATATACCTATACTCATCAAACTCCTTCTTAGAAAACAATGACAAATGACCTAGAAAAGTTGTTAGAAGTCCTTATGATTCACCTGTTAAATTCCAATAGGTTTAGCTATACACTTCTCAACTTCTCAGGTACTGAGTCCCAAAAAAGGGAGGGGCAAGGAATAAGGAGAGGGCAAATAAAATAGGAATTTCAAGCAAAACAGTTAACATTTTGGGATAAATTTTTCAAGTACTGACTATACTACATGCTATTTGCAATTATCCATGCTACTGGAGGAAAACAGATATTTGGAAATTTAAACAACAGAAAAATCTTAAATCACTTTATCTGACTTTCTAATTCTTTCAGGAAAATTACCTTATTAATTATATTTTGTATGGACCAATTATCAAAACTGTTATGCAGTCCCAAGCTCATATTAACTGACAGGCAAAAGGAATCCATAAATATGTTAAATAGGAGGGAAGTCAGTCTAAAATGAAAAAAACAGGGACACCTAGCTAGCTCAGTCAGAAGAGCATATGACTCTTGATACGAGGGTCGAGTTCGAGCCCCACGCTGGGTATAGAAATTATGAAAAACATAAATAAATAAACCTAAAAAAAATAAAGTGAAAATCCCAGCACTGACCACTGATAACCCATAAATGATTAACTATGGAAAGCATGAACCATTACACCATAAGGCCTCAAGCACTGAAGTGGGACAAATTGGTTCAAATCCTGGCTCTTCCATGTGCTAGATGAGTGACCTTGGGTAAGTTTTTAACTCTTCTGTGCTCCATTTCCGCAGGTGTAAAATGGACAACAGCATCCACATTACTGAGTTGTTTTGAGGATGCAATAAACTAAATCATTTTTGTGCTTAATACAGTAACTAGTTGACAGCACTTAAAAACGGTTTTATTATAGATATTTTTAAATACTTTAAATAAAACTTAAAAACTACATAAACATATCCTCCCAACTGCATACATCTTTATACAATGTTAGTCATCCTTAATTGTGAAAGATCTTAGTTCTCAAGTTCAAGAAGTTTTGCTAACTTATACCTCTTGGATAACAGTTATTATTTTGGGGAAAGTAATTCGTGAGGTCCCTTACCCTAGCTTAATCCATTTTAAATTAGATAAGACCTAAATTCACTTTAAAGTTGACAAAAATCATTCATTTTAAGCTTAAGCTTAAGCTTCTCTAAATACTATTATCACCTTACTGGGTCAAAGGCCTTTCCTGGTCTCTTACTTCAATGACTCTTATTCCAAGGACACACCCATCATCAGAGTATCACCTCAAGCCTAGAAACTCAATGATTCAATTACAACTAGAATGTTTGGGCAATAACATGCACGAAATCCCACATAACAATGGAGGAATCTCGGGAAGGCTCTTTCCATTTAACGTCTCACTCTCTTAACAGAAAAAAAGGACGTTCCATTGAATGTCTCACTCTGAATTGGTCTCTCACACTGAATTGGATGCAAAATCCCTAGTCACTTTCAAGTCTGGGGGGCCTAAGACACCAACCAGCTTAAATACATCAGAGCTAAAATCACTAAAGACAGCTGCTGCTCATGCTGCTGCCCCTATGTAAGGGAACACAGTGAAAACTCAAACCAGAAACAAATCACACAGATCACTATATCCCAGCAGGAACAGGATCTTCTCTCACCTGCAGAACAAAACTGTTCCACGAAAGAACTGAATTTAAAGATCCACCTAGCTTCCTGCTAAAAAACTGAAACTCAACAAGTTGACGATAAAATGGAATTATACCACTAATAAACTGTGTGGATGCATTCCTATGTTCCTCTACTCCAACAGAAACTTGAAACTTTTCAAGTAAAAGAAAAAGCAACCCATTTGCATCACTTACCGGCAGCTTGTCCAGTCTTTGCCAAGAGAGACCCCAGTTCCAGGATACTCTGCTCTTTGACCTGCACTGCCTCCTCATCATTCTCTTGAATGTCACGCTTCACTGGGAGAGGAAAATGCAAACCTTCTTAAAATTCTGATAAAAAATGGAAGACTGAGGAAAAATTTCACCCTCACAAGACCAATTACAAACTCAGTTACCAAAAGACACATTCTAGGGAGCTTTAAAAAAAAAATTCTTAAAAAAGTGAAATCATCATGTAAGATATGTCCCATGTAAATTATAAAAATAGATTCCTCTCCATTTTTAAACGTGCCTTTTCATTCTATGAATCAGAATTCCCCTTACCCACATACAATGAGATTTCTGTTGTAGTCACCTGGTTAAAGCAAAAATTCAAACAAGTTCTTCATATGGTGGTGGTTAGCCCCATGTTAGGCACTTTGTCACTGAAAATATTAAACATGCCTATATGTTTACCTGCCACAAACTAAAATCAAAAGACCATCATTTACTGGTGACTAAAAAAGTCAAGAGTCTTTCAATAAACTTTAAGCACACCACTAATGGGATGCTTGGGATAAGCAGTTCTACAAAGCCATTCAGGAAAAACAACTCAATCAAGGCTCCAGTGTGATTCTTAGGAGGGACTGCTGCTCTGTAATGGATCCTTAGGACGGACTGCTGCTTTATAATGGATTCAGGACCTGTTAAAATAACTTTGTGCTATCTGTCCCACTTTCAACTGTTAACAACTATTTTACCAAACACTGAATAACCTCTCTGACTTTGTGGTGATCATTTTAGTGATCATCACTAGTTATCACCTCTCTTACAAAGCATCATGACTTGACAAAAACCAAGATTTAGATACTCCATAATGGAGTCCGGAAAAAGTAAGACTGTAACCATCATGACTCAAGCTTGCTCTAAGAGGGAAGCTTTCAGGGAACTCTCTCCTAGTGGAATGGGCAATCACAAAATACTCCATCTATAATGTTCATCATAATTTCACTTACAAAAGTCAAAAAATTAGGCACTTAGCACACACAAAAAATAATCCATACTTCTCACATTAGCATGTACTCCTAGAATATATATATATATATATATATATATATATATATATATATATATATGACTGAGATGACGCCGGTTCTATAATTGTAACTGACTTAACTCAAGATCAGAACTTCAGAATTAAAGGCTTTCATTTAACAAAATCATCCATTCACAGATGCATCTTAACCCCCACCTTCCCTTCTCCAGTACCCCCAAAGATAAAGACATCAAGCCCTTGTCATTGTCTTTTCTCCATGCAAGTCAGGAATACCAAAATTCAACAGACCAGGAAGTCAACATAGAAGCCAACATCCTGGAGGTCCCACATACACGTGCATTCCTACGCTACTTGTTGATCCGATCTGAATCTTCTCAAGCTGCGTTAAAAAGATCCCATTACTACACGTGCAGTGAAGAGCTAACCCATGCCCTAACTGAACCCTTTGCGACTTGAACATTAAAAGCCTTCTCTGTCATCACAAATTTATTTCTGTTCACACCTGAATCCCGGTGGAAACTTGCCGGAAGCGACTGGCTGGAGCTCCCGTTTCAAGTTTTCCTGTGGTGTGCAAGGTGTAAGGCAATCTACTACAAACTGACTCTTCATTTTTCTCTGGCAGTCTGCGGCCGACCGGTTCCCCGAACTCCGCGGCTGACAACTCACTCCCCGAACTCACTTCCCACCTCTACCGGGGAGGCTAGGACGATTAGTCACCTCCTCTAGCCGGGCGGTCCCATCTCGCTCTTACACCCTACACGGGGGCAAAGGGACGTCTCGGGCACCTCTTCAAACCAAATGCCAATCTGCGGTGTGTGTCCCCTCCGTATTTCCCACATTCAGAAAGAGACATCCCTTTAGTAGAGCCTTCCGCTGCGAGGCTGGGGAGAGGCAGCAGCTCTCAGGGTCCCGAGGAAGAAAACTCCAAGAGAGGAGCGAGCGTTCGCGCTGCCACCCGGAGCGGGCTGTGCTGATAACAACGGCGGGAAACGCTGTGTACAGCGGGTTTCGCCAAGGCCCTTCAACTCGAGGCTCTCAGTCCTGTTCGCGACAAGCCCGCCGGCCGGCACTACTCACGGTTCCGGGCCAGCCCGCACGGGCCAGAGCGGGGGCAAGGCTGGGGAGTGGTGGGGGCCCCGGCTCGGCCCACCCTCTCACTCCACGCTGAGCCCACCGTGAGTCAGCAGCCGGCAAGTGGACGCCGGGGCTGCCTCGAGGCGTCCCACCCGGGTGGGACCCAGGGGGCTCCAGGGAGCTCCGAGCGGCCTGTGCCCCCCGGCCCGGCCCCCCTCACACACAGTGAGTCAGCAGCACCAGAGCCGGCTAGCCCGGCCCCGCTCCGTCGCCGCCGACCCACACAAGCCCAGCTGAGCCGGCAGGGTCAGAGAGGGGGCGCGGCGACCTTTACCGATGGAGTGGAGAATGTCGATGGAGGCCTCCCGGTCGGTGCTGAGTAGAGACTGGGCTCTCTGGAACTCCACCACCGCCGCCGCCGCCATCTTACCGCTTTCACACCGTCCCCGGCCGCGGCCGCCGACGCCGGAAACACACTCCCGGAAAGCCCGCCCTCGCCTCCCTCTTCCCCCCATTCCCCCCCTCCCGTTCCCAGAGCACTACGGGAGTTGTAGTCTTGCCGCCTGTCGGGGATTGAGGGGTGAGGGTAAGAGCTGCGGCGCCCGGGCTCGTGGGCGGCAAGCTCCCCAGCACCGCCTAGCGGCCAGCCCGCGAGTCAAAGAGGCGGTGCCTAAGCGTTGGAACCGAAGGCTAGTCCCCACCCACCCCAAAAGAGGCCTCCCAACAGCAACTCTCCTAGCTCGCCCTTGAGAGGACTTTTGGAGCACCCGCCTAGGTATTCATTGAAAGCCGTTTGGCTTCCTTTGTCACTTCCACGTTTAACCATTCATTCAGGGCCATAAACGATCGTATTAGTGCTCACGATGTGCCAGACAAAGAATAGCAACATTCAAAGGCGTTCAAGCGTCTAACATCTCTCTCTCTCTCTCTCTCTCTCTCTCACACACACACACACACACACACACACACACACACTCACTCTCTCTCTCTCTCTCTCTCTCTTTCTCTCTCTCTCACGTGTACGTTGCAGCCTAGAATCCTACAGAATCATAGCCAGCCTGTGATTAAACCCATCAGCGTCGGGGAGAACTGATGTTAGCAAGTGAAATACCATCTTTGCTCCCATTCACTCAATAAACCCCTCTTGGGGGTCACGCGGAAGTCTAACAGCTACCTGGACTCCCCACTCAGAAAAGAAAAAAAAATGGATTTTTCTAATATTTCCAGTTTCTTCAACTAAAATCACAGATACTGAAGGGCTGTCAAGTGAAAGGAGAAAAGACATTGTGTAGGACCACTGAGGGGTGAGCTTAAGGGAAGGCGTAAAAATATAGAGGCAGTTCAATATGAAGAAGATATTTCTCTGGTGAAGACAATCCGAAAACTGAATATGCTGTCCCCAAAAGGGACCTGGAGAGGGAACCAAAATTGCACTCCTCTGTGCCTGGGTTAGGCAATTTATATATTTATCTTCTCTTATCCTTCCAACAATGTTCTGTAAAGAAGATGCTATTCACACTCCTTTCATAGGTGAGGAACCGGGTTTAAAGTGATTTGGTGAAACTCATACGGTAATTGGCAGAGCTGAGATCTGAAAGTTAGGGAATGCATTCCTAGTCCCTGGATGTGTCCAAACGAAAATTGATTAACATCTCATCAAATTGTAAACAGGATTCATAGCAATGGTGGGGAAATAGATTAAACGGCTTCTAGAGTTCTCCTAACTCTAAGATTGCATCAATCTCAGTATAAAACTAAGTCTTTCTTTTCTTAGAAAGAGCACTCCTCCCTCCTCAATTTGGTGTGCAATTAATATATCGTGCCAGAATGCTAATGAGCTATAAAATTCCACAGCTGAGAACAGCAGGAAGTAAGTATCTTCACCTTCTACAGAAGGCCTACCAGTTCATCCTTACTACTTTAGTAAGTAAAAGATTTACTGAAAAATGACTAGACCAATCCTAAAACCTTCATCTACTTCCAGCCTCCACCAGGGAGAGATAAAAATTCAAAAGGAATTCATTAGAAGAAATCATGGAAGAGGATGAAATGCTCACCTCACTATAAAGAGGGAGCACTACAAAAGACTTGGGGTGTCTGTGAGATCTTTCTCCTGAGCTGGTGAATCTCACTGACTACAGCAACTTAGCCATTTCTGTGCATCCACATTGGTAAGAGTTTTGAGGTGAACCAGACCTGTCTCTCCAGGAGGTTGGGGCCTCCGTGCACATTCATGGAGGTGTTTACCAATATGGGCCTAGAGAATTCTGAATTAGGGAAGAGGGCTGATACATTCCACAATAGGACAAGGAAAAGGGGAAGCAATGGGGCAGCCTGCCCGGTGTTTGGCAGAGTCGGGTGGCTAACTCTATAGGGCTTCTCACCAGAGTGAAAAGACCCAGTAATGGCTGGAAGAGTGGACATCAAAAAGCAGTGACTGAAGAGGGACCTTAAGGTTCACAGGTATAGCCTCCAAAGGACCCATAAATGCTCCCAACAAGAAAGAGTCAGCACCTGGATCTCTGCTTCTAGTGACATTAGTCATGTGAGACAATTTCACTTCCTTTCTTTAATCCTTCCCCTAATACTAGAGGAGCAGAATGAGAGAGGGAGGAAAAAGAAGGAAAAGCATAAGCTAAACACAAATTCCCAACTGAGAGTCAGAGAGGAGAGAAGCTTTAAATTAGAAACGGAGTCTCAGTCGGATGAGTGGCACAGACTCTTGATTTCAGCCCAGGTCATGATCCCAGCGTTGTGAGATCAAGCCCACATCCATTGGGCTCTGCGTTCAATGGGGAGTCTGCTTGGGTTCTCTCTCTGTCTCTCCTTCTGTCCCTTCCCAGCTTGTGCAAGCTCTCTCTCTCAAATAAATCTTTAAAAAATTAAAAATAAAAGGTGACTGGGTGGCTCAGTCAGTTAAGCATCTGCCTTCAGCTCACGTCATGATCCCAGGGTCCTGGAGATCAAGTCCCGTGTAGGGCTCCCCGAAGATTCTGCTTCTCCCTCTGCCCCTCCTCCCACTCATTCTCTCAATCTCTCTCTCAAATAATAAATAAGTAAAATCATTTTTAAAAATTAAAAATGGGTTTTTTTTTTTAAAGTGGGTTAAAGCCTCTGCCTTCAGCTCAGGTCGTAATCTCAGGGTCCTGGAATCGAGCCCCGCATTGGGCTCTCTGCTCAGCGGGGAGCCTGCTTCCTCCTCTCTCTCTCTCTGCCTGCTTCTCCGCTTACTCGTGATCTCTGTCTGTCAAATAAATAAATAAAATCTTATAAAAAATAAAAAATAAAAAAATAAATTGGATTTGAAATTGATGTTTTGATTTAGGCCAGAGTGGACTTTTTTTCTAAATAAACTTTTTTTAGAGCAGTTTTATGTTCACAGCAAAACTGAGCAGGAAGCAAAGAGAGAATGGGCTTTAAAACCATTACAAAAGACCTGAAAGTTAGGAGATCTGCTCAAGATGTTATCAGGGGGAAGAGACAGGAGATCCAACAGAGAATGGGTAGAGCGACGCAGCTTGTACCTGCACCAAGTCCTTCAACATATTTACAGCACCACCATCTGCTCAGTTTCCTCGTTACCCAAACTGACTCCACCTTTCTCTGACCAGTGCCACCACAGCTAAATATTGCCTCCTGTTTATTCTCCTGAACATGTTCCTCAGGTACTGGTTCCACACCATCCTCTCTAGCATTTTGAAAAGTTTATATATATGCCCTCCTACTGGAGGAGCTACGCAGTGACCCCATGGGAGATGCAAGAGGCGTTCAAGACTGGTTGATTACACTACTTGCCTTTGATCGTTCCCTTTCTTTCACATCAAGTCCAAGGGAATGATCTCTACACCTACATTGTACCTTTTTCTTTCAAACAGTATCATCAAGCAGAAAATGCAATAAAAGGGCCACTTTTTAGTTTTAGAGGCACTCACTTGATTTCAAAGTCTAGGCCAGCCTCTAAGTAGCTGGTGATTTTAACATGTTTCTCAATTTCTGTGATCGTTGGTTTTCCCTCTGGAAAACACGGATAATAAAACCTAGCTCTCAAGGTTTCTCTAAGGATAGCAGATAAGCTAATATGGAGACATGTTGAATAAATGTGATTTTCTTTCCACATAGCATCTTCACTACAGAAGACTGAGAAGTAACTTAACGGGGATCACTACCAACTTCTTGCGAGTCACCTTTCACTGATTGCATTGATAGGTAACCGATGTTCTTAAACTTAAGCAGCTGCAAAACTGTAAGTCATTCTCAGGAATGTGACATTCTCAACATCACCAAAACTGCCCCCCTACCACCACCACCTTCTAGCAGTTGTCCAGCCATTCTTCTCCATGACGAGCTGCTCCAAATGTTCTCTGTGTGTATCTGATAATCTGGGCCTTGGGAGGGTCTGGTTACCATCCCCTTCACTGGGGGCTACAAAGCGTTGCATAATCAGGCCCCTGCCTACTTCTCCAACGTCACCCCTTGCTCACTGTGCTCAGCTGGCAAATTTGGGTTTTTGTTCTTTTCTTTTCTTTTTTTCCTCAAACAGGCCAAGTTCTTTCCCACTTCAAAACCTTTATGTTCGGGGCGCCTGGGTGGCTCAGTGGGTTAGGGCCGCTGCCTTCGGCTCAGGTCATGATCCCAAGGTTCTGGGATCGAGCCCCGCATCGGGCTCTCTGCTCTGCGGACAGCCTGCCTCCTCCTCTCTCTCTCTGCCTGCCTCTCTGCCTACTTGTGATCTCTGTCTGTCAAATAAATAAATAAAATCTTTAAAAAAAAAAAAAAAAAAAAAACCTTTATGTTCTGTCCCCAGGTTTCAGCTCAAAGATAATTTCTACAAAGAGGCCTTCTGTGTCATCCCATTAAAAGAAATCTCCGGGTGCCTGGGTGACTCAGTGGGTTAAAGCCTCTGCCTCTGGCTCAAGTAATGATCTTGGGGTACTGGGATCGAGCCCTGCATCAGGCTCTCTGCTCAGCAGGGACCTTGCTTCCCCACCCCTCTCTCCGCCTACCTCTCTGCCTACTTGTGATCTCTCTCTGTTAAATAAATAAATAAAATCTGTTAAAAATAAATAAATAAAAGAAATCACCTCTACATCAGTCCAGTAACCATATCACTCTATTTATTTCCTTCTTAGGATTTAACACAGTCATGGATTTTATTCTGTCCCTCGTGTAAAGCTCACTTCCCTCCACAAAGTTTCAGGGACCGTGTCGGTCTTGTCTAATCTTATAGCCCCCAGCTCCCACCATAGTGGCTTGCACACATGGCAAACAATAAATATTTCTTGGATGAGTGCTAGTATCTGTCCTGCCACAAACTTCTGCTGCCCGCAATGTCCATATCCCACACTATGTGACTGTTTAGCCATTGCTGCTTATATTGCAGTAGGGGAGATGGAGCTGTCCCAGATGAGCCATGACCCAGGGTTTATAAGGACTGGCCTGAAAAGACTAGCTGGACCACTCCAATTCCCCTCTCAGGAACTGGGGAACTGAGAGACTGAACCAGCTAGTCAAGGGAACTGAAATAAAAACCTGTCCCTTGGAACCAACAAGAATCATGTAGGTAGAGGGAAAACTCAGTAGTTGAGTGAAGAGAGGCAGGAACATCATAGAGAATCCAAACACCACCAAAGAAGGCCATCTCAGTTCCTAACAACTTTCTAATTTCTACCTCCACCACCATGAGGCCCACCCATGCCAGATTCCCCATTCTTGACATACCAGGACATGTTTCCTTTCCAAATATCTTCCAATCCTTTTCATTTTCATTTTTCATTTTCTCTAATATTCTTTCATCTTTCTTTTTTAACAAAGTGAGACGAGGCACCGTATCTAGCTGGAATTAGGTTTCCTTGTTTTTGTGTTTATTGTTACATCCTAGTTATGGGCAATAATACCACTGATTTTCTATCGATGGTAGAGACATACAGTTACAATGAAAAACCAAGTGTATCAATTTAAATAGCAATCCATATGGTATATGGACATGGAAAAAATCAGGACTATGAAGGATGAGCAAATGATTATTTGGTCCATCAATACCACTATATAGCCAACCATCTGCCTCCCATTATTCTTTTTATTCCAAAATCACATCTCTGATTAGAAGACCAGGAAGTCCTTTCGGTTCCTGCCCTAGATAATAATCGTTAAAGATAGCTTTCAAGTTACTTCGGCAAAGACACTATATATTATAGAAAAAAGAAAGAAAATGGAATTTGAAGTCAGACAAACATGGAGTGCAAATCTTCACTCTACTACCATTTAATAGTCAAATTACTTAAACTTTCTGGGACCAAATTTGGTCATCAATAAAACTACTTTTAAAAATATACTCCATTTGAGGGACACCTGGGTGGCTCAGTCAGTTGGGTGTCCAACTCTTAGTTTCAGCTCAGGTCTTAATCTTGGGTCATGAGATCCAGCCCCACGTCGGGCTCTGTGCTCAACATGGAGTCCACTCATTCCTCTCCTTCCTCCTCTGCCCCTACCCCTGCTCTCACCCTCTCTCTCTCTAAAAAAAATAAAATCTTTAAAAAATATATATACTCCATTTGATGGTTGCTCAACAATGTGAATAGGCTTGGCATCATAGAACTGTGCACTGAAAAATGGTTAAAATTGTAAATTTCATTCTATTTTACCAAAATAAAAGAAAATAGTAATCTACTTCACAGAATTGTTTGAAGGCTAAAGTTTTTAAGACATTATAACCCTTCAGCACTACCACTGACACACAGAAGTGCTCAATAAATGGCATCTCCTAAAAGACAGTTGAGGGGCACTTGGGTGGCTCAGTGGGTTAAGCCGTTGCCTTTGGCTCAGGTCATGATCTCAGGGTCCTGGGATCGAGTCCCACATCGCGCTCCTTGCTAAGCAGGGAGCCTGCTTCTCTCTCTGCCTCTGCCTGCAGCTCTGCCTGCTTGTGCGCTTGCGTGCGCTCTCTTGCTCTCGCTCGCTCTCTCTCTGACAAGTAAATAAAATATTTTTTTAAAGTACCAAAAAAATAAATAAAAGATAGTTGAGTTGCTGACTAAATTAGCTGATAAGCTCTGACAACTCACGCTTCCTCTAGGAGTCCTCATAGAAGGCTAAACGAACCTTTAAGTAGTGATTTTTTTAAATACTTTATTTGACAGAGAGAAATCATAACTAGGAAGAGAGGCAGGCAGAGAGAGAGGAGGAAGCAGGCTTCCCGCAGAGCAGAGAGCCCGATGCGGCGCTTGATCCCAGGACTCTGGGATCATGACCTGAGCCGAAGGCAGAGGCTTTAACCCACTGAGCCACCCAGGCGCCCCTAAGTAGTGATTTTATAACAATAGGCTCTATCAACTGTTACTTCTGTTTCATTTTTTTTTTTTAAGATTTTATTTTATGTATTTGAGAGAGAGGGTCACAGAAAGAGCACAAGTTGGGGGAGAGGCAGAGGGACAAGGAGAAGCAGGTTCCCAACTGAGCGGGGAGCCCAATCCAGGGCTCAAACAACCGGCGCCAAGGGCGGATGCTTAACCGACTGAGCCACCCAGGCGCCCCTGTCACTTCTGTTTCCAATATTAGACTTCCTCACCTTGTTTCACCTCCCTTCCCCCTCTGTCAATCTTTCTTCTGTCCCTCCACCATTTCAAAACACACTACAAAGCCCCCATCTCCCCCATGCTACCCTATATTCCAAAATTATTTCTTTCCCCTGTCTCACTGTTAATTTCATTATTTTTATTTTAAGCAATCTCTATACCAATGTGGGGCTCCAACTCATGATCCTGAGATCAAGAGTCCCATGTTCTACTGACTGAGCCAACCAAGGGCCCCTATAATTGTTCATTTTTCACTTAGATTTTGAAATGTTCTGTATCCCATAAATGACCAAATAGGGGACTGCTCTAATGTGCCACCCTGCTAATCAAGATTATACCCTTCTACTCCTCTGCCCCATACTCTGTGCAGCAGCAAGACAGGGAGCTAAGTAAGGTTAGCAGATCTAAGCTAGTGGTGATTCCCCAGCTCCATACTCTCACTGCCATTGAAGCTTGAGAGGGTAAAAAACGTAAAAATTAGGCAAATTAGGTCATTATTATCTTTTCATCTCTCTTTGGAAACCCTTCTCTCTCACACTGCTACTGTTCTCTAGACCTCCAGGTATCTTATTGCATTTGTGTTTTATTATTGTTCTCCTTCACTGAAAGCAGGTTAGTGATAACTTCTGTCTTTGATTAAAAGGTCTTTATTTTAACTCTCATTCTTTTTTTTAAAGATTTTATTTATTTATTTGACAGAGAGAGACACAGCAAGAGAGGGAACACAAGCAGGGGAAGTGGGAGAGGGAGACGCAGGCTTCCCACTGAGAAGGGAGCCTGATGCAGGGCTCCATCCCAGGACCCTGGGATCATGACCTGAGCCAAAGGCAGACCCTTAATTGACTGAGCAATGCAGGTGCCCCTTGACTCTCATTCTTAACTGAAAGTTCAAGTGGATATAAAATTCTTATATTGACATTTACTTTTATTTGGCATTAAAGATGACTGTTTTCAGCCTATTTAAAATCCCTTCATAGGTGATCGTCTTTTCTCTCCATTAATTTTAATATCTTTTCCATCCTTGGATCTCTACAGTTTCACTACAAAATATTTACTTTCTAATGAACACTGACTACACTTCCTAAATCTAGGGAGTCATGCCTTCCATTAATCCTGGAAACTTCTCAACCATTCTCTCTTTAACTATGGCCTCCTCTGTTTCTCTTCTCTTCTGGAAATAGTTTTTGATGTAAGTTAGATCTGCATTGTCCAATACAGAGGTCACTAGTACAAGTGGCTATTAAGCGCTTGAAATGTGGCCAGTTCAAACTGAGCTGTGGTATAAATGCAAAATACACACTGGATTTTAAAGACAGTGTGAAAGGGGTGCCTGGTTGACTCAGTCAGTTAAGCATCTGACTTGATTTTGGTTCAGGTCATGATCTCAGGGTCATGAGAATGAGCCCCATACTGGGCTCCATGCTCAGCAAAGAAAAAAAGTGCTTCTCTCTCCCTCTCCATCTGCCACTCCCCACTGCTCATGCTCGCTCGCTTGCTCACTCTCTCTAAAATAAATATATATTTTTAAATAAATAAAGACTGTAAAAAAAAGAATAGAAAATAATCCATAATTTTTATATTGATTATATGTTGAATAATATTTTGGGTTAATTTCATCAATTTCTTTTTACTTTCTTTAATATGAGTACAAGAAAAAAATTTTTTTAAGATTTTATTTATTTATTTGACAGAGACACAGTGAGAGAGGGAACACAAGCAGGGGAAGTGGGAGAGGGAGAAGCAGGCTCCCCACCGTGCAGGGAGCCTGATGTGGGGCTCGATCCCAGGACTCTGGGATCATGACCGCAGCCGAAGGCAGACGTTTAATGACTGAGCCACCCAGGTGCCTCTGAGTACAAGAAAATTTTAAATGATGTCTGTATCTCACATTATATTTTTCCTTTTTTTAAAGATTAATTTATTTGAGAAAGAGAGAGAGAGTGTGTGTGCTCGTGAGTGGGGGGTAGGGGCAGAAGGAGAGAATCTTCAATTCCCTGCCAGAGCCCAACTCTTCTCACAATCTGTGAGATCATGACCTGAACGAAAACCAAGGGCCAGATGCTCAACAAACTGAGCCACCCAGGTGCCCCTCTCAAATTATATTTCTATTGGACAGCACTGTTAGACTATCTGCTTATCACCATATTTCTTATCTTTTCCATCTCCTGATCTCTCTATGCTAAACTCCAGGTGATTTTTTAATATATTAATAGTTCACTGATTATATCATCAGCTGCATCTGATCTGCTTCTGATCCAGTACTAAGCTTTAATTTTAAACAAACTGAAATATATGTTTCCATTTCTATAAGATTTATTTGATCCCTTTCTGAAGTATTATTTTCTTACGCATCGGATTCCTTCTGTTATGTTTCTAAGGTGTTTTTTTTTTTTAGATTTTTATTTATTTATTTATTTGACACAGAGAGACACAGCGAGGGAGGGAACACAAGCAGGGGGAGTAGAAAAGAGAGAAGCAGGGGGAGTAGAAAAGAGAGAACCAGGCCTCCCGCCGAGGAGGAAGCCCAATGAGGAGCTCAATCCCAGGAGCTGATGATCCTGACTTGAGTCGAAGGCAGAACCTTAAATACTGAGCAACTCAGGCGCCCCTATTTCTAAGTATTTAAACCAAAGTCTACAATCTGTATTCGGTCATTATTTGATGTTCTTGGGGATCTAATTCTGCCGCTTGTCATGTCTACTGAATTTCCCTCCTGGGGGATTTTTTTCTCATGTGTTTGTAACTGTGAACTGTGAGCTCATCTTCAAAAGGGTTTTATCTTTGTTATTCTTCAGTGATCTGGACTGAATTTGTTTCTGCCAATCTGTCGCAATATCACTGTTCCATGACTGTAATTGTAATCTATGTTAGTTTACAGACTTTGGGGAATTCCTAGACTATAAAAATAATAATAAGGAAGAAAGGCAGCTACCATAAAGGTAATTGATGTCCCTGAAGTAAAGAACCTACCAAATAAAACAGATTATTCAAAGAAATAATTTTTGAAAATGTCTTTTTTACAAATGAAAAAATGAGTTACAGGTGGAAATGACAAATCATATTCCAGGAAGGGGGGGGAAAAAGGCTGACACAGAATGGTAGACACAAATCTCTATCCCAGTTAAGAAACCAAACACCAAAGTGAAAGAAAGCATTCTTCAGACAACCAGACAGACAAAGCAAGTTGACTAAATGGGGTGGAGTGGAATTGGGAATCAAGCTTGTCTCAGACCTAAAGCAAGGTTCAATGCCAGAAGACAATGAAATACTGCTGCAAATTTGAAAAGAAAGAAAATGTGGCCCAAGAATATTATTCAGTAATTGCACAAGTATAAGAGAAACAGATAGATATGATATTTGCAACATTAAAAAAAAATCAGGGAATATAAGACAAAGAACTTTTCTAGAAAAAAAGTTGATAAAAATCTTATTTTAGTGATGGATCAAAACAGTGAACTCAATGATGGGAAAGCATTGTTGGTGGTAGGCTGTGGTTCCATTTAAATACAGAACTGAGACTAAATGGGATGTAAAGTAAGTGTTATAAACCTTGGCAAATAACTGTATAACCACCAAAAACAAAATTTTTGGAAACTTTCCAAAACATTTTTCAATATTAACTTCAATTCCTTCATCTTTCTTTTTTCTTAAGATTTTATTTATTTGAGAGAGAGAGCAGAAGAGCACAAATGGGCAGGGATGGGGGGAGGGATAGAGGGACAGGAAGAGGGACAACCAAACTCCCTGCTGAGTGCGGAGACTAATCCCAGGACCCTGAGATCGTGACCTGAGCTGAAGTCAGATGCTTAGCTAACTGAGCCACTCCGGTGCCCTTATCTTTCTACGGTAAGATGTTGAGCAACAGTATCCCCCCACAGTACCTAAAATATGTAATTATTTCAATTATTTAATTTTTTATCATCCCTTTTCTTAACTTTTTTTTTTAAAGATTTTATTTATTTATTAGTCAGAGAGAGAGAGAGTGAGCACAGGCAGAGAGAGTAGCAAGCAGAGTCAGAGGGCAAAGCAGGCTCCCGCCGAGCAAGGAGCCCGATGTGGGACTCGATCCCAGGACGCCGGGATCATGACCTGAGCCGAAGGCAGCTGCTCAACCAACTGAGCCACCCAGGCGTCCCCCTTTTCTTAACTTTAAGGAGATCGTCTGGGAAATAGTATCTCTTCCAATGGAGAATATTTACTGAAGTTCAACCATTTCTTCAATTTTACTTTTTTTAAAAAGTGAACTCTACTCCCAATGTGGGGCTCAAACTTACCACCCCAAGATCAAGAGTCCCATGCTCTATGGACTGAGCCAGCCAGGCACCCCTCTTCAATTTTACTTTCATTTCCTTTTTTGTTGTTGTTTATTTCTGAGGGGAAAAAAATTAAGAGTAGGAAGGTAATAGGAATTATAAAACAAACACCTATATTCCTACCACTCAGAATTAATAATAAAAAGTGTGTCAACTTTTATTCATCTTCTTAGGAAATAAAACATTAAATAGAGAAAACTAACATCTCTTTCAGCCACCATTCCCAGTCCCATCCCTCCCACTCAGAGCAAAAACTTTTCATTCAGTTTAGATAGAGACAAATCAGTAACTGACATATCATATTGCTCTGTATAAACAATCATTTTTTATTTATATAATGGTAGCACATCAAGCATAGTGTCATGCATCTTGATTCTACCATTCTACATTGCAGAGTAAACTGCATACTGAGCTATCTTATTCCTCTTAACTGCATAAATTGCACTGTATGAGGGGCACCTGGGTGGCTCAGTGGGTTAAGCCTCTGCCCTCGGCTCAGGTCATGATCCCAGGGTCCTGGATCGAGCTCCGAGTCGGGCTCTCTGCTCAGCAGGGAGCCTGCTTCCCCTTCTCTCTCTGCCTGCCTCTCTGCCTACTTGTGATCTCTGTCTGTCAAATAAATAAAATCTTTAAATAAAAAAAATTGCACCATATGACCATCCCACATTTATCCATTCCATCATTTCATTTTATTTATTTATTTGAGAGGAAGAACAAGAGTTGGGGGAAAGGACGGAGGGAGAGGGAGAAGCAGACTCCCCACGGAGCAGGGAGCCCAACACAGGGCTCGATCCCAGGACTCCGAGATCATGACCTGAGCTGAATGAAGGCAGATGCTCAACCAATTGAGCCACCCAACTGCCGCTAACCATCCCACTGTTAATGGACACTTAGATTGTCACTCTTTGTTTTTTGTGGGTTTTTTTTTTTTCACTCTTTATTTTTTGCTGTTACAATGTTCCCATGAACATCCTTGCACATGTGTGAAAGCTTCTCGGTATACCTAAAGCATAATGATTGGATTATATAGTCTCATCTTCAGTTTCATTAGATACTGCCAATTGCTCTTCCAAATGACCACATATCAACATACCCAACCTCCTCTCAAATCGTGTGACAGAATACCATTTTCTCCATATCCACGCCAATACTTGGCATTTTGGGCAATCTAAGTGAAATATTATTTTGTTTTGTATTCACCCATTACTAATGGTGTTGGGACTACTTATAAGATGGCTCAGTCTTTTAGGTGGATTCTTCCTTTTATAAAAGTCAAATTTCCTCTTAAAAAAGGTTTTTTTGGGGGGGCACCTCGGTGGGCTACCTGTTCACTGGGGAGTCTCCTTCTCCCTCTGCCCTCTGTCCTCCTGCTTATGCTCTCTCTCAAATAAATAAAATATTAAATTTTTTTTCTTCACATCACACTTTGATACTAAATTGCTACTCCATATGACTTTTGGTTACTATTTGCCTGGTATATCTTTTTATTTAATATTTAGTTTTTCTATGTTGTTTTACATGTGTCTTTTATAAATATCATATTGCTGGATGTTGGTATATGAGCGTGATTTTAATCTAAGGTGAGCTTTTAAAAAATCAGTGTATTTGGGGCGCCTGCGTGGCTCAGCTGTTAAGCATCTGCCTTCGGCTCAGGTCATGATGCCAGAGTCCTGGGCTCGGCCCCGCATCAGGCTCCCTGCTCAGCAGAGAGCCTGCTTCTCCCTCTCCCACTCCTCCTGCTTGTGTTCCCTCTCTCACTGTGTGTTTCTCTCTGTCAAATAAATAAATAAAATTTTAAAAAATAGTTTAAAAAATTAGTGTATTTAACCCATTTTATTTTGTGGTAATTTCTAAAATATTTTAATTTTGACCATCTTATTTAGTTTTCTATTTAATGTATCCTCTCCTTTTTATTTCCCCATTGCCACTTTCCTGCCTTCCACTGGATTGATCAAGTTTCTTTACTCAATTTTTTTCTACTCAACTTTCAATCATCAAGTGCCTACCTTTTAAATTATTACACACATAAGTGAACTTTTTCTCTAATATCTAGAGTTAATATCTACACCTTCCCCTTGAACAGACAAGATCCCAAGATCCTTAAAATGTTTTTACTTCCTTTGGCTGAGTGCTCACCTACCTCAATACGACATACCTACCATGCAGATACTAGTGGAATTTCCGTTCATGACTACTTTAAAATGTTTTAATCTAATTAACATTAGGCAATTGAATTCTCTAATGTATTTTCTTACTATTTCTTATTGCCCTCATTGTTCCCTACGAGGTTCATTTTTCTTCTTTTGGAACACATTTTTTAAAAGAATTTTTATTTCTTTATTTGACAGAGAGAGAGAGAGAGAGAGACAGTGAGAGAGTACAAGCAGGGGGAGTGGGAGAGGGAGAAGCAGGCTCCCCGCTGAGCAGGGAGCTTCATGTGGGACTCAACATCGGGCTTGATTCCAGGACCCTGAGATCATGACCTGAGCCAAAGGCAGACGCTTAAAGACTGAGCCACCCAGCCACCCCAGAACACATTTTCCAGCAGAAACTGACTACAAAATGATGTACTCCATAGATGTATCCATTGTATGCATCTAGGATGGAGTGCTGCTAGGATGAGACAGATATTTCATTTCTGGATAAAACTGCACCTGGACTCGAGTCCCCAGAAAATCTAACAAAAAGTAGTTATTTCAGAGTGAGTCTATGGGTGCCAAATTTTCCAAGCTTCCTGTGGACCTCCATTTATATTTTCTCCCCCGATTTGACTGGTGGTTTGGCTGGAATAGAATTCCTAGGTGCAACATTTATTTTCCTTTCAACACTGTGAAGAAATTGTGAAGTTGGAACGTATAGTTCTGTCTTAAAGAAGAGAAAGATGACATGGAAAAAAACCCTAGGACCCTTGTTGAAGGATGCAATTTTATGGATGTAAAAATACTCTGTATAGGAGTTGTAACATTACTCGTCACTCTCTACACTGAAAAGAACTGAAAGATACAAAATATTCACAACCCAACCACCTAAAGAAAAAGCCCTGATCAAGCAAAGTAAAAGGTCTCAAGTTAAATTTGACATGCTCTGTTTTCTTTCTTTTTTTTTTTTTTGACATGCTCTGTTTTCTATCATAAATTATATGTGCTTCTTAGCAGAGACACTGTCTCCTCTAGATGTCCTCTTGTTTTATGTCAAGTCTGTTCTCACATGTGAAAATCCCCTCACCACAATGTTTGGGTTAACTCCAAAGCTCATGTTTTAAAGAATTGCGTAAAATCAAAACATCAAATGTAAGAAATATCGATCCAAAATATATGCTTACTATTATTCACTTAAATTTAAAAAGTTTTTAAAAAATTATAAATGGTCTCATTTTATTTACACATTTCCTTTGATCTTCCCTCGAATGAATATTTGTTTAACTTCAGGGCAGTTCAGTTTTCTGGTCTCCCTGTGCTATCAAGCTTGAGTTTGGGGGCTCTGGCTGACTCAGTCAGTGGAGCATGCGACTCTTGGCCTCAGGGTTGTAAATTCAAGCCCCATGTTGGGTGTAGAGATTACTTAAAAATAAAATATTTGAAACCAATTAAGCTTGAGTTTAAAGGTACATCATGAAGTTTTCTTTAAAATAAAGAAATAGACTGCAAAGCTCTGTTTCTTCCAACTGCTCCACTGCATCCTTGTGTCTCTTGTTGCTGATAAAAAGTCAGATGCCAATCTGATTCTTATTTTCTCAGTGATCTGCTTTTTCTGATAACTTAAAGAATGTTTGTATTTTTGATGCTCTGAATTGTCATTACACAACTTTGTATAGGCTTTTTCTTAAGTATTCTGTTCAGCAATTGTCTCCAAACCTGTAAACTACAAACAAAATTCAAGTTGTTTTAAAAACAAAACAAAAGGAGCGCCTGGGTGGCTCAGTTGGTCAAGCGTCTGCCTTTGGCTCATGCATAGTCATGCATGATCCCAGGGTCCTGGGATCCAGGCCTGCACTGGGCTCCTTGTTCAGTGGGGAACCTGCTTCTCTCCCTCTGCCTGCTGTCCCACCCTGCTTGTGCTCTCTCTCCCTCTCTCTTCCACATAAATAAATAAAATCTTTAAAAAAAAAAAAAAAAAGCAAAAACAAACAAACAGGGGCACCTGGATGGCTTAGTAGGTCAAATGTCTGACTCTTTATTTCAGCTCAGGTCATGATCTCAGGGTCATGAGGCTGAGCCCCTCATTGGGCTCTGAGCTAGGCAGGGAGTCTGCTTGAGATTCTCTCTCCTTCTCCCTCTGCTCCTCCCCTCCCACCCCCATCCCCACTGGGGCCTGTGTGCTCTCTCCCTGCCTCAAAGGAGCAAAGAAAGAAACAAATAATAAGAGTACTCTAAAACTTATATGAAGGAGAAAAGTCCACGAATGGCTTAGATCACCTTAAAAAAGACAAGTAAATGGAGAAAAGGAGGTTTGCTCTACCAGACATTAAGACATATTGCAAGACCATATAGTAGGATATCAGTTCAATAAAGAAATGCAACAAAGCAGAGAACTCTAAGAAGGACCCATGGATAAAGAGAACTTGATACACAATTTTTAAAAAGGCATCACAGGGGCACCTGGGAGGCTCAGCAGGTTAGGCATTAGGCTCTTGATATCAACCCAGGTCTTGATCTCAGGGTCGTGAGTTCAAGCCCCAAGTTGGGCTCCACGCCCTACTTAAAAAATAATTAAAATAAAAAATAATTTCAAAAAATATCACAAATGAATGGGGGAAAGAAGAAACCATTTATTAGGTGAAGTTGGAAAAACTAGTTCCACCACGTGGAGGATGTGAAAGTAAAATTATAAAGCTAAGTGACAGGGAAAAACTTAAACTAAACTTCAAAAGTACAAACTGTACAGGAAAACAAACAAGACTTTCATGACATCAAAATTGTTTCTATCCATGAAAGATACCACATAAAGTTAATGGATGACAGAGTAGAAGTAGGTATTTGCAATAATAGGGGATTAATATCTAATATACAAGGACTCAAGGGCCCTCTTTCTGTTCAGCCATTCTCAGCATGGCTTTTTTTTTTTTTTAATTTGTTTATTTACAGTATAACAGTGTTCATTGTTTTGGCATCACACCCAGTGCTCCATGCAGTACGTGCCCTCCCTATTACCCACCACCTGGTTCAGCATGGCTTTTGTCCCCAGGTGGCTGCAAGAGGGTCACTGCTGGTCCAGACAGCTGATCCTCACACAGCTACATCCAGACTCAGGAGAGCTGTCCTTCTCTACATCTCCAGGAATTGGGGAGAAATACCTTTCATGACGTTTCCTAGAACTCCCCTGTGAGGTCCCATTGATCAGGACATCATCCACATCATCACACATCCCCGCCCCACTGCAAGGGTGGCATTTGTGGGCATTCCCAGCATGTGGTGGGAGACAGACTGGCAGGCAGGAAGAGGGCAAGAACTGCTGTTGCAGGAGTCACAGAGAAAGCTGCCACATTTTCCCTCCATTTTCTCCACTCTCCTGTCAACCCAATTAGGACTGACATTAGCATTTCTTCATGGACTTCCTCCAATGATACTAATTATGTTTATTCTAAACGTTTGTTCCAGGGGCGCCTGGGCGGCTCAGTCATTAAGCATCTGCCTTTGGCTCAGGTCATGATCCCAGGGTCCTGGGATTGAGACCCGCATCAGGCTCCCTGCTCCATGGGAAGCCTGCTGCTCCCTCTCCCACTCCCCCTGCTGTGTTCCTGCGTCTGTCAAATAAATAAATAAATAAAATGTTTTTAAAAATAATAAAAGTCTGTTCCAGTTCTATTAGCTATGTTTCAAGTGAAGTTCTGTCCTTTTACTCTGTTTCAAGTGAAGTTCTGTGTTTTACTCTAATATACTACTCCCATATCTGGGGATTCTTTACCATAGGTCCATTTTTTTTTTTTCCCACCAAGAGCCCTACTTGATTTAAAGTACTTGATTTAATTTAAAATACTTGATTTCTCTACTTGGGCAGCTGACCTTGGGATTAGGGGTGTAGTTGAGGAAGTTACAGATTTGATTGTTGGGGCTTATGCACCACATGGTTTTCAGTGAGAATGAAAGATGGGTAGACTATGACACAAGGAAAGAAGCCTCAGCAGCTAGTTTCCCAGACATTTCTCCTTGGTATTACCAGCCACCTGAGACACTGCCTTGGTTCTGAGATACTGCTCCTAAGTTGCCTAAGGCTGGGGGTGTTGGGGGGAAAGGGGGAGAGACTGCCAATGGGTATGAGGTTCCTTTTGGGAATGATGAAAATGTTCTAAAACTGATTGTGGGGATAGTTGCCCAACTCTGAATATACTAAAAACCTCTGAACTTTATACTTCAAATGGGTGAATTATATGGTGTATGAATTATATTTCAATAATGCTGTTTTTTCAAAAACTGGTGGCTTACACATCTGCTTCTTTGTGAAGTATTCAGGTTTTTCCTTGGGCCTCTGAAAGCACACTCTGTACTAGCAACGTTTGTTTGGAAATGCATTTTGTGCAAGAACTGGGACATTATTTAGAATCACAACCATTTATAAAGGGCTTCATGAGGTCCACAACTTTGTTCCTCCTCCAAAAGGTGAAGTGAAATGACTAAAAATATGGATTATGGGGGTGCCTGGGTGGCTCAGTGGGTTAAAGCCTCTGCCTTTTGCTCAGGTCATGATCCCAGGGTCCTGGGATCGAGCCCCGCATCGGGCTCTCTGCTTGGCAGGGAGCCTGCTTCCTCCTCTCTCTCTCTCTCTGCCTGATCTCTCCCTACTTGTGATCTCTTATCTGTCAAATAAATAAATAAAATCTTAAAAAAATATGGATTATGAGGGCTGCCTGGCTGGCTCAGTTGATACAGTGTGCATCTCTTGATCTCAGGGTCATGGGTTTGAGTGTGGAGATTACTTTTTTTAAATGGTAAAAATAGGGGTGCCTGGGTGGCTCAGTTGGTTAAGCATCTGCTTTTGGTTCGGGTCATGGTCTCAGGTCCTTGGATTGGATCCGATTCAGTCCTACGTTGGACTCCCTGTTCAGTGCTGAGCCTGGTTCTCCCTATCCCCCCACCCCCACTCAGGCTCACTCTCTCTTCCCCCTCCCAAAAATAAATAAAATCTTTTTAAAAAAGATTTTATTTTATTTTATTTTGGGGGCTTTTATTATTATTTTATTTATTTATTTGGCAGAGAGAGAGAGAGATCACAAGTAGGCAAAGAGGCAGCCGGGGGGGGGGGGGAAGCAATCTCCCCACCGAGCACAGAGCCTGATGCAGGGCTCAATCCCAGGACCCTGAGATCATGACCTGAGCTGAAGGCAGATGTTTAACGATGGAGCCACTCAGGTGCCCCAAAATCTTATTTTAAAAAATGGTAAAAATAAACATCAAAAGATCAAAAATAAAGATCAAAGAACAGGACTGGAAGTGCTGGTGTTATTGTAGTTAGAGGCTAGCGGTAAAGGACATTATGCCCTGCCTATCAATCTTAGGAGCTTCTCAGCATCATATATATACATATATGTATATGTATGTATATGTGTGTGTGTGTGTATATAAAATCATATGGCATGACTTTCTCTGACTTATTTCGCTGATCATTATACTGTCTAGTCCTATCCATGTTATGGCAAATGACAAGATTTCATTCCTTTTTATGACTGAATAATATTCCTGTGTGTGTGTGTGTGTGTACATACACACACCACATCTTATCCATTCATCAGTCAATGGACACTTGGGTTCTTTCCATAATTTGGTTTTTGTATACAGATAATGCTCTTATAAACTTCAGAATGCATGTATCCCTTTGAATTAGTACTTTTGTTTTCTTTGGGTAGATACCTAGTGGTGCAATTGCTGGATTATAGGGTAGTTCTAGTTGTAACTTTTTGAGCAATCTCCATATTGTTTTCCACAGTGGCTGCGCCAGTTTGTGTTCCCACTAACCGTGCAAGAGGGTTTCCTTTTCTCCACATCCTCACCAACACCTGTTGTTTCTTGTGTTGTTGATTTTAGCCATTCTAATAGGTGTCAGGTGATATCTCGTTGTAGTTTTGATTTGCATTTCCTTCATGATGAGTGATACTGAGCATCTTTTTCATGTGTCTTTTGGCCATCTCTGTCTTCTTTGGAGAAATGTCGATTCATGTCTTCTGCCTGTTTTTAATTGGATTATTCATTTTGGGGGGTTTTGAGTTTTATAAGTTTTTTACGTATATTTTGGGTTCGAACACTTTATGAGATATGCCATTGGCAAAAAACTTCTCCCATTCCGTAGGCTGCCCTTTTGTATTGTTGATTGTTTCCTTCACTATGGAGCTTTTTATTTTGATGTAGTCCTTTGTGTGTGTGTGTGTGTGTGTGTGTGTGTGCACGCATGTGTGAGCAGGGAGGGGAAGGACAGAGGGACGAGGAGAGAGAGAATCTCAACTAGGGGCTCGATCCCAAACCCTGAGATCATGACCTGAGCCAAAATCAAGAGTCAAGTGCTTAACTGACTGAGCCACCTTGGCACCCCTTCATGTAGTCCTTAACAGTTTATTTTTGCTTTCGTTTCCGTTACCTCAGGAGTCATATCTAGAGAGAATTTGCTACAGCTAATATCAGAGAAGTTACTGCATGCATTCCCTTCTGAGACTTTTGTGGGTTCAGGTCTCACATTTAGATCTTTATCCATTTTGAATTTGTTTCCGTGAGTGGTGTAAGTGGCCCAGTTTCATTCTTCTGCATGTTGCTTTTCGCAATACCAGTTGTTGAAGAAACTTTTTCCCACTGGATATTCTTCCTGCTTTGTCAAAGATTAACTGACCATATAACTGTGGGTTTATTTCTGGGTTTTCTATTCTGTTCTATTGATCTATGTTTCTATTTTTGGGCCAGTACCATACTGCTTTGATTACTACTTCATTGTACTATAACTTGAAATCTGGAATTGTGATGCCCCCCATTTTTTTTTCTTTTTCAAGATGGCTTTGGCTCTTCGGGGTCTTTCATGGTTCCATACGAATTTTAGGGTTGCTTGTTCTAGCTCTGTGAAAAATGCTGGTGGTATTTTGATAGGGATTGCATTAAATGTGCCGATTGCTTTGTAGCATAAACATTTTAACAATATTTGTTCTTCTAATCCATGAGCAAGGAATATCTTTTCATTTCTTGGTATCATTTTCAACTTCTTTCATCGGTGTTTTATAGTTTTCAGAATGCAGGTATTTCACCTCTTTGGTTAGGTGTATTCCTAGATATCTTTATTATTTAGGGTACAATTGTAAATGGGATTGATTCCTTAATTTCTCTTTCTGCTGCTTCATTATTGGAGTATAGAAATGCAACAGATTTCTGTGTGTTGATTTTATAACCTGTGAATTTACTGAATTTATCGGTTCTAGCAGTTTTGGGGTGGAGTCTTTCAGGTTTCTTTAATAGAGAGTATCATGTCATCTGCAAATCTTCTTATCTATTTGGATGCCTTTTCTTTCTCTTGTCTGATCGCTGTGGCTAGGACTTCCAGCACTATGTCAAATAACAGTGGTGGGACATTCCTTTCTTTCTCCTGAGCATGAGGAAAAGCTCTTAGTCTTCCCCATTGAGGATGCTATTAGCTGTGGGTCTTTCATACAGGACCTTTAACGTGTTGAGGTATGTTCTCTCTAAACCTAATTTGTTGAGATTTTTAATCATGTTATACTTTGTCAAATGCTTTTTCTGTATCTATTGAAATGATAGGATTCTTATGCTTTCTTTTATTTATGTGGTGTATCATGTTGATTTGTGTATATTGAACCACCCTTGCAACCCAGGAATAAATCCCACTGGATCATGGTGAATGACTTTTTTAATGCATTGCTGGATTCAGTTTGCTAGTATTTTGAGAATTTTTGCATCCCTGTTCATCAGGGATATTGGTTGGTAGTTCTCTTTTCTAGTGGAGTCTTTATTTGGTCTTGATATCAGGGCAATGCTGGCCTCATAAAATGAGTTTGGAATGAGTTTCTTTTCTATTTTTTGGAATAGCTTGAGAATAGATATTAACTCTTCTTTAAATGTTTGGTAAAATTCACCTGTGAAGCCATCTGGCCCTAGCCTTTTGTTTGTTGGAAGCTTTTGGATTAAGGATTCAATTTCTTGGCTGGTTATCCAACTCTTCAAATTTTCTATTTCTTCCAGCTTATCCAATTTGTTGGCATATCTTTTTTTTTGTAATAGTCCCTTAAACCTGTTTGTATTTCTGAGGTGTTGGCTGTAATTTTTCCTCTCTCATTTGTGATTTTAGAAGGGTCCTTTCTCTTTTCTTTTTGATAAGTCTGGCTACAGGTTTACCTATTTTATTAATTTTTTCAAAGAACCAGCACCTGGTTTCATTGATCTGTTCTACTAGGTTTTTTGTTTTAGTTTCTATATTATTTATTTCTGCTCTAATCTTTATTACTTCCTTCCTTCTCCTGGTTTTAGGCTTCCTTTGTTCTTTTTCTAGCTCCTTTAAGTGTAAGGTTGTTGGCGATTTCTCTTGTTTCTTAAGGTAGGCCTGTATTGCTATATACTTCCTTTTTAGGACCAATTTTGGTACATCCATCCCAAAGGTTTTGAACTGATGTGTTTTCATTTTCATGTGTTTCCATGTATTTTTTAGTTTCTTCTTTCATTTCTTGGTTGACCCATTCATTGTTTAATAGCATGTTGTTCAACATTCATATATTTGTGGTCTTTCCCAATATTTTCTTGTGGTAAACTTCTAGTTTCATAGCATTGTGGTCAGAAAAGACGCATGGTATGACCTCGCTCTTCTCAAATTTGTTGAGGCCTGTTTTGTGGTCTACTATGTGATCTACTCTGGAGAACATCCTGTGTGCACTTGAAAAGAATGCATATTGTGCTGTTTTAGGATAGAATGTTCTGAGTTTATCTGTTAAGTCCATGTGATCCAGTGTGTCATTCAAAGCCATGGTTTCCTTGTTTATCCTCTGTTTAGATTATCTGTACATTGATATAAGTGCGTTGTTAAATTCCCCTACTATTATTATATTATTATTGACTAGTTCCTTTACGTTTGTTTTTTTTTTTTTAAGATTTTATTTTATTTATTTGACAGTGAGAGAGAGAGATCATAAGTAGGCAGAGAGGCAGGCAGAGAGAGAGGAGATTGATATAAGTGCGTTGTTAAATTCCCCTACTATTATTATATTATTATTGACTAGTTCCTTTACATTTGTTTTTTTTTTTTTAAGATTTTATTTTATTTATTTGACAGTGAGAGAGAGAGATCATAAGTAGGCAGAGAGGCAGGCAGAGAGAGAGGAGGAAGCAGGCTCCCTGCGGAGCAGAGAGCCTGATGTGGGGCTCGATCCCAGGACCCTGAGATCATGACCTGAGCCGAAGGCAGCGGCTTAATCCACTGAGCCACCCAGGCGCCCCTGTTTTTAATCCTTTTATGTATTTGGGTGCTTCCATGTTGGGTGCATAAACATTTATAATTGTCATATCTTCTTGTTGGATTGTCTCCTTTATTATTATTTAGAGCCATTCTTTGTCTTGTTACAGTTTTTGAGTTAAAGTCTGGTTCATTTGAAAAAATAAAAATAAATAAAGTCTAGTTTGTCCAATGTAAGTATTACTACTCTGGCTGGCTTGCTTTCTTTCTAGATTTTATTTATTTGAGAGCGAGAGAGAACACAAGAAGGGTGAGGAGCAGAGGGAGAGAGAGGCAGATTCCCCGCTGAGCAGGGAGCCCAACATGGGTCTCAATCCCAGGACCTTAGGGTCACAACCTGAGCCAAAGGCAGATGCTTAATTGACTGAGCCACCCAGGAGCCCTCTGGCTTTCTTTTGACAGCCATTTGCATGATAGATGTTTCTCCATCCCCTCACTCTCAATCTGCAGGTGTCTTTAGGTCTAAAATGAATCTCTTAGAGGCAACATACAGATGGGTCTTGTTCTTATCCATTTGACACCCTATGTCTTCTGGTTGGAGTGTTTAGCCCATTTACATTCAAAGTAATTATTGATAGATATGTATTTATTGCCATTTTATTACTTGTTTTGTGTTTGTTTTGGGGGATTTTCTGATCCTTTTCTCTCTTTGCCTCTTTCATGTTTTGCTGATTTTCTTTAGTGATATATTTGGATTTCATTCTTTTTATTCTCTGCATCTTTATTAGTGGTTTTTGATATATGGTTACCATTAATTTTGTATATAACCTCTTCTGCATATAGCAGTCCAAATTAACTTGATGGTCGTTTAAGTTTGAACCCATTCATGTCTCCTGTTTCCCCATGTTTTAGGTAGACATTATTGTATTTTACGTCCTTCTGTGTGTGAGTTTCGTGACTGATTTTTTACAGAAATATTCATTGTTACTGCTTTTGTGTTTCCCACCTTTATACTGTCACTTTTGGTCTCTTCTTGAACCCTGCTCCTCTTCAGAATTCTCTGCACTTTATCTGCAAATGCTCTCTGAACCCTATCTCAAACCAAATTTCCATTATAATGTTTTTTTCAGGACACCTCAGTTGACTAATAGACAATTAGCTTGGAGGCATAAGGTGCATTAGAAGTTTGCATTATACTTGTCCCTGGCATTCTGATTCATGTGTATCTATTTAACATTGTCTAACCTTACTTACACTTTACAAGATTTCTTTCACAACCCTTATAAATATGGTCTGGTCTTCATTGCTCTTCAATAACATCTCTAGTTTAAAAGCTAAAAGCAATAGAAACAAGCACATGTTTATTTAACTTTACTATCAACTGAATCAAGAAATCTTAAGAACAAAACTAAAAAATAGGAGGCTGCAATAATGTTTACATTTCCTTAGATGATCAAACGTTAACAACACACAAGTTTAATAACTTGTATGGTAGCATTTTCACCAAGGTGTCTCAGAATAAACTATTGGAAATTAACAATAGAAGGGAACTCATCTTTACTGAGTTTACATACTTTTTTTAAAGATTTTATTTATTTATTTGACAGAGATCACAAGTGGGCAGAGAGGCAGGCAGAGAGAGAGGAGGAAGCAGGCTCCCCAGTAAGCAGAGCCCCCGATAGGGGGCTTGTGGGAGGCCGTGATAAGGCTTGAGACGAGGACCAAACCAGGCCCTGATTGTGTCTCCTTTAAAGTCCGAATAGCCTAACAAAAGGTTTAGGATGGAAAAGTTGAGTAGCACTGAGAAAGGGTCTGTGCTATGTGTTGTGTGCTCGCCTACGCGATTTCCCACACGTTTACTTGTTAGATGAGAGCAGTTTGGTTGGGGTCATAAATTCATAACTGGTCCTTGCTGTTCCAGCACAGCTTATGAATCACTCTCAGGTTTGTTGTTACTTCTTGTATGTTTTGAGTTACTTTGGAGTCAGTGCAGCTGGTTAAGGAATTATCTGAAGACAGAGACCACTGGCCTTGGAGAGTCTGCATTTAGACCATGAGAAGTAGATAAGGTGAAGTCTGGAGGGTTTTTTGTGCATGTAGTAAATTCTTTTGTAATCAGTTAGAAGTAGTTATTGTTGGCTATATAGTGCCTTGCTGCCTTGAATAAACTCGGCATTGGTGGAAATCATCCCCTATGCTCCTCCTGCCCCCATCTCTGTCTCTTTCTTTTCACCATCCTCTTACCCTCGCGTTTCCTGGTCGATTTGTCACGCGGGCCGTGGCAGGGGCTCAATCCAGGACCCTGAGATCATGACCTGAGTTGAAGACAGAGGCTTTATCCCACTAAGCCACCCAGGTGCCCTGAGTTTACATATTTTCGAGGTACAAACAAAATATGCCAAATACTGCCCTAGATGTTTGTATTATTGCAATAGAATAATTGTGCTTACTATATGTTAGACAGTGTGCTAAGATTTTATTTAATTTTCATAAGACCTTATAAGGTAACACTAGTGCCTTTTTCACAAGTGAAGAAATTGAGATTCAAAGAAGCTATTTGCCCAGAGTTACACTGTTAGTCAGAGTCAGGATCTGAACCCCAATCACTCTGATGACAAAACTTTCAACTATACAGTGCTACTTTCATCTCCAAATCCTGCACACACAAAAACGGAGGTCAAAGTGTCAAACCAACATGAGATTTTCCAAAAATTATCAATTATCTCACCATGTCTCCACCTGTGGGATTCATGGTTAGTCACTGATAAAATCTGCATCTGAATTTCAGAAAAGCAACCAGAGAATATTATTAGGCAACCTTAACACATGCCTCCTACGTGGTATCACAAATTTGTCATCTAAAGGCCAGCCCCAGTGGAAAAGCTTGATTTGGCCTTGGTAAGGAGACAGCAGAACCTCAGGATCACCCTAAAGGCTAGCGTTCCCTGATATAATAGCATTGCTCAAAATCATTCTATTGTTGCATTGGGTAAAGGTCTTCTGTTAGAAGAAATTATCAGAATAAAATTCAATTCTAGAAGAAAGTGAAATTTTAAAAAAGATTTTATTAATTTATTTGAGAGAGAGAGAGAGAGAGAGAAACAGAGGGAGGGGTAGAGGGAGAGGGAGAAGCGGACTCCCTGCTAAGCAGGAAGCCCAATGCAGGACTGGATCCCAGGACCCCGAGATCATGATCTGAGATGAAGGCAGATGCTCAACCAACTGAGCCACCTAAGCGTCCATGTTTATGTTTTTAAAGATTATTTATCTATTTATTTGAGAGAGTGAGTGAGAAAGAGAGCCCAAGTGGGGGATGAGGGGGGAGGTCAGGCAGAGGGAGAAGCAAGCAGACCCCCCTGCTGACCAGGGAGTCCAACACGGGGCTCAATCCTAGCACCCTGGGATCATGACCTGAGCCAAAGGCAGATGCTTAACCGACTGAGCCACCCTGGTGCCTCAAGAGCTTTTGTTTTTGTTGATGTTTGATTTGTTTCATGTACTTCAACTCCTAGATTGTCATGTTTTATTTCTCATCTTTTTCAGATCTAAAAATAACAACACAAATCTACAAAACATTAATTATCTAAAATACTTTTAATAAGCAAAACTGCATTTTAGCTGCAAGGGGCCAAATTATGCGCATAGAACAATTACTCCTTCCTCAAACACAACATCAAGGAGGGCAACCTAGGCTAAACACTTTAACATATCACTCAGATTGTTCAGGGGAAAAAAAATTCTAACTGTGCAAAATATAATTTTCAAAAACATCAAATCAGCTACATCAATTGTGAAATATAATTTCAAAATGGTGTAAAAAAACACTTGTAATACAAATGGTACATATCAAATCAATATATTGTATACCTCAAACTTAAACAGTGTTGTATGTGAATTATATCTCAGTAAAGCTGGGGAGAAAATGGGGAAATATAACAAAGACTATGAATACCATCACTATCAATACCGTATCCCAAGAATCCGTAACTCTCCCTTAACCACCATTTTCATATTTACACTTTTTAAAAAGATCTTATTTATTTGACAGACAGAGATCACAAGTAGGCAGAGAGGCAGGCAGAGAGAGAAGGGGAGGCAGGCTCCCTGCTGAGCAGAAAGCCCAATATGCGGGGCTCTTGTTCCCAGGACCCTGGGATCATGACCTAAGCTAAAGGCAGAGGCCTTAACCCACTGAGCCACCCAGGCGCCCCATATTTACACTTTTGGTGGTTATCTATCAATGTTACTTGAGGTCAGCGTCCTTGTCTTATCTTTGGTTCCCCAAGATCTAATACAAAACCTGGCACAAAACCTGCTCTACTAAAAGAACAACAACAACAACAAATAAACAAACTAACCCACTCTACAAATGATTACTGAATTGAAACAAACCTCCTTTACCACATCTTTGAGGCACAAATGAAACAATGTATGCAAAAGTGCTTTGGATACAACACTAGATTTGTCAATAAGATTTTATTTATTTATTTATTTGACAGGCAGATATCACAAGTAGGCAGAGAGGCAGGCAGAGAGAGAGAAGGAAGCAGGCTCCCTGCCGAGCAGAGAGCCCTATACGGGGCTCGATCCCAGAACCCTGGGATCACGACCTGAGCTGAAGGCAGAGGCTTTAACCCACTGAGCCACCCAGAAGCCCCTTTACTGAGCATTCTTATCATAATTCTATCCAATTGTTTTCCTGCATATGAGCTTATCATATGATTTTTCTCTTTTAATCTGTTGGTAAATTTTTTTTTTTTAAAGATTTATTTGAGAGAGAGAGAGTGCAAGTAGGGAGGAGGGACAGAAGGGGAGAGAGAGAGAGAAGGAAACAGACTCCTTGCTGAGGAGGGAGCCCGACCCGGAGCAGGGTCGCAGGACCTAGAGATCATTACCTGAGCTAAAGTCAGACGCGCAAATGACTGAGCCACCCGGGTGCCCCTGTTGGTAAATCTTCTGATGCTGGAAATTCCATTCATTTACTCATTCAACAAATATTGAATGCTTGTGATGTGACAGGCAGTTTTACATTCCGGGAAAAACAGCAGGAAACAGACAAATATCCCTGCCCTCATGAAACTTAAATTCTAGTTAGAAAAACTAGAAAAGAAAATAAAGTCTACCGGGGCACCTGGGTGGCTCAGTCTTTCAGCGTCTGCCTTCAGCTCAGGTCATGATGCCAGGGTGCTGGGATCGAGCCCTGCATCCAGCTCTCTGCTCAGCGGGAAGTCTGCTTCTCCCTCTCCAACTCCCCCCTGGTTGTATTCCCTCTTCCTGTGTCTCTGTCAAATAAATAAATAAAATCGTTTTTTAAAAAAAAGAATGCTTTTGTTTTTGATAAGCTGATTTTTCTTCTATAGTCTGCTATACCAATTTCTGATAGGGCTGCATCAAAATTTTCCACCATGAGCAGGGAATGTGTCAATTTCCCTTTGCAATTTTCAGTGAATATGTTGGAAAATGCATAGTTTTAAACTATAGTATCTTCTTGAAATTGATTTTTTTTTTATTTATTTGACAGACAGAGATCACAAGTAGGCAGAGAGGCAGGAAGAGAGAGAGGGAGAAGCAGGCTCCCCGCTGAGCAGAGAGCCCAATGCAGGGCTTGATCCCAGGACCCTGGGATCATGACCTGAGCCAAAAGCAGAGGCTTTAACCCACTGAGCCGCCCAGGTGCCCCTTAAAATTGATTTTTTTAAGATTGTACTTGAGCCTGCTTTTCCCTCTCCCTCTGCCCCCTGCCGACACATGCTCTTTCTTGTGCTCTAATCTCTAAAAAATAAAAATGTTATTTTGTCTAATAATATTGCTGTGCAAGTTTTTAATTAGCAGTAGCCTTCGTTTTTTTACATTTTTCAATATTAGTTTTTAGCTCTTTTAAGCAGCATATAAATGTTTTAACTCCAATGATCTTTGATGGAGGAGTTAATTCATTTATTGTGACTACTCATATACCTGGGCTTACCTCCCCATATTATATACTGTTTTCTGCATATCCCTCTTTTTTATTCTGTTTTCCTGACCTCTACTGAATTAGTAGACTTCTATTTTTCCTTTTATAGCTCTGCTTGTTTGCAAACCATAGATGTTTTTCCCCAGAACTGACTTTTTTTTTTTTTAAAGATTTATCTATTTGAGAGCGCGCGCGCGCAAACACGCACACACGCGAGCAGAGGGAGGGGTAGAAGAACAGAGGACAAGCAGGCTTCTGCTGAGCAGAGAGCCCATGGGGGAACTCAATCCCAGGACCCTGAGATCATGACCTGAGTTGAAATCAAGAGTTAGACACTCACCCAACTGAGCCACCCAGGTGCCCCATGACTCTTGTTTTTAAAGGACACACTCAACATTTATTCTGAATGTGATATAGCTATCTTTGTGTTCTTCCTAGACACTAAGAGGTTCTTAGCACCCCACTGAACAAGTCCTTTGTCGTGTTGCTACAATTTAAAGCACTTCTCAGAGTATGTTTCCCAAGACCATTTCAAGAATCTGCAAGGTTAAGACTATCTTTGTAATACTAAGAATTTGCTTTTTTCCACTCTGTTGACACCTGCATTGATGACACAAAAGCAATGATGAGTACAACAGCTGGTGCCTTAGCATGAATGCAGGCACTGGTACCAAACTGTCCCAGTGGCCATTGTACTCTTCATTGTCATGCATTCATCAAAAAGGGGGGGAAAAAAAAAGCCAGTTACACTTAAGAATGCCCTGGGCTGGGGCGGCTGGGTGGCTCAGTAGGTTAAAGCCTTTGGCTCAGGTCATGATCCCAGAGTCCTGGGATCAAGCCCCACATCAGGCTCTCTGCTCCGTGGTGAGCCTTCTTCCTCCTCTCTTGCTGCCTGCCTCTCTGCCTACTTGTGATCTCAGTCTGTCAAATAAATAAATAAATAAATAAATAAATAATCTTGGGGGGGGGCGGGGAATGGCCTGGGCTAAGGCAGTACAAATTGCTAATCTTATTAAATTCTGACCCACAAATACATGTCTTAAAAATTCTGAGTGATATGAAAAATGTGCATAAAGCACTCTTCCCAAACGCAGAAGTACAATGGTGGTCTCATGGATTAGTACTTGTGTGATCATTTGAGTTGAACTTAGCCACTTTTTTCAAAGAACTTTTTTTTTAAGAACATCATTTTATTTTTATTTTTTAAAGATTTTATTTATTTTATTTAACAGACAGAGAGTACAAGTAGGCAGAGAAGCAGGCAGAGAGAGAGAGAGGAGGAAGCAGGCTTCCGGCTAAGCAGAGACCCCAATGCGGGGCTCGATCCCAGGACCCTGGGATCATGACCTGAGCCGAAGGCAGAGGCTTTAACCCACTGAGCCACCCACCCAGGCGCCCCGAACATCATTTTATTTTAAAGAGCTGATAGACAAACCATGGTTCTACGGTAGGTATGTGACAGATCTTTCCTTACAAAGCGAGCCTGTCATTTCAAGAAAAACAACTCAGTATTTGTTGTACAACCACCACCAATGTAACTTTTAAGCAAAATGGATCAAAATAGTCCTTTTCCAACTTCGTATTTGTGTGAGGCTGAATTTTCTCCATGTATTTTAATTCAGAAATAAGAATTTAGGAATAATGTAATTCATATATATACATATATATGAATGAAAAGTATGATCAATATATAAAGATCCGGTTGTCTTCTATTAAACCAAATTCTAAAGAGATTTGCAAAAATGTGCAAATAACGCCACTCGTTAAATTTTTGCCTTGGAAACGTTATTTTTCATAAAAATATTTACTTGTCCTGGATTTTTTACTAATAAGTACTATTTTTTAAATGTTAGTTTTGAATTCTAATATGGTAAATATTGATATAACCCACATAAAAGAAGTTCTTTGGGCCCTCAACAGTTTTTATGAGTATAAAGGGATCCTAAGACCAACACATTTGAGAACTATTGCTTTAAATATTTATGTCAGCCTTTTATTATACACAAATGTACTTTATAGTCAATAGTTGATTTATACTGACTTGTAAGTCAATTTCTATGTTCAGATTACTTTTTAAGCTACCACTTCTCCCATCATAGAAATTACCTTTGCTTCTTGACTCCCACATTTTGCTTCTGGATTCACTCTTCTTGAACAAGTGAATCTTTTCATAATTTTTTAAATGAGGGTATTAAAGTCATGTCTAAAAATGGTTATATTTTGGGGCATCTGGGTGACTTCTTTCTCATGGGTTGTGGGATTGATCCCCACCCCCCAGTTCTGTGCTCAGCAGGGAGTCTGCTTGAGAGTCTCTCCCTCTGCCCCTCCCCCGCTAGTGCTTGCTCTTTCTCAAAATAAATTTTTTTTTAAGATTTTACTTATTTGACAGACAGATATCACAAGTAGGCAGAGAGGCAGGTAGAGAGAGAGAGGAGGAAGCAGGCTCCCTGCCAAGCAGAGAGCCCAATGTGGGGCTCCACCCCAGGACCCTGGGATCATGACCCCAGCTGAAGGCAGAGGCTTTAACCCACTGAGCCACCCAGGCGCCCCTCAAAATAAATCTTTTTAAAAAATGGTTCATTTATCCTTGAATGTTAATTTCACCATTGGAGTTCTAGGTTGACATATTTTCCCCTCAGCATTTGAGAGACATTGTTTTCCATTCTTTGTTACAGAAAAGTCAGCTGACAGGTAGCCTTTCCTTCATTGATAATGTCTTTTCTCTCATTATCTTTAACCAGAGGTCAGTTTTCACAATGACATGTGACTTATCTTTTGTCCACCCTGGTCCACAGGAGGCACACCTAATCTAAAAACTCATGCATATTTTTGAATTCTAGAAAACGTTTCTGTGGTTGTCTTCTCAGGTAGTACTTATCTGCTGTTCTCTCCACTCTATTCCTCTAGAACAGTGGTTCTCGATCAAGGATGATTTGGCAGTGTCGGAGACACTTTTCGTGGTCACAGCGGGGGTGGAGGGGGTCCTACCAGCATCCAGGGGGAAGCAGCCTGGGACGCTGCTAGATATTTTACAGTGCACAGGGTCCCTACTACAAAGAATTATTTGGCTCAAAATGTCAGTAGCGTTGAGGCTCAGAGATCCTGCTCTTGAAGTCCCAGTAGATACATGTTGGAATCTTTCAATTAACCCTTTTTACCCACTTTGCTCCAGTCAAGGAAAATTCTTTGGTAATCTCCCAATTCATTGATTCTCTTTTCAACATGTCCATGTTAGAGTTTCTATGTTTTATTTCAATAATCACATTTTCCATGTCCAAAATTCCTGTTAGGATTTTTTAAAAATAAGCACTTATTGTATTACTCCCTGTTTTGTTTCATAACGTTTGTTCTTTTTAAGTGGAATGATTCTTTTATCTATCTCTTTGAGCATATATCATTGTCCTATTAAGTTATTTTCAACTGATGTAATTCATGTTCTGGTTTTTGTTTGTCCTTAGCATCAAGTGTCCCAATATCTTCAAATGACAGGTTTTACTTGAGTTTAAGGTTTAGTGTGCTGGTTTTTAAAATCTCTTCCTTTCCTTTGTTTTTATCCCACTCTACCAGGAAGGCTTGCAGTTGTCTCTAATTGTTCCTCCTGGGCCTTCAATCAAGAGCTAAATCTTAATGTTTTGAGCCTAGTGTTCTGATACCCTCATCACAGGTCCAGTTACTGAGCCACTGGGCTAAGTATTCTTCATTAAAATAAATAAATAAAACAAAACAAAATACCATGTTTTCCTCACTGTCCCTGGGCCCCGTTTTTCGCAAAGCAACAGAGCCAAGCATAAAGCCAACCATTTTATCAGTCTGCTTTCACAAGCTGACATTCCAGGCCCTGGCTTCCCTCCCTCTTCCAGTTCACCCGCCTCAATCACGGAGCTCTCAGCGAAGTCTGGTTTTACCAACAGGGGTAATACTCCTGCCCACCCTGGTTTTAGACGCAGAGCCTGAGTCCCACAGTGAGGTCCACTCATCACTAGGGCCTTCTCTTACATTTTTGTCACACAATTTTATCTGTTTTTAAAAAAAACCATTTTCTCTTATTGCTGGGTGTTTGAGGCAGAAAAACTGTGTTAACGCATGAACTCACTTTAATATCTCAATCACAAGTCACACTTTATTTTCACATTTTTAATCAGAAAAAAAAATCAGGTTTAGGTTATTTTTTATATTTACTCTCCACTAAATATGTACCATTAACAGAGGCAAATAAATAATAAGAGTTATGGATGCCAAGAGGAGGAAAGGTCAAATTCTGATAGAGGGGGCTGGGAAAGGCTTCATGTTCCCATCACTTATTTGCCAGCATCCTAAAATGTTCTATTGATTCACAGGAACCAGAAGGGAAGAAAGGAAACAAATGTCCAGGCCCACCTAATTAGCTCCTAAGAAAAGATCAGTGATGCAGCACTGCGGAGAGGGAGCCCATCACGGATGAAGTGGTAGCACTGCGGTGGCGGTAGGGGTGGCGGCATAAATACCAACTCCAGTTTGCTTCAGCCTATGGGTATTTGGTCTGCTCTATTGTCATACATGGAAACTGAGCCAGGTTAGCAGTTTGTTAAGAATCATAAGAGAGATATGAGAGCAGATGGGGAATTCCGTATCAACTGGCTGAGCGGTCAGAGACCACAGTGGTGAGAATGAAGCAGAACAAACTTCCCATTAATTAGGCCAAAAAAAAGAGGGTCAGTTCTGAGAGTTGGGCTATGGCAGAGAAGATGGACATAGGACAGGGGCTCAGATACTAAAACTATCCAAAGTCAGAATGAGTTCAACAGCTGAAGGCTGGGAAGACACTGGTCCCGAGCCTGAGGTTTTAGCTGGGTCTGTGGTTGAGAAAAAAGGGCAGTCTCCCAGCAGTGGAGATCAGGGACCCAAGTTAGACAGGGAGCCATACCCATAAGTCCAAGCATTCAGGGTGTAAGACAGACTATCACCAACACGGATGAAGATCCAAGAAATTAAGTCTTAGATATCTTAGTGCCATGCTCTAGTTCTATTGTTTAGTATTAGAAGCGGACATTAATTCACAAACAGCAAACTACAGAAACCTGCCGAGCTTCCCAAGAAAGAAGCAATTTGTATATACAAAGAGATACGAATATAAACTCAAGGTGTTTTAAAGACAAGTTCAGTCCTTTTTCTCCTGTCAATTTCCTTAAACTATTAAAACTTTTTTAAAAAAGATTTTGAGAGAGAGAGCGCACGCACACAAGCAGGGGAAGCAGCAGGCAGAAGAAAGAGGGAGAAGCAGGTTCTCCACTGGGCAGGGAGCCCAATGCGGGGCTTGATCCTAGGACCCTGGGATCATGACCTGAGCTGAAGGCAGATGCTTAACTGAGCTATTGAGGCACCCCAATATAAAAACTTTTAAACAATATGCCTAACGTTAACTTTAAGAAAAACAAACAAGCAAAACACATCTACTTCAGATCCAAATTTCTTGGTCAAGTAAAACTCAGGGCTTCGGGAAAAAAAACAAAATACAAAAAAACTAAGTGATTGGTCACTAAATTATAGAAACAAATCCATGTATAACAGTCTCAACTTCTAAATAAAAGATTCTTGCAACTCGAAAAAATAATTTTTTTTAATGAGTTGGCTTCACAAATGTTGTGTCTGGACCAGAAATGCCCAATCAGAATATACATAACCCCAAGGTGCTAGGTTTTGAGAAGTCAAGCACTATGGACAATGTACAAGGTACTAGCTAGTTAGGATGGTTGCCAGCAAAGTGAGGTTAGCTTTTGTTTAGAAAGGTACCAGCAATGTTATATTAAATACTTACAATCATTATTTGAAGTGTTTGAGATTACATACCTTAAGTATTACTTTTATTCTTCGCTTATCAAACATTTATTGAGCCCACACTATGTACCCACACACTGTATCAAGCACTAGATTCGGATCTCAAGAAGCTTGCCATGAATTTTATATATGTATATATTTTGTCATAAATTATATTAATAAAAACACCAACAAAAAAATTAAAATAAATTGCATGCTGTTTGCCGGGTACTGTGTTGTTTTACACTTGCTGTCTCACTGAATCCCATTTTCAGGATGAGGAAAGTTAGGTTTAGGGGTCAGTCGCTTGTCCAAGTTCACATAGCTAGGAAGTGGTGCTGAAATTAGAGAACTCCGAACTGTTCTGGGGCCCCAAATCCTAAGCACTGCACACACTGCCTCTAGCAACAGCACTATGACATAGAAGTGTCATTATCATAGAAGGTCAAAAGTGAAAAAGGAAAAAAGGGCTGTAGATAATTAAGGAAGGACACCCAAGACGACTAATTTCTTCCTAGCAGATGAGTGAAGAAGGACTCTCGAAGCAAATGATATTTATACAAACTTTTGTGAGATGACCAGGATCTGGTTGTACAGAGAAAGGACAGAGGACAAGGTATAAGAAATGTGTCCTGTACAAGGCACACTGCTCCTGGAGTCAGATCAGGTTTGACCTTCACTCCTCCCTTTCTTAGCTGTGTGACAAGAAGCAAACCACTTACCTCTCTAGGCTTTAGCTTATTCTTACATCAAATGTCCAGTTTGGTTCATTAAAAAAATCATATGTTAGATGCAGAAAGATATTCATAGCATAATCATTTTTATTTTTTTTTTTAAGATTTTATTTATTTATTTGACAGACAGAGATCACAAGTAGGCAGAGAGGCAGGCAGAGAGAGAGGAGGAAGCAGGCTCCCCGCCGAACAGAGAGCCCTATGTGGGGCTTGATCCCAGGACCCTGGGACCATGACCCAAGCCGAAGGCAGAGGCTTTAACTCACTGAGCCACCCAGGCGCCCCGCATAATCATTTTTAAAAGTAAAATCTAGGGAACTTAAGTTATCAATAAATAATAAATAACTCAAATTATTATTCAGCTTTTCCTGACAGCAATTGTGGAGACTGCAGCAACATAGAAATAAATATGCAACAAACTGCAAATTATAAAATTATGTGTACTATTACAGATATACATATGAGCACTCAGAGAGTAAAGGATAATATACAGAAATAAAACTTGCAAAATAAAAATGCAAATACCAAATCTGTTCCCCTGACCTCTTAAAGTAAAAACCTCTGGGGATGAGACCTGAAAATACGTATTTTTAAGTTTTCCCAGTGAGGGGCGCATCCGTGGCTCAGTCGGGTAAGTGTCTGCTTCAGCCCTGGTCGTGATCCCAGGGTCCTAGAATGGAGCCCTCCATCAGGCTCCCTGCTCAGGGCGGAGCCTGCTTTCCCCTCTCTTGCTCCCCCTGCTTGTGCTGTGTTTCTGTCAAATGAATAAATAAAATCCTTTTAAATAGAAGTTTTCTGGGGCGCCTGGGTGGTTCAGTGGGTTAAAGCTTCTGCCTTCGGCTCAGGTCATGATCCCAGGGTCCTGGGATCGAGCCCCACATCAGGCTCTTTGCTTGGCTTCCCCACTCTGCCTCTGCCTGCCTCTCTGCCAACTTGTGATCTCTCTCTCTGTCGAATAAATAAAATCTTAAAAAATAAAATTTAAAAAAGTTTTCCCAGTGACTCTAGTGTATACCCAGGATTAAGAGCAACTGACAGGATACACAAGATTTCTTCAAAATTTGACATCTTAATTCTTTAAGAACATTCCATATACCATGGTAAAGTAGACAAATACTAAGAAAAGACTATAGAAATTTATAGGGAATAGTGATTAGTTTGGGATAACTACACCATAAGATATATCAAAGAGGACAGGAAGGTAAAAAAAGGCTAAGGAGGCATTTGGACCTTATGCTGTATGTAGGTCACGGGGTTTTCTAGGGCTTCTGAAGTAGTAACACAGAAAAAGCAGAACCAGTTCTCTGGATCTGTGGTCTTAGCAGACTTGGGTCTCCAGTGCCTTTGGTGGGCATCACTGGATTTAAAGGGTCCTCACTGATCTCCAGCCATGTCCCTATCTTCTCATGAGCACAATCCAAGATAGCTTGTAAGGATGGCAGGGATGGCCACGTCCTGGCGAACAGATGCCACTATATTCTCCCTCACCTGAGGCAGACAACACTAATCAATCACAGTACTCTTCCCCAGTAAGCCTAGTCTGCCTCAAAATACTTGTCAAAATAGCCTTCCAGGAAGCCAGGAAGACCCTACTAATGCAGAGATTTGTCATATCCCGACCCTGAGCCTTAGGACCAGTACCTACCTCTTCAATATAGCTTAAAAATGCTCCTGGGTGGCTCAGTGGGTTAAAGCCTCTGCTTTCGGCTCGGGTCATGGTCCCAGGGTCCTGGGATCGAGCCCCGTATCGGGCTCTCTGCTCGGTGGGGAGCCTGCTTCCTCCTCTCTCTCTGCCTGCCTCTCTGCCTACCTGTGATCTCTGTCTATCAAATAAATAAATAAATAAATCTTTAAAAAAAAAAAAATGCTCCAAAGATTGCACAGGAACCCTGAGAGTTCTAACTTAATTTCGTGCTGTTGAAGTAAGTCACAGGTTCAACTTACACCAAGAAAAAAATAATCTTACAAAGAGTATGTAGTTCCTGGTTAAGGTAGTGAACTTCAAGGATTAAAAATAAGTCATAGGGGCGCCTGGGTGGCTCAGTGGGTTAAGCCGCTGCCTTCGGCTCAGGTCATGATCTCGGGGTTCTGGGATCGAGTCCCGCATGGGTCTCTCTGCTCAGCAGGGAGCCTGCTTCCCTCTCTCTCTGCCTGCCTCTCTATCTACTTGTGATCTCTGCCAAATAAATAAATAAAAATCTATTAAAAAAAATAAGTCATATATGGGGCTCCTGACTTGCTCAGTAGAGCATGCAACCCTTACTCTAAGGGTCTTGAGTTCAAGTCCCACTTCGGGAGTAGAGACTGCATTAAAAAATAAGACAAAATCTTTAAAAAAGGGCGGGGGCGGAACCTAGGTGGCTCAATCAGTTAAGTATCCTACTCTTGGTTTCTGCTCAGGTAATGATCTCAGGGTTGTGGGACTGAGTCCTGCATCCAGCTCCATGCTCAAGTGCAGAGTCTGCCTCAGATTCATTCTCCTTCCCTCCCTGTCCCTCCCCCCGCTTGTGCATGCTCTCTCCAAAATAAAAAAATCTTCAAAAAAAAAAAACTTAAAAGAGAGTCTTATACCCTAGACGTATACAGTGTTATATCCAATTTTACCTCATTCTAAAAAATCATATTAAAGTACAGACAAAAATTAGTTTATCTACAAAAAGGGTGGGGAGCTTTGGTCTCCTTCTTGGCAACATGAGACACCAGTTATGTACAGAACCTTTAGAATATTGATGGGAAATCTTTATCCAGCCTAACTGTTGATCATGTTTGAAGGCAATAAAAAACTGTTCTTAAATATAGAAAGTCAAAAAATATACCACCTATATACACTTGCCTCAAAAATGTACCTGAATATATCATCCAGCCAACCAATGAAAAAAGTAAATACATTTTTTATTTGGAATTTGTGGTTTTTTTACAATTCCCTCAACTTTATATTCTTTTTTCCAAAGCTTTTTGTTTTTTTGCTCTTCTAAGTTTCTTGCATTTCCACATAGATTTTAGAATCAGAAATAGGAAAAAGTCAGACTTTCAATGACCTAGAATATGTGATCTGGGAATAAAAGGCTGAGTAGCAAACTGAAAGGAAGCAAATGCTGAAGCTAACATCTTAGTTAACCCCTGTGTCTTGGGCATGATGTCCTGGCTCCCTGGCTTGCTTACAGGGCAAAGAATGGAGTGAAGAGTTAGCCTAAAAAAGGAAATGTAAGTTATGTGACATTTTAAGTAGGCTCCATGCCCAACATGGGGCTTGAACTCACGATCCTGAGGTTAAGTCATGCGGTCTACCAACTGAGCCAGCCAGATATCCCAAGGAACTTCTATTAAAGGATTAAGAATTAATCTTTAAACTTTTAAAGCTAAGTAAGTATAATAATTATGGCAACAAAGTTCGATTTAAATATGCCGCAATTCATGAATAAAACCACAATATTAACATGTAAACACACTCACACACACACACACACACACACAACCAGGTTAGGCAGGAGGATGGGAAGAAATAAAAGTATAATTTCCTCACATTTAATAGAGTGAATCAATTTCATTCTTGATGAAATCGATATATATGAACATTAAACATACAAAAAAAAAGTAACTGCTCATAATAGCAGAGACTCTACCACTTAATATACCAGAAGCCAGAGACAAATACCACAATACATAGAGAAATATCTCGAAGAACAAGCATCAAAATGTTAACATGCTCTGTCTGGATGAGTGGATTGAGGATAAATTCCATTTTCTTCTTTAAGCTTTGCCAGAGTTGGTTCCTCACCTCGTGGCCCTAGGACTTACTGCTCCCACTGTCTACAACACTCTTAGCCTATCGTCACATGGCTAACTCCTCCTCTGCTTGGGTATCTCCTTCTCACAACTTAGATACAGCTCATGTCTAATTAATAGATTTCCTCAGAAACACCTTCCCTGATTGTCCAGCCTAGAGCAGTGCCCTCCCCACCAACCACTATTATTTTATCCTGTCTTATTACCTTATTGCCCTGTGAAGTGCCTTCACAGCACTTTAACAGATTAAAATTCAAAATTATCTTTTTTATCTTGCTAACCTCCCATACTAGCATGAAAACTCCATGAGGGGAGAGGCTTGCCTGTTTTGATTCCCTGCTGTCTTTATCTCTCTTAGGACCATGAAGCAATCTTGGCATATAATATTCATTAAAAAATTAATATGCATGACAATTTGTAATCAGAAGAAAAAACCTATTTTCGTTTGAGAAAAGAAGAGCAAAGAGACTAAGTTGGTTGAAAAAAAGTGAAAGATGAAACCAGAAGGTATTTTATGCATACTTAAATGGCAAAAAATTTTTTAAATGTGAGAACCAGAGAGTGGGGAGGGAGGGAAAAAATTAAAAATAAAATAAACAAAAATATGAGAATGCTAAATGTTGAGGAGGATATTGATCCTTGGGAAACTTTATACATTGCTGGTGGGGTATAAACTGATTCGACTACTTTGGGACACAATCTGACATCCTCTTATCAAGTTTATCATTTATGTATCCTATTACCCATCAATTCCACTCACTCCTAGAGAAACTTTCGTATGTGCGCCAGGAGGCGTAGGTTACAATGCTTACAGCAACTGTTTGTAAAGGCAAAAGACTGGAGTCCCAAATGTCCATCAGAAGGAAAATCAATAAATAAATTCTAAATTTATTTGTCTAAATTAATTTATCTAAATAAATAAATAATACATTATACGTTAATAAATAAATTCATTCTGGATGTCACACAATGGAATACTATACAACAGTGGAAATGAATGCACTGCAGCCACACAAAACAATACAGATGAACCTAAGTATGACTTATCATCCCATGATTCCAATCTTACAAAGCTTAGAGAGAAACGGAACCATACAATATGCTGTTTAGACATAAGTGGATCTATAATAAAACTCTAAAAGCAAAGTAAAAGCAAGTATACGTTAACTTAAAGAAAGCAAAAGTACAACAAACACATTCACATATTCTTCTGTATGTATCAAATATAATGTTAAAGAAAAATAAAAAACAGGACCTCCCATTGGAGTTGATCCTTATCTATTTTTTCAAATATAAATACTGCACCATTACGAATTTTGGTTAGAAACAATAAATTCTTTTTAAAAGAATATATTAGTTCTAAAATTAAGAAGTTGTAAATGTTACATTAGGGTTCTGACTTAAAGCCAACCATATTTTACTTACAACTGTATCTGGCATAGTAGGTCTTCAATTAATATACACTGCTCAGCGGATGATAGGTGATACATATTTGAAGCACTATTAAGAAAAACAGCTATTGCTATTAAGCTAGGAACTGTTGTAAACATTTCACAGAAGTACCTCATTTGATCTTCCCAATAATCTTATGAGGTAAATTCCATTTTATCCCAAGTTCTAGGAGATTACAAAGAGAGCGCCTACCTCGGCCCTGGAGAGTCCAAGATTAGAAAAACATCTTGGAGAGGAGTGAACTGAAACAAACTTACAGGAACATATTTTTCAATACAAAGTAATTAAGTAATTAATTTAAGTTAGAGGCATCACCTTTTTTCTTTCACACGTAGTTCACTCTGTCCCCAATAAAACTAAGTGAAATGTATTCTTAGGGTCATGTAAATTTAAAACAGTACCTGGTACTCTTTACAGATCTTAATTTCAAGAAAACATGTAAAAGGTACAGCACTAATTGAGTTGGAGAAAGGAAATCCCTAGATGCCATGTGGTTGCACATGGCACAGCTTATTAGTGAAAGAGTTGAACGGATGTAAATTAAGTATAATACATTGAAAAAGTAACAGTTCATTTTCAGGAAAGCAGGGAATTTTTTTTTTTAAGATTTTGTAAAGATTTTTTAAAAGATTGTTTATTTATTTGACAGACAGAGATCACAAGTAGGAGGAGAGGCAGGCAGAGAGAGAGGGGGAAGCAGGCTCCCTGCTGAGCAGAGAGCCCAATGCAGGGCTGGATCCCAGGACTCTGGGATCATGACCCAAACCGAAGGCAGAGGCTTAACCCTCTGAGCCACCCAGGTGCCCCTATCATGAAATTTTTTACCAAACTGACAGGCTTTTGAAATGGCATTTCACTGTTTTAACTTGCATTTTCCTGACTAGGAGTTAACTTTTCATATATATTGGTCATTTTAGCCTTTTGTTCCACTCAGTACTTTTTGCCCATTTTTCCACTGGATATTTTTCTCATCAACTAAAAGCTATAAATATTCTGTATATATATGCATTGTAAATTGCTTCTTCCTGACTTAATCTTGCTGCTGTAGGCTAACCCCAGTATTCTCAACTGCCAAACAAGAAGGTTAACATGGCTTTATAGCATGTGTCACTTGAGAGGAGGCAGAGAACATAACTCTCAGTACTGAATATGGAGACACCTCTCAGAAAGCATCCGGAATTTGCAAAGAAATTTCTATAACAATACGTAATGGATCTTTCTTATAAAAAGTACACAAAAATTTTAAAAAAAGATTCCATAGATTGACACTGTCTTTGAAAAACTAAGAACTAAAGGATGTGATAAAAGTAGGCAGATGGGCGCCTGGGTGGCTCAGTAAGTTAAGATTCTTACTCTTGATTTTGGCTCAGGTCATGATCTCAGGGTCTTGAGTTTAACCCCGCACTGGGCTCTGTGTTCAGTGGGGAGGCTGCTTGATATTCTCTCTCCCTCTGCCCTCCCTCCCACACCCATGTGTGCTCTCTCTAAAATTAATCTTTTTTTTCCTTAAAGGCTTCGCTGGAAAAGAAATGCAATCACATTACATTTTCTGGCCTTTTAAGTATTATTTACCATCAAGAAATCTTCAATTTCCAATTTAAAAATCAAACTATAGACAAAACACCTTGTTTACAGAACAAAATGCAAAATGTCTCAACCATGACACTGCAAAAAGTACAATGTGAAAGGTGGAAAAAGAACAGAAAAGTAAAGGATGATGATACCTTTAAGGGGGGGGAGGGGTTGAGATACTGTCTTCAACTGATGGAATAGGAATAACAGATATGTTATAGAGGTAACAGTAGAACAAAAATATGTGATACAATCACATACATAAAGAGGAAACTGGTAGAGACAGAAAAAATGGGCTAAATCCTTACCTAAGATAGTGGAAATCAACAGATGTTAACAAGTCAATAATGTAAGAATATTATTCAAATACATTAAAGTGAAACCAAAAGAAATACTGTTAAAAATAATTCTTCCTTCGGGTACCTGGGTGGCTCAGTTGTTAAGCATCTGCCTCTGGCTCAAGTCATGATCTCAGGATCCTGGGATCGAGCCCAGCATTGGGCTCTCTGCTCAACAGGGAGCCTGCTTTCCCCTCTCTTTCTGCCTGCCTCTGCCTACTTGTGATCTGTCAAATAAATAAAATCTTTTAAAAAATAAAAATAAAAGTGATATGCAGGGGTGCCTGGGTGGCAAAGTCGTTTAAGCATCTACCTTCAGCTCAGGTCATGATCCCACGGTCCTGGGATGGAGGCCAGCATCCGGCTCCCTGCTCAGCAGGGAATCTGCTTCTCCCTCTCCCTGCTGCTTGGCCTACTTGTGCTCTCTCTGCCAAAAAAATAAAATCTTAAAAAAATAAAAGTGATGCAATTCAGCAAGCAGAAATTTATTTTTGAAAAAATTAAAAAGATTTTATTTATTTGACCGGGAGAGAGAGAGACAGCAAGAGAGGGAACACAAGCAGGGGGAATTGGAGAGAGAGAAGCAGGCTTCCCGCTGAGCAGGGAGCCCGATGCAGGGATTGATCCTAGTACCCTGGGATCACGACCTGAACTGAAGGCAGATGCTTAATGACTGAGTCACCCAGGCATCCCATAAAAATTCATTAAAACAAACAAACAAACAAAAAAACAGTAGGAACTTTGCGAATTTCCAGGGACCAGGTAAAAGATTATGTGCCCTTTGTAACTATGAACTTCTAGAGTTAAGTTCTCACTTATTTGCTGATTGAGAAAGAGGATCAAGATATCCTTTGTCAACACCCTGTTATCAGAGCTTTTTTTTGATTTGACGATGACATCATACAGGTAAACCAACTCAATACAACAAACATTTAGTGCCATGTGCAAAGGCACTGTGAACCACAGGTAGAATGACTGCTTTGACATACCAAAGTAATAAACTCAGTCACCTACTATGACTATTTCCAAGATTAGCTCTCTCCCACCCAAACACATCCACTGATTGTTCTCAAGTTTTGCTTTTGTGATCTCAATACTCTTCATGTACTGCATTGCCCCCCAAATCCTCCTAGGAACTGAAATGATGCTAAAAACTAAACACCTGTATTTATTCCCACTTACAACCTGTAGCTGGACCACACTGGCCTATTACTGGCTCAACTGCACCAGTCTCGATCCCCCCGACATCATGCTCACAGATCATTTGGCCCTTGTCCATTATCAAATCGTTCTCTCTGGGACCGGGTTTCCTGCTATGGATAACTGCTAAACTCCCACAAACATCAGCTTCTTGCCAAAAGTCCAGCACTGGTAGCCCACAGAACTGGCCTCCAAGTATGTTTCATTTTAATTTTTAAACAAAGCTATCTTTTTGCCAAATTTGAAAAGGTTTCTAAATTCCCGAGAAAAATGAGATTTAGCAACCCTGACTAAACATTACACATGGTATAAACCTTATTTAGAACTCTCCAATTGGCTTGATCCATATCTATCACCTATCTGATCCGTGCAGGTTTTTTTTTTAAGATTTGTCAGGGAGAGAGAGAAAGATGGGGGAGCGAGCGAGCGCACAAGCTGGGGGGAGAGAAGCGGGCTCCCCGCTGAGCAAGGTGCCCCATGTGGGACTCAATTCCAGGACCCTGAGAACCACAACCTGAGCTGAAGGCAGAGGCTTAACCCACTGAACCACCCAGGCGTGCGCCTCTTGTTGGTATCTTAGCCTGCAATCCCTAGCCTAGCCTACCTCTATTTTAACCTAGTGCTTATCTTTCACCATGTACGATATGGAATTTTTGTTCTGGCAGACATCATACAGGAAAAATGATATCTCAAAAACACTTATAAATATCCTTCCAATCTTCCTGCAGAAACACAAATCATTTTTCGAACTATATCCAAGAGAACTTTGCAGTTAAAAGGGTTATTATTTAGCCAATCAATAAGTACCTTCTAAAGATCCTCCTTAAAAGAACAGCATGACTGAGTCATCTAAATTGCACAATGTTCAAATAAAAACATGTACTTATCTGGACCTCTAGTCTGTTTTGATGAAATCAATTAACCCACTCCTGCAAGTTAGTTGGATTCAGCAATTATTAAGTACCTGTCTTTAACTAAATTCCATGCTGCAGCATGCTAGGTTTGAGAGAGGAAACGAACAAGACCTACTCCTGCCTTTAAGGAGGTTGTAGTCCAGCACAGACAGACAACATTAAAGGTTAGAGCTGGAGCAATGAAAGCACATATGAAAGTCTGATGAAGACTCAGGGATTTGTAACAGAAAATAACCTCTAAATTAAAATTTGGTAAGTGAGAAAGCAGAAGTTACCAAACCAAAGAGCTAAGGGGAGGAGATATGGAAATATGGACAGAAAAAAGCTTGAGCTGAGGACCACGGGGAAATGGGAGTAAATGACGTCGGGAAGACAAGCAGGAGTCAGATTATGAAAGGTCTTCTAAACCCAAGAGAGAAATAAAACATGAGTGTCATTCATTATTCTTACCTCTAATGTGACTTCCAATCGTTCGTTTTATCCTGAGGGAAAAGAGGGATCATTAAAATAAAGAGAAACAGGAAAAGAAACTGAAGAAACTCCAAAAGGAATAATCCAGAGACTACTAAGGTAAGAGTCACTCTGTGAAAAAACTATCAAGAAAATCAGAAGATAAGCCACAAACTGGAAGAAAATAGTTGACCTACACCTTATACAGGATCGTGTATATAAAAAATACACAAAGAAACTCTTAAAGCTAACAGCAAGAAACCCAATTTAAAAATGGACCAAAGACCTGAACACAGCTTACCAAGTGAGATATAAGCGTATGAGAAGATGCTCCGCATTTTGTTATTAGGGAAATGCAGATTAAAATGAGAGACCACTGTGTACCTATTAGAATGGCCAAAATCTGGAACACTGACAACACTAGATGCAGGCAAGGAGTGGAGCAATAGAAACTCTCACATATTGTCAGTGGGAATGAAAAACAATACAACCACTGTGGAAGATGGTTTGGCAGTTTCTTACAAAACAGCCTATCTTTACTACACAATGCAGCAATTAGATCATGCTCCTTGGCATTTACACAAAGAAGCTAAATATTTATGTCTGCACAGAGACCTGCACATGGATGTTTATAACAGCTTTACTCATAACTGCCAAAACCTGGAAGCAACCAAGATGTCCTTCAGCAGGTGATAGACAGACTGTGGTACATCCAGCAGAGTATCATTTAGCACTAAAAAGAAATGAGCTAGGGATGCCTGAGTGGCTCGGCTGAGCGTCTACCTTGGGGACTCAAGGTCATGATCCCAAGGTCCTGGGATCAAGTCCCATGTCAGGCTCCCTGGTTAGGGGGCAGCCTGCTTCTCCCTCCGCCCCTCCCCCTGCCCCACTTGTGCACAAGCATTCTGTCCAATAAAATCTTTTTGAAACAATAATAAATAGAAAGAAATGAGCTAACAAGCCAGGAAAAGATAGAGGAAATTTAAATGCTTATGCCAATCTGCAAAGGCTTTATACTGTCTGATTCCAACTTTGTCACACTGTGGAAAAAGAATAGAGACAATATAAAGATTAAAATTGGGGCACCTGGGTGGCTCAATTGGTTGGGCAGCTGTCTTCAGCTCAGGTCATGATCCCAGGGTCCTGGGAAAGAGTTCCATATCGGGCTCCTTGCTCAGTGGGGAGTCTGCTTCTCTGTCTGCCTTTCCCCCTGTTTGTACTATCTCTCTCTGACAACTTAAAATCTTAAAAAAAAAAAAAAAAAAAGATCAAAATAAGCACTGGTGAGGATGAAGAGAGAAGGAAACCCTTGTGCACCGCTGGTAAAAGTATAAGTTGATACAGCCACTACGGAAAAGAGTACAAAGGTTTCTCAAAAAAAAAAAACCTAACAGAAATACCATACAGTCCAGTAATTCCACTTCTACGTACTTACCCAGAGAAAATGAAAACACTAGTATGAAAAGCTTTATGTACCACTATGTTTACTGTAGCATTAGTTACAGTAGCCAAAATATGGAAGCAACCTAAGTGTTCATCAACAGGTGAATGGATAGTGTTCATATATATAATATTACTCAGTCATAATAAAAAATAATGAAATCTTGGCATTTACATGGTGGATGAACTTAGAGGATATTATGCTAAGTGAAATAAGACAGTGGAAGACAAACGCCGGAATCTAAAATTCAAAAACAGAAATAGACTTTGTATAAGAGTACAAGCTGGAGGTTGCCAGAGAAGTGGGAGGGGGATGAACAAGATAGGTGAGGGGATTTAAAAGATGCAAACTTCCAGTTATAAGTAAGCCACGGGGATGAAAAGTACAAGTAATATAGCCCGTAAAATTGTAGTAAGCATATGGTACAGATGATAACACTTACCTTGGTGAGCATTTCATATTTCAATTGTCAAGTCACTGTGCTGTACACCTGAACTGAATACAGCAACTGTTCCTCAATGCGGGAATAAAAAAGACAGGAAAAAAAAAATCTGTGGTTGCCTGGCATCGGAGTGGAGATGAATACGCAGATCATAGAGGGTTCTTAGGATGATGAAAGCATGCTATATTAATGACAGATTTATGCCATCTTATTTTTATTTAGACCCACAGAATGTACTGCACCAAGAGCAAACCCAAAGGTAAAGTATGGATTTTGCATGATTCTGATATCAGTGTAGGTTCATCCTTAGTAAAATTTGTATAGTATTCTGGTCAATGGTGGTGATAATGCCAGAGGCTATGCATATCTGGGGGCAGAGGACGTATGATAAATCCCTGTGCCTTCATTTCAATTTTGGTGTAAGCCTAAAACTGCTCTAAAAAAATAAAATCTACCAAAAAAAAAAAAAAAAAAAAAAAAAAAAAAGCAGGAGGTGGTATTCCAGGACACAGTAAAAGGGGTTAGCCACTTAAAAAAAAAAAAAAAAAAGGTACCTAGTCCAAAGCAATGAAAGTGTAGTCGTAGGTTTCTATGGGTTAGTTCATAGATATGGTATCTAAAAAGTTAAGGGCTGGGGCACCTGAGTGGCTCAGTTGGTTAAGCATCTGCCTTTGGCTCAGGTCATGGTCCCAGGGTCCTGGACTGAGCCCTGCTCACTCCCCCTGCTTGTGTTCCCTCTCTTGCTGTGTCAAGATGGCTGTGTCTCTGTCAAATACATCTTTTAACAAATAAAAATTTAAAAAGTTAAGGGCTGTGGCTTTTACTATTTTCACAAATTAGGGAGCAAAATCATCAGACAAGTGCATGTTTAAGTGGTACAGGGTGCTGTTGGGAGAACACAAAAATCTGAACAGATGAGGGAAAGGTGACGATATACTTACACAAAATTGCTTTGCAGTATCATGAACCCAGCAAACACCAAAATGTGATTACACACTTAAGACATAAAACTGCAAGGTTATGTGACTGTCCCCAGTAGTGCAGCACTATACAACCAATATTCAAAAAGAGATTAACCATTTACTCAAAAAATTTACTGAGCACCTATTACATTAATATAACTAAAGACTTCATTGAAGGGGAACTTCAGATGTCAGTGGGTTGAAGGCAGAGGGTCAAAGATGTCTTGAGGACAAATGGAACAAAGCTATTTATAAATGGCTCATTCCATTTTAGATAATGAGCAACCAGCGCAGATTCTCAAACTCCAGGTACAAAAAATGTGGAAGAATGAGTATCACACTCACTTCAGACAACTGTTAAAACTGTACCTTTGTGGAGAACAAGGTCTCAAGAAGGTTCTATGCAGAAATTAGAGTTCAATTATATGCAATGGGACTTATGTGGGCATAACAAAAAGGTTACTGAGGGACGGGAGCAATGTTTTACCATTGGGAAAAATGGCGGAAAAACTGAGGTATTTACAGGAAGGCGACCAAGGAAAATAAAGGCGTGTGGTATAGAGGATTTCTAAAAACATTTTAAGCTAGCCTTGGTGAACAGAAATTTGTGTTTTTGTTGTTGTTTTTAAAGTAAGCTCTACGCCCAACCCTGAGATCAAGAGTTGCATGCTAAACTGTCTGAGCCAGACAGGTGCCTGGAGAAATTCTCTTAACTTGACCAACTCAGTAGCAGTCAGAACCAATTACAGTTTCTAAAGATTCTACTATCCCACATCACCAGGAAAATAGTAATGAGGAAACGGTGGCAGCCTTGGGTAATGCAGGAGCAAAGTCTTGGGGGCACTTCTGAAGAGATGTGAAGTCCAAAACCACAGCTCTAGCCAGTATTAGTAAATTATTTAATCTCTACACCTAAGGTGGGGCCTTCAACTCACAACCCCAAGATCAAGAGTCGCAGACCCTACAGTGTCAGCCAAATGCCCCGAGTCAGTGTTATTTTTTAATACTAAGAATGAAAATCACTCCAATTCCTTAAGAAAATGTGTATCCCAAATGTGGTATTCAAGAACCATTACATGTTACTCTCAAATTACCGTATCCCCCTTCTCTCCAACTTTCATTCACTGTTAGACTTTCCAGTCTTTCTCTGAACATTATTTTCAATTTGTCCAAATCCTAACAATCCTTCAAGACCTAGTTCAAATGCCACCTTTTCCCTGACACAGTGCAGGTGGAAATACCTTTCTCCTAACTTAGCTTACATTGGGAGCATTTTTACTTCCTTACGTTAGCATCCTTCTTAGACTCTAAGAAAGTACTTTTAAGTTTTGGTTTGGTTTGGCTAAAACCCCTGTAATCTCCACTGGTGTGACACTTACATATAGAAACTTTTTCTCATAAGCCTAGAAAATTTATAATTACATCGTTTTAGAGAAATATCTTAAGATCATAAAATTACTAAATAAATGGACAAGGATTTGACGGCAGGATCTAAGTTTATGCTTAGCCACTACGCTGTATCTGATTCATTCTACCTGTTCAACCTCAATACTTGATCACAGACCCCATATATCCAGTCTAAACATCCTCACTTACGTCTTTCTCCGGAAAGACATTTCCATTCTTAATGAAAATAACTACCTTTTTCACACCAAAAACTGCCCAGGACAGCTGATGCTTATTATTTTAATCATTCCCAATATAAATTGTTGTGGATACACTTAATAAAATGGGCTCAGACAAGTATCATAAATAATAAATGAAAAGATTTTATTCATCTTTGTAAATAACAGGTGCTCAAATATTAATGGTTAACCATAATCAAGGGACAAAGAAGCTTACTTTTAATAATGCAGGAGCAAAAATCCTTCAACTTTTAGATGAAAACACAAACTGAAAACTGCTTCGGCTATAAAAATAAAACATTTCTCAAATGGTAGTTTTAGCTTTCTTAAAGCCTAGCAAACACCCCAGACTACCTCAAAGAGAAACAAAGTTCAGTGCCTTTTGGAGTTTCAGTTTTAGTGTATGGCTATACACTAAGATAACATCTCTTCCCCCACACCCTAAGAACCGGCTAAAGTTCCAACATTGGCAAATACTGTAATTGTGGTCATTCACTTCATTTTTCTTTTGCCTTAGCTTCCAGGTGATACATCACAGTGAGAACATACATTACTAATACTCGTGCAAGAAAATTTTACTTAACTGGGTGGGAAAAGGGAAAGGGTAATCTTAAGCAGGTAAATCTCGAGCAAGCTCCATGCCTAGGGTGGAGCTCAACGTTGTTCTCACAACTCTTGAGATCTTAACCTTAGCCCAAATCAAGAGTCCAGCACTTACTCAACTGAGCCACCCAGATGCCCTGTAAGAAACTGCATGCTACTAGCTACATTTTTCTGTTTAGCTGGATAGCTTAGCCATACAAAGGGACTCCTCCTTTATTCTCCCTTGCTTCCTCAGGCCCTCCTTACCATCCTCTATCCCGTGTATAACTTGCTTTTCCAGCCCCCTCCCTGCCAGTACAATGCCAGAGTGAAGACTGTAGACTGAACTGAATAGGGTCCGTCTTTCCTACAACCTTTTGGAATCTTCAACTGTTTGTGTCACAAAATAATGCTATCCTAGGAAGGATATTCCTAGGAAGGAAATGGATATATTACTCAGAAATAAATCACCTTCCCCAGTAAAGCAATTAAATGTTTTCACTTGGAAGTTCCATATACTATCTTATTATTAAATACAACATCCTGCCTCTTCTCTTAATCTATAAAGCACTGCTTCCATGAAAATCAAATACCAGCTTCACAACATTTTACCATTAGATAATGATTCCTACAATATTCCAGAAAGAGCACAAGGTTGACTCCCCCACCGCCCTGCCATTTCTGACCAGCTGTCTATTGTCAGTTTTAACTGGAGCTGAAAGAAAGGCTTTAAATAAACTGAAAAGTCATCACTGGGTTTTAAAATAGTGACATTTAAATAATTCTTCTTGAAATTCTCTTTATCAGCCACTTATTTCTACCCTGAGAAAAGCCTGAAATACAATTAGTGTTTAAAGAACCATACAAAACAAAAAGAAAACAAACCAGACAAAGGAGTTAAGGTACACTTCAATTTAATCATTGTGCACACAAATTTGTAAAAATGCTAGACACACAAACATTAAGTCGCAAAGGAAATTCAAGAATTCTTCTTCACGTCTAAATGTTAAAACTATGGAAATTTGACTACTTACTCTCACCACTATCACATGCATTTAGAGTTACATACTTACCACATTTTCAATGTCTGCTTATCCTTGCTAGGAAAGGACAGAGTTCCTTAGAAATTAACTTCACTTTAAATCTTAAAGACATAAATTGAGGGTCCATACTTTGTTTAGTGTTTATCTAGAAGAATACATCACCATTATCACATACTCAAAACATCAATTTTCAGATTTATTTTAGAAGACTATCATTTTCCATACTAAAAAAGCATTAGGAGCGGCTTCCTGTTCATTGTTGGTTTACAAATATTACAGCAAGAAATATAATGAGAAAACATCCTTAGCTTATATTTTGACACAGCTAGGATGTGGCTAAAGACTAGAGAGAGAAAAAAATCCATTTATCTCTCTGAAGGAAAGTACTAAACAGGGCCTAAAATAATTAGAAATCTACCCAGAGGCTAATTTCTACTGTTATACACAGTCCCAGAAACCAGTATTTTTAACCCAAGTTTTCCATGCAAGGTTAGAAAGATTTAAAGATACACTTGAAATTTTCAAGCCTCATTCAGAGAGAATCCTATAGGCACTAGTCTGCAGGAGCATTTCAGGCAAGCCCTTCTTCAAGCCAACCCTTAGCTTTAATTGTTCATGAATCACTGCAACAACAGTTCCACAGAGAAGGGACAAATTCCGATATTTAAATTTTATACCTGTGCAGTTCGGGAACCGAGGGCATTGAGACAAAACTTTTGGTTGTCAGCTAAAAAGAAAACCTTAAGCTTAAAAACATTTTTTAAAAGCTGGACTAGTTTGGAGTAAAAACATTTTTTCCATCTTACCAAAAGAAAAAAATTACATGTTACAGTCTAAGTGGAAGTCAGAAAAGTGATCCTGGGTTATTAGGGAAATGTCAGAAGGTGAAATAAACTTTTACAATACATTTCCAATTCAGGTATTATCTAAAGAGTGTAAAAATTCAGACTGCTCATTTCTTCGATCAGTATTCCTTTTCAGTTAAACTTAAAAGGAAAAATTGTGACATAGAAGTATAAAACAATACTCACCAGAAAAGCAGCTTTATAGAGATGGTTTTAAGGAAAACCATTTCCACTGTATCTACGCCATTTCTTATACAGATTAAACTGTGAAAGGCAATGAAACTTAAGCCCTTAGGCAATTTTATATTGAAAAACAGGTGGGTATCTTACAAAATAATTTTATTATCAATTGATATATTGAGATTTTTAATTAACTAAGTGCATGACTTTCATATCAAATAACATTAAGATGGTCTGTTTTTCAGTGGCTAATCACCATCCCCATTTAACAGAACACAAGATCAACTAGTTTTATGTATTGACTGTCTCAATTAGACATCATTACACTTAGGGTATAGAGAAGGAAGCCATGCATGCAATGCTACAGAATGGAAGGATGGTTCAGGCTTATACAAACCAAACTGTAAGCTTTATTCTTTTTTCCTAGGTATTTAAAATGTTTATCAACATAAAAGCATAATATTTAAAGATTAAAGGAAAGGTCTTCAAAGATGGTCGAAGACAACAACGAATTCTGGTAGAACCAACGACAGTAATAAAAACCTTAACAGATCTTTTACAAGCCGTATACCTCACTGCCACTCAAAAGGAATACACAAGGAATCTGTCTAGGTTTCTTGATGAGTGGTCAGTTTTCATCTGAGTATTAAAAAGTCAGTTTTGTTATTCTTAATTCAAGGTAAAATGAGCCCACAGTGGTGGTGCACCAACAAATAGGTTCTAGTTTACAAAAAAGATGAACAAAATTAGTACTTATTTACAGCAAGAGTTACTAAAACATTTAACAAAAAAAAAAAAAAAAAAAACAACCAGTATGAAAACATTTTCTAGTTTATGACTGCACACCATTTGTCACTGTTAGAGGTGAGGAAACTTGATTTTCTTGGGTTGATATATACTGTAAAAAGTTAAAAGGTAAAATATGAGTACATGTGAGAGGCTTATGTAAAAGAGCCTGGACCCAAAGCCCTGCACTCTGTTATCATATACCAACATGTGTATATAAGCCAATCAAAACTGTCACTATCTTTTCCTTTTATCTACAACATATCTACTTAGGGTCAACCACAACCAGATAATAAAGGAGCGGTATTACACCTTTCTCACAACTGAAGTTAGCAAACCTAGCTACTTTGGCCCAAGTACTGAGTATTTAAAAAGTGTCCAATCCATCTGTTATTAGTTATACTCACATTTAAGTAACTGCACAGCTTTCTTCCTTGTGTGGGTTATATGGATATGTTTGAAAAAAATAGGAACATCAGGTACTTACAGATTAAACTAACCTGTACTGGCAGGGCTGTGGGATTTTTCTTCTCTACCAGTAAGTAGCAAATGCTGAAATTCTGCTGCTAGTTAACAAAAACACAAATTGTATTAAACTGAGGAGTTCAATCCATAGTTTAAAAAGTCAATGTGCATTAAATTTCCTCAGAACCTGACATTAATACATTTTAAACTTTTTCCCTAAGTCTTACAAAAGTTACCTTATATTGATTCTTAAATTTAGTGACCTTATGATAATGACTTAAAAACACTATCTCTTGGACACACCTCACTTTTAATAAAAACTATGTATTCCAATATGTATATTATGTGGAAATTCTGGTTCCTCTAAAAAAGGAGGAGTATGTATCGGGGGGAAAAAAAAACTCAACATGGTAATTTCTAAATTTAAGTGTATGCAGACATATGCCACAGAGGAAAGCAACTTCAATTGTTTAAAATTCAATTTTCAAAACACTTGATTTCATGTTACTACAGATGTAAGACATGGACTGAAAGGTAAATGTTTCTCCTGTAAATACATAATAAACTAGTAACTAAAAGAGAAGCTTTGCTTAATATATACCCCTTACTATTTGCTTAATATATACCCCTTACTATTCTAACTCAAAGCTACAGAAATTTCAGTAACTTCTCTTGACTCATTTGGGTGGTTAAGAAGTCTTTTTGTTATTAGTAGAGAAAGGAAATGCTGCTGCTAATTTTATTTTCATATGATTGCTCAGATATTTATGAACAAAATATTAAGAGTAAGCTACATTGTAATAAATGATTTGGTGAAACCCTAATCACAAATGCAAACTCCAAGTAGGAATGCTGTACCTTTCACTACATTTAAGGTTCTTAAGCCTAACATATAGTGATCTCTATCTCAGATAATACTGGTCTATGTGTAGTAAACTGGGGAAACTCTTCATTTTTATCCAAGCTGGGCATCAATAATTTCACTGCCAGCTCCTCAAATTTAACCAAAGGTAAAGGCATACAGATTCTTTATCAATATCGATGGTTTGAACAAATCAACTACAAAAAAACCCCACAAAAATCCAGACACGATAAGAATGCCAAAGGGTCAGGATAATTCCATAAAGGGCCTTCCCCTCTTTACACAGCATTACACAAACCCCTGCCCAAACACACAGCACATTACTGAAGCTGTGCCACAATACAACTTTACACAGCATTTAGAATTAATGGATGGGGTCCAAGTTATCAATCATTAAAATAATTTACTCACATGTATCTTCTCTGTGGTTAATTTGATCAAGATTAAAACATATACACAAACATATTCTAATATATCTGATTATATGCCTTCTAAAGAACCTAACCATGAACAATCTTGACTTATACAGGATTCAATTTGCTTCAAATAGTAATAGTTCCAATTAGCTTCAGTGAAGAGCTCCTTTAGGCCTTCAATTTCTGCCTTAATATGACTTCTACATCCTGCTTATTAGTAGAATAAAGGTATTTCCTCTGAGGATACATGAGCTTAGTTGAACAGATTTAAAGAGACATAGTATAAAAACTCAAATTAATATAGTTTCAAGCTATTATTTTTCTAGAGTCAGAAAGAAAATGAAAGGCTCTTCCCTTTATGGCCAATTAAACAAGAACATATACAGCTCAGAGCAGAAACAACAGCACTTAGAAAAAGCAATTCTTTTCTGAGCTTTACTGATCTTATTTTTTAATGCTACTGTCAAATATATTATTTCTAATTAAAAAATGCCATTAAGTAATATCACGAAGATACCAGGGAAAAGTTGGAGATATTTTAAGTATTAGGGAGCTCAAACTCAAGTCCCACATTCCCCATTTCCTACTAGTGCAATTTAGATCCCGTAACAGGGAATGCCCAACAGGAAGATATTAAAAGTATTGTTCTGAAAATTCAACATTAATCACAAAATTATGAATCATCACTATGTGCACAACACTATATACAACACCACTCAAGTAACTGCTTCTCATTTTGCCAAGACATATCACACAGAAGTTAGAGGATTTCTGTGCTAGAAAAACAAAAAGTCATTAATTAAAATGATTCAGATGACAGAAAATAAAATACTGAGAAAGTGTTAAGAAAAACAAAAAAAGTAACCTTCACTAATATTCAAGTGATGAGACAGCAAGCAGAAGGGTAACTAGGGGGAATGTTTACTTACAAAACTGCCTTAGAGTCAATAGTCTTGTAACTCAATCCCTCCTTTTAGAAGAGTTCTCCGTAAAAAGTTACAGTAAGAGAAAAACGACCGTGTTTTGGAATAACATACAAAACTTACTTAGTATTAGGCAGGTAAATACTGCCTCTTTAAAAAGACATATCTGATTTATACAAAATTTTTATATTTTAAATACTTTGTATCCCCTACCCAGTCCAAATAACAGTTTACTCAAAACAAAATTTTATCTCTGTAAAGTAGCTAGTTCAACATTTCATTTACCAAGTATTATCAGTGGAAGTAACAGACACCTGACAGTTATGTAATTCTCAAAATCATTCTACTTCAGAGATATCAAGAAAATTAACTTCAACAAATTATGCCACCCTTAGAAAATCCCTCCAACCCCCAGCAGTCAAGTATGTAAGAGCCTATTTCAATTTTTTCAACTATTACTATTAGAATTAGGACAAGCAGCTTCACTATACTGGGGGATGGTGGGTGCAACAGAAAACATCTCCAATTAAGGAGACTTAAGAAGTGTAATTACCGAACAGTTTATAAATGTATTCTTTTGTTGTGACAAAATCTTATTCAAACACTAAAATCTTTTTTCCATGATTCAGTTACAGAGAAAATCTTATGTTCTAATTGCACAGGTGAAAATTTGGAATTCATTTAATGTGTATACTTCCTTATGCTTCCAAGAATTAAAACCATATGAAAACAATCCTAGGTTAGCTAAACACTGTACTATATGTTGTTACTGTTCAAAAGAAAATGCAATCTGAATAGAACAGATGTGTTACTTAAACACAGAAAGAACAAAAGTCATCCAGATTTGTGTTTTGGCCTCTGTTCCATTTCCTTCTTTACTCTTCACAACATACACACATAACCACGTTTCTCACCAAATAAAAGCAAATTTTAGTTGGAATCAAATGTGGATAGTTTTCATGTGTGCATATTGCATAAAATATTGTTCAGTAAGGTTGAAAACAAACCTCAAAAAAGTTCCAAAACCACAGTTCAATGTACTAAGTTTACCACGATTCAACTTCAGTTTGGCTACCTGAAAATTAGGAATCTATCCATACTGACAGGTTTGTAATACCCAAACTCTTTTATTATCCCTTTATCTAATCAAATGTGTAGTGTATATGCATACATACCACACACACACCATCTTCCCACTCTTCACAAGGGCTCTACATTAACATTTGCTCTAATGTGGTGAAGTTTGAAAATATTAAAAATCACAAGCATTTCCACATGACCCTTCAACCTTAATGTTCAATGCATAACTTTGGGATTAAGAATGCAGATTTCAGTGTCCTGTAGCATTTCCAATGATCAAACTTATCCATGAAGTTAAATTTAATAGTTTGAAGAGAAAATGACCAGTACTTTTTCCTAAAAGTGAAGGTGGAAAATTTGAACAAAACATTTCATGCCTCCAAATCAAGAACATCAAATTTTGTCAATTTACTAATAAAGAGCAATATAGCAATACCAGCTTTACTGAGGCTGTTAACACAAAGTAAATTACATAAAATTACATATATCAAATACTTTCATGTTTATTAACACCACAGTCAAACGTGAATATTAATATAGAGCCTTCTCTGCCAAAAGAGTATAAAAATCCTAAGTTTAATTAAATTTAGGGGCCTTCACCAAACTTGCTGCAAGTTTGGGGACATAAATATCCAACAGCCATAAAGCTGTGAAAGCCCCTATAAGGAATAAAATAAATCCCACTTGCCTCAGACTGAACAGGGCAACACTGAGACTCAGCCTCAGCCTGTCCTATGGCAGGGCTATAGGAAGAAGAAAATTTTAATTTTAGAAAAACATTACCCAATTAATTTAAAAGACATGCATTAAAAAAAAATCCCAATGATCAAGCAAGCAAAGGAAAAAAAAGTTTTGTTTTTTTTTTTTCTTAAAAAAAAAAAAAAAAACAACAAAAAAAAACTACTGTCTGCTGTAATTCCACTCTGAACCCATACTTATTTTTATTGGGGATCTCCCCCGCAAATAACTAAGTTCAATTAAGCTGAGTTTAAGCTCAATATGTAACTTGATCAGTGGAATAGGAGTACACACTAGGAATATTTTCCCCATTCCTAATGGTAAATGGGTGCAATTATTACTAAAATACAAGTATTCAAATTAAATAGTAATTCCAGCAGCCACTCAAAAGTTGATCCTCACCTGCTGCTGTTGTTCTGTCATACATTAGGTAAAATCTATATATAATCTATATAGATAGAAACTAGTGCCAGACAAAACGTCAGTTTAGTTTTTTTGTTTTGTTTTAAAAAGGTACATAGGAGTGGACTAAGGGAGAGCCAAAGCTGGCATTCCCATTAATTTTACAACTTCCTAAATTATGGCAATCACGATGCCTGCCTGAATACAGCAAGTCCTAAAGGATGTCTTCCGTGAGGGCAAATGAAGCTTACTTCAACTCAACTCCATCTATTATTTTAAGGAAGCATAAGTCAAAGTAAGAGTTAATTATCTCAACATGATTTGTTGTACTCATGATTTAACCACACTATGGACCCCAGAAGCAGTTAGGTAAAACGTATTTTCTAGAAGCTTAATTATGCTGATGCATGCACAAATTACACTTTAAATATACCAAATGGGCACCACCTGGGCCATATCTAACACAACACAGGAGACAGTATGCTTAAGTGTCATGCATTAACACTTTGGATTAACTTTTAATTAAAATTAAAATTCTACAACTTATTTAAAAGTAATTTTTTTCCCTTCAGACTTCAGAAAACAAACCTTGATATAAAATATCAGTTATCTTTGCATTAAATGTATATAAAGCTTTGCATAAGTTTTGAAACATCGCTAACCCATTTGAACTTTGTTGATAAGCCTGTACATTACATGAAATGCTTTAAAGACATTTGGTTTGGGAAAACATTTCCTATTTAATCATTCTAAATTAAATCATGCCATTTTTACATTACAGATTTTTACACAGGCTCTTCTTTGGCAGTCTGATAAATGCCCTGCCAAATCTAAGGTAATTCCAAAACTACTTGAACAGGCAGGAGTTTGGTGAGGGAAAGGGTAGTGGTATGGGGTTAGCTGTTGGAAGAAGGAAACGCATTCCTGGTGATACAAAGGTGTTGTCGTTTCAAGCTACGGAGTTTTCTGAACCTCGATGGTACAAGAAAAGAACTATAAAATATTTCACTGGACCAAAATATCTGAATGTTTTGTTTAAATGAATGAATGACTTTTACTTGTCACTTAAATACCAACTCTTTTATGACTGAAAATTTTCAGTATTTTCCTACAAGGTTAAAACTATTTTTGGAAACAAAAACTCAGATTTCATGTCATTATCTACACCTTCACATGTAGGTTATAAAAAATTACCATTTTCTTACAAATCTTTACGTTGAGAAAAACTCAACTTGAGTTCATTATATTAATAATCATGCTTTGTGTAGATCATTTGATACTTAATCATAGAAGTACCTTGCAAAAATAAGGATTAAAGAAATGGATGCCAAAAAAGGTTAACAAGAGCTATTATTGTAGGAGACTTGCAACACAAAACACTAACAGCAATGTCACCTCTACAGAGAACTTCTTCACAGGACACAGTAACATTCAAATTTCCAAGAATGAAAAGGTTAACAGGAAAGCCATTTAGGCTTTATAGTAACAGAAGGTAGTCATCTTAATCAAAGAAATAATGTAATTTTCCAGGAACATAAAATAAAATTTTGAATCCATCTGTTAGCCATCCTAACAGAGGTACACTTATTTTGGCATTACACTGAGAAAAGATTCTAATCCATTAACAGCAAAAAGCTATTACTGCATGCACCTAAGCTTCTAGAAGTCTGCACCTGAAAAGCTTCTGAGGTCCACGCAGTACTGTAGTCTCAAAAATGATCAGAAGGAAATGAATGGGTCTGGCACTAGGCTCTAAACTTCATCAGCAGTGAAAAGGAAATACTAAGGTTTACATTTTAAGTATCTAAGACATCTAACATGTAGTGACACCAAGGGCATGGAAAGGTGACACAATATAAAGATTTCATATCCACTATGTAATGACTCATATGTATCGAAGTTTTTCTGTCAACTTAAGCACTAACATACAATTCTATATATATATTGTCCAGTTTAAACATGCAGCTAAGGAACAACCTACAATTCAAAGACAGAATCCAATGATATATCAAAACTGCATTGATAACTATGAATTTTATTATGTGGACATCTACTGTGGCATGCATCTGTACAAACCTTTCAGGCAGTGGTCCACAGCTGGGTTATGAATAAAAAGGCGTAAGTTTTTCTCTCATTTTATTACAATGAAGTTTAACAGTACAGAAAAGTCACATGACCTTGGTGGGTCAGATTTCTTAAACCCTGCAACATGAGGAACTCTAAATACATTAAATATTGTCATACATTCAGACTTCCAATGTACAGGTCTCGGAAACAGTTACAGCCCTCACCAAGCTAGGTTGGGGACGTGAAGTCCAACAGCATCTGAAATGCTGTGAAGGCATAACTTTACAAATAGCAATGTAAGCTTACAGAACTTGCCTTTATTAAGGTGGTATGTTCATGTAATTCCAGCGCCTTCACAATATAACGAACCAAATTTACTATACTTCACTTCTAAAAACCTAGATGAAACATGAAAAAGAAGCCATACAGTATAAATTGCAACCTCAGGAAAAGTTCCTGCTTTATTATTCCAAATAATTTTTCCCATGTAAAATAAATGTCCAATAGTTCCTGGTATGTGGGAAGATAATGTTTGTTAAAGTCACAATGAAGCCTTATTGACGGAAGCTTGGCTATATAAACAGCACAAGTTGAGAAAAGGTTTAATCTCCAAACCTATTAGACTGGATGAAGTAAGATCAGTAACGGCCACCTTGCGACATTACAGGAGGTCTCATTCCCATCGGAGGTCGAGGAGGCCCACCTTGGTAAGGGGGCACCATTGGCGGTCCCTGCCCATATGGTGGCATAGCACCAGGAAGGTAACCTGGCATGCCTTGATGATGACCACCATACTGACCTAAAAAACAGATTTAAAACACAAAAGATAGACTGAGTTGGTCTGTGCATTATACTGTTAAATGCAATGTATTCTGCAAATAAATTTGTGTATACTCAGAAAATCCACTAAATACAGTAAATACAATAAACATAAACACAATGAACGTAAAAAGAAATACCATGAGGCGGCATTGGGGGTCTCATTCCTTGTTGCTGTGGGATGCCTGGCTGTGGTGGCATCATACCTCCAATAGGTCCAACTGGTGGATTACCAATGGGAGCCTGTCCTGGTCGAGGAAGATTACGCTGATATTTAGGTAACTGTGCTCTTCTCTCTTCCTACAAATAAATATGATCACAATGTTAAAGATTTGAATACAGAGTCATTAATCATAAAAGATAATCACCCAAAATATAGAGTAATTTTGTAAAAATGTACCCTTATTTCCCAACCATTATTTTTGCTCCACAAACCAGTCCAACTGCTTAAAATCTCAATACCTCAAGAAAACCTCACCTATTTTTATATTTGAAAAATGGCTAATAACTTTCCAGGAATTATATACTGCCTAGGTAAGAAAATCTCCTGTGAAGAAGGTAGGTAAGCTTTAAAGATCTATATATCCTACCTCACACTTATCCATTTCATCATTTACAAATTTATGTGTAACCAAAATGATTTTTGAGAGTTAAGAACCCAACTTACTGTCTTCTTTTAAAAATAGTCTGGGTGTAGGGAAAAGCGTGTGTCTAAGATCAAAACACACAATATTCACTTTATTCTGTGGTTCTTAAAAACCAGAATGAAAATCACACAGTAAGCATTAGATCAGATTACAAAACCACTGGTGTACAAGTTAATACGTTAAGAGGAAATGTTACTACAACGGTATTCAAACTATGCTAGTAAAAACCTGTAAAAAACTTACCAGTGATATATCCTCATCTGGGTGGATCAACTTACTGGTTGCACTGGTTGTCGTAAGTGTAGCAGGCTTACTTGTTATTGAAGCCGCTGGTTTAGCTGCAGTGCTATTTGTTGTACTAGTGGTTGAAGCTGTAGACTGTGTATAAGCAGGGAATGTAGGCTTTGGGGGTTCTGTAGTTGTTGCAGGGGTACTATTTAAGGGCTTGAAATCTGTACCAACAGGTCCTTGGACAGCTGCCTGAGCCTGGAAAACACAATCTTTCATTAAGGAAACTTCAAAACCCAAATCTGAATATATCTATCACAGTTAACCTAAAAGTGAGATACTAACATTCAATAAAGGACCAAACTTCAAATGAAATTAAAACAAAGTTAACATAATTAAAACGCCACAAAAAATCAAGATAATATGTAAGAATATCAAAAGACCCTGGGGTCAAAGTCACATCCAAAACTCAGCAATGGAAAGAAGACTGCATATAACTTCAAAAATATTATCTACCTTTATCACCAAAATTTACTTGCTTTACAAAGCTTTGTATTTCAAACTGATGAACTACATTTTATTGGAATATCGTGTTCTACTCTAACTATTCTAAATAGTTGTTCAATCAATCTACTAAGCACCTCAAAAAAAAATAAGTTAGAAATCACAAAATACAAATGTTTGGATAAATTTAGTTACTAAGCAGAGCATAAACAGTATCAGTGGTGACACATTAAAGATGTCCCTTCAGAGATCTCTTTATACAGATAATACAGTATCCTCCCAATTAACAATGGCTAGGTGATAACCATGGACAAAAGGGCTTAGTAGGATCTTTTAAGCATAAAGTTACCAGTAATAAATGTGTTACTTTTCGTAATTCCAAACATCTGAAACATGAACACTAGGCCAACTTTAGAACCAAATGCAGAGTACTGTATTTCCTTACATTGTATGTGATGCATTAGATTAAATAGCATAAATCAAAAAAGCTTAATCATGCATCAGGCTAACCAGTGGCTACTATAACGCATTTACTGCTTACATGCTTTTAACCCTTTAGAACCATAGGAGTTTGGGGTACATTTTTTTCTATTAGTATGAGTTCAAATTTTCAAATACCATTGATTTTTATACCATTAACTTTAAAAAAATTAAACACAGTATATTTTTGGGGGGAAAAGATTTAGTTTTAAAGCAGGGTCCAAAGGGTTAAGTTTATAAAGCCATTTAACAATTTTAAACTGCAACTTCCTGCGTACTTGTGCTGTGCTAGGAAACAGAGCTTTAGAAGATGCAGACAGACTTTCTGAATTGGATGAAGCTGTACTTGAGCTTGTTACAGGTGTCCCCATCTGTAGCATAAAAGAAAGGAAACAATGAAAAGTCTCCAAACAAATGGGTGAAAATAAGCCATGTGGTAGACTTTTAGTATAGATTGCATTTTTATAAATGCAAAATATAATGCAATCAAATCTGACTTATTTAAGAGGCAGGCAGTTAATGCATTTACAATAAACAAAGTGACAGTATGAGCCTCAAAAAAATTTTTTTTAAATTCTACACCAATAAACCTAGTTAACCAGTTTCTTTTCTAAAACTGGGATGTGTTTTTGCACTGTGATTTTGAAAAATGATACCTTCAATCGAGAATAAAGATGCATTACTACTGACACTTCAATCCAATTCTCTATCAATGACTCCACAAGATTTTTGCCAAAAGCTTGACATCTCTCAGTAAATAAAATCCCCATCCACCTCAAAAACACAAGATATATGCTTACAGGGGACTTTAAAAGTAAAGCTTTTATTTTTGCAACTATAAACAGAAAAAAATTGAAGGAAAAAACCTCTATGGGATAATGTTAAAGTGAAAAATAACACACATCCTGATCTTAATTCTGAATCAATACATCTATTTAACTTTGAATATAACTAGGAAAAAAACAGAAAGTAGCAACCACTACACACATTCTATATACATATACCTATGTATGTAAATATATATAAAAAAACAAAAGCATCTTTAGTTTCTGAGTTCTGAAAAAACACAAGTTCACTGGGAAAGATTAAGTCTAACTAGGTCAAATGATGCCCTTCCTGCAAAAGTGTAGCACTGTCGTTTCTCACTGTTCTAAGAGTCCAACAAATGATTTGCTAAGGTCTTAGGATTTTCTCCTTTGACTTTGGTTTCATTCCACTCATAGTTCAAGAGGACATAAGAGGACCTCTAAATATTATCATGTATTTAAGTACCCAGAAATTAAAGCTTTCATTTCTATCTAAGGCTAAGAATAACCAGAGTTCACAAGCTATGAAAAAATTAGCATACTACATTATCTGGCTCTAGTCAATGTGTGCAAACATGGAAGAGAATAGGACACTTCTCTGTATTTAATAAATTATATTAAAAAGATTAGAAACAAAAAACAAACCTAATGACAATTTCAAGAATTTCTATAAACAACTACACTTTACCTTTAAATCTAAGTGCACTCCTTTTCAGAATTTCACCTTACCTGCCCAGCACTGGGGAAAAGAGGCTTAGTAACTGGAGGCTGTGGAGCAGGAACTGTTGCTGTTGGTGCAGGTGGTCTATTAAGAATGCCTGGCGCTGAAACAGCCTGTGCTTGAGTCATTGGAGGAATTCCAGGACGGGGAACAGGAGGGGGCATACCTACAGAGAAGAAATGTTGGGAAGACGGGGCATGTCAAAACATTAAGTTCAAAAAAATTTTTTCCCAAAACTCTGTTAAAATACACCATATTAGGGGCGCCTGGGTGGCTCAGAGGGTTAAAGCCTCTGCCTTCAGCTCAGGTCATGATCCCAGGGTCCTGGGATTGAGCCCCGCATCAGGCTCTCTGCTGAGCGGGGAGCCTGCTTCCTCCTCTCTCTGCCTGCCTCTCTGCCTACTTGTAATCTCTATCTCTCAAATAAATAAATCTTTTAAAAATATATACATATACCATATTAAAAATGCTTCTAGTGGCGCCTAGGTGGCTCAGTTGGTTGGACCTCTTGACTCTTTATTTCGTTTCAGATCATGGGATCAAGCCCCGTATCAAGATCCGTGCTGAGTGTGAAGCCTGCTTGAGATTCTCTCTCCCTCTCCCTCTCCAATCCCCCACTCATGTGGTCTCTCTAAAAAAATAAAAAAATAAAACCAAGGGGCGCCTGGGTGGCTTGGTCAGTTCAGCATCTGCCTTCAGCTCTGGTCTGATCTCAGGGTCCTGAAATCGAACCCCACATCAGGCTCCCCGCTCAAAAGAGGGTCTCCTTCTCCCTCTCCCCTTCCCCCATGCTTGTGAATTCTCTCTCCCTCAATCAATAAAATCTTGAAAAATAAAAATAAATAAATAAATAAAGCTGCTCTACTACAAAGTTACTGATAAACTGGTCAATTCAATGAAGTCTTGAGTAACCTAGGCATTTGCCTCAACCTTTCTATTCTTTTGGGTATTTCAGAACTTCAGAAAGTAAAAGATAGTACTGGAGATTCTATATATGCAGAAAGTAGCAATTAAGCTTCCTAATATTACTGATTTGGCTAACTTTTTGAAACACAAAAGAATTACTGAAATCCTCCAACAGCTGGATGCTCTCTGAACTCAAATTCAAATTACTGTAAAAACACTGATGGTCATATACTCAAAAAATTTTTCCAGAAAACTAAGTTATCCCTGAAGACACTTTAAAAAGATTTTATTTTTCTTACGTAAACTCTACAGCCAATACAGGGCTCAAGCTTAAAACTTGAGATCAAAGATTGGTTGCATGCTCTACTGACTGAGCGAGCCAGGCGCCTCTCCTTTAAGCACTTGAAATAAAATTTCCTGGGGCGCCTGGGTGGCTCAGTGGGTTAAAGCCTCTGCCTTCGACTCAGGTCATGATCCCAGGGTCCGGGGGTCGAGCCCCACATCAGGCTCTTTGCTCGGCGGGGAGCCTCCTTCCTCCTCTCTCTGCGCCTGCCTCTCTGTCTACTTGTGATCTATGTCAAAAAAATAAATAAAATCTTAAAAAATATATATAAATAAAATTTCCTAAAATCCATCACGAGTGCATTCTTCAAACTTCCTCAACATAACTTTGCCTAAAATATCTCAGAAATAACATATGTGGAACTACGGTCTATAAATTAATGGTTGCACTGGCAATGATGCAAATTTTGCTCCTGCCTTATTTTTCCTGTTCCTTTTACAACTATCAATAAAGCTGCTGTGGACTGCAAAACAAACTTGCTAGAATTACATATAAAAAGCAAGGAAACCAACTGAGAAAGCCTATGAAGGCTTCTATGGCACACCTACTTTGGCTAACCAAATTCCGTTCCCCACATTGTAGGCCATAAAGTCAACATAGGGTTTGTTTGTTTTTTTTTTAGACTCCCTTGGAGCTGGAGGGTCCATTAGACCTGTTTCTGGCGAACAACAGGACGCTAGGAAGTTTGTGGGAAAATTACTTTGCTCTTTTTTTTTTTTTAAGATTTTATTTATTTGACAGAGAGAGATAGCGAGAAAGGGAACACAAGTAGAGGGAGTGGGAGAGGGAGAAGCAGGTTTCCCACTGAGCAGGGAGCCCGATACGGGGCTTGATCCTGACCTGAGCTCAAGGCAGACCCTTTATGACTGAGTCACCCAGGTGCCCCTACTTGCTCCTTAATGAAAAAAAAGACAACCCTTTGCTGTTGACACCCTTTCTTGTTTGAGTTGTAACAACTGAGTAATGTGTATGAGGGAGAAAAGCTAAGGTTAGCAAAGAAGAATATTTAAAAACACACGGGTTCTTGGTATCACCAGCCACTGAAGCTACTACCACTTTTCTTTCTGTTGAGTGAGACAATAAATGACTACATTTTTTAAATATAGTGTGATGGGTTTCTCCATTACTTGCCAGAAGTCTCCATTATTCATCTAAAATATTCCTAACAAATACTACCCCTCAGGGGGCCTGGGTGGCTCAGTCAGTTAAGCGGCTGCCTTCAGCTCGGGTCATGATCCCAGGGTCCTGGGATCGAGCCCCACATCAGGCTCCCGCTTGGCAGGGAGCCCGCTTCTCCCTCTCCTGCTACTCCCCCTGCTTATATGCTTTCTCTCTCAAATGAATAAATAAAATCTTTAAAACAACAAACCCACAAAGGCAACACATCTTAGGTATATGAGCTTTGGTGCAAAGGTTCTGTGACTCATTCTGACTGCTCTGAAACCTGTGTATTATCCATTTTAAGACTCAAAAAACCACCATGGTCCATTCCAACACTTCTCCAAGTAATTTCAAAGTGAACTCAGCAAACTATGGTAATTATAAATTCAACTGCACTAAAATCCACAAACCTATTCTTCAAAAAAGATAAGAATAAAGCATGCCAATCATATTAAAAGGAAACCATCTACGTTTCATACCTGGCGGCATACCAGGCATCAGAGGTGGTATTCCTGGTCCAGGTGGCATCATTCCACCCATTGGCATCATTCTATTAGAAAGCAAATTTCAAGAAACAAACCAAGTTAATTAATAGTATAAACCATTAGAAAATATTTTGGCTAAAGCCTGAAACAACAGATAAAAGACTCGAATTTGACCTTTAATACTGAAATAAATCAAGCTGAAAGAATATACAACACTAAAACAATTCTATCAAAATAAACCCTCTATAACCCAGCAAATTTTTGGGTTTTCCAGTAAAACAAGGAAAAAAAAAAAATCAGTCTTTGCTGACAAATCATTTTCATACATTTAAAGTTACTAAGAACAATTATACCCTCCTTAATATATAAAAGAGGCCTCATCTAAAATAAGTATAATTGGAAATCAAAATCACCTTTTGTCTCACTTAAAAATACCCATACAGAATGTAACTTAAAAAAAATTATTTTGAAGTCATCTGATTTTTCAAAAGGAAAATACTGAATGTACACTGTGGAGTAAAGATTTTTTTTTTCTTTTGGAGGGTTACAAAAAAAAACCAAAAACCAAAAACCAAAAAAACAAACTACCACCAAAATTAAAGAGAGTCAAAAGTAAACTCACACAATTGCCTAATTTCTATTTGTAATAGCTACCTAACACTAAACCATGACTTAAAAACATAACCCATATTTATTTTCTTTCCCCTAAAAGAGCTCACCTTCACTTAAAACAGTTCCAAGTTTGTGAATTCTTAATTGAGAACTTTATCAAAAGGTAAAATTCTATATATAGATTTCATTATAAGAAAACCGAATTACTTCCATAATAACAAAGCATGTAATTTTGGAAAAGAATATCTATTCTTTCTTAACTAACAACCTTTTTTTTTTTTTCCCACTAAATTCCATTACTTTAGCAGTTTGGGGAAAAAGAGCTGCATTTAGAAAATGCTTTTTATATGGGTCTATTACAATTTCCTCACAGATGTTTTATTTCCCTCCATTAAGAGACCTGTGTCAACCAGCTTGCACATTTTAGAAGTTTTAGTGAGGAAGGTTAGAAAATTTCTGAAGTCAATTGAATAGATACCATTAAACACATAAAAAAATGACATTATGATTATACCTCCTGAATTACATTATGAATGAGATGCTTACATGTTTTCACCGCAAAATGACTGGGTGTATTTTCTCTGATGATGCAATCTGTGAAAATGTATGACAAAATCAAAATCTAACTGTGATTTTCAAAATACAGTGGGAAAGTGTATTGTATACCTCTCACATCCAACAATATTTAAGTAAAAGTGATAGGCACGAGCACCTCATATTCATTTTAGTTCTTGATGACTTGACAAATAAAATCATTTACAGAGTTTGCTTCTTGTCACAACTACGAAGTGTCATGGACAGTTCTGAATCTTAGAAACACAAATCTACAACCAACTACTTTAATTACATCAGATGCAATTGAAGCAGATGGCTGCCTACAGACATCCTAAAACCCAAAAATCTATTCTCTTCTGAGGCAAATTTATATTCCTTTAATTGACTGGTAGACCCCTTTATTTGACAAGCTTAGTATTTATGGAGCCCAAATCTTTTAGCGGGGGGGGGGGGGGGGGGGGGGGGGGATAAAGGCAAAGTAACATTTTAAAATTCATATAACACCCAAGCTGAAAAAGATCATTACTAGGCACAAGCTCACAAGTCACTTAAAAGTTCTCTTACCCAGGTGGCATGCCTGGCATAACTGGTGGCATTCCTGGCATCAGAGGAGGAACACCTGGCATTAATGGAGGTATGCCTATAAATAAGAATTTCAACAACAACAAAAAAATCACAAATATTAAAGTGGTAAAAGAAAGATTTTAATACTTCTACATCACATCAATAAAGTCCTTAAAATGTTAATTTTAAGAAACCTTATGTAATACCTGGAGGCATTCCTGGGGCTCCCGGAACTGGTGGCAGTCCTGGCTGTGCCATGGGAGGGATATAGCCTTGTTGAGGTTGAACAGGCTGTGGCTGAAATGAAGTTGAAGCTGCAGAGTCATCATCATCATATTCATCAGAATCATCTTGTTGCTTCTTTTTTTGACTCTCTGCTAAAAAAAGTTTTAATTAGTTTTTCCCATAAAGTAAAAAAAAGAAAAACTCAGCATGTCTGACATTCAACATTTAAAAAAATTATTTCAGGGCAGCTGGGTGGCTTGGTCCATTAAGAGTCTGCCTTCAGCTCAGGTCATGATCCCAAGGTCCTGGCCGCATCCGGCTTCCTGCTCAGCAGGAAGTCTGCTTCTCCCTCTGCCTTGCTGTCTCTCAAAAAATATCTTTTAAAAATAGTAATATTTCAATCCAATTAGCTCATGAGATTTTTCTTACCAAAAAAAATCACAATACTGTTTTTACTCTTCAAATTTGTTTCCAATCTACGTTAAATAAGAAGGTTAACATACTTTCCCTATGACAGGTAAAAGTATTTTTCTTAAGTCAGTTTTATTTTTAAAAATGACTTTCTATTCCATTTTTAAAGATAAACCATAACAAAGAGGTCTGACCTCTCCTCAATGCTTCTCGAAACAAGTTTCAGGGCACCTGGCTGGCACCTGTAAGTAGAATATGTGACTCTAGAACTTGGGGTCTTGAGGTCAAGCTCCACATCAGGTGTAGAGCTTACTTAATAAAAACAAACAAATGAAAAAACTCATAGGGCTCCCGCATGGTGGCTCGCTCAATTGAGTGTCTGACTCTTGCAGCTGAGGTCATGATCCCAGGGTCCTGGGACTGAGCCCCAAGTGTAGGCTCCCCACTCAGTGAAGAGTCATCTTGAGATTCTCTCTTCCTCTGCTCCCCACCAGCTTTGCTCACTCTCTCTCTCCCTCCCTCTCAAAAATAAATGGTAAACCTTAAAGACATAAAATAAAAGAGGTGACTGTGTAGCTCAATCAAGTAAGCATCCAACTCTTAGTTTCAACTCAAGTGACAATCTCAGGATTGTCAGAGATCAAGCCAGGGTGGTTAACACAGAGTCTGCTTGAGATTCTCTCTCTCTTCCCCTCTGCCCCTCCCCTTGTGAGGATCTCACAATAAATCAAATCTTAAAAATAAAGAAGTTTCATAGGTGATTAATAACTTCCACTATCTGGATAATGATCACAAATTCCAAGACAAGTAACAGCACTAAAAAAATATTTTACTATTAGTAGTTATACAATCTAATCATAACAAGCAACCTCTGTTTTAAAAAACCTCAACACTTGCTAATTCCACCTGTAATCACATATATACAAATCAAATACACAACTTCAAACATTAAAACATAAGAAATAAAACTCAAAATTGGAGTTTTGAATAAATCTAACATCCACTATTAACTCTATGTCAAATTACTAATACTCTCATTAGTGAAACTGCATTAAGAAAAAGCAAAGATCTTAGCATTTACCTTGTGTTTTTTGTTCAAGAAGTCGTCTTCTTTCATCCATGTCTTTTTCTGGAATACCTTCCATACCATATATTTCCAATTCGATGTCTGTTCTCCCAGGTATTGCATTTGGTACAGCATCTATCGTCTCTTTATGCACCTAACATTAAAACAAACTTCCATTAGATAGACTAAAGTGCCTCATAAAGTCCTTTAAGAGTAATCTGAAATTACTTAGAGAACACTCAGTATAATGGTTAAGCACAACTGGCTCTACAGTGAGACTATTTGGACTCAATCCTCTGTTTTGCTGCTCACTAACTAGGTATGTGGATTAGGCAAATCATTTAAGATTACTCCACCCATAGTACCTAACACCTAAGATTATTTTTAGGATTAAATAAAACACAATGAATATAAATTATCACTTGGTGGGATGTCTAACACATAGTAAGGACTCAATAAATATTAATTTAAGCTTACTATGTAATCTTGCTTGAAGTATCAGTAATGAACTAGTTATTCACTCAAATCAGAGAAGTTTCAAGTCTGACAAATAAAACTTATAGGAAACAGTCCTCTTTTATCAAGAATTAAAATTTCCAAGAATGGATCTTGAGACAAGCCTGTAGTTACGAATTATAAAAGTGACATTTACAGTTAGCATTACCTGTAACTAAGGAGTTACCTGAGACACTTAACACTGCACAGCAGTGATCCTGTCATTACCCTAAACTTATTTGGTAGCTCACAAAGAGGAGGAAGTGCTATTATAAAACACTGGAAATCTACAATTTTTTTCCACTATGCTTTTTGCTAGAACAGATGTTTCCAACCCTCAAACATGGGTCTCTCTTGCCAATATGGTAAAATTCCTGTCAGTCTCAGTTTCTTCAGCCACTTGCATTCACTTAGGCAAAAAAATGTCCAAGTATTCTTGCCCAGACTATCAGCACCACCTGAAAACGTCTCAGAAACACAAATTCTCAGTATACTCTCTACCCCATCAGGCACTCCTGGGTAAGGCTAGCAATGTGTGCTTTAACAAGCCCTCCAGGTGATTCTGAAGCATGCTCAAGCTTGAGAATCACTGATTTAGGTTAATAATGACTTGGACATACTTGTCCATACTCAATTTTTCTTTCCTCCCAAGACACTTTCATGTAAGAATAGAAAAGTAATTAAAGGAAGCTAAGTATTTTTTTTTTTAAGATTTTATTTATTTTTTTTATTTAACAGACAGAGGTCACAAGTAGGCAGAGAGAGAGGAGGAAGCAGGGTCCCCGCTGAGTAAAGAGCCAGATTCAGGGCTCAATCCCAAGACCCTGGGACCATGATCCCAGCCAAAAGCAGAGGCTTTAACCCACTGAGCCACCCAGGTGCCCCAACAAAGCTAAGTATTTTCTTCTTAGATACGTATCTCAAAGATTTTAAACAGCAACATGCAAATCAAATTCAAAAATTGTAATTTTTAATGAATTTTTAACCACTATTCCTCACCGTGATTAAAAGATCCATGAATAAAGCTACTCAACTAGCGACTTAATCACCATTTTCTAAGTTTTTTGGAAAGTTACTATTCTTGACAAATGCAAATGAATTAATTCATGTTTTCCCAAAAAAAATAAAATTACATTCACATGCACAATAACTGGTCTTTGTTCTACTTCTAAATGATAAGGCCAAGAATAAACACTTCAAAAGCTGTTGGAAAGAAAGGAAAAAGAACATGATTTACCTAACTACCTCACAATATCCCAGCCAGAATTAAATTTCTTAAAATCTTGCCTAGAAGTTGATATGATCTTGGCTGAAAAGACAAGAGAAAGCACTGATGTGAACCACCTAAATTATTAATGTCTTAGGTTTATCACCTATAAAATTGGAGGCTGTATCTGATTTAACTGCCATGCCTATCTCACAGGTTGCTACGCAACTACACTAGGACTACAAAAATAGAAGCACTAACTCCATTAAAAATGTTACTGAAATAATTTCTCAACTAATCTCTTTCTAATTCCATTCCATTTTTCTGCTCTTGTATAGTACAACTCTTCGAAGACTGCCTCTACTTCCTTATTCTTTTGAAAGCACTCCAATCAAGCTTTCATTCTCATCGTTCTAGGAAATCAATCAATCTCAGTCCTCTTCTTCCTTGACCTACCACCAGCATTTGACTCAGTTAAGTAACTTACTCCTTGAAACATTTCATTTGGTTTTCAGGACGCTATTTTCTTGGATTTCCTACCCTTTCGTGAATGGTTTACTTTAATCTTCCAACCTTTAAATGCTGGGAGTGACCTAAGGTGGAGTCCTTGCACCTCTTTTTTATCTATATTCTACTCCCTAAGGAAAAAGGACATCTAGTATAATGAGTTAAATAAAATAGCTGTCCTTACACGGTATCCTTCCAAACTTCTATCTCCAGCTCCCACCTCTCTGAACTCCAGGATTGTAGACACAACTCCTTATAGGACATCTCCATCTGGATATTCAACAGACCTTGTCAAAATTAACCTAACACCAACCTGATATCCTCATCTCTAAGCCTATTCTTCTGGCAGCTTTCTACATCTCAGTATATGGTAACCCGTATCTCACACTCCTTAGACCAAATGCCTTCAGATCATCTGTAACTCCTCACTTTATTATACTCTGCATCAAATCCACCAGCAAATTCTGGTCTCTTTCACCCTCTCCTCTTGCCTGGAATACTCTAGTCACCCTAAGTGTTCTCACTGCACTCTGAGGGCTGTCTAATCTCAAGTCTACTGGCCAGGACAATTCTTTTAAAAAAAAGAGAAAAAAGAGGGGCGCCTGGGTGGCTCAGTGGTTTAAGCCACTGCCTTCGGCTCAGGTCATGATCTCGGGGTCCTGGGATCGGCTCAGGTCATGATCTCGGGGTCCTGGGATCGAGTCCCGCATCGGGCTCTCTGCTTGGCAGGGAGCCTGCTTCCCTCTCTCTCTCTCTGCCTGCCTCTCTGCCTACTTGTGATCTCTCTCTGTCAAATAAATAAATAATCTTTAATTTAAAAAAAAAAAGAGAGAGAAAAAAGAAAGCGCATCAGCATGCTCTCCCTCTACTCAAATCTCCCATTTCATTCAGAATTGAACAAAATGGCCTACAGGAAGCCCTCCTATATAAAGAACATTGCTACTCTTTCCTTCTTCCTTCAATATAGGAGGATGCTCCTGTATGAGGGTCTTTCATTCGCTGTTCCATGGCTCTTTCACTTCCTTTCAGATCTTTGTTCAGATGTCAATTTCTCATTCAGGCCTTTTCCCATCTTGTGGCCGTCCCTATACTTCCTACCTAGTTTTAGTTTTCTCTATCACTTATCACTGAAAAACTAAGTATTTACAGTTTATTTTCTTCCACAACACGAATCTAAACTCCACAACGGTGACTTTTTCTTCACAGCTGTATACTTAGTGCCTAAAACACTGTCCAACACAATACCCTCTCACAGGAACTTTTTGTGAGAAATAGTAATATTTTGTATCGAAACTACCCAATACAATAGTCATCCACCAGCCACATGTGACTGAGCACTGGAAATGTGGCTATAACATGACTGACATATTAAATTTTTAAATTACCCCTTAAAAAAAAAAAAAACTTATTTCAGAGAGAGAGAGCAAGAAAGCAGGGGGAGAAGCAGCAGGCTCACCACTAACAGAGAGCCCAATGCGAGACTGAAATCCCAGGACTCTGGGGATCATGACCTGAGCAAAGACAGGTGCTTAACCAACTGGGCCAGCCAGGTGCCCCTAAGCGTCTTTTAAGTAGCCACATGTAACTAATGACTGCCACAGTGGAAAACTGTGGGTCTAGCATGTAGCAGGATCTAAAATATTTTTGAATGAATATTAAAATTATTGTTATAGCTATATAATTGGAGTGGAAAAGATCTATGTAAACTTATTTTCTTTTATAAACTTATTTTTAAACTTGGGGAAACAACATCTTATTTTAATTTACCTCCCTGCCTCCTACCAACAGTAGTTTCCAATGAATAAGGATTTGCTCATCTCTCATCTCTCTAGGGTCCAATTAGGCAAAAATTCAGGCAGCTCTAGGATTGGCAAAAGTAGAAGAAATAACGGTGAATAAGACATAAAGGCACCTACTAGATCTTTAGAAATATAAATTGCAAAGCTTTCCCTACCTAGCAGTGAAAAAACTCAAGAAACCCAAAAATTATCGAATGAAACACAACGTTACCATTCCAAAAAAGGTCCAGGGAATAACAGAAGTAAGCTTATCCTCAGGCAACAGATTATAACAAATCCTTCCACGGCAGTGAGTAATGGTAGCTAATTATGTGTTAATTCTCATAGGATTAGAACTGGTCAGACTGACCACAGAATTGAAATCACTGATCCTTGTTCTCTAACCCAAGTACAGAGCAGATACTTTGGGACCTCAATTTGTCACCAATCTAACCTAGGATAAGAAATCCTATCAATAACTGAAAATAAACATTAGCAACATAAATTTTCTTTAAACATTAAAAAACACAATTATTTATCTTAATGGCTAAAAACTGTTTTTTTAAAGCTGACTAACCACATCTGCTCTTTCGCAATAAATGAAACCCTACAGTCGTCAAAGAGAAATTCAAAAAATTTTTTCACATGGTTTAAACAAGGGGGTCAAAATTAAATTAGAAAAAAAATAAATAAATCCTTACCTGCATGCAATGAATAGCTAAGCCAGGTCCTGTGTACAACTTCTTATGACATATATGGCATTTAAAATGTTTTGCTTTTTGGTGTTGTATAAGAATCTTCTCATCATCAAAATCTCTATTACAATACCTGATCAATGTTGTTAAGGCACAAAACCAGCATAATACCGACGCTGCTTATAAAAAAAAAAAACCTGTCATACATTAGAGAACAGGAGGAAGAATATTAAAATGAAAAAACAGTTAAAACCAAAAATGTAATTTATACACTTTGTTTCCGGTATTTACTATATAATTCGGAATTATCTTGCCATGTAATTCTACTCTTATGTTTCCTAGAAATCCATAATCTCTCTCCACCATCTCTAAATGAACACATCTCAGTAATCAGCAACATAGTTTTGTCAAATTTTTGCATTTAAAAGACACTGAAGTGGAAGTGACTTTTTTCATTATTTCAACATTTTAAATGCACACTGTGGACTGGATAGTTCAATGTAAAAAAAAAAAACAACCCCAAGTTTATGTCGAGACTGAATTTCAAAATAGAAATCATTAAACAGACGAACAAAAATAACTGAAATATTAAAAATCTACCTAATATCTGGATTTTGAGAATATATTAGTTAGATGCAAAAATAAGCTCATAACGAATAAGAACATATCCCTATGAACAATCCATAAAGTTTGCAACTCCTTATAAATTTTTGTTGCCACAGAATGTATTTAAACTCACAAGTCACATTAATAAGACTGAGACTTTTTATCTCACTCGTCAGATTTTCCTAAAAGCACATTTTAAAAAATTAATGACCACCTTCCAACCAGCATGGAAATAAACGCAATTCTGTAAAAGATCGTTTTTTAGTACAAAACAGTAAGCAAAACCAATTCCATCGTAAAGTGTATCAGCACTTCCGGAAAAGTATTTAAAAAGACGCCACGTTTTAGTAAGCATTTTTTTTTTTTTTTTTTTGACTTACACAGCCAGGTAATAGACGCAAAGAAACTCCACCCTCTGAGAGAACGTTTCTTGAAGATTAAGGCGCCAGCGGGTGAAGACGCGGAAACTAGTTCCCCCAATCCCGGTCAAAAGGGGGGGGGGTGTTTCGAAACCGGGGTTCACGAACACAAGCCTTTACTAAGCCATCGAATCTACAATAAAACGGGAAAAGTGGGTGACAGACTCCGAAGCTCTCCCCTAATCTTCCATACACTCAATCGGCGTATTATACTCGAAGAAAGTCCCTTTGTTGAATCGTCACCAAAACAACGGAATGTGGCCGAATAGCCTTAGGGAACACTGTGGTGTGGTGGAGGGGTCCAAGCCGCCTCCCAGCGGTTGGGTCCACGAGCGCACCAAATCAAGAACCTCCTGAGTCACGGAGTCCCACGACCCCCAACTGCCAGAGAGCCTGTCGCCCTAGGAACTTCATTTCTGCAAAGTATTCCCAAATCCAGCTCCGGGCCATCCAGCCACCCACCTCGAGGCCTAGATCCCAGACACTTTCCGCCACAGGCCAGAGCAAGGCCTCCCAGTCCCAGTCACCGCCAACCGGCGCCCCCGCTCGGCCTCGACTTCAAACCAATAAAGGATATCAGCACCACGGCTTCAGCTGCTTCTTCTTCTTGCGACCCATAACCGCGCTCTAACGACAAAGTATAAGGGGGAAAAAACAAGCAGGAAAAACGAGGCAAATACCGCTCACTCTCCCGACCCAACCGCCACCAGCGCGTCCCACAGGAAACAGACACAAAATGGCCGACGCCCTCGTTCGCCGCTCTGCTCCCGTCAGGCACTGCGGCCGGAGGCGGTACCAGGCAGGGTAGGGTCACATGACGCAGGCCTCCCCCCCCCTGAGTGGGTGGAGACTCGTGGCGGCTGAGGTGCAGCCGCCATCTTGTCCGTGTAAGCTGTGCAGGCCCTCGTTGCTTGTGTTTGCTGATCCCTCGGGTTTCTTTTGTAAGGGAGCTGGCTACGGAGGTCCGCCGAGACACTCGTAATTGAAGGAGGTGGGGGCGGGGGCTGGAAAGATGATGATTGTAATTAAGGACAGACTACAAATAAAAAATACTGAAAGAGCGCCCAACTTTTAATTTTGTCTCATTGCTCGAATTAATCCTTCCTGTAGTAAGTGTTGGGCATTTGCTTATCACATACTTTGTTAAAGAAGTGGCAGTCTCTGCCTTGTAATTCACAGGTGGATGACAAGGTGCTGCAGACCTCCGGAGGGGAGCACTAACAAGGGTCTTAGCGGTCATTGGGGTGTCGAGAAAGGTTTTCTGAAGGGGCCGTGGGAGCAAGGGAAGTGGAAGAGAGAGAATCTCTTTGAAGGAGCGAAAAGCGCAAGTCTTTGAGCCTGAGCGCTTGAAATACACTATTTGTATTGGGGCCGGAGCTCCTTGTGATGGGGCTGGTTGGTGGCAAGAGATAATCCTAGGGAGGAGGGAAAAAAGGAATCTAGGCTGGAAGGGAAGAAGTAAAACCGTGTTCACAGCACAATGTTGTTATGGGTTGAACTGTGTCATTGTGTGTCCCCCCACCCCCACCCCACGCAATCACCCACAAAGAAAAAGTAAGCCCTAACCCTCAGTACCCCCGAAGTACACTTTGAGCGGTGAGCAAGCGGACGCTCTAGTAGAGGAAACAGACAATAAACAAATGCATAATGTCAGGAGTGATTAAGTGCCCTGGAAAAGAACTAAAACAGTATTAGGGAACATTGTGCAGAAAACTGATACGAAAGAAAAAGACATGTACATATCTGGGGGCATTCCAGACAGAAGCAAATTAAAAAGACTGCTACACTGGGGGGCGGGGGGGGGGGGGGTTTGAATTGTTTGAGAAACAGCAGGAAATGTGACCTGAACAGAGTGAGCAAGGGAGAGAGTGATAGGAAATGAAGTCACAGGGGGGAGGTAGAGGCCAACCTATGAAGGCTTCTGCACATCAATCAGAGCCTTTTTCTTTTTTCTTTTTTCAAATTTTATTTACTTATTTGACAGAGAGCGAGCTCAGGCAGGCAGAGTAGCAGGCAGAGGGAGAGGGAGAAGCAGGCTTCCTGCTGCATAAGTAGCCTGACACGGGACTTGATCCCAGGACCCTGGGATTATGACCTGAGCTGAAGGCAGTTGCTTAACCACCTGAGCCACCCAGGCACCCAGTGCCTTTTTCTTAGAGTTGTTTCTAAGACTGAAGCCAGAGAAAACAATATAAAGTAACAGTTAAGATTATAGATTGATCAGGGCGCCTGAGTGGCTCAGTAGGTTACGCATCTGCCCTCCCCTCAGGTCATGCTTCTAGGGCTCTGGATGGAGTAGGAGTGCGCCTGTATGCTCAGCAGTGAACCTGCTTTTCCCTCTCCCTCTGCCACTCCTCTGCTTGTGCACTCCTCCACATGCTCTCTCCCTCTCTGGCAAGTAAATAAATAAAATCTTTAAAAAACAAACAAAAGACATGGAAGAAAGAAAAAGAAGTTAGTAATGAGATTCCGTAAGATCATCTCCTGTCTGCATTAGTTTCTTGTCAGTAATTACATTCTGCCTGTTAGGGTCCGTGATCAAAGGAACGAGACTGACACAAAGCGAAAATCAAGCAAAGCTTTATTTCGCGCCATGCATCAGAAATCAAACTGACCGGTAGGTGCCCGAGCCTTGCTGGGGGCCATCAACTTCTTGCCCTGGGGTCCCTCCTGGAGGCTCCCTGCCTCACCCTCACTGTACCACAGGCCGCTCCCCAGGACAAGGCCGTTCGGACGAGGCCACTCCTGATGAGGCCGCTCCCCGGACTCATGACAGCGCCGCTGCTTGGGGTGGCGAGGCTGCTCGCGGCGGTGCCGCTGCCAATGGGGCCGCTCCCCGGGTTGGGGCTGCTCCGGATGAGGCCGCTCCCCGGACTCGTGACAGCGCCGATGCTCAGGGCGGTGAGGCCGCTCCCAGCAATGCAGCTCCCGACGCTCCCGATGATGAAGAGGCCGCTGTCACTCTCGAGGACCCCGACATTATCACTCCTGACACTATCACTCCTTCCACTACCCCAACGACTACTCTAACCGCCCCCAGCCTCACAGACCAGCCTTTATAGAGGTGGTTGAGCCAGGCCCACACACAGGTGGCCAATGAGATTGCAACTCACCTCAGTAAATATATGCATGCCCCACTGATTGGATGTCTCCATCTAGCTGGCCTGGCCCGCCCCTATATCCTGGGTTTACAGTTCCTCTAGCTAATGAGGCCCCTACACTGCCATTCCCCATATGCATGCCTTGTCTCCTTCAATTGTGTTGCGGGAATAAAAACTTAAATACTGGATTGTTTCTATATGTGCACATATTCTAATTCTGACTCATTCTTTTTCATAGGTTCATAGTCTTCTGGTACATATGTGTATTAGTTTCCTATTGCTGCCATAACAAAATCACAAATTTAGTGGCTGAAATCAACGTACGTTTATTATATTACAGCCCTGGAGGTCAGAAGTCTGAAATGTCAGGCCTGCATTCCTTATGCAGCCTCTAGGGAAGAATCACTTACTGCCTTTTCTAGCCTCTAAAGGAGACACAAATTCCTGGCTTGTGGTTCCAAATCACTTCAGCCTCTGTATGTCACAACTGCCTCCTCCTCTCTGATTTCCCTCCTTCTTACAGAGACTCTTACAGTTACACTGGGCCTACTTGGATAATCCAAGATAATCGTCCCATTTCAAGTTCCTTAATATAATCACACCTGCAGAGTCGTTTTGCTATGCAAGGTAACATATTCTCAGGTTCCAGGGATGGATGTGGACATGCTGGCGGGGTGTGTGTGTGTGTGTGTGTGATTATTCTGCCTACCAGTGCATGTACCAAAATTTACATAATCAGTACTCTGTTGACCAACATTCAGATTATCTAGTTTTTCATCATTTTAAACCACGTTGCAAGGAATATTTTTGGACTTGTATTTTCACACTTTCGCAAATGTATCCATTTGACGATATCCTGGTGTTGCACCGATAGCCAAAGGGTATGTGAATTTAAAATATTGATAGAGGGGCGCCTGGGTGGCTCAGTGGGTTGAAGCCTCTGCCTTCGGCTCGGGTCATGGTCCTGGAGTCCTGGGATCAAGCTCCTCATCGGGCTCTCTGCTCGGCGGGGAGCCTGCTTCCCCCTCTCTCTCTCTGCCTGCCTCTCTGCCTACTTGTGATCTCTGTCTGTCAAATAAAATCCTAAAAAATTTTTTTTAAATATTGATGAAAAAATAAAATATTGATAGACATTTTCAAATTCCTTTCTAAATCATGTATATTGGTGCATCTGGCTGGGTCAGTTGGTAGAGCATGCAATTCTTTTTTTTTTTTTTTTTTCTTTTTTGACAGAGATCACAAGTAGGCAGAGATCACAAGCAGGCTCCCTGCTGGGCAGAGAGCTGGACGCAGGGCTCCATCCCAGGACCCTGAGATCAGAACCAAAGGCAGAGAGGCCTTAACGCACTGAGCCACACAGGTGCCCCGAGCATGCAACTCTTAATCTCTGGGTTATGAGTTCAATCCTCATGTTGGATGTAGAGATTACTTTAAAACATAAAATCTGAAAAAAATAAAATTAAATTAACCGTGTGTATTAATTTTATTCCTATCAAGTGTTTAGGAGAATGCTTCTTTACATACCCCAGCACAAGGTATTTCAAATCCCTACTAATCTGCCATGTGAAAAGTAGTACAATATGTCACCAATTTCATGTGAAATTGAACAGTTTATTTGCTTACATATTCATTTTTATTTCTTCTATGAACTGCCTATTGTCTTTCTTTTTTATTGACGAATGACGGGCCTTCATCTATTATATATGTTGCAAATATTTTTCCTGGGTGGTCATTTGTGTTTTGACTTTGGGTAACACAGAAGTTTAGTTTTTACCTAGTCAGATTTTTTTTCCCCATGTGGTTTCTAAGTGTTTTAAATATTTAGAGAGGCCTTTTTCAAGACTCTTCAAAGTTCTCCCATGTTTTTACCTGGAAGTGGACATTTTAAAGTCATATCATTTGGGGCACCCAGGTGACTCAGTCACTTTGGCCTCTGACTCCTGATTTTGGCTCAAGTCATGATCTTGGGGCCCTAGGGTCAACCCAGGGGTCAGGCTCCTCACTGGGCAGGGAGTGCCGGCTTGTCTCCTTCTCAATCTGTCCCTCTCTCTGCTTGTGTGTGCTCTCTCTGACAGAAGGAAAGCACAAGCAGGAGGAGGGGCAAGCAGAGAGAGAGGGAGAAGCAGGCTCTCCGCAAGGCAGGGAAGCAGATGGGGGGCTCAAAATCCCAGCATCCTGGGATCGTGACCTGAGCCGAAGGCAGACACTCAACCGTCTAAGCCACCCAGGCGCCCCTAAAAATAAATAAATTTTTATATCTTTTATCAATCTGGTGCACGTGAGTACGTGTCCACACACTTAAAGGGAAGTTGGAGGGCCCATTCATCCCTTCCCGGGTGGCTAGCTAATTGTACCATGTTTATGACGTCTCCTGGACGCCTTAGACTATAGCCAGAGGAGAAGAGAGTCAAGAGAAACGGTCGAAGAGTTGCAGGAGGTAATTCGGCGCGCCTACTAGCCCCTGCGGTGAATAAAGCGCCCCCGCCCCGGGCAGGCAGCTTCCCGGCCTGCGACTTCGGGAAACCGGCGGAACGCAGGTGCACAAAGGCTTGGAGCCGCACGAGCCCAGCCTGGGAGGACTGTACGGCAGCGGGGGAGCGGTTTGGCGGGAACACAAGGCTGCTCGGAGGCCGCCGGCGCCGCGATGCTCCCCTCCTTGCAGGAATCTATGGATGGGGATGAAAAGGAGCTAGAGAGCAGCGAGGAGGGAGGCTCCGCGGAGGAGCGGAGACTCGAGCCGCCACCCAGCAGCCACTATTGTCTCTACAGCTACCGTGGAAGCAGGTGCAGCACCCAGCGTCCCTGTGGTCCCGCCCCGGCCCTACCGCCGGGCCCCGCATCCCAACCCCGCGTCCCGGCGCAGCATCCCAACCCCGGCCGCTCGCAAAGATCTTCCCCTCTCCCGGCTATATAGTCTCTGGCCCTATATGCCCCCTGGCCTCACGCCGTTCTTAAGGGCCACGGCCTGGACTTTGGTACCCCTCCTAAGCCTCTGCGCGCCAACTGTCCCTCTCGACTTCTCAGCCCCTTCCTGTCGCCCCTGCCCTTGTTTGGCGCAGAGCCTCGCCCACTCATTAATGTCAGTTTCCACCCCGTCCTTCTTGTCAGTACCGCCCCACTTTCTCCCATTAGCCCCACGCATCCACACCTCCACCCCACCCTCTGATTGTCCTCGGTGCTCGCTGCCCCCTTTTCCTCGGTCGGGGCAGACATTCCTGGGGCACTCTTGGCCTTGGAAAGTCTGGTTTTTAGAGGAAATTCCCTCGACTCTTGTGGATGTTTAATTTAGCCTTTCTTCCACCCCTTAGACGGCCTGGAGAGAGAAGGGGCTCTTGTCCACACCGTTGCATGGGTTCTCCCTGTCATTAGGGTAGGCAGAGGAGGATCGACACCCTTCTAACTTGCAGTCTTTTCAGTGGACTGTACCCTCTCACCCTGCTTGCCGGCGGGGAGGGGGCCATACCGCGCATGAGTTAGAGCCCGTAACTCATAGTTGCATTGCTTTTGTGATGTGCAGATTGGCACAACAGCGAGGGGACAGTGATGATGGAAGTCCAAGCGGCGCAAATGCAGAAACGCCCTCTGGTGATGATTTCAGGTAAAAACAGCTCGCCCCTAACCCTCGTGTGTGCTTTTCTCTTCTGTGCATCTCTGTCTTGTAGATATTACTGGGTACCTTATTTGCCTTCAGCTTTCCCGGACTCAAACCACCGAGCCCACCTGTCCCCTAGGAACCGCATCTGGATTTCCTCTTTCCTTCCTTCATTCATTCAAGGCTAGGCAGATCCAAATACCCTTAGTGCTCCTGGTGATTAGCCAGAGGCAATCGATCTTAGTTCCTTGATTGGAACTGCATTAAATATTCAACGTCATATGAGTATAAAGAAATATAAAATGCTCCTTTCCCCTGCCTTCAATTTCCTTTCAGAGTTCCATTGCTACACACTGGAATGTAAACTCCAGGACAGCAGAGATTTTTGTCTCTCTGGTTCATTGATGTCTCCCTACCTGGCACCCTGAGAGATACTAGGGGAGACGTTTAGTACATATTTAGTAAATGAATGAATGAACCTTAGCACTTAATGCTAAGTAGGGTATAATACAACAATATGTCCACTGACTGGATGATGGATGATTTAAGGAATTTTTTAGGTGTCTTAATAGTGTGGTGGTGCCATGAAAAGGAGGTAAGGTCAGAGGACTAGGGGTCTCGGTGGAGTCATAATACTAGAGAGAATGAGCTGGGAAGATAGGACTATTTTAAACTGTTCGAGGGGGTAGATCATACCTGGGGACATATACACCTAGAAGCCTCCCCAACAGGAGTCCTATAAAAGGCTTTGTCAAACCCTTAAAGAGATTCTGGCTCTTAGTAATATTCTGACTTACGAGGTGTGAATGTATAGTCCACTGATAAGGAATGTGTGTCTCTCATTTGTCAAGCCTTTCCTTGGTGGACACTAATCTGCCATCGGAAGTGGAACCAGAGCTGCGCAGTTTCATTGCTAAGCGTCTTTCTAAGGGAGCAGTCTTTGAAGGGCTGGGTCATGTTGCGTCTGTGGAGCTGAGGTAAGTGTAAAATGTGCTGTGTCTGGAATTTTTATATCTGAGCTGAATATGAGAAGGAAGGAGAAATTGCAAAAGATCAGGTCCTACTAGGCTTGCAAAGCTGGCCTTTGTTCTCTGGCAGCCTGAGTGCTGGGTCTCACACGCACATTTGTGGAATGGAATTCAGTGAACGGCAGACTGCCACCTAAGCGTACTTATTTAGTCTTGTATTTGGGACAGTGAGTTCATTACCAAAACTAAAAGTGCATACTCTACAGTTGGTAAAGTGCTTTCACAAACTTTGATGCCATTCTCTTTACAAAGGGGCCATAGAGCAGATACTCTTACTTCCATTTTTAGATGAGCAAATAAACTAGAAGACATGAAGGTTAAAAAAAAAGAAGACAGGGGCACCTGGGTGGCTCAGTGGGTTAAGCCTCTGCCTTCAGCTCAGGTCATGGTCTCAGGGTCCTGGGATGGAGCCCCACATCAGGTTCTCTGCTCAGCAGGAAGCCTGCTTCCTCCTCTCTCTCTGCCTGCCTCTCTGCTTACTCGTGATCTCTCTCTGTCAAATAAATAAATTTAAAAAAAAAAAAAAGAAGACATTAAGGTCACAAAGCTGGGCACATTGATGGAGTTCAGGCTTAGTCATAGGTGTCCTCCATTGACTTCAGCCATCTTTCCATCATACCCCTTGATTGTAGTTCACTTTAAAAGTATGGTTTTGCCATCAAGTCCCCTCAGGAGTATGAAGCCACAGCCAAAAGATAAAGCCCAGGATTAATGTGTCACATCTGCTTGGAGCTTGAGTGATCTGTGAAGCTTCAGAAGAGAAAGAGAACATGCTTATATTTATGTAAACGTGGATATACTATGAATGACAATAAGATTTGCACGAGTTTTTCACATAAGAGAGGAGAACTCAAAGAAATGGCACGTTTGAAATTCCAGGTGCTGCTTTCGCTAAAGCCCATAATGGTACATGTTAATTTTCCTCTGCTGTTTCAAGCAAACCAAGGAGAAGTCTAGGAGGTTCTGACCTAGTTTGCAATCTAACAGTATTGCCAAATGAAGATGACAAGTGTTTGGAGCAGTCCATAAAACTAGGTGCACGAGAGGTGCATGGGTAGCTCAGTGGGCTAAAACCTCTGCCTTCAGCTCAGGTCATGATCCCAGAGTCCTGGAATCAAGCCCCGCATCGGGCTCTCTGCTCAGCCAGGAGTCTGCTTCCCCCTCTCTCTCTGCCTGCCTCTCTGCCTACTTGTGATCTCTGTCTGTCAAATAAATAAATAAAATCTATAAATGGTGTTTTCTTTTTTTTCCCTAAAGATTTATTTATTTGACAGAGATCACAACTAGGCAGAGAGGCAGGCAGAAGGAGGGGGGGAAGGAGGCTCCCCACTGAGCAGAGAGCCCAATGCGGGGCTTGATCCCAGGACTCTGGGATCATGACCTGAGCTGAAGGCAGAGGCTTAACCCACTGAGCCACCCAGGCACCCCTGGTGTTTAAAAAAAAACAAAAACCCTAGGTGCACGAGTTAGCACAATAATACATTTCACTGTCTTGTCTTTTCTAGGATTCCAGAATCCCAGGTCGGTTGTTATTACTGTCTTTTCCAGCAAGAAAAATTGCTTCCTGAAGCAGCAACAGTGGACTGTGAACATAACGCTTCAGAGTATGTGGTCTGTTTTCTAGGAGGGTCTGAAAAAGGACTTGAGCTATATCCTTTCTTTGGTCTTCAAGGATATCAGGAAGGAAAACATGGGAAGCCAGGAGGAGGAGTATTACTAGCTCTCCAAAGAGCTTTTCTGCCCCTTCTCTATTTACTTCATTTCATACCTTCATACAACCAGTTTGTCCGGGTGTGTTTTAATTTACAGTTTGCATCATTTGAAAGATTTTATGTATCCTATTGAGAGATAAAACACTGTCCTGATGCACCCTTTATTGCTTCCTTAAGAACATACTTTCAGGCTTGAACTGGACAAGTATATTCAAGGGCTGAAAAATGACATGAACCGTGAGGTAAGGTGATCGAAGATTTAATTGGTAAGACTGGGAGGATAAACACAGCTCTACTTATTATTATTATTATTATTTTTTTTTTTTGACAGGCAGAGATCACAAGTAGGCAGAGAGGCAGGCAGAGAGAGAGGAGGAAGCAGGCTCCCTGCTGAGCAGAGGGCCCAACGCAGGGCTCGATCCCAGGACTCTGCGATCATACCTGAGCTGAAGGCAGAGGCTTTAACCCACTGAGCCACCCAGGCGGCCCTAACTGCTCTACTTATTAAATCACACAGGTGTAGGGCGCCTGGGTGGCTCAATGGGTTAAAGCCTCTGCCTTTGGCTCAGGTCATGGTCCCAGGGTCCTGGGATCGAGCCCTGTATCAGGCTCTCTGCTCAGCGGGGAGCCTGCTTCCACCTCTCTCTGTCTGCCTCTCTGCCTACTTGTGATCTCTGTCTGTCAAATAAATAAATAAAATCTTAAAAAAAAAAAATCACAGGTGGACACAAAGACACCCCAATTCTAAAAATGTACTGCTTTGTGGGCTAATAGGAAGGGGCTAGTTAAGGGAAGCAGGGTACATAGTCCTGTAAGTGCTCTAAGTTTCACAAGACTGCTTCTGATGTTTTGTATCCAGGAAAAATTGATTCCATTCAATTCAGGGTATGTGGTAACATGCCAAGTAAGAAAGAGGATGCTCTTTCCCTGATTTCTAGGCACATAAGACTTAGTTTCTGGTCAGAATTAATGTCCACAAAGCCTTTGGCACCAAAGACATGCTATACAACGGTATGACTGTCCTTGAACCAACATCAAAGATTTGTAGAAAAATTCCATTTTTTTATTAGTCGATCTTTCGCAAACTAGTCACATCCATATTGATAAAATTATCCATGCCTTTAAAAAACTACACATTCAGCATGTAGTAGTTGTCAAAGTCGTAACTCTTCTAACTTTACTACCCATTACATGTGGTATCAATTCCTTTTACTTGTCATGTGCTTACAACATCCCCTGGGAGAAAAAAGTCTAGCATAGGAGTGAGCCAGGGAAATGAGTCTAGGGGGAGCTGCTCTCCCAGAGTAGAGCTCTTCTACTTGTCCCCAGCGAGCTGCATAGCCTAGAAAGCCAGGTGTGTTCATGGCAGCAATCGTGGCAGCATGTCTGACAGCTGGAGTGGGCTGGAGTGCTTTGATGAATTAGGGTATGTCATTCTCTGATCCTATTTGAATGTGAGTGAGCTGTCTCACTCCTTCAGCCATTTAGCAGGTCCTCTATAAGCTCATGCATGGATGTTTCAGGCACTGCCAAGGGCTGGGGTGATAGAGATTATTAAGAGAATATCCCCTTGGGCACCTGGCTGGCTCAGTTGGTAAAGCATGCAATTCTTGATCTCAGGGTTGAGAGTTTGATCCCCCTTTGAGTGTAGAGATCACTTAAAAAGAAAATCTTTCAAAAAAATATCTCCAGGGTGCCTGGGTGGCTCAGTGGGTTAAACCTCTGCCTTTGGCTCAGGTCATGATCCCAGGGTCCTGGGATGGAGTCCCAAATCCGGCTCTCTGCTCAGTGGGGAGCCTGCTTCCTCATTTCTCTCTCTCTCTGCCTGCCTCTCTTGTGATCTCTGTCTGTCAAATAAATAAATAAAATCTTAAAAAAAAACTCCAGTGAGTACACACAGTATGGTAGGGGGAGATGGACATGTAAATGCCCAGCTTTTCCCAGCAAAGAAATAGCATGGAACTCTACTATTTCTGTCTCTTTATTTTATGTATGTGTGTTTAAGTGTGTTTTTAAGAATTTCAGTAGAGAATTAATCCCCACTCTGTTCAGGCAAGTTGTATCACAATTCCTTTTTTGAGTTGGTGGTGTTAGCTTAAAAAAAGGAAGTGTCTATCCTCACTTTTTTTTTTCTTTTAAAGATTTTATTTATTTATTTGGGAGAGAGAGAGAAATAATGAACAGGAACAGAAGCAGAGGGGGAGGGCAAAGCAGAATCCCCACTGAGCAGGGAGCCCGATGTAGGACTCAATCCCAGGACCCTGGGATCATGACCTGAGCCAAAGGCAGACACTCAGCTGACTGAGCCACCCAGGCACCCTATCCTCAGTTCTTTCATCGTCAAGAATATCAAGAAGAAAATGTTAAGTCTACTAAAATGAATGCTTATGTTAAAGCCGATGACATTCTTTCTTGATCTAGGAAAGAGGCCTGGAGAACCACATAAAATCCTACCTGAGCAGCTGGTTTGAGGATGTTGTATGCCCAATCCAAAGGGTGGTTCTTCTCTTTCAGGAGAAGCTTACCTTTCTGCTACATGCTGTAAGTATTGCCCAAACAAAAGCATTTCTTTAATAGAGAGTCACTTTGGCAGAGTTTGGATTAAAGACATACTCACTTTCTCTCAACACTCTGAACACCTGAGAACACACACTCCCCCTCGCTGCTGAATATTCATTCAAACTATGCTTGTAATCGGAATAGACCACATTCTGTTTACTGAGATCTAGAAAGTTCCATTACTCAGGTAGAATTGCAAATACTAAATCTTCCCAATAGGGTAAAACATTATTATTATTTTTTTAAAGTAGGCTCCATGCCCAGCTTGAGCAGCGCTTGAACTCATAACCCTGAGAGCACGACCTGAATTGAGATCAAGAGTCTGACCCTTAACTGACTGAGCCAGCCAGGTGCCCCTAGGATAAAACATTTTAAAATAATACTTTTGAAGTGATCTGGGAGAGGCATAATTTCCAAAACAATTTGAGAAGGAAAACAAAAACCCAAAGTGAATTTTAACTATATAAAAAGTCCAGAGGGGGGCGTCTGGCTGGCTCAGTCAGTAAACCATGGAACTCTTGATCTTGGGGTCATAAGTGCAAGCTGCACATTGTGGGTAGAGATTACTTTAAAAAAAAAAAAAAATGTCCAGGGGCGCCTGGGTGGCTCAGTGGGCTGGGGCCTCTGCCTTCGGCTCAGGTCATGATCCCAGGGTTCTGGGATCGAGCCCGCATCGGGCTCTCTGCTCCGCAGGGAGCCTGCTTCCTCCTCTCTCTCTGCCTGCTTCTCTGCCTAGTTGTGATCTCTGTCTCTCAAATAAATAAAATAAAAAAATAAAACCTTCATTCTAAAAAAAAAAAATGTCCAGATAAAAAATGAAAAATTCACAAAAATATCCAGACAATGGGGGAAGGTTAGAGCACATGGACAGGCTTTTATTTAAATACGTGGTGGGTAGGGGTGCCTGGGTGGCTCAGCGGGTTAAATACGTGGTGGGTAAATTCAGCTGCAACTGGATTGTCCCATGAGACCAGGGTGATAAAGCCAGGTTTTAGGCTCTCATTGGGCAGCCGCTGAACAAAGCTCTGGAGAGCACTGGGTAGTGCCCGTCAAGAATGGTCCAGTGTGGTGGTGATTGGGGAAGCTGACTTTTACTGTCGAGTAGCTGCTCCATAACGAAAACTAGAATCCCTGTATCAATCGATATTTTTCTCTCATAGGCTCTGAGTTATACTCCTGTTGAAGTTAAAGAATCAGATGAAAAAACAAAGAGAGACATTAACAGGTAAAGAAGAGTTTTGTAGTGGGGCACCTGGGTGGCCCATTGGTGGGTTAAGGCCTCTGCCATTGGCTCAGGTCATGATCCCAGGTCCTGAGATCGAGCCCTGCATCGGGCTCTCTGCTGGGCAGGGAGCCTGTTTCCTCCTCTCTCCCTGACTCCCTCTCTCCCTGACTGTGATCTCTGTCAAATAAATAAAATCTTAAAAAAAAAAAAAAAAAGGTTTTGTAAGGAGGGAACCTTTTCCACAGCAAGCCTGATATTACATTTTCAAACCTCCCACCCAGTGCAGAATGAATTTGTTTTCTCCTTCCTACCCTGCAATACTGTGTATGGAAAAGAACTTGTGTATGCGGCAGGTTTCTGAGTGTGGCCAGTCTTCAGGGCCTTATTCACGAAGGCACCATGACGTCTTTGTGCATGGCCATGACCGAGGAGCCACATAAACCTGTGGTCATCGATTGCAGCGGCTCCCAGCCTCAGTTCTACAATGCAGGTGAGCCATAGCCCGAGGCAGCCTTCCTGGTGGGAGTCTCTATTTTTGCCCTGAGAACACATCATACAAACTTATCCCCCTTGCCTTGTACACTTGTACCTGTTTATCTCACACTCACCAAAAACAGTATCAATTCTAGAACCACAGAAATCCCACCATGCCTAGCAGTTCCACTCCTATGTATATAGAGAAGCTCTTGTATGTGTATGCAAGGAGACAAGTAAGAAATATTCAGAAAGGCATTGTTTTAAATAGCAAAGAATGGAAGCAAATGTCTATCATCAAGAAAACTGAAAAACTGGGACGCCTGGGTGGCTCAATGGATTAAGCATCTGCCTTCAGCTCAGGTCATGATCTCAGGGTCCTGGGATGGAGTCTTACATTGGGCTCTCTGCTCAGCAAGGAGCCTGCTTCACCGCCCCCTGGCCCCGTCCTGCCCCTGCCTGCCTCTCTGCCTACTTGTGATCTCTGTCTGTCAAATAAATAAATAAAATCTTTAAAATAAAAAAGAAAACTGAAAAACTGCTGTAGTCGTACAGTGGAGTCCCATATAGCAGCGAAAATGCACGGACTAGCTCAGAAGCATACTATTTAGTCAAAGAGCCATTAAAGAAAAACACATGAAGTTTAACATATGTAAAGTAATAATATAAAGGTCTTAGAGATTTTTTTAAAAAGTGACAAAAGTTAAAAAAAAAAGTGACAAAAGTTGAAAGAAATATGTGGGAATGATAATCCTTTCTGATGGGAAAGGAGGGGAATGTGATGGGGAAGACACAACTCAGGGCTTCAACCATTTGGTATTTCTTAGCCAGGTGGTAAATAGACTATTTTTTTAGACCGTTACAGAACTCTTAATTAATTCACTTTTTTTTTTTTAAAGATTTTATTCGTTCATTTGACAGACAGAGATCACAAGTAGGCAGAGAGGCAGGCAGAGAGAGGGGGAGAAGCAGGCTCCCCACTAAGAGAGCCCGATGTGGGGCTCTATTCCAGGACCCTGGGATCACGACCTGAGCCGAAGGCGGAGGCTTTAACCCACTGAGTCACCTAGGTGCCCCTAAATAATTCACTCTTAAGTGGGGCGCCTGGGTGGCTCAGTCGGTTGAGCGTCTGACTCTTGATTTTGGCTCAGGTCATGATCTCAGGGTCATGAGATCAAGCTGTGTCCAGCTCCTCACTCAGTGGGGAGTCTGCCTGAGATTCTCTTAGTCTCACTCCGCCCCTCCTCCCACTTGTATGTGCTCGCTCTTTCTCTCCGTCTCGCTCTCAAATAAATAATCTTCTAAAAAATACAGTATGGGGCGCCTGGGTGGCTCAGTGGGTTAAGCCTCTGCCTTCTGCTCAGGTCATGGTCCCAGGGTCCTGGGATCGAGCCCCACATCGGGCTCTCTGCTCCGCAGGGAGCCTGCTTCCTCCTCTCTCTCTGCCTAGTTGTGATTTCTCTCTGTCAAATAAATAAAATATTAAAAAAAAAATACAGTGTAAATGCTCTTACCAAGAAAGAAAGAAAATCACAATGGATACATGTGGTGTACACCTGAAACTAATAAGTTCGATGTCAGTTACATCTCCATTAAAGATAAATAAATAACGAATAGAAAATAAATGTCTTATGCTTTGTATAGAGGGAAGCTTTGCATTGGTAGGATTTCAGTTTTATTTATTTAATTTTTCTAAAATACTTCATAGGAAGCAACCGGTTTTGTGAGGACTGGATGCACGCTTTTTTGAACGGCACTGAAGGAGGTAACCCTTTTCTTTTCCGACAAGTGCTGGAGAACTTTAAACTGAAGGTAATTAATTGGCTACGTGCCAAATGCTACATACCATTTTTGTCTCAATTTTAGTTAGTACCAATGACAGAGTAACAAATCTGCTTTACAGCTGTGATGTCTATTAAATAGGACATTCTCAAAACTAGAATCCCCACAAGGCATTTACTTTATTTATATTTTCCAGAAGCTTCTGCATATATATCATTGCATTTCCAATTAATTGGGTTGAATGCTTGCTTGTATCTTGGGATTATCTTCTAATTTGTGATGTATCTTGTTGGAAAGCACCAAAAAAATGGTTCAATGCCTAAGGGTTCAAAATTCTGATGGGGAGGAGCATTGTTACTTTATTTAGGTGATTTTAAAAGTATTTAAGAAATTGTGTTCTCCCAAGGGCAAAGCATATTAGCCCTAAGAATGATGGAAATATTTAAAATAAAAAGCAAACATCTCAGCAACATATGTCAAGCTCTCAGCTGGATAGGAGAAATTTTTCAGGCTTCATTATTATCTCACTAAACACATATTTAACTGGGTAATTTTTTCCTAGGCCATACAAGACACAAATAATTTGAAGAGATTTATCCGACAGGCAGAAATGAATCATTATGCTTTGTTTAAATGTTACATGTTCCTAAAGAACTGTGGTAGTGGAGATATCCTTTTGAAGATTGTTAAAGTGGAACATGAAGAAATGCCCGAAGCCAAAAACGTGGTGGCTGTCCTTGAAGAATTTATGAAAGAAGCTCTCGCTCAAAGTTTTTGATCACATGTTTTGAGATAACTGTATTGTGAAGTTGCCCATTCAAGCCTTGGTGTTTGAAACTGTGGTCGTTATAATTATAAGTCCATAGGATTGCTACTTTAGACTATTTCAAACACATTCTAGATGTCTTCATTTTGTAATTTTAAAATTTAACTTACTTAGACATAAAAATCTGAGGACCATTTTCACCAAGTCTTAGATGTGTGTTAGAGTCGTGGCGTTTTAGCGCACTGCTGGCCCCATAAATTCCCGGCTTCAGGGGGTTGAGGCTCAGAAGTCTTGAAAGGTAATTTTGTGGCTTCTCTGAGGAGTTGGCTGCAGTATTTAGCAATTTTTCCTCCCAGAAAAATTGTCATACTCCTTTCTCCATGTACTATAGCTTCTTAAAAAAAAAAAAAAAAAAAAAAAGTCCTCCTAGTCTCAGGACAGATTAGTGCTGTGACACCATTTCAGAGATAGATCTGTGCATCCTATGGGTGCTTGGATAGATTTTCTTTTTTGTCTGCTTATGGCATGGATGACAGAGCCAGCTTGTAAGACAATACACAAATCATGAGTGTGTAAGGCATTAAATGAGCTTTAAAAATAGATGCATAAGCTTCAAGACAAAACATCATCTCTGACAGAAAGCTACTGCCGAAGTGGCCCCCAGCCCCTTTCTTCATTCATTTGTTCACAGGTACTTGCCAGGAGCCTGTATTTTCTTTTCTCTTTTTCTGTTGAAAATGCTGGAGTTTCCCAATAGTGTTAAAAAAGAAACCAAGTACTTAAATTCTACAAGCAAACTGTAACATAAAGAATGCAAACATTCTTCATATCAGAGCTACTCATTGATTTTAGGTTTTTTTGTATATTTGTTACAAGCCTCATACTGTTTTACTCTGAATCAACTGAACGGGTCCTCAGCTAGAGCCATTTATAATTCCCAAGGAAGCCAGTTGTAGCTACGCTCGTGATGGTAGCTTGTTCTGCAAAGCTCTTTAATAAACCCATTTGATAATGATTTTTGTTTAGAAGATCAGAAGTCTTATTCTCACTGCCCTCAGGATGCTCAGAGGAACATAAGCCCATGAAAATCCTCTCCTAAACTCATACATAAGTGCTGAGTTTTAACTTTGAAAATGACTGACAATGGCCTTATGCTTTCTCTTCGACAGAAGTCTGGGGACATGACTCACCAAGCCATTTCTTTTCCTTTAATGAGAAATACAATTCAGGATCTTCATAAAGGCTCTCATCTGGTTTTAAATTTTAATAACTTGGATTGTAGGCAGTGTAGAAAACAAAATCCAAATAGCATTTTTTATAGCATTAAATTCAGAATGACTATGGGAAATAAGCAATTCCAAGGCACTACACTTGAATCTAACTTTTTCTAATGTACTTGGTTGCTCATTTAGAAATCAATTTTTTAATAGACAACATTAGGACATCAATATTTGGAGTCAAAAAAACAGTTTTCATTTTCAAATTCACATTTCATTCAACAGTCCATGATGTAAATGGCATTTTAAAAGTAAATGTATTACCTGCTTCAAGCCATTTATGGATATAGTCAAAGTTTCATTAGCTATTCCTTACATGTACTTTTAAATATATATTTTGTTATGCAGGCTCAGTACACTGTGTACCATATAGTCTTATTTTACAAGTCTGTGACAAACCATCACTATTGTAGGCGAGGAAAATGGTGACGTGGAATCAAGTATCCTGTTGGCCATGAGAAGAAACCCAAAGAGCTCATGACCAGAAACATGGACTGTATCCAAATTTTAATAAGCTAATGTATTAACTTTTAAAGTTTTAAAAAGGACTTGTTCAGGTGTGGAATACATTTATGTATTATTTGTGTGCTCTACACACAGGAAATATATGTTCGTCATGTTATCAAAAATGGCCTCAGTGTAATTGTAATTATATTTGTAACAATAATCATAATAATAATAAACCACTCTAGCTTCTCATCAAGAGTCATTTTTTTTTAACTAACTCCATTCTCAAGTTGACATTTTTATGAAGGTGCGGCAAGTTTGGTGGGGGAGATACTTGGCATGCTAAGGAATTTGTTGAAGACAATCACATCCCGTCCTGGAATACACCTTTTGGCACCTGGCAGGAGGCGTCAGGCAGGGTGTGAGGGCAATTTCCATTATGATGTTTTTTATTCATTGCCCAGGGAAGTTACACACCTAGAACTCAATAACCCAAATCACTTCCCTTCACTCTCATTCATTATTAACCATGACAGAACGCCTGTCCTTCACCAGAGGCACACTTAAACCAGATGCTAGGAAAGCCTGCAGGCATCCGGGAAACAAGACGGGAAACAAGACGAGGACCACGTTTTCCTAACTATGCGTCTTCTTAGTGATGGCGATCCATCCCCGCCCGCAGACACCCTGGCATCGATGAAGTCTTTCTACTTGGAGGTGTAAGAGGGCAGTTCCAGTCCCACAACTGCTAAACTTCCTAAATGTGACCCAGACTTCAGATCATTCTGAGCTGGCATAAATGCTAGATTTCGGAAGTCAGTGGTGTTAGGGAGCGGCCATGAATTCATAGCTATGGATTTGCTTGTAAACTATTCTAGAAGGGCTGATAAAGCAGAGATCCTGTTAAGTGAGCACCAAATCAATGTTCCAAGGTCCATTACTAATGCAGTGAGACTGGGTCCTGAAACAAACGCTCTGGCCCTTCCACAGGTTTAGTGCCCTGAAAGTCCCACACAAACAGCCAAGGGTTGAGAGCATGAACTTGGGAACCACAGTGCGAATCTATCTATGCCACGAGGTACCCATGAGTCACTACACTTCTCTAAGCCTGCCCCTCGTGTAAATATGGGCATAATGATACCATTTCACACCAAGGAGCCATGTACTAAATGAGGATCTTCCATGGAAAATGCCTTATGCAATGCCCAGCACATACTAAGTAATCCGTAAACCGTTTTCAGGGTTACCTATTCACGTCTTACGAAGTTATTGGAGAAAGAGGCTCTGGTAGGAAGGAAGAAGCAGAAAAGCTAAGGGGGAAGTAATAGGAAGCCAAAGGCAAACCTAGCTAAACAGCTGCTGGCTGTCCAGGGAGCTGGCCTGTAAGCGCCCCGGCTACTGGAGCCTGGAACCGACTGGGGGGCACAGCGGGCCTCAGATAGGGCCCCGATTTTCCCTCCGGGGATGTGAAACAGGAACGAATTCCTTGACCTTGAGCCTGAGCTATACTCTTAAGTTGGCTCTGGGATGCCTTCTGCAGCTTTTAGAAATGTTTTGCAATGACCTACAGGAAACCGATGTGACAACATTATGGGAAATAGCTCCCGTGCTCAATTTAGCAGGGTCGTTTAATCCCCCAATGAAATTTAACGGTTATGAATAGCAAACCCATGTACGCAGCCGTTGGTTTAGAAAAGCTGGGGGAAAAAAACCACTTTTTCAGGCTGTGTCCATTCGAGGCCCATTTGATTATTAAACTCACCAAGCATTTACGCCCCTCTTTTTCTCTTCTGTTTGTGAACTGTCCTTTTACCCTGAGAACCTTCCTATCCCTTCCTCAATCCTCAGGCGTTGACTGCCCCTCGAAAGACCTAATTAATAGACTACTGGGGTAAAGAAGGAAGTTCCTAGATATTTCAAAGATCACTCCAATGATAATAGTATATTAATCTCCTGTTAGAATATAGGTTAGAGGAGAAGAGGAAGACGGGGCACCCAGCAGGACAGCAGGCAGAGAAGTTCCTGACCTGAAGCCATGGACCAGTTTCCTTACTCACACACCACCTCCCCCCTCCACATTGTACACAAAATTGTCTATCTGCGCATTTTTAGGGCAAGGGAAAACACAGCTTCCATCAACCACTCAAAGAGTTCAGTAATTCAAGAATGGTTAAGAACCACCGAGCTAGGAACACCAGCACCCGCACCGACTCCCAGATCTGGGCCGTACATCCACCGGAGGCCCAGCGCCACTGCTGCCCACCGCCTCCCACCTCCCCGACCCAGACCGAGACGAAACAGGCTCCAGTGTTAGCCCTTCAGGCCACTTCCTGAGTCACCGATGGCTTTAAAAAAAAATCTTTAATGGAATCTGTGTTCAAATAATATGTTACAACAAAAATATACAGAATGTACACAATATAAAAATATTTAGAAACAAACATTGCAGCTTGTGTTTCCTTTTGTTTCCCACTGACTCAAGTCCTGGGGGTGGGGGGTGGGGGGTGGGGCAGATATTCAATGTTGGGCACTGTTTTTTTAAGGCAGAGGAGTGTGGTGCTTTCTGGCCAGCCCTGGGAGCAGCATGAGGACTCCAGGAAAGGGCTTCCGCTGCACCCAGGAATCTGCATTATTTGCAAATGAAATTGGACCCTGGGGGAAGATCTGGGCTTGGTGAGCAATGACTCCCCTAATCCTCTGGGTAAGAAGGGTCCTCATGGAAATGGAGAGTCCTATTAGCAGGCAAAAACACCTCATTAGGGAGCTTTCCCTAATTAAAAAAATGAATGATTAATGGCGTCATTAAAGCCAAATTTCTCCTTTGAAGATCTGTTTTTCCTTTCCTAGTTTCTGTGATTCCTCTTCCGTTTAACGAGCGAGCAAGTCTACGGCTGCTGTTTGGGGAATCCCCAGCTTTCAGTCTCTGTATCCTATGGATGAAGGCCAGCCACCCTCCACAGCCCCAAGAGGCATCCCAGGCCGGTGGCTGTACGGGCCCGGGGAAGGAGGGGTGAAGGGGACGAGGGTGCTGGCAGGGCGCCGGGGTGAGGGTGCATGGACCGGCTGCGGTGAAAGCCAGACACCAAAACAGAAACCGTTCTTACCAGGCTATGATCTCTGGCCCTGGTTTGCAGACCTGGGTTGTGAGGAGTGACCATGGAGCCCCAGTGGGTGGCCCTGCTTGGAGCTGATGGTTGGGCAGGTGTGGTGTGAAGCGGACTAAAGAACTTCTGGGTTCCTTTGGGACCTACTGACAGGGGGTCGCTTGGTGCGTCTCAAACAGGATGGCAAGTAGGATGTCCGCCTTAGGTAGTCCTTCTTGGTAGCAAGCTTCCATCTGCAGCCCTGAGGGAACTGGGTGCTTCTCTGGGGCCTTTCTAGAGTCTTCTGGTTCACAGTCTTCTCACTCCTGCGAGAGGCAGACCCCTCTCCAGGCTGCACCAGATGAAGGTGGGAGAGACTCTCCACTCCCTTCCCCCACAACCCAGAACACCAGGTGCAGGAGGGGGGGGGGGGGGCAGAGCGACGCCCTGCCTCCCCATAGGGCACAGGGTGCCTCTGCTCCTCCAGGGAGGGACAGCACCACTCAGGGTTAGGGGGCTGCAGCCCATGGCCAGGGCCCCCCTCTCCATCCTGACCCAAGTGCTCTGAGACCCCTATCCCAACTTGTTCTCCTCTCCGAGGAGGCTGACTCTTCCAGCTACCCCCTTCCCTCCCTAGGGGCAGAGGCAGGCTCGCGGGATACAGACAAGATACCTCGGGGTGACGCAGCTCAGCCCTCGATTGGCCTGGCCATCCTCAGTGCTGTGCCAGCCCAAGGGCAGCATGACCTCAGGAGAGACATGTGGGGGGACCTAGACAATCTGTCTAGCACCGGGCAAAGATGGGGAAGGGCTTGGCATGGCCTGTGGCTGCATGGAGACCCTGCCCGTTCATGTGTGATCACTGAGGACAGGAAGCCACGGTGGCCCAAGACCCCCTAGCTGTCTGGCCCAGCTGACTCCAGACTAGGCTCCTGCTCTCACCCCTGCAGGGACCCACTCCCTCTGCCTCCCGGACTGGAGTTCTTTGTCTTTCTGGGTCATCACTGCTTGGGAATTCCAAGAGCAGTATACAGGGAATCGCATATTTTGTCAAAGGCCATCCTCCCCCCACCCCTCCTCAGGGGCTGTATCAGCTCCGGCTCAGAAGCCATTCCCTCAGCCTCATTTTCCCACTTGTGCCTTGCAGGGGCGGGGGGATAAAGCTGATAATAGCCAAGTTCCTGCCAGGCTCTGAGCCTCTGTATGTAGGGGCTGCCCTCCCCTCTGACCCTCCTCCAAATACCCAACAATTGTCTAGAAGCCGTTTTCCTCTAAATTGGAATTTCTTTGACAGCAGCCTCCTGTCCCCCCTACTCGATGGATGCAGGGCTTCAATATTCCTGCCCTGGCTTCTCTTACACCCCCAAAGCTCCTTCCCTCCTGAGGAAAACAGAACTATCTTAGGCAGGAAGGTCATTCCAGAGGGAAACCAGATGGGAACTTGGCAAAGGCCAGCTGAGGCGTCCTGAGCATCCCCTGTGCCACAGACAAGTCTCCCACTGGTCAGTGGCTCTCAGGGAGATGCCTGGAAAGGATGAGGAATGGGAGAGAAGGGGATAGCTTTGCTGAAAGCCAGATCCTCCGGGGTCACACCCTCCCACCTCTCTGCGCCTTTTTCCCCCTCACACAGACCCTTCCACACACGGCCATGCCCCCCAAGGGCCTCTCTGCAGTCTCTGACTTGCCTCATGTTCTTCCTATGGCCTCTCCTCCCATCCCATGGGTGTCCTTACCCACGGAACCACACACACCCACACACACACACACACACACACACACACACGTCCCCATGACCAAAGGGGAGGCACAACGTAGGGTCAGGGCAATGGTAGGGAAGGAAAAGGCGCTAAAAACAAGGCAGGGCCTGGGATGCCTCGGAGGCACCCAGATGAGATGTCAGCATTCTGGGGACAGGGAGGGAGAAATCCAAAGGTGGTCGTGGGCCTTGCCTAGGGTAGCACTTGGGACGAAGTTTATTCCCTCCTGCTTGCATTTCTCTCGCTGGACACTACCAAGGGCAAGAGTGAGGCCTGGAGTCACAGCATCTCCCTTCTCTGCCTGCCCCAAGCACTAGAGGCCGTGCCTCAGTGCCCAGCACCAGAAGCGCACCCTGGGCTCGCTTACACCAAAACCCAACACGGCCCTCCTCTGCTCCGGAGCTCCAAACCCAACAGCTATAGAGTGGACACTCCCCGGCCTGTGACTGTATCTCTGAGCTGGACAAGGGCCTGCCTCCCTACCCAACGCTCGGGTCTTCCTGACATCTCAGGACGAGGAAGAGGGAGGACGGCTGCCATCAAACCGTGACAAGGGAGGCATCGCCTGAACTTGGGGAACAAGCCGAGCCCCAGGGGAGGGCTGCCTTCGCCCTGGCCTGATGTCCTTAGAACAGTCTAGAAAAACAGTAGCTGCATCCAACTCATCCAGCAGGGGCCTTTCAGACAAAAGGCCCCACTGTCCAAACCTGAACACCAGCCTCACTGTGGCCCAGCCTCTCGTCCTGTCCTCCCCGGCCTCCCGGAGCGGGCGCCGAGAACGAGAATGTCCGTATGTCGTGCTCCTTCCTGCTGCGGCTCGGCCCTCCCCTCCCAGACGTCGGGCCCCCAGTGCCTTAAGGAGGTGGTGGCAGCTTTAAGTCCAGCAGGGAGTAGGCGAAGATGTTCCAGAAGACAGCAAACAGAACAAAGACTGTGTACATCGTCACAAAAATCCACCACAGGGACTGGTCCTGTAGCCTCTGCTCGTAGTTCCTCAAGACCACCACGCCCAGCGTGATCCCCACAGCCACACCGCCCAAGTGTGCCACAAAGCTCGGGTGAGGGCACGGGGGGTAGGCCGATGGGTGGAACCGGAGCCACACAGCCCGCCCGAACTCCATGCTCACTGCAAGGGAAGGAAGCACAGGGAAGTCACAGCAGGGCCGCTGGGCAGGGGCAAAGGGAGAGGGCTCGCACACCATCCATCCGCCCGGCCACCCACTCCCCCATCCACTGAATTCAGTGGATTCACTCCCCATCCAGTGAATTCAATTACTACCCACTAGGCCAAGCACTGTTTGTTCTCTACCCTGCAGACAGATGAGTGAAAGACAGACGAACCCCTGTTCTCTCAGGGCTTACAGGTCTGGCAATCAACCAGCATCAATTACACACATCAGATAATTCCAGTAAGAAAAGTTCTAAAGGGGGTAAGAAAAAAATTAGGTAATTTTAAATCAATGCTGGGTGTGAGGAGGGGAGATTCATTAGTTTGGGGAATCAGGCAAGCTCTCCCTAGAGACGGGAAGTGCGAGCAGAGACATGATTATCAAGAGAAGATCCTAAGAAAAGCAGTCCAGGCAGAGGGGAGAGCTTGTGCAGAAACCCAGAGACCCTGACGGCCCTGTGTTCCTGAGTATGGGAAGCTCAGTTTCCCCATGTGTAGAGTGCCAGGCTGTTGGAACAGCCTGTTGGAACACTGTTGGAACATTAATAACTCTAATATGTGCTAGCATGTTACAGTTTAGAAAATGTTTTCATGTATTCTCTCAAAACCCTTAGAAAACCCCTCAGAACCAGTGCTTTTGTGATTGGAAGGAAGGGATGGAAGGCAAAAAGGGCAAAAAAGAAATGGGAACACATGACCCCAACAAAATCCTGAAATTTCTCTCCTAACAGATGCTAAAATGCTCCCATCCTATCCTCCAGTTCATTCTTCTCGCCTGAACTTGTTGGGTCGGCCAGTCCCATGGGATGCACTCTCTCCAGAGGACAGAGGCTTGGAAACGGCCATCTCACGGCACACCACCAAAGAACACTAGGGGCAGGCCTTCTTATCCCCATCTTGCACATGCAGAAACCAAGGCAAATTTGACAAGTGAAAGTCCTCTGCAGGGAATTCTGTACCTGATCAGTCACCATTTAATTAACCAGCGTGTCTCTCTCCACTGTGGCCACCGAGGGGACACCCAGAACCTCCAGGGATATTCTTTTCCCTGGGGCTTGCCTAATCTTCTGACCTGGGCCCTGCAAGTCCAAGGATGGCCGATAGATGGCAGGAGAGGAGCAGTCAGAGAGCACTGAGGCCTCCCGGACCCTTCCTCAGGCTCTGGGCCATCCTTCTGCCTTTGCACAGCAGGCCCTGCGGGCCAGAGGAGGTCTGAAAGACACTGGTCCCCTGCTCCAAAACAGCATTCTAGTTTTTATGATGTTTTGAATTGGATTTTTTTTAAAACATCAAGACTCAAGCTTCTCCTCCCTTCCTTGCTCACAAACTCAGAGTCTGAGCACAGAGGGAAGCTACGCTCACCCCGTCCCCCACTGCCCTGGCTCAAAGAGTCTATGGGCTTCAGAGCAAGGGATGTGCATGAGGATGGAAGTGCAGTCCTCACAGGCCCATCCCCCTGCCCGTGGCTGTTCTGGCTCACCATCCTCCTCCATGTGGTCACAGGTGGATGGGGACAGACAGCCCAGGGGCTCTGGCCCAGCCTGGCTTAAGTGTGGGCATTAGAAACAGAATGGGAGGCTCTGAATTCTGCCTCTATCACCCCCAGCTGGGTGGCCGCGGGCAAGGAATGTGAGCTCCAGGGTCTACCTGTTAATCTAGCCTTGCAGAAAACACCGTCTCTACAACCATGTCCTGAAGACTGAATGAGAGATCATGGGTCCCGCCCCCCTTTCTGCCTGCATGGCATCTTACCTCTTCCCACCTCAGAATGAGCCTCTTGTAAAGCCTCTGGTCTCACTCCCCACCTCCAGCGACTCCACGAATAGTCTCATGAACTCAAATCTGCCAGTGACTCTCCTGTTCAAGCCATCCAGCGCCCTCCCAGTGCACCCAGGATGAAGGCCAACTTTTCTGTCTGCCTTTAAAGCCCTCGTGACCTGACTCCAATTATCTCTGATCACTAACACACACAGCACTAAACCTCACTTCAGTCTTGCCAGCTGCCTTGGCAAGCCACGGCCGTGACCTTTCCCCGCACCTGTGGTCTCTATTCTTGCTGCCTCTCTGCCCAAAATGTCCTCTTGTACCTTGTCTCTGTGGTGAACACCTGGCTGTCTTTGACACTCGAAATGACCTCTGCAGGCAGAACTGACTTCTCCCAACTAGGGGCCCATCACACCTTGTACATGGGGGTTTGTGAATTAGTTACAGTCTGTTTACCTGCTGAACAGCGCGCACGTGTGTGTGTGTGTGTGCACGTGCGCCCGTGGTCTACCTGGGGAAAGAGTTTCTAGCTTCTAACAGGAGATCTCAAAGGACAGACTCCATGACCCAAAAGGTTATTAAGAAGCTATTTGTCTTGAGACAAACCATAAGCGACTCTTAACTCCAGGGAACAAGCAGGGTTGCTGGAGGGGAGAAGGGTAGGGGATGGGGTCACCAGGCGATGGACATTAAGGAGGGCACTGGGTGTCATATGCAACTGAAGAATCACTGACCTCTACCTCTGAAACTAATACTACACTGTATGTTCAATAATTGCATTTAAATAAAAATTTTAAAAATGAAGCTGTTTTTCTTGAGCTGGGTGCTGGTCACCGGGCTGGACACCCATCCTATATATTTTCCGGGGGCACAGTATATGTCAATATGCAGTTTAAGAAAGGTGAAGCGGTGGCAGAGTGGGCCAGACTGCTCTCATACCATCCCGACGTTGTCACACTCGATGACACATTCGCCTTTTTTCCTTGACCACTAAGGCCTCAAGGGCGGGACTGCACCACTGTGCTGTCCTCCAGGCCTGGAGCAGGCTCCGTCCTACCCAGCCCGCCCTGCCCGCACTTACTGCAGATCAAGGCCACAGCCATCCGCAGCAGCTTGAATTGACACTTCATGCCTGACCAGTTCTAGGGGAAAAAGAGAAGAGGCCATTAGTTCCAGATTGGTCCACACCTCTAAGGATGGATCTGACTTCCGAAAACTGAACACTGGGGCGCCTGGGTGGCTCAGGCGGATCCTTGGGCTGACTCTTGGCTTTGGGGCTCAGATCATGATCTCAATGGTCTTGAGATCAACCCTTTTTGGAGCTCCTGGCTCACCAGGAAGTCTGGTTAAAGAGTCTCTCCCTCTGCCCTCCCCGACTCACGCTTACACTCTCTTTCGCTCTCTCAAATAAATAAATAAATAAATCTTAAAAAAAAAAGTCTCCATTAAGTCTTGAATGAGGCTGTTGTGAGCAGATCACACCAGCATGAGATTTCAGACAATCATGAACTTATTTATTACTGACAAAAAGCGCTTGAGGGGCGCCTGGGTGGCTCAGTTGTTAAGCGTCTGCCTTCGGCTCAGGTCATGATCCCAGGGTCCTGGGATCGAGCCCCACATCAAGCTTCCTGCTCTGAGGGGAGCCTGCTTCTCCCTCTCCCACTCCCCCTGCTTGTGTTCCCTCTCTCACTGTCTCTCTCTGTCAAATAAATAAATAAAGTCTTGTTTTTAAAAAGTGCTTGAGAGGGTATGTGCTATGGTGAATGCTGTGAAGTGTGTAAACCTGGCGATTCACAGACCTGTACCCCTGGGGATAAAAATACATTATATGTTTATTAAAAAATAAAAAGTACTTGAGCTGTAGTAAAGGACAGATCTAAGGAGAAGAGGGTCCTGTCCCCTCTACGTGGGCAGACCACCCCTGAGAGCGGCAGTGATTGCTGGGTCCCACATTTGCAGAAGAGATGCAGGGCAGCAAACCAAGCAAAGTCAAAGCAGAACCGTCAGGATGATAAAGAAATCAAAATCCGATCTATGAGCCATGGATGGAGAGAAGACACCGGGGGTCAAGCTCACTGTTGTCCAGTATCAAGTGAGTCACAGTAAGGACAGGGCACATTCAGTGTAACCTGTAAGCGGAAAACTCCATAGATGAAAACTTTAGGGATTTTTTTTTTAAGCTCAGGATGTTTCCATTTCTAATTAGGAGATGGAACATTCCATCTTGGGGGATCGCGAGTTTCCCACCACTGAGAGGTTCGAACAGGGGCTTGACATCCCTTGGAGGAGACGTTCTACTTCTTTCCAGGCACTGGATGGGGGGAGGGGGCAGATGGCCTTCAGACAAATCCCTCTTTCCCCTGAGAACCTCAGAACACTTTGAACCTCCAAAGCAGATAAACAGAGGACAATTATTCACCTTACAAAAGGATTTTTCACTTTACAAAAGACTTCACCACAGGGTTCCTTTGAGGAGCTCTCCCACAGCGAATTCAAAGCACCATTCCCTTTATACAGATCCACTGGGCACACAGAAATGAGTCTGGAATCTCCCTGGAACATATCGGCCCTAGGGAAGGAGGCAAGCGCGTGCAGCCAGGGGCTTCTGCTCCCTCCCACCCGCCCACTCTGCCTTTGGCACCTGGCCCAGTTCCAGCTGAGGGCACTTCTTGCACTCCTTTGATGTTGGGGGAACACATGTGTTCAACGTTCCCGGGGCCCTGCGCCCTGGCACATACAGTAACGTTTATGGGAGCTCTGGTGGAGCAAGCAAGATGCAGGGCAAGTGCCAAGAGGGGGACGAAGTCCTGCAGGAGACGCTGGGCATCCCATCGCCTCCCTTTTCCCCAGGATTCGTCACTGACCAGCAAGCCCTCATCACAGAAGGTGAGGTGGGCAGCACGCGGCCCCTCTTCAGGTGGGGAAGTCACATCTTGGCTTGCTGACATGTTCTATGCTAACAAGCAGATGGCGGGCAACATTGTCACCTGCTGGTGGCTGCCCATAGAGAAGCCCCACCAGAAGACGGGGAACCAAACAGGGGCTGGTGCCCTCCACTGGATCTGGCAAACCAGCTGAACCCAACTCAGCCGGCTGATGGCAGGCGGCCCCTAAGCTCCCCCAGGATGAAACCCTAGGATGGGCAGGTGCTTGGGAGTCACCTGCCAGACCGTCTCCTCCCAAAGGTGACACCTGCCGCCAAGCCGCAGACAAAACGGCCCTCCCACTGCTGGGGTACCCCTGGAGCAACCCTGAGAAGGGGGTCTAACCACTGAAAAATCCTCCTGCTACGGTCCGGCCAGAATTGCCTCCCTGTGATGTCCACCCACGGATCATAAGTCTCCCCTCAAAGTGACACCCACGTTCATAGCAGCATGAATCACAATAACCAAAAGAGGTAGAAGCAAACCAGTGTCCACAGACCGGTGAATGGAGATACAAGGGAATAGGATGCACTTTAAGAGAAAGGAAATTCTGACATATCGTAACGAACAAACCTTGAAGACGTTACGCTAAGTGACATAAGCCAGTCCCCAAAGGACAAATACTGTCTGTATGAATCCACTTCTATGAGACACCTAGAGTGGTGGGAGTCACAGAGTCACCAAGTAGAACGGCGCTTGCCAGGGACTGGGGGAGAAGGGGTTGGGAGTTTAATACATACAGAGCTTCGGTATGGCAAGGGGAAGTGTTCTAGAGAGAGACGGTAGTGATGACTGCCCAACAGCGAGAATGTACTCGCCACTACAAACTGTATCGTTAAAAATGGGGAAGATGGTAAATCTGATGCTATGGTGTATTTTATTTTACCACATTAAAATCAAACGTGATACAGTTTCCAATGTTCCTTTTCCTCCTCATAAAAACCCTCTGAATGAACATCTTATCTAAAGACAATGTCTTTTTCACTGTGTTCTGAGTGATAATATCAGGCAAAGTCAGTCTAGAATGTGTTGGCCGCTCTGTCCTTCAGCTGAGGTCCATGCCCCCTTCAGGCCCTATCTGGGGCCTATCTTCAAAAACAGCCTCCATATCTTTGGTGTGGCAGAAATCCTTTTTTGGCTGGTGTCTTCATTTGCAAATCTGGGGTCACATTAGTACCCACCTCAACTACCTACCTCACTGGGTTGTGAGAGTAAAGTGAATTCATATGCATAAAAGCACCAAGGACATTGCCTGGCATGGGGAAAGCATCAATAAATATCTGGTCTTCTCATTGAGACCTGAGGCAAAGGCAGTGGGCTTGCTCTGCCTTTCAAATGTCAAAGGACCTCTGAAAACTTCTGAATGACCTTGGACTAACCAGGCAACTCTGGCCTCACCAGGCTCTCCAGGCCAGAGACCTCCTTTTATAATCACTGCCTGGCCCTAGAGGCATTGGAATTGGCCAGGTTGAATTCAGTCACATCTCCAACCCTGCACTTCAGTCAAACAGACTGAGAGTCCAGGAGGGCTGGTTCAAGGTCACAGTAAGTTAATGTTGAGATGGGTAGGGCCCTCACCCCAGGGCTCAGTCTGCCCACACGTTGGAGACAGGATCACGCTCTCCCTGTCCCCGCTGGCTGCTCCAGCTGCCCCCAAAGCTGAGCGAACGTGGGTCAATGACTCGTCTCCCAGAAGCTGAAGGGTTACACCACAGTCACCCCTTCCCACCAGCTGCTTCGTTTCCCCTGACCCTTTATTCCCTCCAATAAAATGTACTGCAGTGAAACAACAGGAGAAAAGAGAATGTCCCCACAGCCAGCGCTGCTGCTATAAATGGGGAAGCACCCGCGGCCCCAGGGAACACACATCTTTTGCAAGCCCATTTCCTGTCTTTCTCTCAGAGCCTGGCAGAGTGAGAAAGAACCCACCCTCAGCCAACAAGGTGGTGACCAGTCCCCTAGGCATCTCGGGATCTCATTCACAGGGCCAGTTAAGAGTGCAAAGGCTAAAACCCAGGAGCTTGATGGCTTTATATATCCTGGTAGAAAACCCAGAAAACCAACACAAGGAAAGGGAGAGCGTGACACAGATAAATTAGGGAGTGATGACTTGTCCTACCAGAGGAATTTTGTTAACAAAATGAGCCTTACAACATAGAGATCTCAGCTGTCTTTTAGACAACCATCTTTCTTGGTGCTCTGACGATAGGGTCCTGTTGCAAAAACTGAGATCTCAAACAATTTTAGGGAAACATCTATCATATGGAGCGAAGTGTAAGTAAACATCTTGTATATTTAATACTGAAACTCTGGCCTGTGGGACCTAGCAAAAAGCAATTAATAAATTATTCAATTTGTGTATCTTTATACTTCTGGCCTTTTTTTTTAAAGATTTTATTCATTTATTTATTTATTTCAGAGAGAGAAAGAGAGAGTGTATGAACACGAGCAGGGTTGGGGGTCATGGACAGAGGGAGAGGGGGAAGCAGGCACCCTACTGAACAGGGAGCCTGATGTGGGGCTCGATCCCAGGACCCTGGGATCATGACCTGAGCCGAAGGCAGACGCCCAACCGAGCCACCAAGGTGCCCATTAGAATATTCTTATGAATGGGTGCCTGGGTGGTCCAGATGGTTAGGCATCTGCCTTCGGCTCAGGTCATGACCCTAGGGTCCTGGGATCGAGTCCCCCATCAGGCTCCTTGCTCCTTGCGGAGCGTGCTTCTCCCTCTGCCTCTCTCGCTCTCTCTCTGTCTCTCATGAATAAATAAATAAAATCTTTTTTTTTTTTTTTATAAATAAAATCTTTTTTAAAAAAAGAATATTTTTATCAAAAATAAGACATGCTTTCATTTAAGGCAGAATCTCTCAAACAGTCCTGAGAATAGAAACATTCAACACATTTCTATTTTGTATCTGAAGTAAAAAGGACACATTTTCTCATTGTTCTCTGCAGATAACAGGCGACACTGATAAATATAAAAAATTACATGTATTTAAAGGTTATACACACATGTACACATACACGCACATGCAGTTGTGGGCACACAGGGGCTCTCCCGGCATCTACCCTTTTCATGTCTTTCTCACAACGACCTTGTGGAGAAGAGGTTGCTGATGAGGGAGAAGCAAAGGAACTCATGGCTCTTAAGATGGTGACAGCAGGACTCAAATCCAGAATTTCTGACTGTCATGCTCTTTCTCCCTGTCAGAACGTGTCTGTTCTGATATGGCAATTTATTGTGCGTGCGTGTACACACACACACACACACACACGGACACACAGACCAAATCTTCATTTGGCAATTTGAAATACTAGCCTATCTATTAGATGGAGCCACACGGAACTGCCGATGTTGGACTGCTTCTGGCCCACAGAAACGGCCATCTTTTCACATTTGTCCTAACACATCTCTGAAGCGCTGGGCTCAGAGCTCACGTGGGTAAAGGCGGCAGCCTCTTGCTGAAAGGCAACCAGTCTTTCTAATGAGAACCTGAGGTATTTTTTTGTCACCATCAAATAAGCACCGCACAACTTTCTAGGGAAAGGCTCCCAGATGTCATGTCATGCTCCAGGGACTGCCAAGCTCTCAGGGGGCCAGGGAAAGAAAGCCGTGTCCTTCTAGAAGGGCAATGGACTCTCGGGTGAGACTCATCTCCGCCACCACAGGCCATGGACGACTTGCCAGAAGGAAGCATAAACGGGAACAAAACGGCTTTCACCCCTACCCCTTCCACCGCTAGGCCCCACCCCATGGTTTTCGGGGTGCTCTGCCCACACCGCGGGAACTTGGGAGGCCTCAGGGCCATTTCCCACGCAGCAGGGAAGGGCGGGGAGACAGGGCACTTTTACAAACTCGTGTCTGCGTCTCTTAGTTGTGCTGCTCGTCCCCTCGCGCGCGCAGGTCCTGGGGGGAAGGAGGGTGTGTGCGCAGTTCTGGCCCCCACAGAAAGGAACTGGGGCAGGGGGAGGGGGAGCGGCGGAGGTGGAATTCAGGGAAAAAGCTGTGTCTGGGGAAAGCTGTGGCATTGATACAGAATGACCCATTTAAAAAGGGCCATGTGAGGCGGCCCCGTGCCATCAGGTTCCTCGCAGACCGGCCGTGAGTGTGCGTGCGTGCATGCACACGCGTGTGTAATCGCACGTGCGCAAACACACATTTGCTCATCCACACGAGCTTTCCCACACCTGCTGGCTCTCTCCAAGTGCTCACGTGAAGTTGCCGAAAGTCAGACAAGTAGCAAGGGCTGTCAGTGTCTGTCCGTCTCTCCCCTCCTCCCCTTTTCTTTCCCTCTGTCCCTCTCCTGCTCTCTCTCTCTCTCTGAAGGTACAAAAGGGACTCCGGTGAAAAGAAAGGGATGGTATGTTGAGCCGGGCAGGTGACAGTGGCAATAATAAAGAAGAAACGGGAGCATTTAGGAACTTCAGACTGTTGTAACTCAGCATTCACACATCCGCCATGTGGGTGAACACAGCGACGGAGGAGGGAGGTGAGAACAGGAGGACCCTGGCGGGAAGCTACGCCTTCTCTAGACACTGTTCATTCATTCTTTCCTTCTTTCATTCAAAGTTTACTCGGCGGGGGGGGGCGGGGGAAGGGGTGCCAGGCTGGCTCAGTCAGCTGAGCACCTGACTCTTGATCTCGTGGGTTGTGAGTTCGAGCCCCATGCTGGGTGTAGAGATTGCTTAAAATAAGAAAAAATTTTAGTCAGCACCAGCTACCATTTGTCCAGCCCTGTGCCAGGCACTGGGGATGAGTAAGATCTGGACCCTGCCTAAAGGCCCCCTCCTTCCAACCGCCTCTAAAACAAGGACTATGGCCTCCTCTGAGACTATCAAACTGATTCCAATATAGCTTTACTTTATCTCACTTACTTTATCTCATTTATCATGTATCATCCCATTTCACACATGTAGAAACTGAGGAATAGCACAGTTAAGTGCCCAAGATCCCTCTTCGGGGAAGCAGGTAGGCAGGATTCAGATCTAGGCTGACCGCTTTCAGAGCCTGGCAAAGAAGAGCACGGGGAAGGCAGGGGCAGTGTCCCACCACAGCGAGAGGCTGGTGTAAGGGAATGACACTTGAATCATTGTCAGGAGCCCGATTCAAGTCCCGATTTTGCCACTAGGGTCAAGGATTGTAACATTTTTTAAAGTGTTTTTTTTTTTTTTTTAAGTAGGCTCCACACACAGCATGGGGCCCAATGCGGGGCTTGAATTCATGACCCCAAGATCACGATCTGAGCTGAGATCAGGTGTTGGATAGGGGCACCTGGGTGGCTCAGACAGTTGAGTGTCTGCCTTCAGCCCAGGTCATGATCTCAGGGTCATGGGATCGAGCCCCGCATCAGGCTCCCTGCACAGCGGGGGGTCTGCTTCCCCCTCCCCCTCTATCCCTTGTCCCCACTTGTGCTCTATCTCAAATAAATAAAATCTTTAAGAAAAAAAAAAAAAGAGTTGCAGTCTTCCCTTCCTTCTTTTCTTTTTTTTTTAAAAGTAAACTCTAGGCCCAAAGTGGGACTTGAACTCATGACCCTAAGATCAAGAGTCATGTATTCTACCAACAAAGCCAGCCAGGAGAACCTACTGTAACACTTTTTAAAGTCAAGTGGGAAAGGGATAGAATTAGAGAAATGGGTAATTTCATAGCTAAGAAGAAAAAAACATGAATCATATACGGAAGGGCCCCATTTGAAATAAGCCTGCAGAAAGTGAGGAGCGTCCGTGAACCCTGTGATCAGCCAGGTCCGCCTGGCATTTCTGGGCCTGAGCTGGGGAGCAGATGGGGACTGAGGCGCGGAGGGGACGCCAAGATGTTGGGATGTTGGGATAGGAGGTGCTCACCATCACGATGTTAGCCAGATGGGCAGAGACGAGCGCATACACCCCTCCAGAGGAGCCCACAACTGGAGCCGTCATGTCAGCCACAGACACCGCCAAGGACCCTGGTATAGAGAGATCGGGAATTTAAGGGTGCTGGAGCGAGTTCCCTGCCCCTGCCCCAGGCCCTCGCATCCAGCAGCCTTGGGGGTAAGGCCCCAGAGCAAAAGGGTCCAGTTCCTCTTCCCTTCATCCTACGTTGTCCTGGAGCCCCCTAGAGGCCGCATTTATGGGGAAAAGAACCATTTTATTCAGACTTCTTTTATAGGAGTTCAGTGGACAGGAGGGATCACCTGTCTGTCAGTGCAGCCTCTGCCTCACCTGGTGTCGCCTCAGGGTTCTGGGCAATAATAAATAGTAGCAGAGGGGTGCCTGGGTGGCTCAGACAGTTACGCGGCTGCTTTTGGCTCAGGTCATGATACCAGGGTCCTGGGATCGAACCCCCGCATCAGGCTCCTTGCTTGGCAGGGAGCTTGCTTCCCCCTCGGCCTGCTGTTCCCCCTGCTTGTACGCGTGCTTTCTCTCTCTCAAATAAATAAATAAAATCTTAAAAAATAAAGAAAAAGTAGGGGCGCCTGGGTGGCTCAGTGGATTAAGCCGCTGCCTTCGGCTCAGGTCATGATCTCAAGGTCCTGGGATCGAGCCCCGCATCGGGCTCTCTGCTCCACAGGGAGCCTGCTTCTTCCTCTCTCTCTGCCTGCCTCTCTGCCTACTTGTGATCTCTCTCTGTCAAATAAATAAATAAAATCTTTAAAGAAAAAAAAAATAAAGAAAAAGTAGCAGAAGCAGCTGCCACGCATGAGCACCACACATCAGAATCAGACACTGGCCACGTGCTTTACGCACATCGACCGCTTTAACACTTGGAGGAGGATGATAGTGGCCACACGGCAGAGCTGAGGAGACTGAGCCCAGAGCCACTCAGTGAGAAGGGCTGGAACAAGGATGTGAGTCCAGCTTTGCAGACACAAGTGCTCTTGGCCTCGACAGCAGCCACTCCCCAAACTGGTACAGAGGTCAACCTCCTCAACTATTGCTCTCTCTGCTGCACAGCGGCGTCTAGAAACCTGCTTCCTGGCATCGCCTCCAAACTCCCTCCAATCGAGCGAAATCACAAAAGACCAACAGAATCTCCAGAGCTGGAGGGGTGGGGGTGGGGTTTCTCTGGTGGAAAAATGTCCTTGAAAAGTCCCAGGGAAGAGAGAGATGATGTCATACCCTCCGGGGGGGGGAAAGGAAGGTGGTCTGGGGGATGACAAACTTTTGTGCTGGGAGGGAAGCTGGGCATAGAGGAGAAGGGAAATGTATTGTTCTGGTCTCATTTAAGTGTGATCAATGCTTTGGCTTCCAGGGAAGGACACGAGAGACTAAAAATAACTAGGAGGTAGAGCCCAGGGCTCAGAGGCTGGGAGGTGGCCGGCCTGGGTGAGTGTGCAGAAACTACCACTGGAAAATGCCCGCAGGCTGGAGAGCCAATTAGCCGCTGCCTGGGTGGAGACAGGAGGGACCAGCCAAACTCTGTAGCTTCTACAGATGTGGTGGGGGGGGGGGGGGTCTGCTAGTTAGGAGGAGGATGGGCCCAGCCCAGGAGCCGGAGAGCCTGACACCCTGAGCATGGGGAACCCCCATACCATCACCCACCTTCTCTCCCCAACCTGCCCCCTTGGACTTCTCTCAAGGCTCCGTGGCTCACTGAGATTCTTCAAGTAAGAGATCCCCACAGCAAATTCTGGGCCTCAAGGGGGATGTGATCTCCCAGGAAAAAGCACTGTCATGAACTGAGAACTCCCAAGTCCTTCTCCCCTCCCAGGGTAACTATAAATCTTTCTTCTCCCCTTTCATGACTTCCCTCTGGCTTTAATTAGGTATTGATCTATTGTCAGATAACTTTCTTTCTTTCTTTCTTTCTTTTTTTTTACTGCCTAGCCAAAGGGTCAGCCATATATAACAGAAAAAAAAAATTTCCCAGGATGGCAAACAGGCAGGCAGTGGGATCTGCATGACAAAGGATTCCCACGCTCTCCTGGAGGCCCGCACAGAGAGGAAGGCTGCATTGCAGGGTTGCAGAGGGCTGGCTGCCCAAGCAGCTCATTAATTACCTTACCTCGTGGACAGAGGAAACCCCAGCCTCCCGAGGCTGGCCTCTTTCCTCTTGCAAGTCCCACTAAATTCGTCCAGCTTCTGTTCCCTCGGCCTCCCAGATGCGGTGGGATGCACCAGCGGCAGGGAGGCCGCAGTGAACCCCGCACGGTCCAGGGTCCAGCCTCCCCACACTGACCCTTCTCTCACCCTACCCATGGATAGGAGTCCCGACCCCAGGGTCAGGGGTCAGTCTGGGATTCTGGCGGGAGTGGGGAATGGGGGCGTGGCTGGCTAGTCCTGTGATCTTGGGCACAGCCCCTGAATTCTTTGGGCTTCAGTTTTCCCATCTGTGAAATAAAGAGGTCTAAGGTTTTATAACTTCTGAGCTGTGAAGCCCTCTTTTCAAAGGAAACTGTACCCTCAACGCTACCCCATGGAGGGGAACCCAGGGAGCCTATGGCTGAAGGGGGATGGGGCCTGGGAAGTCAGATTTGCCACCCACAGGAGGGGACCTTCCAAATCACAGGTTCAAACAACCTGAACCTTGACCTGAGATCGAGGATCTGAGGTTTGGATCTTGAACGTAACGGTCTGGACTCACAGGTCTTCCATGGGTGGAAGAAAGATTCTCCTCAAGCGGCTGCAGATTAGCCCAGGATTCAGGAGTGGGAAAGGTCAAGTACAAGCGGGGGGCATGTGTGCCAGTCAATAGACATAAAGGCCACCTGGGGGTTGGGGAGGAAGCCTGGGCCAAGCAGGATTTTTGACAAGCTGTTTGGAACCTAACCTCACAGTTCCATAGGGCAGTTCCATAAGGCCAGTATGAATTCCCCAGAGGTCATGGGGACAGAGGACGGGGACAGAATGGCAAGCTGGAGGGGGACACACATCTTGGCACAGTACCAGGCCCAAGGACTAGTTCTAGTCGGGGCTATGTACTTTCTTTTTTTTTTTTTTTTTTTTAAGATTTTAGTTATTTATTTGAAAGAGAATGCAAGTAGGCAGAGAGGCAGGCAGAGAGAGAGAGAGGGGGAAGCAGGCTCCCCACTGAGCAGAGAGCCCCATGCAGGGCTCCATCCCAGGACTCTGGGATCATGAGCTCAGCCGAAGGCAGAGGCTCAACCCCCTGAGCCACCCAGGCGCCCCTAGGGACTATGTACTTTCTCAAAAAAAATTCTGGGTCCACACCAGCACGCAGATAAATTGGAAACTGTATCATCACGCACAGCTGCGATAATTTTAGTCTGAAATATTTAAAGCAGGTGTTTTCCAATGTCTCCCTTGGCCATAACAAAAAAAAAATCCAAATAAAAATCGGCAGAACATCTAGCTTTAAGCACTCTCACTCTATGTACGAGTCTTCCATTTGTTCTACAAATATTTTTGGCTTAACGTATGCCAGACCCTGTGTTAGGCTCTGGGGATGTGTACATGGCTTATAATCTAGATAATCTATAACAAAAGCTTGCCAAAGCACTTAAAATGCTGGCTTTCACGGCCATGAAATTGTCAGCTAGAAGCGAGAGACGCACGGGCTTCAAGCACTGGTTGGAAGCATGGAGCAGAGGGTCTCAATCGCTTCTAGTACTTCTTAGTCCTTCTGAGAAAATTAAGCAAGTCATTTCACCTCTCTGGACCACCTACGAAATGGGGGTGACAGGACCCACCTCATAAGACTTGGTGAACACGTGACCTAAGATACGAGAACCCTCTATTGCAGGCAGAGTACCAGACGCACCTGGCGGAGGTCAGCCGCCATTGCTACAAACTGTGATGGCCTTGCCTTTGGAATATTTCCACCGGGCAGGAACTAAATGCGGGGTCCTGATGTCTGTTAAGACCTCCCTGGGGGCGTCGGGGTGGCTCAGTGGGTTAAAGCCTCTGCCTTTGGTCCAGGTCATGATCCCAGTGTCCTGGGATCAGGCCCCACATCAGGCTCTCTGCTCGGCAGGGAGCCTGCTTCCTTCTCTCTCTCTGTCTGCCTGCCTCTCTGCCTACTTGTGATCTCTGTCTGTCAAATAAATAAATAAAATCTTTAAAAAAAAAAAAGACCTCTCTGAGTTTCTAATAATAAATTACCCGCACAAAAGGAAAAGGCCTGCCTTTTGGTTCTCATGGCACAGGGTCGTGGTTTGAAGCACAGCCTTCGGGGGCAGGCGGCCTGGCTCTGGGCCCAGCCCCACCCCATACAACTGAGTCTCCTTGGACAAGTCACTGAGGCACCCTAACATACGGGTTCTGTAACCTGTGATAACTGGAAAGTGCTCGTGTGTCCCTTAGGAAGGCAGGCCCTCCCTAACCACCAGGTATCCAGTCGGGATCTGGCTGTCTGTGAGTGGGCCCCACTTGCGGACTCGGGATGCACACAGGGTGGAGAGGGAAGAAGGGGTGCAGGCAGATCTGCCAACTTGGTCCTGGCGATCGATGACACGATATGGGGTGACCAGAGTGCCCTCTCTGAGTCAACGCCTCAGACAGAATCGTACACATTACATGCTGCATGATACAGCCCCACATGCCGCTGGTTAGCTGGCAAGTCCCTTTCCGTCAGTGCACCATCCGCTTCTGCACTGGTGTCCCTGGCCAGTGTCACCAGCGTGGCCTGCCTGCTGTGTGTCATCTGATAGGGTGAGGCCTCAGTCATCTCGAATCTTTTTTCTGTCTTCTGGGTTACTGCACTCCCATCCAATTGACTACTAACTGCAAGCGTTATGAGTGTCTTTCCTTTTCCTCGCTATTAACCATCTGGGTCTCGGGGTATCTAGGTGGAGGAAGCGTGGCTATAAATCTCCAGATGTCAAGACTTGGGGGAGAGGGGGGTGCGTGGGTGGCTGAGTAAGTCTGGCACACAGAGCTCCTCACAGAGCCTTTTGTTCAAGGATGGGGAAGGTACAGGATGGGGGAGAAGCCCGTGGGGGGTGCTGTCCAAGGTGGCCAAGTTTTTAACCCTCCGCACACAGAGAAATGAAGAAGCTGTGTGGCCGATAGTCCATGCTGAGGGTTTCTGAACCAGCGGACCGGCCTCGCAGGGGTGGGTGGGGTGGGGTGGGACCCTTCCCTCCTGGGTTCTTGAAGCCACCTCAGTTACTCCCAGGGTCCCTGTTTGCCGGTTGTTTACAAGGTCAGCGGTGCCCTGCTCTCCTGATGACAACTTTAATGCCACTCAGAAAGGATTAAGATCTTACTTAAACATACACACAAAGCTCCCTTGGGCACAGCTGTCAAGGTGAAGAGCTGAGGTAGCAAACCTTGTAAAAAAAAAAAAAAAGGCCAGCTATATAAAGTTGGAACATCACGAGGGAGATCCCTCTGTTCAGAAACCCGGTTGGTACAGACTTTCCCAGCAGAAATGTGGTCTGTTCTCCCAGCTCACCCCAGCCTGCCCTCACCTCCACCAGTGAGGGAGAGGGGGAGTCCTGCTGGCTGCAGTTCCCCCCTCCCCAGCTATCCTCAAGGTCATGGTCCCCCACCACGTGAGCAGGATCAGTGGGGCCCCAGTCTATTTCTGCTGGCATGGGTGCTCACTACCTCTCAGGCCAGACTGTTTCCTGTCAGCAGAGGGTCAAGCAAGAGCACAAGAGCCGGCCTGGCTGAGGAGGGAACCTGGCTCCCGCCCACACTTCGGAGTCCCGGCAGGAATCCCACTGTGCCCTGCAGGGTTGACACAGCCCCTCCTATTCCACTTTGTCCCCTCCCTTTGACCTCCTAATGCCCTCCAGGCAAATCTGATTAGTTCCTTCCTAAAACCTCTAACAGGCCAAGGGAGGTTAAGGAATTTCCCCAAGCTCACACAGCTTCAACATGGCAGCATAAAGATGGAAATTCTCCTCCCCTTGCCATCACATGCCTCTCCCTGTGGATGGCAGTCCCCTTTCCAGCCCCCCCGGATGGTAGGGAGATTGGTCTGGAGGACAACTCTCATGATTAGGAGGCTTGGGGACAGGGTCCGGTGTCCCTGGAAGCCTGGGACTCGCCCAATGCCATGGGGTCTCCTTACTGCCTTGGGGACGTTTACCCCTGTGGATTTGTGGCCCACCTGCTTACCTGCCACAACACCAGCCACGTAGACAAGCCCAATACGGGTTGCTCCGTGCACCATCTCCAAGGGCACCCCCACGAGGAGCTGCAGCACCACGTTGAGTCCCAGGTGTTCTATCCTATATAGAAAGACCACACTCCATCATTCATTCATTCATTCATTCATTCATTCAAAAAACACTGTATGCCAAGACGCAGGGAATCCAGCCATGAGTTATACCTGCTTTGAGGAGTTCATGGTCTGCGTTGGGGGGTGGGGGCAGGAATTACAGAGCAGACAGTCCATCTTAGAAAGTTCACACCTTGCCGGCTGCCTGGGACAGGAATGGTGCAGGGCCTCGACAGTGTTTGGCAGTGTGTGCACCTGCCACAGTGTAGGGGGGCGCTAACCATGGGGAAGATCCAGCAAATCCATTGGTTGACACATTAGAAGCCAAGGCTCAGAGAGGGACACTGCCTGGCTTCAAGTCACACAGCCCAGGTTCCTGATGTGCAGAATCTGCTCCACTCCCCAGGCCACAAGGCTGGCCTGGCTCACTGGTGTATATGTAAGAGATACTGGTATTTAAAGAGAAAGATGTTTTCAGGGGCGCCTGGATGGTTCAGTGGATTAAGGTCTGCCTTCAGTTCAGGTCATGATCCCACCGTCCTGCAAGCCCCCCCGCATTGGGCTCCCTGCTCAGCAAGGAGTCTGCTTATCTCTCTCCCTTTGCCCTTCCCCCTGCCTGTGCTCTCTCTCAAATAAAGTCTTTAAAAAAAAAACGATGTTTTCAGAACAAATGGAAGCATTAGTGATATCTCTTAGAACTTAATTCTTTTTTTAAAGATTTTATTTATTTATTTGTCAGAGAGAGAAAGAGAGAGAGGGAGCGAGCACAAGCAGGGGAGCAGGAGGGAGAAGCAAGCCCAATGCAGGGCTCCATCCCAGGACCCTGCGATCATGACCTGATTTGAAGGCAGCCGTTTAGCCGACTGAGCCACCCAGCTGCCCCTAAAACTTAATAATTCAAAGTTATCCCTTAGGATCTCATAGGGGAAGCTTCTCCCTCTTGGTGTGAGAAGGGACCCACCCTACTCCCAAAATCCCAGGGCTAGCTTTCCTTTCTTTCTTTTTTGAAGATTTTATTTGTTTATTTGACAGAGACAGCGAGTAAGGGAACACAAGTGGCAAGGCAGCCAGGGAGGGAGACGCAGGCTCCCTATTGAGCAGGGAGCCCGATGCAGGGGCTTGAACCCAGGACACTGGGATCGGGACCTGAGCGGAAGACAGATGCTTAATAACTTGGCCACCAAGGCGCCCCAGGGCTGGCTTTTCTTATTCTGGGAATACTTCCCTTTTTATGCTATCATACACCTGTGACCAGCTCTTGTTGCTAAATGGTATCTAGCTGAGTGCACCTGTTACTAGGAAAAACTGTAACATTACTATCTATACATCACATATGTGCTTTCAAGTTTACCAAACACTTTAACATCCATTATCTCATTTAAACTGCGCCCACAGCATCTACATGGTCAAGCTATAGGGTAACAGAGCTCACCATGGGACAACCCTGGCCTGGGTCACAGCCCCGGTCCTGGTCTGCAGGGCCCTGCCTGGAGGCCAAATGCTGTGCCACTCGGGTCCACTGCCTGCCCAGGAGAGCGCCTGCAAGGTAGCTCAGACAGATGGGGCTCTGTCCAAAACTCCCACACGGTGCCTGGAGTCTTCTAGCCATACAGACTGTGCCCGCCAAATGGTTAGAAGCATCAGACAAATGCACTGGAAAGGAGCCAGGTGGTAGCATCAGACCCAGTCCTTGGTTCACAGACGAGAGCCGGAGACAAGGAGATGCCAGGTGAGAGGAATCCAGAGCTCCTGCCTCCCAAGCTGAACTCCTTCCCCTCTACCACACTGATTTCTGGATTGACTACCTGGCCAGACAGTAGATCCTTCTCATGAGGCCAGACAATAGATCTTTCTCATAGGCACCCATGAGAACTGACTGTATCCCAGCCCCCAAAGAGGCCACAGATCTGTCAACAGAAACTACCAGTATTTCTAGAATTCCTCAAAAAGACTCATCAGCTACAGAGACCACCTTGGGAGAAAGGCACTCTGAAGAAATCTGTCCTTTATTTCACTTATGGAGGCACATACAGAGAGAGACACACACACACACCACGCAGAGTCTGCAGACAACGGACTTGATTGCTAACTGCACTTCCCTTTTTGCCTTGGCTGCTAGGAAGCTCGGAACAAACATAGAACCTACATTTATGCTGCTCTCACCGTGGGCTGAAACTGAGCGTCATCCATCTGTTTGCCCTTTCCCATACATTGTCAATAATTAACTCCTCTGTTTTGGTATTAGGTAAGTTTCAAGGAGCCACCTCAAGTGCTGAGCCCACGAAGACAAAAATGAATGAAAATACGTGTTTCAGTCCAGGCTCTCTGGCCCTACTTTCCCACAGGGACGCTGGCGAGGGCAAAACAAGACGGGCACTCACCCTGCGTGCATGAAGATGTAGGTCAGGTAGCGCCAGGCCTGCACGCGGAGTTGCGGGTGGTAAACCAGTGAGTTCTTTAGGTATCGCGGATGGGTCACCTGCAGCACGAACTGGTCCAGCGACACTCCGTTGTAGAGGAAAAAGGCAACCTGGATGAAAACACAGGATGGCGATCACTACACACAGGATGGCGATCACTACACACAGGATGGCGATCACTACACACAGGGCAGCCCGCCAGCCCCTCTGCGGCTAACACCCAGAATCCCTACCGGCAGTTGGCCCCTTTCCTCCTCTGGGGACGAGGGATGCCCACACGGCCAGAACCCAGCCTCCCTTTCTACCACCTCTCCCTCCACTTCTCTCTTTTTTTTTTAAGATTTTATTTATTTATTTGACAGAGAGCACAAGCAGGTAAAGGGAGAGGGAGAAGCAGTATTCCTGCTGAGCCCAGTGTGGGGGCTCGATCCAGAACCCCAGGATCATGACCTGAGCCAATGCAGGCACTTAACCGACTGAGCCACCCAGGCGCCCCTCTGTTTGATTTTTCTTTTAATTTTTTTTTAAAGATTTTATTTATTTATTTGACAGAGAGAGATCACAAGTAGGCAGAGAGGCAGACAGAGAGAGTGAGAGGGAAGCAGGCTCCCTGCCAAGCAGAGAGCCCAATGCGGAACTCGATCCCAGGACCCAGAGATCATGACCCGAGCCGAAGGCAGCTGCTTAAACCACTGAGCCACCCAGGCGCCCTGTTTGATTATTTTCTATTAAATGGTCACAACATGGTCCCATGGGCTCTGCCCACACCTCCTTGGTGCTAGGCTTCCAGTAATGGCTGCGCCATTTTGCATTCCCACACACAGTGCCCCAAGGTTCCCGTCTCTCTGCCTCATCACCAGCGCTCCACATGAACTGCCTCAGCAGATGACTGAGGTATCCTTGTTTACCCCTAAAAGTGTATTTATTTCTTTTCTAAAATGCATCATTTGGGGGCATCTCAGTGGCTCAGTCACTTAAGCAGCCAACTCTTGATTTCAGCTCCAGTCATGGTCTTGAGTCGTGAGATCGAGCCGGGCATTGGGCTCTGCCCTCAGTCTGGAGTCTGCTTGGGGTTCTCTCTCTCTCCCCCTCTACCTCTCCCCCTAGTCTCTCTCTCTCAACCAAATAAATAAAATCTTAAAAAATAAAAATAAATCTAAGAAACAAACTGAGGGTTTTGGAAGGGAGGGGTGTGGGGTGTCGGGTGAGCCTGGTGGTGGGTATTGTGGAGGGCACATATTGCATGGAGCACTGGGTGTGATGCATAAACAATGAATCCTGGAACACTGAGAAAAAATAAAATTTAATTTAAAATAAATAAAATAAAAATTTTAAAATAACATGCACCATTCAGGGGTGCCTGTCTTGGTTGGAAGAACACATGACTCTTGATGTCAAGGCAGTGAGTTCGAGCCCCGTGCTAGGTGTAGAGATTACTTAAATAAACTTTTTAAAAAATAATTAAATAGGGGCGCCTGGGTGGCTTTGTCATTAAGCATCTGCCTTCGCCTCGGGTCATGAATCTGGAGTGCTAGGATGGAGCCCCGCATCGGGCTCCCTGCTCAGTGGAAAGCCTGCTTCTCCCTCTCCCACTCCCCCGCTTGTGTTCCCTCTGTCAAATAAATACATAAAATCTGAAAAAAAAACAAAAAAACAAAAGTAGTAAAATAAAATAAAATAAGATAAAATACAACATCCATGTGCCTGTGTTCCTCCTCACAGGGTATGCGTGCTCTTCTGAAGTCGTCTCAGGTATTAATGTGGGCTGTGGGAGTGAAGTCTTCTCCAGCAACGGATGGGGTTTTTCACTCCTACAGTAAACAGCCCCAGATTCCTATTTCTTTAAGACTCAGGCCTGCTTCTACATTTTTCGTTCTCTCCTGTATTGCCAGGTTGTTAGCAGGTTATTAACCGGGTTCTCACTCCCTGCTGCTGGCTGGTCGTGAGCCCCTTCTAGTAACTTCCTACTGTGTCCTTTCCAGCCTCTGTTATGGAACCAGAAAACCAAGTTCCTAGAACTGCATGTAAAACAAAAACGTTGGGCTTTAGTACAAGTACTTGGAAATAGTTATTTCCGTATTATCTTCCAGATGGGTGGTTTGAATTTACATGGCTGAAGTTTCTGGAAATTTGAAACCAATCTGGACACTCAATCTGGCCTCTCTGGATGACCTTGGATAAGTTATTTGAAATCTCTGGTCCTTGGTCTCCTCATCTGGAAATGGGGATGCCAACACCTACCCTTCCAGGGTGGTTGTGAGGTTTGAATGGGGTAAAGTACACGGAGAGCCAGCCGGGTGCCCGTCACACACGCAGCAAATGAAGCTATAATTAGTGTGGGGTTCGGGCCCCCCAGCAGGACTCCCCTGGCTCTCCGGGAGAACCGCTCTGTCCATCTTTCACAATGCGGGTGGCCTGGCAGCAAATACAGCTCCCGAGGCAGCTCATTATTATTGGTCCTCAAATAGAACTTAATAAATAGACCAACACAGAAAGCATTTGGAGAACGAGTCCAAGAATATCTCAGAAAAATCGCATCTTCAACATGGACTCCGGTGAAGCCATAACAACAAACGGAGGCGCGCGGGGATACAGACCAGCTAGTCTGATTTAGGAAAAAAGAAGGAGGATGCCACGGGGCTTAAGGATCCGCATTCGGCATCAACTTTACAAGAACATATGCGTTGGGGGGGTGGTAATTAAGCCCATGGCTTTGGAAGAGAAACCTTTGCAGACTTACAGCACGCCGTTCAGGACCTGGGGCTGGGGGCCCACAGGGTTCTAGGCTGAACAGCCTAAAGAATTCAGTTTCTCACACTCGGGCACTGATTCAGAAAGTCCTCTGTTCGGATTCTGCTGCATGAGCAGAGGCGTTCAGAATAACAATAGGTATAGATGATTCCCTAAAGGGGGAATGTTCTCTCAAAATGTGTTCAGCCCACATCTACCTGTTCATAAACAACCCCTCCCATGGGCATTTGTCATGTTTTTGGGTTCCGAAGGCACCACCAGCCACTCTGGCTCGAGACAGAGGAGTCCTATGGGAGGAGGGCACGTCTGGTTACCCTTACTTTACAGGTGGGAGATGGAGTCCCGGGGGAGCAAAGAACTTGGCCGCGTCACCCACTCACGGAGGAACGAAAATAACTTGTTTTTTAAGGACTTAGCTTGGCTAACTACCCCCAAATCAACAAACTTATTACATGGCCTGTGTTGCCTCACTTAAGGTAGAGGTGGAAATTCAGGGATTTTGCTGTGGGGAGGCTCGTTTGGTAATAATCTTCAGGATGTCCCTGTGGTCCAAGGCTTGGAGCCACACTTGCAGGCACTGTCATGGGGCCTGGCTGGCAAACGACAGTGGATCCTCAGCCACTGGGAGAAGACGCCGCCCTTCCCCACTGGGTCTCCAGGAGCCTCCTGCTCCCCCTCTCACCCGCCCTTCAGGCCAAGGCTAAGCAGCGCCCCCCCCCCCAGACACCCCCCCGCCTCCCCCATCCAAGTCCTTGCCTCCAGTAATGTGACGGTGATCATGAACCAGGGCGGGGGGCAGCAGGTGTAACTGTCGTAGTACCACTTCCGGTCTATCTCCCGGGGCAGGGTCTCGTAGGCCACGTGGCGGATCAGCCGCTGGGAGAGGTTCAGCCCCTTCTCCTCCAGGAGGGCTTTGCTGCAGAGCCTGCGGTTCCCCTGCAGGATGGCCTGGCGGAAGCTGTTGGACCGTTTGTTGCTCATCTGCGCGGGACAGACAGTGGGGCGAAGGATCAGAACGGGGGTCTCGGCGGAACCCTGAGCTTCTTCCCTGGCTAGCACATTCCTTGGGCCTACCAGGCCTCATCCCGCCTTCCCCTGGCTTCTGTAATAGCAAGAAGCAGTATTCACTGAGCTCTTCTACGGCCGAGGTGGTTCTAAGCTCTTCCTGTGTGCTGGGCTCACTGGATAGTCTTAACTAGCCTACCTGTTGGACGAGGACTAGGAATAACTCCATTCTACTAAGTCACAGAGTTTTTAAGAACCCACCACATTCAAACCCAGTAAGCCTGGCTTTGTTCGCCTTACTATAGTCACGTTTGCCGTTCCTTCCTTCCATGCACCTATCCATCAGCAGGTCATCACAACTTATGGGGCAACGACTAAGTGTCAGCACGTTGCCAGACACAAGGGATGCACCAGTGCTCAAGACAAGTAAGCAAGCAGCAATCGTGGTTCCCAGTGAAGGCTGCTGAGGGAGCAAGCAGACGGAAGCCCAGCCGGGTCCTGGGGTGGTGATCAGGGAGGGCTTCCTGCAGGAGGTGGTAACTGAGTGAGAACTGAAGGACATCTTTCCTTGGGAAGAGGGGAGCAGACCTTGGTTAGATGGGCGGGTTTGTAGAGAGGTCTCTAGAACTAGATCCCAAAGCTGTGCTTGTGGGAGGCCATCACTCCCGAGGGCCTTTTAAGGGGCCTGTAATGCCTGGCAAGCCCAGGAACTGATTCTAGAACCTTGTCTGTGGACCCGTCCTACCCCCAACAGCCTAAGGCTGCCACGATGAATCCGCACTGGAGTCCTGGATGCCTCACTCTGTGGCCAGCCTAACTCCCAGAAACCAAGTGGTCGGTCCTGCTGCCTTCCAGCCTCCCAGGGCCTCTGTTGCCTCATACGTGCCCTCTACAGCCACGCTCCAGACCCTTCTTATGGGGAGACAGAGCTCTCCCAGCCCCAGGGCCACAGGGCTACCTGGGGAGCTAAGGTGACGACTACCAACATAATCCTGGGGCTGTGGCCTTAGCAGGGGACATTTGGCTAAACCTAATGACAGAAGCCCAGAGAGGGCTGGCCAGGTGAACCAGGCCAGACCAAGGCACAGGGGTATGAAACTGTGTCAGGAGGGAGTAGCCAGAGAGGGTCTGTGTTCAGAGCAGGCCAGCTGGAATCAGTCTTCAGTCCCCCTTCTCTTTCCTGGGTTCTATAGTCTTTCACCTTCAAAATCTGGCTAAAGGCTCAGCCCCTCCAGTAGGCCTTCCCCCATGAACCCCTTCCATTGATCCCTATTCTCATCCTCTCCATGCCTACAAAGCTCGGCTCTGGTTCTTGGTGGCACAGAAGGCGTTCTGGAAACACCGGCAGGCCTTGGGCCTCCATGTTCACTCACTGCAAGCTCAAGACAGGATCACGTTGTCAAACGGTTATCTTTTTTCTTTTTTACAATTTTTTAAAATTTATTTTTAGAGATTCTTTTTAAAAGATTTTATTTATTTATTTGACAGACAGAGATCTCAAGTAGGCAGAGAGGTAGGCAGAGAGAGAGGAGGAAGCAGGCTCCCCGCCGAGCAGAGAGCCCGACGCGGGGCTCAATCCTAGGACCCTGGGACCATGACTCGAGCCGAAGGCAGAGGCTTTAACCCACTGAGCCACCCAGGAGCCCCTATTTTTAGAGATTTTTAAAGAGATTTTTATATTTACTTTTAGAGAAAGAGACTGCACAGGGAGGAGGGACAAAGGGGGAGAGAGAGAGAGAGAAAGACTCCTAAGCAGGTTCCATGTTCAGAGCAAAGCCTGACACGAGGCTCGATCTCATGACCTGAGATCATGACCTGAGCTGAAATCAAGAGTCAGACACTTAGTCGACTGAGCCGCTCAGGTGCCCCTGTCAGCCTGTTTGGCGGCCACTCTTACCATCCTCTCTCCCAGTCCCGGAATAAGCACAGCCTACTCACAACACAGCTCTGGCCACACCCTGAAGACTGACGCCAGGGGTGGGCTTGCCACGAGGACAGGGAAGCAATGTGCACACACACCCACCATTTTCCTGCAACCTGATGTGCCTAGACTGAGCTGCGTCTCGGGCATCCTGGGCCTTACAGGGAGAGGCAAATACTAGTTATTTGGTGCATAACACTATCCTTACATTATAAAGATAGGGACTAGGGGCACCTAGCCGGCTCAGTCAGAAGAGCACACAACTCTTGATTTTGGGGTCGTGAATTCGAGCCCCATACTGGGCACAGAGATTACTTAAGTAAATAAACTTTAAAAAATAAATAAATACAAAATAAAGATAGGAGCTAAAGCTTGGAGAAGGTGAGCAACTTTCTCAAGGACCCAAAGAGTCAGGCTTCAATTCCAGATACATCTGATTCCAGAGCCCATGCCAGCCTGAAGGGTACTCTTGTGCCATGAGATAAGGGAGTCTTCTCTTGCAGGTGGATGCACCCATTATAGGCTTTGGTGAACAAAGCCCAGGCCAGATTTCAGACCCCATTCATCTTACTGGCATGCTTCCTTGCACAGTACACAACCTACACACCGGTACATGACAACCTTGGCCACCCAGCTATAATACAATGTGGTCTGTGCTCTAAGAGAGACCTGGGCAAAGCACTGTGGGGGTTCCGGATAAGGCTGGTTCATTGGGCCTGGGTTGGGTTGGGGAAGGGCTCACAAAGGATGCAGGAGAGTTCACCTGGGGGAAGAACATTAGAGATAACAAAATCTTTCAAATACTCCATCTTATTGAATCCTTGTGACAACTCTGAAGAGGGATTCCTTTGGCTTCATCAGGAGATCTTTCTCTGTGAAAGGCAAAGGTAGAGGAACTCAGGTCTACCTGACTCCAGCCCCTAGACACTCTGCCTTCCTGAGAGCTTCCCTCCTGGAGAGCCCCCTCCTTAGTCCTAGTCTGCAGGACAGCCCTCCTCACGAGAATCCAGGCTCTGGCTTGCTGCTCCAGCTTAGAACATGAATACAGACATCCTTACAGGAAAAAGCCATTCACTGCTGGAGTTCACACAGGAGACCCCACAGACCTGCAGCTGGACAGAAGTATCTCACTGGCCCGGCAAAGCCCTCATTCTGCCCTAAGCCTGAGCCGGGCAGGCCCAGGGCATGCTGGGCTGTGGATGAGCAGATGCAGGCTCAAACCTGTGACCTGGTCTTTGCTGGCACTGCTGGGCTCCAAGTCACAGGGCTCACTTCCACTGCCCCTCCTCCCATGAACCTGACTGTCCCCTCTCCCCCATTTAGCTCAGCTCTGTCCCCCCACCTTCCAGGAGGTCTGCTCTCTGGGTCCACTCTGAACAGTAGATTTCTTCACCCCTAAAAGTGCTACAGCTGCTCCCTGAAATCATGCTAACCTCTGGGCAAAGGCAGGCTTCCCTCAAGAGGCAATGAGAACCTTTCCAAAGCCTGGACACCCAGATCAGAAAGCTCACTTGGCACTTGGCACCTGGCCGCCCCCATTACCAGTCCATTGGAATTCCAGGAGCCTGGGGAACCTCACACAGATCATTTTACTCTTGCTCCTCCACGGGTGACAAGAAAAGGAGTGACTAGCTCTGCATCGCCACCAGGGAAACTGAGGGCAATCGTCTGGCCTGGAATTCATCCTGCTGGATCATCTAGCTTCTACTCATGTCCCTGGTGGGATGCTTCCTGCTGAACCCCACCAAACCCCACTCCAACCCCTCCATAGTGGCCCCCATGACAGCAGAGCAGTAACCCCCAGTGAGGAGGAAGCCCCTGCTCCAAGACCCTGGACCCCTGGGCAGGGTTCACAGGCCTCCTGTCTTCAGCCCCTCCGACCACCCAGGACATCAGCCAGCAGGTCTGAGGAGCCCTTCACCCATGTCCCCCCTGCTCCCAGCATCCACTCCCCAGCTCCCCTCCTTCCCACCTCCTACTCCCAGCCCTCCCTCTCCGTGGAACTGACCCCACCCCCCGCTCCACGGATGGGAACTGATGGGCTTGAGTCAATCAACACATCTCACCGGACCCAAATTAACCCAAGGGGAGGGAGGAAATCCCAAGCTTTGTGTGGGGACTACCACAGAGGAGACCCAATCTCTTCCCCAGCATGGTGAGGCCAGAGGGTGTAAGGGCTGGAACAGCTGCAGCCACTTTGCTGCCACATGGGGGAGTCTGGAGCTGTCGGGGGCTTTGGGTACATGCTGACACTGCAGAAGGCAGAACCAAGGGACACAGAGAAACCAGCTCCTCGGTGATGCCCTTTCACCTTCTGAAGCCTGGACATTTTCAATGCTGCGCACCAAAAGATCCCTTGAGTTCTGTAAAAAGGTCTTCTTAGCCATAACCCCTGAAGAGGCCCCTCCCAGCGGTGAAGGCCCCAGGGTGCTCACCAGGTTGACAAAATCCTGGTAGCAGATCTGCCCATCTGCATGGCTGTCGGCGAGAGCCAGGAGCACCTCCCTTTTGTGCGGGTCGAGCTTGGAGCTGTGGCTCTCCAGGAGGCTCCGGAACTTGCCTGTGCTGATGTAGCCTGTGTTCCCAGGGTCAAACTGAGGGAGAAGCACAGACAGCAGCCGGGTCAGTGGGGCCCTGCAGGTGTCTCGTCTCCATCACCACACACTGGCCCGTCCCCAGCCCCTCTGCCAACCGAGGCCTAGGCCGAGTCGGCAATGTGTCCAAGGCCCCCATGGGAGAATCCGCATAGGGCATGGACAACCACTTAAAGACCCAGAAGGCTCTGGAGCCCTTTGAGATCACCCGAGCCAACCACCTTGTGCCTAGATAGGGAAACTGAGCCTCAGATAGGTTAAGCTCCCTCCTGTTCACCCCTAGTCCTAACCCTGTACAAGAGGAAGAGCAGGAAGGAAAAGGCAGCGAGGGGAGGAAGATGAGCAACCCCCAGGGTGCGGGCCAGAGAGAGTCCAGTGCAGGTTGCTGAGGTCCGGGGGCTCCAGGGATCAGGGGCCCAGCCTTGCAAATCTGGCCGCACATGGCTGCTGGCACCTCTCACACCCACACTCGCATGTACCCACAGCCATGCACGCGGGCCTGGGTGGGGCTCCCCAGAAACACTGTGCAGCTTTGCATATCTGCGTCCCTCTGCCCAGGGGCCCCTTGCCACCCTCATCTCCCGGGGAGACTCTGACTCACCCTGTCCAGCAACTCTGTACAGTCTTGGGACTTCCCAGGACAGAGGCTGCTCTGGCTGCTCCCTGCTGTGCATTGGGCAAACCTCTGGCCACCAGCCTGCCCAGCCCTCTGATCTCCTACCTGGGGCTCCTCCCTGGGCTGCCGTGTCTCAGGTGCCAGTGGCATGGTGGACCCCAGGATTTAGCAGGAGCCTGGCATGACTGGCATTCTGTAAACCTTTCCTGGGCAGACAGATACATGGTGGTACTGGGACCAACAGAAGGATACCAATCTTCCAGGGAAAGTACCATTGGTTCGGGTAGAAAAGGATCTCATTCCTCTCTCCCAGAGAAGCTCCCAGACTTCCCATGTTTCTTCCGCAGCCCCTTCTTCCACACAGAGCTCCCCCTAACCCAGGATCTACCCTGCCACCAGCACACACCCTGCTAGAAAGTGACGAGAACCATCTCTCGCCAATGTCGGCAGCTGTCCCATTCACCACGTGCCTCCCCACACGAAGTTGCCGAGCCCACAGACACCTTGGTGGGTGGCTGAGGTTTGAAAAGACCAACAGACGCCATGGATGTCCTTGTGGGCAGGACAGGGGGGCCCAGATGACCAAGCCCACATTTCCCCTCTTTTCTAGAAAAGGTCAATGGAGACTATTTTAGGAAAGCTGATTCAGTGTGTAGTACCTCTAAGACAACCCAAGAGAAATAGCCAAGAGTCACAAGTCTTGGGCTGTTTAAATTCTTCCCAGAACTCAAGGAGGGAAGCCATCCCCAAAGAGGCTTGTCCCCACCCTCCATTCCAAATACCAGGTTCCAGGGATGATACCCATTTGATTCATACCACTGAGTACTTCAGGAAACTCAGCCCCTCCCTGCACCATAAAGATCTTTAAGAATAAAAATTTGCTGGGGGCGCCTGGGTGGCTCTGTCGTTAGCATCTGCCTTCAGCTCAGGTCATGGTGCCCGGATCCTGGGATCGAGCCCCGTATCAGGCTCCCTTTTCAGCAGGGAGCTTTGCCTCTCCCTCTCCGACTCCCTGTGCTTGTGTTCCCTCTCTTGCTGTGTCTCTCTCTGTCAAATAAATAAAAATCTTTAAAAAAAAAAAAGGGGGGGGAATAAAAATTTGCTATTTTCAAGGGGCCAAACACCTTTCTAAGCACTTTATGTCTACAATTTCTTTGACCCCCGACAACAACTTCATGAGGCAGGTCCTGTTACTAGCCCCATATTATAGTTGGGGATATCGAGGCACAGGGAAAGGAGCACTGAGAGGTTAGGGGACGTGCCTGAAAGCAGCATTCTGCATCGTGGTGGCTTAGACCTGGGGGGTCACTGACCTTCAGCCTCTAGGGGCTGCTCTAGGGCTCTGGAGTAAAAGTGAAGGATCAGAGAGGAGAGGAGGGAGAGGAGGGAGAGGAGGGGGACTCGAGGAGTCTCATGGTCCACACTACACAGACTCTGAAGGCAAGAAAAGAGCTGCACATGGCAATAGTTCTGACATGCCCTCCCTGCCCCCAACCTCCCCCGCCCATTGCTCAGATAGGAAAGTGAGGTCTGGATGGGAAAGTGGCAATGACAGCCAGTGAGGGTCTGTTTCTGGTACCTGGGACCCCTTGCACTCCCACAGGCCAACACAGGCCCCCTGACTTACTGGCCTGGCCTCACGTGGCCCCTTGTGTGAGGTGGGCTGAGGTTGGGGGTGAGCATAAGGGGTGGAGAATCAGTGCCGAGTCCTGGGAAACTCCAGTCTTCCCCTGTGCCACCCTGCCATGAGCACTGCAGGGGGTAAGGTGATAGGCCCACAGTGTGGAGTCTCTCCTGACCCGGTCTGGGGGAGAAAGCCCAATGGCCTCTCATTCAAGAGCTGGGACACTAATCCCCTCCCTGAGGCTGCCTCAGAGGCTCAGGAGGGCAGCAGGGTGGAGGACTGGGATCAGGCAAGGGCCCCTCGCCCTTGTTCCAGCTCCAGACAAAGAACCACCTGCTCCCCTGCTCTCCCTCCCCCCCCCCACCCAGGGCTCCCTGCTGTTGTCCTAGTGACAGGGGCTGCCCTGTGGCTCCAGGAGCCGCCCCCTCCCCATCCACCAGACCTGCCCCCAGCATATTACAGGCTCCAGACTACGCAGAATAAGCTGGAAACAGGCCGAGTCTCCCTTCTCTGCCAAAACTCTACCTTTCATGCCAGAGCCAGACAGGCCAGACAATGGGGGTCATCGCTACCCTAATAATGAGGCCTCGAGGATAACAGAGGGTGCCTAGTGGGGAGGGAGAGGCAGGAAAGGGGCTGGCTTCGCACAAGATGCCTTCTACACCCCCCTCCGGGCCCACCACCTGGGAAGAAGAGGGCCAGAGCAGAGGCAGACCATGGGCATGGTGGTGGGGGTGGGGGCAGAGGGAGGGAGACCCAGAGAGAAAGAATCAGAGAGAGAGGACGCGAGCAGAAGGCGGACAGAGGTAGGTCCCTTGTCCCAGAAGAAAACTGAGGGCTTCTAAAGGAGGTTGCACAGAACAAGGCAAAACCCCATTCTTGTTTCAGCCACTAACTAGTTCGTATAAGCCATAATTGCCTCATCTATCAGGCGTGCCCAGCATCCCCTCAGGTTGCAGTGGGATCAAGCAAACGTGGGGCCACGGCTCTCAGGGCTGAGGGTCGAGGGCGGCAGGAACTCAGTGTCTGGCTCCTCTTGCCTCATGCAAAGCAAAGCAGGGAGCATCCCTGATATAGGGGCTTGGCTGGCCCTCCTGGAGACACATCCGGCCTTTGGGACTCCTTCAAGGCTGGGTATGGGGGTGGGGGGTAATAAGATCTGTGGCTTGGAGCTTTTGGGAAAAGAAACCCTACAAATGTAATTTTCCTCATTAATAATGTGTGGAAGGCCCCCAAGCACCCTCCTGCCACGTGCCCCATGCCCTGGATTCATCCAGTTTCAGCAGTGGGTCGTTCTCAGGATGAGGTCTGGGCTGGGCGGGTTCCAGGCAGCCTGATGGGGGCTGGGGGCTGGGGGTGGGGGGTGGGGGCAGCGGGCTGTGAAAGGGCCGCAGGCAGGGGCCCAGCGGGGAGCTGGGAGTGGGGAGCATCCTCGCAGCTGCCTCCTGAATAGGGCCCAGCACCGTGGAGGGAGGGGGCAGGCCAAGTGCACATTCAGCCCGAGCTGAGGAGGCTGGCAGCAGGGGGAGGTGAGAGGCAGAGAGTGAGGGCTGACCCCCCTGGGCTCCCGCCCACGTGCTTCTGCCATGAAAAGAGCTGCCAGAGGCTCCTCAGGGACCTTTAATCCCAGCACCATCCAGCCCTCTGGCCCCTTAATCCTCCAGGTCGCCAGTTTTCCCCAGCCGGGGGCCCCACACTCATCCTGTCGCATAACCCACCTCCTGACCTGGACCCCCTTCCTGGTGCACTCATGACTTAGACTGGGGAAAGAACACAGTCTAAGAACACTTTCCATATTGCTGCCACCTAGGGCTGCTTCCCTCCTTTGGGGGCAAGGACGAGGGGCAGGGCTTCCAAAGGAACCCTGCCCCCAGCTGCTGGGCCATCTTGGCAGATCATCAACCACACTGCCTCAGTTTCTCTTCTAATCACATGGTAGGCCCTCTCCCTTCGGGTGATGTAAGGGGGTCCATCCCCATCCCTGCACACATAAGCACACCACAGGCAAAGGGAGGCTGGGGAAAGAAATCCACAACCCAGGGGCACCTGGGTGTCTCAGTCGGTTAAATGTCTGCCTTAGGCTCAGGTCATAATCCTAGTGTCCTGGGATCAAGCCCCACATTGGGCTCCCTGCTCGGTAGGGAGCCTGCTTCTCCTTCTCTCTCTGCTTGCCACTTCCCCTGCTTGTGTGCACGCTCTCTCTTAAACAAATAAATAAAATGTTTTTTAAAAGAAAAAGAAAAGAAATCCACAACCCATACAGCCCATGGGGGCTGCCAATCTTCTCTCCTTGGTCAGTCAAAGGGCTGATGGGACATTTGGGATCAGGATAAGGTGATGCACATCAGGGGTGAGGTCTGTGCCCTCAGAGGGACCCGGTGTCAGCGGGGAGAGGGGCAGCAGGCCAGGGAATCAGAATTCGTGGTCCAGGAGAGCTGAAAAGAATCTCTGTGGTTCTCAGACTGTTCTGTAGAGTTTTAGAGGCTCTGGCACCCTGAGAGGCCCCACTGGGGAGCTGTTCCACGAACTGGCCTTCTGCATAGCTCTCAGTTGAACAACGTGACAGAAACTACATAAGCAGAATGGCCTCTTGGTCTCAGGCATTACCTCACTGAAACCCCTGCTCACCATGTCCTGGTTTGCTGGAAACCTATTGCCTGAGTATGATGATTACGAGCGCCCTTTCCCCCTCAAAAACGGTTAGGCTTCACAACACAACTCTGAGGTAGACACTATTATGAGTTCCATTTTTGGGGTTGGGGGGGACAAGGCATAGAGAGCTGAGTTGGCCACGTTTGAACAGCCAGCAATTGGTGCAGACAGATTTCCCTTCAGGCAGACGGGCCCAGGGCCTGCCCTCTCCTATCATTAGGATCATGTGGCTAAACACGGTTTGAGAGACCCCATCCAATCTGGTCCTTCGTTTACTTAACAAATATTTACCAAGGATCGGTCACAGGCCAGGCATCACACCTCATTTTCTGGACAGGGAAACAGGTGCAGAGAGCAAAAGAAACTAGCCCAAGGTTAGGGCGCGCATTAGTGATCAAGATTGGAATGGTTCTGGGTTCCTCCATAGGAACCTGCCCCAACATTGTCCTTCCTTGTCTTTCTTTGTCCTGTCTGTGTATGAAATACGGCCCCTGGCTCAGAGTTTCCCCATGTGTGTTTTGTGGAACACCAGCCCCAAGATGGTGTCTAAAATAAGGTTTTCTGGGGCGCGTGGGTGGCTCAGTGGGTTAAAGCCTCTGCCTTTGGCTCAAAACATGATCCCGGGGTCCTGGGATCGAGCCCCACATCAGGCTCCCTGATCGGTGGGGAGCCTGCTTCCCCCTCTCTCTCTGCCTGCCTCTCTGCCTGCCTGTGATCTGTCTGTCAAATAAATAAATAAAATCTTTAAAAAAAATAAAATAAGGTTTTCCAAGGTCCCTTAAGTTTGGGAAACCCTTTTGCAAGAATCTGATGTGTAAAACCATAGGAAGGGTGCTACAAATTCTCACAGTGAAGAGACATGTCTGATTTTGTCCAGCCCAGCATTTCCCAAACTTATTGGACCTTTGAGCATCATACTTTCCACAGCAACACACCATAGAACACTCTTTGGGAAAGATGCATGAATCCATAGAATCATTTCTGCCTTTTGTGGAACCCGGCCCCTCTGTCCATGGTTCCAAATAGACTTTTACCTCCATTGTCTGAGTGGCAAAGGTCCTCAAGTCCAAGTGATACTTTGTCTGGAGGCCTCCCACAGTTAGAAGATTGCCCAACCCCAGCCACAGCCCAAGGGTTGAGGGGGATGCTTCTCCAGAGAGACTGAAGAATCCGACTGGCATCAGGGAAGGCTGGGCCGAGCTCGCAGAGAACAGCCCCGAAGGAGCCAGAAATCTGCCTGCTCAGCACCCAGGACAGCGCCACCACTTCTCCCCCCGCCCCCCAGCCCCCAGCCCCCACCTCCCCACCTCCAGCCGCCGCCACCGCCGGCCAGGGAGCCAGGCCAAGCTTCAGAGTTTACCCAGTAGCAGTGAAGCATATGAAAAAGAAGAAAGGAACACACTTATTTTACATCAATTATGTATGTGTGAATTGGACAAACTGCATTTCTAGGACAATTGCCCGTCTGATCCCTGTTCCCAGCACTCGATTTCCCTTCTAGCTCCCATGACCATGCTCTCCCTCTCCTTGATGGAGAGAGGCCCAGGATCTCAGTGAAGGGGTTGGGGACCTTCAAGGACCCCCCGCAGGCAGTACCTGGAATGCCACTGTGGTGAGACCTGTCCAGTCCAGAAGATTGGACCTGGGATCCAAGAAAGGCTCCCATCCCTGGCCCCAGTGTCCTCTTTCTGTCCTCCAAGACAGAAGGAGCCTTGGGAACTGACCACATGGCATGCATGGGGGGCGGTGCGGGCCAAGCACAGGCAGCTGCCCCTCCCCACTTTGGGGATGGTTACCCGGCCTCATCTGCTGGGTCCTTGCATCATTACCCAGCTTCTGAACAGAGATGAATTAACGAGGCTACCCAGCAGCTTATGGCTCAGCAGAGCTGTCCCCACCCAAAAGCCAGAGCCCACCAGGGAGCTCTGGCCCATTATGGATATTTACTGCCCCATAAATTAGGTCCAGGCCTGCAGCTGCTGAGGTCAGGAGGTGAGGTTATGGGAGTAGCAGCTTTCTCTTCCAGCTCTCCTTCCTTGCAAATGAGGATGCTAATTCTTCCCATAGAGAAAACCATCTCTTGCCAGTCCCCTGACTTCTCCCCCTGATTCTGAGACACAGATTTTTGGCCAATATCTTATTACGTTCATTCTCACACTGACTCTAGAGTAAGTGTGATTGGTCTCATGTAACAGATATGGAAACTGAGGTACACAAAGTTAAGCAACTTGCCCAGAAGCTCTCCCAAGTGAGTGGAGCAGGGCACCATCTGGCCTGCTCAAGCTGGAGCTGGAGTGGATTTTCAGACCTCAAGTCTCCCTGGGAAGAAGAGAGAGAGTTCCTGAAAACCAGGTTCTGACCCTCTTGTCCTTGGGTCTCCCCATATGGAGGCACGAGGGAGCCTTGGGCTCCCCTGGGATAAGGCCAGCCCAGGCCTCTGACAGCTGGAGAAGATTCCAGGGTTGTAGGATTCCCAGCTGTATTATTTCTGTTCTTTCGGCTGCCATGGTAGGGGTCTGGGGGGAGGCAGCTCGTCCCTCCCAGGAGGCTTCAACCACCTGAGCATCCCTCCTCCCCATTAAGTCAAAGAGCTGAAGCCAGCTCTGAAGTCGGCAGGCTGGTTAGGGAGCCAGAACACCCTTCCCTCAGCAGAGAAGCGGGCATCCTGGCCTGTGTCCAGGCTGAGTGGCTGGATAACGGGCATATTTCCAGAAACCACCCAACTCTCTCAACACCTGGGCTGGAGGGGAAGAGCTCCCAGACTACCCACCCCATGCAGGAAGCTGGGGTTAGGTGGGCAGTGAGGGGTGGGGCCGGCTCTTTTCTCCGGGCTTTATCTCTTTCCACCCTGAGAGCCTCTTAGAAACCCTGCGGCTCCTTTCCCAGAGCCCCCCAAAGAAGACCTTGGAGACTCCAGAGGGCAGCTGGGGGCTGTGACTCAGAGGCAGGTCCTTTGGGTCCCCAGGAGCAGATGAACTGCCCGCTGACTCATCCAGGCACAACCATCACAGTGCCTGGGGACTAAAGCTGAGTCATAGCTACAAAGGCAGGCATCCAGGCCCTGGAGGAGTGGGGGGAGACAGGTTAGGGAGGGGTGGGACTGGGTGCAAGCAGAGGGCAAGGGGTTGACACCTGCCCCGTCCCTCCCTTTAGCCTATTCCCATTTCCTCCTGCTGCTGCTTCTGGAAGCCACAGAAGGGTCCCTTGTTCCCCAGAGATGAGAGGGCTAAGAGATCCAGGGAGGAGGGGAGTGGGAGCTGGCCAGGTAGGATAAACGGTCACCAGACACTTTCGCCTCCTGGGGCCCTCCACCCTGTTCCAGAAGCCCGCCCGAAGCCGTGTGGACAAACTTATACAGTCCCTCCACAGAGAGCCCTCATTTGCTTGGTGTCTCTGGGCAAGCCCTGCCCCCTGGGGCCTTAGCTTCCTCCTCTGTAAAGAGGGAATAGCGCCACTCACCTCACAGGGCTGCTGAAAGATCAAAATGAGATGAGGATCTATGTGCATGCAGTAGGCACTCAACAGTTGCTCCCTGAAAGAAATATTTGCTGACTCAAACCTGTGACTTGCTTCAGAAAAGCTGGTGGGACAGAGCTGTTGGCTACTCCTAATTGTTCACAACTCAAGATATACACGGGCTCATTTCTGTAACACAGAAGAGTGCCCTATGCTCACGGGAGACCACCAGGAACTGCCAAATGGGGCACCAGGAGGAGGAGCCTGGTTCTGGGCTCCTGATGGCCGGACCCTTCATCCTCAGCCATGCAGGCATCCAGCTAGTGAGCCGAGGGGACACCTGGGCGCCGCTCGCATCCCAGGCAGCCTTTGTCCCAACGCTTCCCTTCTTTCCCTACAGAAATTTCGGGAAGCATGTGGAAAAAGCCAGCTCGACAGGGTACAAGGAACCCCAGACTGGGGATCTGGACACTGATTTGCCACCTAGAACTATACGAGTCCGAGGTTCTTTTGAGGACAGCATCCATTCTCTTAAATTCCAGGAGCAGGACATGACGGCCATGTTTACTGGGTGCTCACCAAACACCATGGCCGGTGCTACGCACTCGCCATCCCCCAGGCCTCACGACAACCCGGAGGGGAAGGGGGTACTCTAGGCAGCTCACAAATGAGGCAAATGAGGGGCCTGGGGAGGTCACCTGGCTTGCCTGCTGCCACACAGCTGGGAGCAGAACTGGGACCTGAGCCAGGGGTGTGTCCTCCCCGCTGCCCTAGTCACTCAGGACGCCAAGTAAGCAAATGGAAGGCTGCAAGGCCTGGTGGCGGGAACACAGGTCAGAGGGAAACAGAAAGGGGCTCTAGTCCCAGCTCTGATATGACTGCACCAAGTGACCTCAGAAGGCTGGGGCCTCTGCTTCCCCGTTCGCAAAATGAGCAGATTGGACTGGAGGCTTCCACCAGCCTTCTCCTAACCTATGGTCTTCCAGGTGGGAGCAGCCCCAGAGCGCGAGCATGAGCAAGGCAGACCCACGGTCAGGGCCTGCATGCGGAAAAGACCCTGGAACCCCAGACAACACACCGGGGCTGTCGTCTGCCGTGTCGCCTGCCTGAACGCACGTGTGCCCGTTGTGGGGCAGGCGGCATATGATCTCGGCTCCCTTGGCCCCACCGCTCAACTGCCACCCATAGCGGTCAGGGATGAAAGGGTTAATTCAGCATGACTGCCAAGGTCACTGGGGCAGGAGCAGGAGAGGAAAGCTCGCTTTGTGGTGGAGGGACGGACGCTTTGTGGTGGAGGGACGGACGTCCACAGCCCATGGGCCCTGGAGGCCGCCTGATAAGGCGCTAGAGGTGCAGAGCCTGAGCAAGGGCTCCAGTAAAACCTGTGGCTTTGTCCTTCTCTGGGAACCTCTTTCTGCTGGCTAATCATGTGTTCCAGGGGGCCCGCTGTCAATGCCCTGTCTCCCAAGCAGGTGTTTCCTCTGTGGCCCCTCACTAATCCATTCAATGGCCCTGTGTGAACCTCTTTTCAGCTCCCAGAACTTAAGCCAGCTTGCGGGAGAACTGCAAATGAGGTGGGTTTCGGGGTCAGGTCGAGGGAAGACCCCAGGCTAGAGAGCAGGGGGCTGAGCAGGGGAGACACTTAGGGGGAAAGCCAGCAGGAAGATCCTCTGGTTTCGGAAGTGGCTCTGTTTCCAGGAGCCTGCATTGGGAAGGAGCTGGTTTAGAGAGGCCGCTGCTTTCCTTGTGGGGGCCTGGATCTCAAAAGCTGCCCTGTGCGTCTTCCAGCAAATTCTGATTCCCAGTTAAGAGGCTGTCGAATGTCCACTGGTATCAGACACCGGAAAGAGTCTCTACTTCCACTTAATTCCCACCATTGTTCCTAGAGTTCTAGAGCACTGTCCTTGTTTTACAAATGAGGAAATAAAGGCTCAGAGAGCTAATGCCACTTGGGCCCAGTCACAAAGGCAGTCAGGCTTGGAGCCAGGTCCATATGACTCCAAATCCAGGGTTCGGTACCCAGCAGGCCCTCTCAGTTGCTCTACGTGCTGGCTGTAGCACGTTTATAATTTCAGTGGTGGGACAGTCGAAACTTGTCTGCTCTGCTGCGAGATTAGCAAAGTTGGGGCTGTTATGGGGCGGGGGCGGGGGGGGGGCGGGTGCTGAGAAAGACATGCTCCCAGTGGAAGGGAGAAAAAAAAAAAACCAAATTAGTTCTAATCCTTTCTTTTCCTTCTCACTCACCTGAGCTTGAAAGCAACTGGGCTGTTAACAGAACTCTGCTCCAAACACTTTTGCTCATTAAACATTGGCAGATCTTGAAGGTATTTTAAGGGTGAACCTGGAAATGGCTTTCCCACCCTGGAAGCTCTTGATGGGTTAAGCGCTTAACCTAGACCTTGACCTTGGATCCCTGCTGGCCCCTCCCTGAAGTTCGGGAAGGGACTGAGACTGTCAAAGCATAACGGGAAAAAGAAGATCCTATGGAACAACATAAAGCAAGGACTGAAGGGCACATTGTCTGTGCGAAATTACAAACCTCAGTGCCATAGATGAGAGATAAAGAATAAACTGACCCACCCAAAAAAATTTTTACCAAGTGTTAAATTTTCCAAACACACTAAGGTAATGTTTCTTAATAAGTGCTGGCATAGGGCGCCTGGTGGCTCAGTGGGTTAAGCCTCTGCCTTGGATTCAGGTCATGATCCCAGGGTCCTGGGATCGAGTCCCACATCCGGCTCTCTGCTCAGCAAGGAGCCTGCTTCTCCGTCTCTCTGCCTACTTGTGATCTCTGTCTGTCAAATAAATAAATAAAATCTTTAAAAAATATAAAAAAAATAAGTACTGGCATAACTGGATTGGAACAAGGTCTGGTTGGAGAAAGGGTTAGATGATTTCTTTAGCCACAGAAAATGCAGTAAGAAATAGAAGTGCATATTTATAAGATCTAAAGAGGGATGCAGACTGGGGCGCCTGGCTGGCTCCGTTGGAAGAGAATGTGACTCTTGGTCTCAGGGTTGTGAGTTTGAGCCCCATGTGGGGTGTAGAAATTGCTTACATGAATAAATAAACTCTAAAAAAAATAAAGAGGGATGAAAACTGTCTCAGATCCAAAGCAACAGGAGGAATTACGACGGAAAAGCTCAACAGATTGAACTACGGAAAAATAAGACATTTTGTACCACGATAGTACCTCCAGGTTTCCTGCCTGTGGTAATTCCCGGGAACCACCGGGAAGAAGTCAGAGGTGGGGTAAGGAGGGCTGCCACGCTACTCTCCTGCTTGAGCAGGCCAGCCTAATTCCCAGAATATTGGGCGGGGGGCCAAGGGACTGGGGTCACCTGTTTTCTTCACTTTCAACTCCCACAAAAGGCATCCTGACCATTTAATTGAGGGGTGACCACACAGGACCAACAGGCCAAGGTCATGACTTCTAGGTCTTGGGGTTTAATTAGCCTCCTGCTACGTCAAAGCTACTCCATGTGCTGAAGAACCAGATAGCACAGAGGGAACCGGTGCAATGCCATCCCTAAAACCTGGCGGAGAAGTCCAAGCAGGTCCCAGTTTGAAACTGGATAATCACTGGGGTTCCCTTGACCAAGGAAGGAAAGGAGGACCTACTGGGGCCAGCTTCTCGTCCCATCGACCTCTGAAAGGTGAACACATCAGCTCACAGGGACTCCAACAGGTGTCATGAACCCCATCTCACTGACCAGAGTTGGACTGGTCAGGGCTATCTATTTCTGGATAAGGTGGTTGAGGGGGCTGCCTCAACCTCCAGTTGGATGTTCTTTCCTAAGTGCCCCAAGGTCCCCAATCCTCAAGTCCTACCGTTAAGCAGGCCCACGGGAAAAGGCAAGGGGAAAACCCTTCCTAATTCTGAACACCCTCGCTCATGAACTTTCATACACCTTTGTGAAGCTTCATAGTTACTCTCCAGTTAGTGCCCCTGGGGAATGGTCCCAGGGACAGCTTCACAATGTAGGAGCAAGGAACACAGAGGGGCTGGATCTCTGCCAGAGGTCAAGCCCTGCTCAGGAGCAGCTCTCCTTAAACACAAATCACCCATAGGAAGGAAGGTGCCAGAAACAGGCTTCTTCTTTTTTTAGATTTATTATTTTAGATGGAGAGCGACATGCGGAATCCTCACTGAGTGCAGAGTCAGATGTGGGGCTCGATCCCATGCCCCCGAGATCATGACCACAGCCCAAACCTAGAATATGGTACATAAGCAACGGCGCCCCTCAGGGGCCCCAGAAATGGGCACCTAACACCACATGATGCGCGGGGAATAGACATAAGGCAGAACTTACTGTGAAAAACAACGGTTTGCCCAGAGTACGTTGGGAGTTTCTTTCCTAGAATTAATTTTGTGTGTCTAGCACAGTTTCCCCGCAGGCCTTCCCGGAAGCAGGGGGATGCTCCCTGTGACACGAGGGACCTCCCTTCGGTGGAGGAAAGTGGACTTCACAGACCACCTGCGAATTATTGTTGCCACACGTTCTCTCCACACAGTCTCTCCTCTCTCTGCTCCAAATTCTCCCTACTAAAAGTTTTCCTCCATTCACCCAAATAGTTCCTTTTAAAATGTAAACATACACAGAAAATTAATCAAATGAGAAAGACAGACACAGAGGGAAAAAGAATGATACACTTTGTTCTAGGTCCTGCTTCTAAATCTGGCGGGAGGTGTGAAGGGCTGGCAGCCTGCTGGTCCCGGTGTCGGTGGCAGCAGGCGGCCCCTCCTGCCTCAGGGCTGCAGGCCAGCAGCTGCTGCGCTCCCGGGAACTGGAGGGAGAGTGGGTGGCGAGTGGGAGCGGAGGGAGAGCTGCGCTGCCCCGCTGGGGTGGGAGCCGGGAGCCTGTGGATGTTCCCCAAACCACAGCCAGGCCTCATGCTAACGTGGATGACATCGGCAAGCAGCTCCCCAACCCTCCCCACCCCCTCCTGCCATGACTTTCCAGCTGTAATTCTGGGTCTCAGTCCCACTCGGGTCCCTGCATTTGGTGGGTTCTTGGAATCGAACTCGTCTGTCACCAAAGCTGTCATTTCGGCCAACAGCCCACCCTACCCTGATTTTCCCTTTTGCTGTCCAGGTTCAACATCTCAAAGTTATCTATGCATTTCGCCCATCCACACGGGTCCAGGGAGATCTTCCTATTCGCCCATCGCCACATCCCTCTTCCTTCCCACTCTTGCCATCCCCCACGTCCATTCACTGCAGCAGGTCCGGGTCTCACTCCTGCAATCCACCCTGCCTCCATCCCACTGGCACACAGGACCTTTCCAAAGCACTGCTCGGATCCCTGTTGAAAAGACTTTCAAAGACTTTCCCTGCCTACAACAGGATACAGTCTGGTCCAAGCTACTTTGTCAGTTTCATCTCCTCGCTCAACCCAACAGGTTCCCTCTGGCCCAACCAGCCTGGGCTCTTAAAGTTGCACAAAGTTCACAGCACAATCATGCCTACTGCAGGACCACAGCACTCACTACCCCCCTCCCCCACGCTGGGACATCTCTTGCCTCCTCTCCTCTGCGGAGGGGAATGGGGGGGGGGGGATACACAAAAGCTCTCAGGCCCCAAGCAACCTGTTTCCTTGCTGAAGGTCAAAAGTCCATCGACAGATTCCAAAGTTGGTATTCCCACCTCCACTCCCCACACCTAGACGCGATAGGAGTTGCAAACAATCACATGCATTTCCCATAACTCTCTCATCCCTTCCGCAAAGTTAGTCAGCCTGCAAAAGAGCCCATACCGTGAGTCACCCTCCAAGGACAGCACGGAGTAGACTTCAGTAGTGGCCATGGATCTTTGAAAGTGGAGTTAAAAAAGGAGAGGGAAAGTAACTGAAGCCCTTCCCCCACATCTCCAGTCCCGGCTGCAACCCATCCCCCTACACCTTCCCAGGTGTATAGGGAATATCCCAGCCTTTCAATATGTATTGTGCAATTTCTACATGTTATAAACCCAGCCTGGTGAGGCAGAGTTGGGAGGAGGAGGGATGGAAGGATCTCTCAGGGGAGCCCACCGCCTACTCCTGAAACCCGGAGAGCAGTGGAGAGCACTGTCGATCACTCTCAGAGATGCACTAAGCCACGCCCCCACCACACGTCACCGTCTCAGGAGTGCAGAGCTAGGGAAGCCCACGCAAGCAGGGAGACTGATTGAGGGGAGGGCTGGAAGGAAGTGGGGGGATTTAACTGCTCACATACCTGATCAAACAGGACTTTCCAGTGCTGGTAGAGAGGGAGGCCATGCAGAAGAGGAGGAAGAGGAGAGAGAGAGAAACACACACTTATCACCACGGACTCTCTAGCCCCCCTGATATTCCTGACATAGCTTCCCAGCTGCTGCCCAGACTCAGGAACCCGCCGCAGGACACCAGGGGAACCTGGGAAGAGCTCCCCAAATCAGTCTGCACTAAGCAAAGTGAGGGAACTCAGGTTGGGGAGGGGGGGATGTCCCTCTCTTCGAGACCAGCAGGCGGGAGGAGGGATAAGCTAAGCGGAACACGGGTGATTCTCAGCAATTACTAAATAAAGGTATCCAAATCTATCCAAGGCCTCTAATAACTTCTGCCTAAAGCTCATGTCCACGTCTACTCCCACACCTGGGAACCCACCCTGCTGCAACAGTCTAGACCTGCTGGGGGCCAGAGACCCCCTACTCAGGAAAATTCAGCCCTGAATGAACACTAACCTTTGCCTGCAGTTTGGGAGGAGGGGTCTCCGAAATGCACTGAAATCTAAACAGTCTCTCCAAGGCTGAATCTAAGTGCTGAGTGCACGACCCTGGTGAGTACAGAGCTTGGGAGCCAGAAGCAAGTGAGAGGTTTAACCAAGGGGGCCAACGGGGAGGCAAGAGGTTAAGCGCCCCTGGGGCACATTCACTGGTAGGTTAAGGGTCCTGGCTTCTCCATTTCCCTACCCTGAGAGAAGGCTAGGGCAGGGCAGAGTGTCTCTCCAGTTTTTCACCTCTATATGCGGGTTAACCTCAGGAGGGAGTAGCTTAAGCAATCCCAGTTCCCAGGACTCCCCAGTGCCCGCTCCGCCGATGGCTCCCCGGACCACAGGGAAGGGGACTCCAGCAGCAGATGGCAGGGAAGCCCTCTGGGGCAGCCCCTCCCCATCCTCGCCCGGGGGACCATCGCTGGCATCGACACGGTCTGGGACTCCTGGGCTCTCTCCTGGAAGCAACACTGCTCCCAGCGCTCTTCCCCTCCCTCCTCCCGCCGGGTTCAGGGACCTGGCCGGCTAGAATTTCAATCAGTGTCGCGACAGGGCAGGTGCCGGGAGGGAGCTAATCCGGAAGCGAAGGAGGGGGTCGCCAGACCGGTCAGCGCAGCCGGGTTCCGGGGACTCTGCGGCGCCCGCTCCTTCCCGGGGCTCAGAGAGCCCGCAGGTCGCGAGTGGGAGGGGAGGGGGAGTTACTGCTGTGACGAGGCCGCCTCTGCGGGAAAACGCCGTGTCCCGGGCACTGCACCAGCCGCGGAGAGGGGGCTCCCGCGGCCGACCAGTCTCCGGCGCAGCGGCTGGGCTGCGTCCCGCAGGGAAGCCGCGGAGCCCAAGCGGGGGGTGGCGCGCGCGCGTTTTGGGGAGACCGGTCCCTCCGCCCCCTCCCGCCCGCGGGGACCCGGCCAATCCGGGGCGCTCCCGCGTCACCTTGAAACCTCTAAGTTGCCCCGCGGGGGCGAGACGGGGGCAGCTTCCCCTTAAAGCCCCCCAGAAAGTTTGCCCGGGCGGGGGAGGGGGCACTCACGTCCTCCGGCGCCGCGGGCGGCCGCTCCTCGGCCTCGGGTTCCAGCTCCTCGATGCGCTCCGCCTCGGCGCAGGCGGCCACTGCGGGGCCCGGGCTGGGGTGCTCGCCCATGTCGACGCGGGGTCCAGGGCCAGCGGGCGGCTGTGGGGCTCGTCCCGGGGCGCCGGGCTAACTTTGCGCCGCGCCCGCCGCGCAGCTCCTGGGGCTCTGTGCGCGCCGCGCCGCCTCCGCGCCGGCCCAGCCGCCCGCGCCCGCCCCCATGGCCCCGGCCCCCCGCGCCGCCGCCTCGCCACCCCGGGACGCCCGGGCCCTCGCCGCCAAACTTCTCCGCGCTTGCGGCCCCGCCGGCCTCCGCCTGCGCCCCAGCCCCCACGCCCGGCTCCGAGGCGAGGGCGCCCTTGGGCCGGCCCCGGCCCCGCAGCTCCCCGTGCTCCCTTCCCGCTTCCCGCGGCCCCCGCTCTGCGCCGGAGTCTCCTCCTCCCCGCGGACTACTCGGGGGCGGCGCGCGGGCGGGGGCGGGGCTGCTCCCGGGGACCGCCGTCCCCCGCCCCCGGGCGCCACCACCAGAGCCAAAACGGTCAGAGAAGCGCGGCCCCGGGAGGGGAGGGGGCAGAGCTGCGGCTGGGTTGGCGGGTAAGTGGCCGCACCGCCCGGGGCGGGGAGGGGAGGTCTGTGCTGCCCGTGGCCCCATTACGGCCAGCCTCCATCCCGGGCCCGGGCTGATCTCGGGGTCAGGGTGGGGTGCAATGCCCACTTCCCAAACCCACCGGGTTAATGATCCCTTTGGAGGCCGCAGATACGCGAAGGAGGCAGGGGTGAGGCTTTCCCTAAGTTGGCAACGTCGGGGTTAACTGGGAGTGAATTGAGGGCGGGATGCTGGGAGGACGGGATCCTGACACCCTTCTCTCTCTCTTCGCCTGCCCTCTGTCTCAGATTCTGGGAGGTCCAAATACGCCCAGTAATTCAGGGATGGGAGAACTCAGGAGATAGGGACAGTCAGGACCCCAAATCCTAAATCTTGTCCTCTCTACAAGAGAGTTATGTGACTGTGCCCTGGCTTCATTTGACCAGGTTGACAGAGGCAAGCCCAGAGAGGTGCCCCAAATGGGAGAAGGGAGGTAAAGAAACAAAAGCAAGTAGTACCGAAGTTAGATCAGAGAAAGAGGGGATCTTATTAAAAAAAAAAAAAAAAAAATGGGTGTTGATTCCCTGTGGGAAAGCCTTCCCAGGAGATTGTCTCCCAGAAGCAGAAGCTCTGCTTGCAAATTGGCCCAGTGGTCAGCTAGGACAAATACCCCTTCTCCCAAGAGGGCAGGGGCTCCGTCCTGGTCAGTCAGTCCCCTGCCAGTCCTTCTCCCACCACCCAACAACACCCACCCACTCACTGGTCTGTGCTCCTCTCTCTCCCTGTCAGAAAAGGAGACTTTTCCAACAGTGAAAGTTGCAATTAATGCTCTCATCACCATAGAACAGACACACAACCCAGCCCCAGAATCCAACCTGTGACCATCTCACCCAACAATGACTATTCCCCTTAAACACAGAGGAGGAAATTAACTCCGTTCTAATTAGGTGAGTTTGCTACAGACACCGATTTTCATCTCAGCTTCAAAAAGTGTGATCATTTCAACTATTTTTGTTTCTCACCACCCTCCCCCATTCCTACTCTACTAACAAGTCAAGATCCTGCCAAGATTTCCTTGTAAATAAAACTGTCTGCATAGGGTGTGATTTTGAAAACAGCCTTCAGGGGGACAGAAGAGAGGCCTGCTTCTTTGTGGAAAGACACTGGTCTGGAAGGACAAAAGGAAGCATGGAGCCCTAAGGTCAATGTCAATGCCTCCTCCCCACACTCTGGAATGTCATTTACATGACCTGTGTGGGTGCTGGCTGTGGGAGACTCAGATCTCTGGAACTGGACCAGCTGTCCAGAAAGCCTGGGGTGGGGTAAGGGGAAGAAGGTATCTCTTATCAACAGATTCAACTCTGTCATCCCCCCAGGTAGAACAGACCCCAGCAGGCTCAGTTCTCTGAACATGGACGGCGATCCTATGAGTGCCGTGACAGAGCTTCAGGAATACAGAGATAAAGAGGATCTGAACCCTGCCTTCCAGAAACTGTTCAACTGGAGAAAGTTGCGGAAGTCCAGGGGGGATAGAAACCCAAAGGATGGGGTTCTTGAGGTTCCAAGAAGGCTTCCTAAAGGGTATGTCCCCAGAACCCAGGAAGGTGAGAAACCTGAAGGGAAGGCATTCTAGGGGCATGGGAAGCAGTATGGTATGGCAGGGAGCTGGTAGGAGCACCCCGGCATGGCAGCCCATGAGAGCAGGCTGCTTCATGTGACAAGCCCGTGGGGGCATGTGGGGAGCTCAGTCGGTTAGGCGTCTGGCTCTTGATTGTGGCTCAGGTGTGATCTCAGTGTCATCAGGCCCTGCCCCACGTTGGGCTCCGTGCTGGACTTGGAGCCTGCTTAAGAGTCCCCCTCTCTCTTTCTCTCCTTCTGCCCTTCCCCCACACGAGCACAGGTGCTCTCTCAGTCTCTCTCAGAAATAAATACAAGATGATCCTTCCAGGGGCGCCTGGGTGGCACAGTCGGTTGAGCATCTGACTCTTGGTTTCAGATCAGGTCATGGTCTCAGGGTTTTGGGATCGAGCCTTGCGTGGGGCTCAGCACCCAACACAGCATCTGATTAAGACCCTCCCCCCCCCCCCGGGGCACCAGGGTGACTGAGATGTTTAGGTGTCTGCCTTGGACTCAGGTCATGATCCTGGGGTGCTGGGATCAAGCTCACCATCTGCATCCGGCTCCCTGTTCAGCAGGGAGTCTGCTTCTCTCTCTCTCTCCTCTGCTTGTGTGCTCTCTCTCTAATGAATAAATAAAATCTTAAAAAAAAAGGACCCTCTCTCCCGCACCCACTGTGCTCATGTGCACATGCAGTCTCTCTCCCTATCTCTCCAAGAAAGAAAGGAAGATCCTTTCAGAGGCACCTGGGTGGCACAGTCAGTTGAGTGACCAACTCTTGGTTTCTGCTCAGGTCATGGTCTCAGGGGCCTGGGATCAGCCCCGTGTTGGCCTCTGGGCTCAGCTGGGAGACTGCTTAATATTCTCTCTCTCCCTCTGCCCCTCCCCCCTGCATGCTCACTCTTGCGCACGCACCCTCTCTCTCTCAAATAAATCTTCCAAAAAAAAAAAAAAAAATCCTTCAGCTGTAATATGAAGATAGACAGGAGGAGGCGGGCTTGAGCATAGGAAGATGGGAGATGCCATCCAAGGAAGAGGTCACGAGCACAGCCGCAATTAGAGGAGAGGGAGGATCCAAGAAGTCTCCAGGAAGACGTCTTGTTTCTCTGTCTGCCCTAGGAACATTTCACCCGCAATGAAAGTATCCTGGGAAAGAATTCCACACCATTAACCAAAGCTTCCATTCCGGAGCGGCTCCCCTTTCCCTGGCCCTCGCTGGAAGGAGGATGGCCATCTGACCTTGGAGATGAGCTGTAACACCCAGCCTCCTCCGTGAACCTCCGTTAGCCTCCCCTGTAGCCTCCACCTCTCCAGCCAGTCTGTTTCACCCCTGGGGCCCAGGCAGTCTGCTCAGGACACCCCACTCCCCAGCAGCCAGTGGGACCCCTTAGAGGGATGGGAGTGGCCAGGCTGTCTGACAGCTTTTGGGCCACCCAAGACGGGGATGATCTGAGGACTGGTGCAGTCAGTGTCTGGGGACAGAGGAGGGAATGGGCGTTGGTGCCTGCCCACTTTCACTGAGCGGCTGCTGTGGGGCAGGCATTTGTTAGATGACTGCCTCCGGGCCCTGCTCTCAGAGAACCCTAGGTCTGCTGGGAGGTGACAGCAAACCAGGGCTGACTTGCTTTGATTGATACCCTACCCTTCATTTTGTCAGTGCTCCACACCTGTGACCTCTCTTATGGTTCCTAACCGTGTCTTGTTAGTTGGCTGCAGGACAGGATGAGTCTGGCGAAGAGCGGTTCAGAGATGAGCCTCGAAAGATGGGGGAGCTTTAGGGGCGCCTGGGTGGCTCAGTGGGTTAAAGCCTCTGCCTTCGGCTCAAGTCATGATTTCAGGGTCCTGGGATTGAGCCCCACATCAGGTTCTCCGCTTGGCAGGGAGCCTGCTTCCTCCTCTCTCTCTCTCTCTCTCTCTGCCTGTCTGCCTGCTTGTGACCTCTGTCTGTCAAATAAATAAATAAAATCTTAAAAAAAAAAGATGGGGGAGCTTTAGGGGAGACCGTGTGGAAGGGCTTCTGGGTGGAGGAAAACCACCGCAGCAAAGGCACAGAGGTAGGAAAGCCATTGACAGCGTTGAGAACAGCTCCAAGGGTGAGCGCCAAGTGGCCAGGTGGTGAGAACCAAGTCTTGAAAGTCCTTGAGTGCCAGGCTGAGGAGGTGGGACCTCGCTCAGCAGGCGATGGGAGAAGCAGGGATGGCTCCTGACTGGAGCAGCGTTTTAGGAAGATCAAGTTGGCAGCAGCTCAAGGGTGCAATTCACCAACGTGCTGCAAGAATCTGTTATTTGCCAGACCCTGGCCGAGGTGCTGAGAACACAAAGGGAGGAAGACCCAGGCCCTGGCCTCTCAGGAGAAAATCAGATAATCTTCTGATGACAGCTCGGGGAGAAAAGGAAGGAGGGATGAGGAAGAGCTGTTTGGGGGCTGAGTCTCTGAAGTGGACCCACTCAGAGAGGGCAGAGTGGGTTTTAAGGATCTGATGCGCTGAACCTGGAGGCTAGAACACTGGGTTGCCAGTGGTGATCCAGGAAAGCCAGGGGGAGCCACTGGGAGGGGGAAGCAGGGTGAGGGGAGCCAAGGAGTTTGTGGACCACATGAGCTAATGAGAAGCCAGGGAAGGAACATTAAGGGCTGTAATTACCGCCCAAAGCAAATGGCTTATGTAGAGCAGGGGGGTGAAGAGAGGGTGTGATTTTCTCCAGAACTTCTCTGGCCTGGGCCTCTTCTGCGACAGCAGTTTCCCATTCTCAGGTCTCCCTCAATCGGGCACGAGCCCCTCAAGGCCCTTTCTCTCCCTAAAGCAAACCCAAGCTGACCCTTACCCGGCCCGTCTCATGACTTGGCGCTCCGATCTTCTGAGAAACCAGCAAACAGCCCCGAGCGGCCGCCCAGCGCCTGCCTGAGATGAAGACATGAGTTATTTTTGACTGAGATCCAAGCCCCAGCCCTGAATTCTTTTGTCTTCCAGGAATCCCCCAGTCATGTTTGAAGCCTGCAAGTCCGAACAGCAGACGCCGCTCAGGGAGGAGACCGCCACTTGGAACCCAACCACCCTCCGTTCTAGCTCCCACATTCTTCCATTATTGCCCGCTGTCTTGGAGATCAAACAGCACAAGGCACAGCGCAGCTTTGCTTTCGTCTCTTCCTTTCTCACTCCCTCCGGGGCCCCCAATTTGCCGAGACACTTAAATCATTGCGGAAGGATGTCTAGGTTCACAGACACCAAGCTCTTTCAAAGAGAGGCGTGGGCTCCCAAAAGCAAAGCTCGGAAGGGCACAGAGGAGGCTCTCCCAGCTCCAAAATGTAGCCAGCCACACATTCAGGGCAACTGGCCGCCGCTCTTCCGGCTCTTGGCTTCCTTCTCTGTCATCTCCTTGGGGCGTGGCTGGTCCCCAGGGTGCCACTCCTGGACTCTCTCTGGGCCTCTGACACTCTGTGGGACCTTTGGTTTATGCGAGAGGTAGGTCCCATCTCCTTGTTGGATGGCATGCCCCTCTCTGAGGCACGTCCCTCCTTCCCAAAGCCTTTCCTTAACCCTCCGGCCCAAAGGGACCACTCCTCCCTCCAGCCAAGTTTTATCCTCTTTCTCCAAGAGTGTCTGTTCCTTGAAGGAGAGGCTCTTATGGCCCGTTCAGTTTTGCATCCATCACAATATGCAACATTGCGCACTGTAGGAGCCGAACAAATGTCTGTTTAGTGAAAAACAGAGCATGTCTGTTGAGAGGACATGAAGTCTAATTACAGAGTTATTACTCTCAGCCCCCAACAAGCAAGGAGTCTGATGTTATGGAGAAAAGATCCTTCTGCATAATAAAGATACAATCCTATGCCTGCTGCCTTTATGTCAAAGAGCTTCTCGGTCTGTCATTCTTTTATTTTTTAAGATTTTATTTATTTATTTGATAGAGACACAGCGAGAGAGGGAACACAAGCAGGGGAAGTGGGAGAGGGAGAAGCAGGCTTCCTGCTCAGCAGGGAGCCCCATGCGGGGCTCCATCCCAGGACTCCGGGATCATGACCTGAGTCGAAGGCAGATGCTTAACTGACTGAGCCACCCGGGTGCCCCTAAGTCTGTCATTCCATTTCGTCCCCCCAAAGCTGGCTTTTTTGAGGTAAGCAGAATGGGTACAACTGCCTCCATTTTACAAACGGGGACACAAAAACCCCTGGGTCAGAGGAGGTCTGGGTCTCCGTTCCTCTCACCAAATTTATTTCAAGAGTGAAAGGGAGGTGGGGGAAGCCGACATGGTGAGTGTCCTTGGCCCCAACTACTGATCCTCCCCCAGGGCAGCCAGGCAGGGCTCAACCAGGGTGCCCAAGCACGGCTTGCCCCCTTGTTGTCACAGGCCAGTATGCATGGTCGGGGGGTGGGGGGTGGGGGGGCTTCGGCTTTAGGGAAAAAACCATCGGTCTGTTTCTCTGCTTTGTTTCTCTTAAGCTGCCTTGCCAGGAGGAGGGGGACAGTTTTGCCTTCATTCGCCTCAGCACAGTGCCGGCCTCCCATGAGGGTGTCCAGTCAGCTGTGCGGACAGAACCCGGCCCCGAGGCCCAGGATCGGCCTTCCCACGAAGGGTACACTCCAGGAGGGCAATGGTTCTATTCACTTACAGCCGTGGCTGTGACTCCTAGAACAATTCCTGGCACCTAGAAAGCTCTCCGAAAGTGTTGCTCAAGGAATAAGCCTGCCCCATTGCTACTTCTCCAGGCCGAAGGCAGGCATCCCAAAGGTCAGAATTCCTGGGAAGTCTGCCCAGCCTCTGGCCTCAGAGGGCTCTCTGGGCCTCCTCTGGGAAGGAGCGTCGTTAATCCCACACCTACTCCGGTGAGGGGCTGCAGTGAAGAATGCCTAGGGCTCATGAAGCAAGCTTTCTTTTTCTTTTTTTAATATTTTATTTATTTATTTGACAGAAAGAGAGGTCACAAGTAGGCAGAGAGGCAGGCAGAGAGAGAGGGAGAAACAGGTTCCCCACTGAGCAGAGAGCCCGATGCGGGGCTCGATCCCAGGACTCTGAGATCATGACCTGAGCCGAAGGCAGAGGCTTAAACCACTGAGCCACCCAGGCGCCCCATGAAGCAAGCTTTCTGATGATGGGGACACGGCAGCAGCCACAGCCGCCACCGCCTGGGAACGGCGGGCAGGGGAGTGAGACGGTGGGCACTCGGATCTGTTTCTTCTATCTCTCAGCCGCGGCCCAAGTGAGGCGGTGTGAGAACTTCTCCGCACACATTGTAAATACCATCTGTCACTGTGCCTGCCCAGACGCAGCCTTCCTCGCTGGAAGGAAAGTGTTCTTTATTATTTATGCAAAATGCACCCTACTTAGGTGCTGTGCCACCAGGAGAGGGAAAGAAAAGCCCAGAAGAGTCGAGGACTCCAGGGACCTGCCCCTTAGAGAGCAGCTGGTCAGGAGGGCTTGGCCATCTCAACTCTTCCGGGGATTCAGAGGCATGCATTTGCTTCCTTCCTCTGCCATCAGCTTGCTGTGTGACATTGACCAAACACCTCAACCCCGTGGGCCTCCATTGTCTCATCCATGAGCGTGGACGTCAGACTATATGGACTGTGACCTCTCCCCGAGCCCTGAAATACAGCTGTGTCCCTTGGACCCTTCTCCCTCCTGCTGCTTGCCCAGAAGCCCGGTCACTTCCCATCACCCCTTCCGCCCAAGCTGGATGGGGGGAATACAGATCAGGATGGGATTCCTTAGTGCTTGCGAGCAGGCTCACGAGCCAGCAAACCTGGGTTCTGGTCCAAGCCCTGTCACTCTTTAGCCATGCAACCCTGGGGACTAAGAGATTGCAGCAGAAGAATCCATCTCAAAACCCCACGATCTCTGACTTTGCGTTCCCAAACAGCACCTATAAACATCTTTGCAGACTGAGGCTCCGGACACGGAGATGAATGAGACCTAGTTTCTGCCCACTGTGAGCTCTAGGACAGGGGGAGATGACACGCTAGAGAATCCTTCCGGCACGATGCTGTTGGTGCTGAGTAGACATGTATGTCGAGCATGGGGTGGCAGAAAGGGGGTCCGAGGAGATGATGCTGGAGCTGGATCTTAGAAGACCAAGTAGGAGTTTGCCAGGTGGAGGAGGGCTTGATGCGTTCAAGACAGAGGGAACTGCATGTACTAAGGCAGGAAGATGTAAAGCTGCATAGAAACTGCCTATTCGTTGTTAGGTGATGGGGACATTCTGGGAGGCTTTGCTCTGACTGCTTTCTCTCCCACCCTGTTGCGACAATCCAGTACCCTCCAGGTGGAGGTAAGGAGGTCTTATGAATGATGGCTCAGCCTGGTCTCCCAGTCCATCTGTTCTCTGAACTAGAAGCAGTGAAGCAGGCTGGAAATAGGGGGATGGCCCAAGGGGGCCCCAAGGTGACCCACAAATTTTCCAGCCTCGCACACCAGCAGGCTGGGTCAGAAGAGGAACGTGGCTCTGTGCAAAATGGGGCCCGGCGGCTGGCAGTCAGGGTTGCTGGCCATCCTCCCGTGTGTGGCCAGAGCACGTGATCTGTCCTACAGCTGTGGCAGCCTGTTGTGGCTCCTTGGGGAGCTGTCCAAGTCCTCTGTGGAGAGATGGAGTTAACCTGTCCCTTCTCCGTGAAGGACGTCCTGCAACGGAAGTGCACTCAATCTGGTTGCTGCCGCTTGTGGTCTGCAGCTCACATGCCTGTGCCGTAGACTCCGAAATACGTAAGCACAGCACAGAAGAAAATGCATGCCTCCCAGACATCCATTCGCTATGAGCAGCCTCCTAGTCTGTGAACCGTGGGGTTAACCAGGCTCGGGGATAGCCTGTGAAGCATCATAAGCATTCTGCTGGCTTGGCTTGCTGCAACAATTTATATCCAAGAGAAAGGGGCTGCAAGTCAGGGAAATACCAGAACCACTGAAGGAACGGACACATTTGCCAGATGGTTCCTGAGGCACAATTGTATTTGCAGAGGGACGGTCTGCAGAGGGAGGTCCTTTTCTCGGAGAGCAAAGGCGCCGGCTGATGGCTCATTCATTATCCTGAGGCTCGTTGGGAGGAGGGTGCTGGCTTAAAGCACACCCACGCTTGTCCTCTCCCCAGAACCTCACAGCTGTGATTGCCTGAGGTTGAAGTGGCTTTCGGGATTGGTCTTCTCCAAGCACTCCTAACTGTGTTTCTTTAGACACCTGCCACCTGTATCTTCTTTCCCAGCTGAAGCCCGCTAGTTCATTTTCCCAGCTGCCAGCTGTCATTCTCTCTCCTTAATGTATCTGACTGCATTTAGTCAATTACACAGCTTGGGCTCTTATGATGTGGGTTCAGTGGTGCTGCCAGAGCTGAACTCTGAGGCCATAGAGACAAGGCTGGGGGAACGGTTAAGTGGGTTTGAAAATATGAAGAATGGTGAAGGGCATCTTAAATTATTTGCTACGTTAGCACAGAATTTTCAAGAACTCCTTGCTTTTGCTCGATCATGCGTGTGCCTGCCTGTGCCTTCCTCTTCCATGTAACTACTGATTGTAACCTCTGGAGATCATCTCTGTCTTGGTTTTGCTAAACATTCCAGGTGGGCTGGTGGTCATGGTCTGAGTCAGGCAGATACCCCCCAAAGCCTGGGTCACGGGACAGATGGGGTAAGGGTGAGTGGGCAGTCACCACAAAGGATCAGTCCTGCAGAGCCCTGGCGGGGGCGGGGGGTGTGTTTCTATCGCTGGTGGTCAGAGGGCTCCTCCCTGCAGAAGGGCAGCATCCCATCAGCGGGCAGCAGGTGGTGAGAGTGTCCACATGTTAGGGGACCTGTGATCGTGGGTCTGTTGGTCATAATGTCTGTGTTACGTCACGACCTCCATAAGGACAGGAGATCTTTGTAATTGCCACACTTTCTCTGTCCTCTAGTAAAGTGCTGCCAGCCTAGCATCTCGGCGGGCTGGTGGAAAACTGACATACTTATTCACAGACCTCCATCTGCATCTGGCAGGATAATCTTTACCAAGTTAGTTCAACAGGGCTCATTGTTTTGGATTTAAACGAGGCTAAAATGACACATCTTGCTAGGATGTAGATAAAAAGGATGGGGCAGTGCCTGGCACAGAGGAGCTCTCAGTGAGCAAGCGTCATCTCTCCTTCCCTTTCCCCACTGGGTACTCAATACATGGTGTTGAATCAATGAATAAATTATTTCAGAGATGAATACACTTTGGCATCTTTCTTGGATACATTCACATTCCAAAAAGCCCATATATCGCAGTTGTTTAAAAAAAAAAAAATCCAACACCCAGTAACCAAATTTGGTTTGCAGTTTACAGCCGGAGGCAGCCACCCCTGTAGGGGGTGAACAGCTGTAGATATACCTCTGTTTCTTTTTAAAAGGAAAATACAACGAAACTACCTTGGGAAACAAGGCCACAGGACTTTGTGTTTGACCTCTTTCATCTCTCCCTTTGACACAAGAGGCACACAGTTGGTGCCTAATAAATGCACACCAAAGGTTTGGTCTACTGAGAGGCCTCCCAGTTGCAACTCTGACTGGAACAACGTGAAGTCCTGGAGCCACAGTGTCCTCTAGTGGGGAAGACCGTCATAACACCCCACAGAGCTGACCCAGACACACAAAGCCCCAGGTTCCCTAAAGTGCAGGGGATCGGCCCCATCGTGCAACCACCAGGACAGGCTTCCAGGCTGGCTTCATGACTCAGAAATAACGAACAACACATTCTCCAGGGAATGCTCTCATGAATGCATTACTTAGAGACAGCCGCTGCAGCCACCTTTGTTCCTTAAAATTCATTAGGCATCAATTAATGGGGTCTAGGCAATGATTCTAGGCTGCTAACATCACAAAAAGAAACCAGACATTTGCTGCCTCCGATGAAAGTATGTAGCATCAGGTTTGACGTATTTTTTAAAGTAATCTCTAGGGGCGCCTAGGGTGACTCAGCTGGTTAAGTGTCTGCCTTTGGGCTCAGGTCATGATCTTGGGGTCCTGGGATCCAGCCCCACATCAGGCTCCCTGCTCAGCAGGAAGTCTGCCTCTCCCTCTCTTTCTCACCCTCCCCCCAGTTGTGCACGGTCTCTCTCTCAAATAAAATAGTTTTTTTTTAACTGTATGATTTGGGATTTAAAAAAGAAGATTTTATTTACTCATTTAACACAGAGAGAGAGAAAGCACAAAAAGGGGGAGCAGCAGAGGGAGAGGGAGAAGCAGGCTCAGGGAGCCCCACGCAGGGCTGGATCCCAGGAGCCTGCTGATGTGGGGCTTGATCCCAGGACCCTGGGACCATGACCCAAACCAAAGGCAGATGCTTCATTGACTGAGCCACCCAGGTGCCCCTCAAATAAATAAAATCTTAAAAAAAAAAGTAATCTCTACACCCAACGTGTTATTCAAACTCATAACCCCAAGGTCAAGAGTTGCGTGCTCCACCAACTGAGCCAGTCAGGTCTACCAATCTATGATATATTTTTTGCCACAGAATTGAACCTGAGCCAGGACATCAGGGTGGCTCAGTCAGTAAAGCGTGTGACTCTTGATTTCCGCTCACATCATGGTCTCAGGGTTGTGAGATTGTGAGATGGAGCCCAGGGTCAGACTCTGCTCAGCGGGGACTCTGCTTAAGGTTGTCTCTCTCCCTCTCCTTTTGCCCCTCCCCCCCAGCTGGCGTGTGCTCTCTCTCTAAGAACAACAAAAGAAAAAAAGAATTGAACCTGACCCTGATCAAGTCTCTAGCTCTAACCACTAATTTACAGGAAACAAATAGGCAGTTAACAGATTAATAAATCTACAGAGGAGTATGTTGAACGGCACCACGGGGAATGTGATCAGAAAAACCCAGACTGTGGAAGACTCTGCAGGAAAAATGACCTGCTTTCTTCAGCAATAAATCACAGAGAGGAGAGGAAAGAGATGAACCTTTTTTGAGATCTTGATTTAAACAAAGTGAAGGGGGTAAAAAACGCTTATTCGGACGATTTGGGAAACCTGAACACCGTATAGTTGATCTTAAGAAATTGTTCATTGTTGAGGTGCCTGGGTGGCTCAGTCATTAAGTGTCTGCCTTCACCCTGGGATCAAGCCCCGAGTAGGGCTCCCTGCTCGGCAGGAAGCTTGCTTCTCCCACTCCCCCAGCTTGAGTTCCCTCTCTTGGTGGCTCTCTCTCTGTCAAATAAATAAACAAAATCCTAAAAAAGAAATTGTTCATATTTAAAGATTTTATTTATTTATTTGACAGAGAGAGAGGGAAAGGGCACAAACAGCAGGAGCAGCAGGCAGAGGGAGAAGCAGGCTCCCTGCTGAGCAAGAAGCCTGATGCGGTGGCGCCTGGGGGGCTCAGTGGGTTAAGCCTCTGCCTTCGGCCCAGATCATGATCCCAGGGTCCTGGGATCGAGCCCCACATCGGACTCTCTGCTCAGGGGGGAGCCTGCTTCCCTTCCTCTCTCTCTGCCTGCCTCTCTGCCTACTTGTGATCAGTCTTTCAAATAAATAAATAAAATTTTTAACAAAAAAAAAAAAAAAGAAGAAGAAGCCTGATGTGGGGCTCAATCCCAGGACCCTGGGATCATGACCTGAGCTGAAGGCCGAGGCTTAACTGACTGAGTCACCCAGGCATCCCCGTTCATTGTTTTGAAAGTGTGAAGATAGTATCGCAGTCGCTTTTTTTTTTTTTTATAGAGATTCCCTATATTTTAGAGGTACACACTGAAATGTTTTCAGATGAAATGATGTGCTGTCTGGGATCTGTTGAAAATCATCTTGGAGTGGGTGGGGGGAGAACGGATGAGACAAGGCTGTGGCCATGTTGTGTGCTAAAAGCTCGGTGAGGAGAACCTGAGGGTTCACCACACTGTTTGCTTTCCTTTTGTTTATATTTGAAAATTTTTATAACTGAATGTAAAAAAAAAAAATCCCCACTAGAAAACATTTCAACCTTGAGTCTCCTGAGTCCACAGATGACTCCTTGAAGAGCTTTATTCGTCTGCCTCTGAGAAAACAGGACCCCCTTGTTTGACAACTTCTGTGTGTGTTAGAGATTGCTTTCACCCGGCATGTCTGAGTACTACAGTCCAAATCAGATGAAGGACGATGCTTTCTAGATGCACTTCTGTTCTTTTATTTACTCCTGGGCGATTGAGTAGGCAGAGGCCAAGGACCTGCGGAGGCTTCAACCAATGCTCTGACTCGGGGGAGCCACGTGCTCCCACGCTCTCTGCAATCTCCGAATGATCTAGGCGACCCTCTCCTTCGCAGTAACTTCTGACCCAAGCCTTTCCAGCAACGGCTCCGGACATCAGAGCATCAGCGAGTACCAGTGGACCCAGCACCTCCTGCCTCCTTGCTAAGCCTCACCCTCTCCTCTGCCATAAGCTTACATAAACACAGCTGTATCAGCAACCCGCCAGCTGCCAACTCTCCTAGAAGATATTCGGCACTTTTCCTATTCGGGCTAAAAATAAGTCCCAGGCTCTCAGGGGTATCCGCAGGTGGTGTGCTCGCTCTGCCTGGCCGGAGTTCTCCTAGGTGGTTGTAACTCAGAAACAGGGAATTGCTTCTACCAAGTCTGGGGTAGAAGCTCTGCCCCTTCTTTGGGGAAACAGTCACAAGCGTTATCAAAGTTGGAAGGAGCTTAAGACCTGTCCCTTCAGGCTGTTGCTAGCTGGGTGCTCACCTCAATCAATGGCGTCTGACAGAGGGCACGGGTTCAAGGCCCAGTCCTGCTACCTTCGCTGGTCTGAGACTGGTGATTCAAACTCCTTTAGCGGCGGTTCTGTTCTATTTATAATGGGGACGATGCCTCTTGGTTCTGAGAATTAAGTGATATAGGAAAAGGACTCTGGAAAATAGCTCCCATAATATGTGCTAATTCTCCTGCCTTTTTTATTAAACTCTCCCTTGACCCCGGGTGTCAACAGGCTCTCATTTATTCACTTAAAAAAGTCTCATTCACCTCATTCACTTTACAGATATCTGAGTGTTTGCTATGTGTCAGGTGCTACAGTGCTAGGAGCTGAGAGCAAAGCAGTGAACAAAACAGAGAAAAATTCTGCCCTCTCAGAGCTAACCGTGGGGAGAGTAACAACTAGCAAAATTAATTAGGTGAAAGAGTACAGTACGTAAGATCATGTAAGCGCTATAGAGAAGAGTAAAGCTAAGAAAGATTCAGGAAATGCCTATGTGAGCAGACAATGAAGTTTTTAAAATGGGGTGGAAGGGAAGATCTTACTGAGGTGAGATTTGAGTAAGACCCTGAAGGAAGTGAGGGAAAATGTATGTGGCTGTATGGAAGATAAGCCTTTATGGCAGAGTTAAAAGCAAGTGCAAAAACCCTGGGGTAGAAGCATGGCTCAATATTTCAGAGCAGGGGCGCCTGGGTGGCTCAGTGGGTTAAAACCTCTGCCTTCGGCTCAGGTCATGGTCCCGGGGTCCTGGGATCGAGCCCCACATCGGGCTCTCTGCTTGGCAAGGAGCCTGCTTCCTCCTCTCTCTCTATGCCTGCCTCTCTCCCTACTTGTGATCTATCTGTCAAATAAATAAATAAAATCTTTAAAAAAAAAAAATTTCAGAGCAGACGGAGAGGAGTAAGGGAAGGAGATAAAGTCAGAGAGGTAATGGATGAAGTCAGATTAAGTCATGTAGGACCTTGTCAGTCATTTTCTATATATTTTTAAAAAGATTTTATTTATTTGGCAGAGAGACACAGCGAGAGAGGGAACACAAGGAAGGGAAGTGGGGGAGGGAGAAGCAGGCTTCCCGCTGAGCAGGGAGACTGATGCACGGCTCGATCCCAGGACCCTGGGATCATGACCTGAGCCGAAGGCAGACGCTTAATGACTGAGCCCCCTAAGCACCCTTTGTCAGTCATTTTTAAAACTATGACTTTTTATCTGATTAAGATGGGAAGCCACCAGGAAGTTTTGAGCCAAGGGGTAGCATGTTACATTTTAACATGTTGACAAAAGCCTGAACACAGGCAAATGATAGAAGCATGGACACTTTAAAGATATAAAAATGACCAAAATTGAATGTGTAGAGATTAAAAAATCCCAGGCATGTCTAGATGAGTAATACACTGGGTAAGATTAACAGAAGGAAAAGATTCATGAACTTGAAGACGCAGTAATCGGAGTTACTAAAATAAGATACAGAGAGAGAAAAAGACTAAAAACTTAATGGAGTATCAGTGAGCAGGGGGACAACATCAAACACCCTAATATGTTTATGCTGTCATGTGTTGGAAGTCCCAGGAAAAGCAGGGAGTAGAAAAAAATATTTGAAGGAATAACGGTGAAAAAATTTCTAGATTTGATGGAAGCTGTAAATGCACAAACACAAGAACCTCAGTGAGCCCCAAGTGCAAGAAATGTGAAGAAAATACACACAAGAACTTCCTAATCAAGTTGATTAAAACCAGTGATAAAGAGAAAAATCATAAAAGCAGCCTGGGGGAAAGGACACATTACGCACATGGAAACAAAGGTAAGATGACAGCATATTTATCGCCACGCACAATGCAAGCCAGAAGGCAGTGGAACGACATCTTTAAAATGCTGAGAGAAAAACACTGTGACCCTGGAATTCTTTACCCAGTGGAAATGTCTTTTAAAAATGAAGGGGAAATAAAGACTTTTCAGACATACAAAAGCTGAAAGAATTCACCACAAGCAGACCTGCACTATAGGATATGTTAAAAAGAAGACCTTCAAGCAGAAGGAAAATGATATCAAATGGAAATCTGGCTCTATACAGAGTTACAAAGAACACCAGAAAAAAAATAGATGGGTACTTACGTATGTGTATTTTTAAAATTAAATGTCTTTAAAAAGGGCACCTGGCTGGCTCAGTCCGTAGAGCATGAGACTCTTGGTCTTGGGGTTGGTCAGGTCCTACACTGGGTGTAGAGATTACTTAAAAATCAAGTATTTTTAAAAAATAAAGTAAATATCTTTAAGAGATAATTAGGTTTTTATTTTTTTATTTTTTTTTAAGATTTTATTTATTTATTTGACAGACAGAGATCACAAGTAGGCAGAGAGGCAGGCAGAGAGAGAGAGAGGGAAGCAGGCTCCCTGCTGAGCAGAGAGCCCGATGCGGGGCTCGATTCCAGGACCCTGGGATCATGACCTGAGCTGAAGGCAGAGGCTTTAACCCACTGAGCCACTCAGGCGCCTGATAATCAATTTCTTAAAGCAAAAACAGTAACACTGAATCTTAACATACGAGAAAATAAAATATGTGACAACAGTAGCCCTAAGCCGGGGACTGGAGTATTGGGCGCCTGGGTGGCTCAGTGGGTTAAGCCGCTGCCTTCAGCTCGGGTCATGATCTCGGGGTCCTGGGATCGAGCCCCACATCAGGCTCTCTGCTCAGCAGGGAGCCTGCTTCCCTCTCTCTCTCTCTCTCTGCCTGCCTCTCTGCCTACTTGTGATCTCTCTCTGTCAAATAAATAAATAAATAAAAATCTTTAAAGTATTGAAGTATAATTAACATAAGTGTTCCATTAATTTCAGGTGTACAACATAATGATTCAACAATTCTGTGCCTTACTCAGTGCTCCCCATGGTAAGTACAGTCATCATCTGTCACCACATGACATTTTTACGATCTCACTGGCCATATTCCCTATGCTGTATTTATCATCACTGCAACTTCTCTATTTTATACCTGGAAGTTTGTACTTCTTAATCCCCTTTATCCATCTCGTCCACAAGATTTTAACCGAGTATGTAAAGTGGTGTAATATCACTTGAAGGTAGTTAGAGATAAGCTAAAGGTATATACTGTAAACCCTAAAGCAAGCACTAAAATAAAGAATGTTGCTAAACTGGATAAAGAAAAAATTCACAATCTAACTATATGCTATCTACAAGAAACTTACTTTAAATAAAAGATAGGTTAGGGGCGCCTGGGTGGCTCAGCGGGTTAAAGCCTCTGCCTTCAGCTCAGGTCATGATCCCAGGGTCCTGGGATCGAGCCCCGCATCAGGCTCTCTGCTTAGCGCAGAACCTGCTTCCTCCTCTCTCTCTCTCTGCCTGCCTCTCTGCCTACTTGTAATCTCTATCTGTCAAATAAATAAATCTTTTAAAAAAAAGATAGGTTAAAAGTAAATACTGATTCTGCACAACTTTGTCCAGATAACTGAAGAGGAGGGAACACTTTTCAACTAATTCTATGAGGCCAGCATTAATCAGACACCAAAACCAAAAAAAGACATTTCAAGAGAAGGAAAAAAAAATATCCATTATAAACATAGATTCAAGTCTTCTTACAATTTTGGCAAATCAACCGTAACATATACGTAAAGGACAATACAACATGACCAAATGGAGTTAATCCTAGGAATACAAAGTTGGTTTAATATTTGAAAATCAATGCAATTTACCACAGTAACAGACCTCCCTCCCCCAAAACAAAACAAAACAAAACAAAAAAACCCAAACAACAACACAATGATAATCTCAATGCATAAAATCATCTGACACAATTCAACATCTATTTGTGATACTAACTCTTGGGAGGTTTCTGTGTTGAGAACAGACTGAAGATGAGGAAAGGAAGACACAGGCAGACAATTAGAAGCCTTATTACAACAGTCCCAGCAGAGAAAGACCAGGGTGATAACCTACTCACAGAGGTGGTGAGAGGTGGTCAGACTCTGGTTATTCTAAAGGTAGTCCACACCGATTTGCTAATGGAATAGGTAGGGAGTAAGAGAAAGAAAGAAGCCAAGAAGAATACTCTGAGATTTTTGTTAGGATCAACTGGAAGGATAAAGTTGCAGTGAATAGTGATGGGGAAGATGGTGGGATTTGGTAGTTTTGACGGGACAAATCAAAAGTTCTATTTAAGACGTGGTAAGTTTGAGAATTGTGTTCAAAATCCACATTAAGATGTCAATTAGGCAATAGACATGTAAATCTAGAGACAGAGAGATATCACATATGGGCTCCAAATTTGGGAGACTTCAACATATAATTGGTGTTTAAATTCAGGAGCACAGATGAAATCACCCAAAATAGGGGGGAAAATGTCAATGTCTGTGGTCCTTTATTTTTTAAAGATTTTATTTATTTATTTGAGAGAGACAGAAGAGAGGACACAAGCCGGGGAAGAGGCAGAGAGAGAGGGGGGAAAAAAAAAGAGGGGAAAAACCCCAGGACCCTGGGATCATGACCTGAGCTGAAGGCAGAAGCTCAACCAACTGACTCACCCAGGCACCCCAGCCTGTGACCCTTTTATTAAAAGATCTGATAAAGGAGGAAAATCCAGTAAAGGAGATTTGAGAAGAGTGGTCAGTGAGGCAGAAAGAAGGAGTGCCTGGGTGGCTCAGTAGTTAAGCATCTGCCTTCAGCTCAGGTCATGATCCTAGGGTCCTGGGATCAAGCCCTGCTCCCTGCTCGGTGGGAAGCCCACTTCTCCCTCTCCCACTCCCCCTGCTCTTGTTCCCTCTCTTGCTGTGTCTCCCTCTGCCAAATAAATAAATAAAATGTTTTTTTTAAAAAGGAGGCAGAAAGAAAACCAGGAAAAGTGTGGAAGCCAAGAAAACAGAGTATTTCAAGAAGGAAGAAAATGTTGTATGAAATGCTGCTGATGAGTATCAGATGATGGCTGAGAACGGGCCATTGAACTGGCAATGCGGAGGTCACTGGAAGTCTTGACAAGGGCAACTTCAGCACAGTAGCGCAGGCAAAAAACCTGATCAGAGTGGGTTCAAGACAAAACAGGAAACCGATCCTTCACAAGATATTTCAAAAAATAATACAGGAGGGAACACTTCCTGAATTATTCTATGAGGCCCATATTACTCTGATACTAAAACCAGACAAAGACATCATAAGAAAACTACTCATCAATAATGCTTGATGCCATAGATACAAACATCCTCAACAAAATACTAGCAAACTGAATTTATCCTAAAGTCCTTTTTATATACAAATCTCACAAGAAGAAAGTGGGATTTATCCCAGAATTGCAAGATTGGTTCAACCTACAAAAACAGTGTAATACATCATATTAATAGAATAAAGGATAAAACCCTTTTTAGGATAAAGAGATCATTTAATAGATAAGAAAAAAGCACTTGACAAAACCCAACACCTTTTCATAATGAAAACACTCAACAAACTAAGAATAGAAGGAAATTTACTTAATCTGATAAAGGACATCCATAAAGAACCCACAGCTAACAGCTAAGTTAATGCTGAAAGGATGGGATATTTCCCCCCTAAGGCCAAGAATACAGCAAAGATGTCCGTTCTCATCACTTCTATTTAATATTGTACTGGGGTTCTAGCCAGGGCAATTAAGAAAAAAAAATTAATGGAAGGAATCTAGGTTGAAAATGAAGAAGTAAAACTATCTCTATACACAGATGCCATGCTCTAATATATAGAAGATCTTAAGGAACACACACACACACACACACACACACACACACACACACACACACTATTAGAGCCAATAGTTGCAGGATATAAGATTAATATACAAAAATAAATTGCATGTCTATACATTAATAGTGAATGGTCTGAAAATGAAATTAAGAAAACAATTCCTGGGGCACCTGGCCGGCTCAGTAGGTGGAGCATGAAACTCTTGATCTCAGGTTGTGAGCTCAAACCCCAGATTGAGTGTAGACTTTACTTGAAAATAAAAGTAAATTAAAAAGAAAAAGGAAACATTTATATTTACAATAGCATCAGAAGAAGTAAAATACTTAGGAATAAATTTAACCAAGGAGGTAAAGACCAATACACTAAAAAGTACAAAACACTGTTTTGTTTTGTTTTTTTTTTTAATTTTATTTATTTATTCGAGGGTGGGGGACAGCACAGAGGGAGAGAGAGAAGCAGACTCCTCACAAAGCAGAAAGCCTGACTGGAGCTCGATCCCAGGACCCTGAAATCATGACCTGAGCTGAAGGCAGACACCTAACCGTCTGAACCACCCAGGTGCCCCAAGTACAAAACATTTTAAAGAAACTAAAGAGGACCTAAATAAATGGAAAGGCACCGGATGTTCATTGATTAAAAGGCTTAGCATTACTGAGATGGCAATACTCCAAGGTTAATAAACATATTTAGGGGTGCCTGGGTGGCTCAGTGGTTTAAGCCTCTGCCTTCGGCTCAGGTCATGATCTCAGGGTCATGGGATCGAGCCCCACATCAGGCTCTCTGCTCAGTGGGGAGTCTGTTTCTCCCTCTCTCTCCGCCTGCCTCTCTGCCTACTTGTGACCTCTCTCTCTGTCAAATAAATAAAATATTAAAAAAAAATATTCAATGCAATCCATACCAAAATCCTAGCTGGCCTTTCCCCGCCAGAATCTGAGAAGCTGATCCTAAAATTCATATGGAAAAGCAAAAGATCCAGAATACCCAAAACAATCTTGGAAGCAAAAAAAAAAAAAAAAAAAAAAAAGAAAGAACAAAGTTGGAGGACTCACAGACTTACTGTAGTGCTACAGTAATAAAGACTGTGGGGTACCGGTATGACGATAAACATATAGATCAATAAAATAGAATTGAAAAAGAAACCCTTACATTTATGGCTAACATTATGGCTAATGTTTGACAAGGGTACTAAGGGTATTCAGTAGGGAAAGGATAGTCTTTTCAACAAATGGTGCTGGGACAACTGAATATCCACTTGTAAAAGAATATAGTTGGCCCCCTGGCTCACGTAACTTACAAAATTAACCCAAAATGGATCAAAGACCTAAATGTAAGAGCTAAAACTCGTAGAAAAAAAAACCACAGTTGTAAATCTTGGTGATTTTGAGTTAGGCAATGGTTATTTTGATAGAATATGATATCAAAAGCACAAGCAATAACAGAAAAAAATAGATTAAAAACTTATAAGCTAGGGCACCTGACTGGCTCAGTCAGTAGAGCATGTGGTTCTGGATCTCAGGGTCTTGAGTTTGAGCCCCACATTGAATGTAGTGATTACTTGAAAGAAAGAAAGAAAGAAAGAAAGAAAAAGAAAGAAAGAAAGAGAAAGAAAGAAAGAAACATATGCTTCAAAGGTTACTATCAAGAAAATGAAAAGACAAATCATAGAATGGGAAAGAATACTTGAAAATCATATATGTGATAAAGAAGTAATATTCACAAGGGGTGACTGGGTGGCTCAGTGGGTTAAGCCGCTGCCTTCGGCTCAGGTCATGATCTCAGGGTCCTGGGATCGAGTCCCGCATCAGGCTCTCTGCTCAGCGGCGAGCCTGCTTCCCTCTCTCTTTCTCTGCCTGCCTCTCTGTCTACTTGTGGTCTCTCTCTGTCAAATAAAAAAAATAAAATAAAATTTTTTAAAAAAAGAAGTAATATTCACAATATGAAACAAACACATATAACGTAATAAAAAGGTAATTTTTAAAATATTTATTTATTTATTTGAAAGAGACAGAAATAGAGAGAGCACACAAGCAGGAAGGAGGGGTAGAAGCAGACTCAGCCTGCTGAGGAGGGAGCCCAGCATGGGGCTCGATCCCAGGACCCTGGGATCATGACCTGAGCCAAAGGCATTTTTTTTTTCTTTTTTTTTAGTGGCAGAAGGACAGTCTTTGTCGAGCCCCTCAACCCTAGTTTTCCTTCTCCTGCACAGTCTTGGTTCCCCAATGTTTAACTGACTGGGCCACCCAGATGCCCTTAAAAAGATAATTTTTAAATAGGCAAAGGATGGGGTACCTGGGTGGCTCAGTGGGTTAAGCCTCTACCTTCAGCTCAGGTCATGATCCCAGGGTCCTGGGATCGAGCCCTGAGTTGGGCTCTCTGCTCAGTGGGGAGCCTGCTTAAAAAAAGAAAAATAGGCAAAGGATTCAAATAGATAAGTCTCTAAAGTGGATATACAAATAACCAATAAGCACCTGAAAAGATGCTTAGGGCTGCCTGGGTGGCCAGTGGGTTAAAGCCTGTGCCTTCGGCTCAGGTCATGATCTCAAGGGTCCTGGGATCGAGCCCCACATCGGGCTCTCTGCTCAAAGGGAAGCCTGCTTCCCCCTATCTCTCTCTGCCTGCCTCTGCCTACTTGTGATCTCTCTGTCAAATAAATAAATAAATCCTATAATTAATTAATTAATTAATTAATAAAATCTTAAGAAAAAAAAGATGCTTAACGTCCCTAGTCAATAAGGAAACACAAATCAAAACCACAATGATACACCACTTCATACCGACTGGGATGGCTAGATTTAAAAAAAAAAAAAAAAAAGGATGGACATTCACAAGTGTTAACAGCAAGAAAGAATGATGATAAAATGTTGCAGCCACTTTGGAAAACAGTCCAGCAGTTAAGCAGAATGGTAAACATGAGTTAAAGCAAGACCCAGCAATTCCAATCTTAGATGTATCCTCAAGAACATTGAAAACATAGGTCTACCCAAACACTTGTATACAAATGTTCACAGTAGTATTACCTGTAATAACCAAAAGGTGGAAACAACCCCCAAATCCATCAATTGATGAATGGATAAACACAATGTGGTATATCCATGCAACGGAATATTATTTGACCACAAAAAGGAGTGAAATACTGATACATGGATATACTTTGAAAACATGCTACATGAAGAGAAGCTAGACAGAGAAGGTCACATATTATATGATTCCATCTATATGAAAGATCCAGAATAGGCAAATTCATGGAGACAGAAAGTAGATTAGCATTTGTCAGGGGCTGGGGGGGCAGTGACTGCTAATGTGTATGGGGTTCCTTTTTGGGGTGATGAATTTTACAACTTTGTGACTATTTTAGGTACCACTGATATATATTAGAATTGTACACTTTAAACAAGTGAATTTGATGGTGTGTGAATTTTATCGCAAGGTTTTTTTTTTTTAATTGTATTTATTTTTTTGAGAGAGAGGGAGAACACAAGCAGGGGTAGGAGCAGAGGAAGAGGGACAAGCAGACTCTACACTGTGTGCAGAGCCCATCACAGGGCTTGATCTCACTGCCCTGATACCATGACCTGAGCTGAAATCAAGAGTTGGATGCTCAACCAACTGAGACACCCAAGCGCCCCTATCCCCAGTTTTAAAAAGAGAATTGCAGGGGCACCTGGGTGGCTCAGTGGGTTAGAGCCTCTGTCTTCGGCTTGGGTCATGGTCCTGGGGTCCTGGGATCGAGCCCCACATCGGGCTCTCTGCTCGGCTGGGAGCCTGCTTCCCCCTCTCTCTGCCTGCTTATGATCTCTATCAAATAAATAAATAAAATCTAAAAAAGAGAATCGCTGACATGGGAGAAACTGCCAAGCAATAAAGGGAAACAGGAACGGGGACAAGACGGCAATGTTTTCAGACGGCAGAAATAACAATATAATTGCATAGAGAGATCCAGGAGGAAAAAAGGTTGGTAGTGAAGAAGTCGGTGGGAGAGGAGAGAGGAAGAGGGAGAGAGAGTTGCTGGAGTAGGTGAGAGGGGCTGGAATCCTGCAATGAAGTAATGGGCTGCTTGTAGATAGTTTATCTGTAGTAGGAGGAGAGAAAGGACGACAGACCACACAAAGGCAGGTAGGTGGGTATCAATGGTGTGGGAGCCTGAGGAAGTGCCTCCTTCAGAGAGCTCAGTCTGTTTTCCTTGAACCTCTTGCTTAAAGCCTCCTGTCTCAACACATGCTTTTAAAGAAAGCAGGCTGGCTTCAAAGAAAATAAACAAGCAAGCAAGCACATTAATCGCCTCCAGATCATCTACCCTAGTAGCTTTTATTTATTTTTACTTTTTTAAAGATTTTATTTATTCATTTGACATAGAGAGATGGAGAGAGCACAAGCAGGGGGAAGAGCAGAGGGAGAGGGAGAAGCAGGCTCCTTGACCAGCAGGGAGACAGACACAGGACTCGATCTCAGGACCCTGGGATCACAACCTGAGCCGAAGGCGGATGCTTAACCATCCAAGCCACCCAGACGCCCCAACCCTAGTAGATTTTAAAAATTAATTCTACCCTGGGGCGCCTGGATGGCTCAGTGGGTTGAGGCCTCTGCCTGCAGCTCAGGTCATGATCTCAGGGTCTTGGGATCGAGCCCTGCATCAGGCTTTCTGCTCAGCAGGGAGCCTGCTTCCTCCCCTCTCTCTCTCTGCCTGCCTCTCTGCCTACTTGTGATCTCTGTCAAATAATTAAATAAAATCTTTAAAAAAAAAATTAATTCTACCCCAAGCTGATCATTCTCTTGCTCTGAGTCCTTTCCACAATGTTATTTATTTCTGTTACTTTAATCCATTTTTAAGATTAAATTTTACTTTATTATTATTAAAGAGTAATTCTTACACAAATAAAATTCACAAGGTTCGGAAAGCAAATCACTCTCCTACCTTTGTCCCCAGTCCTCCTCCTCGAGGCCAGTTTACTGTACATCCTCCAAGAGATAATCTATGTATATAAAAGCATACGTATGTATATTTGCATATATATCCCTCATTGCCTTTAAAAACCGCAAATGGTATCCAAACTTACTGTTCCGTATCTTGCTGTTTTCACTGAATATGTATCTTGGAGATTGTTTCGTATCAGTACATATAGCACTGACTCATTCTTTTTCATAACTACTATGATACGACGATTTTAAAATATGTTTGCGAAGTCTTTGATATTCCTTCCTTCAAGAGGTGGAGCTCCATTCCTAAGTGTGGGCTGGACTTTGTGACTCACATCTAATGAACTAAATATGGCAGAACCAATGTGTGTCCTCTGAGACTAGGTCATAAAAGACAATGCAGGTCGTCCTCTGTAAGGGTTTGACGGTCGGAAAAAAAAAAAAAAAGACAATGCAGCTCCCCCTCCCCCGCCCCCCATTTTTCTATCTTTTGGATCACCTGCTCTGGGTAAAGGGAGCTGCCATGACATTCAAGCAGCCACCTGGAGAGAGGACCATGTCCTGAGGAGCAAAGGCTTCCTGCCCACAGCCAGGGGAGTGAGCCATTTGGGAAAGGGATCCTGAGGTCTCACTCAAGCCTTCAGATGACTGCACCCAGCAGTTTGTAACATCATCAGAGACCCAGAACCAGAGCCACCTAAGTAAGCTGCTCCCAAAATCTGACCCACCCAAACTGTGAGTTAAAAATGAAACATATTTTTTAAAGGATTTTATTTATTTGAGAGAGAGAGCTGGGGGAGAGGCAGAGGGAGAAGGAATGTCAAGCCAAGTCCTTGCTGAGCGCAGAGCCTGACACAGGACCCAATCCCATGACCCTGCGATCATGACCTGAGCCGAAATCGAGAGTTAGACTAAGAGAATGAGCCATCCCATTGAAAGGGGATGATAAAAGAGATAGCACACATTTGTTTTAAGTGTGTATAATTGTGGGGCGTCTGGGTGGCTCAGTTGGTTGAGCATCCGACTCTTGATTTCAGCCCAGGTCATGATCTCAGGGTTGTGGGATCGAGCTCCTTATCAGGCAACACACTGGGTGTGGAGTCTGCTTGGAATTCTCTGTCTCCCTGTGCCCATCCCCATGCCCTGCTAGAATGTGCTCACTCTCTACCCCCCCCAACAACAATAACAACAACAACACAAAATATATACATATATATGAAATGTCCTATGAAAAGTCCCTTGCCACCCATAAAGTACGTCATGAGTATAAAGGATAGTGTTTTCTTGTCCCATCATCTCCCTGCCTTTCCAATGATGATCAGCATATACTTCTGAATTTGCTCAAACCACATTGCTCTGCAGAAAGCGTGGCATGTAGGCCTTTGTCTGTGCTGGTGCATCTCGTGTGTTCTCAGGTGATGATTTCCCTGGGAGAAGCTGATATTTTCATCTGTGTTCCCATCAGCAATTCCTTGGGCTAATGTGAAAGCCATATATATTTTAAGTTGTGTTTTTTTTTTTAAAGATTTTATTTATTTGACAGAGAGAGCGTGCACAAGCAGAGGGAGCAGCAGAGGCAGAGAGAGAAGCAGGATCCCCACTGAGCAAGGAGCCTGACATGGGGCTCCATCCCAGGACCCTGGGATCATGACCTGAGCCAAAGGCAGACCCCAGGTGCCACTAAATTTTAAGTTTCTTCTAAATGTTTTCACTTTATTCAGAAAGTGAGGTCAGCTAGGAAACAAATCTGGTTCTGTGGACTTTTCTCTCTCTGCTCCTGACCTAGGCTGGCCTCCCAGCAGTGTAGACAGGACCTGTCAACTGCACTCTGACGATGAAGATGAACAATAAAAAAAAAAAAAAAATCTAGTCTTTTCCCTGGAGGGGAAAGCAGCTAATAGCATTCAGATATTTTGAGATGAAACTGTTACCATGGGAATATTTCCCTATCTTTCCCTTAATAATGATGGGTAGAAACAATGATCAGTACCGCTCCCAGAATTCTAGAAATAAAGGCAACAAGGGAAGGAAAATGAAGCTGGGAGAACACGTCCCAAAGAAAGGAGCCATTAGTTTTGCCAAAACTCTGTCCTGGCTTCATCCTAGGGAAGCCAGGCAGGATCGGCCAGGCTGAGTCTCTAGGTGAGCAGTTTTTCTCGAAGGTTCAGAGTTCCCATATAGGCTGGAGGTAGGTGATCCTGAGATGAGGGTGGTGGGGACAGTTCTTCAGTACTGCTGGTAAGGGAGCTAAGTTGCTCTTTCCTTCTGTGTATGGGGTGGGGGTGAGGGGCGAGGTAGAAAAACTAGAGACCTAGCAATTTCTAATGCTTCTTAACATTTCTCCATTTCTGTCCTGGCAGGAGATCAACGTGCTTAGGGATCCCTCCATCCTCGGGAAGCCAGAAGCATGCTGGCACAGGCATTTTCATCTTGCAGCCCAGAATTTCCTACGCTGTGTTGCCCCCTACAAGTAGGCTCAGAAATCATTTCCTAACCAAAAAGGGACAGGTAGCTACCTCGTCACTCATCCTAAATTACCTACTGCTTGGAGCACTAGGAGTACCCGCAGCTTGGCACCAGCTGGACTCCTGTTGCTCCAGGACCTTGTGAAGTCAAAGGACAAATGGCTCACTGATGAGCAAAATAGGTTATCTTTTGTGACAGACATCTTACCCTGGTCTGCCATAACCCCATACATGCTCTCCGAAAGGTTTGTTGCCTTTTTTGTTTCTACTTTTTGAGAAGGGGCATCCCTAAATAGAGCCATCGTACCAAAAGAATATATGGGGATCCAACCTGCTAGCTGGGGATTTAAGCAGTCATTTCAAATTAGTGGGTAAAGATACACAGAATGGGTAACTCCCTTAATGTAAGTGCCTCTTAAAATATCAACCAAAGAGGAAATAAGTCGGTATCGCCACACCAAGCAGCTCTGCTCATGTGAGCTGACCTAAGGAGGGACAGGATGGCGGTGAACTGCCTCTTCACCTACATCCTTGTCTGCCAATTCTCCCAGACCTCGGTTTGCTTGGACTGTCAGAAGGTAGGATTTCCTTGTTTTTGAGATCTTCAGTTAGAAAGCAAAGTAAGCAGCTCTTGAACTGTTCCTTGGGTGTAGCAGGCAGAGGTTAATCCTTATAGGAATGCAACTTAAAGACCAGAGCCATATTGCATGGGGTTAACAACGGAGGACAGTGTTTTCCTTCTCCAAGCAAGAACCCAGTAAAGGAACGCACAGCTGTCCCTGTCTCTCACAACTTCCAGAACCATATATTTTCATTTCAAAAATTCATGATTCACAAAGAGAAAATCAGTTTAAAAATTTGATCTAGCATAAATATACACTCAGTGGAGTACAGCAGGGAGCTCTAAAGATGCATGGCTCCATGGACACAGAGAAACCAGCCAGCAGACACCCAAAGGCAAGCTTCCTTGGCCAACTTCCCTGGTCGCCTGGTTTTGAGATCTCCATAGACCTGGCTACATAAGATTAAGGCTCTCACTGGCAGATGACATGCCTCTCTTAATTCATTCTTTAAAACAAACAAACTATTTTATTCTAAAAACAAGCTCTACACCCAATGGGGGGCTTGAACCCACCACCCTGAGACCAAGAGTCACGAGTCATCATCAAGAGTCACATGCTCTACCAACTGAGTCAGCCAGACACCCCCTTAATTCTTTCTTCCTGACTACTGGGCAGGCAGAGCTTCATCACTGGGCTTTGAAGGGCATTTCCGGCAAGTAGCAACTCCCTCCCAAAATGTGACTCCTAAAAGGTGGCAGAATGCTGAGTGCAATGTAAGACGCACCTGGCTTATAATCTGGGACCAGTCTCAGCTGCCACTTATTCCTAACAGATTAACACAGCTTTCATGCTGCTTGAGATAAACACATATTCTGTTCCAAGTACGTTATTACAAGAGCATATTTTTCAAATTCAGCTGCTACTTTTGACATTTTTTTTTATAGAAGTGTGTGTCTACATTTTTACATAACATGTAGAGAAAATCCCTTCCAAGAAAGTGATTGCTGATCTCTAGTCCTGGGAATATGAGATATACCGGCACTTGAATTCTTTCAGCCCAGGTGAAATTAAGTACTCTTTACGAAAAAAAATAATACATACATACTTACATTTCTTATGTATAAGTTGTTCAAGTTCAAGTTGAACATGATTTCCTCCAAAAAACTTTTGGGAGCTCCTCAACTTGAGAAAATTCCCTTTGTTTGAATTCCCACTGCACTTGATTTTACATCCTATAGTTATTATTTTTCTACCTGCAGTAGACACTTATTTACACATTATCTCCTTAAAGACAAAAACCTTCCAATACAGCACCTCTCCCCGCTGTAACTCAGCTTTATTTCTCACACAGCTTTATTTCTCACACAATCAGCCCACTCTTTATTTTTATTTACTTATGTAAAGGTTTTATTTATTTATTTGAGCACAAGCAGAGGAAGCTGAAGGCAGAAGGAGAAGCGAGCTCTCTGCTGAGCAAGGAGCCCGATGCAGGGTTCAATCCCAGAACCCTGGGATCATGACCTGAGCCGAAGGCAGAGGCTTAACCAACTGAGCTACCCAGGAGCTCCTATTTTTATTTATTTATTTTTTGTTTCAAGTTTTTATTTAAATTCTAGTTACCTGACATAGAGTGTAACATCAGTTTCAGGAGTAGAATTTAGTGATTCATCACTTATATATTAACAGCTGTGCTCACAAGTGCCCTTCTTAATCCCCATCACCCAGCTAGCCCATCCCCCTCCCACCTCCCCCCATCATCCCTGTTTGTTCTGTATAGTTAAGAGTCTCTTGGGGTGCCTGGGTGGCTCAGGGGGTTAAGCCTCTGCTTTCAGCTCGGGTCATGGTCTCAAGGTTCTGGAATCGAGCCCCGAATCTGCTCAGCAGGGAGCCTGCCTCTCTGTCTACTTGTGATCTCGTTCTCTCTGTCAAATAAATGAAAAATCTTAAAAAAAAAAAAAAAAGTCTCTTATGATCGGGAAGACTTCGGGTCAGGTCATGATTCCCAGGAACCTGGGATCGAGCATCAGGCTCCCTGCTCAGCGGGGAGCCTGCTTCTCCTCCCACTCTCCCTGCTTGTGTTCCCTCACTCACTGTGTCTCTCCCTGTCAAATAAATAAAATCTTAAAAAAAAAAAAAAGAGTTTCTTATGATTTGCCTCCCTTTTATCCCCCTCCATGTTTATCTGTTTTGTTTCTTAAAATCCATGAGCGAAATCATACAGTATTTGTCTTTCTGATGTATTTTGCTTAGCATGAAACACTCTAGCTCCATCCGGGGGATTGCAAATGCAAGATTTCACTATTTCATATATATACCACATCTTAATTTCTTTTTGTTTAAAGATTTTATTTTATTTATTTATTTTTATCATTTATTTATTTGACAGACAGAGATCTCAAGTAGGCAGAGAGGCAGGCAGAGAGAGAGAGAGGAGGAAGCAGGCTCCCCGCAGAGCAGAGAGCCCGATGCAGGGCTCGATCCCAGGACCCTTTGAGACCATGACCTGAGCCGAAGGCAGAGGTTTAACCCACTGAGCCATCCAGGCGCCCCAAAGATTTTATTTTTAAGTAATCTTTATACCAACGTGGGGCTCAAACTTAGAACCCAGAGATCAGGAGTCCTACGTTCTACTGACTGCCCCAGGCAGGTGACCCCACATCTCTATCCATTCATCGGTCAATGGACATTTGAGTTCTTTCCATAATTTGGCTATTGTTGATAATGCTGCTATAAACACCAGGGTGCATGTACCCCTTTGAATCACCATTTTTCTATCCTTTGGGTGAATACCTAGGACTGTAATTGCTGGGTCATAGGGTAGCTCTATTTTTAACTTCTCGAGGACTCTCCACACTGTTTGCCAGAGTGGCTGTACCAGTTTGCATTCCCACCAACAGTGCAAGAGGGTTCCCCTTTCTCCCCATCATCACCAACATCTCTTGTCTCCTGCAGTAGGAGGGAGATTGCTGAGCTAAGGCTAAGGAGTCTCGTTGATCAGATAACTTGAAGAAAAGCCCAAAACCCCAATTCTGAGGCTTGTGGCCACTGGATCCCTGTATCTGAGTCCCTGCCATTCTGTAGCTGATTTTGCTGGGGCCCCACCCCACAGCTGCTGGCAGAGCCCATCTCAGCAGAAAATATTTAGGTTTCCTTTAGTTTTTATTTCCTCGCTCAGTCCGATATGTTGCACTGACTTCCACAGAGTTTTAGGGCGAATAGCCTTGTTTATTGCCTGGTCATTTGTTCATGCAAAACATATTTATTCAGCACTGACTATGTGCCAACACTTGTTCTAGGCCCTGAGTACACAGTGATGATTTAAGACACCCTGCCACTGGTCTTGGCAATGATTTTTAGAGTCTGACTCCAAAAGCAAAGGCAACAAAAGCAAAAATTATCAAATGGGACTCCATCAAACTAAAACGCTTCTGCACTGCAAAAGAAGCCATCAACGGGAAATGAAACGGCAGCCTACAGGATGGGAGAGAATATTTGCAAATTATACATCGGATAAGGGGTTAATATCCAAAACACATAAAGAACTCCTATAACTCAATGGCAAAAAAACAAACCATCCAGTTAAAAAATGGGCAGAAGATCTGAATAGACAATTTTCCAACAAAGATATCCAGTTAGCCAAGAGGCACATGAAAAGATGTTCAACATCACTCATCATCAGAGAAATGCACATCAAAACCACAATGAGGTATCACCTCATACCTCTTAGAATTGCTGTTATCAACAAGGCAAGAAGTAACGAGTACTGGTGAGGAGGGAAAAAGGGAATCCTGGAGCACTGTTTGTGGGAATTTAAATTGGTGCAGCCACAGGGGCTCCTGGCTGGTTCAGCCCGTAGAGTGTGTGACTCTTCATCTCAGGGTTTCGAGCTCAAGCCCCACCCTGGGTGTACAGACCACTTAAAAATACAATAAAATCTTAAAAAAATTGGTGCAGCCACTGTGGAAAACAGTATGGAGGTTCCTCAAAGAATTAAAAATGGAACTACTGTATGATCTAGCAATTCTACTTCTGGGTATTTATCCAAAGCAAATGAAAACACTAACTCAAAAAGATACACTCAGCCCATGTTCACTGTGGTATTATTTATAGCAGCCAAGATATGGAGATAACCTAAGTGTCCAATGGATGAACTGATGAAGAGGTACACACACACACACACACACACACCAGAATACTATTCAGCCAAAAAAAGAATGAAATTGGGGGCGCCTGGATGGCTCAGTCTTCATCTCTTGATTTCACCTCAGGTTGTGAGGCTGTGAGTTCAAGCCCTGTTTTGGGCTCCATGATGGGTGTGGAGCCTACTTAAAAAAATAAATAAATACAAATTTAATGAATTATGACAGTACAATCCCAATTAATAAAAGAAGAAATGATAGAAGTAGAAAATGTGGCAAGCGTCACAGTTAAGAACTATTCTGGGCAAGATCAATATTAGTCACTATCACAATGCGATACCACTTCACACTCACTAGAATGTTTACAATAAAAAACAGATAACGAGCACTGGCAAGGATGCATTGAAACTCGAATCCTCATATATTGCTGCTGAGGATGTAAAATGGCAAAGCCACTTTGGAAGACCACTTGGCAGTTCCTCAAAATATTAGCACAGAATTACAGATGGCCCAGCAATTCCACACCCAGGTATATACCCAAGGATATGTGAAAACATATCTGTACACAAATGTTCAAGGGAGCATTACTCGTAGTAGCTAAAAAATAAATGCCTGGCTTAGAGCATGCTACTCTTGATTTCCGGGTCATGAGTTCAAGCCCCAAGTTGGACATAGAGTTTACTTAAAAAAATTAAAAAAAAATAAAAATTGTTATGAAAAAGTAAAAACAAAAAGTTTCAACTGATAACATAAACAAAATGTGGTATGTCCATACAGTGAAATATTATTCAGCCAAAAAGGGGGAATGAAATACTGGTATGTGTTGCAGTATAGACGGATCTTGAAAACATTATGGTACGTGAAAGAACCAGTCACAAAAGACCACTTGTTGTAGGACTCTGCTTATTTGAAACGCCCAGAACAGGCAAATCCTGTTATTATTTTTGTAACTTGTAAAATGTTTCAAACTATTTTGAAAATGGAAAGTTAAATAAAAATCCTCAAGGAGCTCGAAGAGATCATCTAGAGACAGAGTATAGGTAGGGTAAGAAAACCGAGGACAGAACCTTGGAGAACACTAACCCTGGAGAGGCTCGGCAGAGGTCTGGTAGCCAGCCAGAGACTGACAAAGACAAAGTAGCCAGCAAGATAGGAAATTCAGCTACATGTGCCACCTGCCAAGGCAACGGGGGCTAAGGGACATTTTATTGGGCCCGAAACTCAAGACAACTTAGTCAAGGCATTTCTTAGATACACACAGGAAAAAAAATGTGGGCTGTCACCCACACCTCTCCAGCTCTCCCAGATGCAATGGTTGAGCTCTGCTCAAACACAGGAGGAGCAGACCCTTGCCAACCAGTGGTGTTTGCTGTGGGGACTATTCTCTTGGGGAAGAAGGAAGGTTAAAAAAACAAAAAACAAAAAACAAAAAAACACGGACAGATCTCAGTGAATGTACACAATGATCCCAATCTTCATTTTATTGGGAGGGGGAGCCAGAACCAGAAAAGTCAAGTAATTTGAACATGGCAAAGTTGAGATGCAAACTCAGACCTTAGCTCTTAAGTCCATGCCTTTACACTCTTGACACTCTTGACACTCTTGCTCCTGCAACACCACTAAGAGACCACTTAGTTTCCACACCCGCTCGTCAGTGTCCCCACAAATGCGGCCGTGACTGAGTACAGCTGCTTGTCAAGAAATGGTTGCATAAGCTGGTGCAGCCACTCTGGAAAACAGCATAGAGATTCCTCAAAAAGTTGAAGATAGAGCTACCCTACTGGGTATTTACCCTAAAGATACAACGTAGCGATCCAAAGGGGCACGAGCACCGGAATGTTTAAAGCAGTGATGTCCACAATAGCCAAACTATGGAAAGAGCCTAGATGTCCATCGACAGATGAATGGATTAAGAAGATGTGGTGTGTATATATAAGGGAATATTAGGCAGCCATAAAAAATGAAATCTTGCCATTTGCAACGATGTGGATGGAACTAGAGGGTATCATGCTAAGTGAAAAGTCAATCAGAGAAAGACAATTATCATATGATCTCACTCATATGTGGAATTGAGAAACAAGGCAGAGGATCATAGGGGAAGGGAGGGTAAAATGAAACAAGACGAAACCAGAAAGGGAGACAAGCCATAAGAGACTCTTAATCTCAGGAAACAAACTGAGGATTGCTGGAGGGGAGAGGGGTGGGAGGGATGGGGTGGCTGGGGGATGGACACTGGGGAGGGTCTGTGCTGTGGTGAATGCTGTGAATTGTGGAAGACTGAAGATTCACAGGCTTGTACCCCTGAGATAAATAATACAGTATATGTTAAAAAATAAAATGAAGAAATAGAAAGGGTTGCATAAATCAAGAAAATTAAGTCAGACACAGGAGATGGACATGTATTCCCCAGGGTATTCTAAGAGTAGGCAGGTGCACGATTAAGTGGGGCAGAGATCTGTGACTCAGTGCACGGCCAGCAAGGCAGAGTCTGGCAGGACAGAGTCGGTGAGCTACTCCAGGTTTGGATCTTCAGTGGCAGAGGAAAGGGCAAGTTTCAGACACCTGCCTAACACATCCCTCCCCTGCTTAAGGCCTTTAATAGAGCTTCTAGAGAGGGTAGATGAGATGGTCTCTGAACAAGACAAAGGTCAGGGCTGGGAGCCACGCTGTGAAGAAGGGGTAAAGTGGACAGATGCAACCTAAACACCAAGACTTAGATCCTGGGCACCAGCAGCCTGGCCTCAACCCTCCCGAGACCTAAAGGATAAGGAGCTTCGAGGGCAGGACTTTAGAGGGAGCATCTGCAAAGCAGCCACAAGTGTGAGTGAGGTGCATTGTTAGAACAGAAAGATCTCTCTGGAGCGTAGTCGGATGGGAGAGTGCAAATTTGGGGGGCAAACAAGGTCTGGCTGGGGTCTGCAGGGTTTTGTCAACCACTTATGATTTGACGGTATCATGAATAGAAAAGAAAGACCCAAGTTTGCTAACCTATCTAACAGATGCATAATCACTCTGTTGGAAAACAATTTTAACTCGTGTTTACTTAGTTATCCCAGCACACTGTAACCTCTTTGAAGGCAAAGACCATGTGTTGAACGACTCTGACTGCCCCCATGTCCAGTGGGCAGTCCTGACTTCAGCAGGCGTCAGGATCCGGTGGGGGGGGGCTTGGTGTTCGTGAACACCCATTTTGCTGGACCCCAATTTCCAAGTTTCTGAGTCATTCGGTCTGGGGTGGGGCCTGAAAACTATCCCTTACAAGTTCCCCAGCACTGTGACCATGCTTCCAGAATCTGGGGACAAGTTAAGAGATCTCAGAGGGACATCAGTAAAAAGAGTAACTGGACGTGTTATGCTCAGCCGCTTCCGGTCTAGACGGTACCTGGAAGTGGCTGGAGAGCAGGGGGCTGGACTCACAGAAATCCCATGGGCGAATGAGAGAAGCAGAGGTCAAAAAAGAGTTACGTCAGTGATAGAATGTTATTCTAGGAGTGTTCCCCTCTGGCAAAGCCTCCGTTCCAAGGTACTTTGCTACTTATAAATAAAGATTTTTTTTTTTTTAATTTATTTGACAGAGAGAGATCACAAGTAGGCAGAGAGGCAGGCAGAGAGAGTGAGAGGGAAGCAGGCTCCCCGCCGAGCAGAGAGCCCGATGTGGGACTCGATCCCAAGACCCTGAGATCACGACCCGAGCTGAAGGCAGCGGCTCAAACCACTGAGCCACCCAGGCGCCCCTGCTACTTATAAATAAAAAGAGAAAGCATTTTTTTTTTCAAAATTAACAATTTAAGAACAAGTAAGCAAAAACCATAAACGGTGTCTTTAAAAGAGCCCTACTTCCAGCCCGACTTCCCTCAGTCGTCTAACCCTGAAAGCAAGCTCACCGCCAAACCTGCACTCCTCTAAAGAGACACCTGGTGACAGCTCCCAGAAGTGAAGGCAGAATGCCTCCGAGGAACTGGAAGTCTTCCAGAAAATCTGCTTTGCCCACTTTAACCATTCTTGGCAACGGAAATGTCAAAACGCTGTTGGTTTTTTCTTCTTAGGCCTGGCTTGTAAAACTGAACATACTGCAAATTTCCCAAAGGGAAAAAACCAAGTCAAGTCGTCAAGGACCGGCTCCTGCAGTGGGAGCACACTGAACTGGGAGTCAGGACCTGGGTTCCGACCCTAGCTCAGGCACAGACTAACGTTTGGCTCTGTGTGAGTCACTTCTACTCCTCGTGCTGTTTATTCTATAAAAGCATGTGTTAGGGGCGCCTGGGTGGCTCAGTGGGTTAAAGCCTCTGCCTTCGGCTCAGGTCATGGTCCCAGGGTCCTGGGATCGAGCCCCGCATCGGGCTCTCTGCTCAGCGGGGAGCCTGCTTCCTCCTCTCTCTCTGCCTGCCTCTCTGCCTGCTTGTGATCTCTGTTAAATAAATAAATAAAATCTAAAAAAAAAAAAAAAGCATTCAGTTTAAAAAAAAGCATGGTGTTAGATGATACCTCGGTTTATTTCATTCTGATATTTTGACTTTAATATCCAAAGAAATAAGAAGCATTATTACACTGTCATGCACACAGGGGGCTGATCACCTCGCTAACTAGAGGTCAAACTAACCACTCTTGCAGAATTCTTGTTTTTCTTCCTCCTAAAGATTTTATTTATTGAGAAAGAAAGAGAGAGAGTGAACAAACAAACAGGGTGGGGGGACAGAGGGAGAGGGAGAAGCAAACTCCCCACTGAGCAATAAGCCTGACACAGGTGATCCCAGGACCCTGAGATCATGACTGGAGCTGAAGGCAGACCCTTAAGCCACTGAGCCACCCAGGTGCCCCTCTTGTAGGATTCTTTTACCTTCCAGGTGTGCAATTAATTACACAATTTCACAAATGGAAAACAAACATGGATTAAGTACCAAAAGAACAGCTCCAGGGTGAGTGCTCAGAGGAAGTGAAACTGATGTCCTCTTTACCTGCTTAGGCCACGCTGCCCTCTAAGATGAGCCCCAGCCCTGCCGCAGCGCTATGTTCTGGTGAACACCACCATTGGCAAAAGTGAAACAAAGGAAACACCTCCTACAGATCCAATCTTAGTTTCCCTACAAATAAAACATGAATACAATACCGTATTGTACCTTTTCAAATTCCAAAACAATCGGGTAAATTGTTTTTTAATTACTAGTAAAACCTGCTATGCATTTATTACTATATTTTCATCAGTTACACCAGGCGTCGGTCAGATCGGGCCCACGCCCTGTTTTTATACAGCCCTTGGACTAAGGTAGGTTCTCTGTTTTTAAGTGCTTAAAATATTTAAAAAATATTTTGTGACAAATGAAAATATATGAAATTCAAATTTCCATGCCTATAAACAAAGTTTTATTAGAATGCAGTCACGGTGGGGCGCCTGGGTGGCCTAGTCCCTTGTGTCTGACTCTTGGTTTTAACTCAGGTCACGATCTCAGGGTGGTGAGATCAAGGCCTGCATCTGGCTCCTCGCTCATCGGGAAGTCGGCTTGAGATTCTCCCCTCTCCCTCTGCACCACCCCGCCCCCCCCCCCGCCTGCCCTGCTCACAGGTGCACTCACTCTCTAAGATAACCTTTTTTTTTTTTTTAAAAAGGATGCAGTCAGTCATGCAGGGCACCTCAGTGGCTATTGGTTAGGTGTCTGCCTTCAGCTCAGGTCATGATCCCAGGGTCCTGGGACTGAGCCCCATATCGGGCTCTCTGCTCAGTGAAGAGTCTGCTGCTCCATCTCTCTCTGCCCCCTGCTCATGCTCCTAAAATAAATAGATAAAATCTTTAAAAATAAATAATAAATATCTACATTTGTTATTTATTATATAAATATATAAGTATAAAATAAATATTTATTATTTATATTTATATTACAATAGTATCAGTCATGCCCATTTGTTTTGTCTGTGGTTGCTTTCCTGCTATGACAGAGTGGAGGAGCAGCAAAAATTTCAAACATTTACTATCTGGTCCTTTACAGAAAAAGTTTGTGATCCATAAATTATTCTACCCCATACATACCCACATCATTCTAATAAAAACTTCCAAGGGTTGTCTGATTATAAAAGACTTAAAATATAGACCACAAATAGGAAAATCCTGAAAGAGGAAAAAGTGATCATGTGGAATTTGATTTTTCCAATGTGTATGTATAAAGATAATACTGGCAATGCCTCCTTGTGAGTATACACCTGACATACAGCTTTCAAACCCAGAACAAATGACAAGCTCTCAATCTCCCTGTCTGACTTCCGCAATGGCCTATGCTGAAGGAGAAGATAAAATCTACAGAGCAAAACTGGAAAATACATCCAGAAACTGGAAAGACATTAGGAAGTTAGGAAGTGCTTCCTAATGATGTCAAAATCTTGCTTTCTGGTAAAAGCGTCCATACTTTCTGAGCCAAAAATAACAGGAAAAAAGGTTCTGAATAGTTTGTGTGTGCTACTGGAGTTTTTAAATTTGGGATGCACTAAAGAAATGTCAAATTCGTAACTGTGATCCTCACAGGTCAGAGATGGAAGTGGAAACAAAGCTGAGGTCCAAATGGGTTAATAGACATTCATTCTCACAGATGGATTTTTGATAAACAGAGTTAAAAAGACAAGAATTACAAGTTTAGAGGTTTTAACAAGTGGGGCTGTGAAATCTGGAGACTGAGGTTCTTGGAACAGTCAGGCTACCTGTGTGGAACACTGTCAACCCATAAACATTAAATAAATTTAGCATCTTGATGTCCTACTTCCCAGAAAGGACCTAGTCCCAAATCAGCTTCCTAAAAGCACATAGACTCTTAAAATTGAAAGGATGATGCCAAATAAATGTGTTCATGACAACTCGGTCACATACTCATTTTTAAGATTTGTACACATATATTTTAAAGACACTTTTATGTTGTTTTTTTACTAGTACAACTCAGACAAAAGGGGCACCAAAGCTAACAGCAGTTGAATTCTCAGGGCCTACTCAGGAAAGATTTATACTCTATGCAGAGTTTGAGCACTTACCTCTGTTCTCCCTTTGCTAGTCATTCAGTTGCCTTCCCTCAGGTCAGAAAAATTCTCATTTCATTCAGGACCGGCTCATCAATATGTCTCCTCCTTGGCACTTTCCCCCTGATGGGTGATGTACAGATATGCACAGATACCCACAGCCCTCCTATGTCTTCTTTCACAGGCCGTTTCAGGAGGGTTATGTGTCCCTCAGCTCCTGACACCCACTGTCCACTCTACTGTAGTTTATAAGCTCCAGCAATGTGGGACATTACTCATTTTGGGGTCAAATGTAAAAAAGACATATGAATGGCAAGAAGCAAGAGCCCCCTGATGTGCTAAGTAAGGCTAAGTTGCTACGTTGTGCCATAGGACCACAAACCTTCGAACTGATGTTCCTTCACACGACTGCCTCACTATTCATTAAAATACTGCAGCAAGGGCGCCTGGGCGGCTCAGTGGGTTAAGCCTCTGCCTTCAGCTCAGGTCATGATCTCAGGGTCCTGGGATCAAGCCCCACATTGGGCTCTCTGCTGAGCAGGGAGCCTGCTTTCCCCCCTCTCTCTGTCTGCCTCTCTGCCTACTTGTGATCTCTCTCTGTCAAATAAGTAAGTAAAAATCTTTAAAAAAAACAAAATACTGCAGCAAGCAGGGACGCCTGGGTGGCTCAGTTGGTTAAGCATCCGACTCCTGATTTCGGCTCAGGCTGAGAGTTTGAGCCTTGCACTGGGCTCTGCGCTCATCAGGGAGTCTGCTCCCAACCCCCTCCCAGTAAATAAATAAATAAATCTTGAAAAAAAAATTGTAGCAAGCAGCCTCACAACCATCCATTAAAGACAGGATGCCATTGGTGCAAAGTGCAAAATTTTCTTTCCAATCCTCAAGTTCCTACTTTTCCTCATTTTCCCTCGGTGCTCTTACAGCTTGCATCTTCTTTTTTTTTTTTTTTTTTTTTAAGATTTTATTTATTCATTTGACAGAGAGAAATCACAAGAGAGGCAGGCAGAGAGAGAGGAAGGGAAGCAGGCTCTCCGCTGAGCAGAGAGCCCGATGTGGGACTCGATCCCAGGACCCTGAGACCATGACCTGAGCCGAAGGCAGCGGCCTAACCCACTGAGCCACCCAGGCGCCCCTACAGCTTGCATCTTCTGAGAGTAAACCGTAAAAGCCAGAAGAAGCCTATCACTTTATTCACGTATTTCCTTGTATTAACTGGTCTCTAAATGAATGTGAAATGAAGAAACTATGTGCGTGACCCTGTAGGTTACGGAGGAGAAACCAGGGAGCATTCCCCCTGCAAGCCCGCCTCCCTGCACTCACTGATGGGACTAGAAGGTTGCTGGGCTTAGTAGGGGGAACGGGTCAAGAGCAGGTGAGATGGGGGCGGGGGAGGGGTGCTGCTGATCTTCCTGTCAGTTGAACACTTGAGCTTCGAATGAAAGACTGAGAGAGAAAAGTCTACATACATAAACATCACTTTTCACATCTTGGCAAACTACCTTCCTCAGTTTCTCACAAACATATCAATCTATAAAGTGTATCCATTTGAGTCAGAATAGGGAAGAACTTGGAAGGAAAGAACTGACTCATTGGAGGCTGTGTAACTGATGCATGTAAACAGGAGGCTCCGAGAAGACGAAAAACGAGGAGTCATCAGACTTCTCTTAACTTTCCCTTTCCTCAATTTTAGAATAGAAATGGGAAGTGTGGGGACAGGGAAGTACGCAGCTAAATACCGCACAGGTCATTTTACAAGTGTAGAGCTTGTAAGTTACACCGTTTCCGGCTGCTCAGGGAGTGTGATCTTTGGACGTCCATCAGAACCACAAAAAGGAAGAAAAAAATCCATGTTAGAGGTGCGGATAAACACGTATGTCACAGCTGAAACCACGTGAGCTAGGTGTACGCAGGAGAACACAACTGGCCTCCTCGAAGAACAGATCTGCCCACAGCTTTCAAAGAGACTTCCTCTTCTGCATACAAATCATACTGGTCTTCTTACCTAATGAGTATTATCTGCTTGAACAAAAAACAATTTTCAAGGTAAGAAAGATAGAAACCAGAGGATTTCATTCACACCTGCACAGGAATATTGACTTTGTAAGACAAGAAAACTCAAGGTCACGGTACACAGCAGTTATTTATTTAAATACTCGAAAAGGTTGATGATGGAAAAAAATAGGTTTATCATGAGAGTTTATGTTCGTTGGATTTATTTTATCATTTAAAAAAGTGCTGCCTCCGGGTTATCCTAGCCAGATAGAGAACACTTTACGACACATGCAGCCACTGTAGGACACTATCATAGACACGGCCGTTAGAGAATGACATACACTGGGGGAGGAAATTCAGTAGTAGTAATGGCGACTGTTTATTTAAACTAAAAACATTGATAATATACAAATCTTTTTTCTCATTTGATTGAAAGGGCTATAAAATTCTACATACAGACAAAGGAAGCAACATAATCATATAGGTCAGGCCCCCACTAACTGCCTTTAACTCACTCCTTCGTTCAAGAAGCACTTCACTCAGCTAGGCAACTTTCTAGACGGCTTCGAGGCTGGCCTACCACAAGTGACTGAAAGAGAGATGTGAGCTGACCAGGACTCCTCCGTTCTTAAAAATGGAGAGAAAAATGGCAAATTGTGCCTCGTGAACCCAAAGGATCATTCTGAGTAAAATGTAAAATAAATAATTGATCCATGAGTAAATACAATCTCGGAGCTGACTTAGACCTAGGAGAGTGAGCCAACCGAACACTAACAATACCACGTAGAAACATCTAGAAACATAATTTCTAGAATTCAGGTTGGGAGACCATATCTTGCCTGAATATGTACATTATTTACAAAATATTCCCTTTTGGCTTCTGAAATTTAGCCATTTGAGTTTGGCTGTTAAGCTCTTTCTTTCCATATGCTAGCCAATACTGCAGTTATAGCTATCATTAAAATACTCTTATGCATGAATTACAAATATTAATAAAGTAACTCTGCATGTATAAATATCTCAATATTTCTAGCAGAATTTAAAGCATACATAAATACATAAAAGTATTTGTTTTTGGTAGGGCATTTTTTTTTTTAATCATCGCTGTTTCAACAATGCTTTGTACATAGCAAAACCCAAAACTGCAAAAACAGTAGCACCAAAACTTGCTCGAAGCCAAAACGTGGAGCTCTTGAGGTCAGCTTGTGTCACGTGCCTGTAGTCAGAAAATATAATTAATGTTCAAAACATGGTTAGTATGAAAATACCAATTACATTAACAGTCTACTTTTAGGGAAGTATTAGCACACTTGTCAGGCTAATTGCATACAGTAATGCTTACCAAAAACATTTATCAATAGAGCCACATGTACATTGCTTAATCTTTAAACATAATGTAGACATTAATAAAAGACGAATGCCTTTACAATTAGCTACTACGTGGGAGTAATCAACATCTAAAATTTTAGACATTTTCTTCACATGGGAAATGGAGAACGTAGACAAATCAACCTACTACTTTTTAATCTCACCACGGTCCTTCAAAATGAGAGGTAAAACCGAGATCTCACAATTTTGAGAGTCCGTTTCATGGAACTTAGTATGCGATCTCCTGCCCAGGAATCAAAAGCTATCATGTAAGCAGTTAAGCGACAAGTGACCATACTTTTCTAAGAGCAATGCTTGAAGTCAACTTTAAAAACACTGAGCCCCAGAAAAAATTTACCCAAAAAATCCCAAAGGGGATAGGGAAGATTTACCAGTTCGCATTAATTGGGTTACTGCTGATTAAAGAAAGAAAATTCAGAATAAAACAAAACAACAAAAAAATAAATAAACCGAGAAACCAACCCTGATATTAGTCAGACAGGCAGTGACAATGGTACCAACTAAAGGACATCATGTAATGTGATGGACTGAAAGGTAAATGACATAAAAGAAGCCGTACTATGCATGACAAGAACAGGGACAGCCTGTACCACAAACTGGGTTTGTGAGCATGCTCAGTTAATGACACTGCTAGGCACCTTCAAGGTTCTCAAGTATGACAGCTGACCATCAAGAGGATGATGCTTGAAAGCAAAAGTTGGCATATTTTATTCAAGGGTCACTGCAGGTTTAGTTAAATGAGCACAACTGAGAAGATGTAGAAAACTTACAGAATTAAGAGCTTAGTGAGACTGTCTAGTTCAGGTTATTTCACAAGTAGGAAACAAACAGCTTTGAAGCAAAAGTCTGACATCATGAAAAGACCAGGACATATACAAGAGAGTTAAGAGCCAAGAATATCAATTGTACAAAACGACTTTGCCTCAGTAATTGTCAGAGTGCCAATCGGATCAGTTATCACAAAATGCAATCTGCCCATCCTAGAAACACGTCTACAATACAAGCCAGAGTGCTCCATGCTTATCACCACGGCAAAACAACACACAGCACTCCAATTTCTTATTCTCCCCAGTTCAAGAAGAAGGAGAAGGAGAAAGAAAGAAAAAAGGAAAGAAAGAAAGAAAAAATCACTCCTGACATATTATTTTACAAAGCAAAGTGATAACACGGGTTCATTCCACCTTGTGAGTTAGTTCCTCCAACAGGCTTTCTTTCTTTCTTTCTTTCTTTCTTTATTTATTTAAAATTTCCAGTTAGGGAAGAAAATTCGTAGGTTTCAGTTTTCCAGCTGGAAAAACTCCAACAAGGCCAACCCACTGGTTGTGGGAAATGTTACCTGGCTTCAAGAAAAAGTGGACCATGAGATGACACCATGAAGATGGAATCTTCTACAGAGCGGACGGCGTGCACCTGGTGAGTAATACTGCCTTCGTCGTCTGCTAACAGCATGGCACCCCACTCAGCTACCCGGGCTCTTAACCTTTTATACACATGCACACAGTTTGCAGTTCACAGCAGAGCTCACAAGAGAAGGGGACTGAAAATAACATCTCTCAATTAAACATCCCACACAGAAATTGAGTTGCCACCCTAATAGGATGCATCTCATGCTTCTATATTTAAAATAAATGTATTCTCTAACAAATTGCCAAACTTCAAAAAAAAAAGTATCTATGGGTACTTTTCAGAAACACTCACATATCAGGAAAGAAAACCTAAGGCTGTTATGTACATTCTCTATAAATCCCTTCGAGACTCGTTCTGCTAGATCTGAAACACCAAGAGAAGCCTTGGAAACCAGTTCCTCAGCAGGGCCTGATGGGAGGTGGTGACCGTAAGTATTCATCAAAATGAGGTTAACGACTACGAGTCAGGAAATTGACTGATGCTTCTGACTGCAGACCACCAACAACTGCAAACATGAGTCTGCAAAAAATGGAGTCCAAACTCAGGGACTACCGGAGACCAATGATGAGAGTTTCAAGGTCTGTAACTCCCAATCAATAGAGATGTGTTGAATTTAAAGTGAGAAACAGGCTAAAAGGGCAGGAGAGCTTTTGCTTCAGCTTTGATCTCTCTGATTTTTTTTTTAAAGATTTAATTTATTTATTTAACAGAGAGAGAGAGAGCGAGATTACAAGTAGGCAGAGTAGCAGCCAGAGAGGGGAGGAAGCAGGCTCCCTGCCAAGCAGAGAGCCTGATGCGGGGCTCGATCCCAGGACCCTGAGATCATGACCTGAGCCAAAGGCAGAGGCTTAACCCACTGAGCCACCCAGGCGCCCCTGATCTCTCTGATTTTGATGCATCTTCACTGATGAAGGATTTTTATGAGATTGCTTTTACTTTTTTTTTTTTTTTTTAATTTGGGAAAGAAAAGGGCTAGGATTACAGCTAGCTGTCATCATGGTAAAATCAGTCAAAATGATTTCTCATAAATAGTTTTCAAGTATGGAATCGGTTTCACACAATTCCCTTTGTTGTATTTTAAGCAAGTATTACCATTCGTGAACTAATATATTCTGACTTTATTGCTTCATTTACTTTTGCATTTCAAGATAGTAATTACTGTTTTCCCCAAACTACAGTATAGGTTTCTATAGGCAGAATAGCAGTTCATGTTTATATATAAGAAACAATAAAGATACACGGTCAAGATGTACCCAGTTTAAAACTCAAGGCAACTATTAACTTGTAAGATATATTTCGAAGACTCCATCAACCTTATAGTGGTTACTTAAGATACCTATAGACATGGAAAGCTACTTAGAGACCTATTTTATACAGTTAGCATGTGCATTTAAGAGGTGCACTAACCAGGCTCTCTATATATGACAAAGCATTGATAATGGATGGCACACTCGTCACTGCCTAGCTGACTGACAGCACCTGGAGAGAGAACAGTGAGACGATCTTAACTGTACTCCCTAAGTATGAGACCTGAGCCATGTTTGCCACTTCAGGTCTCAAGAGGAAAGCAGAGCAATAGTTTCATGAAGCTGCCTCCTAGTTCATTTCTAAACTCAAGCAAAAATAATTCTTTCATATTTCAAAAGTATAATTCTTTCAAAATGACTCACATAAAATATCATTTTAGAATAAATTATCTTATGGCATGCTTTTTTTTTAGTTTATCATTATTTTTTTACTGTCAAAACGGTAATAGATGTTCATTATAAGATACGAGGAAAATAAAAGAAGGAAGAAAAAAAAATCACCTAGAGTCCCATCACCTAAGGCAACTAATTAAAATGTAGGGCATTTCCTTTTACTTTTTCTATGTGTTTCTTACACAGCTGCAAACACAATGTGTATAAATTATAAAATTTTGTATCTTTTTAAAAATTTACTATTATGTAAGGACTTTTTCATAAATTACAGAAACCTCATTTTAACAGCTTTACTGTATCTGATTCCCCTATGGGTGGCAGTCTCTATTTACTGGTGACTATAACTAAAGGATGAATATATTTCTACATAAGATTTTTCTCTGTATTTAGTAGAGTTTCCTTAAAAGACTTCCCAAAAATGAGTATTACAAGGTCAAAAATGTGTGTGCATGTGTATATATAAAGATTCTCTTTAAAAAAATCTTACTGAGGGACTCCTGGGTGGCTCAGTTGGTTAAGCGTCCGCCTTCTGCACAGGTCATGACCCCAGGGTACTGGGATCAAGTCCTGAATCAGGCTCCCTGCTGAGCAGGGAACCTGCTTCTCCCTCTGCCTGCCTCTTCCCCTGCTGTGCCCTCTCTCTCTCTCTGACAAATAAATAAAACCTTAAAAAAATTAAAAAAAAATCTATTGATATACCAGAATCACATCTTCCTTCTCTATGTACAATAATTTAGTTCAGCAGTATCTCTTATTAGAACATAATAAATAATGACAAAATGCTGGAATAAAATCCTTAATCATGTGAAGCTTATCAGAGCTTCTAAGTTCTTAGGTGGAAAATTCTTCATATTGGATGCTGGCTTTCTGCTTAGAACTCCTGAGGGTCCATATGCCAATCAGATGCCAAGCTCTTTTTTTTTTTCTTTAAAGTAGGCCAAATGTGGAGCTTGAACTCACAAGCCCCATGCCTAATGTGGGGCTTGAACTCACAACCTGGTGATCAAAAGCTGCATGCTCTACTGGCTGAGCCAGGCATGCACCCCTACACTGCTACTTTTAATAAGGCAGAGAGAAGGAAAGATTTCAAACTTCAGGCAATAAAGGCTTAAATTAAGAAGTGTCTGTGTGAACAGTCACACAAAGCATATAGGAGAGTGACCACAATTCCTATGGACCTCTGCACAGAATGCCATAAAACAGGCAGACAAGATACTTTTGATTCACTCTGCAATTTACGACATATATAAGAACATGAGTTAAAATTTTTATTGGTTCAGTGTATTTGACCAATAATAAAAGGAATGGTTATCAGTTGCACTATTTATAAACAAAATAATGAAATTCTAAAGGGCTCAATGGAATTAACCCATTTAGCTATTCCCAAATAGGGTATTTTTAATACTATTTTTTATAACATGTCCCAGGTCTTTATATATCTGGGGTATAAACACTATATTGCAGAGACCTAAAAGTCTGCAAAGATTAGAATTTAAGGAAGGGGGGGAAATCCAGAAAGGTCCGGATGTCAGTTGCAGGCTCTTATGAGGAGGAAAGAAAAGTTCGGCAGAGCGAACTCAAGGCAGCGAAGAGCAGTCCCACCCAGGTGCTTTTACCAGCCGTCTGTGCAACTTCGCAGAAATAAATGCAAATTTCCTAGATTGCATTCTTCTCATCTCACCACCCAATCCTTTCCAAACCCAAAGCAGAGATGTACTGATGCAGAAATATGAATGTTCTTCTAATTTTCTAATTCTACCCACATACGGATTTCAAGTAGGAATTTTTAAGTTAATACTTTGCAACCGCCTCTGTAACTGTAATGCACGGAATCTAGTCACTAGGGCTCACAGATAGCACAGATAGCTTTTTCCTAGTTGTACTTCCGTAGCTCAAGTTAAAAACTGTACCGAGGTCACCAAAACTAGAGTTAAATGTTCTGTTTTGGAATTATTTCGCTTGTTTTTTAAAGTCTTCTGGGCCTCCCTGCTTTTATTCCTCTCAATGTTTTCTTGGTGTTTTGTTTTTGCCTGGTGAAGTCTCTTTTACCTTTGTTTCTGATAATCATGACATTACTCTTAATAATAATTTTAACGACAATTCTTTCAGTGAACTGGAGCTAGTTCTGGAACTAGCAGATGAACTGCAACACAAATCAGAAGGAAGCTGTTAACTGAGCATGCCTAAATAGTAACATACTTTGGAAAAGGACATAAATGTGCATCAATGTCAAGAAATGCTTCACCAAGCATTAGAAGAACCAAATTTACAGATGACCATAGATAACATGGGAAACACATAGTATCTGTATGTTATCTACTGATACTGAAAGATCAGAACAAACTCTACCTTGTGGCATCCTTTAATATTCTAACCAAATGGCAAAAAATTTTAAAATGCATAAGCAAGCAGCAGCTTACTTAATGAGAATCTGTAACATAAGCTCTTATATAATTTTAAACATAACACTCTGTATCCTAATTAAAAGAAATGTCTTGTAAGGACCTTGATATAAGGCAACATAGAAGTTTCATATGAAACCAAAACACAGGACAGACTTTGTTGGATATAATAGTTCACTACTGCATAATATCCCAAGAACTCTTACATTCCCAGAAGACTCTCTAGGACGTTAAGATTTCTAGATATCTATCCTCTTCATAATGCAGTCCTATGAAAAGGCAGTTCATTTCAGTGTGACAATAATAAAATCCTTTCTTCCAAAAAGGGGATCCTATTAAGTAAAATGGGTTTAAAGTACATGAAGGAGCAACTTAGGTGATTATTAAAGCAATATGGGCAAATATCATTAATAAATGGCTTAAAATAAATGCCACATACACCCAATTTTAAAAACGCATTAAAAAAATAGGGCAAAGAATTCAATGGCCACAATGACCATCTATCATACCTTTGGGTTGCTGTAAGCACTCACTATGATCTATGCACTTGGTTGCTGAAGTAAAATGCTGCTACTAAACTTAAGAAGTAACATGAACAAATAATTTATATGGCTGATGCAAATAATAAAATGGGATGAAAGAAATCCTAAAACCAAAATACATATCAAAGAAAATCACACCAAAATAAATTATAAAATGAACATTTTGATTCAATTATAGGTTAGGAGAAGTGGGAGGGTTATACACAGAAATTAGCTGGGATAGGGGCTGGGAGAAGTTAAAAAAGTGACTAAGTGACACAGACATACAAATTAGAATGAACACCTAAAGGAAAGGACAAGTTCACGTCCACGGCACACTGCAGAAGAGTAACAAAGTCATGCAAAGGAGGAGTCTTTTGAAGTCAGAACATTAAGTACTTGGTAACCAGAATCCTGGGTAGTTCAAACCAACAATCCAGTTCACTTCTACATAATCATGTAGGATTATAACACTTTCAGATTAAAAACGTAATTAAAATAAAAATGTAACCAGAAGGTGTATTTTCCCAGTACCATGATTTACACTACTTGAAATGAAAGCATTGCCAAAGATTAAAATCATCTGACCCTGTTAATCATCTTTCAAATGTATTTAAATTCAAATAAGTCCCATTATTCATAAACTGTTCTAAAGAAAAACATAAACCTGTCCAGACCACTACGGTGAGATTGTAATTATTAAAGAATAACGTTACATGTCAGATACATAGTTTAACACTTTTGATATCTTGAAATAAATATATATTCAATTACATTAAAAAGAAAACAAATTTTTATTACTACTCTACTTAAAATATGTAGTATCAGTAAATAAGCTCAAAAAAGGGGGGACAATGTTTACTGGTCAAAAATAGATAGCTAGGGAAAAAAATGGATAATTTCAGAAATGAATCTGTGGGAACTGCCTAAAAATAAATTATTATAAGCTCAAAAAAAGGGGGACAATGCTTACTGGTCAAAAATAGCTAGGGAAAAATGCATAATTTCAGAAATGAATCTGTGGGAACTGCGTAAATATAAATTATAAGTTTAAATTCTGTCATGATCCGGTGATAGCACTTACTTCTGTAGCCTGAGGGACTAAGGTTCCTGAAAATATAACCAAAGTTCAAGGAAAATTTTTTAATAACATAGTATTTAGAGAGGCACTTAAAGGCAGGTCCCTATCTTCTTCATCTTGGTATTCTGCCCCAGCTCACAGCAAGGTCCTACCTAAAGCAGGTACTTAAGCCTGAGTGAATAAATCACAGGGGCAGAGGGGGGTAAAGGGTTAATGTGGCCTCAAACATGTACTATCTCTGCAAGTGATTTATTTCAACCAACATGTTTGCAAGCATACTGAAACAAGGTATTAAGTTTGAGACCAACATGTACGCACGAATACCTGTCAATTTCTTTGCAGACATTTACTGAAACTCTTTGCTTCCATAAAAATTTTGAAACTACTCTTTTACACATCTAACTCAAACCCAAGACGTGGCAGCTTTCTAAAAGCAGAGACCTAAGGCTTATTGTTGAGTGAGACTTCTCCCTACTGAATTACAGTGAAAAATACGTAAATGACTTTTAGCAAATTAATCAATCCTTTTTCTGCTTTATAACATTAAGATACATCTAGCATGGCGAACCAAGAGTGACCAACACCCAAAGGCTGCCACAACCTGAGAGAGAGAGGAAAGAAAGGAGGCAAACCCAGCACTCCACAATTTTTTCAGATTCTTTCATGAGAAAGGGAGTAGAACTTGGTTGGTGGGAAGGGGAAGGAGATATTTGCATTCCTTAGGTGTATGTTCTTCTTTTTTTTTGGACAACTCTACGCCATATCTTAAGACTGAGGTTGCAAGCTGCTGGCCTGTAAACATGTTTTGTTTTGATCAGTACTTTTACAGACTTAAATTTACTTGCCATTATTTGAATAGCAGGAATTTTCACATAAAAATCCTGATGTCTTGTGTCTCACAGAATCAGAAGACCTGGCACCAGCCAGCCCGGACAACAAAAGGCCAGAGCTGAGTTGTGGTTGCCTCTTGTAGACAGGGCCTGTCACAGTCCCTACGTCTCTTACATCTCATACCTGACCACCTTCGTGCATTGACATTACCTATCCCGATCCTGTGAGTACTCAAGTTCTGGGGTTCCACGCCCATCTACCTTATCGACATCCTTTTGTAAACTAGAGGAAACTTCAGTACGGAAGTCCTAAATTCCCACTGTACTTCTACAAAATTCTGAAACACTGCAAGGAATCAGGAAGGAGTTCTTCGAAAGGTACACTGGTTTCCCTCCTTATCTTTTTCATTCATTCCATTCTTGATTACTAGATGTCGGGGATGTGTGGTGACACTACCATTAAATTAGTTCTAGTTTATAAATAGATATGACAAGATGTACTGATTTCCCTTCAAAGATCTTTGTATAGAGTACTTTACCATGAGCAAGCTCATCAATTAATACACACCCAACCTTTTCCATTTGGAAGCTGACTAAACCGACCTAAGAATAAAATTGTCACTAAAGATGCAGACAATCAATCAATCTGCAAGTTACGGACACTCAAGATCTCACAGAATAAGTGAAACAAATGGTTCTGATTAGCAATTATTAGGAGCTAAGGTGGGTTCACTGAGAATAAGACACCAAATAGATGTCACTTCCTATTTAGATAAAAATTACTACACTGAAAGATCGATAGATCAGAAGAATGTGTTAGAAATTACATATTGGGGAAAAAAAAAGGAAATTGCATCTTGATTTCAAAAAAGCCCTCCATGAAATTCTTATAAGATACTAAGATAAAATATGGACTGGATAATAAAATATTTTTAATTTACAGAGTAATCTTGTCCCAAGAATTTTAAATCTGTGTCACGGGGAAAAGAGTTCTCCAAGGGAATACTTCAGGGATTGCTGGCTTTGGCTCCCTCTCACTCTCCAATCTCTTGGTACTCAACATTATTTTTTATCAATAACTTGAACGATAAAGAAGACATATCTACCAAGTTTGCAAATAACACAATGCCAAGGGAGATAGATAATGGGACAAATGACAGAAATAATGTTTGAAATGACTGAGCTAGAACAAATGGATCAAAAAGAAGAATATGACACTTAATAGAGATACATATGTATCTGTGTTTAGATTCAAAGACTCAACTAAAAATGTCAAGTACACAATTAGAGAGGAGGGGATGCTGCCTTAATAGTACCTCGTATGAAAAAAATATCTGATTTCGGTGAACCCCAAGATTCATATGCATCCACAGTGGGATGGGGCTGCTAACAACGTCATTTCATGCAGCAGACAGGTGCTGTCCTGACTGTGGGACATGACCCCGCTGTTCAAGACTCGTCCCATCACACCTGGAGCACTGCTCCCCATTCTCAGCAGCACCTCTTTTAAGAGGAACTCTGAAAACCTAAAGGGCTTTCAGACGAGGACAACCAGGACTGATGAGGTCACTAAACCATCTAATTTAAGAAAAGGCTGAAAGAAATGGGGATGTTCTACCTGGAGAAGAGAAAATTAGGGGAGACATGATGGCCGTCTTCAAATGTCTGAAGGATTGCTAGGTTGAAGAGGGAGTAGAATAGTCGTATGTTGTTCTAAAGGGCAGAACTAAAACTAAAGGAGAGAAAGTTACAGGGAAATCATTTTAGTTAAAAAATAAAAATAAAGAGCAAAGGCAAAAGCAAAAACCCTCTCCAGTGAGGAAAGCCATCAGCAGATAAACAGTACTCTCCACAGGAAGGCTTTCAGGAAGGCATTCTAATGGGAGGTTAGGCCAGAGAGTTCTGGAATCTCTTCTGACTCTAGGTAGCATTTCCAACACCGGAGCTTCTGAATGTTGTTTGGTTTGAACTAGCCTTGCATTTTCTCAGAGAGTCCTCATGAGAGAATCTGTGTTACTACTTTATAAGATGCCATTCAAAGGACAGAGGCAGAACTTTACCACCAAATTAGTGTGGCAGTCCCTTCAAAGCTGTCACCTGAGATGGCTGCATTCTTATTCCAGAGCTACTAGTGCTCAAAACGTCACTGAAACTCTTTTTAGAATGCCTTCAAGATCAGTTTCTGACCCACGTTAAATATAGTCTCACTGTTTCATAGCCATATCTACTATTTTTGCTGGTGGACACAAACTATCCTACAGTCAGAGCCCACTAGCCTTCAGTGAGAGTCCAACAGTAAGACCAAGAATGGACCCATTTCTAACCAAAGTCTATTTAGTTTGATCATCTGTCTTAATCAAGTCCAGCTCCCAATGACAGCTGAATGTCAATTTCAAAACACTCATCTTTAGACACAAAAATTTACAGCAGATACAAATTTATAGTCCATAGTCTCTTAAATGCTCACAAAATGTAAATTTGAACAATGGAAGCATGACCAGAATAAGAATATAACCTTCCAAGTTCTTTGCTTTGAGGGAATGTAAATATCTTATTTGTTTGTTTCCCTTCCCTTTCTAAAAAGCATATCACTTTCTAGGCATACTATATGTTTCGGGCTCAATTATAAAGACCTCAAAAACTAGTACTACAGATCTTTTGTTCTTTCTCATAATCCTTTGAATCCTCAAAGTTAGATATTATCCTCATTTCCAGAAGCCATGCTCTTTCACATAAACAAAAGGTACTTATAATACAGAAGATTTTCAAACCCAAGACACCATTCGCATTAGTGTGGTTTTAATCAAGTTATATTAGTTGAACGTAAGCGAGTACAGTTTCACATTTGGGATCAATGTGTCTTTTTGTTACTATGGAAAGTCCTCACCTATTTCTACAACTCTCAGCCAAAGGATTTTAATCTCCCTATACATATTATCCTGTCATATGAACAATACTTTAAACTTCATGAAAAAAGAAATCCAAAATCTTATTTTATAGTCCCCTGAAAACATCATCACCACGGTGAGAATTTTAGTGGAAGTTAGTTGGGCATCGGTTGGCTTGTGGTCTTTGTAGTGAGTATCTGTATAATGAAGAGTTATCCACTTTTTTTTTTCTTTTGTATTTTAACAGAATGCCTGGTACCCAGTAAATAAAGTTAAGAACCTGTTAAGAACTGCAGTGAAGATTTTGTTCTTTACAGATTGCAGCAAGTCTGAGTTGAGGAAGTTCTGACAGATGCAAAATGTACACCTGTTGCAGGTGCACATACAGCGTAACCGGGCATGGCTGCGAAAACACACAGAAGGACAGGAGTTGAGTTCTTACTTACAAATACGGCACAAGTTAGGGTGTGCCAACTTAAAAAAAAAAAAAGATTTAGGCATAAGCAACACTAAGAAAAAGGACAGTGTGGGGCATGCTAAAGTTGTGCAGAATTCCACATTTACCAAAAATACAGTACACAGCAATAGCTCCCTCCTCCCTCCCTAGAGAAAACCTAAGGAAAATTAGCTAATACTCTTGGTTTTTTTGGAGGGGGGATGGAATTATCATCACAAGAGTTTTAGTGGAATAATATGCACAGCGATAGATGGCACCCTCGTGTAAATTAATAAAAAGAAAAACTGAGTAAGCCATAGCACCCACCAAAAGGACAAAGTGTGCTAGCGTTTAAGGAACCATTCCCTCCTCCTCCCTCAGCATACACACATGCCTGAAAACCAGGAAGGAGAAGAGTGACAAATACACAAAAGGGTCAAAAGACGAGTATATTCAACCCTGAGGAGATGGTCTTCAATTCATCAAGCACTCTGGCTCCCGAAGGAAATCAAAGTGCTTCATAAATTTCCACGTGGACAAAACAGAGGGTTGACTTCATCTGCTACAAAAACACAGCAGCTAAGTATGACAGTATGAAACTCTGGGTGAGGATGTAAAAATCAACAATGGGTCCAATTGGCATCAGATATGAAATTTAGGGAGGCTTTCTGACTCCTTTCTGGTTGAGTGGAGTTGTACTAGTCGGTACAGGCACATGGGCAATCTATTTCACCTCCATCCTAACAACCAAGAGTAGGGGGTCCCCAGGGACTGCCCAGTGGTCAAAGCCACTCAGACATACAAAGCCGTCACGGCACCCTGAAGAGGCACTGGCGCCGAACCCACTCAGAAGAGCGCCGCCTGATGAATCAATGCCAGCACTTCCTGTAACACCTGCCCATTTTTTTTTTTTAAGGCTTCTCAGTCAAAGGACTGGCCCACTCTGACTTGGCTTAGCTTGTGAGATCGGATGAGACCACATCGCACGGTGGCATGGTAGTGGAGATTAGCAGCATCCCAATAATGCCTAATTCCCAACATGAAGAAAAACGAGAATTAATTTTTAAGCTCTCATAGACTCAAGACATTCCTTTTTTAAAACCTGACGTGTGATGAGGAACGTATCAATGCTACTAAGTCGCTGCCAGCTGTCATACTGGAATCCATCTGTTATTTTATCAATTCGGTCTGACTCTTCAACATACACAGGCTCCACCCACCAAAAAGGAGATGCAAAGTATGCTTAGCAACAGGGAGATGCTTCATGAGAAGTAGTTTGGGATTAACCATATAAGCAAGTGTCCCTGTATGTACATTTATCATATATACACACACATACATACAAACACACACGAATCGCAGCAAAACGTTTTAAAGATGCAGATCTGAAAACAGTTACATTATCTACGAGATTAAAATAGTGCGTTTACATAATAAACAAAAAAAAGAAAAAGAAAAAAAAAACACTACTGTCATATACAGTTAGGCAGGAAGCCTGACCAAGCAGTGCGTTTCTGGATAATTACTAAATGTTAATTATGGCAGGAAAGGAGATCTGGTCATCTACAAGAAAATGTCAACAAAAATCCCACAGAAGCCATAAAGAAAAAGTAACTTACAAAGCAGTTTTTAGAAAGACCCAGATTTTTCTCAAATTCTCTATTCTATCAGTGTTGCCCATGTCTCGGGAGAGTCTGTTTCTGTAATGATCCTCTCTGTAGATAACATACACGAGAGTTTTAAAGCAAAGGTAAAACATAAATTAAGTTCTGTTTATCTTATAGTAACAGGAATGACTTGTCTTCCAATACAAATAGAATTTCAAGGGCTTGCTGCCTTTTTTTTCCAAAAAGTATTAGTTAACAGAATAGCAGTGAAGTTAACTCTGATTGAAGAATCTACACAAATTAACACCTTTCTGAAAGACTTCAGTTCGTAGCCACGTTTGATCATTATTCTATTTTATACCACAATTTTCGTAAGAGGAAAAATAATTTAGAGACTAAAATAATAACAAATAGATTAAGCTAAAGTCTTGAGAAACGCACTGCCTGAAAAACTATCTTGTTACAAAACAGAATTATACACACACAGTACTTGAGGAGAATGCCATTAAGAACCATGCAATTCTAAGGCAGTTAGTAAGCTATGAAAATGTCCACAGTTATGTGCTTATGCATATGTATAGATATACAATAAATGTACATAAAATTCATGGTTCATAAACTTAATGTGAGACATTTATATAGCAGGAATTCCAATTACAACTACTTTTTACAGCACTTAAAAAAGACATTATATTCTCAAACATATCTATAATTTAAACATAATTTCCTAAAATATTTTAGAATCCTCCACATACTCAAGGTCAATGAATCAACAGAAAAATATTAAAATGAACTTTCTGTTCATACGGAAATGTCTTAAAAACATAAGGCAACATGATGTCAACCCTCTTTGACTGCAGTAATACTATTTTTTAAATGCTGGGTCGCGGGTTGTGTTTCATGGTACTATCCTATTAAAATAGTTACTGTCTGCTTAAAAATACACAAATCCTGTCAGGAGCACTGTTTGTGTGATTTTAGTATGGCACCCAAACCAGACTCACGTTTACCCAAAATTTGTTCCTTCTCATTACAAAGTCTCTTTCTGTTGCTGAACAACTTCTATGTGACAAAGGTCCCACCCTCATGATTAATCATGGCATGCGATGTTATTATGAACCATGCAGCGTGAAAATGATGGCAGAGCAAGTACTTACGGGTACATGGCCATCGTTGTCAGTTTAACAAAGATATCTTTACTGGGTGCATCAGCAGTATTGCAAGTGAAGGCTTGTGGTGGAGGCATTTTATGTTTCCTGCAGAAATCAGCAGGTGAAATACTATAGTCTTGTTTAACTTCATGCAGGTCCGACTTTGCAGCTACGATTAAGCAAGGTATTCTGCTGTCCATGAAGTGTTGCTATGGGATAAAAACTAAAATCACAATCTGATGACAAGTTAAAAAATTACTACATTTAATTAAATGTGTACTAGAAATTATCTCTGGCTAGGCAAAGCGTAGCTTCAGGGAGAAAGTAAACTAAAAGGCAGTGACTGGCAGTGGATCAGGCAGTCTCATAAGACCAGGGCCAATTTTCTAATGCTGGTAACCGTACAAATCTGTAACGACTCTTCAGATTCATTACAATCTGAAAAAAATGGATATTTTTTATTAAAAAGATACCATATTTTGAAACAAAGAGAAATCCACCTAAATTCCTCTATCCTAGAGCACATTATTTTCATTTTAAAAATTTCTCTTTCACGATTTTATTATTTTTTTCACTACTTTTCATTTTTCATATCATTAGTCCTTTAAGCACATGCATCTATATACATCTTTTTTTTTTTAAAGATTTTATTTATTTATTTGACAGAGAGAGAGATCACAAGTAGGCAGAGAGGCAGGCAGAGAGAGAGGCTTAACACACTGAGCCACCCAGGCGCCCCTCTATAAACATTTCTATAGCTATAGTCATGACAGACATAGTCATTTAAAAAATATAATACTGAGGGGTGCCTGGGTGGCTCAGTCATTAAGAGTCTGTCTTCAGCTCGGGTCATGATCCCAGGGTCCTGGGATTGAGCCCCACATCAGGCTCCCTGCTCAGTGGGTAGCCAGCTTCTCCCTCTCTCACTCCCCATTTGTGTTCCTTCTCTTGCTCTGTCTCTCTCTCTCTGTCAAATAAATAACAAATAAATAAATAAAATAAAAATATAACACTGAATCTTCCATGTTTTCAAAACCATTATTTTTAATGGCCACTTAACATTCCACCGTATCATTCTGTCTTAATTTAGTAAAGCATCCTCCTATTGTTAGGCATCTGGATTATTCCTAGTTTTTTCTTTTAATTAAAAACAATGCTAGAATAAATTCCTTGGTACATACAGTTTTTAACTCCTATAGCATCTTGGTGAAAATCTCAATCTGAGGACTTTTCAAGCCTCTGGTTTTCCCCCTTGCTCTATTATTATCATTATTGGTATAACTGGCAATATATAATCCATGTACACTACTTTTTTTAAAAAGATATTATTTTTAAGTAATTTCTATACCCAGCAAGGGGCTCAAACTCAACCCCAAGATGAAGAGTCATGTGCTTCACTGACTGAGCCAGTGTGGCACCTCTCCATGTGTATTCCTAATGGCCAAGAAGAACTTCCAGTAATACAGAGGTTCTTAACTATGGATGCACATCAGAGTCACATGTGGAAAAAAAAATGTTATTTGTATGTATCTATTTATTTTTGGAAAAAAATGTTTTTAAAATACAGATGTCTTAGACTCCACCACCTCAGAATGAAATCAAAACCTTTAACGATGGGAGACAAATGTATTTTTCAAAAGCTCTGCAAGTGATTTTCTTACATCTCTCTAGTTAGAAAACATCACATTATACAATTCCACTAACTCCATATAAAGTTACAGCCCAAACCAACAGTTTCAGACCAAAAGAACAACAAACCTTAAAAATCCTAGCACAGTATTCAAAGGATTTGGGGTTACTGACGTCATATACCAGGCACACAACATCACAAATGATCTCAGCCTCAGTTAGGAATTCGGATTCAGAGATATCATGTAACTTGTAAAAAGAAAAAGATAATAAGAAACATTAATATTGTAATATTGATGTTTCATTAAAGTCACGATGTGTTATTATTGCTTGATTTCCAAATAAAGTACTTCTAAAAGAAGTTAAGCATAACTTTTCAGGCTCTTTTTAGAGATGGGAAGTGTAGATCAACAAGTAGCTTCTGGTTTTGTGGACTGACGGTGATTAAGGTTTTCCAGGAGCAAACATTTTAGTGACTGACCTGCTCTAGGCAGGCCATTTATGCACATTCTCTACATAGGTAAGGTAACAGGCAAAACAGATTAAGTCAACTGCCTAAGATAACATATCTAGCAAGTCATCAGACCAAAATTTGAACTCAAATATGATTTCAAGTCTATTTTCTTTCTACCAGACTACCTTTTCTCCTCACCAATTAAAAAACAAAACAAAACAAAGAAAAAGACTCTTTACACTAAGGTCATTTTGTTCTACTCCACTGCCTACTCTTTTCTTTTTCCTGCCTACTCTTCTTTAATGTTTATTATAAAATGTCTAAAGAAACGTCACCCCCATGACAATGATCCAGCAAGAGTAAAATTCAGTACTACTGAGTTATTTAAGACAGTGCACCTATGTCGAGAAGAAGGAAGTACAAGTTCAGAAGTGACTTGATATTTTCCAAATAAAACACAGCATGGATAGTCAGAGGCGTGATAGATACCAATTTACAGAGACAGTATAAGAATAAAAACAGGAATATTCACAGTCAGCTATATTTACTGAGTACACAGTTAAGTAGAACTATACTTAACAGGAGAAGAATGGGAGATAAACAAGGTTAAATTAGAAACTGACAAAAAAACGTTTATCATAAAGAGGGAAAATTGTATGAAATTCAATGTGATCATCTGTCTGGCAGAACAAACTATTTCCAAAAAGAAAAAGGAAGGAAATGAGCTTTTTCTGGTAGCTATTATTTGTTAGGAGCTCCTCAGATTAGCTAGCTTGATAAGAAAGTCAGGCTCAGAGAGAAGAAGCCACTTGCCTGAGGTCACACAGCTAATCAGTGGTGGATCAGGGTTCGAACCAAACTGTGACTGGATCCAAGAAGAACATATAATCTTTCTACTGTATTTCAGAGTGTCTTTTCAGTCATATGCTCCTTTCATCCATTTTTTTAGACTAACACATTTGGTAACTATACTCCTCTCTGCTAAATAGATGAAACTCGATTCAGAGTATAGACAAACTACCAAGCACCTGCAGTGAGGTTTTCATATTAATTTCCAGTCAATAGTAGAGGAAAAAAAAAATTTTTTAAAGAAAAGTGGAAGAGGAAAGAGAAGTTATTTTTTTTTGTTTTTACTTTCTATTGCGTATAATACACAATTAAGCACACGAATAGATTAACTTTCACTTATATCTATGCCCATGTGATCATCACCCCCATCAGGGGAATTAAAATTAATTCCAATGAATAAACCAGGTGAAAGAAAAAAAAAAATCACACGAGTTCTACATACAGCCATTATATTAAATGCAATTATATTTTCAAAGAGTCATATAAAAATACACCTAACAATTAGTAATCTTTGTATGCCAGAGAATTTCTTACCAACAAGTATTTCTCTTGTCCATATACATAAACAGTGTTGATCGCATAGTAGGATTTATGATCATCGCGAATCTTCTTCTGCCTCTGAAAACAACCAAAAGTCTCAATATTTACAGTAAGAAATTACAGTACCAAGTCTTCATCAACACCCACTCTGCATGTATGTATGGGTGTGTTATAAATAAAAGGGCATTCTTCCCTACACTATGTATTATTTATCAGTACAAAGGGAACATTGATTTTGTTTCTTAGTTCTTAAGGTCTAAGACAAAAGATGCATTTATTCTGCATAAAGTAAAGGAGCAGCTGAAAAGGAAGGAAACTACATTACTGAACGTGTAGTATAGAGCTACCTGCTAGCAATTCTCCTTACACTATGATTTGGTCTGATATGAGACCCATCTGCAAACACATCCAGAAATAGATACAGGACTCAATCGGAAATATTTACTGTACTTTGCTTTATGCCAAGCACCATGGCAGGTGCTTCCACATATGTATTCATTCAACCCCCCGCCTAAATCCTGCCGAGGATAAAAAGGCAAATGACAGCTAACACCAGCGAAACGAAGATAAAGGCAGTTCAACAGGATGGTTGTTACCCTCAGATTGCCCTTCACTAATACACACAGGCCGCTGAGCTCTAGCCATCATCTACAAGACTAAGTGGCTATGAAAAACTCATGTAAACTCGTGACTATACAAATTTGTTGGATAAAGCTCTATTATCTGAGAATTCTCACCATTAAGTTTCTTCCAAGAAGAGCCTGCAGAACGCCACTCTTCCCACAGTTTTTCATCCCAATTACATTACATCTGAACACATTTCTTTGAGTCTGTTTTTTCTGAAGGTCTATCTTTTTATCTCTTGTTACTAAGAAGAAAGAAGAAATAATCATGTACCATTCAGACTCACTGCACCTCCATTTCACCTTCTGTGAAATAGTATACTGGGATTTCTCATTTTTATGAAGCGTATGATGAAAAAACAGACACACTGTGCAGCAGCCATGCTGTATGTGAAACCAAGCACTAAATATACGGGAGGGCTTCACTTGGTAGAAAAAATGCATTCCGGAAAGCTGGCTGTAAAGACAACTTCTGGTAACCAAGTGACATTTATTTCACCACGAAATAAGTAGCACACTTTCATAAGGAAAATTATATCCTAAAAATGAATGAAAATTACAGTGAACATAGCCAACATTATATCCCATCTACTTTCTTCTGTAATAAATAACTGTCACAATAAATTATAAATTAAAAGATGCTATCTCTAATCTGCACACTCTTGAATTTGTAAATGGATAAGGGATATGCACTCGGGTTCACTGGCTTTCAAATGTAAACCTGTAAAAGAGGCAGAACAGAAAACAATGCTCTAAGAGCAGAGCAAGGGCACCTCTCCTTAAGCTGTACCCCAAAATTCAACTACAACAAAACTCACCAGAGGCACTATGTACGGTAGCCAAAAACTGAAAATGATAAAAAACATATAACAATCATGGGACAGTTAAATAAGGTACACAACATCCTTATGATGACACACTACTGAACATTAAAGATACATAAAACTATACTTATTGACAGAGCAAGATGGCCACAATATTTTGTGAGAGTGAAGGAACCTCATGCTAGCTAGGAATTCGTTTCTTGCTCTTTGGTGCTGAATAAATACTGTCTAATGGGTGAACTACTTTAAAGGATACTTGCTCTGTTGGTGATTGTCTTTGGGGTGCCTGGGTGACTCAGTGGGTTAAGCATCTGCCTTCAGCTCAGGTCACGGTCCCAGGGTCCTGGGATGGACCCCTGCATCGGGCTCCCTGCTCAGTGGGGAGTCTGCTTCTCCCTCTCCCTCTGCCTGCCCCCCCACTCATGCTCTCTCTCGCTCTCTTTTGCTCTTTCTTAAATAAACAAAATCTTAAAAAGAAAAAAAAATGATTGTCTTCTTATGCTAGGACCTCCTGTAAGATATGGCATTTCCCCCTACCAACTGGGATATAAGAAAATCTTGAAGCAATCCATCCCCTAATTTGTTATTTCCATACCTATGGGTATTCTTTAAGTGGAGCACACTGCTTAGCAAGAATGATAAAGTCTGGGAAAGATTTCCTAATGTAGAAAATGGTTACAAAACCAAGAGATACACAATTAGTTCAGTATTGGGATTACGTGTTAATAGGTATTGTATTTACTGTCTGAAGAAAATGAAAAGACAAGATAAACTGGCACATTAAAATGCATTTAATGCCCATAGCCCTCCCTGATGTTCATCAGTGGCGTGTTCTCAGGGGTAAGCTAGAAGTAAAACCTCTACTCTTCCTTTTCTTAAAGTATTTTTAAAAAATATTTTATTTATTTATATGAGAGAGAAAGAGTGAGAGAGGGGTGAGGGACAGAAGAGGAAGCAGACCCACTGCTGAGCAGGGAGCCTGACTCGGGGCTCAATCCCAGGACTCTGGGATCATGACCTGAGCCGAAGGCAGACACTTAATCAACTGAGCCACCCAGGTACTCATACTCTTTCTTTCTCGATTAACAGTAAAATCAAGCCTCTGAACTCAAAAGAAATGACCAAACGACTGAGAGAACAGAGTACAATCATGGAAGACTAACAAAGAGGAGTTTATTTTCACCCTTTTCACACACGAACCCAGAATATTTAAAAATGTTTCTTAGCATGAATGCGTACTATCTGGATACTTACCTGTAATGGCGGAAGCCTGAGACTCTTGCTCCGTCAATATAGAATAGCCTAGATAGCCCAAATACTCCAGGCATCGCTGGACGTCTAAGTAGGTCGTGAGCCTAAGAAAGGGGGGAGGTGGACATGCAAAAAGTTCCTAAAGACCATTTATAGGAAAAAAAAAATCCCAACAGCTCAAATAATCTTTCCACCAGACCCAGATAATTTCTGTCAGACTTCTTTTAATTTCCCACGTGCCCAACCATGGGTTTCCCTACACCGCCATTCTTCAGGAAGAGAAGAGGGAGGGGATGCAAGACCGGTAGGGGTAGAGTGGGATTCCTACACCTACGCAGAGATGAGCAGTGAGATGTTGGTAAAATCTACGGTAAGGATATTTTATACTGGCCGTTTCCCATGAGACACAGCGTACTGCAAATATTGGCGGGTTGTGGACTTGATAATTAAACCTGAAAAGGTTTGCAAGAGGCGCAAAAATATGGAAAGGCACTTGAAATTAGTTAAGCCTTCTTGTGAAAAAGGAACAGTCCCTGGTGTTGAGAAAGTTAGTCTCACCAAGGCTTAAGTAGTGATATCATCATGGGCGACCAGAGGATGTCCTTAGTGCCCTGGATACAATGGCAAGTATGCTGTGAGTAGACTGTAGAGAAACCCCCACTAAGAAGTGCAGTAGAAACAAACAACAACCAAAAAAACCCTCAAGTGTTCAGCATCAAGTAAAACATGCTCTCCCCATATTCTGGAAGTGTAAGAACTGTGTAATAGCAATGAGGTTTCCAACTCCCTCAATCATAAAAGCATTAAAATCTAGTTCAGTTTTGATGAGAGACTTATTACTGTTTCCCTGTACATCATCCAAAAGCAAACACAAGCTTCCTGATACACTGACAGAACATCTAAAGTTCATCATAGACACAGCAGCAGCACTATAAATCCTGTCTACAGGCAGTTAGGACTGAAGCATTCGGTAAGACCCGACCAACTTACAGAATGATGAATGTGACACATTGTAATTTTAAACTGGCTATAACTAAAGGAAAACAGGTGAGCTCTGTACTCACGTCCACTGGGAAAGAAATCCCTGGTAAGTTATCCAGCCTCTTTCATTTGTACAAACTGTGTTATTCACATCTGGCCCCCACGGTATGTAAGGGAAAACTTTAAACAAATCTTTAAGCTCATCGGGTGACAAAGCACAGTCTCTATCCTGAGGATACACAAAGAAGTATACAAAATGTTTAGATATCTAAGAGAATAATTCCCACACACAGAGCCCCCAGTCTAGTAAAGCTATACTTCTAAAAACAAATGAAATTTTACATCTTCTGAAGAAAATTCCTCTCACGTATTAAGAAAACCTATGTAATAATCCATCAGAAACTACATTTTTTCATCTTGAGAAAATAATAAAATAAATAGAACTTTTGCTAGTCTAGCTTAAGAAGTTTGAGCAATTTTTGTCTATGTGACATGAGCATCCCCTTGCTAAGGGAACAGAGTCAAATCATTTACCAAAAAAATATGACAATCATGGAAAACTGTGGCTAAAATCTTACCAAATCGTGCTTGTCAAAGGTGCTCTGCAGAAACAAGTATGCATGATGATTTAATTCAGTAGTGCAATCAGGAGGTATTTTTAGCCTATCGACAAAAGAAAGTTTAAGAGTAAAATAAATCATTAACCAAGTATTAAAATTTAATTTAAGAAACAAATATAGAACTGCACCAAGTCTTTTTTTGTGGGATGACAGCATCTATAAAATACCTTTGCTGAAGCCATTTAAACCTTCCCAGGGAAAGTCAATGGGGTAGAATGGCCATCCTCACAAGAGCTGCAGTAACACTCATTCTGACCTGACATATAAAGTTTTCTTAAATTTCTGAAGGGCAGGTTGAAATAAAAATTTTACAAGTAACATCAATTACCCTGTAATGGGTTTGCTCTTCTTGTAAACAAATTGTACGTCATAACTATGGCTTATGGCTCATTATAATGAGCTGAAAATGATGTAAAGAGGTTATTTATGCCTGATTTGTCCTTTGATCCATCCTAAGTTCAGTTCAATCAAAGGCACTGAGCTAGTGCACAAAGCTAGTGTCCCCAGTACACAAAAACAAGACAGGCTCCCTACCTCTAGGGAACCACATTTAAGTAGGAGACGGACCACAGACAACCTCACTACTTCAACAGAATGAGGCAAGTGGTGGATATGGGTAACAAGGACGCTACGGGAGCCCATACGGAAGGGGACATCTCTGACATGGGGGTGGGAAGGTGTCAGAGACACTATCACCTGACTTGCAGACTTGAAGGTAAGAGGCAATAATTAGGTTGGGGGAGAGAGAGGAAAAAAGTGAGACTCCCTGGGCAAAAGCCTGGAGCCCAAAACAACAGATGACTGATAGACTGTAAGCAGTTTAGTAGTAGTATTTACTTCTAGAATGAAGGCAAGAAGTGAAGCATGAGCAGAGCAGATCATAAATGACCTTGTGTAACATGTTAAGAAGCCTGAGCTTTATCCTGGCTCTAAGGGAAGTGACATGGGCAAATCTGTATTTATACATCTACTAATCTAGTAGCAGTATGAAGGACAGAAGGAGACAGTTTAATAAGAAGGCTAGAGAGATTCAAGTGGTAGCTCTACCAGGCTATTCTATAGAAAACGAAAGGCAGACAGCATAAGGAAACCGAGAAATGTTAGTGTGAGCCACAAAGGCCTAAGCAAGTTTTCTTACTGTCATGCTTAAGAAAGCAATAAGCAACTTCCTGTAGAATTTACCTATCCATGTTAATGGCACAGAAAAGAAAACCTGACAAAAGGTTCTGGGATAAATTCATTCATTCAATGTTTTTTACTGAAAACTTTGGGAAATTCCTTGAGCCAAGATTTAGTAACCAACAAGAGAAGTTTCAACTTAGACCTGATTCATGGACCAGAAAGAACACTGCTTTCTCCACGATGATGATCAATGAAAAAACAAGAGTTTTTCTGAACCCTTACATAGACAGCTAGGGGTGCTATGCTAAAAGAAAAAGGGACAATATATGAAGACAATGTGCCAAGGGAAAGTAGAGAAGAGCTGAAGACTCAAAAGGTCAGATATGGGGATGTCACTTTCCTGAAAAGCCTCCCTCCCTAGGGACAAGCAACACACAGCAAAGCAGTCTCCTGTTTCAGATGACACCGGGTCCGTTTTAAACAAACACAACTGACACATAGCATTCTCAGAGGAAAATAACCACAAACAGAACCACAAAACTCCTTAACAAGGCTATTTAGGAAATATCAACTTTTTTCATCCAGAGCTAAGAAAAGGCCGTTAAGACTTACAGAGGAAAAGGACTAAGGGAAAGAAGTGAACCAATATACTCTGACGTCTGGACTCCAAATGCAAGTCTGTCCAGCATCTGTCATCTCCTTCCTCAGTAAGAGGAGTAAAAAAAGATACTCTTATTCCCTATGAGAAGAGGAGGAAAAATTTATGCCATGCTATAAATCAGGGGCTCTCAACTGGGGATGATTTCATTCCTGAAGGAACATTTGGCAATTTCTAGAGACATTGGACATGTTCAGTTGTCAGAGCTGGGGGAGGAGGTGTTACTGGCAACTAAGGACGTGCTAAGCATCCTATAAGACACAGGGCAGACTCTACATCAAAGAACTGTCTGGTCCAAAACGTCAATAGTGCCAAGGTTGACAAATCCTGCTATAAACCTCTCTATAAGTCTAAATTGGTTCTGAGTAGCTCAAAGCCTACCTAAACTGTGCGCTAAATAAAATTTAAAAATACTTGGCAGGCAAACGCAATTAGAAAGCCAAAGGTACATACAAGGGGAATAAATACTCGGGTGTCAAATCCAGATCATCGTCATAACCAAATCGTCGAAGCACAGTCCAAGTAGTTTCGTGTCTCCCTCTCTGGATAAAAAGTGTATGTAAAAAAAGAAAACCTGAAATAAAATAAATCAGTAAGTACAGGAGATGTGAATAAGGGTACAAAGTCACAAGGAAGAAAAGCATGTAATGGCAAAAGCTAGAATCATGAACATAGGCATACAGCTTTGCACACCAAAGGTCAAATCAAAGCAAAGTTCATAAATCTGTCAATGAAACAGAGCTGACTTCGGAATCCCTTCCCATATACACCCAAGTCAGCAAGAGAGAGCAATGGATAAAGGGGCCAAAAATGCATCCCAAGGAATACACTGACATTCCCAAAGTTACAGGATAAAAATAAATGAAGTTGTTTTAAAGATTTTTGAACTCATTTCTATAATGGAAAACAGTGGTTTTCAATTTCATCTCTTATTTCACTGTGGCTCTACAATATGTTCTACAAGGAACATTCTGTACTTGGTAAATGTGACTGGTAGACAAAATGTCTGCCTTGAAAATAATTTAAACTTAAGGATGCTTTTACATAGTAAGAATTTTAAGATAAAATTTGTCCCAGAAATCTCAGCCCCTCAGATGGACCTCTGCATTCCCTAAGATCTGAGCAATTTCCCCACCGCTAATTTATGCTGACAGTAAGGATAATTAACTCCATCAATGGCTTATCTCTTCTAACTCTTAATAACCAAGTCAGATCTTAAGCCTATCAGTAAATACTAATATTTTCTCTTAAAGTATACATAATGCTAAAACCTTCACCTTCTGCCAAAGTTTGAAAACATCAAGTTTAAAAGGCGGGAAAACACCATCCACTCACCTTTCAATGTCAATCCACTGTCAGCCACACCATCACTTATATGTTTTCGGACTACATTCTTGACATCTTCCAGAGCTTGGGGAGCTAACGGAGTATTGAAACAAATTCTCTAGTAAAAAACGTAAAAATAAATTTAAAAACAAAACAGCATTAAAACCACACATAATATAAAACATTATTCTACAAAACAACATTAAATCCGTTGTAAAAACAACAACAAACCAAATTCTAAATTAGAATAGGATCATCTCTGCTTTGCGTTATTTATTTAAAACATGTCATATGTAGAAGGAAAGAAACTTTCCCTACTCTCTCCATAGCATTTCTAAGACACAGAGCTCTTTGTGTACCCATGTTATACAAAACCAAGAAAGAAAAGATAACTCAGAGTTCAAACTTCAAGTCATCTTTAATGCATCCACTGTATCCCATGAAATGACACACGGTCAGAGTCCCCTCAATTCCTGTGCGTCAGAGAGTTTTATACCCCCGTGAAGACTTAACTAGCTTGATGGGAAAGACAGTTTTACATGAAAGAGACATGCTTATCAACATAACATTGCTTAAGCTATTAATATTGTTAGAGATTTTCTCAACAAGAAACCCCCCAAGATACGGAAATGCCTGAAGAAGAGAGCTACCTGGAAGAAGTTGAGTTCAGCATCATTGAGAGTGCCATCATTATCTTGATCAGATATTTTAAATATGCGGGTGAGGGCTTTTATACAGGCTGGTTTCATCTATACATCATGGAGAAAAGAAACAATTATGTTAATCAAGATAGTTGGGAATTCAAAATATGAGTTTCATAAGTAATGTTAAGAATAATTCTGAGGGGCGCCTGGGTGGCTCAGTCGTTAATTGTCTGCCTTTGGCTCAGGTCATGATCCCAGGGTCCTGGGATCGAGCCCCACATAGGGCTCGCTGCTCAATGGGGAGCCTGCTTCTCCCTCTCCCTCTGCTGGTCCCCCTGCTTGTTCTCTTTCTTTGTCAAATAAATAAATAAAATCACTTTTTTTTCTTAAAAAAAAAAAGAAAAGAGTATTAAATGAGCCATAAGCTAGAAAGTCTACAATTATGGGTGATTTTTTACTTAAAGAATGGTTAAGATATAACTTCTATAAATGTGATCCTAATATTAGATATTCACAATTAATAGAGATGATACCCTGGGGCGCCTGGGTGGCTCAGAGGGTGTGGCTCAGAGGGTTAGGCCTCTGCCTTTAGTTCAGGTCATGATCTCAGGGTCCTGGGATCGAGGCCCGCATCAGGCTCTCTGCTCAGTGGGGTGCCTACTTTCCCCCTCTCTCTGCCTGTCTCTCTGCCTACTTGTGATCTCTCTCTCTCTCTCTGTCAAATAAATAAACAAAATCTTTAAAAAAAAGTAATTTGAAAAAAAATGAAATGATGCAATTTTCATTAAAGCTTGAAATGCATCGGAAGCTAAAGTGGTCTAGGACGCCTGGGTAGCTCAGTTGATTAAGTGTCTGCCTTTGGCTCAGGTCATGATCCCAGCATCCTGGGATCCAGTCCTTCACTACACTCCTTGATGAGCAGGGAGCCTGCTCCTCCTTCTGCCTGCTGCTCCCCCTGCCTGTGCTCTCTCTCTGACAAGTAAATAAAATCTTACCAAAACAAAAAAAGAACCTAAAGTGGTCTAAGCTATTGGCTCAATAAAGTATTTAAATAGTAACTACTTTAAAATATAATACCAAAATCTGACTATGTTTAAAATGTATTAAAAATTATATCTCAGGGCACCTGGGTGGCTCAGTGGGTTAAGCTGCTGCCTTCGGCTCGGGTCATGATCCTAGGATCGAGTCCCACATTGGACTCCTTGCTCAGCAGGGAGCCTGCTTCTCTCTCTGCCTCTTTCTGCCACTCTGCCTGCTTGTGCGTGCGCTCTCTGACAAATAAATAAATAAAATCTTCAAAAAAAAAGAATTATATCTCAACAAGGCTGTAAAAAATTTAACAGTAATAAAAATTTCATTTTGCATATGAGTAGTTGAAATCCTCACACAATAAACATTATCATACAAGTCACATGTTTTTCATTATTAGGTAAGCAGAGGACTCCATGGGCCATACAGAGTCCATCATCACTGGAATTAATTTTGAATTAATCATCAGACTTTAATCTTAAATGTTATTTTTTTTTTTTGATGATTCCACCTCAAATCTGTGTTAAAAGGTTTTTCTGTTTACATTTATTTATTTTTGAGAGAGAGGGAGCACGTACACATATGTGAGCCCACAACCTGGGGTGGAGGGGCAGAGGGAGAGAGAATCTTAAGGAGGCTCTGTGCTGAGCTTGGAACTGGACCAGGGCTAGATCTCACAACCCAGAGCTGAAATCAAGAGTCGGAGGCTCACCCTGTTGAGCCCCCCACGTGCCCCCTGTGCCAAAAGTTTATTGTTGGGGCACCTGGCCGGCTCAGCTGGAGAAGGATGCAGCTCTTGATCTCAGGGTCATGACTTCCAGCCCATGCTGGGTATAGAGTTTACTTAGGACCAAAAAAAAAAAAAAAGACTTTATTATTGTTGTCTACAAAAATGGTTCTGGTATAAGCTTAGGCACAAAGTTTATATTGTCTAAAACAAGGTTTAGTCTCTAAAAGTTACACATTTTACCTCAGGCAGGTCCCCCTAAGAAACAAGTAACAGATGGTGGCAAAAGTTTTAGTCTCAGTCTAGGGAAGGAGCAGGGAGATAAGCAGATTAGGAGAACTAATAATAGGCCTAGAAAAAAAGTAGCAATTAAAGCACCAGAACAAACCAATAGAGGGGATTTAATTTACCTAGGCCAAGGCCTCAGGTAAATCTGCATAGTATGAGACTTTCCCAAATTTCCTTGAGCATAAGATAATGTACCTGGCTGAATCAGAATGGAACTGGTGTTTTTAACAAGTGTGCCTAGTAACTATTATGAGGCAAATTAGGGAAATACTGGACTAAGAGTAAACTAGGAAGCACTCCAATTATGGAACAGTAAACCAGGATTAAGGAAAAGTAAATCAGGGTCAGATTAAAGGATAACTCAGATTAATTATTTATACTGGGGTCAGCACTTTTTCTGTGAAGAGCCGCACAGCAAGTACTTTAGGCTTTGGGGGCCAATAGGCAAAATCAAGAGTATCATGTAGGTATTTATTTATTATTTTTTAAAAAAGATTTTATTTATTTATTTGACAGAGATCACAAGTAGGCAGAGAGGCAGGCAGAGGGAGAGGAAGGGAAGCAGGCTCCCTGCTGAGCAGACAGCTAGACATGGAGCTCGATCCCAGGACCCCGGGACCATGACCCGAGCCAAAGGCAGAGGCCTCAACCCACTGAGCTACCCAGGCGCCCCTCATGTAGGTATTTATATATTATATAGCAAAAGAGAATCAAATTTCCATCAAGTTTTTATTGACAGAACTCAAAATGTAACAATAATGGAGTATATATTTGCTATATAGGTCTACTACTAAGAAAAACAGAATTCTTTTTGGAGGAATAACGTTTTGTTTAATTAGGGTTCAGTTAGTGTTCTCCATCATGAAGACTGAAGATGTTCGTCTGTTAATGCTGATCTGCAATGAGATTTCACATATTTCATCTTTGAAAATCATTTTGTAGATCCATATGGCCAATACTGACACATATCCATAAACAGAGCATTTTAATGGAGCACATTAACTGCTTTGAAGGCACTTATAAAATTAGATTCTTTTCTTGATATTTTCCTGTTAGCACTTCATTATACTACAGACTAATCAGTTCTGATTGAAGGTTGGGTGGAAGCTCAAGTGCACAGTCAAATGGGTTACAAACATGGAAATCTCCTTTGCATTTGCATCAAGGTTCCCTAAAAAAAAAGGTTCGAGGAGCGCCTGGGTGGCTCAGTGGGTTAAAGCCTCTGCCTTCGGCTCAGGTCATGATCTCAGAGTCCTGGCATCGAGCCTGGCTCTCTGCTCTGCGGGGAGCCTGCTTCCCCCTCTCTTTGCCTGCCTCTCTGCTACTTGTGATCTCTCTCTGTCAAATAAATAAAATCTTTAAAAAACAACAACAAAAAACGATGTGAGAATTTGAGTTTGAGCTCGGAAAATCTGTCTGCTTTGCCATCCATTTCTTTTGTTCTGGCACGTAGGTAATGCACAGATGATAAAACACTAAGATGCTCAGGTGCCGGTGCCCACGGTACTCGTGCCGTCAAGTCATAACGGGGTCGGCGCGCTCAGCGGTGCGCACACAGCAGAGGGAGGGGAGCACACCACACGAGGGCTCTGCGGCAGCTACTCGTGCCTTTGCGGCACGAAAGCAGTCACAGACAAACAGAAAAGGACGAGTGTGGCCGTGTCACAGGAAAATGTAATTCATGAACGATGAAATGGAAAGTCATCGAATTTTCCCATATAATAAAATATTTTTTCTTCAGATTTTTTTCCCAAACAGTGAAAAACGTGTAGTAAATAAATTCTTAGCTCACAGGCTGTACAAAAACAGGTGGCAGGCCAATTTGGTCCATAAGCCAAAGCCTGGCAGCCACTCACCGATACTATAAACTTTCCCTAGAAAAAATGTGCAACTTTTATTTTTTAAAAACTCAACAATAAGAAGGTAATTCAGGGGTGCCTGGGTGGCTCAGTGGGTTAAGCCTCTGCCTTCAGCTCAGGTCATGATCTCAGGGTCCTGGGATCGAGCCCCGCATCGGGCTCTCTGCTCAGCAGGGAGCCTGCTTCTTCCCTCTCTCTCTGCCTGCCTCTCTGCCTACTTGTCATCTCTCTCTCTCTCTCTCTGTCAAATAAATAAATAAATAAATCTTTTTTTTTTAAAGGGTAATTCAATTAAGACAGGGGCAAAAACTGAAATAAACATTTCTCCATATACAACAGTCAATAAGCACATGATGTTCAACATCATTAAGTTATCAGCAAAATGCAAATCAAAACAACCATCACTAGGATGGCTGTTATAAAGTGTGTACACAGACACACACACACACACAGGAAAATAACAGGTACTGACATGGCAAAGACATGGAGAAATTGGAACCTGCCATTCAGTTTGGTGATTCCAAATAAGTTAAAGAGAACTAGCATGTGACCTAGAAATTCACTCCTCAATATACAGTCAAAAGAAATGGAAAGAGGTATTCGAACTTCTGTATGAATGTTAATTGCAGCTCTATTCACAATAATCAAAAAATGGAAGCAACCCACATGTCAATCAACAGATGAACAGATAAACAAAATCTGGTATACCTGTACAAGTCTATTGCAGGGGCGCCTGGGTGGCTCAGTCAGTTGAGTGGCCAACTCTTAGTTTTGGCTCAGGTCATGATGTCAGGGTCCTGGGATCGAGCCCCGCATCAGGCTCTCTGCTTAGTGTGGAGTCTGCTTGAGGATTCTCTCTCTCCTCTCCCTATACCCCTCTCCCCAGCTCAGGAGTGCGTGCACACCCATGCACAGTCTCTCTCTCTCTCTCAAATAAATAAATAAATCTTAAAAAAAAGTCTATGGCAAATAGGTGAAGGGGATTAAGGGTTCATTCATTCAACAATTCATTTTTAAATATTTTATTTATTCATATGACAGAGATAGAGAGAGCATGTGAGAGCACAAGCAGGGGGAGTGGCAGAGGGGCAGGGAGAAGCAGAATCCCCGTTGAGCAGGGAGCCGGATGCAGGGCTCAATCCCAAGACCCAGGGATCATCACCCAGGACCCAGGGATCATCACCCAAGCCAAAGGCAGACGCTTAACTGACTGAGCCACCCAGGCACCCCAAGGGTACATTTAATATGATGAGCACAGAGTAACATAAAGATAACTTCTGAATCACGGTATCGTACACCTGAAACTAATACATCACGGTACATTAATTATACTGGAATTAAAAAACAAATACATAAATTCTTTTAAAAAGACAAAAGTCTATAGCAAATATTGCTAAATTTTAGATATTGCTGTTTCTTAGCTATGAAACAAAAAGGATTATTCAAATTGTGTTACATGCTGTACCTGTGTCAATTGATTACACAAGGTTTTCTTTTTTTTTTTTTTTAAGATTTTATTCATTCATTTGACAGAGAGAGATCACAAGTAGGCAGAGGGGCAGGCAGAGAGAGAGAAATGGAGGCAGGCTCCCTGCCGAGCAGAGAGCCTGACACAGGGCTCAATCCCAGGACCCTGGGATCATGACCTGAGCCGAAGGCAGAGGCTTTAACCCACTGAGCCACCCAGGTGCCCCTACACAAGGTTTTCATTTGTGTGTTTTTAAGTCTGTGAACTTTACACTAGCAAAATAAGTAGGCTATTAGGTAAATCTTCAGACTTTGCTATTTGTTTTTAAAGATTTATCTATTTATTTATTTATTTGACAGAGAGAGAGATACAAGTAGGCAGAGAGGCAGGCGGGGGTTGGGGGGAGCAGGCTCCCTGCTGAGCAGAGAGCCTGATTTGGGGCTCGATCCCAGGACCCGAAGATCATGACCTGAGCTGAAGGCAGAGGCTTAACCCACTGAGCCACCCAGGTGCCCCCGCTGCTGTTTGTTTTAATTGCATTTCCTGAAATACTATTTGATCTGGAATACTATTCACAGTATTAAACATGAATGTCTTTGAAATACCTAGAAAAATTGTTTTTGGATTTTTTTTTTTAAGATAAGGACTTTTTTTTTTTTTTTTTAAGACTGTATTCATTCATTTGTCAGAAATAGAGAGAGCACAAGCAGGGGGAACAGTATGCAGAGCAGGCAGAGGGAAAAGGAAGGCTCCTCACCAAGCAAGAAACCCGATATGGGGCTCAATCCCAGGACCCCGGGATCATGACCAAAGCCGAAGGCAGATGCTCAACCAACTGAGTCCCCCAGGAGTCCCCTAATTGTTTAACAGACAATAAATTTAAATTTCAGCAGTTTAGAAGAATACTCAGGAGTTACTAAAAATCACTACTAGAGTTACTACCTACATATTCCAGGCCCTACTACCACAGCCTGGGGGGCAGGGGTTTACCTCTTTCTCCTCTGGGCAGTACAGGGGCCCTGTAGGATGAAGAACAGCTTTCTGTGCATAATAAAAGAGCTCTGATATGTTCTTCAGGTTTTTTGCTGAACACTGAAAAAAAAGTTTAAAATGTTATATTCTGAAAGCAATGACAGGAGCTAAAAACAATTTTTAAACTATCGATGTAAGGTAATAACAAGATTCCTTGAAGAAAGAAAAACTTTTCCTTGTTGAAATCACAGTATTAATGTCTACAAACGACTCAGAAGACAATTCTGCATTCTCTTTTGTATTTGGTTTACATGACTTCACAAACAGCAGGAAATGTATTCCATCCCACACCTTCTCACATCCTATTTTAAACCACAGTTTAGTGAGAATTCACCAGCAGTACATTTCTAAATCAAATGGTAAGGCATACCTCCACACAGGTTTCGATTTCTGTGTACTGGTTCATAATGGGAAGGATGGTCTCCATACTACTGTATTCTACCAGATCAGATTTGTTCCCAACCAATATCAAAGGCAGCCTGAAAAAGCAGGATATATTGAATAAGGAAAGCAGAAGATCTAAAATATCTATTTTAAAGTGTATAATAACCATTCTAATTAACTTCACTTAATCCCCCAACATGAACCTGCTACTGTAGTCAGTTCCAGTCCCCTAGACAGCATGTTCATGTTCAACAAATATTTACTAAGTACTTTTAAAAAATTTTTGAAAGTTAATTTATTTTCTTTAGTAATCTCTACACCCGACCTGGGGCTTGAACTCATGACCCCGAGATTAAGTCATGTGCTCTTCTGACTGAGCCACCAGGCACCCCTACTGAATATTTCTTATAAGCCAGGTACTGTTCTAAGCATGAAGGATACAAGACAGACAAGGTCTTTGTGCATTCTAATAGTGAAAAATCAGAAAATGGACAATAAGCAAATAAACAATACACTTTCCAATTCCACAAGTGCAATGAAGAAAGTAAATAGGGGGATATGGGACAGTCATGGGAGGGGGCTAATTATATGGCAATCAGGAGAAAATCTCTCTGACAAGGTGGCATCTGAGCCAAGGAATGAGGATGAGACAGAATGGGCCCTGTGAAGAGGAAGGAAAGAGCTGTGCAAGAAGGGACAGTGTGCACAAAGGGCTCAAACTGAAAACACACCCTGGTGAGTCCAAAGAACAGAAAACTATCAGAGTGGGTGGAGAGTACTAAGCAAAGGGAAAGAGCTATGTAAAGGGGCTGGAAAGTGGAGCAAAGGCCAGACACATAAGGTCTGGTGGTAGGGATTGTGCGTTTTATTTTAAGTGTAGAACAGGAAGCCAGTGAAGAATTAGGAATAGGGACACAATATGATCTGATCAACATTTTATTTTATTTTAAAGATTTTATTTATTTATTTGACAGAGAGAGAGATCACAAGTAGGCAGAAAGGCAGGCAGAGAGAGAGGGGGAAGCAGGCTCCCACTGAGCAGAGAGCCCGATATTGGGCTCGATCCCAAGACCCTGAGATCATGACCTGAGCTGGAGGCAGAGACTTAACCCACTGAGCCACCCAGGTGCCCCTGATCAACATTTTCAAATGAGTCATATGTTGCCTTTTGGAGATACAGATTGAAATACTGACAATATGATTTGTTCAAAATGATCCTAATGGGAGGAGTAATCAATGAAACAAGACTGGCCATGAACTGACAACTGTTGACACCGGCGACAGATACGGAGGGAATCATTAGACCATCTTTTCTACTTTTGTGTCTGATTTTTTTTCAATAATAAAAAGCTTTTTAAAATGTGGTAGCTGGGTTAGGACAGTGAAGATGGAGAGAAAGAATTCAGATTTGAGGGTTGTTTTTTTTTTTTAAAGATCTTATTTATTTGAGACAAAGAGAGTGAGCACAAGCATGGAGAGCAGCAGGCAGAGAGAGAAGGAGACAGAAGCTCTCCGCTAACCCTGCCTAATGGCTTGATCCCAGGATCCCAGGATCCCAGGATCATGACCTGAGCTGAAGGCAGAGTCTCAAGGGACTGAGCCACCCAGGTGCCTCTGGAGATCAATTTTAGAGGCAGAACTGATAGGAACAAGTGGTAGATTAGACATGGAGGTTGAGGGCAAGGTAGAAACCAAGAAAAATACATAGGTTTTTGGCTGGACAAAATTAAGTAGATCTCCTGAGTCACAAAAGATTGATTCAGGGGCGGGGGGGACAGTGGGGAGTAGGCAGGGAATTAAGGATTTTGTGTCTGACAGGCCTATCAGAAATCTAAATGGGGATTATCAAAGAGAGCTAGTCTAGTAGGGAACTGTTATTGTATATCCTGCAAGAGAGCTTGGAGAAACAGCAAATCATTTTGCTGGAACTCCAAAGAGCAAGAGAAATTCTTACGTGCATTTATTTATGTCCCCCCACCCCCCAACATGGGGGGTATGGGTAAAGGGATTGGCCCATTATATAATCCAAATATACATTCCTAACAAAGACAGGAGGGTCTCCAAAAATGTAGTGGTTTGCAATTAAAGGTGTATAGAAATAATTTATGGAGCTTCAAAAAATACGTATGTCCAAGCCCTACTCCAAACCTACAGATTCTAAAACTCCAGGGGTGGGGAAAACGCACCTATATTCTTTGAAAGCACCTCAGCTGACAGTGATGTGCATCCCTGATTAAAAATCACTGTGACAGGCGCCTGGGTGGCTCAGTGGGTTAAGCCTCTGCTTTCAGCTCAGGTCATGATCCCAGGGTTCTGAGATCGAGCCCCGAATCGGGCTCTCTGCTCAGCAGGGGGCCTGCTTCCCTTCCTCTCTCTCTGCCTTCCTCGCTGCCTACTTGTGATCTCTGTCTGTCAAATAAATAAAACAAACCTTAAAAAAAAAAATCACTCTGGGGGACACCTGGGTGGCTCAGTGGGTTAAGCCTCTGCCTTTAGCTCAGGTCATGATCTCAGGGTCCTGGGATCAAGCCCCACATCGGGCTCTCTGCTCAGCAGGGAGCCTGCTTCCCCCCCTCCCTGCCTCCACCTACTTGTGATCTCTGTCTGTCAAATAAATAAATAAATAAAATCTTAAAAAAAAAAAAAAAAAACCACTGTGACTACTAGTTACGAGGAATAATGAAAAAAAATTCATAGATATTTCCTAGAGGAACAAAAATTGAGGTTAGTAGAATCTATATGTATGATATGTGAGTCTCCTAGGAAGCAAATCAAATAGGAATGTTACAGGAAATAGGGGGAGATCTTTTATAATTTCCCAAGTTAAGCCATGTGGGTTGAGTCCATCTATACCCAAAGCTGATGCTAAAGTGCCTTCATAACCCAATCTCTTTAAATGGGCCTTTGTAATAGTACAGCACAAATCATGTCTTACTAGTTTTTTAATCTTCAGTATCATTAATATCTGGCTAATGGTATTTTACTAATTAAATGTTTGCTAAATGAAGGTTCTTCCTTCTCAGCAAAAAATGATTTATATTTCCATTACCACAGGATGAATGTAGGCGTATGAGTGTGTATACATACAGGCAGAAGGGGGGGAAAGGGTGTCTCCCCCTCAAACTTCCAAAAGAGGAAAAATATTAAATATTGAGATTTGACACACCTGTCACAAATTCAGGAGATTAACAAACTGTGGAAACATTTTAGTTATGTCAGCCTTGTGCATCTTCTTATGGTATGTAATTGTGGTATTTTCTGTTTTATAGTTTAAGGAATTACTTACCTGTATTTATTAAACATACTTATTCCAATTAAAAAAAAAAGAACGACTGTGACAACAGTGCACGAAAGTCCTACCGAAAACATATGTGCAACAAACATAAACTTAAGGTATGAGGCTCAGGAAGATGTTACTGGGAAAGCGTAAGGTCCATATAATAAAGAAACAGACCCCCTTGGGCCAAGTAAAGCACAAGAAAATAAGTATGCTCATATGATTCGGAGAGGGGGAAAAAAAAAACAGCCACATCTGAGAAAACTCAATTTGATCTTCAAATGTTAAAAGCCAATTTCAGAGGATACCAAAAGGGCCACAAAACTAGCCACAGAATTTTAGGAAGCTGTCAGAGTGAAACTAATTTTTTTTAAATCAGGGGTCCAACCTGGTGCTTGATAAAGAGTCCAGAAAAACTGCCTTCTCTGAAGAGTCCCCCGTGGAAACAGCTCAAGCGTACAGCAAGAAGACCAAGGGTCAGGAGCATGTAACTGTGGGCCCCTCGAAGGCAACCCTAGCTGACAGGCCCTTCCGTGTTGATGGAAATGATGTTTATCCAGACTGTCCACTACTGTACCCACCAGCCACAAGTGGCTACTAAGTATGTGAAATGTGGCTATATGTATCCAAGGAACTGAATTTTTAGCTTTATTTAATTTTACTTAATTTGCAGTTAAATCGCCACAACTGACTAGAGTCGACTACAGTAGACAGCACAGCTCTACGGGGTTACTGTCGCCTTTTCACCTTGTCAGGAAGTCATTTCAAAGTTTAAAACTATGACCAAGAGGAGCCATCAGAGCTCAAGACACAGTCACAAAGTCTCCCTCTGTAAATACATGAGCCAGGGTCAACGACCAAGTTCATCTGGTTAGGACCAAGGCAAAAAAATGTCCAGCCCAGAGAGAAATCTAAAAAATTAAATAAAGGATCAGATGTGTACAATACACAGATACTAGTCTGATCTTCCTAATGTTTAAGAATGCCTCATAAATAACATGTTCCATTAAATAATAGTGCAAGAAAAATTTCTGGTTTCCATTTGCCTTAAAAATGAAAATACTTATACCCAGAACTATCATTCTGTTCATATGAAAAATACAGGTGTGTGCTCTTACTTCTTCCCATCACACATTATCTTCCAAAGAATTTCCAAGAAATTTCCCTCTATACATTTCTAATAAAGATCTCCAGTGATCTTTAGAGAACTTATAAAGCAGTACAAGAGCATTATTTCGCTGGATTCTCAAAATTACCACATGCAGCCAAGACTGGCATTAGCCTCGTCTCCACTACAGAGGAGGAAGGAAGGCTCAATGAAGTCAAGTGGATTAAGCCAGATCTCAGAGGACACTCGCTCTTCTCCCAGTCCCGTGCCCTTACACACACCATCCTGTAAACAATCAGTGATAAGGGGAAACTGTTCCTCACCCAAGGGGCACCTCCACAGAGAAGGCAATTACGATACAGATAAAGAGGAATTCTAAAATGGAGACTTCCTAAGCACTGGTTTGAGAAAAAGAAATAATGGAAGATCAATGATCAAAATATTTAAGGTCAGAAGTTATAAATCACTCTAGTACCAGAACTTGGTTTTCTGCTTTGCTCACAAATATATGTGTTGCCTCAAATAATTCCTCCCAAAACCAGCGTCTGTGAAGAAAGAGAGAAAGACCTATAGGTAAAGCAAACGTGGCAAATGTTAACTAGTGGATGTAAGTGAAGGGTTTACAGGTGTTCACTGTACTATTTCTTGCAACTTTTCTCTAAGTTTGAAATTTTTCAATACAAAGTTTCAGAGGAAAAAAATATACCTGCTGTCTTTGTCCGTTCTTTCATTTATGAGAGGAATCCATCGACTTGTTACCTAAAAAGAAAATCAACAAAAGCTAAGCCACAGTGAGGATCTTCTCTGAAAACTCTAAATGGAAGATCAGTTTTAAAAGTGCACCCATAGAAATTTAACTTCAGATACACTGAAGAAAGTCACACGCTCATACCTTATCGATAGAATGCTTGTTGTTAACAGCATAAACTATGCAGATGACATTAGCCTACAAGAAAAAATTAAGAAATTAATGGTATTTTTAAACAACACAAATGTAACTTGTAGCATCTAAATTAACATATTTGGGCCAAAGGAAGACTAAAATTTGAAACCTAAAAAAACCTTCCACACTTAGCACACCTCCAAGAGGAAAGAGTTCCTAAGAACTTACTGCAAAAATACATAATCAAAGTCAGCAGTTAACAACAAAGAATTGAAAAGACCTAAGAGAGAATAAACAAGACACTCACAAAATCATCACAAAAAAACCCCTACAGCTATTTCTTTAAACTCACCTGTGATATCTCTTGATGAAGCTGTTCATCACTCTGTTCTGCTTCTACAAATGACAAAGTAAAAAAAGTGTTCATTATTTTAAACATTTTCATAAAAACTAATGGCCAAGCTAACATCTACATGGCACGCATCCAACATCCTTCATCCCTCATGTCATTTACATAGTGTAGAGCCAGATGAGGTGCCAAAGACAAGGGCAAGCCAGGGAAAGGAAAGAGCTGGACTAAGATAAGGAAGCTGGCTGGCACTGAAAGACAAGTCTACCAGGGATTAACTCAGGCACGAAGAGCAGAAGGCATTGTGTGATAAATCTAGGCCAGCATCTGATCCAGACCTGAGACGGGTCAGGCCAAAGAGATCAGAAACCCAAGCTAGAAGACTAGGTGCTGTGCGGTCAGAAGCCCAGACAGAGAGTCCATACACACAGGGTCAGAAGCCCAGGTGAGAATCTGGGCAATACAAGCTTAAGAGCTTGTATCTTAAGAGAGCAGGCCCCAGAAACAAACCCCAAGCATGATAGTGATGAGTCAAGAGTTCCTTTTCCAGCACGTATCTCTGGCTGGAATGGGTCTCAAATGGTGGATATGCATATGACCCCAGAGTGCAGGGGATATGCATGATGAGAGCTCCGATGAAAAAGCATACAAATGAATGGGGTGCCTGGGTGGCACAGTCAGTGAAGCGTCCGACTCTTGGTTTCAGCTCAGGTCATGATCTCAGGGTTAAGAAATCAAGCCCTGCACTGGGCTCTGCACTTAGCGGGGAGTCTGCTTGATTCCCTGCCCCTCTGGCTTTTGCTCTCTCTCACTCAAATAAATAAATTTTTTAAAAAGCATTCAAATGAAGAGAAACACAGTAATGGACATTAATGTAGATTACCTTATATTAAATATTCTCCTCCCCCCAAATGCCTGTTATTTCTGACATACAAACTAATACCATACATGAGCATAATGATATTTTAATTTATGCTAAATAACTGGCCATATTTTAAATATCTTTTCGTGTGCTGAGTAATCAATGGGTAATGGCTTCAACTCCAATGCGGTAAGAGAATAATTTTGTAAATGAAGCAGGTTATAAGGCTGACTGCCACAGAAAGCGTCCAACCTCCTCAGCTTCTGGTATAGTGCTGTCTAGCAGCTGGACGAGCAAGCCATGTATGTCATTTTTAATGTTGCCATAGTCACATTAAAAAAATCAAAACGATGGGATACGTGGGTGGCTCAAGTGTTTGACTCTTGATTTTGGCTCAGGTCATGATCTCAGGGTCGTAGGATCAAGCCCCATGACAGGTTCTGCACTGGGTGTGGAACCTGCTTAAGGTTCTCTCTCCCCCTCTCCCTATGCCCCTTTCCCGCTCAAACAGTAAAAAGGAACAGGCAAAAGCACATTTTCATTTAATCCAAGGTATCAAAAATATTAAAGGTTTAACACGTACTCAACAAAAGAATTATGATGAGATTTACATTCTTTTTCTCACACCAAGTCTTTTTTTTTTTTTAAGATTTTATTTATTTATTTATTTGACAGACAGAGATCACAAGTAGGCAGAAGCAGGCAGAGAAAGAGAAGGAAGCAGGCTCCCCGCCAAGCAGAGAGCCCGATGCGGAGCATGATCCCAGGACCTTGGGATCGTGACGTGAGCCGAAGGCAGAGGCTTAACCCACTGAGCCACCCAGGCGCCCCTCATACCAACTCTCTAATTCCACCTGTATTTTATACTTATAGCACTTCTCAGCTTATACTAGTCAAATTTTAGGAGTTCGATAATCGTAGGTATTAGACTGCACAGTCCTGGTATTTCACTTTTTTTTTTTTTTAAGATTTTATTTATTTATTTGACAGAGAGAGATCACAAGTAGGCAGAGAGGCAGGCAGAGAGAGTGAGAGGGAAGCAGGCTCCCTGCCGAGCAGAGAGCCCGATGCGGGACTCGATCCCAGGACCCCGAGATCATGACCTGAGCCGAAGGCAGCGGCTTAAACCACTGAGCCACCCAGGCGCCCTGGTATTTCATTTTTAAAGTATGTGGAATACCAGCTTAGGAAAACAAAGTATTACCAATGTAATTATGCCATTCTTACAAACAGATTTTATTTTTTAGAGCAGTTTTAAATGTACAGCAAAACTGAGTAGAAGGTACGGAGATTCCCCATATGCCTACTGCCCCCACATAGCTACCCACTTTATGAACATACCCCATCAGAGTGGTCCATCTGTTACAACTGACTCCAACGTGGGGATCGAACACACAAACCCAAGATCAAGAGTCACACTCTCTACCAACTGAGCCAGCCAGGCACCCCTCCTTTTTTTTTTTTTTTTTTTTTTTAAAAAGAAGTCCCAGAACAGAGCAAAATAATTTAGTGATTAAAAAGTAAGTCCTAGGGGCACTTGGGTGGCTCAGTTGTTAAGCATCCACCTTTGGCTCAGGTCATGATCACAGAGTCCTGGGATCGAGCTCCACGTCAGGCTCTCTGCTCAGCAGTGAGCCTGCTTCTCCCTCTGCCTGCCACTCTCTCTCTCTCCCCCATCCCCGTCTGCAAATAAAAAAATAAAATCTTTGAAAGGAAAAAAAAGTAAATACTAGTGGGTAGAAAATTTTTAAATTATTAAAGCAATACAAATGTGCTTCTATTATCAGATAATGTAAGCAAGTTGACAACTGTTTTAACTGTTATTCTGGGGAGGGGACAATTCTGATAAATTAAAGAACAAATTTAGAACTCAACAAATTCTCAAACTCAGAACTCTTTCTATATCATCAGAGCATTCCTGAATGCCTGATAACAAAATTAATCCAGAACTTACCTCTGCAAACATGCCAAGTCAAGGAGGGTAATGATTTATCTACTACTCGTCATTTACCATCACTCTTTCTTTTTCATTATTATGGAACCCAGCTTAGAAGATCTAGGACAGAGAACTACAAGACGGAGGCTTTATGTGGGGTGTGGGGTAGGGGTTGGCGGGGAGATATAAATGAGACAAGATTAGGAAATGATTATTTATTGCTAGAGAAAAAGGAACCCTATCCTGGCACATTTTTTAAAGCTCAGTATGTACTCCTTTTTTGAGGACTATTCAATTAACCCTGCAGCTTCACCCACAAGAGGATATTCATTACCTGAGTAATCTACGATGTGTGTTGGAACTCTCTCAGGGGTGACATCAGCTGGAATGGTAATTTCTTCTGCGCGGGGAGGAACCTTCATTTGCAAACAAACACAGAGAAGAAAAGAAAAAAAACTTTCAGCTTTTATCCATCAAACTTGTTAACAGATCATGTAAATTCACCTATATATTAGCCCCTTCCACCCATACTTATCCTTCCAAGATTTATTATACTTTTAAATGCTTATTTTTTGTGTTTGAACCCACAACCTTGAGATCAAGACATGAGATCAAGAGCTGGATGCACAACCCAGTTGCCCAGGTACCCCAATAAACACTTCTTTTAAAAAAGCATGCGCATTTAGGGGTGCCGGGGTGGCTCAGTGGGGTTGAGCCTCTGCCTTAGGCTCAGGTCATGATCTCGGGGTCCTGGGATCAAGCCCTGCACCTGGCTCTCTGCTCAACGGGGAGCCTGCTTCCCCCTCTCTCTCTGCCTGCCTCTCTGCCTACTTGTGATCTCTCTCTGTCAAATAAATAGATAAAATCTTTAAAAAAAAAAAAAGCATGCACATTTCTGCTTGTGTGAGCACAGGACATATTAAGTATATTTCAGTTCTAACACGGCCTAAAACAATACCTAAATTAATTCAGTGTTTCAAACATTTGATTTTTAAAATGCTATTTTCATTCCATTTTGTTGATGCTTAAGATACTCTACAAATGAGTAGCTATCTTAATCCAAAGCAATTCTCAAATAAAACAATAAATTATCAAAATTTATTTCTTCTAGAAGATAACTGATTGGCTACATAAGCCTTATTAAATGACTCCATTTTTTTGGGAAGACTGTATGATTTTTTAAAACCAATTAAAAACCTCTTATCCATACCCAAGAGGACTATGCTAAAATGACAATTCTAAACTCAGTTCAATGATCATAGAAAACTTTTAGGTATTATACTCCAAGTGAGCATATGATGATGATACACTTCATTCCACAAATTAAGTAATTACTTATTTCAGTATCTTATTTAAGAGGGGCGGGAAAAGCAAAAGAAACAATGAATGGTCATAGTGACACTTGTAATTGTTGAAAACACTACCATATAATATACCAAATTCCTGTCCAAACAATGAAATTATACAGATATTCCTAACTAAACAAGAGGAAAGAAAAGGGAAATGCAAACTATGGGACTAATAATACCAACTACGTGAAGAGAATAAATAGTGTTCATCCCATTTGCATCAATCCCATTCCCCAAAACAAAATTTACCTAACTTTACCTAAGGCCTTAGCCAACAGTCCCTCATTCTGGAACACAAATATATTGCAGTAATCATAAAATCACCTTACTCTACTATTAACCTTACCTCCTTTGAGACACACAACAATCCTTTCAGTGGTGTTATGAATTAGTTTCTTCATTTGTAAAATGATGTAATGAATAACATGAAAGGTTCTCAGATATGTGGTCGGAATCCTAGGGGTTCTAATGCCTCAAAGACCAGGGAGTGTCAGATGGAAGGCAGGTGGGGAGCCAGCCAGAGGTTTCACCCTTATTTCAACTAAAGGAATACTCGCCTATTTTATATTTTGGGGTTATGAATAACATTTTATTTTTAGGAAAGGATTAACAGCTTAGATGATCTGTAATAGCCCTTCCAGCTCCCATTTTACAGATGGGACAACTAAGGCACAGAGATGACAAATGTCCTAGCCAAGATCCAAAGGAGGAAAAGGAAAGGACTTAGTGAACCCGGATCTGGTTTGATTCTTGCTCCTGCGCTACGTTTCAGGGATGCCCTGTGTAAACTGATATGAGCCCTTTTAAAGTCACAGCTGTCGGAAAGGAAACACCTGCCAAAAAAGTGCAGAACTTATTTCACTTCAACTCAATTTTGATAAATTAAAAAGATTTCAAATGTAGAAAAGACATAAAAATGTTTACCTCTTCTGGGAATTCTTCACTGACCAGAGACATAATCAGTGATGTCTTCCCAACTCTAGCTGTGAAAACAAACATCTTTATTTTAATAATAAAGTGTCCAGGTTCTCCATAAGCTCAAATTCAACAACCACACAGCAGAGTCTGTTATTCATTAGCTAAAATCAGAGGCATCCAAATCACCCAGTTTTAGTACAATGCTTAAAGTTTATCTTTTTTTCTGTTTAGAAAAGTTACACATGCCCATTGTTTAAAACTAAAAAATTACCAAAATACATAAAAGCAAAAATCTTCTCCCAAATCCCTTTTTACCAGTTTAGTATATGAAGTCTCCCAGATTTTTTCCTTGGTTATGTTATTATAATAATTCACCACACACTTTACTAGTAGAATCGCAGCATTCATACTATTTTACAATCTTTCCTTATCGTTTAACTATGTACTTGGGTAGCATTCCATGTCCATATGAAAAATTTCCTGAGATGAGTGAAGGTACAGTTATTATGTAATAAACACAGAGTTTTATTGGAGATGATGAAAGAGTTTTAGATAGAAAAAATGCTGATAGAAAAAATTCACAACACTGTGAATGTATTTAACACCCCTTAACCAGACTCTCAAAAATGGTTAAAATGTCAAACCATATTTCTTAAATATTTTACCACAATTTTTAAAAATAGCAACAGGAAATCCATTTTATATTAATATAAAAGATCTCTTACATTATTTCTTGACAGCTGTATAAGAATCCATCATAAGACATGTCCTAATTTATTAATGCAGTCTTTTTTTTTTTTTAATATTTTATTCATTTATTTGACAGAGAGAGAGAGATCACAAGTAGGCAGAGAGGCAGGCAGAGAGAGAGGAGGAAGCAGGCTCCCTGCGGAGCAGAGAGCCCGATGCGGGGCTCGATCCCAGGACCCTGAGATCATGACCTGAGCCGAAGGCAGCGGCTTAATCCACTGAGCCACCCAGGCGCCCCATTAATGCAGTCTTCTAACGATGAGCACTGTTCAAGTTTTTGCCTTTATAAACAATGCTGCAATGAATATTTCTACAGGGTAAATTCCTAGAAGTGAACTCGTTAGCATGCATAATCTTCTTTATTTTTAATAACTATTGTTAAATCACCTCCAAAAAAGAACAAGCTAACTTACATCCTCACCAAGAGAAGATAAGTGTGTCTGCTTTGGACATCCTTACATTCTTTCTTTTTTTAGCTTATCGTATAGAAAAACTTAGTGAAGGCAAAAGTAGCTTTCCTGTTAAATTTTCTAACCTAACAAGATTTTTTTTTCTAGCAAGATTTTTAATGCACAAACTTAAAAATCTTCATTTTCATTTGGAAATTTCATTTCCATTCCCATCACTTTCTGATCATATACATTCAACTGCATCAACTAAATCCTTTTGTGATTCTAGAGGAAAACGATCCACCTGTCTATTAATCTCTGCCATAACGGCAAATTAGTTTCCAAAGGTAAAGCCTAAATATGAAAGAACTGGAAAATCTTAAAGTGAAGAAAAGTCACATTTCTTTTTTAAAATGACTAAAAGAAACAGTGATGAAAACCACAAGTCAAGTCTCCGGAAAAATAATGAATGGCTTGAAAAGAAAAAAAAGAGTGAGGGCCAAAACCACCTAGAGGGTGTGCTGCAAACAAGTGTTGCTGGTGGAGGCTCAGAGTAGACTGAGTGACAGGTATCTTCTAACTCAGATTTCTGAGGATCTTTTCAGTTTACTCGTGTTTGAAGGCTTGGGCCTTTTTAGCAGCTGACTATAAGATAACAGTTCTCTGAGTTCCAACCATGTCAGTGAATCCAGAGCCCATCTCAAAGAACCACTAGAATACAGTTATCAATGTCCCCTGCAAAAATGTTCAGATGAAGAACCTGGGACCCAGAAACAGCGAATTCTCAAGGGCTCACAAAAAAATGAGTTGCAGACTTAAGAGAATAACCCATCTTTCTGATGGCTAAGCCAGTGTTCTCTTTCCTGCGACATACTTTAAAAAAATATTAAGACATGGGGCACCTGGGTGGCTCAGTCTGTTAGGTGTCAGCCTTTGGCTCTGGTCATGATCCCAGGGTCCTGGGATCAAGTCCCGCATCTGGTTCCCTGCTCAGCAGGGAGCCTGCTTCTCCCTCTCCCTATGCCTCCTGCTCCCTCTTGCACACTTGCTCGCTCTTTTTCTCTCTCCCAAATAAATAAAATCTTAAAAAAGAATTTAAAAATATTAAGACAATAATACAGAGAAGAAATGATAGCCCCTAAAGTCAACAAGCACTACATACACAAAAACTATATAAATTAATTAAAATATTCACTGATTCACTGGTGACTAATCCAGCAGCTCTGGTTCCACTTTTTTTTTTTTAACTTATTTTGAGAAAGTATCGACTTACAGAAATATTGCAAAAATAGTACAAAGGAGTCATATCTATTCTTTAACCAAATCCCTCAAGTGTTAACATTATCATTCCTTTCCTCGCCCCTACTCTTTAAACCATTTAAGAGTAAGTTGTAGATGCCCCTTTACCCTTAAGCACCTTAAGTATGTATTTCCTAAAGACGAGATCATTCTCTTCCATAACCACGGTGCACTGTCAAGATCAGGAAATTAACACTAACAGTGCTATTATCTACTCTGTCAACCTTATTTCACATCTCACCATTTGTCCCATTACCATCTTTTATAGAAAAGAAAAATCTTTTTCTTCCCCCAGGATCAAATGTTGCATTTGGTCATCAAGTCTCCTTAGTCTTTAGTCTGGAAGAGTTCCTCTTTTTATCTTTCATGGCCTCAGCATTAAAAAAAAAAAACAAAAAAAAAAAAACCAAGTCATTTAATTTATAGACTCTCTCTCAATTGGGTTTGTATGATGTTATCTCATAATTAATTTCAGGTTTTGCATTCTGAGAAGGAACATTCCAGAAATGATACTGTATCCCTCAAAGTGCATCACAGCAGAAGGGAGACTATGTCAATTTGTCTTACTAATGGTGATGTTAATTGTCATCACTTGGAGGACGTGGTATCTGCAGGTTATTATCATTCCCTTTGTAATTGATAAGTATCCTGTGAGACTACAAGCCGCTACAGTCAACTGTTAAGTTGAGACTATGTGAATACTGTTTCTCATCAAACTTTCATCTACTGGTTTTAGCAGCCATTCATGATTCTTGTCTCGTGTTGCTTTAGTGGTGGTTATGTGGTGGTGTTTCTATTGTCCTTCTACATTACTTTGCATTTTGCTTTAAGCAAAAACTCCCTTCTGATTCATATCAGCACGGTCTCATGGATTCCTACACTATTCTACGCGTTATGACCCACTACTGCCATTATTTGGAGGCTCAAATTGTTCCATTTTACTCCGAAAAAATGACATTTATGCAGGTATAAATCAGGATTACTCTATGACCTCATTTTATAAATAAGTATGTATTCACACTGGAAAAAAACAACAACCCCGAAGGATCTATGCACCACCAACAGTCATCTCTGAAGTAAATGTAATTGCAACGTTCTTTGTGCTTTTGTACTTCTGCATCTTTCCCCAATGTTCTACAACAAATATAAACAATTTTTGCTACTAGAAAATGTTAACAAGTACTATTTTTAAAAGTCACTATTTAGTAGTAAAAATTGGCATGTTGTTAAATTTATAGATGGCAGGGTGTCTGGGTGGCTCAGTTGGTTAAGTATCCAACTCTTGATCTGAGCTCAGGTCTCGATCTCAGGGTTGCGAGTTCAAGCCCGTGCCTACTTAAAAATTTTTTTTACAAAGGGCAACTAAAATTTACCTAAAGATTGGCATGTTAAATGCATTCTTTCACCCCTTCAAGAAATATTTCTTGAGGACTTCTATAGATCAGGCACTATTCCTGGTGCTGGGGATACACCTGATCAAGGCACTAGTTCTTCCCTATTTTTACACTCATGGAGATGATATACCAACAGATTTATGAGATTTTCACCAAAAAAGAGCATTCTTTCTACATATCAGGACAAAAAGCAAAAACTCAAAAACTGGCCATGCTTGATTTACCCTTCCTCTGTACTGAGCATTCAAATTCTGTCAAATTTTCCTCTGAAATTTTTAATATTAATTCCTTCCTCTCCGTTCCCACCTTTCTGTAATTAGGGTATTTTCTATCCCTTCCTCCAACCTCTCCTCTTATTAAAATCCATCAGAATACAAATGGCAACCCTTCTCCCTTAGACATCTTTTCATTTTCTAACTCATCTGATCAAAAGCCTTGACTCTCAATTACCTACCACATCAAGGTGAAACATTCTGCTGGCCTTTAAAAATCATGCATAATTTAATGCCACCTCATCTATCTAATCTCATTTTCCACTATTTCCACATGCATGATTTGCTCAAATAAGGCCATTCTGCTTTGTGTAAGCACAAACAGACTATTATGGATCTTGCCTCCTCACACGGTTTTCTTCATCTAACACATCGTTCCCTCTCCCTCCTCTGCTTTTCCAAATGTTAACCATCTCTCAAGGGCAGCACAAATTCTACCTCTTCCCTAAAAACATCCCAGGGCAACTGTACCCCTCCCTTTCCTTCTTTGGACTACTTCTGTGCCACATAACTGAACACTAAACCGTTATGAATACAAGCTACAAACTTAACATGTCTGCATCTACAGTAACATAATAATCAAATATTTGATAATGAACTGAATTTTCTAATTTTATATGAGTGGGAGAAAGACCTCTAGCACAGCAGCCAGACTGAATTATCTGACTTACTTTCTCCTTGCCCAAGAACGACAGCATTGCTATCATTTCAGCCCTGCCATTTAGGAAACTAAGTTCTACCTTGTGGAGCTTCTGGAACTATCCCATGCAAAGTTTTTCTTAACAGCAGTTGAAGAGCTAGGAACTGTAGGGTAACTTCTAAGGGGAAAAATACATTCTAAAATTACTCTGTGCAATTTATGTTTAGTAAAAAATAATTAATGTTGAAATTGCCAACAATATTAAAGGAGGGCATGATGTAATAAAGAATCCATCCGGTCTTTGTCCCCACCCAGTTTCTAGCACAGAACTTCAAAATCCCTTGGAAGTTCCTATATGATAGGAGTGTCTTTTGTTACAGTCTCTTTCAACAAACTTGAGTTTATCCTGATTAGATAGGAGAGCCTAGAGCCTAGAGAGCTTTAGGATGGGGACTGGTTGTCATAAAAACCAACCATGTGATTAGTGGGTTGGAACTTTCAGCCCCACCCCAAAACCCAGCAGCTGGTAGGATGAAGGCCAGAGCGAGCCCACAGATTGAGTTCAATCACATAGTCAATGATTTAATCAATCATGCCTACATAATGAATCCCCATAAAAAAAAACTCTGGACATCAAAGCTCAGGGGAGTTTCCTAGTTGGTGAACATAATGATGAACCAGGAAGGTGGCACACTCTGACTCCATAAGGACAGATGCTCCCGTGCTCAGGATCCTACAAGACCTTGTCCTACATACCTCTTAATTTGGCTGTTCATTTGTGTAAATGTAAGTATAGCACTTTCCTGAGTTCCATGAGTTGTTCTAGTGAATTATGAAACATAAGGGGGTTGCAGGAAGCTTCAAACTTGTAGTCAGCCAAGAAGTGTGGGTAATCTAGGGATCCCAGTTGTAGTTGGGGTCTAAAGTAAGGGTAGGGACACCTGGATGGCTCAGTCAGTTAAGCATCTGCCTTCGGCTCAGGTCATGAGGGAGCCTGCTTCTCCCTCTCCCTTTGCCAGCCGTTCCCTCTGCTTGTGCTCTCTCTGTCAAATAAGTAAATATAATCTTTAAAAAGAATAATAAAGTAAGGGTAATCTTGTTGGGGACCTTGGACTTCAACTTGTAGGATCTGATGCTAACTCAGGGTAGTGTCAAAATTGAACTGAATTGTAGAACACTCAGAAAATTGTCAGAATGAAGAGGGCACGACAGTTTTGTATTTATGAGAAGTAGAGATGGCTCAAAAACTGAGAAACACTGTAATAGACCTTCTATCCAAGAGTACAAGTTCCATTCTGGCATATTTGCCCATGTCTGGACAAATTAGGGAAAAAAAGATCATACAGACAGTATGAACTTATGGTTTTACACGACCCATCTTCCTTGTGCAGACTCCTGTTAATTCATTTGCTCAGTATTTACGTGATTGTCTTCCAAGTACGAAGGCTAAACTTACATACTCTGTGGGATAATATGGAAAATGTATTAAACAAGATAGATAAAATTGCTATGGAAGAGGCAGGGATCAAACGCTATGCTCGATCGTGCTTGAAAAAAGGGAAAGGGGGCAGGAAGGCTGGGAAGAGAAAGGGATATTTTCTGCTCTAAACATAGCAGAAAATAAAAAAGTTCATAAAAGCAGCGTTTAGTTTGATCTCAAGGAGGAAAAACCGAGTAATGAGCTGAGACATGTAGGTTTAAAGACAGTGCTGTGCATGTGTAGCACCTAGGCAAACATCCAGCATATCATCAGTGATCTCCTGAAGGACTTCCTAGACCTCCTGGATGAAAACTTTACTTTTCCTACCAGCTACTGAGTGTCTGGAAAGACTAAGGAACAAGAATTTCATTATCACCCACAGGAAATTCCACAAGGGCAGAGAATGTGTCTTTCTTGCTCATTACTGAATCTTAGCTCCTAGCAAATGCTCTTAGTAAATGCAACTTACGGCTTAGTGGTTAAGAGCACAGATTTGAAATTTAGGAAAGTGGGGCACCTGGGTGGCTCAATCAAGTGTCTGCCTTTGGCACAGGTCATGATCCCAGGATCCTGGGATGGAGCCCCAGGGCAGTCTCCCTGCTCAGCGGGAAACCTGCTTCTCCTTCTCCCTCGCCTTCTCCCCTGCTTGTGTTTCCTTTCTCGCTGTCTCTCTTTCTGTCAAATAAATAAATAAAATCTTTAAAAAAAAAATTTAGGAAAGTGGTTGTTTACTTTTGAGAGAAAGAGAAGGAAATAAATACAAGGGGCTTCAACTGATTGGTAATGTCTTCTTTAAGTGATGGGTATTTGTTATATTATTCTGTATACCTTTGATATAAATATTTCACCAAAAAAAAAAAAATAAAGGTTTTGAAATCAGTCAAGACTAGACAGAAACCTTAGTCCCAGTGCTTACTAGCTGTGTTTCCCCAGGCAAGTCGTCAAGCCTCAGTTTACTCATCTATATAACACTGAACAGCTGCAGGTGAGTTGGTAAGAGGATTAATTACAATGACAGATACATAATGCTCAGCACAATACCTGGCAAACATTAAATACACAAATGGCATTTGTCGTGATGATCATAATCACGGTTTAAATTAAAGGTGTTAAGTGAGCACTAGAATGGGCCAGATAATTTGGATTTGGGCATCAGCTTTCTAATTAGCAGTATAACCTTGAGTTGTCACTGACTCTCTCCGGGCCCCAATTTTCTCATCAGTTTAAAAAAAAAAAAAGACTAGATGCTATCAGTGCTTATCCTCTGTGATTAATCTACACTATCGTGTAGCACACCTTTAGAAGACTGGCCTGTAACAGATGAAAAAGTGCACATTACATGTACCTTACAGTGATGTACCTTAGAGTGTCCCAGGCTCACTGGGTTGGGCCTCTGCCTTCGGCTCAGGTCATGATCTCAGGGTCTGGGATCGAGTCCCACATCGGGCTCTCTGCTCAGCAGCGAGCCTGCTTACCCCCTCCTCTCTACCTGCCTCTCTATCTACTTGTGATCTCTCTATATCAAATAAATAAAATCTTTAAAAAAAAAAAAGAAAAAGTGCACATTACATGTACCTTACAGTGATGTACCTTAGAGTGTCCCAATAATGGCAGACAGATCCCCAAACTGTATGTTACCTATTTCGTGTATGGGAAAGTGATTTGTCAGGAACATTCACCTACTATAAGAACAAGGTAGGACTCTCCAAGGCAATATGGGGTCCAGAAATTTCTAGAACTTGCTGACTAACAATCAGCATTTCGTAACTTTTTTTCTTAAGTAACTCCTTTCAGCGTGGCCTTATTTAGGGTCCCAGAAACCCCAACCCTTCAGCTAGCTCAAGGTAACATTCATCTCCAAATCCACAGTAGTCCATTCTAATTATTGATTACATACATGATTACGCACAGTGAAGGCCAAACAGTTATCTTAACATGAACCAAGCCACTGCCTTATTTCAGCTTCAGAAAACCTAGAACTTGGACCTCCCGCCTATTGTTTACTCTTGGCAACTGAAGCTGCTGCCGAGCAAGAAGAATGTTGCATTTGGGAAAGAGCCCTAATAAAGTTCCTTGCAAAGAGTGATGCTGTCTGATTTAAGGCAACACACAGCAGGGCTGCCTGAGGGTCACCTGACAGGAGGTTGCCTCTGCTGTGAGTCCAGTGAAGTCCACCAGGCCCTGTACTATACACTATTTTAGTGAGTAATAAAACTCCCAAGTACTGAAAACAACAAACCTTCCAGGAGATCCAATGCTTGTACAATTCCTGTAACCTTTTAACTTCTGGGTCTTTCTCACCCGCGTGGAGATGGCTTTTTTTTCCTAGTGTCTCCAAAAACCCACAGCTAACACCAGCACAGATGTTCGCAGAAACTGTTCCATTTCTGCAGAGCTTTTACATCTCTACATTCTTATCGTTGATCAACTATGTTAAGAATGGGAAAAATGAATCAGATGTTCAATAACTCAGATGCTTCTTGATACTTGCTTGGTCCTTGAGAAATCTATCTGTGTTAATACCTTTCAGACCTTGATTCCTCTCACAATCCCCTTTTTAGAACACTTTTTTATTTTTTTATAAGATTTTATTTATTTGAGAGGGAGAGAGAGAGAGAGAGAGCAAATGCATGAGCAGGGGGAGGGAGAAGCAGGCTTCCCGCTGAGCAGGGAGACCAAGGTGGGGTTCGATTCCAGGACCCTGGACTCATGACCTGAGCCGAAGGCAGACGCTTAATGACTGCGCCACCCAGGCACCCCTAGAATTACCATTTTAAAAATTTTGCTTGTATCATACCACTCCAAAGCCCTCACCAGTTTCAGAAGAAACCTACCTAACTTTTAATCCACACCTGGAAATGTTCAACAAAAATGATCAAAATGAAGTCACACACCAACATTAAAAGGCCTATTAATTTCCAAGAAAACTAAAGACTTACTGCTCCTTATTCACAACCACGCAGGCCCTCAACAGGCGTTCCATGTTACTTTTAAAGTCCCTTCCCTCACCACAACCCTTCCGTGTCATCCATTCTTCCTCGTCGCTCTGCTTAAAACTCATGAGTACAGCCCTTTTCCTGCCCATTGTCCCTGTCTGCTTTTCCCATGGACCCCTTACAATTCCTCGGGGTAGTTTCAGAAGGGAAAGACCAACATTCTGAGGACATTCCGATTTCTTCACCACTCTCAACAAGGCAGCTCTGGACACCGGTGCAGCAGCAGGCTCTGGCCCAAGTCCAAACCTGCCACCAGCTCCATTCCAACAGGGCAGGCCTCAGGGACAGAGGAGGAAAACCCCCGGCAAGAGAAAAGGGCACCATAACTACAACAATTAAAGAGCTTTACTTACGCTTGATCATACAGACATACAGACGGTGACGCCAAAAGTGAGAATCATTCAATTTGAGCTCTTTTTTTTTTTTTTAAGATTTTATTCATTTGACAGAGATCATAAGCAGGCAGAGAGGCAGGCAGGGAAGAGGGGGAAGCAGGCTCCCCGCCTGCTCGTTCCCAGGACCCTGGGATCATGACCCAAGCCGCAGGCAGAAGCTTTAACACACCGAACCACCTAGGCGCCCCCAATTTGAGCTCTTTTTATGGATACTACCACTTAGAGTGTGGTACTTTTATTTATTTACTCATTCATATTCTGCCTCACCTATTAAAAAAAAAAATCTGAGGCGGTTTAGTACTCCCTGCAATATAACAATTCCATCTAGTTTCTGAAGTAACTGTACAGCAGACCTTTTAAAAATCAAAAAACAGGAATTTCTCCCACATAAAAATCCAAGAGGGATTTCCTCTTTTAAAAAAAAAGTTGAAAATTAGAGCAAGAGAGACAGATTACAGTGAACTTGGGGAGAAAATTAGTACATTTTCATTAGTATCATTTTGGGTTTCCTTTTGGAAGAGCAGTAAGATGATAGCTACTTTAACTAATAAAAGATTGGCAGATGTGATTCAGTTAAGAAATGCTTCAGTGAATCTAAACTAGAGCTTTTTGGTTCCTTTAAGGCCTAACCACCTAACCCTGAATGAGACCATAAAAGAAACAGGCAAGCAGCAGGTTTAAAATTACAATAGGCCACTAATTTTAGACTAATTTTAACTGAGAAATAAATGAGTACCTTAAAAACAATGAAAACATTTTAGAATATTAAAATTTAAAAACTATTTGAACAAGACTACAATCCAAAAGCCCCTTGACAATGGCAGATCTGAGTATAAAGACTACATATTTTCGGGGCACCTGGGTGGCTCAGTGGGTTAAGGCCTCTGCCTTCGGCTCAGGTCATAGTCTCAGGGTCCTGGGATCAGGCCCCGCCTTGGGCTCTCTGCTCAGTGGGAGCCTGCTTCCTCCTCTCTCCCTGCCTGCCTCTCTGACTACTTGTGATCTCTGTCTATCAAATAAATAAATAAAATCTTTAAAAAAAAAAAAAAGACTACATATTTTCAACAGCTTCAAAAATAATTTCCATAAAGGAACGAACTTCTCTCATTACTGTACCCATTAAATTTTATATTTAATACAAATACCATATATACCTACATAATTTTATAACAAATAATTTATTAATAAAATATAACATGTAAAAATATAATTGAAAGATATTTAACAAAAATATTATTATGGAGAACAAAAAATTCTTGTTAGCCAACCACCTAACAGTCTCTATTTCCTCTCTTTTGCCTGAGAAACACTGAAGTAATCTCTAAAAACAAAAGGCACGGTCACAATTATCCCCAGAGAGGGAAGGCCTTCTGATCAGTTCAACACAACATGTCCCAGTGCTGCCTGAGACGCCATGCTTCTAAGTAGGTCATCCACGGGAAACACAACTCATCACTATAGAACAAATTATCGAGATTCATCCAGGCTAAAAATTTCTTTGTCTTTTCATCACATCTTTTGAACATCTAGTTCTAAATGACAGCAAATTCCTAATATTCATGAAGCAGAAATAACATTTTTTGGTTCTAATTACCATCTTGCCAGCCATATTGGCTATTTTTCTTGTTAACAAACACCCCGTGTTTCAAGTGGAAAAGGGACCTACTCATTTTTATCTGCTGCTCCTTACGTAGCCTTGTCGGCTCTTCCTAAATTATGTAATTAGAATATCGGGGATGAGGAGGGTGACCATGGAGTTACAATTTTAACTGGGAAACTTTACCATTTGGGGCAATAGCTGAGTACTGTTCCAAAGGAAAATTTCATTGACCCCATGCAGACTATTTGGGCTGCAGGAGAACAAACGTCACGGTCCATCCCTGTCCTTTGAACTAGATCAACCCTAGCGCTCAACCAGTGCCAGAGGAACAAAAAGACAGATGCGTGATACACATGCGAGAATGACATAGAACAGACTTCCTATGAACAGAAGAGACTCTTCAGACTAGGCTTGAACATCGTTGGTCACAAACTATCACCCTGGTACTAAACATGGTATAACTGAAACTGGAGGAGTTTAGTCTTCAAGTATCATTTAACAAAGACCAGAATGGAAAGCAATGTGGCTTTAAAGGGACTGCAGAGGGGTGCCTGGGTGGCTCAGTGGGTTAAAGCCTCTACCTTTGGCTCAGGTCATGATCCCAGGGTCCTGGGATCGACCTGCATGGGGGGGATGTCTCTGCTCAGCGGGGTGCCTGCTTCCCCTCTCTTTCTGCCTGCCTCTCTGCCTACTTGTGATCTCTGTCTGTCAAATAAATAAATAAAATCTTCTTTAAAAAAATAAAATAAAAAATAAAGGGACTGCAGAAAGGTTTTTTTTCTAACAACATAAATGCTAGGTTATTACTGAAGTTTCTTTGATTCTTTTTTTTTTTTTAAGATTTTATTTATTTGACAGAGAGAGATCAAAAGTAGGCAGAGAGGCAGGCAGAGAGAGAGGAGGAAGCAGGCTCCCCGCTGAGCAGAGAGCCCGATGCAGGGCTCCATCCCAGGACCCCGGGATCATGACCTGAGCCAAAGGCAAAGGCTTTAACCCACTGAGCCACCCAGGCACCCCAGTTTCTTTGATTCTTATTCCTACTTTATGCCTGAAGGATCTTTCCCAATCCCACTAAGATGACTGCTGGTATTTCAAGTAGTAGCTGACATCTTTTGGCAAAAAAATATAACTGGTGGCAGCCAAGACACAGAATAGACATGACACTGTCATTAGAAGTCACTGGTCTACTTTACTGCCAGAATATAGGAATCTCCCAGGCAAAACCAAGCTAAGGACCTGGAACAAGACACTGGACGAACGCTGCCCTCAAATGCTAACAAAACACACATCAGATTGGACTTAAGAAAGGAAAATGGTCAAATGTTTATGACTAAGAGGACTGGTTTGGAAAACAAGGATAGGCCAAATAAATGGAACTAACTTGAACTCATTCATTCTTCCAAAAGCTATGGATGACCTGGAGCACCTGGATGGCTCAGCAGGTTAAGCCTCCCAGTCTTGATTTTGGCTCAAGTCATGATCTCAAGGTCATAAGATTAAGCCCCGCAACCAGCTCTGTACTGAGCATGGAGCCTGGTTGGGATTCTCTCTCTCCGAATCAGCACCCCTCCCCCACAGTTCGCTTGTACACACTCTCTCTTTCTCTCTCTCAAAAAAACAAAAACTACAGGTGATCTTTAAACAACGCAGAGGTTAAAGGCACCAACCAACTCCCATATCCCCAGCAGTCCCAAGTCCTCAGATAATTTTTGACTCCCCAAAACTTAACTACTAACAACTACTGTTGACTGGAAGCCTTACTGATTACATAGTCTATTAATACATATTTTGTATGTTATATGTATTATATACTACATTCTTACAATAAAGTAAGCTGAAGAAAAAAAATGTGATTAAGAAAATCATAAGAGGGGCGACTGAGTGGCTCAGTGGGTTAAAGCCTCTGCCTTCGGCTCAGGTCATGATCTCAGGGTCCTGGGATTGAGCCCCCCAATGGGGCTCTCTGCTCAGCAGGGAGCCTGCTTCCCTTCCTCTCTGTCTGACTCTCTGCCTACTTGTTATCTCTCTGTCAAATAAATAAATAAAATCTTTAAAAAAATACATTTACAGTACTGTAACACAAAAAAAATCCCTATATCAACGGACCCACACAGTTCAAACCCATGTTGTCCAGGGTCAAGCGCATTTGAGTGCCTACTTTGCGCCAGGCCCACTCTAGGCACTGGGGATACAGCAATGAACAAGACAAAGCCTCTGCCCTCATGAAGCTTACTATCCAGCCCAAAAAACAAGTGAACGCAGGGAAGAATTGCCTGAGTCAGGGCCTTCTTGTCAAGAGAGCAGTAGAGAGCAGTGCACAAGTAAAGCCAGGGCCAGATTGTGATGGACTTGGCAGGCCTGCATTAAAAAGTCTGGACTTTATTCTAAGTCAAATTAGAAATCATCAAAGAATTTTAAAAACGGGTAACAGGATCTGAGATATTTTTTAAAGATGATTCTGCCTGTTACATAGAGAATAGACAGAATTAGAAGCAGGGAGACCAGTTAAGGAGAGAGATTACAAAAGCCTAGGCCAGAGCCAACTGAAGCCTGAGCAAGTTTGGCTTGAACTAGTTTCGATGATAAACTAATCAGTTAGACATATTGTGTTAAGAGCCACCAGATTTGGGGCTCCTGGGTGGCTCAGCGGGTTAAGCCTCTGCCTTCAGCTCAGGTTATGATTTCAGAGTCCTGAGATGGAGCCCTGCATTGCATAGGGCTCTCTCTGCTACCTCTGCCTACTTGTGATCTGTCAAATAAATAAATAAAATCTTAAAAAAAAAAAAAAAAAAGAGCCACCAGATTCATTTAAAAAGAGGGTAACAGTTCCACTTTCTTAATGATTTTGACCAGTAAAGACAAACATATCTCAATTTCAAAACAAGACTTCACTAAAACTAGATCTTGTGTACTTTTAATGTAGCTACATGATTTAGACAAAAGGCCATTGAGGTCCATGCTAATTTTACTGCAATAAGGACAACTGTTAAGCATAGTTATACAAATCTAGCTAAATACAAGTGCTGGCCAAAGAATCTGAGCATGAAAAATCATAACCTGAAGAACTAAGTTTTGCGTGGTTGTATTTTTAATGATTTAAAAAAATTTTCTTTGTTTAAAGAATGGCAATTGACTTTTAATGTGGCCTGAATGGACCTTATCATGTTCAATATTACTAAGATAAAGTGCAGAGGGGTGCCTGTGTGGCTCAGTAGGTTAAGCCTCTGCTTTTGGCTTGGGTCATGATCTTGGGGTCCTAGGATAGAGCCCCGTGTTGGGCTCTCTGCTCAGAGGGGAGCCTGTTCCCCCCCCCCCCCGCCCCGCTTGCCTCTCTGCCTACTTGTGATCTCTGTCAAAGAAATAAATAAAAATCTTTAAAAAAAAAAAAAAGATAAGGTGCAGATATTTAAAACACTTTGGATTTCTCTGCAAATAAATACCTTAAAATTTATAGACAATCTAAATTCTTTGACCTGAAAACTAAAGAGACAGTAAGCAATTAGTAAGCATTTAAGCCGGGATAGATCAGAATCCAGGTTCTGGATGGGCCAAGAAAAGATCCATTTCATCTCCAGAGTACAGGATAGGTTTAGCCAACAGAATGTTGAAACCATTCACAACTCTTTGGGACCTTCAGTGAATGAAGCTGTTGCTGTGTGGTTCATGGACAGTAACAGCAGTAAAATGTACTGAAGCGACAGAGAAACAGACCTTACAACAATATCAGAGATGAAACTCCTTTTTTTTTCCCCTCATTCCCCTTAATCATCTTAAAATGACAACTAAACTACTACCACTTTTACCTTAAAAAGTGGGCTTCCTGATAAATCCATGTGTTAGACCAATTTTTTTTAATTTATTAAAATAGTCTTGGTCACACTTATATTTACTCAGCATTTAAGGTGGTAGCTAGGCTAATAGCTGCCAAATATTTACATTAAATCCTGTAATGCTTCAAACATTTCCCCCCAAAATACCACCTTTTAATTAAAATTACATATTTCATATTCAGTCTAATTCTGAAGTTTTAAATGTGAAAAAAATATATATATATGGTAACTTGCCTAAAGCTTTTGGTACAAACCTTTTCAAGAAAAATCTCTTCCTTGAAAACTAAGGCTGTCTTTTAGGTCAGGTTCTCCCTGTGACCAAAAAACTCATGCATGCACACTTTTCTTAACTCTCCTATTTGCTTTCATACCTGCAGAACATGGCCTTTAATTTTTCTAACAAATTTTTAGTTCTTTTTATGTATTTCTAAATAATACTGTAAACACTTTCATTTAAATGCCCTAAGGCCGGACAATATATCTTACATACATATAGCATTTCTATTTAGATGTTTTACAGACTAATTATTTGTAATTGCTTCCTATATTCCAAAATAAAACCAAAACATAGGGTTTTTGCTTCCAGAAAATTAGTATTACAATTACTGTACTATAAGGCTATTTTATGACACAGTTAAGGATCAGCTTTTTAAGTGGCTCATCCACTCACCTTCCCTACCTTATTCCAAATGCATCACGTATGAATCATACGTTAAGTAACACCCTCCTGAACTTTGTCAAGGAAATCCATGCAAAATACAGAATAAGATATAGTCATAAATAAAGACTAAATTTCACAACGGCAAACCAAAAAGTAAACTGTATCAGGCCAAGCTTCTTTCCAAATTCTGATTTTAAAGACTTCTCCAAACAGCAGGTGAACAGAGGTTTCAATGACTATCAAAGAACACTCCAGAAGAGGGTAAAAATGTGTTAGCTTTCTTCCGTGGGAGGGCATCACAGTGACCTGGAGAAGCTACTCTAGGATGAAATGGGGTTTGAAACAGAATGCTTCAAAACATCAATGGCAGAGCATTAACTAATGTACAAACAAGCAATTCAGTCTTCCCAGCCCACTTTCCTATTTTAGTCCTACCAAATGAGTCATGTAACTAGCCAACTGCTATCAAGAAGTCCCTGTTGTTCCGTCCCCAAGTCAGTGAACGGAAGGCATTTCTCCTTTATTATATCTTCAAAAGGTGAAATCTAAGAATTTCTAGGGGGTCTTATGTGTATGTCAGTTTGGGTCTCCTTGTGCCTGTTACTTACAAATGACCAAGTAGCTACCCAATAAATAATGCTTAAGGCGGGGGGGGGGGGGGCGGGGGACGACTAGGCTTTTTGGTGACAATAATTCTCTCAACTAAAGGACCCTCCCCAAATAATTATTCATTCACTGAGCGCTTGTGTAACGAAGTTGAGAGTAAATTTGGGGGGAAATACCGAGGATAGCGGGAGTTATTCCAATGCAAAGTGCAAGGAACGCCGAAAATACCTTGAAGTGAATGTCTAGAGGGTGAGAAGACTGCGAGCACCCAAAAAAAAGAAAAAAAAAGAAAAACCCAGAACCCTGACCTTGCCGGCAAGTCGAGCAGTTCTGCACCCCTCCCCCTAGCTTCCCCGGGAGCCGGTTCACGCTACCCCAATTGGTCAGCCGGCCTCTATCAGCACCTGTCTGGCAGTGACAAGCGAATCTCCACGGAAGACAAGAGGCTCTGAAAAGGAAGCGGCCTCGGAAACGCTTTGAGGCCCAGGAGGAAAGGGTTCCAAGCGGAAAAGGAGGAGAGGACCTTCGGAGGGATGAGGCCGGCGGTCAGAGACTCGTGGGGACAAGGCTGGCGAGGACGACTGGGGGTCAGGAGCAGGAGGAGTTAGGAGGGCCCGGGTGAGCTGAGAGGTTGAGGGCCGCCAGCGGGTCGCGGGAAGGCGAGAGCTAAGGGGCTGGGAGGCCCGAGCGCGCGGAGAGGGGCGAGCAGGCCCGGGGCGGCTGGGGCTGCAAGGGCCCCGGCGAGCGGACTCACGTTCTCCCACCAGCAGGATCCGCACGTCTTTCTTCATGTCGGCGGCTCGCAGGGGCCGGGCTCGGCCCGCACGCATGGAGCGGACACCTCTCGCCGGGAGCGCCCACCCCGCGGAGCCGCTCTCCCAGCGCTGCGGGTACCGCCTGCCAGCGTCCCCCGCCGCCCCGCCCGATCGTCGGCTGGGGCCCGCCGAGCCGCCTCCTCGGCTGCTTCCCCGCTTGGGAGCCGGGACAGCTCCAGCTCCGCCTCCTCCGGCTCCGCGGGCTGCGGGGCCGACGGGGCGCCGCGAGGGACAAGCGTTTTCGGAACGCGAACGCTCTCTGGGCTTGAGCGGCGCCCCCCCGCGTCCGGCCAGCAGCAGCGCAGAGCGGGGGCGCTTCGCCCACCCTCCTCCTAGCCTCGGGATGGGGGGCCGCGGATACCGCCGGGGACTGGGAATTTGAGCGGCAGATCCGCTAGTCTGACCCTATTTATTTTGCAGAATTGGGGCTGGAGAAGGCACTTGTCCAAGGTCACATAGCTAGAGCCTGGCAGTGACTCAGGACGGGAACATTCTCACCGCACTATAAATCTCCGGGAGGGCAGCGACCTGCCTACCAGGTGTTCAGTAGCGTCATTGGACATAGCCCTCAGAAAATGCTTCATTGATGAAAGGGTGACCGGCTCCCGGGATAGAGCCTTTTTCACTACCCATAAACCACCACCCTGGTTTCTTTTGGTCTGTGATGCTTACAAAATGCAGTTCTAAACAATGACATTCTACTTTACCTTGTCCTTGTAAACAGATTCATTTCTTTGTAGCAAACTAAATGACTTTCCTTTGCGCTAAGCCAAACTTAGTTTCTAAAACCAAACTAAGCCACTTTCTGTGGTTTCCTTGGAGCAGTGAGGCTTACTGAACATCATGCTAGACACATAGGTGACACCGGCTTGGAAACGATTACTGACTTTTCTAATGTTGCCTTACTTCCTCCCGGCCCTCTCCATCTGGAGGAATTTGTCGCTACATCCCGACTGCTACCACAGCGCTTGGCACACAGTGGGAGAGATAGATAGAGAGAAAGAATGAATTAATAAATTAATGAGGAAATGCTCTTTGCATAATGTGCTTTTTTTTCTATCTTAAATATTACAAAGTAAGTTTTTAGAGGAAATAAAGTGTGCAAAATACAATCCCCTCTTCTCCTAGGAGGAGCCGTGGGGTGTTGGCATAGCGGTTAAGAGCTGCTGACATGCTCCAGGGGATTGAATCCAGACTCCATTACCTAATTAGGTATGGGATCCCGAGTAAGCGCTTTTACTTCTCCAACCTGTCCATTCTGTAATGTGGCAATAATGATAACAATACTTACCTTGTCAGGTGGTTTTGAAGAATAAGTAACATAATACATGTCAAACATTTGGTAAAGTGCGAGGCTCCGAGGCTCCGTACTTGGTCTGTTGATCTCAGCTACCATTGTTAGAGTGAGGTGGGCTGGGAAGTTATAAGCCACAGGTTTTGAGGCAAATACATTGTTACACTTACACCAGAGTATTTTGCCTCTTAGTATAATGATGTCCCTAAGGAGTATAGGAGAAGAAGGAAGCCCTTCCAAAAAATACTCTGTAATATAAGGAGGGAGATAGGAGAGATACACTCCCTGCTTGCTGGGAGATAATGAAGTCGTATTCTGGGATGGATGCAAATAAGATGGATGGAAATGTGAAATTCAGGAGTCTTGATAATCAGATCTTGCAGGGAAAGGGATTCCACGATGGTTGAATTGAAAAGACCCCTACAGAGCACCTATTCCAATCTCATTACTCTATGGGTACAAGCAAGACCCAGAGAGATACCCTGACTGGCCAATGGCAGGACAGCTGACACTGAGCTCCGACTCTGCCATCCCTAGTGTGTGACCCTGGGCAAATCACATCACTTGTTGCCTCAGTTTCCTCTCTACCAAATGAAGACTATCATCTCTTCCCAGCCTCTGACCTTATGGAATTGTTTGGAGGAGCCCATGAAAGGATATATGTGGAAAAAACTTTTTATTTTTTTTTAAGATTTTATTTATTTATTTATTTGACAGACAGAGATCACAAGTGGGCAGCGAGGCAGGGGGAAACAGGTTCCCTGCTGAGCAGAGAGCCCGATGTGGGGCTCGATCCCAGGACCCTGGGATCATGACCTGAGCAAAAGGCAAAGGCTTTAACCCACTGAGCCACCCAGGCGCCCTGGAAAAAACTTTTTCCTAAAAAAATAAGTGACACTCAGGTACCTGGGTGGCTCAGTCAGTTACGTGGCTGCCTTCAGTGCAGGTCATGATCCCAGGGCCTGGGATCGAGCCCCACATCGGGCTCCCTGCTCAGCGGAGAGCCTGCTTCTCCCTCTCCTCTGCCTGCTTGTGCTCTGATCTCTCTGTCAGATAAATAAATAAAATCTTTTTTTTAAAGTGACAAAAATATTAAACTACAAAAGACAAAGGCCCCTTACAGAGGGGTGAATTCTTTAGGGCACTTCTTGTTCCTAGCCACACTTTGTAGGGAATCTTGATCCCAGGAGTGCAGCAATAGCATTGCGGGCTGAAGACAGTGTTAATTCTGAGGGACTTCTCCAGAAGCATAAGAAGAGACAAGGCCTTCATGGTGTTGTACATGTGTGCTGGGCAACAGCTTTGGCATTTCTATTAACTGAAATGTCTGGAAGGCAGGAGACTAAGAAGAGTTTATCTGGCAGGGAACATCACAGAGTTAATACTGGGAACTCCTTTGTAAATAAAACCTACTTAAGAAACCCAGACTCGGGGTGCCTGGGTGGCTCAGTCCGTTGAGCATCTGCCTTTGGCTTGAGTCATAATCCCAGGGTCCTGGTCGGGCTCCCTGCTCAGTAGGGAGCCTGCTTTTCCCCTCTCCCTCCGCCACCACCCCCCGCCCGCCCCGGCTTGGGCTCTCTTGCACTCTCGCCATCAAATAAAAAAATATAATCTTAAAGAAAAAAAAAAAATCCAGACTCAAGGGGCGCCTGGGTGGCTCAGTGAGTTAAAGCCTCTGCCTTTGGCTCAGGTCATGATCCCGGGGTCCTGTGATCGAGCCCTGCATCGGGCTCTCTTCTCAGCAGGAAGTATGTTTCCCCTTTGCTCTCTACCTGCCTCTCTGCCTACTTGTGATCTCTCTCTGTCAAATAAATAAATAAAATCTAAAAAACAAAACAAAACAAAAAATCCAGGCTCAAGAGCTGCAGAAAAGAGACAATGAACAACCACTTTCAGTAGGCAACAACTAATTGTTTGTACAAACAGACAACAGGACTCATTAAAGTGGGAGAAAGGGTGTCTGGGCCTCCTGGGCTATGTAGGTTTCTTCTTACATCCCCTCTCCATGTCCCGATCAGCTACACTTCTGGAGTTTTGGCTGCCTTCACTCCCTTGATATGCTCTTCTCAAGATATTAATAGGCATCCATCAGGGATCCCTGTGAAGTCCTCCTAGGGACAGAATAGTTCAGAGTTTAAGAGCTGGGACTCTGGAGTCTGCCTGTCTAGGTCTGAACCTCAGCTTTGCCAGGAACCAGTTGTGCTTCATCAAGCAAATTGCTTAACTTCTCTGTAACTCATCTGCAAAATGGTGATAACACCTCGTGGAATTGTTAATGAAGATTAAATGTGTTAGTGTAGTAGGAAAACACTCATAATAGTGCACGGTATGCGGTCAGTGATTTACAAATATTAAATAAATTGTGAAGAAAGTGATTCTGTCCACTTCCCTGAGCCTAAGTGTAGAGCCACGTGATGCCACACTGCAGCAAAACACAAGCCAGGGAATGGAGCTGTTGGCAGTGGAATTTACTGTTGGGATATTACAGATTGATTATTGTGTATTAAGTATATTGGATAGAGCTAAGAGGACAGATTGGAATCTAGAAGGCCCTGTTGGAATTTTCCTCCAGAACACTGCTAGGAAGGAGCTCTACCATCACAAGACAAACTTCCTGCCCCCTCAACTGTGCAGGGTACATAGGGAGGTCTGAACAAAGTACTTTTGCCAGGAGATAACAGGATCCATCTTTTGTTTTTTGTTTTTTGTTTTTTAAGATTTTATTTATTTATTTGACAGACAGGAATCACAGGCAGGGGTGTGGGGGGAGGGAAGCAGGCTCCCTGCTGAGCAGAGAGCCCGATGTGGGGCTCAATCCCAGGACCCCAAGATCATGACCTGAGCAGAAGGCAGAGGCTTAACCCACTAAGCCACCCAGGCGCCCCTAGGATCCATCTTTTTTTTTTTTTTTAAATATTTTATTGATTTGACAGACAGAAATCACAAGCAGGCAGAGAGGCAGGCAGAGAGAGAGGAGGAAGCAGGCTTCCCGCTGAGCAGAGAACCCGATGCGGGGCTCGATCCCAGGACCCTGAGATCATGACCTGAGCCGAAGGCAGAGGCTTTAACCCACTGAGCCACCCAGGCGCCCCAGGATCCATCTTTTATGTCTGTCAAAGAAGGAACTTGCCACACAGCCTCTCTCTACATCCCAGGACAGTGAAACACCCAGGGCCAGTGGGTAGAATATGACTGACATTGGGTGGAACCAAGAGGCTGGCCTCTGATTCGTGAATTAGCCACAGTCCTGGGCAGGAGGCCAAGTCAGACTCGGACTGGCATTGGTCCCACTCCTCAGATCCTTTTATCTCTGGGCTCTCACGTTTAAACCCAAAGTAATATTCATCGTCCACTCATACTTCATTTTTGTCTCCTGTTCTGTCCAGGAAGACTTCTTCCTTTTCCTGTCAATCTGGCTCTGAACGGAAAAGTCCAAAGCCTAGATACAGAGTAAATAGTTAATCTTGCCTTCCAGTGCACTTGCTCTTGGTTCATTGTTCAAACATCCATGTCCTCTGCGTCGTCACATGGATGGGTCTCTAGAGGACACGGATTCTGTTTGCTTGACTGGGTTTGAAGGTCTGTCACTCAGCACAATTACTTATTAAAAGACATTTGAAAACTAACCATGTTGAAAGGCAATTTTTCCACATAGGACCCTCATCTATTAACACAGCATAATTTACAGGGTTGTGGAATCACTGTGTTGTACCCTTGAAACTAATATAACACTGTGTGTCAAACTATACTAAAAAAAAAAAATCCTCCACTCTGCAGCATATAAATGCTTTTAACTTCTCTGTAACTCATCAGGTTCTCTTTACTTTTGGAAAAAGAATGGATGTTTTAAGTATTGAAGTACTGGATACTTTTTTTTTTTTTTTTTTTTGACAGAGAGAAATCACAACTAGGCAGAGAGGCAGGCAGAGAGAAAGGAGGAAGCAGGCTCCCTGAGGAGCAGGGAGCCTGATGTGGGGCTCGATCCCAGGACCCTGAGATCATGACCTGAGCCGAAGGCAGAGGCTTTAACCCACTGAGCCATCCAGGCGCCCCCATAGGGCTCTTTTGATGATTAAATAAAATCCAGATAAAATACATTTATCACATTGTTTAACACATAGTTCAGGCTCACATATCATCATTCACTGCATTTTTTAATTTGGAATTCATTTGCTGACATGTGTCATTTTTCCAAGGGCAAACTGATTAGACTGCCCACTCAAATTATAAACTCCAAAAGGCAAAAATGCACTTAATATAATGTTTTTAAAATTTTTTTAAATATAACTTTTGATCACTGTAAAGACATTAAAACCTTTGCAATATTGACCAGTGATTCTCAGAAATTTTTAGGCCACAGTCTATTTCTGCAAAACAAAAAATTCCATAGAATAGTAAATTTATAATTTCTCTTTATTTCTGCAAAGAAATCATGACAATTAAATATATCCCAAGAAAATAATTCAAAAGAAGAAAAATATATATACCTATACATATTCTATTTAGAGGAACATTGCACAACAGTTAAAAATGGAAAAGCATACAATTATAGTGGAAAAATTAAGTATGGCATAAAATTATTAGAACTTTTGGGCACCTGGGTGGCTCAGTGGGTTAAGCCTCTGCCTTTGGCTCAGGTCATGATCCCAGGGTCCTGGGATCAAGTCCCCGAATTGGGCTTTGCTCAGCAGGGAGCCTACTTCCCCCACTCTCTCTGCCTGCCTCTCTGCCTAATGTGATCTCTCTCTCTCTGTCAAATAAATAAATTTTTTAAAAAAGATCATGAATTAATTTTTAGTACAACCATCTTTTGTAAAATGTCAAGGTTAATTTAATAATTATATTTTAAAAATAAAATTAACAGAAATATTTAGGAGAGAGGCACCTGGGTGGCTCAGTTTGTTGGACATCTGCCTTTGGCTCAGGTCATGATCCCGGGGTCCTGGGATTGAGCCCTACGTCATACTCCCTGCTCCCTTCCCCTCCCTGCCACTGTTTTCTCTCTCTCTCTCTCTCACTCCTTCTCAAATAAATAAAATCTAAAAAAAAAAAAATTAAAAAAGAAATATTTAGAAGAATAGCAATGCTTTGAGACGCTAATATAGGCTACCATATTACTGAAGTCATTTAACAAGTATTTACTGTCCCCACCATGGGTGAGGCTCTGTGCTCAGCGCCAGGAGCACAGTAACGAACAACACCGGTTTAGTATAGACAAAGCAGTGCGTCTTTAGGCGCCCATCTCATCACCAGAATCCTCCAAGTCATTCTTTGTACCCTTTCAAAAACCTTCCACAAGAAGTGACATCTCATCATCCAAATCTTTAGATGTGACTGTTTCGCATTCCTCTGGTAGTCTGCTCTTCCTACCCAACGGTGTTAACAGATGACCCCCGGGCCACACCATGCCTTAACCCAGCAAGCAGGCAAATATCCCTAGAGATCTCCTAGGGAAAAATACCATGGTTTTAGCCCGAGGGGCCTTCCTGATAACTCCTACTATTAGCGGGTCTGCTTTGATCGGATCTAAACATGTTGTGCACCGTTTTCAACTGAGATCTCCCTCTGGACAAGGTGGGCAGTGGGGGGGACACTACAGGGGAAGTAGACCGGATTCACGAAAGTACATGATGTGACACAAAGCAAAGTGGCTGGGGTGGAGGGTGTGTGGGGCAGGATGACAGGAAATGGAGCTAGAGGTGGGGAAGAGTAGAGGCAGGAACTGGAACTTTCTGCTGGAAGCACTGGGGAGCCCCCGGGGGAGTTAGAGGTGGAGGAGTGACATCTGATTTTGTGTTCGGGGGAACTCGCGTTAGCAGAATGAGAACAGAGGGGAAGGGGGTTCTGAGTAGAGACAGAGGGGCTCAAATCAAAATAATCCATCAGAGCAGTGATTCGAGTCTGAACCAGAGTAGATGCAGAGGGAAGCAGAGGGGCCCAGGAAAATTCGAGTAAGCAGAAGCCAGGGTCACAACTTGGTGCTAATTGTCCAGAAGGTGGTGAAGAAAAGATCCTGGGGGTAACTCTAAGACACTGTGTCCTGAACAAAGGTTTAAGACTTTCTCCTCAGGAGGTATTAATTTTGAAAAATAAAGGTGAAAAGACTCCCCTGAGCAGGGAGGGAAGACACAGTCTTCCATAGTGCACCATCTCTCAGAGCCACGTTACCTTAAGTTGTGGAACGAGGTCATTGTAGATGGTGCGGGGACACTTGAAATGGTGGCCTCTGTAGCCAGAATGTTTTTCCCTTTTCCGTTTCTATCCTAATTAAGTCAGGATGAAAGCCTCAGTAAATCTATAACACCCGTTAATCTCCTTCTGTGTGCGTGGGCACGTGCACGAGAGAAAGAGAACGAGAGAGAGAACACACACAAGCCAGCTCCAGAACAAGCCTCCGATTCAGAGCCTTATAGGACAGAACCAAGCCGCTCACCATGTTTTGGTTTTCCATGAAACATATATTTAGGGTTACCACTTTATTTAAGACACAGGATTCTGATGCCTACATCATTTTTTTAAAGTTTCCTTTTGAAATTAATGTACCTGAGGGGGGTTAGTGAGTTGGTTTAGGAAAAAAAATAGTAAGTAAAACATGGTGCAGGAGATAGGCAAGTGTGACAAGAATCGTGGCACAAAGAAGACTGAAGCTTGGGAAACAGTGGCCTGAGAAAGCCTACGGCTGGTTAGGAGGTAAACCCCAAATCAGAACAAATCTTCAACAAAATCCTCATTATAATTAAAGAAGACTCCTCTGGAAGGACACGAAATCACGCAGTGCCTAGGGTTTTGAGTGATTTGTTTTTCTTAATATTTTATTTTGAAGTAATCTCTTCACCCAATGTGGGACTCAAACACACAAACCCCAAATTGAGCAATTACGAATGAGGATGAATTTGGGTTTGGGGCTGAGGGCTTAGGCGGCAGTGGGGAATGATGGAACGGAGCATATAGGAAGGAAAATTCTCTCTTCCTGTCAAAAGTCCCAAGTGCCCCCAGGGAAGGGATTTTTTCCTTTAACCACAGCAAAAGGGCTTGAGGTATCTCCAAGGAGCAGCATTGTTGCTTTTCCTGGCTTGTTTCTGCAATGAGCTGGGAGATAAAGTCTTCAGATTCAACTTTTCCAGAAAAAAAAATGTATTGGAGGGAGAAAAATTAAGGGACAGAAAGATGTAATTGTATGAGAGGTTGCTGTGAGCCTAGGAAGGTGGTGGCTTCCTGGTTGGTAGGGGGTTCTTCTAGGAACCCAAAGCCCTGGACCCCAATAATGGGAACAACCATGCCTTCCTCCAGTAGGTGCCTCTTCCCCAGAAGGTAAAGAGTGTCTGTGAGGTGGAAGGGAAGAGAGAGAAGAAATAGACAGAGGTGGCCGTTGTTGTTAACATTACTCCCTTCTCCCTGACTCCCAGAGAAAAGCACGTCACAGAGATAAGCCTACAAGAAAACATAAGCTTTTGAGAGAAACATCAGCAGACAAGGTGAGAAGCTGCCTCAAGAGTCCTTGGTGCTCTTCCCATGAGCCTTTGTGTCCCCACAGGAAGTCTTTCCAGCCTGATCCATTTGTGGATGATTTCTTCCCCCACATAGTGTAGATCCAAGTGAGAGGTCCTTCACTCACTGGCATTTTAGCTTCATTGTTTCTATTCTGGAGGATTTTTGTTTTGTTTCTTTTGAGGAAGGGTACCACTTTCCACAGTGTCCTGGAAGGCTGACTTGCGGACCGAAAGCTCAAGGCAAAAGCAAAGAAGCAGAGTACTAACCTTCATTCTCTACCTCTCTGACTCTTATGCTTCTGCTTTGGGTTGGAGAAATCACGTGGTGAGGCAACAAACCCCATGCTCACAGAGGCCCCATTATTCAAACCACCAGATAGGATGGTATTTAACCAAAGCACCTCAAGATGCTAAAAACCCTGGGCTCTGAATTCTCAATCTTAGTACTTTGATTTTTTTTTAAATTTTTTAAAAGATTTTTTAAAAAAGATTTTATTTTTTTTATTTATTTGACAGAGAGAGATCACAAATAGGTAGAGAGGCAGGCTGAGAGAGGAAAGCAGGCTCCCTGCTGAGCAGAGAGCCCGATGCTGGGCCGATCCCAGGACCCAGAGATCATGACCTGAGCTGAAGGCAGAGGCTTAAGCCACTGAGCCACCCAGCGCCCCTAAAGATTTTATTTATTTATGACAGAGAGAGATAGCGAGAGAGGGAACACAAGCGGCGGGAGTGGAGAGGGAAAAGCAGGGTTCCTGCTGAGAAGGGAGCCTGATGCAGGGCTCAATTCCAGGACCCTGGGATTATGACCTGAGCTGAACGCAAACCCCCAAGGACTGAGCCATCCAGGTGCTCCTCGGTCTTGGTACTTTTAAAGGGCAAACATCAAGGTGACTCTGGGTGAGAAGATAAAAGCTCCACGATGCAGGAAATGAGAACAGAGAGCCTTTTAAAGGTCAGCTGGCACAAAGAGAGAGGTCTTGTCCTTACTCAGACAACCCGAAGCCATTATACTATTCTCAACTGAGAACGGCTACCACCAACAACCAGAAAAGAAGAGTACCTTGTTGCTCCAGGGCTAGCTGTGTGCCATCAGTGGAAAGCCAGCTCCTGGCTCGATATAGGGCCTTATCAGAGGGTATTATAGTTAGAGACTCGAGAGAGGGAAAACTGGGCCAGTCTCTGCTCTGCTAGCTGACCAGTTCTAGGCAAACCACTGACCCCTGTCCGGGCTGTTGCTGCTGCTGCTTCTGCTTCTTCTTCTTCTTTCTTCTTCTTTTAAAGACTTTATTTATTTATTTGACTGAGAGAGAGTGTGAGAGAGGGAATACAAGCAGGGACAGAGGGAGAAGCAGGCTCCCTGCTGAGCAGGGCTGGATCCCAGGACTCTGGGATCATGACCCAAGCCAAAGGCAGCCGCTTAACCAACTGAGCCACTCAGGCACCCATGTCTTTAAAGTTATTTAAGTAATCTTTACACCCACCACAGGGCTTGAACTCACAACTCCAAGATCAAGAGTTGCACACTACCGACTGAGTCCATCTGCCAGGTGCCCCAATCTGTACACTTTATTTATGTATTCTTTCTTTTTAAAGCTTTACATATTTGTTTATTTGAGAGACGGAGAAATAGAAGAAGAGTGGGTGGAGGGGGAGGGAAAGAGAGTCTTTAAGCAGGCTCCCTGCCAAGGGAATAGGCCCATGTGGGGCTCTATCCCAGGACCCTGGCTGGGATCATGACCTGAGCTGAAATCAAGAGTTGGTTTCTCAACCAACTGAGCCACCCAGGGGTCGCCCGATCCATATACTTTAAATAACTGAATTTTATAGTATGTAAATTATATCTCAATAAAGCAGTTAAGAAAAAGACATATCCTTTTTTTTTTTTTTTAACATGGTTAAGACTTGTGGTTAGGGTGCATATTTGGGTGCTAAAACTCTAAAGAGATTTTAAGGAAGTGATTACTGTAAAAGTCAGATTCCTTTCAGGCAGAAGCAGGGTTATGGGATTAAGATAAGGCACAGGAAGGAACTTCTGTGGGGGCATAGGAAGGTTTTATTTCTTGACCTGAAGGGTAGTTAATATGGGTGTTTAGAATAATTCGTTATATTCCACATGTGTTTTATGGAGTTTTCTGTATCTGTTCTGCTATGTAATAAAACGGTTTTTAGAAACAGGGGAATTGAGTATGAAATGACATGCAGTGCTGGCCACACTGTAAGGGGCCCCCCATGCCCCCAACCTCCTGGTATACCTCCCCTTCCCTAATCCCTCCCTGTCAAGCGAGCATGAGCAGGACCTGTGGCATGTTTCTAACCAACAGAATAAGGCAAAAGCCACAGGATGTATGTGAGTATGTTTGTGTGATTACATTATACAAGACCTAATGCTCATTGGGCTAGGAGATCTCCTCTTCCTCTTTGGCTTTGAGGATGTAAGCAGCTACGTTCCAGAGGCTCATGGGGCAAGGAACGAGGGTGGCCAGCAGCCAACAGCCAGCAAGAAACCGAGGCCCTCCACCTGGCAGCCCATAGGGCACTGAACGCCGCCAACAACCATGTGAGTTTGGAAGAAGAGCCTTCCCCACTTGAGCTACAGATGCCGCCATGGCCCTAGGTCACCCCTTGACTGTAGCTGGTGAGGCTGGTCGTCAAACTGTGCCTGGTGCACGGGAACTGAGCTAATAACCACGTGCTGTTTGAAACCACTGCATTCATGGTAGTAGTATTCCACGGCAATGGATAACCTGCCCCATGTTGGGGGGGAGGTCCCTAAGACCACTCCCAGGTTCAGCAATTCCCTAGAAGGACCCAGAGAGCTCAACACAGCCATGGTAGTTTGGCTACAGTTTATTACAGTAAAAGGATACAGATTAAAATCAGTGGGAGAAAAAGGCACATGGGACACAAGCCAAGAGACACCAACTCTCCTTCCCCGTGGAGTCACAAGGACAATGTGAATTCTCCTAGTGACAATGTGTGACAATGTACAAGGAGACTCCCAACCAGAGAAGCTCCTCCAAGCCGTGCTGCCCAGGGCTTTTCCCGGGTCAGTCACAGGGGCAGGCCTTAGTCTCCAGCCCCTCCAGAGGTCAAGCTGATACCTCCTGGCCCAAGGCCACGGTAAACAAAAACACACTTATCAGCCAGGATACCCCAATGGCTTAGGGGTTGCCTCCCAGGAGCCAGTCAAGGGCCCAAGCTCTCTCGGGAATGTGCAGTCTGCCCATCCCAGGCCTGCAGTTAGCCCTTCGCAGCGCACCCATTAACTCCGGAAGTGGGACTGTTGTCAAGGGCCTGGTTTGAAAGGCCAGGACCACCAGGTCCTGACATCCCGCAAAACTTTACACATTTACTGGCCTTATAGTCAGAGAGTTTCCAGGATTTAAGCCATAGAGCCAAAAGGCAGGGTGCAGAGGAGAGGAGGCTGGGGCCGGGCACTCATATATAAGCTTCTCCTGATTAGCCACTGAATAGAAGGCAAGTTTTCCCTCCTCCAGATCCAACCAGATGCCCACCACCGTAGGTCTGTCTGAGCCGAGGACAGTCTCCTCGACCATGTGCCATGCAGAGAGCTGGCCCGTCCCCTTCCACTCTATACAGCAGGAGTCGCTGGTCCTTCCCAGGATCTGGGTACGCTTCATCCCCCAGGAAGCCACCCCAACTGCCCAGTGGCTGCAATGCTGAGTGTCCACTTCCCAGTACTGTCGTCCAGAAGAAAAGGCCTGGGAGCATAAGGCCTGGCAGGTCACAAACCTCTCATGACTCCAGAGATGGGTCTGTGGGCAGTGAGACACAGTCACCGCCAGGCCATCCTTGGACACCTTCAGGCTGCAGGAGTGGCTGCGAAGGTCAAAGGTCGGACTGATGGCCCCTGAGGAAAAGAGCAAGGATATGATGGGCTCAATTTAAAAGCAAAATGCGGCTTTGGGCTTTTTTGTTTTTAAAGATTTTATTCATTTATTTGAAAGAGAACCAGAGCAGGAGCAGGGGGAAATGGAGGAGGAGGGGGAGAGGGACGGAGGGAGGCAGACTCCCCTCTGAACAGGGACCCTGATGCAGGGGGGCTCCATCCCAGAACCCTGGGATCCTGACCTGAGTTGAAAGCAGTCGCTTAGCTGACTGAGCCACCCAGGCACCCCACAAAAAGGCAGCTTTGTATCTTTGGGTGTGATAACGTTTACTCACACTGGCATTAAAACTGGTAGGTCCACTTGCAGTTTTCTGTACACATCCCTGGTGCTGTTCTCATCACAACACCCCTTTTCCATCTTAATATTTACTTCCGCATTAGGCCTCTTTCAGGAAGTTGTCTTGGAATCCCACTCAGCATAGCCTGGGATTTGGGAGTCTTCAACATTTGTCTTGGTAATCAGATCCCCTTGTGAGCCAAGGAACAGACCCAGCAGCAGGGAGGGGGACGGGCAGGCCCAGCCCCAAGTGTCCGCAGGCCACATACTTACACTGAGCAAACCGGGAGGCCCTCTCGGGGGCTGGGTGGCTCTGGCCAGGCAGCGGGCATGAAGCAGAATGGGGAGCTTCCTGGAGTTCCACTAAGGGTTCAGAAAACCGGGAAGGGGAAAAAGCGGCATCAAAATAACAAATAAACAAACAAACAAAAGGCAAATACAAGGTACCCAAACATCATGGTCAGGGAACACGGCTTGTCTGCTTCATCGCATTTCCTCCCACATTTTTTTAGGGGCAGACTTGGATCAGGCACAACTCCCAGCTCAGGTATGTGCAGACTCATGTTCTCACCATAGACTTTTTTTAACTGCCTGTTTCCCCCATAAGCTCTAACCTCCTTCCCCATAGAGACCTTGTTCATCTTTATGTTCGAAGCACCAAGCAGAGTGCCAGCTACACAGGAAGTAAGTGTGAGGTGCCTATCTATCAAATAAATTACAGTTTCAGGGGATCACAGCACCCTAACACCCAGAACACCCACGACCACCGCCCTTCCTCCTCCATCAGTGGTTTATTTAAACTGCTAACTTCCATAAATAAATTCTGAATGGGCACTCAAGAAACTAATACAAACGGTTAACTGAGACAGGGCAATAGGAAAATGGGACAAGGATGGGAAAGAGACCTTCACTGTATGCTTTTATTTTGTTTAGATTTCTGAATTTAAATTTTCTTTTTTTTTTTTTTTAAGATTTTATTTATTTATTTGTGAGAGAGAGAGAGAGACAAGAGTACAAGAAGGGGGTGGGGCAGGCAGAGGGAGAAGCAGGTTTCCTGCTGATCAAGGAGCCCGGTGAGGGACCCGATCCCAGGACCCTGGGATCATGACCTGAGCCGAAGGCAGCCGCTTAACCGACTGAGCCACCCAGCCGCCCCTGAATTTAAAATTTCAAATTTAACCCCAAAATCTAAAAATAATTTTATTTATTTATTTATTTAAAGATTTTATTTCTTTTTTTTTTTTTTGAAGATTTTTTATTTATTTATTTGACATACAGAGATCACAAGTAGACAGAGAGAGAGAGAGAGGAGGAAACAGGGTCTCCGCTGAGCAGAGATCCCCGCCGAGCAGAGAGCCCAATGCGGGGCTTGATTCCAGGACCCCGGGATCATGACCTGAGCCAAAGGCAGAGGCTTTAACCCACTGAGCCACCCAGGCGCCCCTTAAAGATTTTATTTCTTAGTACTCTCTGCACCCAATGTGGAGCTTAAACTCACAACCCTGGGCGCCTGGGTGGCTCAGTGGTTTAGGCCACTGCCTTCGGCTCAGGTCATGATCTCAGGGTCCTGGGATCGAGTCCCGCATCGGGCTCTCTGCTCGGCAGGGAGCCTGCTTCCCTCTCACTCTCTCTGCTTGCCTCTCTGCCTACTTGTGATCTCTCTCTGTCAAATAAATAAATAAAATCTTTAAAAAAAAAAAAAAAAACCTCACAACCCTGAGATCAAGAGTGGCATTCTCTACTGACTGAGCCAGCCAGGCGCACCTAAATATTGATTTTAAATTTGTTTAAGCAACTAAGATCACTAAGGAACCCAGTCTAAATTTAGGGGTGCACAGGAGCCAAGAGGGCATGTTATTTCTCAGGTTTTGGAACAACTAATAAACCGTGCTCTAACTTGATTCCTTGAGAAACTTTTCCCAAGAGATCATGTCTCTCCACCTAAATAAAAAATAACTTTTTAAGCAGAGCAACATCATTTAAAACATAAAAATAGTTATAAGCAATATGTCTCTAAAATATATAAAGCTGACAGTGGCGAGAGCAGGAGGCAGAAAGGAGGGAGCCCAGAGCTTGTATCTGAGGGTCAGCTGTGAAGACGGTTATAATACAGAACCTCTGAAGTCAGGACAGAGAGGTTTTTCTCTGCATTGTTACTGTTACCATTAGCATACCCACCAGAGATGACATTTTAACAGAACTTATCAAGGACAATTTACAAAGTAACATGCTTTGTAAACAAAGACATTTAATACTTAAACATAAAAAGCAGTCTGTTTCTGAATCTCCTCAGAGCAGCAAAATCAGTTCTAGGTTCTGGATATAGAGGTCTTAGAAAATGAGTTTCTACCTTTAAAAAGCCTAGGTGACATCATACCTCTAGCCAAATCCAAAACATATATCCAGGCGCAAAAACACCTCCGCCCACCCCGTCCTCATTAACAATAGCACAGGGATAACACAGCTGGGCTCTGGGATCCTAGCCCCAAAATTCAAATCCATTCTAAAAATAAGTCAGGAAATGACAGGTGTTGGAGAGGATGCAGAGAAAGGGGAACCCTCCTACACTGTTGGTGGGAATGCAAGCTGGTGCAACCACTCTGGAAAACAGTATGGAGGTTCCTCAAAAAGTTGAAAATAGAGCTACCCTAGGACCCAGCAGTTGCACTGCTGGGTATTTACCCTAAAGATACAAGTGTAGGGAGCCAAAGGGGCATATGCACCCAAAAGTTTATAGCAGCAAAGTCCACAACAGCCAAACTATGGAAAGAACCTAGACGTCCATCAACAGATGAATGGATAAAGAAGATGTGGTGTATATATACAATGGAATACTATGCAGCCATCAAAAAACCCAAAATCTTGCCATCTGCAATAACATGGATGGAACTAGAGGGTATTATGCTAAGTGAAATAAGTCAACCAGAGAAAGACAATTATCGATCTCTCTGATATGAGGAATTTGAGAGGCAGGGCGGAGGGTTGTGGGGGGGAGGGAAGAGAAAAAATGAACCAAGATGGGATCAGGAGGGGGACAAACGATGAGAGACTCTTAATCTCAGGAAACAAACTGAGGGTTGCTGGGGGGCTAGGGAGGCTGGGTTATGGACATGGGGGAGGATATGTGCTATGGTGAGTGCTGTGAATTGTGTAAGACTGATGATTCACAGACCTGTACCCCTGAAACCAATAATACATTATAAGTTAATTAAAAAACCCCACAAAACCATTTGTCATTGTTTTGGTAATTTCCTCCAACTTCCATATTTAATCCTTTCTTTTTTTTTTTTAAGATTGTATTTTTTTATTTATTTGAGAGAATGAGAGAGAGGAAGAGAGGGGGGTAGGGTCAGAGGGAGAAGCAGACTCCCTGTTGAACAGGGAGCCCGAAGCAGTACTCGATCCTGGGACTCCAGGATTATGGCCCGAGCTGAAGACAGTTGCTTTACCAACTGAGCCACCCAGGGGCCCCAATCCTCTTTCACCCAGTAAAACCAACTCACCCTGCATCTGTTCTTCAAGGGGCTCTTTCCCTGTGAAGTTTTCCCGTAATTTCTTCTGGATTTCTTCTAGGTCATGCAGAATGTCTCTTGGTTTTCTCTCAGGTATATTGGAAGTCATTGGTTTTGAAGAAACCAAGGAAAGATCCATCTCACCAGAAGAAGACTATTGATGGATCATTAAAAACAAATTAAATAATTAAAGTCTCCTAAGTTGTGCATCAAATAATATATTCTAATTCTGCCATCTATAATTTTCTACTTACCTCCTCACAGATTTTTAAAAACATAATTAGGCCCTCAAACTATATGCCTTGAAAGCAGTTTGGAAGAACACATCGTGCAGGAAAAATATTAAAGGGTGGTTATTTCTGGGTGGTGGGGTTACGGAAGATGTTCCTTTGTTTTCTTTAAACCGCTATGCATTTTCTAATATTTTCTATAATGAATATGGATTTCTTAGGTAATATCTTAAAAAGTTTGCAAACCCATCCTCTAGGGGCTTTACAAAATAAATAATACAGATAGTCACCAAGATCAGCTACAGAGGCCAGAATAATCTTCCCCAGAAGGTTATCATTCTATCATCTCCCCTCTCAAGAGCCGGCACAGACATCTGGCTGGGCATCCAGGCTCTCCCAGCTCTCTGGGGCTGCCAGCACATGCTCCCTGACTTTCTTTAACCTCAGGTCCTGTTATTCCCCAACACAGCCTCTCATCTGCTCCCACCTTGCCACCTGTGGCCCCTGACATTCCTTCCCAACTCTGCAAACTCAATTTTCCACTCTTCTTACCAAGAGTAAAGTAGCAGGCACCACGGACAGAGTACTTCCCGTGGCTTACTTCTAATTTGTATAACAACCTTCCAAGGTAAGTTGGTTATCCCCTTTTTGCAAAAGAAGTTAGAGTTCATAGGAGTGAACTAAATCCCTACGGTGAATTTTATCATCCTGCATTTTCCCACCGCTTGAGCACTTGACCAGACCAGAGCTGTTTTAGTCCTCACATCAGACGAATGCAATGTCAAGTGTGAAAGTCAGACTCTCAGGCTTTCCTCCCCACAACACCCTGCAGCCCTTGAAGACTCCTTGGTATTTGCTGAGCACTTACTATGTGGCAAGCACTTTGCGGGCCTGGAGATACAAGAGTGAACAAAAGAATGAAAGTCATCAAGGTCTCTACCCTAATGAAGCTTAGAGTCTGAGGCAGGGAAGAGGGAAAACAGACATGAATAAATGATGGCACCCATCCTTATCAAGTTGCAAGCTGTGGTAACTGCCGCAGGTGGAATTTTAAGAGCCTCTAATAGCAGGACTTGTTCGAGGAAATCAGTGAAGGTTTCTCCAGGAAAGGGATGATCCCGCTGGGGTCTGAAGGATGAGCAGGGGTTATCTAGGTGACAGGGCGAAAGAAGAATATTCCTTGGAGTGCACCCTGTGGTGGGAAGAAGCATGACACTCTAGAGGGACTGATAGAGGCCAAAGTGGCTGTGGCTTGAAGAGGGGGTGGGCAGACAGGGAGGGAGTCCTGCAGGGCCCTGTAGGATTTGGGCATAATCCCACACAAGCGGATGTCACGGGAGATGTTGTAAATCAGATTTATGTTTGAGACGGTCACTCTGACAACCACAAGGAGAGCAGACCAGTGGGAACAGAGTGGAGTAATTAATTATTGCAGCAATCCAGGCAAGAAATGATCAGAGGCTTGGGACGCCTGAGTGGCTCAGTCGTTTAAGCAGCTGCCTTCTGCTCAGGTCATGGTCTCAGGGTCCTGGGACAGAGCCCTGCCTCCTCAGGCTTCCTGCTCTGTAGGGGGCCTGCTTCTCCCTCTGCCTCTGCTCCTCCATCCATGGCTTGTGTTCTCTCTCTTACTCACTCTCTCTCAAATAAATAAATAAAATCTTTAAAAAAAAAAAAGAAAGAAATGATCAGAGGCTTGGATCAGAGACATCTCCAAGGATCTCAAGAGTAGTAAATAGGTTCTGGGGATGTTTAGGCCGGTGAGGGAGGGGGTGACATGATTCCCAGGTTGTGCCCTTAGGGCCAGTCACTGAGACAGGAACTCCCAGCGGAGAAACAGTTTGGGAAGTACCTCTGAGAAAGCAAGAGGGAAAGGTGAGAAGGAAGACAGCAGACCACAGCTCAGAGAGGGGTCCAGGCTGGAGCTGTGCTTGCGGACAGGGCAGTAATTAAAGCCATGGTGTGGGGAAAACCACTCAGCGGGAAAGAGAAAGGGATGTACCACTCAGCCTTGAGGGATTTGGGCATTTTGTTGCTGAGGAGAGGAAAAGAGAGTGAGCCTGCAAGACAGGTGGGGAAGGAGCAGCCAGAGAAAGAGGGTAAGTTCAGAAGACCCCTGGTCCTAGAAGCTAAAGGAAAAGAAAGCTTCAGGAATGAGGTTGTGGTCAAAGGCTGAGGAAAGGTCAGTGAAGACGGAGACTAGACTGTCTGCAGGATTTGCACAGACATTCCTGGGGAATCTCAGAGCTGGTTAGATGCAGAGATAAGGATGGAAACCTGGCCCACCGGAAGCTCCCCTACCTCACCTCAAGCATCGCACTTCCGGTCATCCATGTGTGACAGTAAGAAAATGGTAAAAGATGAAGACTTATTGCATCCTTCAACTCCCAACATATTCCCGTGGCTCCAGCTGGAAGCTGTCCCTAGCCCCGTCCCCGGCTCACGCTTTCCCGCCTTCCTCTCCAGGCTGAGCTTACCATGCTCATGCTCGGGGAGCTCCTTTCGTTGTCTGGTCCGGATTCAGGGACGTCCCTTTGACTCTGAAGACTCCTGACAACGTCTACGAGCTGTTCTGCCAACTCTGCCAGCTCACGCACAACTTCTATGATTCTCTTCTGTGCCGCGGCCTTTAAAAGAAGAAAGCAGAACCCAAAGCTGGACCCAGGACCCAGCTCTCGACAGAGGGGGCTGTCAACACTGCATAAAGGAAGCAGGCAACAGAGTGACAAAAATGTTCAGAGGACAAGGAGGTAGATGTCCCAAACCTTTTGCATGCCTGCTGACTGTCCGGTGGCTATACCAGGGAACCAGAGCCCATCCCCAGGCTGGGATGCTGGGGGTGAAAACGAAGCCTAAAGGGACCTGTGGGCTCATTCTGAACAGAAGTCAGAGCAGAGATGCTGACCGGGGGTACGCATCAGGAGTCCCACGGTCTTCCTCCAACTGAGCCAGCCAGGCGCCCCTACCTCTTGCCCATTTAAAGGGACCCTCAGACTAGAGAGCTACACAACCCCACTTGAAGACCTTGATCTGCTCAGCTGCCTGGCTGGGAGTGGAAGTTCTGCAGCCAACATTCTGGCAACAACTTCCAGACTCATCAGAGGAAGGCGGGGCCCAGACTTCAATGGCGAACACTGCGTTCCCGCCAAAAGGGGTTCTATACAGAGTCACAGAAATACAGTATGTTCACCAACCAACTGTCAATAAACCAGAGTTTTTATAACGTTTTGACATTTTACATTTTTAAAATCATGCTAGGACCTCAAAAACTGGAATTGACCCAGGACCTTCTGTATCTCGAAGAAGCCTGATGTCCCTCAAAATAGCATGTGTTCTGGAAGCCATAACTGGGCTATTTTTGAGAGGGAGGTAGCCGACCACTGGTCACACCATTTACTCTTAAATTTCCAGGCCCCATTCCTAAATATTCAGGTGGCTGGAACTGAAGAAAGGAGCCCTTATCCTGGTGCTGGGGCAAATTAAAAACTTAAAAGAATAAGTACATTGTTTTTTCTATTCATTAAAGGAATGCACACTCATTGCAGCGAGTTTAGATCAGAGACATCTCCAAGGAGCTCAAGAGTAGTAAATAGGTTCTGGGGATGTTTAGGCCGGTGCAAAGCATGAGGGGCACCTGGGTGGCTTAGTTGGTTAAGCATCTGATTTCAGCTCAGCTCATGTCAGGGTTCTGGGATCGAGCCCCGCGTCGGACTTCCCACTGAGTGGTGGGGGGACCTGCTTGTCCCTCTCCCTCTGCTCCTCCCCCTGCTCGTTCTCTCTCTCTCAAATAAAAAAATAAACTCTAAAAAAAATTGCAGAGCATGAGAAAGAAGGAATGTTTTAAATCATCCAATATCCTGCCATCTAAAAACAATCGTTTTTACTTAACAGCCAATGGGAAGTATATTCAGTCACCATAAGCAACATTAGCGAAGAGTTTTAAAGACCTAAGGGACAATGTTGTATTTATAATAAAAAAGAAGAAAACAATTTTAATCATTATCATAAAAAAAATGGAAGCAACCAATCCAATTCCAATTCCAAAAAATGGAAGTCCCATCAGAAGGTGAATGGATAGATTGTGGTACATTTGTGTAATGGAATATTTTCCAGAAATAAAAAGAAATGGGCTACCAAGCCACAAACCATAATTTTGTTTAGTGAAAGAATACTACACAGAAAGTCCAGAAATTGTATGATTCTAACTATATGACATTCTGGAAAAAAAACAAAATTAAAGAGACAATAAAAAGATCAGCAGTTGCCAGGGGTTGGGGTGAAGGTACGAAGAAAATCCCACAGGGGATTTTCAGGGCAGTAAAACTGTAGGACACCATAACCGTAGTTGCATGATATTATGAGTTTGTCAAAACCTATAGAACTGTACAAGAGGGGCGCCTGGTGGCTCAGTGGGTTACCATGGGCCTTCGGCTCAGGTCATGGTCCCAGGGTCCTGGGATCGAGCCCCGCATCAGGCTCTCTGCTCGGTAGGGAACCTGCTTCCGCCTTCTCTCTGCCTGCCTCTCTGCCTACTTGTGATCTCTCTCTCTGTCAAATAAATAAATAAAATCTTTTTAAAAAAGTGATTAAAAAAAAGAACTGGGGGCGCCTGGGTGGCTCAGTGGTTTAAGCTGCTGCCTTCAGCTCAGGTCATGATCTCGGGGTCCTGGGATCGAGTCCCGCATCGGGCTCTCTGCTTGGCGGGGAGCCTGCTTCCTTCTCTCTCTCTCTGCCTGCTTCTCTCCCTACTTGTGATCTCTATCTGTCAAATAAATAAATAAAAATTTAAAAAAAAAAAGAACTGTACAACACAGAGTGAACCCTAATATCAACTGTGAGTTTTAGTTTCAATTGGCAATAATCACGTCTTGGACAAATCTCATTGGCTACAATACAGCCACTATACAAAGCTCAACTATGGATTTTAGTGAATAATGTATTAACATTGATTCATCAGTTGCAACAAACGTACCACACTAATGCAAGATGTTAATAATAGGGCAAACTGTGGGGGGCATATGGAGACTTGCCATGCTATCTGCTCAATCTTCTGTAAACTTAGAACTACTCTAAAAAACAAATTCTATTAATTAATTAAAACAACAAAAAAAGATGATATAACCTGGTTATACAATGTGATCTCAACTCTGTTTAAGAATATTACAGGGGGGGACGCCTGGGTGGCTCAGTGGGTTAAAGCCTCTGCCTTCAGCTCAGGTCATGATCCCAGGGTCCTGGTATCAAGCCTTCATCAGGCTCCTTGCTCAGCAGGGAGCCTGCTCCTCCCTCTCCCTCTGCCTGCCACCTCCCCCCACCCCGTTTGTGCCCTCTCTCTCTGATAAATAAATTAAAAACAAATAAATAAGTATATCTTTAAAAAAAAGTGGAAGAAGAAAGATCTCAAATCAATCACTTAAATTTATACCTTAAGGAACTAGGGGAAAAAAGGGCAAACAAAACCCAAAGCTAACCGAAGGAAGGAAATAATAAAAATTATTGGACATAAATAAAATGGAGAATGTAAAAACAATAGAATCAATGAAACAAAAGTTGGTTCTTTGGGGGCGCCTGGGTGGCTCAGTGGGTTAAAGCCTCAGCTTTCAGCTTGGGTCATGATCCCAGGGTCCTGGGATTGAGACCCGTGTCGGGCTCTCTGCTTGGCGGGGAGCCTGCTTCTTCCTCTCTCTCTGCCTAGTTGTGATCTCTGTCAAATAAATAAATAAAATCTTAAAAAAAAAAAGTTGATTCTTTGAAAAAAAATCAACAAACTCTATGAATCTTTAGCTTGACTGATAAAGAAAAAGAGAGGATGGGAATGCAAGCTGAAGCAGCCACTCTGGAAAACAGCATGGAGGTTCCTCAAAAAGTTGAAAACAGAGCTACCCTACCACCCAGCAATTGCACTACTGGGTATTTACCCCAAAGATATAAATGTAGTGATCCGAAGGAGCACCTGTACCCCAATGTTTATAGCAGCAATGTCCACAATAGCCAAACTATGGAAGGAGCCTACCTGTACACTGACAGATAAATGGATAAAGAAGATGTGGTGCGCGCACACACACACACACACACACACACACACACTGGAATATTATGCAGCCATCAAAATTTGAAATCTTACCATTTGCAACAACATGGATGGAACTAGAGGGTATTATACTAAGTGAAATGAGTCAGTCAGAGAAAGACAATTATCATATGATCTCACTGATATGAGGAATTTAAGAAACAAGGCAGAGGATCATGGGGGAAGAGAGGAAAAAATGAAATAGGACGAAACCGGAGAGGGAGACAAACCATAAGAGACTCTTAACGTTAGGAAACAAACTGAGGGTTGCTGGGGGGATAAGGTGACTGAGTGATGGACAACGGAAAGGTATGTGTTGTGGTGAGTGCTGGGTGTTGTGTACAACTAATTAATCATAGACCTATACCACTGAAACAAATAATACATTACATGTTAATTTTAAAAAGAAGAGATGGGGGGGAGAGGAGACATGAATTAACTAAAATCAGAAAGTAAACTGGAGACATCACACCTGACCTCACAGAATAAAATTTAAGAGATTATTATGAACTTTGTATGCCAACACATTAGATAACCTACCTGAAATGCATAAATTCCTAGAAGCACAAATTACCTAAACTGACTCAAAAAGAAATAGAAAATCGCAACAGAGGTGTAACAAATAAAGAGATTGAACCAGTAACCAAAACCCCAACAAAGAAAAGTCCAGGACCAGATGGCTTCACTGGTGAATTCTACCAAATACTTAAAGAAGAATTAACACCGATCCTTCTCAAACTCTTCCAGATCGTTGAAGAGGATGGAACACTTCCTAACTCCTCAGGCCAGCATTATCCTGATGCCAAAGCTAGATAAACACATCACAAGAAAATTACAGACACTTTGGAGGGGAGGGGAGTAGGGAGGTTGGGTAAGCCTGGTGGTGGGTATTAAGGAGGGCACATATTGCATGGAGCACTGGGCGTGGTATATAAACAATGACTCTTTGAACACTGAAAAAATAAAAGAAAATTTTTAAAAAAGGAAAATTACAGATCGATATCCCTTATGAAAATTGATGTAGAAATCCTTAACAAAATACTAGCAAATTAAACCCAACAGTATATTAAAAGGATAACACAGCATGACCACACGGAATTTATCCCAAGAATGGAAGGTGGTTCAATTTAAGAAAAAACAACCAATCTGATATACCATAATAACAGAATGAAAGAAACACACACACACATACACACACAATCATTTCAATTGATGCAGAAAAGGCATTTGACAAGATCTTACACCTTTCATGATAAAAAACAACAATGACAACAACACACACACACTCAGAAAACCAGGAATAGAAAGGAACTTCCTCAACACAATAAAGGGAACTTATGAAAAACCCACAATTAACATCATAATTAATGGCGAAAGATTGAAAGCCTAAGATAGGGAACAAAACAAGCATGCCTGATGTCAGTTCTGCTACCCAACATTGTACTGGAAATTTTAGCCAGATGAATTAAACAAGAAATAAAAGGCATCCCAATTGGAAAAGAAGTAAGATGATCTCTATTCACATAGGACATGACCTTATAAATAAAATCCTAAAGAATCCACAAGAAAGCTACTAGAGCAAGTAAATGAATTCAGCAAAGTTGAAGGGCACAAGATCAGCACCCAAAAGGAAGTGTGTTTTTATACACCTGCAGTGAACTATCCAAAAAGGAAATTAAGGAAGCAATTCCATTTTTAGCAGCACCTAAACGAGTAAAATGTCTAGGAATAAATTAAGCCAAGGAGATGAAAGGGCTTTTATTTTTGGAACCTACAGAAACTTTTTGGAACTAAAAGAAAGTTTAAAAGACCTAAATACATGCAAAGACACTTAATGTTTTTGGGAAGAAGACTTAATATTGTTAAAGATGTCATACCCAAGATGACCTTCACATTCAATGCAATCCCTCTCAAAATTCCAACAGCCTTCTTTGCAGAATGATAACATCATCTTCAAATTCATATGGAATTGCAGGGGCCCTGAAGGTCCAAAACAATCTTGAAAAAGAAGAACACAGTCAGATGGACTTACAGTTTCTGATTTCAAAATTTACTATGAAGCCATAGTAATCAAAACAATGTGGGACTGACCTAAGGATAAATCGAAAAACCAAAGGAACAGAATTAGGAGTCCAGAAATAAGCCTATTCATCTATGGCCAACCGACTTTTTTTTTTTTTTTTAAAGGCAGAGATCACAAGTAGGCAGAGAGGCAGGCAGAGAGAGAGAGGGAGGAAGCAGGCTTCCCGTTGAGCAGAGAGCCCGAAGCGGGGCTTGATCCCAGGACCCTGAGACCATGACCTGAGCCGAAGGCAGAGGCTTAACCCACTGAGTCACCCAGGCGCCCCGCCAACTGACTTTTTACAAGGATGCCAAATCCATTCACTGGAGAACAGTCTCTTCGACAAACGGTGCTGGGACAGCTAGATTTCCACATGCAAAAGAATAAAGTTGGACCCCTACCTCATGCCATATAGAAACATTAACCCAGAATGAATCACCAACCTAAATATAAGACTTATTACCATAAAACTCTTTTTTTTTTAGATTTTATTTATTTGACAGAGATCACGAGTAGGCAGAGAGGCAGGCAGAGAGAGAGGAGGAAGCAGGCCCCCCGCTGAGCAGAGAGCCTGGGATCATGACCTGAGCTGAAGGCAGAGGCTTTAACCCACTGAGCCACCCAGGCGCCCCTACCATAAAACTCTTAAGAGAAAACATGGGCAAAAATCTTTATGAACTCAAAATTCGACACTGGATTTAGATATGACGCCAGAAGAGAAATAAAAGAAGAAACAGATAAACGGGACATCAGCAGAACTTAAAATTCTTATGCATCAAAGGACACCAAAGTAAAAGGTAATCCATAAGTAAAAGGCAACCCATAAGATGGGAGACTATATTTGCAAGCCATATATCTGATAAGGGTTTAGTATCCAGAATTTATAAAGATTTCCTAAAACTCAACAAGAAAGGGCACCTGGGTGGCTCAGTCGGTTAAGTAGTGCCCTGGGCTCAGGTCATGATCCCAGGGTCCTGGAATCCAGTCTGGGCACTGGGCTCTGCAGGGAGTCTGCTTCTCCCTCTGCCCCTCCTCCCATTCATTCCCTTAATCTCTATCTCAAATAAATAAATAAAATCCTAAAAAAAAAAAAAAAAAAAAAAAAAAAAAAACCTCAACAAGAAAAAGACAACCCCGTTTTTAAAAATAGTCAAAGGACCTGAATAAACATTTCTCTCATGAAGATATAAAAATGAGCAATAAGCACGTGAAAAGGTAGTCAGTCAACACTATCAATCCTCAGAGAAATGCAGATCAAAACCGCAATGGCAAAACACTTCACTCCTAATGGGAAGGCTATCCTAAAAAACAAAGTGGTAGGAGGGGGGAATCAAAATATCATGAATAGTTAAGTATTGGCAAGGATGTGGAAAAATCCGCAACTCCAATTCTGCTGGTGGAAATGTAAAATGTCGTAGATGCTGTGGAAAATGGTTTAGCTGTGTTCCACAGTATGCTGAACATAGAACTCCTATACCACTCACCGAGTCCACTCCTAGGTTATTTCCCCGAAAGAACTGAAAAGGACTTGGTTACTTGCACACCAATGTTCAATGCATCGCTCACAGTCACCAGAAGGCGGAAACAATCCGAATGCCCAACAGTGTATGAATAAACCCAATGTGGTACATCCATACAATGAGATCCGATTCAGCCACAAAAGGGAATAAAATTCAGGTGCATGCTACAACATGAATGAACCCTGAAAACATTACGGTAAGTGGAAGAAGGCAGACACAAAGGGACAAATATTATAGGATTCCACTTACATTAAATATCTAGAGTGGGCAAATCAGAGGACAGAAAACTGGAGGTTACCAGGGGCTGCAGGGAGTTGGAATGAGAAGTTACTGCTTAATCGGTGCAGAGTGAGAGCTGCACATCACTGAGAATATAACGAATGGCACTTAATTGTACACATAAAAACGGCTGAAATGGCTAATTTTGTGCTCTATCTTACCCCGGTATAAGAACGTTCAAAGAGACAGCGGTAAGACTGGAAAGGAGTGGGAATGTGCCAAGGAGCAGCCAGGCTGGTGGGATGTCAGGAAACTGGGGTTCCCCCCACCCCAGCTTCTTCATACTTAGGGCAACTCTCCCAAGAGCGGGAGTGCACAGAGTGACAGCGGCCCGGCGAGACAGCAGGCAAGCCGGGTCAGGGGGGCACACTGTGGGTCGCGCGCACGCGCGGGGCGCGGTGGGGCGCGGGGGGAGCGCGTTGCACCTTCCTACCGGCAGCTGGGCGGCGCGACGCGGGGGCGCAGGCGCACGCGCGGGGCCAAGGGCGCGTCCCTGGGCGGGGGCGGGGGCGGGGCCGGCGTCAGGGCCCGCCCCCAGCTCGCGCCGCGCCTGGCTGTACTTGTCCACCAGCTCCTGCAGCAGCGTGTTCTTCCGCAGGCGCAGCGGCGCCGGGGTGCTCTCCCGGCAGGTGGGGCAGGAGCGAGGGGTGCTGGCGCTGCCCGCGGCCCACAGGTCCTTCAGGCAGTCGCGGCAGAAGCTGTGGCCGCAGGGCAGCGTGGCGGGCCTGGTAAGCAGCCCTTGACAGATGATGCAGCCCAGGTCGTCCTCGGCCAGCCACACGGGGACGGCCAGGCCGGGGTCCATACCCGCCATAGTGAGCAGGCCTCGCAGCCGGAGGCCGGGACGCGGAAATCAGGGCCTCGTCGGGGACCGCCCGCCCGCCGCGACGTCTCCTCGACTCCTCCCTCGGCCTTCCTCTCTCCGCCTCGGCCCACCCTTCCTGGCTCGCGTTCCTCTAAAAGCGGACTTTGAGTCTCCCCCCGCCTGGCGCGGGACACCGTAGGTGAGAGCGGGCCGGAGTCACCTCCTGCACGGAGGATCAGCTCGCCTCCAAACGCTAGGAACCCGTTGATGTCCCAAAGACCCTTTAACTTGATGCCCTCCCTCCCGGCCCAGACACACGTCCACCCCGGCCCACTAAAACGCAACCCCGACAGCCCTTGAGAGCATAAGAAAGAGGGGGTTCGGTTCAAGAGCTTTTTCGTGAGAAGGCGCCCACTAGATGTCATCCAGCACTCCAACACCCGGTGCACTTAGCTCTTTAAAAATACCGGCGCTGGGGGCGCCTGGGTGGCTCAGTGGGTTAAAGCCTCTGCTTTCGGCTCAGGTCATGATCCCGGTCCTGGGATCGAGCCCCGCATCGGGCTCTCTGCTCGTTGGGGAGCCTGCTTCCTCTCTCTCTCTCTCTGCCTGCCTCTCTGACTACTTATGATCTCTGTCTGTCGAATAAATAAATAAAATCTTAAAAAAAAAAAAAATACCGGCGCTGGGGGCTTCACTCCCAGAGAATCTGATTTCGTCGTCCGGGGTGGGAGCCGGGCGCCGGGATTCTTAAGAACCTCCCCCGGGGTGGGAGCCGGGCGCCGGGATTCTTAAGAACCTCCCCCCGAGGATTCTAACGCGCAGCCAACGTTGAGTGGCGGCCCCTACACTTTTCAAACTGCTGTTACAAGGCAGAACTGTGCCCCTGTCTTCTTACTGCTCTCTGCTGTCTATAAGCACATTACACAACAGGCATCCGGACAAAAATACTAGAAAGTCTTGTTTTCTTGAGGTAGCGTGCCTTGGTGGGGGCTCCCTCGCTTCCTCCTCTCCTCTTTCTTACTCCAGTCCCAAGCTCATCACAGCAGGAAAACGCTGGCGCTGGAAGAGCATCACATCCACCCCGGAGGGAACGTCCAGGTTTACACGGCAGTAATTGAGTGGCAGAGACGAGAATCCCCATCTCTCTGCTTCGCTGAAATGAACTAATGATAAATAAGTAAATAATATTTAAAAAACATTACTAGCAGTCAATCAAAACAAATATAAGTATATAAATAGCTGGTAAAGTCAAAATTTTTATTGGAATTACAGCTCTTAATGAGATTGATGTGCTGGTTTCTTTTACAAAATGCATTTATCTGTGGATGAACATTACCTTTTTTTTAAAAAAAAGATTTTATTTATTTATTTGACAGACAGAGATCACAAGTAGGCAGAGAGGCAGGCAGAGAGAGGGGGAAGCCGACTCCCTGCTGAGCAGAGAGCCCGATGTGGGCCTCAATCCCAGGACCCTGAGATCGTGACCTGAGCCAAAGGCAGAGGCTTTAACCCACTGAGCCACCCAGGCGCCCCTGAACATTACTTTTTTCTCCAGCTTTACTGAGCTACCTCAACTGACCTATAACATTGTCTCTAAGTTTAAGATATACAATATGATGATGTATTTAATGGACATATATGTTGCAAAATGATTATCATAATAAGGTTAATGAACACCTCCATCATCTCACATAATTACCTTTTTTTGAGGCTGTTGAGAACATTTAAGATCTGCTCTTAGCAACTTTCAAATATACAGAATGGTAAACAATAGTCACCATGCCAAACGACAGATTCCCAGAATTTATTCATCCTGTAAGTGGAAATTTATACTTTGTCCTACATCTTCCCATTTCCCCACCCCTTTCCAGTCCCTGGCAATCACCATTGTACTCTGTGGTTCTGATTCAGCTTTTTCAGATTCTACATGTGAGATCATACAGTATTTGTTTTTTCTCTGATTTCATTTAGCATCATGCCCTCAAGGTGTGTGTGTGTGTGTGTGTGTGTGTGTGTGTGTGTGTGTGTGTGCATTTTCTTTATCCATTCATCTGTTAACGTAGTCATAGGCTGTATCTATGTCTTGGTAATTGTGTATTGTGCTGCAATGAACATGGGGTGCAGATAGCTCTTCAAGACAGTGATTTCATTTCCTTCAGCTATATACACAGAAGTGAGATTGCTGGATTATATTATTTTTTTGAGGAACCTCCATAACTGTTCTCCATACTGGCTACACCAATTAACATTCCCACCACCAGTGCACAGGGGTTCCCTCTTCTTGGCATCCTGGCTAATACTTGTTATCTCTTGTCTTTTTTGATAGCTATTCTTAGAGCAAATGATATCTCACTCGTGTTTTGTTTTGCGTTTCCCTGATGATTATGATGTTGAGCACATTTTCACACACTCACTGGTCATTTGTACATCTTCTTTGAAAAAATAATCTATTCAGGTCTTCTGTCCATTTTCAAATTGTTTTATTTGGATTTTCGCTATTGCATTATGTGAGAGATGAACATTACTTACCAACAGAATTAAGCAAGGTTCAGTAATACATTATATTCCTATTTTTTTGTTTTTATACATGTTAGTGCTGAGGAACCTTGTCCACATATATAAATGACAACAGTGTCACACATTTTGTTGAAGAGCAAAAAAGATCACATAGTGATCCATTATCAGAAATTACTTAATAATCCTTCAGCTGACCAGATTGATTAGATTTTCCTTCAATTTTTATTGAGAACAAAGAATATGAAGCTAACTGTATTGCAAGAATCATTAGAAGTATTCACTTTCTTGGGGTGCCTGGCTGGCTCAGTTGGAAGGGCAAGCAACTCTTGATCTCAGGGCTGTGAGTCTGAGCCCCATGCTGGTTGTAGAAATTAAATAAACAAAAACTTAAAGAAAAAAGCAAGTATTCACTTTCTCATTTTCTGGGAGATATGCTAATAAGACTTCACCAAGGCTTATCAAATTACGATTAGTTAAACCACTCTTTTATGAGTCACTTTGTTAAACATGATATACTCAAAAAGGGCTAGAAAAAATAAAATAACATTATTCATTTCAATATACCTTTGTCAATCTAATTTTTTGAAAGATACTTTTTTATGTTTGAAATACATTTTCTTTAAAAATTGGAAGCTGCAGATTTAGCTTGTCCAATATATGCAAAATACTTGCCACATAACGTAATTGGCAAGGCTATTTCTCAAATCAAACCAGTCAGGCAAGTCAGACTCATATTCTGCCAGAGAATCTGACCTCATTGTTAAATTCAAATAGATGTGTTAAGGGGTGCCTGGGTGGCTCAGCTGGCTAAGCTCCCACTCAGATATTGCGGTCATGGGATCAGGCCCTGAGTCGCGCTCTGTGCTCTGTGGGGAGTCTGCTTGCAACTCTCTCACTCCCTCTGATTCTGCCCACCACCACCTCCCAGTTCATGTGCGCTGTCTCTAAAATAAATAAATAAAATCTTAAACACACACACTCACAAAATAGATGTGTTAATATGCATCCCTGTGACACTGGGTTCTAATAAGTCAGATGGGAAAGGACAAGATCCTGAATTTGCGCAATAATGGGTGAAATAAGGCACGACCATCATTAACATCTACCAGCGCTTTGCTTTGCTCTTACTGGATTCCTTCAGGGATAAAGCATGTTTTGTTAGGGGCAGGAGAGGTCATTAAATAAACATCATCCTCAGTTCCACTCCACTTTATATGAATTCAAAACATTCAAACATAAACCAAAACACCCTATTTTTACTTTGTCACCAACAAAAATCTGCACAAAACAAAGGAAGTCATAAAACCTGACCTCCATGCCTTAAAAAGACTTCACTGGTACTGTTAAGAGAATAAAAAGCTACAGATTGGGGGGAAATATTTATACATCCCGTGTCTGTCAAAGGACTGATATCAAGAATGTATAAAGAACTCTCAAAACTCAACAATAAGGAAAAGAAACCATATAATTAAGAAATGAGCAAAAAAAAAGAAAGAAATGAGCGGCACCTAAGTGGCTCAGTAGTTAAGTGTCTAACTTTGGCTCAGGTCAAGATCCCAGAGTCCTGGGATTGAGCCCAATGTCAGGCTCCTTGCTCAGTGGCAAGTCTGCTTGTCCCTCTCCTTCTGCCCCGCTTGCATTCTATCTCTCTCTCAAATGAATAAAATCTTTGTTTGAAAAGTAAATAAATTCTTAAAAAATGAGACATGGATACAATGTCACTTCTCCAAAGATACAAGGTTGGCAGATCAGCACAGGAAAAGATGCTCAGCATCACCGGGACGATAGGGAAATGCAAATGAAAACCACGGGGACACCACTACAACTAAAACCGTTAAAATTAAGAATACTGAGAATAGGGCGCCTGGGTGGCTCAGTGGGTTCAGCCGCTGCCTTCGGCTCAGGTCATGATCTCAGGGTCCTGGGATCGAGTCCTGCATCGGGCTCTCTGCTCAGCAGGGAGCCTGCTTCCCTCTCTCTCTCTCTCTGCCTGCCTCTCTGCCTACTTGTGGTCTCTCTCTGTCAAATAAATAAAAATTTAAAAAAAAAGAATACTGAGAATATCCAGTGCTGGTAAAGATGCAGGGTAACGGAACTCTTGCACATTGCCGGTGGGAATGTGGAAGGGTCCAGCCACTCTGGAAGACAGTTTGACAGGTTGTTATAAAGTTAAACATACACCTACCATGTGACCCAGCAGCTCCACTCCTGGATACTGTTGTGTGTACCAATAATTCATTCCTTTTTATTGTGGAGTTCTCTTCCACGGGATAAACAAACCATGGTATACCCATACGATGCACTATGGCTCGGCAATGGTAACTGTTGATATGCATGATGACTTAGATGAATTGCAAAGCCATTATACTGAGAGAAAGAAGCCAATTTCAAAAATTACATTTCGAATTATTCCATTCATAGGACACCCTCAAAAATATAAATCTGGGCCGATGAAGAACAGAGCTGTGGTTGGCAAGTGGCAGGGCAAGGGGGCGAGAAGTAACACCCAGGAGCATTTAAAGTGATGTAACCATTTTTTACTCTGATTGTGGTGGTAGTTACAGGAATCCATATATGTATTAAAATTTATAGAACAGTACAAAATAAGTTGATTTTAGTATAGAACAATGTAAAAAAATAAAATTCATAAAGGAAAATTGTCACTCCTATTTCAAATTGGCTATCTGGCATCCCAATGATTTTTATTGCCTTGGAGCAGTGTAAGGTTTAAGGTGAATAAGAGGTATGGCTTTCTTTTCTGAACAGAAGGTTGTTTAAGAGAGAAGAGGTGGGAAGGAGAGCTGGTGTGCTGCCTCAGACACAGGCCCGCAATTACACTTTCCTACGATGCTTGTGATTCATGCGATGCCCACCGCCCCACACTGCCCGCTGATCTCTCTGCTTCTTCCCACACTCTACGTTGTTGCATTGTTTTCCTAAGTCTCAAATATGATCATGGACTCTCCTTCTTAATGCCAAGCAAGTAGCTTTGTGACTGTCTGTTTACTTTTCTTCCTCTCTAGATGGAGCTCACAGGTAGTGAAATAGGCAGATGAGTACATTAACCATTATTATACAACTCAGCAGGTGTTGAAACAAACATTTTCAAGGTGCTTTAGGGGCCAGAAGGGGAAGCACGCCCATCTCCATCTGGGCTGTCAGGAAGCCTCCGGAAAGACACTCCAATAATTTAGTTGCTTGTCCTCTGAGAGTTCCATAGGAAAACCCCATAAAAAGCAGAGACTCTGTCAAACACCCTCCCAATCCTCTTGGTCTCCACCAAAATGAAGAGAGCACACCAAATATCTTTCTGCACGTGACCTGAAGGACCAAGAGTCATGAGCAGGGACCTCGGCAGTGATCTATTTCTCTAACACTTCAGCCAATCCAGATTTCTTTCAGTTCCTCTTTCCCACCTAAGGGCCTTTGAACATTTTCTTCCCTGAGACGAGTGTTTTCCTCTTCCTGTTGACTTACCTCTAAATACCTTTAAGGTTTCCACTTCAACATCACTTTCTGGAGAGGATGGAGGCTCCCCTCCCCCTCAGTTAGGTGAAACCCAGGCTCCCACCATTGTCCGTGCTTCCTTTCCTGAACACTTGTAGCACTGTCCTGCCCCATGGAACACTGGGCTCGCAGCAGCCTGTCATCGGTGGTAAGCAGGGACCAGCTGGTTCCCACCCTGTTCCCAGGGCCTGGCACAGAGCCTGGCACCTGGGAGAGCCTCAAAAGTACTTGTTGCTTCCATGGAATTTCAATAGTCAGTGCACCTTCCTCCTCTGAAAGAGAAAAACCAAGGCACGTAGGTGGGAAATTGAGGTTTCTGACCATTTCGAGTTCGCGGCAAGGCCAGAGCTGGCTGGCACCCTGGAGAGCTCTCTGCCCTGAGTTTCAGTGGAGCTGCTTCCTTGGCTTGCTTCTTTGCTTCCACTGTTTTGATTCATGTAGAAAACACAGGGCTTTTGAAGAGTGCAAATGGGTGTTTCTTTAATAATTTCCCCCAGCTTCCAAGTGTTTAATTTGAACACTTTTGAATCTCTAGAAAATGTGCACCAGGAAGACAACAAAGACCCATCTCTGCTTCATCTAGATCCCTCAGTTGCTAACATTTTGCACAGTGGCTCACTTTTTCTCTCTCTCTCTCTCCCTGGGTGTGTGTGTGTGTGTGTGTGTGTGTGTGTGTGTGTGTATGTATGTACTTCCTGTCTTCCATATAGACACACACTATATATACTCTCTCTATATACATGTACACACACACTTATTCTTTGTTGACCCATTTAAGAGTCAGTTGTAGACTAAAAATTATTACATTTTTACCCCTGAATACATCAGCTTGTATCCACAGGCACAGGTGCAAACTCCTGCACAAAAACGACGTAATTATCCATCTCACTATCTGATTAGCTGATATGCATCCATATTCAGACTTCCCCCAGTATCTCAATCATGTCCTTTTTAGCTGCTTTTTAAAAAAAAATCCAGGATCCAGGGGGCACCTGGCCGGCTCAGTCGGTGGAGCGTGGGACTCTTGATCTCGGAGTCATAGTTTGAGCCCCACGTTGGGTGTAGAGATTACTGAAAAATAAAAATCTTTTAAAAAAAAAAAGGCATAAAAATCCAGGATCCAATCAAGAATCATGAATGTACTTTGTTGCCTCCTTTGTCTTCTTTAACGTGGAACAGTTTCCTCACTGCTTTATCTTATACCAGCCGTTTTATAGAACGTCTCTCCTGTGGATTTGTCTGATTACTTCTTCATGGTTCCATCCAGAATCAACTTTTTTTTCTCTTTGAGCAAACATGCCACTTTCAGGACACGGTGGGTGGCTCTCCGATGCAGTGTTTACATTTCAGAGGTCTGGGGCCTTGAGGACATGGGCCAGATCCCCAAGACTCCCCCGAGCTGGGCCGTGGGAAGGCCCAGGGAGCCAGCAGGTAAAGGCCAAAGCTTCAGTCTTGGCACAGTTCATGGCCAGCCATGGCTGCTAAACGGCGGGGCATGCCTGCTGGGCAACCAAGGCTGAGGTTAGAACTTGTCCTTCCTACCACGAGCTCCGGGTGACCAGTGGCCAGTGGGTCACCTGCTGCTGTGGCCACTCTCCGATGATGCAGCTGTCAGGGGAGCAAGAAGAGAGCTCAGATGATAACCGTGCCGGTGTAGTCCTGCTGGAGAGAAGGGACAGCAAGGGGACAGGGGCACAGTGACAGAGAACCAGAATTAAAAAAACAACTGACAGAGACAGAAGGGACACACGCCAGCACGGAGAAAGAGACACGGAAACAGAGTCAGACACGCAGACCCACCGGCAGGGCAAGGAAGCGCCAGCAGATGGACTTTGCTAACAACTTTTGAGTCTGTTTCTCAAGCTCTTTGGCTTTCAGATTTTGGAAAGGGAAAAGCGGGTGTGTTTATACTGCTCTGACTCAAAGGACACAAGGGTTTCTGCTAAGAGGGCGCTGTGGGTTCTCCTCCTTGGTCTGTCCTTTTTCAAACACAGAATTTCTTCCTGGTGCCCGCAAACCAGGCCCCGGGGCCAGGAGTTTCCTGCTCCCGCTCAGAACGTCTTCGCATTTTTCGCAGGGCTGTCAGCAGACAGAAGCCTACTTGTCACACATCTGGGGGAAAGGGGAGGAGCAGGAGAGCAGCAACGGAAGGGAGGATGCAGAGAAAAGAAGGGCATCAAAAATAGACTTTCCTCTGTGAGGGAAGAGGAACCCAAGACCCCAGGAGTTGCCCAGTGGGTGTAACCATAGCAGGGTTTCTCACGTGGAGAGGGACTGGTGGGCAGCGGGTAGCTAACGGGGTGGAGCTCCCCACAGAAGAGCTGTGCATGGACAGAGAGGGCTTCCTGGCAACAACGTGCACCATCTGTACTCTTCTTTGGCAGGAAGAGAAGAAAATGTTAGAAGCACAGTCGGGAGCCGTGAGCTCAGTTTCAGGGCTCCCAGCTGAACCCTGTGAGGCTCCGTTCTGCCATCTGCCCTTGGCCGAAAGAACAAAGCCCAGGCTGCACATCTCACCGAGAAGGCTGAGCGGCGTCAAGGGGCGGGAGAGGACATCCTGAAAACTCTCCAGCCATTCCCTCTGCTCCTTCTCGCTGGGGCAGGTGAAGATGAACCTCCGCTCGGGGGTGACGATGGTGAGGCCGGCTTTCCAGCGGTTCCCTCGGATGCCCTTGGGCAGGTCTTCATATACTCCGTACCCCTGCTCGTTGCTCCCAAGAAAAACCTGGCCCTGTTCAAAGGCGTCCTGAAGACAGAGGACACCTGGTCATCAGAGGCCACACCTGGGGCAGACAGGCTCTGGCAGCCCGGACATCCCCCCAAGCTCTGTTCGAGAAAGAGGTGTTTCATGTGTGTAGTGAAGGTCTCTACTGGGGATCTCTGCTTGTGGGGACCCAGAATTTGAAAAGCTACAAAACTATAAAAGAAATCACATACGTGATCTGTTAAAAGATTACTTACTTAACATTAGGGGCAGCTTACTATGCGCCAAGACTTCAAGTGCTTGACCTTAAGCAACTTACTTAATCCTCACCGCAACCTCTGAGGAAGGCACTGTTATTAAGCCTGTTTTCCAGAGGAGGAAACTGAGGCAAAGAGAGTTGAGTGCTCTGCCCAAGGCATACCACTAAGCGGCGGGACTGAAAGTTCTAAAGCCCACAGTCCTAACCACGAGCTTCCCCGTGAGAAGTGAGCCCTGGAGACGGGAGGACGAGGAACACCGTTTAACTACATCGGCAGCATTTTGGATACACAGAGGATGTCCTGAATGTGGACCAGAATAATTCTATGCACAGGAGATGACTTAGAGACGGGCGAAAGTGCAGGTGTGTCCCTCACCAGGTTTCTCCCGCACTGTCGCTTGCCCACGGTCCAGGGATAGCACAGACCCCACCTCTTGTCGGGGGGTCCTCTGGACTGGAGGGGGGGCAGCCGTTCTTACCAGTGGGTTCTTGTAATAGAGCAGCCTTCGCTCCTGGGGATCCAAGACAAACCACCTTTTCTTGAAAGGTTCTCTCTGCTGCAAAAGAGGGAAGCTCATAGCAGGGTCAGTCAAAGGGGGGGGGGTTGCATAGAGGTCAGAGAGCCAGCCTGGGCTGGGCAGAGGGAGCTGGCCAGTCCCTTCGCCCTTCAGCCACCCCAGCGTGCCTCCCGGAGGCTCTGCCCACCTCCTCTCCTCCTGCCGGCTGCACCCTGTGCCTCTGGGCGCTACTGTGGGTAGGAAGAGGGGCACTTCTCTTTCTCAGGCTAAGGACAAGCAGTTTCAGAAAAAGGAAGTGGGAGAAATTAGAAGCAGTTACCGTTCAGCAGTGCTGACTGCGCTGGCCTTGAGAGGAATTCTAACCGAGGTCAGGGGAAAGGAAGCCCCTGGCGAGAACCCTTGGGGAGTGGCTGTGCCATCAACTGGTGAAGGCAGAAAACAAAATGCACAGTGCTTTGACTCATTTTTAAGCTGCCCAGAGGCTTCCTTTCTCACTGATTGCCTAACACCTTTCCCTGCAATCTTAACACCCATCCTGTCAAGATATGACACCTTTAAAAAAAAAAAAAAAGGCAGCATTGGATTGCTGCTGTTTTTGGAATTTTTTTTAGGAGGCTCCCTCTGCTTTCTCTTCCCCCCACTTCCTCCCCTCACAACCGCCAAGACCCTCTCCAGTCAGAATTCTAGACTTGGAGCTGCGCCCCTCTCGGGATCCAGGCTGGGCCCCCCCTTGCCCCCAGCAGGAGCCACCACCCCTCCGGACCCTCCAAGGGAGGCCCAAGAGCAGCCAGTCTTCCCTTCCTTCCCAGATCAGTGGGAATTTGGGAAGAGCAGCACTGGGAGTTGCGGCAGGTTTAGTAACCGAGAGCAGAGGCTGAGCTGGAGGGAGGGTGTGTGTCCTGGGAAGGGGTGTGCCCATGTGTGTGCACAGGTGTGTGTTCCCAGACCAGTCACGAGCCTGTCTCACTTGGACAGTCCTGGTAGGCCCCTAGCACAAAGCACACAGGGGTTCTGGAAAGTGCAAAAGCTGCTGCCCCCAAAAGTCCCTTTTCAACTATGCTTTCCCAGGAGTGGGGTCAGTCAGATGGAGTGAAGAGGAAGAAAGAGGAAAGAAACTGGGGATACCTGGGTGGCTCAGTCAGTTAAGCATCTGCCTTTGGATCAGGTCATCATCCCGGGGTCCTGGGATGGAGCTGCATGGGCTCCCTGCTCAGCGGGGAGCCTGCTTCCCCTTCTTCCCCTAACACCCTCCTCCCCTCTGCTTGCTCTCTTTCTCTCAAATAAATAAAAACTTTAAAAAAAAAAAAAGGAGGAAAGAAGCTGCTGCTGATGTCGTTAAAGAAGGAGGCTGCCCAAGGATCAGGAGAAGCACCTGCAGCGCCCCTGGACTCCCAGGCCGCACACCAGCTCACCAGTCCCCATTTGGTCTTCTGCCCCAGGAACTCACAAACATTGGGTTACTTCCCCTCCTCCCTCTTCCCACCCCCTTGGTTCCTCACTTCCCCACTTCCCAAATTCTGCCCCACTGCCCACTGGAACCAGGGCTGTGTAGGTCCCACAGAGAGTGGTGGAAGGTACCTTTGGACCCGTCTTTTCCATGAAGCCTTGTTTGAGGTACTTCCTTGTGATGAGGGGCACGAGCTGGGGGAAGAGAGACATAACACTGAGCCCCCCCCCGCCACATGTCAAGGGTTCAAGTTTCCCCACTGAACTCGGCTGCCCAGCAAAGGGGAAGTCTGGAATGGGGAAGGATGCGTGTTCATGGTTCACAGGGTTATATTTGGAATGTGCTGGATGCAATGTTCACATGTCAACAGACGACAGCATCTCAGATGTTTGCAGAGTTCACCAGCAGAGCCGAATCATGGCTTAAGGATCCCTTCTGCAACCCCAGGAAGCAGACAGAGGCAAGGCTCTAAGGAAAGCTTCCTGGTGTCAGAGGGCATATTCTGAGGGTTGACGTGTGTCAGGCTCTGGGTGTAATTCTCAGTCACCCTGTGGGATGGACATCATTATCCTCACTGGACCTCTCGAGAAACCAGGCCCCAGAGAAGTGTCTTCCCTGAGCTGTGTTGCTGGTAGGATACACAGATCAGCTTCCCACCTCGGGCTGACAGGCACAAGACAGCACCACGGTACACTAGTGGTACTCCGCCCACTCCACCATGACACTGCCGTGTAGACATGCCGAGCCCTTGGATCAGGCCCCTGGCCAAGGCCTGGCCATTGCTGGCAGTTCTGAACCTAGCAGAGGGGGCACGTGGAGAAAGCTCTGGACTAGGTATTGGGAGACCTGGATCCCAGCTGCAGCTCTGACACCCCCCAGCTGAGTCCCTTGGTAAGACCTTGTCCCTCTCTGAGCCCATTTCCCTCTGAGTAATAAGGAGACGGGCTTATGTGATCCCCAGGACCCTTCCAGCTTGCCACCCTATACTCAGAGACGTTTCCAGGAATGAACGCTGGCCTCCTGTGCTCGAGGGGTCAAACTGGCAAGTCTAGAGCTCCCAGTGACAGCTCAGGCCTCTGAGAGCAGAAGGGGTGGTTCTCAGGAGCTCTGGGGCCCAGGGTAGGGGCAGAGGGGAAGTGAAGTCTGGGAAGTTGAAAGGAAGAAAATCGTGAGCTGAAAATGAAAATATAAACTCTACCACTCCTCTGTCCACACAATACATTCTGTAGGCCCTCATTCCTTTTTTTGGAAGGAAGAGTCCTAAACTGTGAAGAGCCTGACCCCGAGTCAGGGCTGTGCACTCTCGGCCTAGGGAAGCAACCGGAAGAGGGGAGATCATGTGGATGGGATGCTGCTCGCTGTATCCCAGAAGCCGTGGCTCCCTCGAGTCTCAAGCAGCCCTGGAAAGTAGGTGTTGTCCCCACGGTGACCGATGAGTGAACCGAGGCTCAGAGCGGTAAGGTGATGTGCCCCAGGTAATACGCCAGCTTCTCTGACTTCAGAGGCCACCACTTTCTTAGTCTGGGACCACCCCCGACACTGGAACTCCCCAGGAGGTCTAGCCTCAGGATCCCTAACCTTGAGCCAGGTCCAGGTGACTGCCCAGAACCTCAGGCCATCCCTAACCACAGGGGGAGGAACGGCAGCAAAGAGACAGGGGTAGGGAGGAGACCCACGGTGGATGAGGGGAGGCAAGAGGACACTGAGGAGTTGGCCAGAGACCAATGTCCTTTGCAGAGGTCAGCAAAGTTGGAGAGCGAGCCCAGATGACTAAGGCTGGGAGTCCATTTTCCAACCTCTCCAGTCAGCACTCGACAGGAACAGCGCCCCGCCCGCGGAGCGTGCGCTGGCTCAAGCTGGGTGCTGACTCCGCAGACCCAGGGGGTCCACCGCAGGTCTGGCTGTGGTCGCCATCAGCTGGGCCATCTCTGTGCACTGCCAGGCCTGGAGCAGATACCCATTCCCAAAACTCAGCTCCCTGTAAACCTTGGAATTAAGGAGCATTTTCTTTAGGCTTTCAAGGAGGGTCTAACAGTTTGGAATAAGAAAGTCCTGGGATTAATAGGGTGTCTCTGCCCCACCATCATTTACAAAATCCTCCTGGAGTAGGGCCTGAAGCAGACCCCAAACCATAGCACCTCTGAGCTGGCAGGGACCCTGATAATGACCCAGACCCACCACTATCACACAGATGTGGAAACAGATACTCTGAGACGTGATGTGACCTGCAGCGGTCAGAGTGAGTTAGCAACAGAGCATCCATGAGAGCCCAAGCCTCTGGGCTCGAGGCAGCAGCCTGTACCCCCCACACTTGAGAGACATAGATGGGGGCCCCATGTGTCCGAGGACAACCATAATGAAGTTCCTGGGCTCACCATTACCTTGGCCACAGAAAGCGGACTGTTCCTGTTAGAGCTGTAATGGAGAAGATCCCATTGCCTTCCCAAGACCAGAACACAAAAGGGCGAAGGGAGGACATTAGAGTGGGAGGTGCGCCCTCCGGCAATCACTTGACCTTCCTGGGACTCAGTTTCTCATCAGTAAAATGGGAATAATCACCCCACCTAACTGGCCGTTACAGGGGATTACTAGATAAAAGATAAAATGGGCTCAAAAGCATATTGTAAGCAGTTCATTAGGGATCATTCGTACATTTCAGTGGGAGAAGGGGTCAGAAAGAGATGCCCAAACCCTGCGCCCCTTGACACTGGGGATGGTGGATATGCATCGCAAAGGGGACAGCCTGACCTACATTTCTGAGGCTGCCTTGCCATGTGTGAGGTCATAATCCCCCAAAGAAAGCATTTGGCTTTCCTCGGAGGTATCTAACCCCAAATCTCAAGGTCTTGTCCACAAAGCTAGTCTGGCCTCTGAGTATCTCTGAGGTCAGCAGACAAGGAGAGGAGGTGGCAGGGAGGAGACTTGGAAGTCGGGGTCCATGGGGCTCCTGAGTTGCTCAGTCAGTTCAGCATCCGCATCTTGGCTTCTGCTCATGTCATGATCTCAGGGTGGTGAGATCGAGCCCTGCATCGGGCTCTGCACTCAGCGGGGAGTCTGCTTCTCTCTTCTTCTTCCCCTCCCTCTGCTCACGCTTTCTCTCTATCTCTCTCAAATAAGTAAATAAATCTTAAAAAAAAAAAATAGAAGAGGGTGGGGTCCACATTTAGCTCACCTCCGACTCAGGGAGTTCAGGAAAGGCCGTTTTTAGGTACTGCAGACGCGCTGCACGCAGGGCATTGAACCAGTCCACTATCTCCTGCGGAGAAAAATGAGAACAAACAGCCTGTGAGATGGAGTACTGGGGGAGCCGAGTTGGGGGGCAGGAGGCTAGCTGGGTCAGCACATCTCCCTCAGCCCCCAGTTTTGCTCAGGGACTATGTGCTGATCACAGGCATCTGGGAGGACAGTGCCAGAGCCTGGGTGGCTCACTGGAGGAGGGAAGCCACTGAGAGAGAGAGATGTGCAGAGCCATGGGGGAAAGACCAAGGTGAACTGCACTAGAGTTCAGTAATGGCCTCGGGCCGTGCTTGGGGGGCGGTGCTGAGATCCTGCATTTCTGACAAGCTCTGATGTCCATGCTCGCCAGTGGGACACAGCTGGAGGAGCAAGTGTCCTCAGATGTCAAAGACCACCTCTCAAGTGCGGCAGGTGCACTGCAGATTCCCCACCAGTCACCTGCAGTGCAACTTGGGCCAAAGCTGGCTTGGACTTGCTTGTGTCATTCTGCGGGAGTGTGTCCCTAATTGGCAGTGTGGGCCACTGTTATCCCTGGTGAACCACTTGTCTAGTTGGCTCAGCCTTGGCTCTACTACCCTGCAGTGGGGCCTCCCAGCAGCAGCCAGAGTGATCTTTTTTTTTTTCCCCAGAGTGATTTTCCTTTTTAACTTATTATTATTATTTTAAATTTATTTTCTTATTATGTATTTGTCAGAGAGAGAGAGAGAGCACAAGCAGGGGGAGCGGCAGGCAGAGGGAGAAGCAGACTCCCCATTGAGCAAGGAGCCTGATGCAGGACTCCTAGAACCCCGCAATCATGACCTGAGCCGAAGGTAGTCGCTTAACCGACTGAGCCACCCAGGCACCCCCCACAGAGTGATTTTTTTTTTTTAAGATTTTACTTATTTATTTATTTGACAGAGATCACAAGCAGGCAGAGAGGCTGGTGGGGGGGGGGGGAAGCAGGCTCCCCACTGAGCAGAGAGCCAGATATGGGACTCGATCCTAGGACTCTGAGATCATGACCTGAGCCAAAGGCAGAGGCTTTAACCTACTGAGCCACCCAGGCACCCCTGATTTCTTAACTGCAAATCTAACTAAGTCTAGCTTAGAGTCCTTTCTGCTACCCTCAGGTGAAAAGTCTAAGTTCCCTAGTATGGGTACTTCACCCGCTGAGCTCCCTAGATACAAGAGCATTTGCACATCTTCCTTCAGCTCTGGTCATGGTCCAGGGGTCCTGGGATTGAGTCCCTGCAACAGGCTCCCTGCTCAGTGTGGAGTCTGCTTCTCCCTCTGCCCCTCCCTCTGCTGGTTCTCTGTCTCAAAATAAATAAAATCTTTAAAAACAAAACAAAACAAAACCCCCAAAACCCCCAAACATTTGCAATCCTCCCAATATATTTCACTCTGCCTTGTACACTCGGCTTCACCCACCTCTCTTCCCTCACCCCACACACAGCTTTGGCCTAGAACATTCTACTTCTTCTGAAGTTCAGTTTAGTTGTGGATTTTTGCTCAGCCCGAGCCTAGCTCCTATGAGAACCACCCCAGCCTCGCTCACACACTCACTGTTCACCCACAACTGCAGCCACATTTGCTGCTAGGGCCCGCCCCTTCTTGGCCACAGCAGCTATGTCAGGGCTGGACCAATGCAGAGACTAGACCAGGCTTCTCAGGTCCTCTCTCCCAAGAATTTGGAATCAGGAAGCTGAAAGAGTGGTTCAAAGGGCCGACCTGCTGCCCTCTGATGTAACACGGTGATTAAGAAATTCATTTGAATATGGTTTTCCAGGAATGCAACAGAATGACCCTTTCTCTCTCACCAGCAGAGCTGCTCGGGCCCTAGTATTCCAGAGTGGCGAGCTCTCTTGCCCCAGATGTTAATAACCTTTCCAGGTCCCAGGCACTGAAGGAATGGGGCCATCCCAGAAAAGACTCACCCAGACCTTCACTTTGGTCACTAGCGGGTGACGCTGGGGCCAAATCCAACCTGCATACAGGTTTGTTTGGTCCCTGAAGTTTTGTTTGTTTCAATCCTCTATACAGGTTTTCCGGCTTTAAAGCCTTCCAGCTGTCTACTTCACTTTTTTTTTTTTTTTAAGAAAAAGACTGATTTATTTATTTGTCAGAGAGAGAGAAAGCACAGCAAGGGACAAGAGGCAGAGGGAGAGGGAGAAGCAGACTCCCCGCTGAGCAGAAAGCTTGATTTTAGGACCCTGGATCTTTACCTGACCCCTTGTCCACTTCACTTTCAGCAGAGGGACGTGGCTCCTGCAGGCCTGAGGAGCCCCCACTTATGCCTATCTAACAGAGAAGCTGGAGCACTGAGGGAAAGAGGAGGGCCAGACCCAGGTTGTCAGGAGCTCCACAGCTGGGCAAAGGGGAGGAGCCACCCTAAGTATCAGACAGATGTTGGGCACCTCAGCGAAAGCTCTCAGGAACAGAGGGGTGATCATCGGTGTCCGACGTGGTCATGGGGCAACAGCAGGGAGCCCACCATGGACCAAGAACCAGGGATCTCCTCCATGTCTCTCAGTCCCAAGATTCTGTAAGTCAAGAATGACTGATCATAGATTTCTTGCCACTTTGAGGAATGAGGGTCCTTGAATTTAGAGAAATAAGTAAGTACAACATTTAGTTGCACCTCTGGGGCTATAGAACAATGTTAAAGAGTGCTCTCTCGTTCTCTCCCACACTGCCTCCCACCCCGCCCCCAGTTCCTGACTCCAGTCTTTCAGGAGGACCAGTCATATTTGTTTCTCTTAAACAAACAAACAAACAAACAAACATGCCCCCCTTTAAGCTGGTTTAAGCATCCTCTTTTTCAACATATTCACATAATTTTTAAATAGAAACTTTCCTGCGGCTGCTCCCTGACACACATCTCCTGTGTGTCCCCAGCACGACGCACACCCACCACACAGTACAGCAAGACAGCATGAGGCAGTGGAAGAGGGAGAGGGTGAAGTCAGCCCCTGGCTCAGCAGGGAGCCTGACATGGGCTCCATCCCAAGACCCTGGGATCCTGACCTGAGCTGACTGAGCCACCAGTTAGCCCCTAATTAGCAGAAGTTAGTTTGAAATGTACTTCACTGTAATGACATCCTTTTACATTCATGGTTCATGGTCATTCACCCTCAAAACCCCTCTGGGCAGGGGGGTGTTCTAATTCACAAACAAGCAGATGGAGGAAGGGAAGGGACTTGGCCCAGTAACACAGCTCAGAGTGGCAGAACCAGGGCTCCAGTTTCTGATTCCAAACCCTCATCCTTCAGACTCCACCACCAGGCGCTCTGCCCAGACTCTGCCAGCATCCCAGTGCTGGGGCCCCTTGGGATGATCTCGTCCTCTTCTCTGGTTCCTGGCCCCTGCTGCCAAGGATTCTCCCTCCACTAGAGGTACATGGGCAGGGGGAGAGGAGTAAAAGGGTTGTAGGACTCGGAACCATAGTCTGGGAGACCCTGAGCAAGTTACTTAACAGGCCCGGGGCTCAGTAAGGTTGGGTTAAGACATCTCCAGGACTGTTTTGAGGATTAAGAAATGATGAACAGCAGGGTGCCTGGGTGGCTCAGTCGCTGAAGTGTCCGCCTTGATTTCAGCTCAGGTCATGACCTCAGGGTCATGGGTTCGAGCTCTGCACTGGGCTGCACACTCAGTGCGAAGTCTGCTTGTCCCTCTTCTTCTTCCTCTGCTCCTCCCCAATTCTTATGCTCTCTATCTCAAATGAATGAATGAATGAATAAATAAAATCTTAAAAAAAAAGGAAAGAGAAAAGAATGATGTGATTGCCAAGAACAGTGCCTCGCACAGAGTTAATAGGCACTCAAAAATGTCTACCCTCACCTCTACCCCTCCCCACCTCCACTTGGCATCTGTGTCCCTTGCTCAGTCAGGAGATTGCTCCTTCTGACCTAGCTTACTCTGTTGGACCTGTACTATTGGCCTGCTCTTCTCTGGCAGAGCTGATGTCTTAAACCTCAATGTGCTGAAGGCCCACCGGGAGCTCCTATGAAAACGCATCTGTAATTCAGTAGGTTCACATGGGCCTGAGACTGCGTTTCTAATAAGCTCCCAGGGGATGCTAACGCTGTGGGTGCAGGATCACATGGAGAGAAGCAAGGCCCTGGAGTTCAGGGTTGCCGCATCTTCCATCCACCCCTGCTTACACGTGCAGAATCTCCACCCTACCTGGATTTGTCACTCTGGGGCTCGCCCCTCCTGCTAATGGGACTCCCCTCTTGGCTTGTGCACCAGCCACACACACCCATGTTGCCTGCCAGGTTTTTCTCCTTGATCTCACTCTGTGTTGCTCCTACAGCTGTCTCGGCCCAGAAAGGGACAAGAGATGAGGCCAACAGCAGCAGTGCTCCTCAACTGGCCGTGGAACCAGGGAGCTGGCAAGGCAGGCCTGCAGAGTCCTGGGGTGCAGGCTGGGGCCGGGGTGCCAACACTGGTCATCTCACCTTCCCACTCTCGTGGTACACGAAGAGGTTCCTGACGTGGCCCTCTCTCCTGTAGGTGATCTGCAGTCCATGGGGGTTCCCCATCTTCTCTGTCTCAAAGGTGGCATTCAAGTCCTTGATGCTGATGACAGCTTTGGGGCCTTTACCCTGAAAGAGAGGATGCGGGTGACTTCTCATCACCTTCACCCAGGCCTAAGTTAACATGGATAACCAATTTGTAGCTTTCCATGGTTCTCGAATGTTCCTGCTCTAATACTCAGATGCGCCAATGTTCTACTGCTCTCCTGTGTTTTGGCCATCCTGCCATTCCCATTTGACCCGCTTGGCTTCTCTGAGCTGGGAGAGGGCTTGGAAAGGCCTGAACTTAGGACTTTTCAAACTTTTTAGCCACAGAACTTTTTCAGAAGCAAATCATCTATGGAAACAAACAAAATAAAATAGATAAACAGATAAAAGCAGGTATGGGGGCCTTGGGGAGCTCCCTCCCATGCTCTACTCTGTTGGCAGGGGTCTGGAACACAGGTTAAGCACTAACCCATACTAAGCAAGGAAGGGAAAAGTGTTTTCCTTTGTAACTGATAAGAGAGAAAAATGGTACAAATATTCTAGACATGGGGCAGCCATTAATCACATGTAGCTATTTAATTAAAATTTAATAAAAATGAGAGTTTAGTTCCTTAGGGCACACCTGGCTGGCTCAGTCGAAAGAGCATGCGACTCCTAATTTCAGGATTGTAAGTTCAAGCCCCACAGTGGGCCCAGAGCTTAGTTTAAAAAAAAATTATAGAAAAATAAAAAAACTTCATTTCCCTATGCTTAGTCCCATTTCAAGTGCTAGGCCACCTGGGGCTGTATCAGACAAGGAAGACATAGAACATTTTCATCACTGAACAAAGTTCTATTCGATAGTCTTTCTAGAGGGAAATTTGGTCGTATTTATTAAAATGTTGAGTATTGGGGCGCCTGGGTGGCTCAGTGGATTGAGCCACTGCCTTCGGCTCAGGTCGTGATCTCAGGGTCCTGGGATCGAGCCCCACGTCGGGCTCTCTGCTCCGCGGGGAGCCTGCTTCCTCCTCTCTCTCTGCCTGCCTCTCTGCCTACTTGTGATCTCTCTCTCTGTCAAATAAATAAATAAAAATTAAAAAAAAAATAAAATAAAATGTTGAGTATTTCACCTTAACTCACAGTTTCACATCTGCAAATCTATCGCCAGGAAATGCATTACTGTGCAAACATGTATGTCAAAAGATGCTTGTTGCCATGTTTTTTAGAACACTAGTAGTAGTAGTAGTAGAAGAAGAAGAAAAAGGAAGAGGAGAAGGAGGAGGAGCAGGAAGAGAAACTATTATATATATAACTATATAATAATATATAACTACTATATATGTGTGTATATATATACACAAACATCAGGGACAAAGGATTAAATAAACAAATAATGGTATATGAAATATTACAGAATTTTTATAGGATAATTTAGATCAATATTGTTTATTTTTTTAGAAGATTTTATTTATTTATTTGACAGAGAGAGAGAGACAGCGAGAAAGGAACATAAGCAGGGGGAGTGGAAGAGGGAGAAGCAGGTTTCTTGTTGAGCAAGGGGCCTGATGCAGGGCTCAATCCCAGGACCCAGGGATCATGACCTGAGCCACAGGCAGATACCCAATGACTGAGCCATCCAGGCACCCCTAGGTCAATATTACTTATATGAAAAAATATCCATGATATCCATGGGTAGAAATGGATAGTCCCAGAACAGGATGTATAGTAGGAACCTATTAATACAAAAAATTACACATACATACTTGCAGAAGTATATATACATATATAGAAAGTGTATGTCAATTTGAACAAGCATAAAAATACAGACATGTTAAAGGTGCCTGGGTGGCTCAGTTGTTAAGTGTCTGCCTTCGGCTCAGGTCATGATCCCAGGGTCCTGGATCAAGCCCTGCATCAGGCTCCCTGCTCACTGGGAAGCCAGCTTCTCCCTCTCCCACTTCCCCTGCTTGTGTTCCCTGTCTTGCTGTATCTTTTCCTGTCAAATAAATAAGTAAAATACTTTTTTAAAAATACAGACATGTTTATACTAATACTCTTCTTGAAGGACTACTGGAAGACTTTCCTTTTTAAATACTATGAGAAATACCAGAAACACAAAAGAATATCTAATTTTGGGGTGCCTGGGTGGCTCAGTGGGTTAAAGCCTCTGCCTTCGGCTCAGGTCATGATCCCAGGGTCCTGGGATCGAGCCCCGCATCGGGCTCTCTGCTCGTTGGAGAGCCTGCTTCCTCTCTCTCTCTCTGCCTGCCTCTCTGCCTACTTGTGATCTCTGTCTGTCAAATAAATAAATAAAATCTTAAAAAAAAAAATCTAATTTTGCCAATATTCTTCCTAACTTTTTCTAAAAGAAATATGATTTTACTAATAAAGGCAAAATCCCTTTCACTATTATTCATTCTAAACCATTCTCCTGTACTCCCCCCAACCAGGCAATCACTGTCTTGAGTCTGATGTTTATTCTTCTAGCTCGCTTTTTATAATTCTACGCACATATACGCATCTATGAATAATATACAGTATTGATTTCTGTGGTTTCCATTTACATAAATGGTATCATACTATATGTATCATTCTAGATCTTGCTGTTGTCACTCAACATTACATTTGTGAGTTCTGTTCATGTTGAGATACACCAACCTGGCTGGCTCTTATAAATGACCACACCAAAGGTTATCTCTATTTTCCTGTTCAAGATACTGAGATTATTTCGATTTTTGCAATCAGAAGTGATGCTACAGTCAGGCTGTGTCCATGGTACACATATGGGAGTGTTTCTCCAAGTCCCGGTGTATATTTAGGAGTGAAAGTGCTAGATCACATGGGGATACATCTTCAATGTACAGGAAACTGCCAAATTATTTCACTGAATGGCTCTCCATAGCAGCTGAACCATTATTTACTTCAATACTGAATACTGAATAATGGAAATGAGTAACACACTCAGTCACAGAAGAGATCCCCTTTCCCTATGGCCTCTCCCACACCTGACTGGCAGATTTAAGTATTTTGCCAATATGATGGGTATGAAATGGAATGTCATTCTTAACATTCATTTCATCAACTTTGTTGAGGTATAATTTATAAATAATACACAGCACTTATTTTAAGAGTACAGCATGGTTTTTGACAAATGGATACACCCATGGAAGCATCACCGCAATCACTGGGGCATGAGGGTGTCTCAGTCAGTTAAGCTTCCGGCTCTTAGTTTCAGCTCAGGTCATGAACTTGGAGATGTGGGATCTAGCCCCACACTGGATTTGTGCTTAGTGCTGAGTCTGCTTCTCCCTCTCTCTGCTCCTGCCTCTGCTTACTCTCTCTTTCTCTCTCTCTCAAATAAATAAATAAAATCTTGAAAAAAAAAAAAAAGACTACTACCTCAAGAGTTTCCTCAGGCCCCCGGGAGTCATTTTCCATGCCCCCCCCCCACCCCTAGATAATCACTTATCTCCTTTCTGTTGATATGAAATGTTTTAGAACTTCGTATAAATGGAATTATATAGTACATACTCTTGAATAAGGCTTCTTTTGCTCAGAATAATTTATTTTAGATTCATCTACATTGTTGCATTTATTAGTAGTTTGTCCCTTTTTGTTACTGAGTAATATTACTGAGTAATATTTCTTCTACGGATATACTACAATTTGTTCATTCAGCTGTGGATGGACATTTGGGTTCTTTCCACATTCTGGCAGTTTTGTTTTGTTTTTTTATGAATAAAGCATCTGTGAACATTTGCATCAAATATTTTTGTGGACATATGTTTTTGTTCCTCTTTGGTAAAAGGCTAGGAGTGCAATGGCAGGGTTATATGTTAAGTATATATCTACCTTTATTACAAACTGCCAAATGGTTTTCCCAAGTGGTTGTATCACTTTACAATCCCACCAAGCAACATATGGGAGTTCCAGTTTCTCCACGTCTTTTACAAGGAGTTGTCAGCCTTTTTAATTCCAGCCATTCTGGTGAGTGGGTGGTATATCCGGTAGGGCTTTAATTTGCATTTTCCTGACTGCCAGAGAGACGGAGCATCTCTTCTTCTATCTATCAGGCATTTTGGTTTCCTTTTTGCTTTGTAGAGTTTTTAAGAAAAACTGTTCTGGGTATTATTATTTTATTATGTTGAGATGAGTCTTCCTTTCTTTAGCCTTACTTTTTTGTATTACCCAAAATTTTTACATACATTTACATACATTTTTACATTACCTTTACAACCTAAAAAAAAAAGTTCCCTCTTGGGAAAGAAATTTAAAAGTAACAAAAGCCACTCGTTCTGTTTTTAGACTGGTTTAGACTGAACTGGCTTAGGACTGAGAAACAGATGGATCCTGGCGAACCAAGGATGAGACTCTCCTGGAGGCCAGCTCCTACTGGCCACTGGGGTACTGCGTCTGCTCCTAACTCTGCGGCAGCCCTTTCTCTGCCTGCCTTTTGGACCTGCAACATTTTCCAGTGCTTAAAATTGAAGGCTCAGAAGAATTCTCACTTGGAAGGGTAGTACTCTTCACTCCCCATCATTTTTCATGTGGTCCCAGGCTACAATCACGCTGCAGTCACCTGCTAGCCTTGCTAGGAAAGCAACAGGGGGAATGTGAAATTCAATCAGTCAGTCAGTCAGTCCACCTGTAGGAAATGGTGGCAAGGTAATGGCTAACATGCTCAGAGCTTGTCCTTTTCTGACTTTGTTGGCCACTCCTTCACATTCTTTCCTGGAAACATCTCATTTTTCTGCCCTCTAAATACTGGAATGTCTCAGGGTTCAGTGTGGGAAATAATATCAAAATAATCTCCTTCTCTCCCCATATGTACGTGCTATGATACCATAAAGAGGGGAAGTCTATATCTGCTCCCCTTGAATCAGCACTGGCTGTTGGAGTTGCTTTGATCAACAGAAGGTAGTTCCTTTTTTTTTTTTTTTTTTTTTTTTTTTTTTAAGATTCTATCTATTTATTTGACAGAGAAAGAGAGATCACAAGTAGGCAGAGAGGCAGGCAGAGAAAGAGAGGGAAGCAGGCTCCCTGCTGATCAGAAAGCCCAAGGCAGGCCTCTATCCCAGGACCCTGAGATCATGACCTGAACCAGAGGCAGAGGCTTAACCCACTGAGCCACCCAGGCACCTAGTTCCTGACCTAGTGCTGAAAAGGCCTACAGCATCGCCCTTTGCTCAGGGGAGGCCAGTTGCATGCTTTGCAGCCATGCTGCAAAGAAGCTCAAGCCAAACTCATGAATAAGAAGCAAGCACATGGAGAGACAGAGGCTCCCTAAAGGAGCCAAGGTTCCAGACTTAGGAGTGAAGGCTTCCTGGGCCTTCTTGTCCAGCCCAACCACCAGCTCAGGGCGGCAGGGTGCGTGACCTGGCTGATGCTACATGGGGTACACTGCAGCAGCCGAGGCCCAAACTCCTGACCCCCAAGATTGAGAAAAATAATAAACTGATGTTTTAAGCCACTAAGTTGTATGGTGGTTTGTCATTCAGGAACAAGTAACGAAAATACTCAGTCCTAGGATTTCTGCTTTTGCTCCTTTCCACACGTGACAACCTCCCCCCAAGAACACGTTCCTTGCGAAGGAGGACTTCCTGCACTCATCCCCAGAAGAGAAGAGGAAAAGCACAAGGAACAGCTCCTGGTGCAGAGCCCCAACACCTACTTCATGGACGTGAAGTGGCCAGGATGCTACAAAACCACCACGGTCCTTAGTCAGGCACAAACGATAGTTTAATGTGCGGACTGCTCCACTGTCCTCTGCCAGCCCACAAGATGAAAAGCAAGGCTTGCAGAAGGATGCTCCTTCAGACAGGAGCAGCACTAAACGCACCCTGAATCAAGATGAGTGGGGAAACAGGGATGCCTGGGTGGCTCAGTTGGAAAAGCATCTGCCTTCAGCTCAGGTCATGATCCCAGAGTCCTGGGATCAAGCCCTGCATGGGGCTCCTTGCTCAGCAGGGAGTCTGCTTCTCCATTTCCCTCTGTGTGCTCTCTCTCTATCTCTTAAATAAATAAATAAATACATCTTAAAAAAAAAAGATGAGTGGGAAATTAGTAAGCACATTTTGGATACAAAAAAACCATCTTGGGCACCTGGGTGGCTCAGTTGGTTAAGCGACTGTCTTCAGCTCAGGTCATGACCCCGGAGTCCAGGGATTGAGTCCAGCATCAGGCTCCCAACTCCATGGGGAGGCTGCTTCTCCCTCTGACCTTCTCCCCTCTCATGCTCTCACTCTCTCTCTCAAATAAATAAATAAAATCTTAAAAAAAAACTTTTCTCATCTACCCACACTCCTGCCCAGGTGATCCCAGGCAGTTCTATCGCTAAACCACTCACAGTGCTGACAACTCCACCTCCAAACTTTCCCTGGACCTCCAGGCTCAGCGTATCCAACCTCCTTCTCCATCCACCTGGGTGACTAATAAGCATCTCAAGCCAAAAAGGGCTCTTGATCATCCTCTCAGTGAGCTAAGTCTTTGTCATCTCAGTAAATGGCAAATCTCTCCTTCTAGTTGCACAGGATAGAAATCAGGGAACTATCCTTGATCCTTCTTTCTTTCACACCCTACGACCAATCCAGCAGTAAGTTCTTTTGGTTCTACTTCCAAAATCTGACCACCCCAAACTACCTCCTTCGCTACCAAACTGGTCTAATTCACCATTAATTCTCCCTTGATTATTTTTTTATTAACTGTTTTTATTTGTTTTAAGTAAACTCTATGCCCAAGGTGCAGCTCAAACTCACAGCTCTGAGATCAAGCCAGGCGCCCTGATTCCTCAATTACTGCAATAGCTTCCTAATTGCTTTCCCTCCTTCCACTCTTGCCCCCTCTCTGCCCCATCCTGACCACAGCAGCAGCCAGAGTGCTCCTTTAAAAAGTTGAAGTTGGGCACTTGGCCAGCTCAGTCAGTACAGCATGTAAGTCTTGACCTTGGATTTATGAGTTTGAGCCCCATGTTACATGTAGAGATTACTTAAAAATCTTTAAAAAATAAATAAAAATAGTCATGGTAATGGTCCTTGATGCAAGCAGGAGAAAAAGGACAGAAGACACATTTGTGTCCCCACAAAATGTTCATCCATCACAAGACTTGTATTCTCCAAATGCAAAAAGCTTAAATAAAATTATATCACTTCTCTGCTCAAAACCTTCCTGTGGCTTCTCATCTCAGAGTAAGGTCCAAAAAGCCTACATATTTTTGTAATCATGTATCCAATATGGCCTTGTGTCTAGAATACACAAAGAACTATAAAAACTCAATAATGAAAAGTTAACTAAACTAATTAAAATATGGGAAAAGGATCTAAACAGACATTTCTCCAAAGAAGATAGATAAATGGCCAATAAACACATGAAAAGATGTTCCACATCATTAGCCATCAAGGAAATGTAAATCAGAATCACAACCAGATACTACCTCTTATCTGCCAGGATGGTTATAATCAAAAAGACAGATGACAGCAAGTGTTGGTGAGGATGTGGAGCAACAGGAACCTTCAAACATGGCTGGTGGAAACATAAGATGGTGCAGCCACTTTGGAAAACAGTGTGGCAGTTCCTCTAAAGAGTAAATACAGAGTTGCCATCTGACCCAGCAATTCCGCTCCTAGGAATATCCCCAAGAAGAGTGGAAACATCCACATGAAAACTGCTACACCAATGTTCAAAATAGCGTTATTCATACTTGCCAAAAAGTGGAAATAACTCAAATGCCCACCAACTAAGTGAACAGATGAAAGGTGTACACAGTGGACCAGTACTTAGCAATAAAAAGAAGTACTAATACATGCTACCTGAATGAATCTTAAACACATATACAAAATGAAAGAGGTCTCTTACAAAAGACCACCTAGTTCATGTCCTTATTTGTCCATAATAGGCAAACCTATAGAGACAGAAGTAGATCATTGGTGTCCTGGGGCTGGGGGTTTGGTGGGGAGAGGATAAGGACTAATGGATGTGGGATTTCTTTTTGGGTTTCTCCCCATGGAGCAGGGAGCCTGATGCGGGACTTGATCCACGGACCCGGGAATCATGACCTGAGCCAAAGGCAGGTGCTTAACGACTGAGCCACCCAGGCGCCCTCTTTTGGGGGTTTTGAAAATGTTCTAAAATTGATTGTGGTAACAGTTACACAACTCTGTGAATGGACTAAAAGCCATTAATTATATGCTTTAAATGGGTGAATTGTAATGATACATGAATTTTTATCTTTCTTTTAAGATTTATTTATTTATTTTAGAGAAAGAGAGAGAGAAAATGCAAGCAGTGAGGAAGGAGAAGGAGAAAGAGAATCCAGAGCAGACCCTCTGCTATGAGCAGAGCCCAGTGCAATGTAGGCTGGGAGTAGGGCTTGATCCCACAACCCTGAGATCAAGACCTGAGCTGAGATCAGGAGTCCCACACTTCATTGACTGAGCCACCCACGCACTTCTGTGAATTTATAGTTTGATAAAACTGTTTTTTAAAAAAATCTTGAGTCTTACTAGGCCTTACAAGGTCCTTACTTATGTGAGTTCATCTCCATCCTTTTCTTTGCTCCTTCTGCACAGGTCACTTTGGCTTCCTTGATCCACCAACTACCCTCCCAGCTCAGGCTGCGGCTTATGGTGGAGTAGTTTGTGTCCTAAACAAAAAGTCCCTAGCTGAGGGTGTAATCGAGAACTGCAATCTAGGCTTCTGCTTATCTAGACCTGGGCCTCAGGGCTACACCATATCTATCTTCTTGGGCTCAGAACAGCAGTCATTTTCTAACTGGCACGCATGTATGTGCTAGCCAGGACTATGTTTATGTTCCCTCCACTTCTATTCCATGTACCCACATGACTTGCTCACTTTAAAAAAAAAAAAAATTATTTATTTCTTTTAGTGGGGGAGGGCAGATGGAGAAGGGGGAGAGAGAGAGAAACCTAAGCAGATTCTGCACTGAGCCCGGACCCTGATCTGGGATCATGACCTGGGTTGAAACCAAGAGCCAGTTGCTTAACCGACTGACCTATCCAGGAGCCCCTGACTTGCTCACTTTTATTGATTTCTCTGCTCCAATGTCATCAGAGGGGCCTTCCAAGACCCCTGTGTGATATCAGCCCCACCATCCTCTAACTCTTCACCTGCTTTTACTTCTCCTCACAGAACCTACTACCACCTCCATATATCATATATATCATATACATATATGTGTGTGTTTTATATTATATATATCATATATATGTATGTATATATATATGCATATATATATATGATATATATATGATTTTATTTCTTTATTTGCCAGAGAGAGAGGGCAAAAGCGGTGGGGGGGGGGCAGGCTGAGGGAGAAGCAGGCTCCCCACTGAGTAAGGAACCCAACAGTGGACTCAATTCCAGGACCCTGGGATCATGACCTGAGCCGAAGACAGACGATTAACCAACTGAGCCACCCAGGTGCCCCTCAGATATCATATGTTGATGTACCTTTTGGTTACCACCTGTCTTCTTCCACTAGACTGTAAGTCCCATGAGAACAGGAGCTTCATTTCATTTACTGCTATAGCCCCAGTGCTTACAGGAATGTCTAGCACATAGTAGGTGGTCAATAAATAATTTCTTGAGGGGCACCTGGGTGGCTCAGTTGGTTAAGCTGCTGCCTTTGGCTCAAGTCATGATCCTGGAGTCCCAGCATTGAGCCCCGCATCGGGCTCCCCACTCCATGAAGAGTCTGCTTCTCCCTCTCCCTCCCTCTCCCTCTTGGCCCCTCCCCCCTCTCCTTCTCTTTCTCCCTCTCTCCCTTTCAAATAAGTAAATAAAAATCTTTAAAAATATGTAAATAAATAGATAATTTCTTGAGGGCATGAACAAATGCAGTAAGCTCAAGTGGCCATCCAAGGCCCAGTCTAAGCTAATCCTAAGGGAAGAGAAGGTGTGTTTTCTGCAGACTGGACTGATTGTCTGACTGTGGAAAAGTAACTGTGTGGTGCTGAACACTCAGTGGCTGAGATTATCTGGAAGACGGCACCATTGATTCCAATGCGACCCCAGTGGGGTGTGGGCCAGCGCTCAGGAAGGGACCATTACTGGTCTGGTCTCTTACCTCCTCTTTAGTGTAGTACTTCAGGAGGCCTTCTTTTGCCAGGAGGACAAACTTCCTTCTCAGGAACTGTGCATTGTCCCTTCCCCGCTTCCACAGGAACCCTTCCCGGTTTCCTTAGCCGCCAAGGATGAGAAAGAGGGAAGAGCCACATCCTTGAGATGAACAAGCAGTTTGCAAACCACGTAGGGTCGCGAGCGTAGACTGAACGCTCCACCCCGTGCTAAAATATCTTAAATCTAATTTAGCTATGTCAGCTGCTGCATGTAGGGTTCTGTCTGGGGCCAAATTTGCCAAGTCTCATGATTTCGGTTGGGCTCTCCCTAACTTCCTTCTTTGGCTCTTTCATAAGAAGACGGACTAAACCCTTAAGAAGGCTAAGTCCTGAGAAACTGGTTGATTCTGAAAGATGCTGGTAACGGTGCTGCCCGGTGTCTCGTTGATGCCGACCTAACAAAACCCTCCAAAGGGCGGAAATGTCGAACGACCTCTAGGTACCTGCAAGTTCAAGAGTACCATGTGCTCCCCATAGCTAGAGCCGCTGAGCTCCGGCTGTCACCGGTCCTCGCAGTGGTTTTGTACACTTTGCTTTCTGAGTCAGCGTCGGCTTGGGCTCAGAGCAGTGGGCAGACACGGCCGCAGGCCGAGGGCCAGCCGTGAGCTTGGGCCCCACATGAAGGTGGGAAGGGAGGCGGAAATCCCTCCCATGTACCTTACCAAGCCTTGTGCCACATGAGGGGCCACACTCCCCAAAAGCAGGGGTGCCTTTTGCTAACTGCCTGGCGGGTGAGTCTTCCTGCCACTCTACACTAAGACACTGTATGCACCTGTGGCCCTGTGGGGACCAGAGATACAAATGCGTCTTGACCACTCAGACCATAAAACTCCGCCTGCTGACATGTTGCTGTTTCAGAGGCAAAGGAACCCACACCTTGGCCTCTGTGGCCAGAGTAAGGCCGGCAGATAGCTACTGACTGGGCCCTCGGGTGCTTTATTGACCAGAATTCGTTAGAACATAGACCTCAAAAGATGATGGAAATAACCTTACCTGGTGGTGAGGTGGTTTTCCCATCGGCCATAAATTCCTGTCTTTCATACTTAGCTCGAATCCACTGTTCCTTTAACACCCTAAGAAGAGAGAGCCTTTGGTCAACCATGTCTGAGGCACCCCCTTCCCACAGTGTGGGGGCATCCCAGCAGCTGCCTGGTCAGACCCCCCAGGGCCGCTCAGCTTCGGTACCATTACATTTGGGACTAATTCTCTGTTGGGGAAGGGGAAGACTCCTGTGATCTATTGGATGCCCAGTGGCATCACTGGTCTCTATCCTCTAGATGCCAGTAGTCCCCCCTCCCTAGTTATGATACCTCAAAATGTCTTCCGTTATTGCCAGTGTCTCCCAGGGGGAAAATATTTCCCCCAAGGGGCTATCTGAAAACCATTGGGTTATTCCAACCCCAGCCCAGCCTTCTAGATCAACACAGCAGTGATCTTGGGGTCCAACCACCTGGGACCTGCTCTTCCTCTCCTATTTATCCACCACGTGATCCATGGCAAGTTGCCATTCCTCTGAACTTGGGGAATATGTCAATGATATGATACCTACCTTCCCCTTGGGGTTGTTGAGGAGTTTAAATATATATGTAAAAGGATCTGGTACCATGATCACCACATAGCAGGAGTTTAACATTAGCCTAATCAGTCACATGACCCCTGCAGAAAACTTATTTCAATTGTTTGGTTCCCTCTTGCCTTTTCCAGGTAAACATTCTAAGGTTCACGTGACCTTACCCGAGAGCCACAGGGAATGACCCGGAAGTGGGCACCTGGCCCGACCTGGATAGTCAGAGCTCTGCCCTGAACTACTGGAGCAAAAGGAGAAAAACCGAGGGAGGGGTGGACTGGAAGCCCTCTCTCCATCAAGCTGGTACCTGGAGCCAAGGATCTGGAGCCAGGGACCCAAAGTGGCCTTGCTCCCAGCTACATGAAAGAAGCCTGGCCAGTTGAAAGGGACAGGAATGAGAACCAGAAAGAGAATGTGAGAGGCGTTTGTGCTACTGGCCTGTCCGTCCTGAGGGGGGCTCCACCTCTGTCCCTCCTACGGTCTGATCCCTAGAACTTACAACTCCCCTCGTGTCTAAGCTGTGATTCTGTCACTTGCAACCAGAGGCCCTGCTTAATGCACAGCCCTCACCCCCAACACACTGAAGACAGTCACCAAGCCCACTGTGGCACCCAGAGCCACAGGATCAGAGCTGGGAGAGGGAGTGGAGACTGAGGCCCCGGTCCTGGTCCTGGAGGTGGGGAATTTAGAGGACTTCTAGAATTCCAGGGAGGAGGCCAGTTGAGTCCCACTAATAGGGTTTAAGGTGAGGGGCTGTGGTTGGAATCGTGGAAGTAGTGTCTGGAGTGCTGGCAGAAAGCCCAACACGTAGTAGGTGTTCACCAAATACCCATTCCTTTCTCCTTGCAGCAAAGCAGCAGGGAGGCAAGGGGAGCCAGACCCTCTTGAGGTAAGCCTGGCACCTCCCTCAGTCCGGCTGGGGACCATGCAGCATTCCAAAGGTGACAGTAAGAAATGGATTAAAACTAGCCTACTGGGGGGGCACCTGGGTGGCTTGGTGGGTTAAAGCCTCTGCCTTCGGCTCCGGTCATGGTCTCAGGGTCCTGGGATCAAGCCCCACATCAGGCTCTCTGCTCAGCAGGGAGCCTGCATCCCCCTCTCCTTCTGCCTGCCTCTCTGCCTACTTGTGATTTCTCTCTCTGTGTCAAATAAATAAATAAAATCTTCAAAAAAATTTTTTTTAAATTAGTCTGTTGGGTGGCCTGTGAGACATTTCACATAAATTATCTCATTTACTCTCTACCACCATGCTATGACGTAGGCATCATTAACTACATTTCAGAGACAAAAGAGCCACGATTCAGAGAGGTTTGGTAACTTGTCTACCTTCTCACAGCTAGAGAGTGGTAGAGTCAGGAAAAAATACTGGGGTCCTCTGAGTAGAAAGCTGTGTCCCCCCACCCCCACCCCACCACTCCACGCTGCATCAGCAGCCTCTGGTTTGTTTTAACTACTGGAAAATGGTAGGGTACTAGGTACAGTTGTATAGTTTGCACACTGTCCAAAAGCTTCCTGCTGAGGCTAAAGGAAAATGGTGACTGAAATGCAGCCTATTTCCTGAAAGCCATACCCCCACTGCCAGTGAGGCTGTACCTACCCAGAGGGTATGTTCTTCCTATTTATTCCAGAATGGTGGCTGGGGGTGGATGAAGGGAGGGGGTCACTATCTAGCAGCCCTGGCAGTGAGCCTGAGTCCCTGGAAGGAAAGCTAAGGTTCAGGCAGTCAGTCCTGCAGAGGCTGGGGTCACTAGGTACCAGGGTCACACTGACCCCTCACATCCAGGGGGCCTGAAACCTCCTGTTGCTTCCCAGCTTCCCCCCACTTATATTAGATTTCCCCGGTGCCCTGGTGTCAGATGGGCTAATCGGTCTCAGTTCTTTCTCTATGAGCCTCAGGAATGTTACCTATTTCATGGGGACCATGCCAGTGTTATCTCAGAGCTGTTGAGAGAATTAAAGACATGAATGCACCCAGCATTTAGCATAGGGCCTGGTACATAGGCAGAGTTCAATAAATATTAGTGGCTACTATTATTTTTATGGTGATTATATAGGGATCTGGGGCCAGACAGCTGCTTTGGAGCTAGGCTGAGTTCAAGTGGGATAGCCCTGGGCACAACACTTCACAGGAAATAGCTGAAACACACCTGTTCTACTAAAATACCAGTGTTCCTCTTTGCTATCCAGTTAGCTGCCACCATCAGAGGCAAAGGGGCAGGTCATAGAGAAAACGCCCCATATCACAGCTGTGGAAACTGAGTCCCATAGAGGGGAAGTGATAAACCAAGGAATAAGGGTAGAGGAGGAACTGAGCCAGGTCTAAGTGTTTTCCATGACAGTACCAAAATGTCTTCCCAGGTCCACCAGATACATGGAAAAGACCACCAGAGACAAAGGCACCAGAGATGGAGTAGGGGTGGGGGAGAGGGGAGACCAAGAAATCACCCACTCACAGGCAGTCGTTGGCCTGGGGGACATAGTAGAAAGCAGGGACTCTGGCTTCGTACTTGGCCTTCACACGGAGGTTCCCGTTGTGGGTCATAAACTGCAAGACAACAGCAACTTGAGGTAATATTAGAACTTGAAAAAATGTGAAATGAAACCATGGTCTACCCAGAAGGCTGCTCTTCCCACCGGCTCCGAGGCTAAGTCAGGAGACACTCCTACTGGAATCTGACACTTCCCATTGGGCTTGGTTACCCATGCTGCTGGGAAGCCCCAACCTGGGGCAATGAGGGGCTACAGTATACCTCATGTAGGCAGAACACTTTACATCCTTCCCCATTAGTTCATTCCATCTCCTCGACAATTTTAATATTGCCATCCTCATTTTAGTGGTGAGGAGAGGGACTCAGAGAGGTTAGGCAACTGACCCAAGATGACGCAGCTAGAAAGTGAGGAGCTGGGACTTGAACCCAGACCTGTCTAACTCCAGAATTCAAATTCTTTCTCCCACCCCCCTCGCCAGATGGCCAGGACCACCAGCAGCTATGTGCAGGAGACAGACATAGCTGGAGGATGGAAGAAGTCGGAACTGGCCCCCTTGACTAGGTAGGTCAGGGTGATCACTGGGGCCCTATGAACACCTGACAGACCCAGAGGCAGATATGCCAAGAGCGGCCTCGGCTAACAGTTGCCACTCAGGAACAGAGCTGGCATATCTGCGGTGAGGGCACATATGGGAAAGAAACATCAGGTTTTTAATTTACATCCCCTGAGCAGAGTGAACTCCATTGTCCCCCTCCCGCCCCCCCCACCCAGGGACTCTAGACTATGACTCGGGATTTTCATGGGCTTTGGATCCCAACAGAGCAAGTTTAACATCCCAGCTGTGCCACTGATTCACTGAGTGACCCTTGGGCAGTGCTGAACCCCCCTAAGCTTCAGGGATTTCAACTGCAAAAATGAAGAAAGTATAATAGGGGGGTTATAAGGGACAAAGAAACAATCTTCAGGTCTGCCTGCTGGTTTACCGGCTTCCTATCTTTCTCCTGCACTAGAACATAAGCTCCACGTGGGCAGAGACTCTATCCTATTCACTGCTCTTTCCTAATACCCAGCACACAGTAGGCTTACAGTAACTACGTGCCCAATGAATAAAGCATCAAGCAGAGTGCCTGGCACAGAGTGGGCACTCAGAAAACACTCGCCTGCTTTTCCAGTAATCCTTGAATTCCTCAGCTAACCAGCACAATTTAGAACAGCTTCCTCTCTGAAGGTTTTCTGGCCAAAATGGTATTATATCATCCAGGCTGATGGTGTCCTCCATCTTCATAGATTTGAAGAGCAAAAAGGTGCCCTTCCTGGCTATGGGGTGATGCGTGGAAGGGAGACTATAGACCATAAATTAGTCTATTTCTGTTCCAGTCCAGGACTTCAGCTAATGATACATAATGCCTACAGATGTAGGCATTGAGCCTACATTTAATCCTTACATCAGCTGATTGAAAGAATAGTTGGATCCTTAAAATACAGAAGTGGAAACTGAGGGAAATAACAAGCTCAGGGCCTTGCACTCGGGGTCTCTGTCTAAGCCAGGACTCTAATAGGCTGTGCTTTCTTTTGCTAGTTACTGCTTCTCTCTGGAACTCAGTTTCCTCCCCTATAGAGGAATGGGGCTACCCACCCACCCCCTCCACCCCTGCTCTGCTGTTTCAAGGCTCTTCAGTGCCCACCCCTTCCCCTCACTACCTCCACAGTACTGTCATCCCAGAAGTCAAGTCTCACGGATTTAATTTTGCTGATGTCTGGGAAGTTGCGGTGGACACCAGAGCAGTTCAGGCAGATGAAAATGCCCAGCTTGTAGGAGGCCCAGTCGGGATCTAGGGGCAAGAGGGTGGAAGGGGAGTTGGATGGAGAGTTATGCACCGAGACCACGGCTGGGCTGGGGATGCTGGAGAGGCAGGGCTTGGCCATTAGGATTCCTGGGGCCCTGCCCAGCGCTGCCCCTGTTAGGAAGCCCTTTTCTCTCGGTCCCCCCACCTTGGGTGAGTTAAGATACCAACATACAACCTTCTGGTCAGCCCACGGGCCAAAGCATGGAGGCTACCAGGATGATCTTGGAAGGAGTCCAGGGATGGGGCGAAGGGCTGAGACGAACGCAAAGTGGAAGTGACAAGACTCCGGGGAACCGAGAGAAGAGCGCAGAGGAAGGGGCAGGCACTAGGGCGCCTGGCTGGTGAGCTGCAGGTGGGGAAGTCGGCACGCTGCCCAGCAGGAACTTGGGAGGACCCCATGGGCTTCGGGCGGTTGGGAAGGGAGCACTGGGCCTTCGGGGATCTAGGACCCCGAGGTGTGGGAGATGTTTGGGTCCGTGGGCGTGGGAGATGGCTGGGTCCGAAGTGACCATGTCAGGGACCCAGGTCCGGGTGGGTGGGGTGGCTGGTGGGGCAGGCGAACCAGATGGTCAAGGCCTCCGGGTCCCGGGTATAGTGACTGGGTCCAAGGATATGGAAGGGTCGGTGTCCGGGTCCCGAATGGGGAGGTCAGGCGGCTGGGTTCGGATGGGCTCGGCAGCCGCTGTGGAGAGCGCGGCCGAGGGCGCCAGACCGACATTCGCGGTCTGGGTGGGCGGGGGGCTGGGTACGAAGGTGTCAGAAGAGGCCCCGCAGGGGCCCGGGGCCGGACCTGGTCTGGAAGGAGGAGAGGAGGTCTGCGGGCAGGGGTCGCGCTCCCGGCCGCCGCACCCTTACCCGCCGCCCCGCAGTCGGCGCAGTGCGCGTTGCCGGTGCCCGCCGCCTGCAGCAGCTCCAGCAGCCGCTTCTTGTTGCGCTCGCGGTCGCCCATGGCTGGCCCGGCGGGCTCAGCGGGGCTCAGCCCCGCAGCCCCCTAGCCCGGCGATCGCCCAGGGCGCTGAGCTCGCGCGGGCAGGTGAAGAGAGACGCGGTTCCACCGCCTCCCGCGCGCCCGCGCCGCCTCTCGAGCGCCAGCCCCGCCCCTCGAGTCTTCCGTCCCGCCCCCTGCTCGCCCCGCCCCCCCGGCCCCCGGCTGAGGCCAGCCCCGCGGGGAACCACCCGAGCGCTGGCCGGAGAGCAAACCCCGGCCTGTCGCTTGCTAGTTGCGGGACTGTGGACAACCCAGTCAGCTTCTCTGGCCTCAGTTTCCACCTCTGCAAAAGGCGAATGAGGGCAGGTCTGCGTCTCTGGGCTCCTTGGAAAATTAGACAGGATCTAACCTCCGGAAAGCGGTCCATGGATGGAGCGCTGACATCTACTTAGAGACACTCCAAAGCTGCCTCCCCAGGAAGCCCTCCTTAATACCCGAAGCCTCGAGCAATCTCTCCAGCTTCTGGTCCTTCTGGAACCCTGTTATAGGATCTGTCCCTCCCTGTGGCCCTGAGCACTTTCTATCTACGTCGCATCAGTTATTTATATATTTATGTTAATCCTTCTTCCACCTCCGATGCACACACACGCCACTCTAGATAGTTTGATGTCAGTAGCTTTATTTCCGTATCCCACGTAACTCCTGGAAACAGCACCTGCACAATTTTTAGAAGCCCATTGAATTGTTGCATGACTGTGTTCACCAGGAAAGTGTGGTTTCACCAACATGGGCTCCACGAGGCGCTTTTATGGGTTAGGTTCCATCACTGTCAGGTGTTGGCAGGGCTTAGGTGGACTTGAGCCTGGGCTCTCCCTTCACCATTCCTGTCCCTCCTTGACCCTTTTCTCTGTGGTCCGGGGGCACACACTGCACACACTGGCCTTCCCCTCTGTAGGTAAACACCCATATGTCATATGCATATAGCTTTATGCACAAGGATGTTAGACTTCCATCCTGATAACTGCAGCTGACGGTCTAGCCGACCTGCCTGTATCCCCAGTTCCACATACATGCGTGCATACGTGTGAATCCATAGGGCAGCATGATGTAATAGAATGGATCCAAGAACACAGGCGTTGAATCTTGGCTCCACCACTTCCTAGCTACATGGCCTTGGGCAAGTTCCTTCACTTCTCAGAGCCTTGTGGTCCTCACCTGTAAAAGAAGGATCTGGGAAGATCCAGGGATCTTCACTGAGATGTGGCAGTACATGTGGGGCGCACGAATTTCACAGAATATGGGGCGCCTGGGTGGCTCAGTCAGTTAAGCGTCGGCCTTTGGCTCAGGTCATGATCTCAAGGTCCTGGGATGGAGTCTGGCATCTGGCTCCCTGTTCAGTGGGGAGCTTGCTTCTGCTCTCTCCTCTGTTTGTGCTCTCCCATTCTCTCTCTGTCAAATAAATTAAAAAAAAAAAAAATTTAAGGGATGCCTGGGTGGCTCAGTTGGTTACGCAGCTGCCTTCAGCTCAGGTCATGATCCCAGTGTCCTGGGATCAAGTCCCACATCGGGCTCCTTGCTCAGCAAGGAGCCTGCTTCTCCCTCTGCCTCTGCCTGCCACTCTGTCTGCCTGTGCTCACTCTCTCTCTGATAAATAAATAAATAAATAATCTTTAAAAAAATTTTTTTAAATCCTCAGAACACGGTGGCTCCTTTGCTTTCCCTGCTCCTCTGGTCAGCTCGTGGGACCATCCCGTGGAATGCTGTGTATCATTTCCCATCTTCCACAGCAGGGAGGAGGTCAAGCCTCTGGGCCTGGGAGGAGGGGGATGTTACCAAAAATAACAGGCCAGGAGAGTCTGGACTGAGGGGGGTGAAATCTAGCCCAGGGGCAGCTCCAGAGGAACCAGAGAGGGCCCAGAGGGGGTCAGAGGGCATGGGGCTGTCGACCAAACAGGCTGAAAGATGATTCATTTCCGCTGCTTTAGATGAGAAAAAAAAGACAAATAAATCTCCCAGGAGACACATGGGAAAGACGAAGTGGGGAAAGTAGGGGGGCAAAGAAGGGACAGGGCAAGGACGTCATTTTTCTGCTGTGCCCCTGCCAGGGCAAGACCCGCAGCTTTCCTGGTTCATGCACCTTTGTCCCGCTCTCCTCTGGCACAACAGAGGTCCCACAAAAGCCAACACCAGCAAAAATGTATCTCCTGCATGGTGAGGAATCAGAGGTTGAGAGATTGCTTTAGTTTGGCCTCTTCCTGCCCTTATTTCTAGAAGTTTCCATTTACAGAATTCCAAGTCTTTTTTTTTTTTTTTTTTTTTTTTAAAGATTTTTTTTATTTATTTATTTTGACAGAGAGAGATCACAAGTAGACAGGCAGGCAGAGAGAGTGAGAGGGTAGCAGGCTCCCCGCGGAGCAGAGAGCCCGATGCGGGGCTCGATCCCAGGACCCTGAGATCATGACCTGAGCCGAAGGCAGCGGCTTAAACCACTGAGCCACCCAGGCGCCCCAGAATTCCAAGTCTTAAGGTGGAATTTCAGGCATTCTCGGAGACTAAATGAATACATAAATATTTAAGAAATAAAAGCTACGAATGGGTTTCTTTCTCTGGGGGAGGTTAGGGTGATAATGCTGATTAACACTTATTGGCTGTTTCACATCATTTGATCACATTTGAGGTCCCTGACTGCCCTCTGAGGGCAGCATGCTATCCTCAGAGGAGTGAAATTACCCAAGGTCAAAGAACCAAATGGGAGGAACAGGGGTCTAAACCTAGGTCCCCTGGTGTCCACCAGCCCCAGGACACCAAATCCCACATGACAAGCCTGCCCTCCCGTTCGTCCTCCCATTCCTGGATTTTTTTTCCCCCTTACTTCTTAAAAACTGTGGTAAAAGATCTATAACACACAATTGGCCCTTTTAACCATTTTTAAAATTTTATTTATTCATCTGAGAGAGAGAGAGCACAATCAGGGGGAGAGGGAGAAGCAGACTCCCCACTGAGCAGGGAGCCTGACCTGGGGCTCTACCCCAGGACCTAGAGATCACGATCCTGGCTGAAGGCGGGCGTCCAAACATCTGAGCTGCCCAGGCATCCTGCTTTGAACCATTTTTAAGTGTGCAATTCAGTGGCATTAATTACATTCACGATGTCATACAACCATCACCACTGTCTGTTTTTACGATTTTTTCATCACCACAAACAGAAACTCAACAGCCCAGTCATGGGTATTGGACATGATCAGCGTTCCGCTCAGGTCTGTATTCAGGAACCAGAAGCTAATCCTAAGGGAAAAAGAGCACTGGGCCAAAGACTGTCGTGACTGGGATCAGGGGACAGGCTGTGAGGGGGCAGGGTGGGCTGAGGCAGCCTTCTTCATAGGTTCAGTCTGTACAGCAGCCGCAGGGGTGAGGGAGCAGTTCAGGGCCTGGGACAGAGTGTCCTCATAAATAAAGCTCCCAGGGTCCCTCAGAGCACAAACATCCAGCCCTGCTCTCAGGGTCACTGTCTGCTGAGCTGAGCCCAGCAGCCACAGGGCTGGAAGAAAGCTTTCAACCACATTCCCAGCCCTGGACTTGGCTCAAGATCCCTGGGGAATAGATCACAACCCCCTTTGAAAATTGAAATAATTATGTTTATTAGATTATTTTTAAACTACAATTACAGGAAATTTGGAAGATACAATAAAGAAGGAAGAAAACACCACCCACAAGTATGACCATCACTGATTCAGGGATTGCTGTATGTCAGCCATTATTCCATACACCCAGGTGCCCTTCTACCAACAGTCTTTCTTAACTTTTTCCTAAATTTTCTTCTGGCCACTTATACATATATATTTTTATATCATCAGAATCATATTTTTTCATACAATTTTATGTCCTTTTTTCTTTAACTTTCTTTACATAATGTTTCCTATCATATTGCTATGGGTGCGTCATGATACCATTTTAATAGCTACCTAATAGTCCATGAGAGATGTGTATTTCCTTGTTGTGGGACCTAGGTTGTGCCTGATTTTTTGTTGTTATACGTAATGCTGTAATGAGTATCTTTGTGCCCGAAGCCTTTCCCCTCTTTAATGCTAGTGTTTTCAAGCACCTGAATCTCCTGTAATTGCTCACTGGTTTCCTGGGGTCCCTTACTCACCTAAGCTTCAAGGTCACGTCTATTGTATCATCTGTGTATCCCAGCACCTGCCAGCTGTGTAGCAGGGATTCAAAAGATATTTGCAAGTTAAACGAAGAAATGACTACGGGTTAAAAAAATAATAAACAACTGGGGCACCTGGATGGCTCAGTGGGTTAAATCCTCTGCCTTCGTCTTGGGTCATGATCCCAGGGTTCTGGGATCGAGCCCCACATCGAGTCCCGCATCGGGCTCTCTGCTCAGCAGGGAGCCTGCTTCCCTTCCTCTCTCTGCCTGCCTCTCTACCTACTTGTGATCTCTGTCTGTCAAATGAATAAATAAAAATCTTTTAAAAATAATAATAATAATAATAATAATAATAATAAATAACAAAGCAGAGAGGACTTGGGATCACAAGTGCTTCCCTTTGGAATGGAAGTAAGAGGCAGGCGTGTGCAACAGCGGAAAATCAAGCAGCCAGGCAAAAGAATCTGATCGAGCTGACCGATTTCTTTGTATATTCACTATTACTTTGTCTTTGATAGGAAGCAGCTAAGAGCCTAGAGGGACTCCTCACTGCAGTAGTACCAAAGTGTTTGTTCCTTCACTCATTACATATTTATGGGGCATACACTATGTGCCAGACACCGTTAGGGTACTGGAGATACAGAGCTATAAACAAAGCAAAGGGTCCTGCCTTTATGCAGCTTACCTTCAAGTGGGAAAGACGAATATACCCATATACAATATGGCACCAGATTGAAAAATGCTGTAAAGGAACACAGTAAGGGGATAGAGAGGGTTGGAAGATGCTATTTTGATAGAGAGGTCAAGGAGACCCTCTCTGAGGAGGTGACATTGAAGCAAAGATCTGAAGGAAGGGGTTGAGCCAATGAGGCACCTATCTGGGGGGCAAAAAAAAAAAAAAGAAAAAAGAAAAAAAAGAGTGTTCTAGGAAAAGAGGCCAAGAGCAAAGGCCCTGAGGTGGTAACATGCTTGGGAGTGCTTTGTCCACATCCTTTGAGCACAGAGTGGCCCAACTCCATGCTGTTGTGCCTCGCTCAAGCTGCTTCCTCTGCCTGGGCGCCTGGGTGGCTCAGTTGGTTAAGCAGCTGCCTTTGGCTCAGGTCATGATCCTGGAGTCCAAGGATGGAGTCGTGCATAGGGCTCCCTGTTCAGTGGGGAGTTTATTCCTCCCTCCGACCCTCTCCCCACTCATTCTCTCTCTCTCTTTCAAATAAATAAATAAAATCTTTTTTAAAAAATAAATAAAAATAAAAAGATTTAAAAGCTCCTTCCTCTACTACCGCAGCCCCCTCTCCTCTACCCCACCCTCCTGCCCAGCCCCCATTGTTCTAGCAAATTCCTGCCTCTATGTCCAAATTCAAATCTTACTTCTTACAGTTTGTCCTATCTCCTTCACCTATTTTCTCACAATGTTCATATTTCTGCTACAATAATCATCACATTGTCCTATGATTTTTTAAAATTTATTTTGTCCCAGTTAACAGCGATCTTGTTAAAAGCAGATTGTCCCATTTGTCTTTATATTCCTGGTGACTAACAAGTGCCAAACCCAAAAAATGTTGGTGGATCTATTAATGTGAAACTTCCAGGACAAGCAAACCCAAAGAGACAGGAAACAGATTACTGGTTGCCAGTGGCAGGGGGTGGGGGATGCTGGCGTGGAAGGTGGGGGGGGGGGCGGGGGGTGGAGCACGGGTAGGGGGTGGGGCACAGAGAGTGACTGCTGAATGGGTACAAGTTTTCCTTTTAGGTTGTTGGAAATGTTCTCGAACTAATTAGTGGGGATGGTTGCACAACACTGTGAATGTACTAAATACCACTGAATCATACACTTTAAAATGGTTAAAATGGGGCTCCTGGGTGGCTCAGCCAGTTAAGCATCTGACTCTTAATCTCAACTCAGGTCTTGATTCCAGGGGAATAAAATGGCTAAAATGGTGATTATTTTGTTGTGTGAATTTTGCCACATGCCCCTCCCCCCAAAATGTTGGCTGAATTGGGTGGAAATGAAAGCCCCAATATTACAGGCAATTGGGCATTGTGGAGCTTGCCTTCTGAACAAAATATAAGGAGTTGAAACATCCAGTTGTGAATTCTGAAGAGCCAGAAAAATAAGTCCGGAACTAACACATGGTAACTAGGTGGTTACATTTTATAACATTACCTGGAGCACTGAGTGAGAAGTTAGTCACAGAGGTTTACTTGCAACTACAACTGAAGGGGTTAGGGTGACATCTGTTGGAAATGTGGTTTGAATGTTGGCGTGCTAACCCTGTTGAATAGAGTTTTTAAAATAGGCTTGAAAAGCTAATACTTCAGTTTCCTTTAGCTATACCTAAATTAATCACATAGAGGAGTATTTCATTTTTTAAAAAAGTTTACTTGTTTGTTTATTTATTTAAAGAAATCTCTACACCACAGATGGGGCTTGAATTTACCGCTTGCAGATCAAGACTCAGGTGCCCCAAGGATTATTTTGGAAAACATCTAAGTCTTTTCCTCTTGAGGTGGTTTCTTTTCTTTTCTTTTTTTAAAGATTTTATTTATTTATTTGACGGAGAGAGATCACAAGCAGGCAGAGAGGCAGGGAGAGAGAAAGAGGAGGAAGCAGGCTCCCTGTTGAGCAGGGAGCCCGATGCGGGGCTCTATCCCAGGACCCTGGGATCATGACCTGAGCCAAAGGCAAGAGGCTTTAACCCACTGAACCACCCAGGCGCCCCTTGAGGTGTTTTCTTAAACAATCACACCTCTCATCTCAATCCGTATAATCAATGATCCAATTAATAATATCTTCCATTATGGAAAAAAAAAAAAACTTCCATGATATAACATCTTCTATTTTCCCAGTGATTTCCATAATCTCATTTTCACGACAACCTTGTAAGAGTGGTACTTTGAACTTTAGTTTGCAAAAGAGAAAACTGTTTTTACAAGAGTAAACTGAGGGGCTCTTAGGGGGCTCAGTCGGTTAAGCGTCTGCCTTCAGCTCAGGTCATGATCCCAGGGTCCTGGCATCGAGTCTCGCATCGGGCTCCCTGTTCAGTGGGAAGCCTGCTTCTCCCTCTGCCAGCTGCTCCCCCTGCTTGTGCTCTCCCCCTTCTCTCTCTGACAAATAAATACAGAAAATCTTAAAAAAGAAGAAAGATGTAAACTGAGATACACATATATTATATGAGGCAGTATTGGGGCACAAGCCCACGTATTCTGTTCTGGATTTCAAATTGCAAATGCTGCTTTCTGTTTTGATCATTTGCCTTATTGTTTTAATTGTGTGTAACTCTTTTTAAAAAGACAATGGGACAGTGTAACATAAAAGCAGAAAAGAAATCCAAAACTTTGGCCAGAGTAAGATTAGGAAGGCCAATTATCTTTCCTCTAAAATATCTAAAATATCACTAGGGGGTGGCGCCTGGGTGGCCCAGTGGGTTAAAGCCTCTGCCTTCGGCTCAGGTCATGATCCTAGGGTCCTGGGATCAAGCCCCGCATCGGGCTCTCTGCTCAGCGGGGAGCCTGCTTCCTCCTCTCTCTCTGCCTGCCTCTCTGCCTACTTGTGATCTCTGTCTGTCAAATAAATAAAATCTTTAAAATAAAATAAAATATCACTAGGGGAAGGGGAGCAAGGAGATATGCTGTGTGCACCTTGCCCAGAATGATCTATCCAAGAATCAGCAGCTTTTTTTGTGGGAATCCTGGCTATGTTTGAGGAGGTGATCAACTTTGAAGAAAAATAAAGATGATATCACTAAATAAACACTTAAACGTCATATGATGCATATCTAATTCAAATGACTTAGAGAATTACAATTTTCTTAAAGATTTTATTTATTTATTTGAGAGAGAGAGAGAGAACAGTGAGGGGGAGGGGCAAAGGGAGAGGGAGATGCGGGCTCCCTGTATGAAGTACTAATTCTTAATTAAAAAAAAAATTTTTTTCCCAAACAAAATGAACTTTTAGATGTTAGGAATAGGAATGCATTAATATTTTTCAACAAACACTTGAATCCTCACCGTGCCAGTCAATGTGCTGGGTATTAGAGGGGATATGATTGTGGCTTATACCCCTCATGCGCTCTAGAGGGACCTACTTCAGAGGGGTGCCGTCACTTGCCCTGTTCATGCTTTCAGTATGGTGGGATTGGAATACAGGGTTAAAACATGGGATTGACAGATTCTAGAGTCTGAGCATAACCATTGAGCTCCTCTGTCTCCAGGAGGGATGTTGAGACCTGAGGGATGAATTTTTTATACATTCTGGTTGGTAGCTCCCAGATCCCTTTCAGAAAAGGTATAGAGAGTGAAATAAGGGGACAAAGACATGTCCAAAGACATGTCCAAAGCCAAAACCAAACCAAAATGAAAAGCCCTACAGTTCAAGACAGGATGTATTTTGAGAGAGATCAGTCAAGTGCTTGGCAAAAGGGAGGGTGCTCTGGTCTGACAGAGGAGGCTCTTCAGGGCAGGGGGCACCTTTGTTGGCCCTCGGGAGGTGAGAATTCAGACCATTTTTTGCAGAAGGGGGTGGGAATCTGAGGGAAAGGGACCGGCAGGCACAAAGGTGCGGGGGTAAGACAGCGTGAGACGTGTGTGGGGAACTTCACGTCACCCCGTTTGCCTCCTGAGTGGGTGTATTTAGCAGGAAATTATCAGCTTCAAGGAACGGAATACTGATCTACAAGTGGCTGAAACCATTAGGTCAGTTTTTCTCTTACTGAACCAAAAGTCTGCAGATGAGTGGTTTTAGGGATGGCCCAGCAGCTGAAGAATGTCATCAAGGCCTAGGAATTCCCCCTCTTTCTGCTCTTCATGCTCCTGTCAGCGTGGCCTGTCCCGCAGCAGGAGGCGGCTCCTCTCCGCTCTTCATCCCACCCTCAGGGCTTCAGGAAGAAAGGGGAGGTGGCTGCTGCTTCTCCCACTCTTTATGATAATATAAAATCTTTCCCTGATATGCCCCAAACCGAATCATACCCGCTCATTTATTTATTTATTTATTTGATAGAGAGAGAGAGAGACAGCAAGAGAGGGAACACAAGCAGGGAAAGCAGCAGGCTGAGGGAGAAGCAGGCTTCCCACCGAGGAGGGAGGCTGATGTGGGGCTTGATCCCAAGACCCTGGGATCAGGACTCGAGCCAAAGGCAGACGCCCAACCAACTGAGCCACCCAGGCGCCCCTGAATCACACCCACTCTTAATCTTCATCCTTAGCGAAGGGAAACGGGATTACCATAACCTGTTCACCTTCCCTGAAGAAATGGCTCCCCACCTTCAATTAGGGATTATAAGGAGAGTCAGTGCTGTGGGTGTGGGGTGCCACAGCGGGTGCCTGGTGTTGAGCAGAGAAAGAGCTAGAAGATGGAAGTGAGGCTCCACCTCACGGCAGGAACTGGGAGATTTGGTCAACCAAATCTGTTGGCCAGGACAGGTAGGGTGTGTATGAAGGACAGGGAAGGGGTTAGGTTGATTGGCAGTTGGAAAATTGAGAGGGAGGAGGATTTTGCAAGAGCCCAGGTGAGAGACAGTGAGACCCTCACTAGGGTAGCCATAGCAAGAAAGAGTTTAAAAAGGTCATTTTAGGGGCACTTGGGTGGCTCAGTTGTTAAGTGTCTGCCTTTGACTCAGGTCATGATCCTGGGTCCTGGGACTGAACCCTGCATCAGGCTCCCTGCTTAGCAGGAAGGCAGCTATGCTCACCACTATACCACCAACGCCCTCTTCCCTGCTTAGCAGGAAGCCTGCTTCTCCCTCTCCTACTCCCCCTGCTTGTGTTCACTCTCTCTCGCTGTGTCTCTCTCTGTGAAATAAATAAATAAAAACTTAAAAAAAAAAAGAACATTTTATACTCCTGAAACAAACAACACGTTGTATGTTAATTAACTGAATTTAAATTACAAAATATTTAAAAATTAAAAAGGACATTTTGCAGTTAAGGTTGATAGAACTTCTTGTGTCTTTAAGCATTTACCCAATACCATGTAGTAGTGAGTCATGAAATTAATATTGACTTAGTGGTTCCAACTAACCCAGCTTTCAAAAAAAAAGTCTCTCAACTCCTCAAAATCCTTTATGTCTGTTGTTTCTTTCACTTGACTTTGTCCTGTTTCCTTTTAAATCTTTCTAAACAGGGGTGCCTGGGTGGCTCAGTGGGTTAAAGCCTCTGCCTTCAGCTCAGGTCATGATCCCGGGGTCCTGGGATAGAGCCCCGCATTGGGCTCTCTGCTCAGCAGGGAGTCTGCTCCCGCCGCCCCGCCGCCTCTCTGCCTACTTGTGATCTCTGTCTGTCAAATAAATAAACAAAATATAAAAACAAAAAAAATCTTTCTAAACATTGCCTCTTCGTCTTTTTGAGAATCCGAATTCTCTACTTCCCCCCAGTGCGGGTGCTCCCAGAGTTTTCTCCTTGACTTGGTGTGGTTTCCCCACACTACCCTCTCCCCGGCTCATCCCATGTACTCATGGGTTACACCACCATCTCTCTACGTGGACAGCCTCCAAATCTATACCCCAGCACGGTCCTCTCCCTTAGCTTCAGACTGACCTATCTAACGATCTACTACAGGTCTCCACCTGATGTCCGGCATGTTTAAAAATGGACCAGTGTGGTGTTGTTGTTGTTGTTTTAAATGAAATAAAACAGAAAATATAAAGGTGAGTTATATGTTATAATGCAAGTATTTTTTTAATGAAGCTTTTGTTTCACACCATACACCTATGCATCCTGTGTCATGGCCAAAAAAGTTTAAAAACTAGAAAACAGGGGCGCCCAGGTCGCTCAGTTGGTTAAGCATCTGCCCTTGGCTAAGGGCATGATCCCAGGGTCCTGGGACAGAGTCCCATTTTAGGTTCCCTGCTCAGTGGGGAGTCTGCTTCTCCCTCTGCCCCTCCCCCTGCTTGTTCTCTCTCTTTCTAGAATAGATAAAATCTTAAAAAAAAAAAAAAAACACGGGGAAACCAGATAACAGGCTAGACAGTGATGAAAGGAGTGGGAGGAGCCAGGGATTTCTGCGATACAGACAGGGAAGCGAGAAGGACCTGGTTTCTGGGGAAAGTTACAACTTTCATTTTGAACACAGATCTGGTTTACAGTAAATTATGCACCTACAGCAGTCGCCTCTTTCCTTACCACTTCCAGCTTCAGGTCAAAGGATATTGAATGAATGCAGGAGTTTCCCCAGAAGGTCTTTAGTAATTAGCTGCCGGGAAGAGGTAATGCTTTTAAGGGGGAACTAATATTTATTGAACCGTTAGTGTGCGCCAGGCTCTCTGCATTGTTTTTAATGAGAAATCCTCTTAGCCACTGTGTGAGGCAAGTACCATTACCTCCATTTCACAAATGAGGAAGCTGAGGTTCAGAGAGGATGAGACACTGTCTAAGGTTGTGCAGTTAGCGAATGATTTGTTACATCTTGCCAGTGAATGTTGTCATCTCTGAAAGCCTCAACCACCAGGGCTCTTCAGGACTCCACGTGTTAGTTTCCTAGGGCTCCTGTCACAAAGTACTTGGAACAGGGCGGCTTAAAACAACAGAAATTTATTCTTTCACAGTTCTGGAGGTTGGAAGCATGAAATCACAATATAAGCAGGGCTGGTTCCTTCTAAAGGTGAATCTGTTCCATGCCTCCCTCCTAGTTTGTGATGACCCCCTGGTGGTCCTTGCCTTCCTTGGCTCATGGATGCATCACTCCCAGCTCTGCTTCCATTCTCACATGGCATTCGTATGGTCCTCTTCTTCTTCTTCTTCTTTAAAAAGATTTTATTTATTTATTTGACAGAGAGAGAGATTACAAGTAGGCAGAGAGGCAGGCAGAGAGAGAGAGGAGGAAGCAGCCTCCCCGCTGAGCAGGGAGCCTGATGCGGGACTTGATCCCAGGACCCTGGGACCATGACCTGAGTGGAAGGCAGAGGCTTTAACCCACTGAGTCACCCAGGTGCCCCTGGTCCTCTTCTTTTAAGGGCACCAGTCATATTGAATTAGTCATCTGCTCCCACTCTAGGATGACATCATTTTAGCTAAGTATATCTGCAATAACCCTATATCTGAATAAGATCACATTCTGCAGAACTGAGGGCTAGGACTTCAACATACTTTTTTAAAAAGATTTTATTTATTTATTTATTTGTTTACTTATTTTAGAGAGAGCAGAGGAGGAGCAGAGGGAGAGAATCTCAAGCAGACTCCCCACTGAATGCAGAGTCCAACATGGGTCTCAGTCTCACAACCCTGAGATCATAATCTGAGCAGGAATCAAGATCTGAGCCACCCAGGCATCCCTCAACAAACCTTTACTGAAGGATGCAACTCAACCTGTAACACCTCATTAAGCAGAATAACCCAGGAGAAAAGGAAATTATTTGATTTGGAGGATTTTGCACAAAAGGTTGAGTTTATTTCTTCTTACAGTTCTAAGTTCTCCAGGAATTAATAAGATTCTTAGGGGCGCCTGGGTGGCTCAGTGGGTTAAAGCTGCTGCTTTTGGCTCGGGTCATGATCCCAGGGTCCTGGGATCAACCCCTACATCGGGCTCTCTGCTCAGCCGGGGCCCTGCTTCCTCCTCTCTCTCTGCCTGCCTCTCTGCCTACTTGCGATCTCTGTCTGTCAAATAAATATAAAATTATTTTATCAAATAAATATAAATTAAAATAGTTTAAAAAATTCTTAGATCCCTTTTTTTTTTAAGACTTTATTTATTTGAGAGAGCACAAGCAGGGGGAGAGGAACAAGCAGACTCCCTGCTGAGCAGGGAGCCAGATGTGGGGCTGGATCCCAGGATCCTGGGATCATGACCTGAGCCGCTTAACTGACTGAGCCACCCAGGAGTCCCTAACCTCGCATTTTTATATAGGCAAGTTTTCTAGAAACACACCTCTGGATGCCCAGAGTATTCAACTACCCCTTCTTGCATTCAAGGCCTAACCAAATTTTGTGCCTGCCTCATCTCCCTCCCCTCCGCCCGGTCCCTTCCAAATGGAAGGAGAAGGAAAGTGTGGCTTTCAAGTCTCAGTGGCAAACCACCTCCTCCTACCGCTCGTCCTTCCCCGAATCCCCGCCTCTCCCGATTCTGCCTAGTGATACGGTTATTTATTGGTGTATCCGTCTATGCTCCCCGCCAAACCCCGCTCCTTGCGCCCCAGGCAGGGCCACAACAAGACCTTATCAGTCCACGTGCCTGGAAAAAACCCAGGGAGGCTCCCTGAAGGAGGGAGCTGGCCAACCACGGACTAAAACCCGCCTAGGCGTTTTCTTCCCGGAGATTCCGCTCAGTGGCTGTCAGGGGTCGGCCTTGGGCAGAACGTCTCCAGGACGCGGTGGAATGTAAGTGCAGACCACCCGGGGGCTCGGGATCGGAGGACACCGGCTGGGTGGGAGGCCGCCGCGAGGCCCGCAGGAGAAGAGTGGCTCCAGCGCAGCTCAGGCGGACCCACCTCCCTCCGGAACGCCGCTGCCGCCGGAACCTTTCCGCCGCCAGGCCGGGCCCTTTGAGGCGAAGCACTCCGGGCCGGAAGTCAGTGGAGGAAGATGGGACCGCGGGAGCCCCGTGCTTTACCTGGCAGGATGAGCGTCGGTAGTCTGCTCGTGGTGGGAGGTAGGGTACCTGGAATGCTGGTTAATTTCCTCCCTGTCTTTAGCGTCTGGTTGTCGAGTACCCTCTTCCACAGGTCGCCCGTCCAGCCCTCCCTCTTGGAGTCTTGGCTGAGCAGACCGGGCGCCTCCACGCGACTGCGCTTCCCGGAGGAGTGGTCCGCGGGCGGCCCTTTCCCCGACTGTGTGGCGGGCGGAGGGTTGAGATGCCGACCGCCGTCTGCTCATCTCCGGCTGTGGTATTTTCCTGTGGCCGCGGTGTCCGAGTGACTTCCCATTGGTTTTGCACAATTCTTTCTTTCTTTCTTTAAAATATTTTATTTACTTCACACAGACAGAGATCACAAGCAGGCAGAGAGGCAGGCAGAGAGAGGAGGAAGCAGGCTTCCCATTGAGCAGAGAGCCCGATGCGGGGCTCGATCCCAGGACCCTGAGATCATGACCTGAGCCGAAGGCAGAGGCGTCAACCCACTGAGCCACCCAGGCGCCCCCAGAATTATTTCTTAAAGTGGTGTTTTGTTTTTCTCCTTGCGGAAACAGTCGTAGTGGAAATCTGGAAAAGTGTACTGGTGATAATAAAAACCGCCCGTTACATCCACCACTCAGCCAAAATGCGTCTTATAAACGTATACAATTTAATTTTATTTGGTTGCACCGCATAAGAAACTAGTGAAAATGGATGTGAAAATATTCCTAACGAGAGATATGAATTATACAAAGATCCCTCTAAAATTAAAAATGTCAAAAACATTCAGCGGTGGAAATCATTGTTTGAAATACATGTTTTTTAATAGGCATAAAGTAAGATTGCAAGGTAGTAAAACTTGGGACTTACCCACAAAAATCAGAAGACCTCTCTTGCAGTATGGTATACTACTACTAAGATGGGAATGTCTCTGTCCCTTTGCGATAGGTCTAGTCAAGCCACAACTATTACTGAAAAGTAGGACATTCCAGCTTACATTTTGCTGAATTTTCCTTTTAGGAAGGGGGCGATGTTTTCCAGTTCCATTAAGGTCATCCTTATTCCAGGCGCTACATAGTTCCTGCTGTTGGAAAAAATCCGCTGCACCTAAGAAGATTACTCCCAATGCTGCTTTTTATGATGAAAATACAAAGGAACCTGGAAATGCACTTGACAAGCTCTTCTCTTCAGAACAGCAGGCTTCCATCTTGCATGTGTTGAATACGGCATCTAATAAAGAACTTGAAGCTTTCAGATTGCTTCGTGGAAGAAAATCTGTCAATATTATAGAGCACAGAGAGAAGTTTGGGCCATTTCATAATTTGGAGAGTTTAATGAATGTGCCCTTGTTCCAGTATAAAACTACCATTCAAGTTTGTAACTCCATTCTTTGTCCAGAGACTGGAGGGAAAAAAAAGTTCCAGGACAACCGGCTCTTGAGAAAGCTCATCAGACCAGAAATAGAGAGAAAGAGATTTAAGGTATACTGTTTTTTTTTCTTTTAATTATTTTTTTAGAAGATTTTATTTATTTATTTGATAGAGGGAGAGAGATCACAAGTAGGCAGAGAGGCAGGCACCGAGAGAGCGGGGAGCAGGCTGCCTGCTGAGCCAAGAGCCCGATGCGGGGCTTGATCCCAGGACCCTGAGATCATGACCTGAGCCAGAGGCAGAGGTTTAGCCCACTGAGCCACCCAGGTGCCCTGCTATACTGTTTTTCTTAATGTCTGTTATACTGCTCCGTACATATTGAGAATCTACTTTGCAAAGCACTATTCTGGGCAGCAGAACAGCTTATAGTTTAGTTGGTATGTGATCAGTACAGAAGAATGAGATGGGGACAGAGTGAATGGGCAGTTGAAAGGACAGAGAACCATGGGCTGTGCCTGTTGGGGAAAGTTGACCAAAACCTAGATCTCAGAGAAGGAGAATGAGGCTCATTGGAGGAGGCAGGCATTCTAGGAAGAAAGAACAATTTGTAGACAAACAGGTCTGTGCAAGATTTATTGAAGAGGAATTGAGGAACTACTTGTGTCTATCAAGAGGGTTATATTGAGAGTAAGATAAAAAGAGGGTTATGCCCAAGGAGTGACTTCAGAACATTAAACTGGTCTTTCCAGCAGGATTTAAAGTTATTTTCTGTTCCCCCTTTCAAAAGGCATTCTACAAGCAAATCCTTTTCAGTGTTGCCTTAAAAAACAAATACTAGAATTACTAGGCACATCAAACATTAAACCTTGGAGGAGGAGGTTAGGTCCTGTGTAGCAATATGTGATAAAATATTCTTTCATTGCGTACCAATAGCAAGCACATTTTTTCTCTGGACCAGTGGTTCTCAGTTTTGGGAAGATTATGGACACTTTCTGAAAACCTGATGAAAGCTCAGGACCCTCTTTTCAGAAAAACAACCAAAAAAAAGCACATTTACATAGAATATTGCATACACTTTCAGAGGACATAGGTTTCATGAAGTCCATTCATAGACGACAGATAGAACAAATTCTGCAGTTGATCTGGAACATATTTGAACCAAAATTTTCAGGGTTTGGATTTCTGTTCCGATTTGGCTACAAGTACTATTTATAGTCATTATAGTGGAGTTGTAACTTTTTTTCAGGGATGGGTTCTAAAGTCATTTTGTATGTGATGAGAACAATTATACTGACTTCCAAATAAAGTATGTTTTTTCCTCAAATCTCTTGCCCATGAAGTACCATGTGTAACCTAGTTTAGTAATTCTTATGTACACTAAAGCTTGAGAATCATGGAATCAAAAGAAGGCCTGTATTTTGTAGATGTTTGGGCATCCAAACTAGTCTGCGTTTTTTGTTTTTTGTTTTTTTTAATATTTTATTTATTTGACAGACAGAGATCACAAGTAGGCAGAGAGGCAGGCAGAGAGAGAGGAGGAAGCAGGCTCCCCGCGGAGCAGAGAGCCTGATGCGGGGCTTGATTCCAGGACTCTGAGACCATGACCTGAGCCTAAGTCAGCAGCCCAACCCACTGAGCCACCCAGGTGCCCCTTTTTTAAAGATTTTATTTATTTATTTGACAGACAGAGATCACAAGTAGGCAGAGAAGCAGGCAGAGAGAGGAGGAAGCAGGCTCCCCGCTGAGCAGAGAGCCCGATGCGGGGCTTGATCCCAGGACCCTGGGATCATGACCTGAGCCTAAGGCAGAGGCTTTAACCCACTGAGCCACCCAGGCGCCCCCAGGAGAGGTCTTAAGCAGACTCTACACTGAGCTCCACGTGGAGCCTGGCATGGGGCTTGATTTCATGACCCCGAGGTCACGACATGAACTGAAACCAGGAATCAGATGCTCAACCAACTGAGCCACTCTGGCTCCCCAGTATAATTCTATCATGTAAACTGATTTGGCATTCTGAGTTTATAGCTTAAATTTTGCATATGTTAAAATGTTTATACTTGTAATTAAACCAGCCTTTTTGTTGTAGGCAGTTAATAGTATCGTATCCATCGTTTTTGGAACTCGAAGAGTTGCCTGGGCTCACGTGGATCGTAAACTGGCGGTGCTGGACTGGCAGCAGAATGAGTGCTGCCGGCTGATGAAGGGAACGTACATATCATCTGTCTATTTACAAGAGGTAAAGCAACTGCACCTCCAAATTCCTCCCTGCTAGAACTGCTCGTGTAGTTTAATCTTCTAGCTCTAAAGGGAATGGGATACAGTACTGCAGATGGATTTCCCTTGGCTGCTTATTACTCCCCCATTCCTTTTTTTTTTTGAGATTTTATTTGTTTGACACAGAAAGGGAGAGAGAACATGAGAGATGGCACAAGCAGAGGCAGTGGCAGGCAGAGGGAGAGGGACAAGCAGAACTGCTGCTGAGCAGGGAGCCTGATGTGGGGCTTAATGCCAGGACCCTGGGATCATGACTGAGTCGAAGGGAGACGCTTAATCAAGGAGCCACCCAGGCGCCCCTACTCACCTATTCCTATCATGTTTTTCGTCACCTATGATTTTTAAAAATTGAATCTTCATTTAGTTCATGAAATACCTTAATGTATCAAAGGCAGATACTGAGAAAACTGATGGTAAAATACATTATTCTAATGTTACAGAACTTCAGCACTATATTTACAAAGCTTATTTTTAATTCTTTAATAAGAAAAGATTTTATTTATTTATTATTTGAGAGAGAGAGAGCATGAACAGTGGGGAGAGGCAGAGGGAGAGAGAGGCTGATGCAGGGCTTAGACCCAGGACCCTGACCCAGGACCCTGGGATTAAGACCTGGCCAAAGGCAGATGCTCAACTCTCTGAGCTACCCAGGCACCCCTTATTTATTGGTTTTAGTGAGGGGAGCATAAAGGGAGAGGGAGAGAATCCTCAGGCAGATTCCCTGCTGAGCACGGAGCCCGACATGGGGCTTGATTCCAGGACCCTGAGATGCTGACCTGAGCTAAAATCAAGAGTCAGACACTTAACCGACTGAGCCACCCAGGTGCCCCTAAACTTATTTTTCAAAATACTTCACTAATTGTCTCATTTGAGTCTTCAGAACCTTGTGAGATGGGTAATAATTACCATCCCGATTACACATATGAAAACTGGTATAATCAAGCATCTGACAGGATTAGTCAGTTGCAGATAATGGATTGTAGGCTAGGCCTTCATTTTTTTTTTTTAAGTAGGCTCTGCTTCCATTGTGGAGCCTGGCATAGGGCTTGAACTCAAAACTCTGAGGTCAAGACCTGAGCTGAGATTGAGTTAAACACTCAACCGACTGAGTTACTCAGGCGCCCCTGATTGTAGGCTAGGTATTCTAACCCTATGCTCTACCCTAGACATTTTTAAAAGGTTATCAAAATGTTTTAAGTTGTCTCATCTTAATATAGATTTTAGAAATTATGAAGCCCATTTTCAAAATGAAGAAACTACTACTTGGGAGGACTGAATGATCTGCCTTAGCTCAGCTTACTTCGGATAGAAGCATGGCAGAACTTGACTCCTGACTTTCCATAAAATGCTGATTTTTCAGTTACTTCAAAACTGTCAGTAGCAGGGGCGCCTAGGTGGCTCAGTTGGTTAAGCATCTGCCTTCAGCTCAGGTCATGATCCCAGGGTCCTGAGATCAAGTCCCGCATCGGGCTTCCCTGCTCAGCAGAGAGCCTGCTGCTCTGCCTGCTTGTGATCTCTCTCTGTCAAATAAATAAATAAAATCTTTAAAAAACAAAAACAAAAACAAAAAAACTGTCAGTAGCAGTATAAGATAAGTTATATATTTTTAAAAAGAAATGGGAGAGGGGACCGAAACAACAAAACTTAATGAATTATTTCTGTTCACTTTTTTTTTTTTAAGATTTCTTCGGTCATTTCAAAGATGCCTAAAGCTGACTTCTATGTTCTGGAAAAAATCGGGTTTTCAATTCAGAACTCATCTCGGTTTCCTGTAGTGTTACATTTTCATATCATGGAAGCCATGCTGTATGCCTTATTAAACAAAACCTTTGCCCAGGACGGCCAGCATCAGGTGCTGAGCATGAATCGAAACGGAGTGGGGAAGCACTTTGAACTGATGATTGGGGACACACGGACTAGTGGAAAAGAGCTGGTGAAGCAGTTGCTCTCAGATTCTGTTCTGAAGGAGCAGCCTCGGGTAGTCTTCCCCCCTGAGAAGATTGTCCTCTACAGACAGATGTTTTCATCTACTGAACAGCACAGAGCAGAAGAGTTGTATGACTCATTATTGCAAGCTGTTGCCTTCTATGAATTAGCAGTTTTTGACACTGAACCTTAAAATGCTGAGGTTAAAGAGCTCTAAGGTTATATTAATTTATATTTATTAGCCCTAAAGCTGTACAGCCAACTGTTTTTAACATCCATGTTTATGGAGAAGAAAATATGTTTGCATTTAAAGTCAGACTTTCGACTGTTGAATTGTTCACACAATAATAAGCTTAATCAATAAATATCTTAGGAGATTCTGTGCCTTTTGGGTGTAAGGGTTAAATAGTAAGATGCCTCCTAAACAGCCAAAGCAAGAACAAAGTTATCTCGCCTGAAAAGCAGATTCCATCCCATACCAATGATCTGCATCATTCTATTGTTAATAGAGAGTAATGATTTTTTGGGGTGATGCTCATTATGGGAATAAAAGTAAATATAATCAAGAACACAACTTATGAAATCATCTTCTTAATTCTATAAGTAGCATGTGGTTTGATGTATTGCTTCCAAAAGGTGATTTTCATCAATTCAGTTTTATCAGCCCAGAACAAAGAAGGTTTGTCTAATACATTCTTTTTTTTCCCCACTTTGAAATATTTTACTTGGACAGAACATCTTTTTTTTTTTTTTTTTTTTTAAAGACTTTGCTCATTTACTCAACAGCAGAGAGAGCGATCATGAATAGGCAGAGAGGCAGACAGAGAGCCTGGGGGAAGCAGGCTCCCTGCTGAGCAGAGAGCCCAGTGTGGGGCTCGCCCAAGACAGGCTTAACCCACTGAGCTACCCAGGCGCCTCTGGACAGACCATCTTTTTTTTTCTTTTAAGATTTTATTTATTTATTTGACAGACAGAAATCACGAGTAGGCAGAGAAGCAGGCAGAGAGAGAGAGGAGGAAGCAGGCTCCCTGCTGAGCAGAGAGCCTGATGGGCTCGATCCTAGGACCCTGGGATCATGACCTGAGCTGAAGGCAGAGGCTTTAACACACTGAGCCACCCAGGCGCCCCCAGACCATCTTTTTAAAAAAGATTGATTTGAGAGAGAGAGAATGAGTATGTGGGGGCAGGGGTACAGAGGGAAAGGGAAGAGAGAATCCCAAGCAGACTCCATGCAGAGCTCCGAGCCTGATGCTGTGCTCCACCCCAAGATGCTGAGATCAGACCTGAGCTGAAACCAAGAATCAGGTGCTTAACCGACTACACCACCCAGGTGCCCCTAGATAGACCACCTTTTGAGAAAAGTAGCACGTAATTTTTTTCACATCTCACATTTTCAGTATTATATTTGCCTCAGTTCAGGCCCTCATTATATCTTAGCAGGACTGAACCCAAGTGTATGATGTCAAAGCATTACGTCCTTCCGTTAATCTATAGAATGAAATATCCTTGTTAGAAAAACATTCGAATAATCAAGTATGTGAAATAAGGGGGGGTGGGAGGTTGGGTGAGCCTGGTGGTGGGTATTAAGGAGGGCACGTATTGCATGGAGTACTGGGTGGGGTGCATAAACAATGAATCTTGGAACACTGAAAAATTAAAAAAAAACCAAAGTGAAATAAGTAGAAGTCCTCTCTTCCAGCACTTCCCATCTCCCTAGGGATGCAGCCTAGACTTACTGCCATTCACTTGGAAATCTCTACGTTTACATACATGGTTGTACGCAAACATCTCCACCTTGGATGTGTTGCAGGTATCTCAAACTATCTATCTCAAATAGTCCTCTTTCCTTCAAATTGCCTCCTTTGCCATTGTTCTATAATTTGATAAACAGCTTCACCAACCATCCAGTGGTTCATGCCAGATATCTGGCATTCTACCTCCCACATATTTCTGGAAATAGCTTTAAGTGAAAATGTGTTCATTGTAGACATTTATAGGATAAGTACTGAAAAAGCCATCAGAATTTGCTTACTTTATCTTAAAAGTGAATCTAAATCTTACAGGAATTTATCACCTTTAAGAGTTCATAATTTTCGGGGCGTCAGGGTGGCACAGTTCGTTAAGCATCTGACTTGGTTTTAGCTCATGATCTCGTGATCTCAGGGTCGTGAGACTGAGCCCCACTTTGGGTTCTGTGCTCAGGGTGGAGTCTGCTTGAGATTCTCTCTCCCTCTCCCTACACCTCTTGCTTGCATGCACGTGCGCGCGCTCTCTCTCTCTAAAATAAACCTTTGGGGCACCTGGGTGGCTCAGCTGGTTAAACATCTGCCTTTGACTCAGGTCAAGATCCTGGGATTGAGCCCCAGTTCTCCGTCTCCTGATACCCCTGCTCATGTTCTCTTTCTGTCAAATTTCTGTCAAAAAAAAAAAAAATTCCCCCCCAAATTATGCTAAACCTACAAGAAAATCTTAAATGTGTCCCTATCAGGGAAGAAAATATCCCCACTGTTTCTTGATTTTTGATCTTAAATAAAATTCTAAAGTTAGTTTATTTTACTCTATTACCAGAATTTTCTAATGATAAAACGTGCTCTGCAAATAGTGAATGCTAGTATGCAATAGAAGAACATCCATATACTTAAAAAAAACAAAACAAAACACCCACAGAACTTCAGATCTATTCTTTTGTACGAGGACAAAACCTGTAAGATACAGCCTATATCCAAACCTATAAAATATCCGTATTTACCCAGATGACTACATCTGGACCACCTATTTAAACACTGCATTAAGTCTTTTAGCTTTTACCTTTAATTAAATCAATAATACTATCAACAAAAAAGTAGACTGAACAAATAAGAGGTAAAAACATATCTTCATACACATTTGTAAACAGATACACATTAATATTTTCCATCTGTACAAAATTAGGATCCTTACCTTTGAGATAAATATGTAACTCACCAGATAAAGTAACTGAATTCAAGGCTAATACATATATAAACACTTGAAATAGGAAACTATTTTCAGATATACCTGATTATATGATTGCAAAAATGATTTTAAGTGAAATGTGGGATTTTAAAATCTTGTAATTAAAAAATACATACTTTCTCCAAAAAATAACCTTAAGTGGAAATGACTATGATGTAGAAAGTCCATCGAAGAATCCTCCTTTGTTACAATTTTAATGAATAGCAGTTTGTCCAAAATAGATATATTAACATCATTAATATCTTTATGAAATAAACATCACTGATATAAAAATATAAGAAAAATGTACAAGGCAAATGATGTGAGTTGGCAAAATATACAAAATATCACATACGTATGGTTGCTAAAAATATCTATGAAAACGACAATTCATAATCTTGTTTTCACTTTGTAAACATTCAATGATTCAATGGCAAAATACACTGGAGAAATACATTAAAAATAAATTTATCTAGAAGATGGTAAGTTTTTTGAAAAATGAAGCATAATTTCTTACCTAGGAAGTTTTTATGTATTACATAATTTTGTACTGTAGAACTTGATTACCACCTGGATGATTCATGTATACAACTTGTCAAGAGTACTGACGGTTGGGTGGGAGGGAGGTGGATTAAAGGTAACGGGAAAGAGAAAAATTATGGATTAATTTAATAATGAAACATGTTTAGAAATATAGTGAATTCTACCTTCTAGAAACAACTCACTCACATGCAAAATACAACAAACCTAACTCAAATAATACAAAAAATTTCAGAAAAAAAAAAATACCACCACAATCATAAATACAATTTGTAACTCAAATTTTTTCATTTTAAATATTTGAACACTAATAAAAAAAATATACAAACAGTCCGTTTTAAATGTACATTAGGAGAAAGAAGTTCTTCCATGAAAATCAATGTAAAATGTATCTTGAGGAACATAATAATCTGTACAAGGCATTGTTAATATGGAATATTAAGGGAAGCCAGCTGCCAAAGTGTTCACAGTCTCTTTCGAAATGTTAAGATGAATACCTTCAAGATAGTGTAGGAACCTGTCAAAATTACAAGGAGAAATTCAAATTTAACCATCAGATGAGAATATTTATTAATCTTGAAATAGCTGTCTACAGTGTTATGTATATGGAGCTTTTTTACCTTCTTTTACTTTTTCCTTGTTCTTTTAGCTTCTCAGTCCTACAAATGTTCCGAAGAGTTGGCAAGTACTCAATTATACTAGCTTGTCTGTTACCCAGGTTCAGAAGGGATCGGCTAGAAAATACACTTTTAATGACTGCTATCCTCTTCCAGGCACTGCTGTAAATGAAAAGTAGTGCATTACTTTGGATTTTTACTGTCCAAGAGAAATGCAACAGTCCTGATCACAATGAGCTTCTGGTTTCTGCTTCTCTTTGCTTCTGGTCTAGATGAGATCGACCAGATTCCAGATATTACTTTCAACACATCACTCCCACACCGAAAAGAACCTAGAATGGCTACCCGCTCTCTGCCCCAGCAAATCCAAACTCCATTCCCTGTCATTCAGGAGTCTTCTAAACTCTCTCATTTTTCTTCCCAGCAATGAGGCTGGTCTCCCCGTCTTATTAGAAGGTACATTATTAATATTAAGGGTTTACTATGATCGATAAAGCCCAGCACTTCAAAATTAGTAAAAAGAAACTAATAGTTTCTTCTTTATCATTTGTTATTATTTGTTATCATTTACTATTGAAAAATCAAAAGTAAAAGGAAGACTTACTCTACATTAGCCGCTGACTGACTGAAGTATCCGTTGCTGCGCTTCTGTGGAACGTGAAGAGTAAGCTCCTTCGTTGGATCTCTTCCTGATTTCTTGCAAGAATTCAAGGTTTCCAGTGCTTTTGAAATAGTAGACGAACACTTAGTAAAGCTGAGAGCTTCTACAGCTGCCTTTAATTCTCCAGAGCTCCGAGAAGTCCATCCATCAGTGGTCTCCAGACTAAACTCATCACAGAGTCCGCTTTTCACATTTGTCCAACTGAAGTCATTTTGACCAAATTCCTTTTGATCTCCTACATCAGTTAAAATGGCATCTAAGTAGGACATGTTATCCAGGAACTCAGTGAGGGAATTTAAACACTGAGAAACAAGGGCAGAACATTTCTTTTCTGCTGGTGTTTTAGGTGGACAAGGAACAGATTTCGTGTTAGACTCTACACATTGGTTCAGTTTCTTTGTCTCTGGATTGCTTTCTTTATCTCTGACTTTGCTTTCTTCTGAATTTGAGGAGGAAGATGCAGGGGAAAGGCTAAGAAATTCATTAGAGAAGGTCAATTCAGTGTCAAATAAGTCACTATCATCTAGAATTACTATCTCTTTCTTTTTCTTCTTTTTTTGTGTCTTTTTCAATGGTTTCTCTTCTTCAGAATGTTTCTGAGCAAGACATTTCATATTTTTTGTTGCTGCACTGGTGTCCACACTTACTGATGAACCATAATAGTCTTCTGTTTCTGGAATGATATTAACAGGCAGTGGTAGAATGAACTCAAGATTACTATATAAGAAATCAACATTCTGCATTCGGAATTCTGTAAGAAGCTGGATGAACTGATGCCATTCTTCCTTTGTTCTGATTTTGTGCTGAAAAACAATTTTGAATGAAGAGGTGTTATAACAGAACACAGTCTGAACATTTTTCTACCTATATGAATACAGTGGCATCCTTATTCTATCTGAAAAGTAATGAGTTGCTACCCTCTCATAATTTTATTAAGCTGTACTCCTTAAATTCATCAGAATAGTTTCGAGTTTATAAAATAGATTTAGACTATTAATATTTGAAGAATTAAATTTTTTAAAAAAGATTTTATTTATTTGACAGAGATCACAAGTAGGCAGAGAGGCAGGCAGAGAGAGAGGAAGGGAAGTAGGCTCCTCGCTGAGCAGAGAGCCCGATGCAAGCCTCGATCCCAGGATGCTGGGATCACCACCTGAGCCAAAGGCAGAGGCTTTAACCCACTGAGCCACCCAGGTGCCCCAAGAATTAAATTTTCTAATAGTTTATACCCCAATTCAATAGTGAGAACCTCATTTATTTAAAAACTACTTTTCTGAAAATAGTCTTTTTAATCTGAAATCTTTCTAAATTCTAGTCTAAATCCTGTAATATGCATTTAGAGCACTGTCTATGCACCATTTGTCAAAGTAGTACAGTATGTTAAAATCAGAAATCTAAAGCCTATAAAAATTATAGGCAAATGTAAGTTAACCTTAAGATTCAAAAGATAGGAATGAGTGTTAGGAAAATAAAAAGGAATAAATATTTAATATCCCACATTAGACACTGAAAATACCTTTAGAAATGAAAATAAATCTTCAGATGGAGAAAAAATGTTCTTAAGGCCAAACAAGGTCTCAACACAGCCAGTATCACATTTGGGAAGATCTGTAGGACTCCTTTTAGTATTTTTAGCTTTATTTTTGGAATCAGGGCCATCTTCAGAGCAAACAAGTTGAACGTTTCTGCTATTTCCTCCTACAAAATTAATTTAAAAAACCCACAAAACCTTAGCCATCTATATTTTTAATAAATTGTATCAAATAATTATTTAAGATCTAAGATCCTTTGGCATCTTTGAGACCTATGCTCCCATTTTGTTCCTCTCCACCTATGTATTTAATTCATAAAAAGTACAATAAAACACTATTTTTAGCATACGGGGTAAGAGGAGTGGTGGTAGGCTTACAAAACAATCCAAAAGAAGAAAGTGCAAAGGACTATGAACAGACAAGTTACAGAAGAAATAACAAATATCTAATAAACTCATAAAAAGATGTGCAATTTCACTAGTGATCATGGAAATGCAAAAAAAAATAAGACACCATTCGCTTTTCACCTTTTAAACTGGCAACAGTAAAACAACTTGGTAACCTAGTTTTCTCAGAGGTATATATTAAAAAACCACCATAAACTATTAATGGGAACATATATCAGGACAATCATCTTTGGGAGGACAACCTGACAATACCTGTTGGAATGCAAAAATGTATTCCAGCCTTTGGCCCAGCAACAATACTTCTAGAATTCTCTCCAACCGCAGTACTCACAGATATGCTCAAGGATATGTGTCTAGACATTCACTGCATATTTTAATGGCAAACTGATGATAACTTCAATTTCCTCTAATAAGTAATGGTTAATAAATTATGTCACATCCATTCCCTATTACGGAATAGCACATAGCTGTGAAAAATAGAGGGATAGAATTGTACCCCTCTGTACATACCAACAAAAAATTCTCAAGTAATAAACAGCAAACTGATAAACAGTATATATAGTATTGGTTAATTCTGCTAAATAAGTAGGTAGCGATATTTGTACATGCATAGATAAAGTTCTAACAGTGGCTAACTTTAAGAAGTATGGAAGATCTTTTATTTTCTATTTTATATACTTCTGCACTATTTCAATTTCCAATGAGTACCTACCTGTGTTTTTTAGGAAAGACAGAAATAAAATGCATATAAAATCTTTAAGAAAAGAAAGAATGCTATACCTAATTATTATCTTTTAAAGTTTCTGGTATAGCATTTTATATCCAACAGTATGGCAACAGTTACTAATTTTTTTTTTTTTAAGATTTTATTTATTTATTTGACAGACAGAGATCACAAATAGGTGGAGAGAAAGGGGGAGAAGCAGGCTCCCACTGAGCAGAGAGCCCGATGTGGGGCTTGATCCCAGGACCCTGGAATCATGACCCGAGTTGAAGGCAGAGGCTTTAACCCACCGAGCCACCCAGGCTCCCCTAATTTGTTTTTTCTTTTTTTTTTTTAATTTTTAAAAATTTGTTCTAAAAGGATATTTACCATGTCTTATTTATCGTATTTACTTCTAAGAAACAGTTAAAGGCATAAGCTCACACTGAATTAAATATATACACTTGCTACTTTGAAAAAGAAAAATATATTACAATTCTGAAATGATCAAAGAGAAAAAAAATTGACAGGAGATTAATATTACAGAACTTCACCTTGGTTTTATTTAAATATTTGTGTATTTCGCAGAGCAGGATCTGTAACTACAGAACTGGACTATGGAGCATGAAAACCACAAACTATCAGCTTCTTCAGGGAAGGAACCATGTCTTATTCATGCAAACACAGGACCTGGTATGGAGAAAGCCCTCAATAAATGTTTGTGACTTCAATTAGGTAACAATGACTAAAGATTGATAAGAAATAAAACATTTCTGGAATGATAAAGTCTTATGAAAAATAGAATTATAGACCACTGAAGAAGCTAAAAGAGAACTTAGTCATAAAAATAATTTATATATATGGAAAAGTCACCAATTTTTTTTAATAAGTAAAAAAAAGAAAGCTAGTTGCTAAATAACAGTATTCTAATTGTTTGTAAGAAACTGTGATTATAAGGCGACTGAGTAGCTCAGTCAGTTAAGTGTCTGATCCTTGATTTTGGCTCAGGTCATGATCTCAGGGTAGTAAGACAGAGCCCTATGGGGCTCCATGCTCAGGACAGAGTCTGCTTGAGATTCTCTCTCCCTTTCCCTCTGCCTCTCCTGCTTCTGCACACATGCTCACTCTCTAAAATAAATAAAATCTTAAAAAATAAAAAAAGAGGGGCACCTGAGTGGCTCAGTGAGTTAAAGGCTCTGCCTTTGGCTCAGGTCATGTACCCAGAGTCCTGGGATCGAGCCCTGCATCGGGTTCTCTGCTCGACAGGGAGCCTCTCTCTGCCTGCCTCTCTGCCTACCTGTGATGTCTGTCAAATAAATAAATAAAATCTTTAAAAGAAAAAAAAACTTTTTTTAAAAATAAAAGGAAACTATGCTAATAAATTTATAAGTAACAATTTGTTCCATGGCAGTTTAACTCTACCCACACTTAATGTTTATAAAATTTTCACCAACAAAGTTGACATATTTTCAAGATTAACACGATACCTGGATGCTCAAAATTTTGAAAATCTTTCAGATATTTTGGTACAGCACATACGTACTGTAGAAATTTCTTTTATAACAGATCAACTTACGACAAAGGGGTAATGGCCTTTCTTCTAAAAATCCACCTCCACTTCTAATCCAGAATTGTAAGTAAAGTATACTTTTTCTGATATCACAAGCATTTGTAGTTAACAATGTTATAAAGTCTTTCACATCAGTTCTAAAGTTCTCAGCCAAGCAGATCATCTGTAGGTAGCTGGCAACATTTAGCTGAGAAAAAGAAACAGAGAGAAAGAAAAAACAAACATGGTGAATGACAGAATTAACAGAAATACATCAGTAATACACATTTAAAAGTAGGACAAATTTCACTAAAATTCACACTATCTTAGCTGTTGAGAATGAAACTGATCTGGAAAAATAAAATAAAGGAATATATTTCCCAAATTAAAAATATTTTATGTAACCTTATTTCAGTAACTGTATACAGTCTAAAACATCAAGGAAACTTTTATGGGAGATTTTCTATAAACCCTGAAGGCAATTTTATTAAACCTTGAGAAATTCCCTTAGTATTAAATAATGGTACAACTTGATGGAATATTTTACAGCCATTAAAACTATAAATATGAATACTATAATAATACTGAGTTTTTAAATACCAGAGTTAGAAAATTCTATCAATGCATGTACAAATGCATAAATGTAGAGAAACAAGAAACAGAGGAAAAAAACAAAAAGCAAAACCCATGTGATTTTTTTTTTTTTAAAGATTTTATTTATTTATTTGAAAGAGAGAGAGAAAAGCTAGAGAGAGAAAGCATAAGCAGGGGGAGAGGTAGAGGGAGAATCACGCTCCCCGTGGAACAGGGAGCCCAATGCAGGACTCTATCCCAAGACTCTGGGATCATGACCTGAACTGAAGGCAGAGGCTTAACCAACTGAGCCACCCAGGAGGTACCCCCAAATTTTCCTTTTATTTAATGTTCCATCAATATTGCTATGATATTTTTTTTTTTGCAAAACAACAAAACATATACTATTCTCTTCCTACTGTTTATGGAAAGCTTCTTACCTGGAAAAGCTAAAACAAATAAAATTACATTTACATTTTGCAGATTTTACAAGACCACTAGCATTTTTACCTTAAACAAGACAATTTAAAAAATGATTTCTCTTAGTAAATCTCTGACCTCATTCTGTGTACATACATAACTCCTGCATACTTCTGGGACTCCTGCTTCACACTAGGAATTCTTCACACTAGGAATTCTGCTTTCAATAATGAACTACCTACTATCAGACAAACCTTGCCTCAGTAATAATGATAAACTCTATCACCAACTACAAATAAATATAAAAAGCAATTGATTTGAAGGGACGAGAGAGTAACCAAAAGCAGAAGATAACTGAAGGGAAAAATCAACAATTAGACAAAAGAAAATGGCCCTGGGTAAATCCCCACCCCCATCTCATCCCCTCTAAATCGATTTCTGACTTAGGGCGGGATGCAGCAGCAGGAGCTAAAACTCAGACAGAAATTCACAGTGTTGGGGCGCCTGGGTGGCTCAGTGGGTTAAGCCTCTGCCTTCGGCTCGGGTCATGATCTCAGGGTCCTGGGATCGAGCCCCACATCGGGTTCTCCGCTCGGCGGGGAGCCTGCTTCCCTGCTTCTCTCTCTGCTTGCCTCTCTGCCTGTTTGTGATTTCTCTCTGTCAAATAAATAAATAAAATCTTTAAAAAAAAAAAAGAAATTCACAGTGTTACGGGCTTGAACCAGAGGACAGTGTTTGGGATGCTGGCAGTAGTTGGAAAGTGAGAGGGGATGTCTGTGAAAGTAGGGAAACAGATTCCAGCTAAAGAAGACTGCAAATCCCTGGCTGACACCTGAACTTCACATGTGTGAGCCTGTCTCAAAGCACGCAGCAAAAACTAAAAGAACTGGGCAGAAATTTTAGCCGCTACATACTACAGGAGAGTATTTATTCAGAGGAAGAGAACCGAATCCGGAGTATCTACAACATATCACTCACAAAGTACAGGATAAAACTCTAAAACTACTACACATACAAAGAAGCAGAAAAAGTAACGAACTCCTCAGAGACAATCAATAGATTTAATCACAAAGTGAAGAAGATGGGAGACAAACCATAAGACACTCTTAATCTCAGGAAACAAACTGAGGGTTGCTGGAGGGGAGGGGGAGAGGGGGATAGGGTGGTTGGATGATGGACACCGGGGAGAGTATGTGTTGTGGTAAGCGCTGTGTATTGTGTTAGACTGATGAATCACAAGCCTGTACCCCTGAAACAAATAAGACATTATATGTTAATAATTTAAAAAAAGGAAAAAAAAAGATGACAAAGATGTTGAAATTAGCAGAATTTTAAAACAGCTAGTAAAACTATGCTTAAAGAAAACATGCTCATGATGAATAAGAAAGTCCAGTAGAAAAGTAGAAGCCGTAAAAATAAGGAAACAGGGGTGCCTGGGTAGTTCAGTCGTTAAGCATCTGGTTCAGCTCAAGTCATGGTCCCAGGGTCCTGGGTTTGAGCCCCACACTGGACTCCCTGCTCAGTGGGGAGCCTGCTTCTCCTTCTCTCTCTGCCATTCCCTCCATTTGTGCTCTCTGGCTCTAACTCTGTCAAATAAATTTTAAAAATCTTAAAAAAAAGAAGGAAACAGCAAATGCAAAACTAGAAATCATAGTATCAGAATAAAAATTTTACCGGATGAGCATCGGAAGAATGGAGGTAGCAGAAAAAAAGTGTCAGTTAAATTTGAAGATTTTTTTTTTTTTTAAAGATTTTATTTATTTATTTATTTGACAGACAGAGATCACAAGTAGGCAGAGAAGCAGGCAGAGATAGAGGGGGAAGCAGGCTCCCTGTGAGCAGAGAGCCTGATGCGGGGCTCGATCCCAGGACCCCGGGATCATGACCTGAGCCGAAGGCAGAGGCTTTAACCCACTGAGCCACCCAGGCGCCCCTAAATTTGAAGATTAATCAATATAAATGATCAAACCAAAAGTACAAACAGAAAAAAGTTGGGGGGGGGGGGAATAGCATGCCTCAGCGGCCCCTGAGACAATGTAAAATGTCTAACATACTTGTAATTAAACTCCCAAGAGGGAAAGAGAAAATGGGCATGAAATAAATTTTAAAAGTTAAGTTTAAAAATGTCCCTCATTGAAGGAATGATATGTATTTACAGATTATAGATATCCAAAAACCACAACCAGGATAGACATGAAGAAAAATAACACCTAGGCACATCACAGGCAATTGCTGAAAACTCAAGTTAGGGGTGCCTAGGTGGCTCAGTCGGTTGAGCCCTTGGCTCAGGTCATGTTCACGGGGTCCTGAGAATGAGCCCCACATTGGGCTCTCTGCTCAGCAAGGTGACTGTTTCTCCCTCCACCCCTCCCCCCTGTTTGTGCTCCCTCTCTGTCATGCTCTATCTTAAATAAATAAATGAAATATTAAAAAAAAAGAAAACTGGGGTGCCTGGGTGGCTCAGTGGGTTAAAGCCTCTGCCTTTGGCTCAGCTCGTGATCCCAGGGTCCTGGGATGGAGCCCCGTATCAGGCTCTCTGCTCAGCAGGGAGCCTGTTTCCTCCTTTCTCTCTGCCTGCTTCTCTGTCTACTTGTGATCTCCATCTGTCAAATAAATAAATAAAATCTTAAAAAAAAACTTATTAAAAAAAAAAAGAAAACTAAAGTTAAAGAGAATATCTTGAAGGCATCCAGAAAATAATGACATATTACACAGGAGGGGAAAAAAAAAAAGGTGACATAATCAGAAATACCACTGACCAAAGGAAAAAGGAATGACATCTTTAAAGTACTGACTCAGGGCACCTGGCTGGCTCAGTTGGTAGAGCATGTGATTCCTGATCTCTGGGTGATGAGTTCAAGCCCCATGCAGAGTGTGCAGCCTACTTACAAAAAAAGTACTGATGGAAAAACTGAGAACCCAGATTTCTTTTTTTTTTTTTTAAGATCTTATTTATTTGACAGAGAACTATCACAAGTAGGCAGGCAGAGAGAGAGAGAGAAGCAGGCTTCCTGCAGAGCAAAGAGCCCAATGAGGGGCTCGATCCCAGGACCCTGAGATCATGACCCGAGCCAAAGGCAGTGACTTAACTCACTGAGCCACCCAGGCACCCCAAGAACCCAGATTTCTATACCAAAGGAAAATACTCTTTGAAAATGAAGTAAAAATAAAGACATTTTCAAGTAAATGAAACCTAATATAATCTACTGCCAGCAGACTAGCTCTATAAAAATTGTTAATGAAATTCTTCAGGCTGAAGAGAAACAAAATCTGAGAAAAAGATCTTCAGGAAGGAATGAAGTCTATTAGAAATTATAAGTATATAAGTAAACATACAAGTCAACTTTTTATTCTCCTAATTACCTTCAAACATACACAGCTGGCTAAAGCAAAAAAGCAGAGCATTATATTGGGGAGTTTATAATGTGTAAATGTAAAACATTTGAAAACTAAAGCATATAAGATAGAGGGATGGCAAATAGACTGATATCTTTGCAAGGTTCTTAGATTCTCTATAAATTAGTGTAATACTAACACTACACTATAAAAAACTGAGGCACGCTGGTGGCTCTCAGTCAGGTGGGCGTCTACCTTCAGCTCGGGTCATGAACCTGGGGTCCTGGGATCGAGTCCTGCGTCGGCCTCACTGTTCCGCAGGAAGTCTGCTTCTCCCTCTGCCTCCCACCCCCCAGCTCGTGCTCTTTTTCTCTCAAATAAAGAAAATCTTTAGGGGCGCCTGGGTGGCTCAGTGGGTTAAAGCCTTTGCCTTCGGCTTGGGTCATGATCCCAGGGTCCTGGGATTGAGCCCCGCATCGGTCTCTCTGCTCAGCGGGGAGCCTGTTTCCTCCTCTCTCTTTCTCTCTGCCTGCCTCTCTGCCTACTTGTGATCTCTGTCAAATAAATAAAAAAAAGAAAAAAAAATCTTAAAAAAAAATACACTATGAAAAACTAAGAATGCATATTATTTCTTTAGAAACTACTAAAATCTATGTCCTAATCCATTTCAAATGGCCTAGAAACCACCCACCAACATCCTTCATGAATGTAGACACAAAAGTCCCCAACAATATATCAGCAAATCAAATCCAGAACTGCAAAAAGACATAACATACATCATGACCGTATTATCCTAAGAATGCAGGACTGCTCTGACATCCAAAAATCAACTAACATCATTTGCCATGTTAATAGAATTAAGATGAACTATATGATTGCTTCAAAGGTAGAAAGTATCTGACAAAATTCAACACCATTGACAATAAAAACACAGCTAACTAATGAAAATCTATGAAAACCAGCTAATATCACACTTGCTGATAAAAGAGTGCCTACTTTAGCCCCAAATTCAGAAACAGGCAGAGATGTTCATGTTTTACTCCCATTCAACAGTGCACTGAAGGTTTGCTGGCACTATCACATTAAACCGCCCTTTATGGAGTTGTGACGTGATTTATGATCAGAATGAAAACTTACAAGCGAAGGAGTAGTGAAATTAATTTCTTCAAAACAGCCATCAAACATTAAACTAAATGTTGGATCTAGAGGAAAAAGAATTTTTAAAAAACCATTAAGACTACTCAATTCATTTTTCCAGTTACCTTTTCTATGAAAATATTCTATATTTCATGGGTAATGAAAATATCATGTAAATTATAAATCATTAAAGGACCTGAATTTGTCTTGACCCAAAGTAACTGGTGATCTTTAATTAAAATATCATGTACCCTTTGAGTAACATGATTTATATCAGTATTTTTAGAGTACAATCACTAACAGTCAAATGAGTCATTAATTTGTAAGTGGAGTCTAACATAAACACATTTTCCTACAGAAATCCACAGCAGAGATACACTACTGAATATGTGCAATGAAAAAATATTAGAAGTGTTATAATTCAGTGTTTATAATGAAACAAACAAACAAACAAACCTGTATGAGTCTTAAAATTGAACACTGAATGTGAATTACTAGGAAGGTGGACCAACTCCAGGGGCACCTGGCTGGCTCAGTCGGTGAAGTGTGTGACTTTTGATCTTGGGGTCATGGGTTCAAGCCCCATATTGGGTGTAGAGATTACTTAAAAATAAAATCTTAGGAAAAAACAAAAAGGAAGTGGACCAATTCCATTAGGCTGGCTATGGCTTACTTTGACAAAATATGCAATAATTCATAGGGAAGTGTTCTCAGGGAATAAGGAATGGCTAAGTTCAATATTAAGGCACTGCAGAAAAAATTTTTTATGGGCTCCATAAAAAGTTCTGACCAGCGAGTAACATTTGGTGATCTAATTATAAGTATGAAGAAGAGACATAGAGAAAGATCTGTTATCGCCCCTACCAAAACCCCTTTCCTGGATAAAATTTCTTTACCTGCATTCTACGCTGTTGTAGGCATCCTAAATAACTAATACTCTACACAGTGATTCAAAGTAGTATCCAGTTCCACACCACTGCTATTCGCATGGTAATACAGTAATTTTATAATTACTCAAAGTTGTGGATCGATAACAAATTTAAATAATTCTTCACTTAAAAAATGATCTAGGAGCCTCCAAATTTTAGAAAAAAAGACTTAATTTACTAGCAGACTTTTAAAGGAATGTTTTTAACTAAAATGAGCAGCTTTCTCAAAATATTTAAACCAAACGTAATTAATTAGTTGCAAAATCACTGTTACTTACCACTAGTAGTAAGAATCACAGGTCTCTTAGTTGTTGCCATGAATGTTTTGATTGCATTCAAAAACCCAGCATCTTCTTCAAAAATGACATCAACCTAAGAGCATTTATGACAATAAAATGTATTGAGTAACAAAACATTTACTGGATATGTTACATATACATAATAGATACAGTATATGTCTATTAGACACAAAATTTGTGAATTTATGAAATTTATGAACAGTATAATTTAGCCCATACTAAAAGCTTAAAATATTTTGAACTATTAAAAGTAAAAAAAAATTATCAAATATTAAACCAAAAAAATGGAGTCAACTATAATTGGACAAGTATGAGTCAGAATAATTTGTACAATCACTGAACAATAATTAATAATCCTGAATTGCATTAATCATCTTTCTGAAAAATTCTTCTATGGTTGACAGTTTCACTCACTCTAAATTCAAACAGATTACATTGGGGTACCTGGGTGGCTCAGTCAGTCCAACACCAGACTCTTGATTTCCACTCAGGTCATGAACTTAGGATCCTGAGATCAAGCCTCACATCTGACTCCACACTCAGGAAGAAGTCTGCTTGAGATTCTTTCTCTCCCTCTGCTCCTCCCCTCACTCGTGCACACACACACATGCTCTCTAAATAAATAAAATCTTTAAAAAATTTTTTAAACATTTAAACAGATACAAGTATTCCTGACTTTCTTGGCTATTTTACAATACTTTATATTAACACATATAGTAACCCTTAGGGTAAGTTCTTATTATGAGATAACATAAATATATGCCCATGAGCCTACCTCCTCAAAAAGAATGAGAGATGTTGCATTTTTCCTATTGGGTTCCTCGGCTCCAAATTCTTTGACATTTGACTTAGTTGCATTTGCAGATTTAGTCTGAGTAATTTGTTTTTGTTCACAAGAATTTTTTATTCCTGCATAAATAAAATAGTATTTTAGATAAAATCAACTTTTAATAGAACACTGGATGCTTCTGTGGAATAAACTCAAACTGAAACCCCCTATCAAAAATTAAACAAGGGGGAAAAAACTGAAACAAAATATCAAAACTCTTATATGTAGGACCTTCAGTATAGCTGAGGTTTAATAAATAGAAACAGAAACTCAGGAAATATGATAAAATTTTTATGTATCAGGGTCATTAGTATTAAAAACTGTCATATACATTTTGTACATTTAATGCCTTACCTTTATTATTTTCCAGAAGTACTACTTCTTCATTATTTTTTGGCTTGGAAGACACTTTAAAGTAATTTGCCAAAGTTTTAGGTGGAAGTGTTCGCTTTGGTACATTAGTTTGTGGTGATGGTGGAGGAAGTTTCCTTGGCGATGTAAGAACTTTCTTAGGGGAACTTAATTTTTCTGCCAAAAACAAATTTACTGAAGGATGAGTATTCTAAAAGTTAAACGGATGGTAAGATCGAGTTATTCGGTCTATACTTCTACTCTTACCAGCTAAAAATTAATACAGAAGTTTCCTTCCATTCTCATATTCAAATACTGTATACAAATAGTACTGTACTGTTGCGGTTATTCTATTATCAGAGAAGGTAAAGCCAGTCATTTGGAAAAGACATTCTTTTCCAAAGAAACATACATCCTTGAAGCAAAGAATGTTCAGAATCCCTCCATTCACTTTCTCTCCATCGGCTGGAGTTCAGAAGAGGCTGGAGGAAACGTGATAATGGTACATACAGAGAGCATTACAGAACAGTTATCCAACTTCGGGTTAGCCCTATAGTAAATGGATACCGCAAGCAGAGAATACGTTTTTCTAGAGATGTAGTGAAGGACAAACAGAAGTTCTATAGTCGCAAGCATTTATTCCAGAGCATGTCCTTTACTCCCCTCTAAGTGCTCTGATTCAGTCTTCACATGTTCAAATTCTGTTTATTAGTTTTTACACCCCATTTCCACAGATCTTATCATATCCTTTGTACGTTATAGGTGTTTGAAAACTGAGTTTGCCACTTGCAATGACATGGACAGGATAGATTACTCAGAAGGATTTTGCTAATCAGAAGGATTTTGCTAAGACAAAATTAGTCCTAAACTAAATGCTGCTATCGCCTCCCCTAATACAGCATAAATGACCCAAAACAATCAAACTTAGAGAGAAAATTGGGCATGGTAACACAGAAGATATAAAAGGACCCAAGTCCAGCTTCTAGAAATAAAAACTACAATGTGTGAAATATAAAATACATTAGATGGCACGGACAGCATACCACATACTGCAGAAAATATTTGTGAACTTCAGTAGTTAGAAACTATCCAAGAGAGGAATAAGAAAACTGCAAACCTGAACGATCATCGAGCTGAGACAGCTTAGTGGTATTATTCAGAATAGAATGTGGTGGGCACCTGGGTGGCTCAGTGTGTTAAGCCTCTGCCTTCAGCTCAAGTCATGATCTCAGGGTCCTGGAATCGAGCCCTGCATCGGGTTCTCTGCTCAGTGGGGAACCTGCTTCCCCCCTCTCTCTCAGCCTGCCTCTCTGCCTACTTGTGATCTCTCTCTGTCAAATAAATAAATAAAATCTTAAAAAAAAAAAAAAAAAGAATAGAATGTGGTATGGAAACAACCTGAGTGCCCACCCATGAATGGATCCAATTGTGGTTTCTATACACAATGGAAGATTACTCAGCCCGAAGAAAGGACATCCTGCAGTTTGGAACAGCACAGATGGCCTTGGAGCACATCAGACTAAGTGAGGTTAAGTCAGACAGAGAAAAGCAAGTACTGTATGACATTCCTTCTATGTGGATTCTAAAAAAAGCCAAGCTCATAAAAACAGAGAGTAAAATGGTGGTTACCAGGAGATGGGGGTAGGGGGATAGGACAAATGTTTAAGGGTACAAACTTGCAATGAGTAATAAATAAATCCTAGAGATCTAATGCACAGTATAGCAAATATATTATAATCAACAAACTTCCCGAGGCTATAACGTAATTATTCCAACCACTAAAAAGAAATAATTATGTAATGTGATAGAGGTACTAATTAATTATCAATACAATGGCAAACATAGTACTATATAAATGTATACAATCAACGTGTTGTATGCCTTAAATATATACAATGTTATATGTCAGCTATATTTTAATTAAAAGAAAAAAAATAATGCTTGGAATTTTCCAAATTTGATAAACTATAAACCCATTCATACAAGATGCTCAACAAACCCCAAACCACATGAAACATGAAGAAAACCACACAAATGCACATCAAAGTCAGAGTTGCTAATAACAAGTGACAAAGAGAAAAATCTTAAAAGAAGCAAAGAAGCAGATGACTGAATCACATTATATATATACAAATCCATGAGTTCATCATAATACCGAAAAAAAGTAAACTACCCCAAAACTCACTGAACAACCTCAGAGATTACTAGGACATCATTACTCTGTGAACTGATAAATAAAAGAGAAGAATGAAGCATTTCTCGTGCCTTTCCTGTACAAACTATGTCAAAGTGTCCAGACAGTTGAGGAGAAGTGTTTCTCAGAATTTTAACTAATAAATTCAGAAAGGCTAAGTGAATTACAAAATCACCCATTTTCTAACCTTTAATGAAATAATCAATCTACTTGATAAAGACCATTCATGGCTACAAAATACTATTAGTTCAAAGAGTGATGGGGGAACCCTTTAATGGACAGATCAGCCTGGAAACAAGTGAACTCATCAGTCCATGTTAATATCACAAAGCACACAGCCTTGCCTATGCATGTACGTAGCCCTGAAACAGAAACTGAATCTAATCAAGCCCACAGATCTAACTGCCAGTTTACAAGTAAATAGGGAAGAGGAATATATTAACTGATACCATAAAGATACAATCAGCTATATCTAAAAATTTGAGAAATTTTATGAAAAATGACCCATGTTCTTCAACAAATAAATGGTATGAAAAAGATGAGGGAATTATTAGGGAGACTGAAAGAAATTTTAAAAAACCTTAATCAAATGTAGATGTAAACATTGTTTGGATCCAAATTTGCACAAAGCATTTAAACAACAGAAAGCCAAAACAAGAGTATGTATTAGACCAAATTAAGGTATAAAGTTAATTTCATTAGGTTTAATTTTAATACTGTGGTTATGCTTTTCTAAAAGTCCTTATCCGGGGATGCCTGGGTGGCTCAGTCAGTTAAGTGTCTGCCTTGGCTCAGGTCATGATCCCAGGGTCCTGGGATCGGGTCCTGCATTGGGCTCCCCACTGAGAAGTCAGCTTCTCCCTCTCCCTCTGTCCCTGCTGGTGTGCTCGCGCGCTCTCTCTCACTCACCCTCTCAAATAAATAAAATCTTAAAAAAAAAAAAAGTCCTTATCAAGGGTGCCTGATTGGTTCAGTCAGAGGAGTGTGTGACTCTTTTTTTTTTTTTTTTTTTAAAGATTTTATTTATTTATTTGACAGACAGAGATCACAAGCAGACAGAGAGGCAGGCAGAGAGAGAGAGAGGGAAGCAGGCTCGCCGCTGAGCAGAGAGCCCGATGCGGGACTCGATCCCAGGACCCTGAGATCACGACCTGAGCCGAAGGCAGCGGCCTAACCCACTGAGCCACCCAGGCGCCCGAGTGTGTGACTCTTGATCATGGGATTTGTACACATTCCATGTAGAGATTACTTAAAAATAAAATCTTAATAAATACATGAATAAATAAATAAGTCCTTATCAGAGATACCTGTGAAGTATATGTGGGTAAAATTCTTAAGATTTGTTTTAAAACTGTACAGGCAAAAACAGCGTGTGTGTGTGTGTGTGTGTAGGAAAAGATAAAAAAATGAATGGCAAAATGCTGATTACTAAAATTCTTTTTTGTATATTTTATTTATTTATTTAAGATTTATTTATTTGACAGAAAGAGAGATCACAAGTAGGCAGAGAGGCAGGCTGAGAGAGGGGGAAGCAGGCTCCCCGCTGAGCAGAGAGCCCAATGCAGGGCTCGATTCCAGGACCCTGAGATCATGACCTGAGCCGAAGGCAGAGGCTTAACCCACTGAGCCACCCAGATTTTGTTTTTTCAAAGATATTATGACCAAGGACAATAGTTTACTTACTTGGTGACTTGCCTAGGTTGTAACTATTGAAAAAGCAAGGTTTTTGAGAGTTCACACCTTGCTTGTCCACTTGATGGGACTGAGTGGCTTCCTTCAGTTGAGATAGAATTTGTCTACCACTGCGCTGAGATGATGCATTGACTTCAAATATCTAAAAGAAGAATATATGAAAGTTGGGCAGAATGGTTGGTTTTCCTTTAATTCAAGTGTAACTACGACATTAACATTCTCCCAGCGTAGCTCCTACTAACCTTGAATCCAAGCTCCTGAGCACAAGCATACACCGCAGCAGTTTTTCCCACTCCTGTTGGTCCTGTTATAAGAACAGTATTGCAAAGGCGAGTCTCTTCTTCATCATCTGAACTGCCTTTAAAATCTATGCTATCCGATGGATCTGAAAAATTATCAAATGCAAATTATCATTTGATAATTGCTCAGGCAGCAAATCTCATGAAACCCAATGATCAAACCTTACAAACTTCTTGCCAGTAAATGCTAGAAATTTAATTTACAAAAGCTAGAAAACCAAATATAAAATACCAGTTAAGAAATTTTATATGAATATTTAGCTAATCTAACTCAAAATGTCCAGTCAAATGGAGAAAATGACTCAAAATACCTTCCTGTTTCTCATCTTTTTTTCCCTTCAAATTTTGTCTTTCTTCCAATTCAGCTCTTCTCTTCCAGTCTTTCAACCAACTGCCATAAGAAAATGTATGTTAATAAAAATAATGCAAAGAATAGAGCTATATCTCTTTGAATCAACTAAAGAGTGAAATATTTTTACATGGGCATGAATATTTTTAAATGAAGTAATTTTTTTACCAAAACACACAAGATTGTATGAGCTAAGTTATTCACAGCAACACTGTTCCTATTAGCTTCCATAGGGAAAAACCTAGAAGTACCTCAGTAGGAGAAAAGATACAGTGCAGTTACCTAAAAAACCAGTATAGAGCAGCTATAAAGAACTGAGGTGGGGCGCCTGGGTGGCTCAGTGGGTTAAAGCCTCTGCCTCTGGCTCAGGTCATAGTTTCAGGGTCCTGGGATCGAGCTCCACATTGGGCTCTCTGCTCAGCGGGGAGCCTACTTCCCCCCACACCCCCGCCTGCCTCTCTGCCTATTTGTGATCTCTCTGTCAAATAAATAAATAAAATCTTAAAAAAAAAAAAAAAAAGAACCGAGGAGACCGTGTAATGACATGAAAAATGTCTTAATACACGATGCTAAGTAAAATTAGAAAGATGAAGTTCTAGTTTGGAGCTAGACTGCCCAATTTTGAGTTCCAGCTCCAACACTTCCGAACTGTATGACTCTGGACAAATCATTCAACCTCTGTAGGCCCATTCCTCATCTGTAAGATAAGGACAACAGTATTTATCCTCATAGTTTTAAGGATTAAATGAGCTAATAACAATGCAAGTACTCAGAATAATGCTAGGCTCAAAATGTTAACTATTATTATGGGTCCCTATTTCTTATATGAAATCCTTTGGACCAGGTGAGTTTTAGAATTCAAAACTTTTCAGATATTATAAAAGTAATTTGGTATGTATACCACATATAATACAATACCTCTAATGGGGTCCGTAACATTACATCCACAATCACTTAATATTTCTGTTTAAAAAAATGTATGAACTCCTACTAAGTGGGAATCCATAAAAACCATAAAATATAATAAAGTTAGTAACTTTTGGTTTTCAGAACTTCTTGGATGTGGGAATCATAGACAAAGGATTCTGGACCTGAATTAGTAATATGATCCTATTTATTAGGAAGAAAGGAGCTAATATATGCATAACCTTACATTTTTCTGTAAAGTCATACAAGAAACCTTTAATAGTTGTTACCTCTGGAAAGCAGAAACGGGAGAAAAGAGGGATATTTATTTTTCACATTTTTCTTAATTTTTTTTTAAGATTTTCCACGTAATGTATTACTTTATAATTTCTAGATTTTAGTATAAAGAAAACAGACGAAGAGGTAAAACTAGATCCATAAACAATTTCCCAATTCTTTTATAAGTTTTACCAACCTATGTAACTTTTTTATAGCTAGCTCATTGCCTATGAGTTCACTGGAGTTCTGAGGTTGATACTTTTCTGTCCAAAGCATGTCTTCAGTTCCAAAATCTAAAGCAAAAAATACATATTAAACATTTTTCCTTGACACAAGTATATATTCTTGACATTTACGGTATTGTTTCATGTAAACAATGACTATTTATCCAGGTATTTATATCTATAAAATGCCAAAAGGGGCAATTTCAAAACTTAACATTACATTTTAAATTATTATTATTTTTTTTAATTTTTGGTATTTTTTTTTGAGGGAGAGGGAGAGAGAGCATGAATGGGGGGAGGTGCAGAGGGATAAGCAGACTCCCTGATGACCAGGGAGCCCAACCCTGGGCTTGATCCCAGGACTGAGATCATGATTTGCGCTAAAGTCAGAGTCTTAACTGCCTGAGCCATCCAGGCACTCCACATCTAAATTTTTCATATCAAAACCCTTTCTCCTTAAAAGCTAACCACAACTAGGATGCCTGGGTGACTTAGACAGCTAAGTGCCCAACTCTTGATCTCAGTTCAGGTCTTGATCTCAGGATTGTGAGTTCAAGCCCATTTGGGCTCCATACTAGACACGGAACTTACATAAAAAAAAAAAAAAAAAAAAAAGGACGGGGGCCTGGGTGCTTAGTGAGTTAAGCACCCAACTCTGATTTTGGCTCAGGTCATCATCTCAAGGTCATGAACTCAGGGTAGCGAGATCCAACCCCATGTCCGGCTTGGCACATAGAGAAGTCCACTCCTCTCCCTCTTCCTCTGTCCACCCCCTGACCTCAGTGTGCTTTCTCTCTCTCTCTCAAATAAATAAATCTTAAAAAAAAAAAAAAAAGGGCTAACCACCATAAAGTCTCATGGCAGTAAGGTTCAAAAGCTGGGATCGAGTCCCACATCAGGCTCCTTGCTCAGTGGGCAGCCTGTTTCTCCTTCTGCTTATTGCTCCCCCTGCTTGTGCTCTACAGTGTGTGTGCTCAGGCATGTGCGCGTTCTCTCTCTCTCTCTCTCTCTCTCACAAATAAATAAATAAATAAATAAATAAATAAAATCTTTTAAAAAAAAAGTATATATTTAGAGGCACTTGGCTGGCTCAATTGGGGTTGCAAGTTCAAGCCCCACATTGGGTTGCAGATACTTAAAAATATTAAGTATTAAAAAATAAATAAAAGTACACATTTAAAATTTTAATAATCACTAAAAACATGAAATATGAAAAATAAATTATACTATAAGAAATAATCTGAGGAGCAAAGGCAGTATAATTCTAGTGCAACTTCCTTTGACTTCTTAAAAAAAAAAAACCAAACATTAAACTGTCCTATTAAGTCAACCGGGGTAAATGGAGATGTGCGACATTCCCATTTGAGAAGACTGAATGTTGTAAAGATGCCAGTTCACTCCAAACCAATCTATACACTAATCCAAAATCAAAACCCCAATGGAATCTGTGGGGGTAGGAGAACCTATAGTTCATTCAACAGTGTAGCTACATGAACATAGTTTAAAAAAACGATAGGAGACTTGCTGTACAAATATCAAGACATACTCTAAAGCTATGTAACAGAATGAATAAATTCAACAGAGCACTTTGAAAAAGCTAGGTAACCCAAATGGGAACATGTCAGAGCCATGTGAAACAAATGTAAAATAAATGGCGTAGTATAAGTCCAGGTTCTTATAAAAGCACACGTATTTATAGAAGCACAGAAAAATCAAACATCAAACACCAATCTGTTAAATGTGGTACTCTTTAAAGCTGTCATTAGTAAGGCTCCCCCCTGTTTTATACACACATATCACCTGAATGTTGCATGAATATGTATTCAAGAGAAGATGAGAGGTTAAGTACACAAAAGTGTTCTAGGACCAGAAGGAGAAGATCTGATTTACCAGGAATAGATCTTTCTGAGGGAGACTCTGTGCCATCATCTATCATCAGAACATCAGGATCTTCAACAGCTTCTGTTTCTACTTTACATGTTGTGCTCAGAGCAGTCTCTTTCTTCCTGGATGTTTTAGAAGGAAGGCCTTTACAAGAGTCTAGCTTTATCCTGGTGGAGTTATTTCTTTTGTCAAGTTCTTCTGGCTTCCCATTTGTCTTTTTTGGACTTTGTGAATACTCATTTGGTTTCTTTCTTTTCGACTTCTGAATTTCCGTTTCCACTCGTTTCCTTTTAGTTTCTTTTTGATTGACATCGGGCTCTCGTTGTGGACTTTCTATTTCAGAAATCACAGAAATGCATGTGTTTAACAAATCAACCAAAATGAAATTTTAATATCCGACCATCTTTTTTTTTTTTTAAAGATTTTTAAATTTTATTTATTTGACAGAGAGAGATCACAAGTAGACAGAGGCAGGCAGAGAGAGAGAGAGGGAAGCAGGCTCCCTGCTGAGCAGAGAACCCGATGTGGGACTCGATCCCAGGACCCTGAGATCATGACCTGAGCCGAAGGCAGCGGCTTAACCCACTGATCCACCCAGGCGCCCCAATATCCGACCATCTTAATGTCACTTCCGAATATCCAATAATCTTAATACCACAAAACGAAGAAGCAAGAATCAAATATGGCACACGGAAAGCAAGCAGACTATCTTGTTATTTAGACTGCCTTTTGTACAATCTGTGTAAATTCAAATAATCTTATCTAATGCTTTCCTTACATGAACTATTAATATCTTAATTAAAGCCGCCTTGCATTCGCATCTGTAGAAAATGGCAGGGGTTGGGGCGCCTGGGTGGCTCAGTGGATTAAGCCGCTGCCTTCGGCTCAGGTCATGATCTCAGGGTCCTGGGATCGAGCCCTGCGTCGGGCTCTCTGCTCCGCGGGGAGCCTGCTTCCTCCTCTCTCTCTCTGCCTGCCTGCCTCTCTGCCTACTTGTGATCTCTCTGTGTCAAATAAATAAATAAAATCTTTAAAAAAAAAAAAAAAAAAAAGAAAGAAAATGGCAGGGGCCAACACTGCACTTAAACAAGATGCTTCACTGCAGTTGAACAATTTTTCCTGCCAACCATAAGCAATATTCTCTCTGTGGACTTGTAAGAGTCAATGACCAAGTCTTAATGTTTTCAAAAGCAAAATGTTAATGTAAATGATAATAATTATCACTAACCTTGTTTACGATGACACTCAGAAAGTCCCTGGTGCTCACTTCGTTTTTTTAGAAGCAAGGAAAAATATTTCCTCAAAGAAAATTCAGGATTTGACCACCTAATTTCCTCCAGCAAAAGATTTCTTACTTCTTCAGTCAAATCTTTCCTTTTCTCCACAATCTGCAATACAGAATAAAATGCTCAGTAACAGACCCACATTGTCTATTTTTTTAAGTTGTTTTTTTCTTTTTAAGTAATCTCAGGCATCTGGGTGGCTCAGTTGACTAGGCATCTGCTGTCAGCTCAGGCCATGATTCCGAGGTCCTGGGACTGAGCCCAGCATCAGGCTCCCTGCTCAGTGGGGAGTCTACTTCTCCCTCTGCTCCTCCCCCAGCTCGTTCTCTCTCTCTCTAATAAAATCTTAAAAAGAAATAAACAAAAAATAAAGTTATCTCTATGCCCAATATGAGGCTCAAACTCACAACCCTGAGATCAAGAGTATCTTGCTCCAACAACTGAGCCAGCCAGGTGCCCCCTACACTATTAATATTAGTCACCAACTTTTCTGGGAGGGGTGGGGATTGGGGGTCATGGGCATTTTTCTTACTTTTGTAATTATTAGGGTGGGGGGGCATGGGGAGGAGTGGTCTGGGGGGCAATAAACCTCTTTCAGGCCACACAAAAAAATATTAGTCACCAACTACTTTCTGTCTATAATAAATCAGTATTAATGTAGGAGTAGCTTCAGTGACTAAATACAACCTTGACAATGAAGCTGCATTTGCATACTTTTGAAGGACTTATTTCATATTTTCATTGTTCCCTCTTTCAACTAATTGTACATTACACATTTATTAGATTAGAAGACTGACTTATATAATATCTAAATGTGCTATATAACCCAATATTCTTTTGAAATTGGCTACCAGTAATTCGTAAAACATTTCTAAAGCTCTAGGAACATTTAAAAGAGATGTCTATCTCAATCGGGATTTATTTTTTAAAACTGGACTCTAGGGGAAAAAAATGAACTTTAGGCCACAATAGTAGATTTCCATTTTTTTTCTCTCTATAAGATGTGAAGGAAACACCCTATAATGGAGGAGCTCTCCAGTACTTACCCCAACAGCAGAATTAGTCCTTTTAGAATTTGAATTCAATGTTGAAAATTCACCAAGAGCAAGAACACATTTTGAGAGATCTATTACTTTAGTATTCAGTTCTTTAAGTTTAGCTAAAAGAGAGCAAGTGGGTGGTTTCAAATGCCACAAATGGCATCCTAAAGAAAAACAGAAAACAAATACCTTAATTACTTTCACTCACACACATCAAGTGCCAAATACCCAAACATGAAAAGACCTGAACTACATAGTTAACACAAAGATACCAAAACTCAAAGGAGTGCACAGGGAACCCATTCTTACTTCCAATGAATACATTGGAATTAATGTAATTAATTAATTAATAAAATAATTAATAAAAATTACTTTAAAATTACTTAATTAATTAATAATTAAATAATTAATCAATAATTACTTAAATCAATTAAATTACTTTAATAATAAAATTAATAAAAATTAATTTTTATGTTACTGAAATTAATTAATAAATTACTTTTAATAAATTAATAAAATTAATAAAATTAATTAATTAATAAAAATAATTAATAGAAATTACTGAGACTTCTGATCCAACTGTTTAAAATAACCAAGTAATAGCAAACTTTCTTTTCTTCTTAAATCAAACTTGCTACTCAGGGTAAAAATTTCAGGGGCAGGTAGCATCCTGCTTTAAAATTTAAACTTTGAGGGGCGCCTGGGTGGCTCAGTGGGTTAGGTCCTCTGCCTTCGGCTCAGGTCATGATCCCAGGGTCCTGGGATCAAGCCCCGCATCAGGTTCTCTGCTCAGCAGGGAGCCTGCTTCCTCCTCTCTCTCTGCCTGCCTCTCTGCCTACTTGAGATCTGTCTGTCAAACAAATAAATAAAATCTTAAAAAAAAAAAAAATTTAAACTTTGAGGGGCATCTGGGTGGCTCAGTCCGTTAAGCATCTGCCTTTGGCTCAGGATCCTGGGATCGAGCCCTACATCAGGTTCCATGCTCAGTGGGGAGCCTGCTTCTCCCTCTCCTTCTGCCACCCCCTTCTCTCACAAGTCAAATCTTAAAAAAAAAACAAACAAAAAAAACTTCAATATAAATAAAAATTTAAACTTTGAAGTCAGACCTGAGTTCAAATCCAGACTGTGCCACTTACTAGCTAGGTGAACATGGGCAAGATCCTAAACCTTAGTTTCTTCCTCTGTAAAGTAGGGGTGACAATTATAATAGTCAACCTCCTAGAGGTGTTACAGAGATCAAATTAGTTATGCATACAAAATGCTCAGCAGAATGCCAGATACTAGTAAACCGACACGCAATAACTCTTCAGAGCTAGAGAAGAGTGGGATAGGAAAATATCATTAGAAAGACTGGCTATGGGGCGCCTGGGTGGCTCAATGGGTTAAAGCCTCTGTCTTCAGCTCCGGTCATGATCCCAGAGTCCTGGGATCAAGCCCGGAATCAGGCTCTCTGCTCGGCGGGAAAACTGCTTCCCTCTCTCTTTGCCTACCTCTCTGCCTACTTGTGATCTCTGTCTGTCAAATAAATAAATAAAATCTAAAAAAAAAAAAAGAAAGAAAAGAAAAAGAAAGACTGGCTAGATGGAGGTTCCTCAAAAAGTTGAAAATAGAGCTACCCTCTGACCTAGCAATCACGCTACTGGGTATTTACCCTAAAGATACAAATGTAGTGATCCAAAGGGGCATGTGCACCCGAATGTTTATAGCAGCAAAGTCCACAATAGCCAAACTATGGACAGAACCTAGATGTCCATCAACAGATGAATTGATAAAGAAGATGTGGTATGTATATACAATGGAATACTATGCAGCCATCAAAAGAAGTGAAATCTTGCCATTTGCAATGACATGGATAGAACTAGAGGGTATTATGCTGAGTGAAATAAGTCAATCAGAGAAAGACAATTATCACATGATCTCTCTGATATGAGGAATTTGAGAGGCAGGGTCGGGGGTTGTTGGGAGGTAGGGAAGGAAAAAACGAAATAAGATGGGATCGGGAGGGAAACAAACTGTAAGAGACACTTAATCTCACAAAACAAACTAAGGGTTGCTGGGGGGTGGGGGGCAGGGCTAGGGAGGCTGGGTGATGGACACTGAGGAGGACATATGTTATGGTGAGTGCTGTGAAATGTGTAAGCCTGATGATTCACAGACCTGTACCCCTGGGGCAAATAATACACTATATGTCAATAAAAATAATTTAAATAAATAAATAGAAAACACTGGCTAGGAAGTTCCCAAATAATACATTATATGCTAATGAAAATAGTTAAAATAAATAAATAAATAAATAGATAGATAGATAAATAGACAGACTGGCTAGGAAGTTCCCTGTATAAATGGGAGGCTGAGAGGCGCCTGGGTGGCTCAGTCAGTTGAGCATCTCACTTTCGCCCAGGTCTTGATCTCGGGGTCCTGGGATTGAGGACCCCTGAGTCAGCAGGAGACTACTTGTCCTTCTCCCTCTCCCCCTGCTCGTGCTCCCTCTCATTTAAAAATAAATAAATAAATGAATAAATAAATGGGAGGCTGAACAAAATTCAAAAACTATCAAGGTCAGAAAGACAAAACAAAAAAAGAAAGGAAAAGAGAACGCAGAGTCTGTTTTGTGGGTAGAGGGAGTGCATTAAACCAAACCTCAAAGCCACCTGAGAAGAATACAAGTGCTTTTGTGCTGATAAAGCAAAAACACCTCTAGGCAGGAATAATGAGGAACATATAAAGCTGTACACACTTTCAGCAATTCAAAACTAGGTAGTAAAATAAGATTGTGTTTGCTCTAGCATTTGAATCCAAACAGAAGCAGGTTCTGACCACACTAAGGCCACTGTGCAAGTGGCCTGTGGGAACAGCTCACCCCAGGCATGGTGCGTGTGAAGGAAGGCTGAACTGGAGCGAGGAGCACGGAGACTTGCTACCTGTTCCAGCAGACATTTATATGGTTTGAGAGAGGAAAAGCTGTTCTGGAACATTCAACAGCCCACTGGAAAGAACAGAGCCAGAGCTCCTCTGAGAAAGTCTTTATTTATTTATTTGACAGAGAGAGATCACAAGTAGGCAGAGAGGCAGGCAGAGAGAGAGGAGAGGAAGCAGGCTCCCCGCTGAGAAGAGAGAACCATGTGTGACTCGATCCCAGGACCCTGGGATCGAGCCCCATGTGTGGCTCGATCCCAGGACCCTGGGATCATGACCTGAGCTGAAGGCAGAGGCTTTAACCCACTGAGCCACCCAGGCACCCCCTCCTCTGAGAAAGTCTTAAAAGATGATCTGTTCACACACAGGCTACGTGTGTGAAGAGCACGGCCTTCCATTTAGAACACGGCGCCTCTCTGGAGAACAACATCCACTGAGGTCCCACCCAAGTGCCTGCTCCCCACTGCACAGAGGGGGAGGGCTGAGGACGCCACTGGCTCTCTTGCCCTGACCTCCCCATCCTTGGTAAAGGAAAAGAGAGTGAAACACACCCTTCGAATTCCCACTAAATTCCCCTTAAGAATTATCTTTAGGGGCGCCTGGGTGGCTCAGTGGATTAAGCCGCTGCCTTCGGCTCAGGTCATGATCTCAGGGTCCTGAGATCGAGCCCCGCATCGGGCTCTCTGCTCCACAGGGAGCCTGCTTCCTCTTCTCTCTCTGCCTGCCTCTCTGCCTACTTATGATCTCTCTCTCTCTGTCAAATAAATAAATAAAATCTTTAAAAAAAAAAAAAAAGAATTATCTTTAAACCTTAGCTTCGTTTTAAGTCAACTTACGGTTTCACATTACTTCTAAAATTTAAAAATTTTAGAATCTTTAAATTAAAATTTAAAAATACATAATATTAAATTTTAAAATATTAAAATAAAATATATAGAATATTAAATATGAAGAATATTTTCATTTAAAAATACCTCATAAGAAACTCACCATCATCTTTTTGTTGAACATGGACGACTCTCTGGAAACTAGTACTCGCTGCATTGTACACATCTAACGCAGCAGCTTTCTTTGCGATCTGTCGTTTCAGCAAATCTGGCAAACCACTCATTAGGAAGTCCCGCTTTGCTTTAAACTTCATTTCACAATCCTGAGCTTTTTCAGATGTATCTTGACTTTTAAGAAAACGATGTGAAAGAGGAAAGCTAAGGTTATACACACTTAAAAAAAAAAACAACCAACTATAAAACACTTTCTATACAGTGACAGATGGTAACTAGACTTATCATGGGGACCTTCTCGTAACATATAAAAATATTGAATCATTATTATGTACATCTCAAACTAACAGGATATTGTATGTCAATTATACTTTAATATAAAAAAAAGATTTGTGCATTTAACAATATGTAATTATACCTCAATAAAACTGAAAGAGGAAAAAAATAACCTGAACATGATGTCCCTAAACCTGGTCTTTTGCCAACATCCCATCCGTTTGCACAGGGACACCAGAACTGAAGTGTCATCTTTGCACCTTCCTCTCTCTTACCCCCAGCCCCCAGATCTAATTAATCACTATGGATTTTGATCTAGCAAACTGATCTAGCAGTCAGCATAAGCTTTCCAAAATTCCAAATATTTACGTCCAGACGTGTGTTTAAAACCCTCTGACTGCTTCCTATGGCCCTTGCCGTAATGACAAAATTCTTGCACGTGGTCCAAAGGTGTTACATGGACTGGCATCTACCTCTCCAGCTTACTCCTACAGTTCTCTCACCTCTGCTCTCTGTGCTCAAGTCATACTGGCATTCTTTCAGACTTCTCTATTTGCCATGCTCCTTCCAGCTATAGGGACTCTGCAGACTGTTCCCTCTGGTTAGAACACTGTTCTACCCTGATGAACTCTTGCTCATCCTTCAGTTCAGGTGACATTTCCTTAGCAAAGGCTTGCTTGACCAGACCAAATCCACTTAATATAAACTTTAATAGAACTTGGCACCTCTTCTTCTTAATACAACGGCAATTTTTCATTTGTTGGCTCAATTAATAGTTAATTATAGATTATCCTTCCTCTAGAATATAAGCCTCATGAGGACAGAGAATGTGTCTTGTTTTGTTCCCCATAATATTTCTAGTGCCAAATATACTGCTTGGTACATAGCAGGTATTTGGAAGATTTTATTTTATTCATTTATTTTTACTTATTATTATTTTTTTTAATGTAATCTCTACCCTCAATGTGGGGCTCAAACTCATGACCTTATGATCAAGAGTCACATGCTCCTCCAACTGAGCCAGCCAGGTGCCCCATGGCAGGTATTTAAATATTTACTGAATAAGTTCAGAATCAGCTCTTTGGTGTTTTTGGTTTATGTTTCCACTGTTTCATCTAGAGATGGGCCACAAAATGATCTTCAAATTGCAGTTGTAGCACTGTCAATATTGTCATCTTTAAAAGTGAACTTATTAAAGCCTCAAATGATAACATACATGCTTTCTCATCAAAGTAAAGGAAAAAAAATAAAAAAACATTCTGTAAGATATTTCAGCATTTAAAAATTTCTATTGGACTGACCTGCTTTCATCAAAACCAAGAACAGGATCAGCTGTTTTTTGAGCCTTTCTGGTAAGAAATAAAGGAGCAACTTTCATTTTCCCTTAGAAAAATAAATACTTAGGTTAGTGTCAATGTTTATCATCTCTTCTTACCTCCAGCTATTTTCAAATTATACGACTACCTTCTTAAACTTAAAAAAAATTAAACCTTTTTACTTTCTTTAATCTTAAAAAAGACTAAATTTTATTTTAAAAAATTTCTATACAATGATCTGCTCTCCCAATATCATTATCAGAATCTCCAGGCAACTTTTTAACTATAGATTCCCATAACCCCCCCTCCAGAGATTCTCAGTCAATATGCCTAGGGAAGGACCTAAAGATTTAGGAAATTTTTTAATTTACTCTGATGATTTTGATGATCCATCAGGTTTGAGAACCTCTAAACTTAACTGAGGCTAAACAGACAGATAGAAATACTTAATATAATTAAAAGTTTGAACCATAGAAGGCAAGGAATTAAAGTGACAGCACTGAGAGCAATATAATCTCTCTAAAACATTCTAATGTTCATCATAAGCATTATCAAATTTGATTACCAGGTACATTTTTAGGAGTCTTGTTTAGTTTCTTTCCTAGCACATCATTCAGACACTGAAGTTTCTTCTGATTTTTCTCGGGATGCTTTAAAGAAGTATGATCTGAATCGATTATTATTACAGAGTCCTAAGGCAGAATAAGAAAAACATTTTAAAAATATGTCATACAATTGATGTTTTAAAATGTCAAGAGGATTACGATGTTAGAAGCCCCAGGTTAAGATAATGACATTAGCAGCTCCATACCTCTCTCCATCAGACACTACCTAATCCAGAAAACATACAGTGACAATAGTCTACATTACATCATACAAGTTCACATATCAAAGAGTGGATTTATTATGACCATGGCCTTCCTTTTTAAAGAAGCAACCAACAGACTTAAGAATTAATATGACCAAGCTATAAAAATTTTAGGTCTATTCTTTGAAAGCTATACATTCTATAAATGTATGAGATGAAAATCTGATACATTTTCATGTGGTCAGCATACATTTATCGAGCATCTACTGTGTATCAGGCAATATAGCAGGCACTGATTACACATACAGATGAAACAAGAGTTGGCTTCAAGGTTACACCATGGCTTAGGTGATGGAGAGGGAGCTAGTCTATAAGTATGGTGAAGGCAATACTAACCAAAATACAAAAACCATAGAAGTAAAGTACATGTAGGGAAGGAAACTACTTGTCTTGAAGACATCAGCAAAGGTTTCAAGAGGAGGCATTATTCTTAATAGCCAAAAAGTGGAAACAACCCAAATGGCCATCAACTGATGAATGGGTAAATAAAATGTGATATATCCATACAATGGGGTTATTATTTGGCAATAAAAAGAAATGAAATATTGATGCTCCACCATTGATGACCCTTGAGAACATTATGATGAATGAAAGAAGCCAGACACAAAGGACCATATACTATACATATGATACCATTTATATGAAATGTTCAGAATAGTCAAATCTACAGAGACAGGAAGTAGATTAGTGGTTGGGTGTGGCTCGGGGAGGAGAGACTGGGAAGTGACAGCTAAGGGAAATAGGGGTTCCTTTGGGGTAATGAAATGTTCTAAAATTGTGGTGATGGGTGCACAACTCTGTGACTATAGTAAAAGCCAATGAATTGCACATTTTAAATAGTGAATTGTATGGTATGTGACTCATATCTCCATAATAAAGATGGTTTGAAAAAAAGAGGAAGCGGGGCGCCTGGGTGGCTCAGTGGGTTAAGCCTCTGCCTTCAGCTCAGGTCATGATCTTAGGGTCCTAGGATCGAGCCCTGCATCAGGCTCTCTGCTCAGTGGGGAGCCTGCTTTCCCCTCTCTTTTTGGCTGCTATCTACCTGTGATCTCTCTTTCTCTCTGTCAAATAAATAAAGTATTTTAAAAAGAAAGAAAAAAAGAGGAAATGTTAGCATTTGGCAGGACTTAACGTTTGAGTAGAAATTCCTCAGGTAGAAGAGAGTGCTCTGAATAGCCATTTCAAGCCAAGACTACAAAGTGGAACAAGTAAAAACTGCACCATTTGGGGGAGAAATGAATAATTTAGTGTGACTAGAGCAAACTGTGTGTATGAGGAACATGGTTGCTTTGAGGAAAGGGAAGAGCTTATTCAGCCTGTAAAGGATCATGAGTAACTTGGTAAGGATTCAGACTGTATTCTGCAGGCAAAAGAACCCAAAGCTTCTAAAACACAACTGAAAATGATATTCTTTCTACCGCCCTCAAGGGTATCTTACAGTTCTACCCTATAATTTTGAAATGGTTTCCTTCTCCCACTTTAAGCAGCAGAAGAGGACAGAACTCATACCAATAAATATTTCTAATACTTACTTCTGTTTCTGACAACGGCTTCCTTTCAGGAAGTGTCTGATGTCTAGATGAACGTCTCAAGGGTGTCACTGTTTCTTCGGTAGCCTTTGACCTACTAATGTGTAAAGCTTTTGCCTTTTCAATCAATTGTTTTGCTTTAGATACATTTTTGGAAGCACTGCTTGCCTAAACAAAAAAATATGAAATATTAATACAGGTTAGTGACAAACATTTTATATTTAATGATTAAAAAAATTAGAAAAGGCTGGGACGCCTGGGTGGCTCAGTCAGTTAATCGGCTGCCTTCGGCTCAGGTCATGATCCCAGGGTACTGGGATCGGGTCCCTCATCAGGCTCCTTGCTCAGCAGGAAGCCTGCTTCTCCCTCTGCCTGCTCTGCCTGCTGCTCCCCCCACTTGTGCTCTCTCTCTCTGACAAATAAATAAATAAAATCTTTAAAAAAAAATTTTAGAAAAGGCAAAACTTTGGAGACAGTAAAAAAGACCAGTGGTTGCCAGGAGTTAGGTGGGGAGGAGGGGATGAACAGGCCCATCATAGAGGATTTTTAAGGCAGTGATACCACACTCTTTGTTTGATACTATAATGGTGGATATGTACCATGAAACATCTAAACCCACAAAATATACAAGACCAAGAGTGGACCCTAAAGTGAACTACAGACTCTGGGTGATAATGATCTGCCAATGCAGGTTCATCAGTTGTAACAAATGTACTACTCTGGTACTGATAATGTGGGAGGCTATGCAGTGTGGGGACATGAGGTATATGGAAAATCTTCGTATCTTCCACTCAGTTTTGCTTGAGGCTAAAGCTGTTCTAAAAACTAAAGTCCATTAAAAGGGCACCTGGGTAGCTCAGTCATTGAGTGTTTGCCTTCAACTGAGGTCGTGATTCCAGGGTCCTAAGATCGAGCCCTACATCCGGCTCCCTCCTTGGTGGGAAACCTGCTTCTTCCTCTCCCACTGCCCCACTTGTATTCCCTCTCTCACTGTCTCTGTCAATTAAATAAATTTTAAAAAATAAATAAAAAATAAAGTCCATTAAAAATCAATATATAATAGAAAACTATAATCACAAATAATATTAAATAAAAGACAAAGAAATAGTTACTCAAATCTTAGCAAGGAAATTAAATTACAATGTGTCTAGTTATATTTGGTTTGCCTTTATTTCTAACTGGAAATTTATTCAGATAAATGTAATTACATTTGTGGAAAACACCCAGAGAGATGTCTGTATTAGATATCTGGATGCATAGGAAAGAATTGCTGGTTATTTGCCCACCATCTTCATGGCATCTGTTCTTTGATTTTAGTCACCTTTGAGGCGAATCCACTGGAAAGAGGCTGAAAAGGTATTAAGTATGGAAAAGAGCACTAGATAAGAAAAAAGTCTGGCCTTTAGGCCTGACTTTGCCATTGATGTACTAAGTGATCTTATGCATTTAAATATTATCTTCCAGGCAACGTGCATTCAATATTCTGAGTTTTACAAGTTTTTATGTTTAGATCAAAAACATCCAGGGGCACCTGGGTGGCTCAGTAGGTTAAGCATCTTACTCTTGATCTCAGCTTAGGTCTTGATCTCAGGGTCAGGAGTTTAAGCCCTGCACTGGGTTCCATGCTGGGCCCAAAAATACAACAAAAAACCAGCAAGCAAGCTGCAAATAGTTTACATTATATGATCTCTTTAAAAAGTGACATATATCTGTTTAATCACAGAAAAAAGTCTAGAAGGACAAACATGTAACTACTAGTTTATCATCCAACTCTTGATTTCAGCTCAGGTAATGATCTCAGAGTCATGAGACAGAGCCCCAAGTCAGGCTCTGCATTCAGCTCAGTGTGCTTGTCTCTCTCCCTCTGCTCCTCCCCCCACTCAAGCCCCCTCACTCTCTAATACATAAATAAAATCTCAAAAAAAAAATGAAGTGGGTTACCCCTAGAGAGTAGAGGATGAAAAGTTTTCACATTTCATTTTATACACTTCTGTTTTTTAAACAAACGTTTGCTGTTTTTTAAAAACCACTGAAAAGCATGGTATGGATATTCAAAATATACGTAAGAAGGTTAGGAAAACAAAGATTTACTTCTGTAAAGTAGACGAACAGATTTGTTGTTCTGCTAGCAAAATTTCTGGCAGGCTGATGAAATCTTATAAATTCTTACAAAATAACTGACCTAAGTTTAAATTAACAACTCAATTATTGAAACAATCTGTTACACAAAAAGATATGGTTTTGTGAAGGTGTGGGGAAAAAAACCACACACACACACATTTTGGCAAGTAACTCTGTTATGTCTTGAAAAGCATTTTTTTCTAACTTTTTTAAGATTTTATTTCAGAGGGCTCAAGTGAGTGGCGGGGGAAGAGAATGAGAGGAAGAGGGAGAGAGAATTTTGAACAGACTTCATGTTTCGCACAGAGCCCCACCCAGGGCTTAATCTCTCGAATCTGACTGTGATCTGAGCCAAGACCAAGAGTTGGACACTTAACTGACTGAGTCACCCAGGCACCCCCGTTATTTTTTTCTGATAAAAATTTTAAGGGGCGCTTGGGTGGCTCAGACAGTTAAGTGTTGTCTTGGGCTCAGGTCATGATCCCAGGGTCCTGGTATCAAGTCCTGCGAACAGCTCCAAGCTCAGTGGAAAGCCTGCTTCTCCCTCTCCCACACCCCCTGCCTGTGTTCCCTCTCTCACACTGTCTCTCTCTGTCAAATAAATAAAATCTAGGAAGAAAGAAAGAAAGAGAAAGAAAGAAGCTGCCCTACAATGGTACAGCCTACCTTAAAAAAACATTTTTTTTTAAAGTTCATGTTTATAAAAAACAGAAAATAGAAAAATAAAGAAAACTAAAACCAACCATAATCCTATTACCTTGAAAATAAGTAATTTCCAACACCCTACATTCTGACCTAGTTACCCATCCTCCCAGCCCTACTTACTCCTGACTACATCAGAAACCTCTCTTGAGGGGCGCCTGTGTGGCTCAGTTGTTAAGCATCTGGCCTGGGCTCGGCGCGGGATCCCAGAGTCCTGGGATTGAGCCCCGCATCAGGCTCTCTGCTCAGCGAGGAGTCTGCCTCTCCCTCTTCCACTCCCCCTGCTTGTGGTCCCTCTTTGGTTGTCTCTCTCTCTATCAAATAAATAAAATCCTTTAAGAAAAAAAAAGGAAGAAACCTCTTGACAGCACTCACTACTTTTTCCCTGTTTATTAACCTTCACTGCACCCACGCAGCTTGGATCCCACTGTACACCCCTTCAACTACTCTTAAAAGATGTTCTCACCTCCTTTGGCTCCTCTGTCCTTCAAAACTGGGTTAAATATTTACTTTATGAGATTAACAGTAAGTACTAAGCGTAGCGTCTGGAATGTGATGTGCAGTCAAAAACATGACAGCCGTTCGTAACAACGGAAGAGATGCCAATCTTCCGTCGCGGCAGTGTTCATGCAAGGACGACGTCACAATCACACTGGGGCTTTTCAACACACACATACCTGTTCCTGCTCACCCTGGGGAGAATCCAATTCTCTCACAGTGGAGAAAAGTGGATTAGTTTGTAAAAGCAGCTATAGTATTCTTGTTTTTTTTTTTTTAAGATTTTGTTTGTTTATTTGACAGAGATTACAAGTCGGCAGAGAGGCAGGCAGAGAGAGGAAGGGAAGCAGGCTCCCCAGTGAGCAGAAAGCCCAATGCAGGGCTCAATCCCAGGACCCTGAGATCATGACCTGAGCGGAAGGTAGAGGCTTTAACCCACTGAGCCACCCAGGCACCCCTATAGTATTCTTATATATTCTACTTCTCCCTTTAGGGTAGTGGTTTTCAGTGGGGCAGGGTGGGAGGTAAATTTCTTTCCCTCCCAGGGATATTTGTAATGTGTGGAGACATTTTTAGTTGTCATAACCAGGGAAGTTGGAGAGCTACTGGCATCTCATGGGTAGAGGCCTCCATTATTGTTAAGCATCCTACAATGCACAACCAGGCCCCTGTAACAAAGAATTATCCAGCCCAAAATGTCAACAGTACCAGGGTTTTTAGACCTATACCAGAGTTACAGACCCCACTTTTTAGCCTCTGATCTATAGAAATAAACCAAAAATTCAATCATGACGTATAAAAGCAGTCTTAAGGGAAATGATTAGAATGTAACTCTTACTAAAAAGCCTTTTTCTTGGGGGGCCTGGGTGGCTCCGTGGGTTAAAGCCTCTGCCTTCGGCTCAGGTCATGATCCCAGGGTCCTGGGATTGAGCCCCACATCGGGCTCTCTGCTCAGCAGGGAGCCTGCTTCCCTCTCTCTCTGCTGCCTCTCTGCCTATCTCTTGTCTATGAAGTAAATGAATAAAATCTTTTTTAAAAAAATAAAGTTTTTTTCTTTTCACTCTTTTTAAAAAGATTTTATTTATTTATTTTAGAGAGAAACAGAGTGAGAGAGAGAGAGAGAGTGTGCATACACACAAGTGCAGGGAGGCACAGAGAGGGACAAGCTGACTCAGGGCTGAATGTGGAGCCTGACGCAGGGCTCAATCTCACAATCCTGAGATCATGACCTGAGCCAAAACCCAGGGTTGAACACTTAAATGACTGAGCCACCCAGGTGGCCCCCCAAAATCTTTTTCTAAGTAAATTATACTGTCCTTATCAATTGCTTTCATTTCACAGTAAGCTATGTTGACAGCTTAATAAACTAACCAGAGGAACAGAATAACAGTAATAGTATTATGACTGTAGTTAACAACCAATCTATAAAACTGTGTCTTCTTTTGGCATACTACTTCCAATGGCAGTTGTTGTTTTAGGAAACAGAATACCACTCAAACAACCCCCTGAGATTTCAATTACCTTTCTAGTCTGAGAAGTAAAATCTCCATCAGTGGCTTCAGATTTCTCACATCTTTTCTTAGACTTTTTCTTAGATTTCTTAGGAGTACTAATTCTGGTGAATTTCATTCTGGGAAAAAAAAAAAAGACAATCAGAAGCATTTTCATGATTATGTGTAAGAATTTCAATTAAATATAGAAAAAAAAAAACTATGGCTCCAATTTCTGGACAGTTCTCTTTTTTAAGATTTTATTTATTTATTTGACAGAGACAGAGTACAAGTAGGGGAAGCAGGTTCCCACTGACCAATGACCCTGGGATCATGACCTGAGCTGAAGGCAGGTGCTTAACCAACTGAGCCACCCAGGCGCCCTGGATAGTTCTTTAAAAAAATTACTCCCAATTAGATTCAAACTACTGATGAAAAGTAAGCCAAACTTCAAGCTAAACTCTCAGAAAATATGTTTCCTTTTAGAAATCATAAACTTTACAGAAAATTGCCTCCTAAGATAACTCTCCCATTGGCCAAAACCATCATAGTGTATGGCTGTTTATCCGAGGAAAAAAAACTCTTATTTTTTAATCTCATGTTTGTTAGATGCACAGAATTCGTACTTGGTTTGGTTTTTTTTTTTTAAGATTTTATTTCTCTGACAGACAGAGAGCATGCACAACCAGAGGGAGTGAGAGAGGAAGGAGGAGCAGACTTTACGCTGAGTGGGGAGACTGAGATGGGGCTTGATCCCAGGACCCCGGGATCATGACCAGAGCCAAAGGCAGATGTTTTTTTCTTTTTTTAAAGATTTTATTTATTTATTTGACAGAGATCACAAGTAGGCAGAGAGGCAGGCAGAGAGAGAGGAGGGGAAGCAGGCTCCTTGCTGAGCAGAGAGCCCGATACGGGGCTCGATCCCAGGACCCTGGGATCATGACCTGAGCCAAAGGCAGAGGCTTTAACCCACTGAGCCACCCAGGGACTCCTAGAATTCATATTTGAAAAATATTTCTCTAAGGAGTTAGCAACCATGATAAGAGCTTGAAGTCATCTAAAATACATCTAAAATCCTTCTGAAATCATTCCTGACTTTAAATTAAAAGTGGAAAACAAACAGCAATTTTGAAACTGGTTTCTTATAGTAACCAGCTGTGCTCTAGAAAAAATAATAGTCTCCAATGCTTGAAGTATTTTCCTTCCCAGATAATATTAAATACAGACTACTCAGAACTTCAGAACAAAAACAAAAGTTTACCTAATAGGGCTCTCTGAGTCAGAAGGTACTGTTATTAATTCTGCTGTATATAAACTGTGCTTTTCCAGTAAGCTGGCTGCTTTTGGAGTGGATGCCTTTGCTGGACTACCCTCTTCAGAATTGGTACCGCTAATGACTACTGTAGTAGGTGTGCTGCTGGTTCTTATAGACCTTCTGGTTGGCTTGGGTGTGAAAACATTTACCAAACTGTCTTCAGATTCAGCTTTAGAATGTATAACATTATCCTTTACCGGCATGCTGGTTTTTCTAGAAGACTTCTTGTTACACGGAGAGGAAATCTTTAGGTCATCATTTGCTAAATCTTTACAAATAAGCCTTTCACTGTTAAACAGTGTGCTGTTTTTGAAAACTTCTATTTTCTTTTGTCTTAAACTCATTCTAAGTCTATTTTGATTCTGTGTATCTCTAAAGGAAAAAGTGGCTGCTTTCTTTTGAATATTTCCCTGTCTATTTTCGCTTGCGGTAGTACCAGTATCTAACATTTTCTTATCCTTTTTCTTCAGCTTTTTACGTTTCTCGTTAGGAAAACTTCCTTTCTCAGTGTGTGACGGCAAATTGCCATAATTCGAAACCACCTGGACATCAGGATTTTCTGTGATTTTTTTAGAATTATTGTCTCTTCCTTCCTCGTTTAAAGATTTTTCATTGGGCTCCTTCTGCTTCTCAGACTTCCTGACTCCATTTTTAAGTGCATCGGCTGCCGGCTGCCTAAACGCTTTCATAAACTGCTGTCTTTCTTCTAGAGTGCATTTTGGTTTCACGGCCTCGGCACTTCCAGCTTCCAACACTGCCAATTCCAACTCTTCCTCCTGGATGACAACATTGGATTTTCTTTTCTGAACAGTCTGTTCATTCTCGGGATCAGACAGACTATTTTCCATTTCCAACTGCTTCTGTTTCAAGAAAATGGCGGGTATTTTCCTTGTCTTTCTGGGGGGAATGGGGTGAACTTGAGCAAGAACAGTAACTGTCTTAGAGCGTCCATGTTGGGAAATGTCACAGGCTTCTGGGTCACTTATACAACCACTTTTGACCATATCTTCAACAGTTTCAGAGGGAATACAGATTGCCATTGTAGAGTCTGGTATGTGTTCTGCTTTATTTTCCTTGTGACTTTTTAAAAATTCCTCGTAAGAGACAGTAATTGTACTATCATGTAAGTGGGCTGTTCTGGGTCTGTCACCTCTGGAGTCCACATCATTTGCAGGACTCTCCATCTCATTAGTTAGGGAAGGCGGACTCTGTTTCCTATCTTTACCATCTTTTGGATGGAGCTCCTCAGCCAATGGTAAGCTTTCAGATAGATCTATTATATCCCTGTGCTTCCTTTTTCTCATTTTTTTGCAATCATTTTTTGTGATCCTTCTTTTAGGATTCACTTTCTTAGAGGTTTTAATGGAAGTCATAGTGCTTGGCTGTTTTTTACCTTGAATACTTTCTGCCAGGACCTCTACATGTTTCTTGTAGAGTAAAAGAGAAGTATTACTTTCTACAAAATCATGATTTAGACTAGAGTCTTTTTTGCTATCATCACTACTAATTTTAATTGGAGATTCATTTTCAGTTTTTACACTATTCAGCCGATGAGATAAATTAACTCTCTTTCCTCTCTTCTTAAACTCTAGATTTGAGAACATTTCCAACGGTGGTTTACAGTCTTTGCCGCTGTCAGAGGGCAATGGAGCAGATGACTTTATCTTGCACTCTTTTGCTGACAGTGTCTTCGCATTTGTGGGGGAAGTCTTTCTAAAATAATCCAGAATATTACTGGATTTCGGTGGAGGGAAGACACTGTCTCCAGTCTTCCCTATCGGTGATAGATATTTTGTGATTGTTTTGCAGGAAGATCTGTCATCATCTTTCCTTCGCTTTTTGCATGCCTATCAATTTAAAAGAAAAAAAAAAGCAGTTATTTCAAACAAAATAATATAAAACATAAATTGTAAATACGGATCTAATATTTTAGATATTTAGATTTTTGGATATTTGGGTATTTTAGATATTTGGATAATAAAAGGAAGGCTCCCTTAGGTAATGAACCTGATCTATTAGGGGAAAAAAAGCTTTTTTTGCTCTTTTTTTTTTTAAAGATTTTATTTATTGATTTGTCAGAGACAGAGCAAGCGCACACACAAGCGCACAAGCTGGGGGAAGCGGTAGGGAGAGGGAGAAGCAGGTTCTCCACTGAGCAGGAGTCTGATGTGGGACCCATGACCTGAGCTGAAGGCAGATGCTTAACCAACTGAGCTACCCAGATGCCCTAAAGAAAGAGCTTTAAAATTAAACCTACATTCAAATCTCAATATCACATCAGGCCATACACTTATAATTTGTGTATTTTACTTTATGTATACTTGAATAAAAAGTTTCAAGGCCACAATACTTATGTACAAATGTGTTAATTTCTGTTGGCCTCTGTTCACTATATAACCTTTGAATAGTACCACCCATCCCACAAAATTTGTAACGAACACATTGAATAAGAATGTATGAAGTCAAATGCATGGTGGAGACTCTACAAATACTAATTCCATTCCCTCTTTCCTTTTTTACGTTAAAAACAAGGTATTCTTGGGGCGCCTGAGTGGCTCAGTCAGTTAAGCATGCAATCTTGATTTCGGCTCAGGTCATGATTTCAGGGTCATGGGATCAAGCCCCTGCTTGCTGGGCTCTGGGCTCAACAGGAAGACTGCTTGAGAGATTCTCTCTCTCCTCCTTCAGTCCTTCCCCCCTGCATTCTCCTCTTCTCTCTAAAATAAAAAAATAAATATTTTAAAAAATAATTTTATTTCAAGGATGCCTGGGTGGCTCGGTGGGTTAAAGCCTCTGCCTTTGGCTCAGGTCATGATCCCAGGGTCCTGGGATCGGGTCCCCACATCCGGCTCTCTGCTCGGCAGGGAGCCTGCTTCCCTTCCTCTCTCTCTGCCTGTCAAATAAATAAAATCTTTTAAAAAATCATATTATTTCTAAGAAACAGACATATAGTGAACAAACCTATGATCCTCAAATCTACTAATCAAGTAAAAATTATGAAGGACACTTACCACAAATAAAAAAACTAAAACTTTCCAGTGTTTTGTTATTAAAAGTTACTGCCTGCCTCCTGTTATTACCCTCACATATCAAGTTGATATAATACTACAAAGTTATATTTTTGTTGGTCATAAATTAGTACCTTACATATTAGAAAAAACTATTAGCTACAAAAAGCTCCATCAGTCTTTTCTTTTAATTTCCCTCAGTTCATTCGTTAAACTAAACTTCCCAGAATGACAAAAAAATTTTTTAAAAGCTAAGTAATGAGGGGTGTCTGGCTGGCTCAGTTGGTAAAGCATGTGACTCTTCATCTCAGGGTTTCGGGTCCCAGCCCTATGCTGGGTGTAGTGGGTTAGGCCGCTGCCTTCGGCTCGGGTCGTGGTCTCGGGGTCCTGGGATTGAGTCCCACGTCGGGCTCTCTGCTCAGCGGAGAGCCTGCTTCCCTTCCTCTCTCTCTGCCTGCCTCTCTTGTGATTTCTCTCTGTCAAATAAATAAATCTTAAAAAAAAAAATTAAAAAAAAATAAAATCTTTAGGGGTGCCTGGGTGGCTCAGTGGGTTAAAGCCTCTGCCTTCAGCTCAGGTCATGATCTCAGGGTCCTGGGATCGAGCCCCGCATCGGGCTCTCTGCTCTGCAGGGAGCCTGCTTCCTCCTCTCTCTCTGCCTGCCTCTCTGCCTAGTTGTGATTTCTCTCTGTCAAATAAATAAAATATTAAAAAAATAATAAAAAAAATAAAATCTTTAAAAAAAAAAAAAAAGGTAAGTAATGAATGGGGACGGGGCGCCTGGGTGGCTCAGTTGGTTGAGCATCTGTCTTCTGACTCAGGTCATGATCCTGGGGTCCTGGGATCGAAACTTAATCTGGCTCCCTTCTAGGTGGGGAGCCTGGTTCCCCTTCTCCCTCTGCCTGCTGCTGCCCCTTTTTGTACACACGTTTTCTCTCTCTCTGACAAATAAATAAAGTCTAAAAAAAAAAAATAGTGAATAGGGGAATTATACTCCTAGAAAATTAAAAGGTATCACAAAGCTATCGTCCTTAAAAACAAAGTACTGAGGGGCAGCTGGCTGGCTCAGTCAGCGGAACGTGTGACTCTTGATCTTGGGGTTGTGAGTTTGAGCCCCCACTTGGGTGTAGAGACTACTTAAAAAAAAAAAAGCATAGTACTGATGCATGAATAAGGTAGCCAACATAATGGAATGGATTTAGAAAACCAGATAAAGAAATAAGTATATATTTAGAACTTAGTATACGAGAACAGTAGCATTTAAGTTAGTGAGCAAATAAGTAGTTAATAAATGGTATTGGGACAAATTTCTAACCAGTTGGATAAATACGAGGCAAAATAAATTACCGATTAAAATGTCACATGCTGAAATGAAATGGTAAAAGCCTTGGAAGAAAATGCTAGTGAGCTGTTAGTATTATTACTATCCCGGGATGGCTATCAAAGGCATGATACTATAGGCCCTAGAGTCAGGCAGATCCAAGTTCAAGAGCTGCTCTGACATCTACTAGCATCGAACCCTAAGCATATTACTGTTTAGCTTTTTTTCTTAAATTTTTAAAGTAGGCTCCACAATGTGAAGACCAAGGCAGGGCTTAAAGTGCTAACCCTGAGATCAAGACCTGACCTGAGATCAAGAGGAGGACCCATAACCAATTGAGCCACTCAGGCGCCCCACTTTTAATTACTTTTTGACCTTCTTCCCTCATCTGTATGGATACAGATAATGATACCTCAACACGGTTGATATGAAGCAAAATAATGTATACAAGGCCCCTACCCCTGCAATACTAAAAGGAAAGTATCATTACTATGAAATAAGGTAAGCAGGGCACCAAAAACAGAAACTGTGAGGAAAAGCTTGATAAACTGACCATACAAAAATCAAGAACTGTCTAACTCAAGTACCAAAAGTCTTTCTTCACATCCAAGAAAACTGAGCAACCTCCTTGATTTAGCAAACAAATATCAGCACAACTATTAGCAAATAGACAAAAGTTATTCAATTCTAAAAAATAAGAAAGTCCGAGTCAAATAAGTGAAGGTACATCTTGGCTCACTTCAGACACCAGTATGTGTATTTCAGTTAGAATGCTAGCTTGAGATGAAAAGGTGTAAAAATACAACAACTGTCACTTTGAGACGCTAATCCATTACTTCATGACATTAAAGTATCTTTATAACGATTGCTTAGAGCATTTCACTGAAACTTGGTGAAAACATAAGAATAACAGCATTCCATGCTCTAACGCCATGAGATGAGAAACTGATTCTTTAGAAAATTATTTTGACTCCCGTAATGACAATCTAAGCGGTTGTCTTAGGTTAGTTGAACGGACTAGTTGTTCAAAGGTCTTTCAGGTGGACAGACTAGGTGAACTCAGAGATTCTTTTCAAACTAAAGTTCTGATTCCTTACGATGAACCCAGACTTGATCTTGGGATCCTCTGTGACATTTCACAAGTCCAAAACATCAGGTTCCACCAACGTTTCAAGATCTGGGAACTGGTCGACGTATCTTTTGAATTCTGAATTTCCAATGTTTGTTAGCACTTATCACGGCTTTAGGAAGCGACACACTCCAGCAATTGTTGCACACAATGTCACAACCGTGAGGCCTCATCTGGTCCCTCCTCTCCCCTCCTAGATCCAAAGTCGGGATTACCGTTCGCCCACCTCCTATAGAGAGATACACTAGCTCACCTCAATCTCGTAGTCCTTCACGGGAGGGGGAGCAGCTGCCGCCGCCATGGTCAAGACCCCCACCATGCTCCCAGCTTTCCGGAATGCCGGTTCCTAGGGCATTGTGCGGCCGGACCCCGCCAGCCTGGAGGCCATGGAGGCGGCCGGCTCCCGCACCGGGAGCAGCCGGGGCCGCGGGGTCCGTCTCCGACTCCCCTGCGCCCACCCGGCCCGAGCGGTCGCTGAGGCTGGGCCCAGCTCAGCCGAGTCGGACGCGGGAAGAGGCGGTAAGAAAGCGCGGGCAGCGAGGACTCTGGGACGAGGCCGGCGAGCGCGGGGTGCCCTCCACGCAGGCGCCCCAGGGTGAGCGCCCGGGACTGCGACCCCGGCTGGGAAAGCAGGCCGAACACAGATCGGACCCACGGGCTTCGGAGGGAGTTCTTGTCAATTGGGTTTTCGCGCCGTCCGGAGCGCAGGGGGCGGAGCTTACGATTGCTTCGGGAGACTGCGCGGACGGTGAGCAGCGAGGGTCAAAATTCTTCTTGGCGAAACTGCAGGAGGCGGGCTTCGTCTCATTTTGGGATTTCAAACTAGAGGGAATTTTGGAGACTCGAACTTCTGACACCCAGTTTCACGGATGAGGATATGATTTGACTAAAGTCCGTTTTCGCAGAATTAAAACTCTAGATTTTGACGTCCCTAGCTAGCTCTTTTTCAAAAGTGGGAACTTGAAAAATACAGTAAAGGAAGTAATTGATTATATTTTTTTCCCAGAAGGAATGTTATTTGGATTTTGCCAAGCGTCCTATCTCGAAATACACTCTTTCGGGATCCGAGATTGCGACTTTTAACCCTCAGTTAAGCTAAAAGAGTCATTTCTTCCCGTGGACTTCATCCTCGCGCGCAGCTAGGAGCCCAATGTCATGGCCTCAGCTGGTGGGAGTGCTCAGCTGTCGCAGGGTGCCAGTACTCTGCTGGTTTGTGTGATGATGATCTCATACGTCATTTGCATTGTTTTCATGGATTGGTTTAGCTTTGACTTTTTTTTTTTACATTAGTTGTAGTGACATATAGAGTATGTTTGAGTGCATAGTTTTATCTGCATGATATTGTGAAGTAAGGCAAGTAAAAGGATATATCAAATAATATGGGAAGCCACTTTGTTACATCGGGTTATGCATACTGATTTGAACTATTGATGTAATTGTGTCCGCCTCTATATACCATAAAGATGGTATTGCTGTTGTTCTGACAGCATAAAGGGTTTAAATTTCTCCAGGGAAAACTGGAGGTAGGGTGCCTGGGTGGCCTAGTCCGTTAACCTTCTGCCTTTGGCTGGGGTCATGATCCCAGGATCCTGGGATGGAGTCCTGTTTTGGGCTCCCAGCTGAGCAGGGAGCCTGCTTCTCCCTTTGCCTGGTGCTTCTCCTGCTTGTGCACTCTCTCTCTCTCTGGCAAATAAATAAATAAAATCTAAAAAAAGGAAAAGAAAACTGGAGGTAGTTATTTTTTCTTTTACAATTATTAGCCCCCATAAGTATTTTCAGGAAGGGAGACTGCACTACCTTCAGTCTTCTATATATTGTTTTGTTGTTCCAGGTTTTTTTATTTTTTATTTTTTTTATTACTTACCATAGAGTAAGAACATTGCCCAAGGAGACGGAAGAGGAAGAGGACAAGGAGGAGAAATAAAAAAGTCCATTTGACTTCAACCCCCATACTCCTCTTGGCCCCAGTGGTGGTCACTATTACCTATTTGGTGGGTAGCAGCACTGTATATGGATACATATATGTATCCACAGAAAAGTCTTCAGTGTTGTTTTTATTTACAGAAAAGGTTACACTGTAAATATCACTCAGCAATCTTCATTCATCATTGTTTTCAAGAGCTATCCATAATCCATGTAGATCTGATTCACTTCCTTTCACTCCTCAGCATTCCATCCAACTAGACACATTTTATTTATTCATTTCCTTAGAGTTGTCTCCAATTTTCTATTTCAGTGAGCCGGTGAACATTCCTGTCTATGTCTCCTTGAACATGTGAAATGTTTCTCCAGAAGACACACCTAAAAGTGGAATTGCTGGGTTATCAGGGTATATATCTTTAGTGCTTTTTATTCTTCTCAACTACTAAGCATTTAAACTGCATTGGTTTGTTCAGCATTTGCACTGAGTTTATTTTTAAGTACGTAGTTGGTATTTTACACAACTCTTCGGTAGGAATTCATGGCATTTATAAGTTTTAAACTAAATGAGCTTTCACATTTGTATAGCAAGTTAGCATTTATGATGTGTCCATGGGGTTTTTTATTATCTTCCCCCATCTGGCTAACTGCTGCTTTTAAAGACTGATTTGAGGGCCGCCTGGGTGGCTCAGTGGGTTAAAGCCACTGCCTTCGGCGTAGGTCATGATCCCAGAGTCCTGGGATCGAGCCCCACATCAGGCTCTCTGCTATGCAGGGAGCCTGCTTCCTCCTCTCTCTCTGCCTGCCTCTCTGCCTACTTGTGATCTCTGTCTGTCAAATAAATAAATAAAATCTTTTAAAAAAAAATAAAGACTGATTTGAAAGAGAGGGGCATGTGTGGAGGGGGAGAGCAGACAGAGAGGAATAAGCAGACTCCATACTGAGTGGGAAGCCCATCACAGGCTTGATCCCAGGACTCTGAGATAATGATCTGAGCTGAAATCAAGAATCCAAGACTTAACTGACTGGCGCCCTATCCCTTTTTAAAAATTATTAATTTTTATATTTATCAAAGTAATGCTGTATTTAGTTACTAAATGGCAAAGAGCATTATAAAACTTACTACCAGAAAAGGGCTAGGGCACCTGGGTGGCTCAGTCAAGAAAGCATCCAACATGATCTCAGCCCAGGTCATGATCTTAGGGTTGCAAGACTGAGCCCCATGTCAGGCTCCACACTCATTGGGGAGTCTGCTTCAGATCCTTACCCTCTCCTTGTGCCTCTGCCCTTCCCCCTGTTCATACTTGCTTGCCCTCTTTCACCCTAAAATAAATCAATAAATCTTAATTTTAAAGATTTTTATTTATTTGACAGACAGAGATCACAAGTAGGCAGAGAGGCAGGCAGAGGGGGCGGGGTGTGGGGGAAGCAGGCTCCCCAGTGAATAGAGAGCCCGATGTGGGGCTCGATCCCAGGACTCTGGGATCATGACCTGAGCTGAAGCAGAGGCTTAACCCACTGAGCCACCCGGTGACCCAATAAATCTTAATTTTTATTAAAAAAAAAGAGCTGATTTCTTTCTTTTTTTTTTCTTTCCAAAGTAGGCCCTCTGCTCAGTGTGGAGACTGAACTCACCACCCTGAGGTCAACAGTTACACAATCTTAGGACACCAGGATGGCTCAGTGAGTTAAGTGTCTGCCTTCTGCTTAAGTCATGATCCCAGGGTCCTGGGATCAATCCTGGCCAGCTTCTCCCTCTCACTCTGCCTGCTGCTCCCCCTGGCTTGTACCCTCTCTCTCTCAAATAAATAAAATCTTTTTTAAAAGACAAAGAAAAAAAGAGTCACATGATCTACTGACTAAGCCAGTCAGGTAACCCAAATAAGAGCTGATTTCTATGTCATACCCTAGTATAATTTCCCAGAGGCAGTCATTTTCAAAACGCTTCTAGCACTATAAATACCTCATTTATTTTTTTAAATGATGCTTTAAAAGATTTTATTTATTTATTTGACAGAGAGAGAGAGATCAAAAGTAGGCAGAGGGGCACCTGGGTGGCTCAGGGGATTAAGCCTCTGCCTTCGGCTCAGGTCATGATCCCAGGGTCTTGGGATCGAGCCCTGCAGCGGGCTCTCTGCTCAGCAGGGAGCCTGCTTCTCCCTCTCTCTCTGCCTGCTGCTCTGACTACTTGTGATCTCTGTCTGTCAAATAAATAAATAAAATCTTAAAAAAAAAAAAGTAGGCAGAGAGGCAGGCAGAGAGAGAGGGGGAAACAGGCTTCCCTGCTGAGCAGAAATTCCCCATGTGGGGCTTGATCTCAGGACCCTGAGACCACGACCTGAGCCAAAGGCAGGGGCTTAACCCACTGAGCCACCCAGGCACCCCTAAATATCTCATTTATTAAAGGATTTTTATTTATTAGGGATAAAGAGAGAGAGTATTCAGGCATAAGCAGAGGGCGGGGAGAGGCAGAGGGATAGAGAAAGAGAAACCCGAGGGGACTCCACACTAAGAGCGATCCTGATGCAGGGCTTGATCCCAGGACCCTGAGATAATGACCAGAGCTGAAATCAAGAGCCACTACTTAATCAGTTGAGCCACCCAAGTGCCCATCTTCTTATTTTTAAATAGAGCAATATGCTTGTACAGCTATTTCTTGATTTAACAATTTTGAATAGTATTCATTAATGTCCTTTTATGTTGGTTAAGGACTTAATTCTCTCTTAACAGCAACCTCCACACTTTCTCTCTTCCCACCTTCCCAATACAGTTATATCATAAAGAAGTGTATGCCTATACACAAATGGTCATAGCAGCTTTATTTTGTAATAGCAAAAAACTGGGAACAGCCCATCAAATGGTAAAGGAACAGACAGATTGTGACACATTCATACTATGGAATACTACTTCGCAATGAAAAAGAAATGAACTATTAATACGTGAAACACGGATGAGTCTCAGAATCCTTATACTGAGTAAAAGAAGCCAGATGAAAAAAAGAATACATACTGTATGGTTCCATTTTTTTAAAACTAAGGAAATGCAAACTAATCTAGCATATCAGTCTTTACTTGAATTCAGGGGTTGTTCAGAGGGATGGATTATATGGGAACTTTGGGAAGTGAGGGAAATATTTACCTTGGTGACGGTTCCATAGGTGTCTACTCAGGAAAAAGCTCATCAAACTGTATACTTGGCAGTTTATTGTAAATCAGTTCACTCAATAAAGCTGTTTTTAAAAACTGTTAAAGCTAATTGAAGGTTTTCAGCATGGGGGAGATGCATTAGTGGGGTCCTGTCCCTAATATAGGGATGATCAGATGAGCTGGTAATTTCTTTTTTTTTTTTTTTTTACAGATTTATTTATTTATGTATTTATTTGAGAGAGAGAGAGAGAGAGAGAGTGTGTGCGAGCGCACAAAAGAGAGCGGAGGGGCAGAAGAAGCAGACTCCCTATGGAAGAGGGGGCCTGACATGGGATTCTATTCCAGGACCCTGGGATCATGACCAGAACCAAAGGCAGATGCTTAAAGGAATTGAGCCACCCAGGCTCCTCTAAATTCCTGTTTTTCATGGTGCATTGTGAGTTCATAGAAGAATGTACTAAAGGAATCTGCAAACTTACTCTCAAATGGTTTATTGAGGGGGGGAAAATTGCATTGTATTTGTGATTCTTCTTATGTCTGAGATTTCTGTAAATTTGAGTCCTCAAAATTAAACATATGCAGCATTAATTAAAGTGTTACAAGTTACAGTCAAGATTAGAATTATCTCTTAATTGGAATGCCTGGGGTGCCTGGGGGGCTTAGCGGGTTAAAGCCTCTGCCTTTGGCTCAGGTCATGATCCCAGGGTCTTGGGATAGAGTCCTGCATTGGGCTCCTTGCTCAGTGGGGAGCCTGCTTCTCCCTCTGCTTACCATTCCCCCTGCTTGTGCTTGCTCTCTCTCTCTGACAAATAAATAAAATCTTAAAAAAAAATTGTATATTAGAATTATCTCTTAATTATTTTTGATTAGACAGTAGTATTTCTTTGAGTCCCTATTCAAAAACTAGGTACTATGACTTACTTAGTTGTAGCCAGTTGATTCTAAAGAATGTGTTAATAGCTTTAAGTATGCCCACAGGGGAGTGAAGAGACTAAGAAAAAACATTGTCAGTATGTGCCCAATACAGTTCGAAGCTTTCTGAGAAAAGGCTGGAGAGAGGGGAGAGGAAACCTTGGCCGACTAGATAACCAAAGTATTCTGGACTGAATCCCTGTTTACCAAACAACTCTCTGGTTACGACTTGATTTTCCAACTGTTGTAATCTTCAGAGCAATTATACCCTTATTGTAAATAAATAACTTAGCGAGTTGCTTTATGTGCTTCTTGGAAGTCTTATTAGCACGAGGAGTCTGTGACCCTGAATCTGCTCACCTCTGGGTAAACCTGAAAAGTCAATTCTAGACCAGTGTGATGCGATGGAGATAAAAATGTGTAAACCCTGCCTGCTAACCAGCTGGCTTCTTTTTTTTTTTTTTTTAAAGATTTTATTTTATTTATTTGACAGAGAGAGATCCAAAGTAGATAGAGAGGCAGGCAGAGAGAGAGAGGGAAGCAGGCTCCCTGCTGAGCAGAGACCCCCGATGCGGGACTCGATCCCAGGACCCCGAGATCATGACCTGAGCTGAAGGCAGCGGCTTAACCCACTGAGCCACCCAGGTGCCCCACCAGCTGGCTTCTATCGTTGCCTCCTCTGGTTACTAACCAGAGTATTTGCTCCAAAGTTGAAAACAAAACATCCCAAAATTTTAAGCCCCGGAGGGGTGGTTTCATGAGATTTTCTCCAGTGTTCTTTGTATTATTTTTCTGTATAATGTGGCTATATTAAATACATTTCCTGCCTCCCATCAATCAGGTCAAGGAAAGAAAGCTGAATGAGACCAAAATTAGTGTCTTGGACTTGTGGACGTTTCCTTTTGATTTTTCTTTTTTTTTTTTTAAAAAGTTTATTTTTGAAAAGTTTTTTTATTTTTAGAGAGAGAGTGCAAGCCTGAGTGGGGGAGGGGGGTGGAGAGGAAAGGGACAAAGGGAGAGAATTCTCATGATTATCCATCCACTGAGCAAGAAGCTTAATGCGCAGCTTAATTCCAGGACCCTGAGATCATGACCTAAGAAAAAATCAAGAGCCGGAGGCTTAACAGACTGAGCCGCCCAGGCACCCCAGTTTGTTAGTTTAAGTAATCTCTACACCCAACATGGGGCTCCAACTCGTGACCTTGGGATCAAGTATCACAGGCTCCTCTAACTGAGCCAGCCAGGTGCCCCCAATTTCTCTCTCTCTCTCTTAAGATTTTATTTATTTATTTATTTGACAGAGAGAGCGCATTGAGATCACAAGTAGGTAGAGACACAGGCAGAGGGGGGGGGGGAAGCAGACTCCCTGCTGAGCAGAGAACCCTATGCAGGACTCGATCCCAAGACCCCAATATCATGATCTGAGCTGAAGGCAGAGGCTTAACCCACTGAGCCATCCAGGCGTCCCTCTCTCTTTTTTTTAAATTTCCCACAGTAAAGTCTTCTGGGGTGGGATCAAATTCTATTCAAATGAGCTTTAGAAAGCACACAGAACATACTGTGTTCAAGAACATTTAACAAATGTTTTTTACTGACTCAATCCATGCGGAAACCCTCCTATCTCCTTGGACCATTTGACTCTCTTTTCCCTTGATTTACTGTCAAAACCTCTGTAAAGGTCAACATCCTAATTCAAGCCTCTGTCATATAGCTGAACTAATGCCTATGGTCTTTCCTAATTTACTACTCCATCCATCTATCCTACGGATTTTCATTTCACTGAACAAATATTTATGGAGAATTTACTGTTGCCAACCCCTACTTTATTTTTAATGAATGTTATTTATTTTAGAGACAATGTGTGTGGGTGGGTGGGGAAGGAGCAGAGGGAGAGGGACAAGGAACCCTGTGCTGAGCTTGGAGCCTATAGGGGGCTTGATCTCAAGGCCCCTTGCAGGACTCGATTTCATAATAATCCTGAGATCATTACCTGAGCTGAAATAAAGAGTCTGGCGATTGCTTAGCCGACTGAGCCACCCAGGCGCCCCAGACTCATCACCTATTTTTGTATGACCCCCTCAGGGAATAATGATTTTTATTCTTTAGTTCTTTTAAAGAGGAAGGGAGAGAGAGCTCATGGGGCGGAAGGAGAGGGGGAGCAGAGGAAGAGGGAGAGAAAGAGAATCTTTAAGCAGGATCTAGGCTCAGCACAAGCCAGACAAGGAGTGGATCTCACCACCCTGAGCTCATGACCTGAGCGAAATCAAGAGTCCCCTGCTTAACTGAGCCACCCAAGCACCAACATTTTTATTTTTAAATAGCTTTACAAGGATGCAAAGAATATTTTGTGACACGCGGAACTTATGTGAAGTTCAAATCCGCATCTGTGAGGTTTTATTTGCACACGGTCACGCCCATTTACCTCCGAGTTGCAGCCGAGACAGGATGGCTCACGACGCTCCCACGTTTTACTACTTGCCGCTTACAGAACGAGCTTGCTCACACCCATCTTGGACTTCTGCCCGGATTGCTGTACCTACCGCTGGTCCTGCTCCTGGCTCATTAGACTGCGAGCTTCGGGTGGTGTGCTCTCGTCTGACCCTCTGAGCACGGTGCCTGGGTCCCAGTAACCTTCTAAAACGTCTGCAGCTGCGGGGACGTTCCTTTGCCGGGGAGGTGGGATAATGACCATTCAAGAGCCGTCTGGGTGGAAATTCCGACGGCTTGACAAAGTGGATTCCCCTCTCTGCCCGTTTCCTCCTCCGTGAAACGGAGACGCAAGGGGAGCTGGTCGTGAGGCCCAAATGCGAAAAGATGGGACAAGCACTCTGCGAGGTGCAGTTACTAAGCTTTCGCTGACCCCACGCGTCTCTGGAGGAAGCACTGCGGTCGGACGCTGAGCGGGAACCAGGCTACCGCCGCGTGGTCTCGGCGGCGGGAGGCGCCGGGACCCGGAGGCAGGTCTTGCGAGGAGCCGGCGCGGCTGTCAATCAAGGCGGCTGTGGGGCGGGGCGGGGCGGTGCTTCCGCCTGCGCGTGGTGAAGCCCGGCCGCTCGCCGGCGCCGGGGACTGTGGGGGAACCGCGCCCGCAGCCGCCGGCCGTGCGGCCCGACGAGGGGGTGATGGAGCTGGAGCCCGAGCTGCTGCTGCAGGAGGCCCGGGAGAACGTGGAGGCGGCGCAGAGCTACCGGCGGGAGCTGGGCCAGAGGCTGCAGGGGCTGCGGGAGGCGCGGAGGCAGGTCGGAGGGCCTCGCCGGGAGGGGTGCTGAGGGCGCGGGGTGCCGGTCGGGCGGGTGGGTGAAGGACTAGGAGGGCTCCAAGGGGCGGGAGCTGGGCGGAGGCTCTGAGGGTGCAGGGAGACCCAGCAGGGTCTGGGAACTAGGGAGGTGGTGCGAGCTGGTGGGGGGGTGGGGTGGGTGTGGAGGAGTCTTAAGGGGAAAAGACAAGTTTGGGGGATCGAGGGAGAGAGTGAGGGGCGTTCCCTAAACTGTATGAGGCGGTCTTGGTGATAGGGGCGGAGGTTGGGGGAAGCGAGGGAGCAGAGCAAAAACGGAGGCGTCGGCACAGAGGGCACTGGGGACTGGGGAGAGTTGGGGGGAGGTGGACATCTTTGGGCAAACCTGTCTTGGGGATGAAGACTGATTTTAGAGAGCCCGAATGGGATATATGGAAGGGGAGGACTAAAGAGAGAGCTAATTGAGAAGCAGTAGAGTTAACACTAAATGAGTGGGATGAATGCCTGAGAGTAGTACTTAATTTATAACCTTGAGTGCATTAAAAAAATTTAACATAACCCTATTCTAGATGGTTTAGAATTTTTTAGGTGGAGCTGTGTTGGAAGGGCAAAAGAAGGAAAATTGAAGTACTTGAGGGCTGGAGTACAAAAGTGTAAGGAAATGGAAAAAGATTTAAAGAAAGGAGTGCTGAAAGGAAAAGCTAACTATGCTTTCAAGTGACAGCATTATCTCTTCTGTGGGGACATGGTTATCAAAGACATAGGAACACCCTGGAACATATACAGAAAAAAGATACAACCCACTGCCAATGTGTAATAGCACAGATAATCCTCAAAGAACTATTAACACAGGATCTTCATAAATGTTTTACCAGTGAGTTGGGTTCCGTCTGAGTAGAATCATTTGAGTGAGTGGGATTTTTCTGTATCACACTTAATATTAATCCTGTGGGGTTTTTTTTTTTTTAAAGATTTTATTTTTATGTAATCTCTACACCCAGTAGGGCTGGAATTCACAACCTGGAAATCAAGAGTTGCATGCTCTTCCAACTGAGCCAGCCAGGCACCCACACTTCATAGTAATCTATGTTGTCATTCTAATAACTCCCATACTGCACTTATTCTGAAAATGTACAGCTGGTAGAATAGTGCTGTGAAAACAGTGCTTTTGGAGATCCTCATCATTAAGAATACTTGGCATGCTCTAGGTTTTCTATATTTTGAAAACCTTGTAGAGCTCCTATAGGCTGGGCATTATTTGTAGTCTAGTCTCAAAACTGGGAGCGAAACCTAGATATGATTATCCAGTTTGGTGAATGCTTTTCATAGCCTTCCAGTGTATTCATCTTGACTTCCATTTGAAAATCTCTGCCTTATTCCTTCTGCTGTTTTGAAGTAGAGTTTCTAAATCTAGGACATTGTTTCAAAAGAGATTAAAGTATCTCTTATTATATGACTAATGTTTCAGCCAGTTAAGGTATCTTCTATATGAGCAGGATGTTTACTTAACTGTGTCTGCAACTAAGAAACAGTAAAGTTGACATTAAATGAATGAGCTTAGCACCTGAGAGTAGTACTTACTAATTCCTAGTGTAATTTTGGATTCACTGAACACATTTAGAATGATCACATTCTGAATGGCTTAGAATTCAGTTTCCAGCCCTGTATTCTTTTAAATTTTATATCCAATAATATAAACACAGGACATACTTTCCTATAAGTTAGTGTAGTTCAGAATGGGTTTTTGTTTTGTATTTGAGGCCCACTGTCTCAGGCTGGAGGCCGAAAACACTAAGAGAATATCCATCACAGGTCCCTGATGACATTGCCCTCTGACTAGACTAATAGTGTAGTTCTCTTTTGTGAACTGAATTGTGTTTTGTGCCAGTTACAAGGCATCTCTCCTCAAAGCTAATTCTAGTGGCCTGTGTATATTTGGGTTTGTAAAATAAGTCCTCTGTCAGCTTGGATTCTAAGGAATGCCCGTGTTACAAGAATGTTATCAAAATAAGCAGCTGCTTTTGTTTGGTGGTTAGGCTATTTTTAGGGTTTCAGTCATTTTCAGAATAACTACCTAAAATTTGGCTTTTTAGTGAAAGATTTTGCATGGGGGAAGGATGAGCAGAGAGGAGAGATGCTCCCCTTTGTGTATATTTTTTACTTGCTGATTTTATTTCCTTTTGGTGTATGATTTTTTTAAATTGATACATAATTTACATATCATAAAATTCATGCCTTAAGATATGCAATTCAGCATTTTTTAGTATATTGACAAAGTTGTGCGACCATCACTACTACCTAATTCCAGAACATTTTCATGTTTCGGAAAGAAATCCCATACTGACAACCAGTAAACTACTTTCTTTATTCGGATTTGCCTGTTCTGAACATTTTGTATGAATAGAATCACAACTTGTGGCCCCTTGTGACTGGCTTCTGGGACTCAGCATGTTTTCAAGGTTCGTCCGTGTGGTAACATGCGTCAGTACCTCAGTCCTTTTTATGGCTGAATAGTATTTGTTGCATGGATATACCGCATTTTATTTATACATTCATCAACTGGTAGACACTTGGATTACTTTCACTTTTTGGCTATTATGAATAATGTTGCTGTGAACATTCGTTTACAAGTTTTTATGTTGATATGTTGTTAGTTCTTTCAGTATATACTTAGGAATCGGAGGGTTGTATGGTAACTCTGTTTAACTCTTTCAAGCCCTTGGGATCCTTTTTGTGTTTGCCTTTGTTTCTTACGCTTTAAAAATCTCTGATGAAATTTGTCTCATGTTAAGAAGCCATGTCTAGGGGTGCCTGAATGGCTCAGTGGATTAAAGCCTCTGCCTTCGGCTCAGGTCATGATACCAGGGTCCTGGGATCAAGCCTCACATCGGGCTCTCTGCTCCACAGGGAGCCTGCTTCCTCCTCTCTCTCTGTCTGCCTCTCTGCCTACTTGTGATCTCTGTCTGTCAAACAAATAAATAAAATCTTAAAAAAAAAAAAAAGCCATGTCTAGAGCGCCTGGGTGGCTCAGTGGGTTAAGCCACTGCCTTCGGCTCAGGTCATGATCTCGGGGTCCTGGGATCGAGTCCCACATCGGGCTCTCTGCTCAGCGAAGAGCCTGCTTCCCTTCCTCTCTCTCTGCCTGACTCTCTTGTGATTTCTCTCTATCAAATAAATAAATAAAATCTTTAAAAAAAAAAGCCATGTCTATGAAAATCGAGAAGGGAGAAGAGCAAACATACGTTGTTCTTCTGTCAAAAACAACTGCCAGCATGTGGCAGTTTCTCTTCTTGTGGTTAAGTTAGGCCCCACCCTCTGTCTTTATAGAAAAGGAAGTGCTGTGTAGGAATGTACTGGTAGTCTGTAACTCTTACTGTTCAAATAAGTTAAAGGCTAGAGAGGTGTTCTTGTTGTCTTCAGGAAACCAGAAAATATTTACAGCCAACCTGGCCTAAATGATGTTGAAATCATTAAGAATAGTTCTCTATAGTTCCCTGGAATCCTTGGTACTGAGATGTAAATACCGAAGAAATTAACACCCACTCTTCCTAAATTCATTTGTTCATTCACCTGGTAAATATTTACTGGGTGGGTCAGAGATACTTCTAGCTCTTAGAAATACCATGGTGAGGGAAACAGATTAGTATTCTCGCAGATTTACTCTTCCCTTTGTTGGTGGGTGTTGGGACCATTACTCCTAAAGACAAAACAAATAGGAAAAACCTAAATTCTTGTGTCTTCATTTTTAGATTTCACTTCCGTTGTGTTTTTGTTACTTATTTATTTGTACAGGTTGGCTTTCCCGCTCGTTGTGATAGCTGATCAAGATGTCACATGGTGATGTCAGCTGGCCAGTCAGATGGGCCTCACAGAGTGATACCACCTGGACAATATTGCCATTGTCTGGGGCCTAATCCTTAAGCTTTGCAGGTCCAGAAACTCCTTTGTACATTACCAAAGGGGGATTAGTTTGCGGCATGGAGGTGCCTATAGTGAGAGATACTACTGTTCTCGTCTGTATACAGTTATAATTCTTGCTAGAAAGTGAACGTGTCGGCCTTCATGTGCCTTTTAGTGTGAGTCAGTATCTCTCAGGGTGTTGATGAGAGCAAGCAAGTCTCTTCTCTTCAGAGTAAAGGGCCAGATCCTGTTACCTAATTAAGATACTATTTGCTGAGGAGCCTACCTAGCTCCGGCCAGTGGTGTCCTTTTGATCCTTGCTACCACAGGTGTGGTCCATTACCTGAGAGCTCGCGAAGAATGCAAGAATCAGGCCAGACCTAACTAAATCACAGTCTACTTGAACAAGATTGTCAGGTGTGATACAAATGCACATTAAAAATCGAGGCACAGGGGCGCCTGGGTGGCTCAGCGGGTTAAAGCCTCTGCCTTCGGCTCAGGTCATGATCCCAGGGTCCTGGGATCGAGCCCCGCATCAGGCTCTCTGCTTGGCTGGGAGCCTGCTTCCTCCTCTCTCTCTCTCTGCCTGCCTCTCTGCCTACTTGTGGTCTCTATCTGTCAAGTGGATAAATCTTTAAAAAAAAAAAAAAAAAAAATCGAGGCACACTGCCTTAGAGTATACCATTACCAATTTGTCAACTCTGCACTGATTTCTATAGTTTAATCAAACTGTAAGTGTGTTGTTATAAATTGCTGTTATTTATCCTCAAGATTAAAACCTGGCTGGCTCAGTTGGTAGAGCACATGATCTTGATGTTGGGGTCATGAGTTTAAGCCCTGCGTTAGGCATAGAGCCTCCTTTTTTGTTTTGTTTTGTTTTGTTTTTTCCCTAAAGATTTTATTTAGTTATTTGACGAAGAGAGAGACAGCAAGAGAGGGAACACAAGCTGGGGGGTGGGGAGTGGGAGAGGAAGAAGCAGGCCTGCTGAGTAGGCCCAGTGCATGGCTGGATCCCAGGACCCTGGGATCATGACCTAAGGCAGATGCTTAATGACTGAGCCACCCAGGCGCCCATAGAACCTCCTTTAAACAAAACAAAATGTCATTTGAAATATCATGGGTTTGTTAGATAATTATGCAGTGATACACAAGTGAGTAATTGACAATAAGCTAGTGCTTGTCCTATCATGTCTTAATATCTTAATGTGACCATTTGTCTTTATAGTGTTTTTTCCCTTTTTTAATAGTTGATTTCATACAATTTTTTGAAGATTTAACGAGCAGTCTTGATACTCTTAATATACAATACCATGTCTTCTCTAGGTGGTTATTCCCACAGGGTTTGAAAACTCATAGCATACTAGTTAAAGACTGGGACAGATCTAGAAGTCCGTGAGGGGGAGAAATGTTATTTCAGAAAACCAGGGCAGGAAGCCTTAGTAGCTCAGCAAAGAAAAGAACGCTATTATTGCTTCTTTTATCTCCCACTTCCCCTTCTGTTACCCATTTTCAAAACAGCCCAAAAATCTGTCTGAAAATGATGTTACTGTAGTAGTACTTACCGAATTGTCCTAAGGAAAGGTTAAATCTAGAACTGATTTCTAGATGAACAGATGAACCAAGAACAGATGAAACAATTTAAAAATAACCTATAATTTTACTACTTAGACAACCACTGTTAACATTTTGGTGTGTCCTTCTAGACCTATTATTTTGCAAAATTAAGAGACTACTCTATATGCAACTTCATATCCATCTCTTTTTCTTTGGGTTAGTAGTATATGGAGCATTTAGCAACTTCTGGAGCATTTGTTGGTGGTAGGCTGAGATGTATTGACTTAGGTGTGCCAAAATACTGGAAGCAATGCTCTAGAAGCAAAACTAAATAGTCAACAGCCAAGAGTGGGGAGAAAAGCTGCACACACATGTTTGTGTTCAGAAGACCACATGTTTATATTGGCTTTTCAGTCGTCTTTTTTCAAATAAGTCTTTTCACAAATGTCTTTAAACATGGCACTCTGAAAGCTGCTTATTGAGTCCAAAACTCACTTGAAATATAGGATATAGATGAGAATTAAAACCTGTATTCTGAATCAATAATGTTAAAATCAGTGATGTTAATGATAAACTGTTTGTCACAGAGGTGCCCAGGTTTTCTCTGTGTAGATATTTTTTTCAATGTAACTGTAGTATAGGTACATAGATTTTGATAAAGAAAGGGGCACCTGGGTGGCTCAGTCAGTTATGCCTCCAACTCTTGGTTTTGGCTCAAATCATGATCTCAGAACTGTGAGATTGAGCCCCGTGTCAGGCTTTGGGCTTAGCACAGAGTCTCGTAGAAATTCTCTCCCTCTCCTTCCCCCTTGCTCTTCCTCCTCTGTCTCTCAAAAATAAAGAAAATCTTTAAAAATTTTTGATGGAGGAAGTGCTGAGTGGCTCAGTTGGTTAAGTGTCTGTCTTCAGCTCGGATCATGATCCTGGGGTCCTGGGATCGATCCCCGTATCAGGCTCCCTGCTCAGTAGGAATCCTGCTTCTCTCTCTCCCACTCCCCCTGCTTTTGTTCCCTTTTGCTCTCAGTCTCTGTCAAATGAATAAATAAAATCTTTTTTTTAAAAAAAAAAAGGAACTTAATACTTTTTGTCGTAGTTACGTGTGCAGGCAACTAGCTCCTTTACCAGAATGACAGTTTTTTTGAGGTCATGGCTATGCTTTATTCATCTTTATAATCCCGGCTCCTGGCACATACTAGATCTCAATAAATATTGAATAAGTGCTTTTATAAATGTCATGGGTGTAATTTTGCAGATATTTTTAGATTGTTCGTGGTCTTGATCATACACACCCTATTCATTAATGCAGATAATCAAGAAGTAAACTTTTGTTTTCTTGTATGGTTTGGTTATTTGTTGCTACCTAATAAACTATATCAAAGCGTAATGCCTTAAAAAGCCATCCTACTTGCTTACTATTCTGGGGAGTGACTGGGCTTGGTTGGGCGGTTCTGATTTTGCTGGTAACACCCAAGTAATTGCAGTCAGATGGCAGCTAAGGCTGGAATGCTCAAGAAAGAACATTCACCTACCTGTCTGTAGCCTCAGTGGCTGCAGGACTCCGTTGGAATGCTGGCATGGCTGGGCCTGGATGCCAGCCTTCTTCCCTTCTTCCCAGCCTTCCCTCTCATCTCCCCCTTCCACTCTCCAAAAGGGTAACCAGATATCTTACATGGTGGATCAGGACCCTCAAAAGTGCACGAGTGGCAGTTGCTAGGCTGCTAGACCTGGAGCTGGCACAGCCTCCGTCCCACTCTGTGGCTATGCACATCAGCCTGCAAGTGCTCGTCACAGCCCTGCTGTGCTCCTGGGGGCAGGACTGCACGGCGATACAGTATCAGGACAGGGGGTTCGTGGTTCACTGGGGGCCACTCACATAACAGACTGCCAAATCCTATAATGAAGATTTTCTTTCTGAATGTTTTCAAATAGGCATTAAGAAAAAGAAAGCCAAACTGTAAGAAAGGCAAGAAGGACATGTGGCAGCACTCACAAGTCCCTAAATGGGTCATACAATTCAAATTCTGTCACTGTTCTCGCTTTCTGATGTGGGCATGTTTATGTCTCTGACTCCACTAAGTTATTTATAGATGCTTTCTTCATAGGGTTGTGGTAGCATTTAAGTGAGACCATGTGTGTAAGGGGCTGGCACAGGTGTCCAGTAGATGATAGCTGTCGCCGTATTACTATTGCCGTACCATCGTCATCGTTATTTTTAGCGACTAAGGTCTTGGTGTCAGTGTGAAGATGAAGAGCTGATGCAGTACATTTCACATGAACCAAGAATAAACATTTTGGTTAGTTTTTTCAATTTCAGTTGACTATTTTATATATTTACTTTGTCTTTTATTTTTGATCATTATGTTCTTATTAGCTAAGTGTTTAAAGCCATTGTCTAATTTTAAATAGTTTTGGGGTGCCTGGCTGGCTCAGTGGGTGGAACGTGTGACTCTTGATGTCAGGATTGTGAATTTGAGCCCCACCTTGGGTGTAGGGATTACTTAAAAAATGAAATCTTAAAAATAAAATAAAATCATTTTAGTTTCTTATTACTAGTTGGGAAAATAAATTCTTAAACTTGGAGGTTAAAAATTATTTTCTTCTATAAAGTTATAAAAATGCATGTTTTAGGGGCGCCTGGGTGGCTCAGTGGGTTAAAGCCTCTGCCTTTGGCTCAGGTCATGATCCCAGGGTCCTGGGATTGGGCCCCCGCGTCGGGCTCTCTGCTCAGTGCAGAGCACCGCCTGCCTCTTTGCCTACTTGTGAGCTCTGTCTGTCAAATAAATAAATAAAATCTTTAAAAAAAAATGCATGTTTTAGGGTGCCTGGGTGGATCAGTGGGTTAAGCCTCTGCCTTCAGCTCGGGTCATGGTCTCAGGGTCCTGGGATCGAGTCCCGCATTGGGCACTCTGCTCGGCAGGGAATCTGCTTCCTCCCCTCTGTCTCTGCCTGCCTCTCTGCCTACTTGTGATCTCTGTCAAATAAATTTAAAAAATAAAAAGAAGAAGAAGAAGAAGAAAATGCATGTTTTAGAGGAGATAGGGGAGATTCTGGTACTTTTTTCTAAAATATGCTGTTATATTTATTATTATTGTATTATATTGATGTAGCAATTTTATATTGCCACTGAAGACCACAGATGTTTTAAGTCAAATTCTACATAGGTTTTATGAGCTTTTTAGTAGCTAAACTGGAGGAAAATGTGTCAGTCACTGTTGTCTTGGAGGGCTGTGAAGTATATATTTACTAGGCTTTTGCAAACCTTAGTATCGATGTGTAAACTTGATGACTCTTTGGCATTTTGTGAACTCATCCTCCTGTTAAAACTTTAAAAATACAGTTGCTTAGGGATTAAACTGCAATAAAGGTAAGTTTTTTGTTTTTGTTTTTTTGGTTTTTTTTTTAAGATTTATTTATCAGAGAGTGTATGTGTGCGCGCTCAGGAAGAGGGGTAGAGGGAGGGGGAGAGAGAGTGCCTATCAGACTGTACAAAGTTCGGAGCCTGATGCAGGACTTGATCCCACAACCTGAGATCATGACCTCAGTTTAAATAAGAGTTGGATGCCCAACCAACTGTGCCACCTAGGTTCCCCAGGAAGTGAGTTTTAATGGTCTATTACAGTAGAGGCTTTAGTGAAAAATTGGTTTGAATATTATTAATCAGCATAAACAGTGTATATGACAGTTTCCTTTTTAAGACCTTGAGTTGTGTATCATTTGTTCTACTTAAATCTGCTTTGGGGGCGCCTGGGTGGCTCAGTGGGTTAAGCCTCTGCCTTCAGCTCAGGTCATGGTCTCAGGGTCCTAGGATCGAGCCCCGCATGGGGCTCTCTGCTCAGCAGGGAACCTACTTCCTCCTGTCTCTCCACCTGCCTCTCTGCCTACTTGTGATCTCTCTCTCTCTGCCGGATAAATAGATAAAATCTTAAAAAAAAAAAAAAATCTGCTTTGTTACTAACATCGCAGTTGTTTTGCCCTAGAAAGGCTAGGTAGCATTTGGGGCTGTGTGGTTATCTACCCCATGATTTTTGGTATGCAAGGATAAGAAATACAAGTTACAGCAGGAAGTGTTTGCAGTCCGTACATCATTTATAGGTTTGCCTGGGAACTTCTGAAAATGGGAAAAGTGGGAAGACCATGGTCCTTGGAGTCAGACTTTTTCTGGCACTGTGAAACCTTGGGAAAGTTATTTGACTTCGTCAAGGTTCACCCTCTTAAGTGTAGACAGTAGAGACCCACCTCTCAGAGTCCTTGTGAAGTTAATGAGCAGACAGGGCACACATGGACCATGGTACCACATCAGATAAGAAGAATCACTCAGCAGAGAAGTCCGCATAGTTTATTTCCTTCAAGCCAAGCAAATGAAACAGCAGTGGCTGGTGTTCTATAAACGAAAGGGACTATGTTTATAATGGAAGTATAGGAGGTGCGTTTGGAAATGGAGTCTCCCCTGCCCAGTCTTCTCAGTGCTTTATGTTCACGTACTTCCTCTTTTTCTTTCCTCTGCGGTTCTGAAACAAAAACAAAACATAGTTGCGCACTGAAACTGTTCAAGCTTTTGAATTCTTTCTAAAGAGGAAATTGACTTTACCTAACCAATGCACTTCCTGTGTGTGCCGTATCCGTTAAAGAGTGAGACGGGACCTCATTGTATGCTTCTCAACTGCAGAATTTCCTCTTGGTGGTGGGGGTGTGAACTGTATTACAGTGCTTCAACATGTCTTCGTTTATTTTGGTATCTATAAGGTCTGTCGTGATTCACCTGGGGATCTTGTTTAAAATGTCCGTACTGATTCAGTAGTTCTGGATGGAGCCTAACGGTCTGTATTTCTAACAGTATTCCAGGCGATGTATTAAAATCATAAGACATACTCTCCCTGGTTCCTTAAAAAAGGTCTTATGTGGGCACCTAGGTGGCTCAGTTGGTTGAGCGACTGCCTTCCACTCAGGTCATGATCCCAGAGTCCTGGGATCGAGTGCTGCATCAGGCTCCCAGCTCTGCGGTGAGTCTGCTTCTCCCTCTGACCTTCTCCCCTTTCCTGCTCTCTTTCACTGTCTATCAAATAAATAAATAAATAGAATCTTTTTAAAAAAATGTAAAAGGCCTTATACATGTACACAATTAACTTCATTTTTACTCAACAACATTTGTTTCCCAGGTGCTATGTATGTTAGGGTGTGAGTCTTAAGGACCCAGGATCCCACAGATGAGTAATGAACCAGAACATTTTGAGTACAGCCCCCTCCCTTTCTTTTTAAATTTTGGCTTTGGTTTATTTCATGGAAACTCCCTTGTAAGTGTACAGAGACTACGTAACAATTAAACTTATAGCAGGGTCTCTCTTTTTCTTTATGATTTAACGAATTCCACTATTTACTACACATATACTGTTGTAAGTTGCATTACTGTCAAAAGGAGAAAAAATATTTCCATTATCCACTTCGGCCAATCACACTCATCTTTTTTTTTTCCCCTGTATTTTGTTTTTGTACTCCTTGAGCATTGACACCTTTTGTTTTTACATGGTTGTGAACGTTTCTGGAAAACAATTTTGTATTCTGCTTTTTAATTTTAATTAATTAATTTATTTATTTATTTTTTACTTGATAGAGCACAAGTAAGCAGACTGGCAGGCAGGAGTAAAGAAAGAAGCAGGCTCTCCACTGAGCAGGGTGCCTGATACGGGGCTCCATCCCAGGACTCTGGGATCATGACCTGAGCTGAAGGCAGACGCTTAACTGCCTGAGCCACCCAGGCGCCCCTGTATTTTGCTTTTTAAATTTAGTGTTAGAGAATAAATGGAAAACTTTCTAAATTTCTCTATTAACTGTTGAAATCCTGTGCTTTGTGGATTTTCTTGGACTTTAAACTCTCTTGGAAAGATAAAGTTAGCCAGAGGGTTAGAGTAGTAAATGTAATAATGTCATTATGAAGCTAATATGGTAATATCACCAAAGTAAAATGTGTGTTTGCTTTGATTCACAACTATTTGGTTTTTAGAATTTTCCTGTTAAGTGAGTGACTTGTGTGTTGTCTGTATCTTAGAAAAAAAAAGGTGTTTTATCTGTGTAGACAACTGGTTTGTTTTCAAAATATGTGTGAGCTGTAAAGATTTCCCTGTCCTATCTCCCAGAGCAGCACCTCTTAATCTGAGCTCTGTGGACCAGAGGGCAGTGTTTCTCAAAGTGTGAGCTGCAGAATCACAGGGGTGCTTGTGAACAAGAACTCCATCCATACCCTCCAGCCCTCTTCAAAGGTTCTGGATCAGTAGGTCTGGGATGGAGCCCTGCACTCTAAATTGTATCTGGCAGCCTACATGATTCTTCTATAAACCGAGTTTCAGAATTACTGCTGCAGGCCAGCCGTGGTTGAGATTTGAGGGAATTTGTAAGTTCTGTAATTGAATTAATTTCTTTAGGGTATGGAGTATGCATTTACTGGGAAGATAGGGTCTGTAAACCTTTCATTGAGATTTGCAAAGAGGAAAATGACTCAGAAAAGATTTAAATTATTGTCCCAGAGGTGTGTTTTCATGAAGATTTTCTGCCTTCTATGAACCCCTTTGAATTTTAAATAAGTTCTTAGCTTTCTCTTAGTATAATGAGAGCATTTTATCCCTTAGGTGATTTTTTTTTTAATTATGGCTTTTATTTATTATTTAGTTTTTATTTATTTTAGAGGTGTGGAGGAGTGGAGGGAGAAGAAGGAGAGACAGACTCTCAAACAGACTCCATGCTGAGTGTGAGTCTGACACAGGGGTCTGTCCCACAACCCTGAGATCATGACCTGAGCTGAAACCAAGAATCAGATGCTCAACTGACTGAGCCCCGCAGATGCCCCTATAGTATGCTTTCTGATTTACCATTTATTTACTACTTTTCAGTAAAATGAATTTCAACCCCCTCCTACTTAAAAATTGTTTTGTACTGAAACATACTATTGCCAAGAACTACTTTGTGTGATAATGATACTTTCTAATATTTTTTAAAATTGGGAACAACAATGTGCCAGTAATTTTACAAAGCATAATACATAGATTATTTAATCCTGTTAACAGTAACTCCATGAAGCAAGCATTATATTCATTTAACAAATAAGGAAATTGAGGTGTGGTGTGCTTAATTAGTGTGACCAGACGGATGTAGTTTGTGAATGACAGAACCACGGTTTTGAGTCCATTCTGTCTTACATGAAGGCCAGTACTGTGCATTTCTGCAAGTTTGTGCAAATGAATCACATTTGATTTGTCAACAAATGGAAGGTGATCGTTGTGTAGTGCCTTGGGATTAGGGGTGATACCTGGGGATTAGCCTTTTCTAGAGATTCTAATTCTGAATTTTTGTTTTCTTTCTTTTCAGATCAAAGAGAGTGCATCACAGACAAGAGATGTCCTCAAACAGCATTTTAATGATTTAAAGGGAACCCTTGGGAAGCTCCTGGATGAGCGATTGGTGACCCTTTTGCAAGAGGTGGACACGATTGAACAGGAAACCATTAAACCTCTAGATGACTGCCAGAAGCTCATAGAGCACGGAGTTAATACTGCAGAGGACTTAGTCCAAGAAGGTGGGAGTCCAGGGAGCCTATCAAGTGGGGCACATTCAGTTTGGCTCTTTGCTAATTTCTCAGGGTGCCAGCAGGTTTGTTGCCATCTGTGGGGCACTTAGCATGTTCCTACCTCAGAATAGTTTGTAATATAGGATGACAGATACACAGTGAGGTCTCCCAGGGTGAATGTAGTTAAAGTGTTAATTACAATCAGTTTTAAGACAAGGGATAATGGTTTTTCTCAAATGGTTTTTTGGTAGTATCTTATTCACTGCTAACACTGTGACTTTTTTTTTTTTTTTTTTAAGATTTTATGTATTTATTTGACAGACAGAGATCACAAGTAGGCAGAGAGGCAGGCAGAGAGAGAGTGAGAGGCAAGTTTCCCGCTGAGCAGAAAGCCCGATGCGGGGCTCGATCCCAAGACCCTGGGATCATGACCCGAGCCGAAGGCAGAGGCTTTAACCCACTGAGCCACCCAGGCGCCCCTAACACTGTGACTTTAAGGTCCTTTTGAGTCTGTTCATGTATTTTTCAGAGTGTTCATAGAATTTAATTCCATTGTTAGTTTTAGAAGGTTAAAAATTATATTTGGTGTTTACTCCTGACATCGTAGTGGTTATATACCTATCTGCAGCCAATTACTGTGGTTAAAGCATGCCCAGATCTTGCCTTGCTATCTTCCTGTCTTCATGTCCACTTTCCTCCCTTCACACAGATCTTTGTCAAGTACATTAAATAAAAAGGTAGCGGTTCTGCCTTTTGGGGCTCACAGCACAGTGAGAGGCATACGTGCTGAGAGAGATCTAAGACCTACAGGAGCAGGGAAGGGAAAGCGCTTCACTGTGGGAGAGTGAAGGGTAGCTTTCTGTGGGAGGAGTTCACAGAGGCTTGAAGGACTTCATTAAGTGAGGAAGAAACGGAGGTAACAGCACGACTGGAAGCAGAAGTAACATCACGAGTGAAGTGAATGGCATATCAGGGGTCTATTGAAGGTATTTTAGGCAGCAGAGTTACACAATTGGATTTGCATTTTTTAAAAAATGATGCTGCCTGTAGTTTGGAGATTGTATTAGAGGTCCTAGGACTGGAAGTCAAAGAGGCCAGTTGAGAAGATGTAGCACTACTCCAGCAGGAAATGAAGAAGGCAGTGGGCTTCATCATGGTGGAGACAAAGTGGGGCTGATTTTAAGACTTTTCAGAGTTAAAATTATTGACGAGTTTACCTATCAGTGAGTGTTGATTATTGGTGATTGCCTGGAGCTAGGTTGGAGAATAAAGGGAGGGGTTTAGGATGACCAAAACCAGCCAGATTTGGGATGAGCAGGTTGAATTATGCTGTTTACTGATGTAGGAAACAAAGGAGAAAGGTGGGCTTCAGTGGGTAGTGAGGCATTCAGTTTGGGGCGTGTTGAATCTGAGGTGCTCAGGATGCCCAGACGGTAGTTGGGCATGTGGCATGTGGCTTAGGAGAGAGATCAGTGTGGCAAGATGGTAATTGGTGGTGTGTACATCAAGTTGGACTCCGTGGGAGCTAGTAAATCTTCCAAAGCTAGTGTGTCCTATGAAGAGAGAGCGTGGTAGACGATGCCAGCATTGAAAGGACAGTTGAGGAAAAAGGGCCAGAGCCAGAGCCTGAAAAGTACCCGTCCTGCCCTGAGTGCTGTGAATGGCATGGGACGAAGAGGGTGCTCGGCTCATGGGTCTGTCACTCTCACTGGAAATTCATCCCCTTTCAGTCCCATTTAGAATGTGGCACTGCTGTTATCTTTACGTGCTGATGACATTTTGTCTCCTCTTCAGAGAGAGCTGGTTCTTTGCCGCTGACCCTAACACTGCCTTTGAGAAATTCTTTTTCGTGGGGCCACAGAGTGTCTTTCCTGAGAGACTTTGTATTGGGAAACAAACCCAAAAGCAGTTCACAGGTCAGGAGTGTCTCCTCCTCACCCTGAGGACTGAGAAATGTTCTTATTTTAGAAAAGAAATCCTTTGAGGCACAAACTTGTTTGTTACAGCATCTGATGCTTAAATGGTTTTAGACTTCAGAAATATTTGGAATTTCAACCTCTTTCCTCCCTCCCAAGGGATAAAAACTTATTTATGGAATTTTGAGGACTTTGAGGCAGGGTTCAATATGTCCTGTTTTCCTCTTGCTGAGGGAGAATGTCCTGTCCTATGGTCCCAAAAAACTTGAGGCATTCCAGGGCACATTCAGAGGGAATGGGGATGTGGAAGGCCATAGAAGTTGGTCATTTTTTTTAATGCCTTTAGATAATTTTTCTTCTTTATTTTTCTGTGGAATAATTTCTAATATGTGATACTCATTTAGGAAAACAGCTGTATCATTTGATTTTATGAGACCTCGTGCCCGTGGGGCATCTGGGTGGCTCAGTCAGTTGAGCGTCTCCCTTCGGCTCAGGTTATGATCCCAGGATCCTGGGACTAAGCCCCGCATCAGGCTCCCTGCTCAGTGGGGAGTCTCCTTCTCCCTCTTCCTCTTTCCCTCCCCGCATCTTCTCTCACTCTCTTTCTCAAAGAAAAAAAAACAACAAAAAAACCCCATGCTCTATTTTTCTATCAGCGTAATATCTGTCCTGGCTCGTGTTGGAGTTCTGTAAATCAAGATTCTGTAGGAGACATGGAAAAAAGGACCTAGACCCTCTCCTTTGTGTAAAAATGGTCAACAGATCAGATTTCTTCATACAGAGCAGAATCTTTCATTCCTGGTAAAATGTTACCATTATTTACCCCTTTTATTTGTGAGCTTTACCTTAGAGTCACTTCTAAAATAGTTTTTACTTTCACTTTTTGGGAATTTGACTGTGGAATCACTTAAGAATTATTTGCAAGAAAACCAGAGACCACCTAGACATGAGCTGTAGTGATTACTTTATAATGTGACCATTTTTTGGTGTATTTATTCTCTTATTCCTGATTGTAGGGGAGATTGCCATTCTTGGTGGTGTAGGAGAACAGAATGAAAAACTGTGGAACTTTACCAAAAAGGCCTCACACATTCAGTTGGACAGGTAAAGGAGTTAGTGCTGTTCAGGCTTAGTTTTAAGCATTCAAACTGCTTGCATTCCCTCTCCTTCCCCCCCATTAAAGATTCTGAGTAAATGAGATAGAAAATATATATTTCAAGTTTCACTGCCCAGTACCAGTATTAGTGGTATGAAATAACTGCCATTGTAATTTTTGGTATAGTATTACTGTAGATTTTCTTCAATTCTAATGTGTAAAAGAATTACCAAATTTTAAGAAATTCTAAACATACTGAAACTGATTTTTTGGTATAAACTTGACAGTGGTGATCCTACCAATTTTCTCTTCTCTTGCTTATATTTATTTGGGAAGAGGATCTTTATGTAATGCCTTCCCCAGCCCCTACTGTCATCAGCATTATTTCCTGAGGGCTTCAGCATCATTATGTAGTATGTGACTGATCTAAACTGTGCTTCATATTCTTAACCCTTCATTAAAAGCCTCGTAAACACATAAGCTTTGTTTCCTCAGCTTACCAGAAGTGCCTTTACTGGTTGATGTGCCTTGTTTGTCCGCTCAGTTGGATGACTCAATTCTGAACATAGTGAAAGACCACATTTTCAAGCATGGGACAGTAGCGTCTCGCCCACCAGTCCAGATCGAAGAGCTAATAGAGAAACCAGGAGGCATCATTGTTCGATGGTGTAAGGTGCGTGATTAAGAATTGTGGAGACGGCTTCAACATTATGGATGTGAAATCTGAGGGCCTTTTAGAGTTTTTTATTAACTACCTTTGGACATTTTCTTCTCTTCGCAAACAAAAGTCCCTTTTGCTTTACAATTGAATTCACAGGAACTCGAAAGCAGGTAGCTCTTCCCATTTGAGGTAAATTGTTTTTGAAGGTACATTTAACAATCTCTATATCACAACAGTATTTCCCGTCACAGATTTCCTAAAGTTAACCCTTAGTAAATTGAAGATCTCTCCCATTTCTGTTTATTACAAAAGCCAAAAGATGATAGCTAATATTGGGTATCTGATATTTTCTGTTCCACACTGAACTGATACTTCTGAAATAAAATCCTGGGGGCACCTGAGTGGCTCAGTCAGTAGAGCATCTGCCTTTGGCTCAGGTCATGATCCCAAGGTTCTGGGATGGAGCCCTGCATGGGGCTTCCTGCTTGATGGGGAGCCTGCTTCGCCCTCTCCCTCCACTCCTCTACCTGCTTGTGTTCTCTCTCTCTTCCTCTCTTACTCTCTCTCAAATAAATAAAATCTTTTAGAAAATCCTAAAATGTGGTTTCTTCATATTCTCAACAGTGCTGAGAATTTTCTGTATTAAATCATATTATGTATATGAGTTACCTGTAGATAGAAATCATGTCCAAATGAGTCATAAGTGTCTTGGCTGTTGACAAACACATCATTCAGAGTGGGTACTGAGTGTCTGGAAATGATTGTTTTTTCTTAAATGGATTTTTAAAGAAGATTTTATTTATTTGAGAAAGAGTGTGTGCCCGAGACAGCGAATATGAGCAGGGGGAGGAGCAGAGGGAGAAGAACAAGCACTGCCCTGCTGAGCAGGGAGCCTGACACAGGCCTTTGTCCCAGGACCCCGAGATCATAACCTGAGCCGAAGGCAGACATTTAACCAACTGACCCACCCAGGCGTCCCTCAGTGGATTTCTTTTTAAAGATTTATTTGAGAGAGAGACACACACAGAAAAGGGGAGAAGGGTCTCCTTCCTCTCCCCTCTGCTTGCAAGGATGAGCAGAGTCCTTGCCAAGCGTGGAGCCCAGGGTGGGGATGAATCTCAGCACCCTGAGATCAGACCTGACCTGAAACCAAGAGTCGAATGGTTAACTGACTGAGCCACCCAGGTCCCCCTTCAATGGATTTTTTTACTGAAGTCTTGTTATAGAAGAAAGAAATAGATGTTTTTGTTGGTTCAAAACAAAGACTCTTACTGCATTTTTATTCTTTTCCCTGTCAGTGGATCTAGGGTTTCTAGTTTTTTTGCTATAAACAGAAGATTCATGTTCCCTTGTATACATGGCTAAGAATTTTCCTCAAGTATATACCCGGTAAAATTTTGAGGTCCCAGAGTATTGGATTTATACTGTACCAGAAATGCCAAATTCTTTTCAAGGTGATTGTACCAGGGTTTCCTTCTACCAGCAGTGTATGAGTTCCTGGTACTCTGCATCCTGACCAATGCTCGGCGTTGTCCCACTTGAGCGTTTTTGGCGATATGGTATCTCATTTTGGTTTCAGATTGTATTATCCATATTACCAATTAGGTTAAATAGTTTTATGTATTTTTTGGTAGCATGTATTTCTAATTCCTTAGAATGCTTATTTGTGCCTTTTGTTCATTCTCTTACCGGGTAAGTTTTAAGTTTTAAAGGAGTCCTTGACATATTCTGGATATGAATTATCTTGGTTTTGATAGTTGTGGGATTCTTATCTTTGAATTCCCAATATTTTATCTTTCACCTTATTGTATAGAAAATAAGCCATTTCAGAGCACCTGGGTGGCTCAGTCGGTTGAGGGGCCGGCTCTTGATTTTGGCTTAGGCTGTGATCTCAGGCTCCTGGGATCGAGCCCCACATCAGTCTCTGCACTCGGTGGGGATTCTGCTTGGGGATTCTCTCTCTGTCCTTCTCCATGCATGACTCCCTGCCTATGCTCTCTCCTCTCTCTTTTAAATGAATAAATACACTAACATTTATTTATTATTATTATTATTTTTAACAGTGTATTCCTTTATGAGGGGGGTTGGGAGGCAAGGCACCATGGTGAGGAACAAAACCAATTAAAGGAAATACAGGTATAGGAAGCAATAATGTTAAAATAGTAATACACAAAACGGGTAACTGTAATCACTTTCTTAAGAGGACTTGTGGAAAAAAAACTTTAATTGCTATTGTAAAAAAAAATCTGTATGAAGTAGAAACTGGTTTCAGTAATATTAGTAGAGAATATGTTCTGGAAAGTGGAGATAACAGGATGTAGAATCCTGGCAGCAGTTTAATAGAACAGTCCCAGAGGATAAGGCTAAGGCCAATACCTCATGAAGACGAGAGCCTTGTCTGTGGGGAATTTTGGATGATACCTGCAGAAATATTCCACTGGGCGTAAACCAAATTGAATTGTTTTCACAAGTGCTGTAAAGTTTCGTATAATAAAAGTTTTTTTCTACATGAACTTCAATTTCACAGCAAGAGTGGAATGGGATACCTGAACACAGAAGAGCGCATTCATGCAAGACAGCTAACTCCTTGATATAATAATGCATACAATTCAGAGATTACACTATCATTACAGTTAGGTTTTTGCAGCTACGAGGTGGTGGCTATGGAAAGCATGTGGCCCCCGATATCAATATCTAAGAAGCAGCCGCCACCTCCTTCTGTGTGTGTCTCTTTTTGTGGTTTTTTCTTCATTTTTATTAGTCAACTCTGTTGTTGTTACTGCTGCTTGGGAAAACTGGTAAAAACAAAATTGTAACCACTGAACCTAGGCAGTGCTCTGGCAATCAAGATGTTTAAGGCCTTTTAGAATGAATAAATAAGTCTTTAAAAAAAAAAAAGAAAAGAAAACATGCCGTTTCTTCAAAGGAAGCCAAGTTCTGCAAATCCGACCGGGAAGTATAGAACACATGGTTCAGTAAAGAAAAGACGGGCAGTTAGGATGGCTTGTTTCCTATGACCTCCCTGAGAGTAGCCCATGTTCAGCACGTGGGCTTCTGTGCATGGCCCCAGAATTCTTAAGCCGTGATGCTGAGAGAAACTGCTCCCTGATCTTACCTAACACAAAGCCTTTCTCCTTAGGTGGATGATGACTTCACGGCCCAGGATTACAGGCTGCAGTTCCGCAAGTGCACTTCCAATCATTTTGAGGACGTATATGTAGGCTCTGAAACCGAGTTCATAGTGTTGCACATAGACCCCAACGTTGATTATCAGTTCAGAGTCTGCGCCCGAGGAGATGGCCGGCAGGAATGGAGTCCTTGGAGCGTCCCCCAGATGGGTCACTCCACGTTGGTGCCTCATGGTATGCTGCTGCCTTCTCTCTCCTGAAGCCCAGCCGTGTCTCAGAATGCTGGTGCCTGTCTGTGCTCGAGGCAGCACGGTGTTTGCACACCTCCAGCCAGGTTTTCTGACCGTAAAACCTGCATTGGTGAGAACAACGTGGAACATCTCCTATTCAAATTACTTGATGGGAATTTTGAGACCTTTTCATCCATTCTTATCTCCAGAGTCCAGAAATAGTGCCAGGAGGATTATCAGCATCCCTGAAATCTAAAGATTTGAAGGGTTGTGACAGGATACTGATTTTCCTGACCTTCAGTGACTATCTGAATGGAGGTCTTATGATTTGAAATCGGTCTGTCCTATATAACTGTTTTAAAATATTCAGACTCATTTGTTAACTAGTTGTTAATCAGGCTTGGATTACACTCAGACAGTTATGCTTCACCCTGATTTCATTAGCCAGGAGACAGCACTCATTTGATCTTCTGTCTGTTCCTGTCAGAACTCTGCAGGAATAGACTAACACATTTTTTGTGATTTTTTTTTTTTTTTTTTTTTTAAGATTAACCAGGATACCCTGTCACTGAATCTCTTCCTTTACAGAACTTGCCCATGACCCCTAAATGTAGCCTCTTCTGCTTCCAAGTTTTATGTAGTGTGTCTGTGTTGAAGTACTCCTCAAAAGGTTTTAATAATTTTTTATCTCTTTGCTTTCTAAAAAGAGTGGACAGCTGGCTTCGAGGGGTACAGCCTGAGTAGTCGAAGAAATATAGCCCTCCGGAATGATTCTGAGTCCTCAGGTGTGCTCTACTCCAGCGCTCCAACTTACTTCTGTGGGCAGACATTGACGTTCAGGCAAGTAGATGTTACAGTATCTGTTGTCATGCCTCAGGCAGTAAAGTGACGTGCCTAGAACACATACAAGCTTTGGATTCAAAGTAGCCTGGAGTTTATTTCATCATTTATAAGCAGTGTTCCTCTGGGGAGAGTTCCTCTTTTCTCTTTGTTGTGGTTTTCTCAGACGTGTTCATAGAGCTATTACGAGGATGAGCTGAGATAAAGTGTAAAAAATGCCTTGCTTACGTCTCATACATAGCACATACTATGTTTATGTCTCTTCTGGAAGGATAGAGGTAAGTAGACTACCTCTCAAAAGTCAGTCCTAAAAAAATCAGAGTCCAAGAATTTTTTTCCTTTGTGAAGCGATATGAGCAGGTCTCTGTGAGAGACAACCCTTCAGTGTAAATGTACTGAGAATTACATACATAACATATATAGTTATCCATAAAATACATGTGTATGTACATAGATATGTGTATAATTCTCTGTAAAACCAGAAGCAAGCTCTCCTACCACCAATCTGTTTTCTATTTCTTCATCCATTTCTTCCTGTATTAAATAATTTCCCTGTTTTCATGTTCTGAGATAGATTCTCTATAGCCCTATTTCTGAATAGCTCATCCTAGAAAGCAAAGCCCAGTTTATTTGTTTTGAAGATTTTTACTTGAGAGAGAGGGAGAGCACTTGGTGGGGAGGAGCCTGTTGAGAGGGAGAAGCAGACTCCCTGCTGAGCAGAGAGCCCAATGTGGACTCAATCCCAGGACCCTGAGATCATGACCTGAGTTGAAGGCAGACACTTACCCTTCTGAGCCACTCAGGCATCCACAGTTTTGATTTGGAAAATTAGGGTAGCAAACTCTCCTCTAATTTGTAGTCCTTGAGATCATGAGGTTTTATGGTGAATGCTTGCTCCAAGTTCCTGTTCTCAGTCCCTGGTCATATGAAGCATGGAGAGTAACTGAAAGCTTCATGTATGCTAATATGGGCATGTTCTGTACCAGCCAAGTCATTTCAACTGTCATCAGTTTCAGAATGCACTAGTTTATACTTTGTCTCATTTTTAAAAATTTTATTAACATAGTAATGTTTTATTTCAGGGGTACAGGTCTGTGAATCATCAGGTGTACACAATTCACAGCACTCACCATAGCACATATCCTCCCCAATGTCCATAACCCCACCACCCTATGCCTCCCCCCGTCCCCCCACTGTCTCATTTTTGACATCTCTCACCCCTTAAATTATGAAGAATGACTTAATAACCAGAAAAATACTGACAAAGAGAGGGGGAAATAAAGAGTCTAGTACCTGAAGTCCACTTAGTTATTTCCCAAAGGTGAATTCATGAGTTTTATATGCTAACAAGCGCTTTTTTGGCTTGTGTCCTTTGTTTCTAGAAATACTGCCATTAGTGAATCTCCGGAGAACATTGTGCTCCTGTCTAATGGTAGGGCTTCCTGCGTTGATCTCTTCAGGTCAGGTGTCTCGGCAGGAATAGTAATCATAGGAATACTAATTGCAGTTAATAATTAAATAGCACTTACTGCACATGAGGTACTGTTTTCAGCCCTTATATCAGCTCATTTGATTGTTACAATAACCCAATGAAATAGGTGTAATTACCCATTTTAGGGATGAGAATACTAAGGCACACAGAAGTTAAGTCACTCACCCAAAGTCACATCGCTGGTAAATGGCAAAGCTAGCCTGTATCTTTTCTTTTTGTCTTTTTCACAGCAGAGTGAGTAAATGTGATTCTAGTTAGTGTTGCAATCTATAGTTTGTCTATGTCTGTATGCTTCCCTCTTTTGCTTTTCCCTCCTCTATGACCCTTTCCCCCCGGTGATGGTGACCTAATGCTCCCCTGATTTTAAATCCTTCCTCTGTGAACACAGGAAGGTCTAATAGATGGCATACTTCTGTTTTGTTCTTTTCTGTCATTCAGTAAATATTTAAGACATTGGAAATTACCCAAATGGATGAAAATCCACTTACTATCTCTAGGTAGTTAAGTGGATTTAGTGCATTTAGTAGGCCTCAAGAAATCATTGGTTCTTCCTCCTTTTCCAAAGATGTCTAACCAGGCCCCATTTGGAAGGGTGATTAACTCCAACTTCATTCGGCTCACTATTACCATAGCCAGACCTTTGCATTTTTGTCATTTTTCTTTTGAATGTGGAATGGAAATGTCTTCTTTCCCTGTTGAAAGGAATTGCAGGCATCAGCAGTGAAGCCAGAAGATGGGGGTGCAGGGTGGCCTCTATGGGGGAGGAGCACATGGGTCCACTTGAGTACAGAAGGTAAAACTTTATTCAGCTTTTTGAGGGTGTGTGAACGCATCGCAGAAGGAAGATTCTACTCCTGCAGGCAGTGCCTTGTTACTCAGCTCAGTCGGTTCCTGCTGAAGTTGCTGGAATGCGCAGAGTTGTAGAAGCCAAGAAACCTGTTACTGGCGGGCTCTACCAGTCTCTAGAGCCTGGTCTCATTTGGCAACCAGGTCTCCTAAGCAACCCTCTCCTGCCAGGCCGCTTCTTGATTTTCTGTCTGAACAGTCCTACTTTCCCTTTCCTTGCTTCCAAGATTTCCTGATCTTACTGTTTTGTTTTGTTTTTTAACCATATTTTTACTTTCTCCTCTCTACCATCTGCTTTCTTTAAAACAGCATCCTTTCAAACAGCCTTCGTTAATCCTCCTAACCTAGGAGGTTACTGTCTTCCTTTTACAGATAAAGAGACAGAAGCACAGGGACCATGGGACGTTTAAGTATTCAAATCCTGCCAGTCTAGCCTGGAAAGTCTGTGCTCTTAACCTCCCCATAGGTCATGTGAGGTGGGGCACCAAGAGCCGATAACAGGCTAGCTATTTTTTGTTATAAACGTTTTCTTTAAAAGAACATAAAAATTTAATATTACAGTTACAGTTATTGATTGCTGTGTAACAAACCACCCCAAAACTCGAAGCTTAAAACCGTAGTCATTTATTTTGCTCAGGAAGCTGCAGTTTGCAGAGGTTGGTGAGGACAGCTCATCTCTGCTTCTGTTAGTAGCTGCCGTAGTTTGATTAGAGATGGTGGGTCTGCTTTCAAGATGGCTCGCTCACATGGCTGACAAATGGATTCTGGTTCTGGGTGTCTCTCCCCATGCAGACCTCTCTGTGGGCTGCTTGGGCTTCCTCACAGCATGGTGGCTGGGTTCCAAGATTGAGCATCCTAAGAGATAGGAAATGGAAGCTGCAGAAGCTGCCAGTTTTTAAGGCCTGGGCCTAGAAGTTGACATAATATCACTTCTACCATATTCTACTGTTCATTCAAAGTCTAGATCCCAGAGGAGGGACATAGATCCCACTTTTTTTTTTTTTTTTTTAAAGATTTTATTTATTTATTTGACAGAGAGGTCACAAGTAGGCAGAGAAGCAGGCAGAGAGAGAGGGGGAAGTAGGCTCCCCACTGAGCAGAGAGCCCCACGCAGGGCTCGATCCCAGGACCCCAAGATCATGACCTGAGCCGAAGACAGGCTTAACCCACTGAGCCACCCAGGCACCCCATAGACTCTGCTTCTTGATGGAAGAAGTGTCCAAGAATTTGGGGGCTTTACTTTAGAAATGCTGTGGTTGATAACTGTTAGGGGCCATTTGGTTTAATGCTTACCTTTGGTTAAGTGTTAGCATGCCCTTTTCTGAATAAATTTAAGCTTAAGGAATCTTTTTTTGTATAAGGCTGGTTTCTTTCATTTCATCACCAGGTATATCTTCAATTCTAACTGTTAGCTCCTCATATTAAAAAAAAAAAAAAAACTTACTAATTTATTCTTTCCTGAGAAGATTAGGAATAGGGCATAGTCCCTACTAGGATAAGGAAGTTAATTTGTTTTGGGGTGACTGTCTGGCTCAAAGGAGCATGTGATTCTTGATCTCGGGATCATGAGTTCGAGCCCCACATTGGATATAGAGATTACTTAAATAAACTTAAAAAAAAGTTAATTTAGAGTCTTTGAAATCTTGTTGGTTTCTCCTTATACTGAGAGAGAATGCATTGTCCTGGGAAGAATACAGCTTTGTTAGGATTTATGTTTTGCTAAAGTGGTTTCCTCTAGAATATGATACACAGTCCTTTCAGTTTAGAGTTTGATTCTTATGACAGATATGGGAATGCCAGACAGAAGAGTTTTCCCCCATGACTCTTGATTATATAGACTTGGGTGAGGTAAGACAGCTGGTTTCCTAAGTAGATGGCCTTTAAGATTATATACTCTGGGGCGCCTGGGTGGCTCAGTGGGTTAAGCCGCTGCCTTCGGCTCAGGTCATGATCTCGGGGTCCTGGGATCAAGTCCCACATAGGGCTCTCTGCTCAGAAGGGAGCCTGCTTCCCTCTCTCTCTCTCTCTGCCTGCCTCTCTATCTACTTGTGATCTGTCTCTGTCAAATAAATGTTTAAAAAAAAAAAAAAAAAAAAAAAGATTATATACTCTGGCTTTTAGTTTGTCTCTAGATGGAGTGTTTCATGATATCATGAAGGTGTATCTGCTTTGAAGTCTTCACCTATAACAGTTCTTCCATATAATATAAGGAATGTTTCTTAGGCCTTTTTCCTACCCATTTTCTCTCTGTCTTAAACTACTTTTCTAAAATGTAAGGACAGATCTTCTAATCAACTCCAGTCTTTGAATGAGGGTAGTGATTTCTGTTCAACCTTTTCTCCATTCACATGGTATCTATAGTACTTGGCTGGGAATGTGGCATTTAAGAAAAAAGGCGGGGGAAAACCCCAGAATCTTTGACTCAACATAGAGTAATGCGTTTATAAATTAGTATAAGAAAGATCCAGGGGCGCCTGGGTGGCTCAGTGGGTTGACTGTGAATTTCGGTTCAGGTCATGATCTCAGGGTCATAAGATTGAGCTCTGTATCAAGCTCTGAGCTCAGGGTGGAGTCTGTTCGTCCCTCTTCCTTTCCTCCCCCAACACACACGCTGTCTCTTTCACAAATAAGTGAATAAATAAAATCTTTAAAATGCTAAAAAAAAAAAAAGAAAGAAAGAAAGATCTAGACTGCTCTGCAATGCAGAGGAAGGAAAAGTTACTTTTAGTTGAGGGATTGGTGAAGGCTTAGTGCAGCTAGAAGTGGACAGGACAGTTCAGGTGGGGAAACAAAGCAAGAACCAAAGATATGGAGCAGGAAAAAATACAGAGAGCAAGTAGTAAGTCTGGATCAGGTTAATGGAGACAAGCAGTATGGTCAGAGAGGGTCCCAGACAGGTAGGAAAAGCCTTTGAACAAGCTGTATATATCTCTTTTTCTTTTTTTTAAACATAGGCATTTCTTTTTTTTTTTTTTTTTGAAAGATTTTATTTATGTATTTGTCAGAGAGCACGCATGAGAGAGAGCACAAGGAGGGAGTGGGAGAGGGAGAAGCAGGCTCCCTATTGAGCAAGGGAGCCCAGTGTGGGACTCGATCCCAGAACTCTGGGATCCTGACCTGAACTGAAGGCAGATGCTTAACTGACTGAGCCACTCAGGTGTCCCAGTATTTCGTTTTTAATTACTCAAACATATACCCTTTGGGAGGTCGCCTGTGCCCATTTACAGGGAGGATATTTGATACTGCAGAGGTCTCCATCCCTCCCCCTAACAAGACAGGTCTCACCAAATCAGGTTTATGTTACATTGTTTTGGGGACAGGAGCATGCTTTCCATTTGACTTTTCATGAATTCACAAGTTGAGCTAGACTATACAAAATGTTAATAGCCAGCTAGCATTTGTTGAACCTTACTGTGTGTTAGTTGTTTTTTTTTTTCTTTTTAAGATTTTATTTATTCATTTGACAGAGAAAGACCACAAGCGGGGGAGTGGCAGGCAGAAGGAGAAGCAGGCTTCCTGCTCAGCAAGGAGTGCAGTGTGTGGCTCCATCCCAGGATCCCAGGATCATCACCCGAGCTGAAAGCAAATGCCCAACTGACTGAGCCACCCAGGCCCCCCTGTGTGTTAGTTCTTAAGTACTTAATGAGTTGATGTCTATAAATCCTCATTACATTCTCATGAATTAGATATATTTTATATATATGGAAACTGAGATGTCAAAAGATTAAGCAACTTGGGAGGCCTGGGTGAATCCGTTAAGTGCCCTACTCTTTTTTTGTTTTTTTTTTAAGATTTTATTTATTTGAGAGAGAGATAGCAAGAGAGAACACGAGTGGGAAGGAGAGGGATGGCAGATGCTTAACTGACTGAGCCCCCCAGGTTCCCCAAATGCCTAACTCTTGATCTCAGTTCAGGTCTTGGTATCAGGGTCATGAGTTCGAGCCCCCCATTGGGCTCCACACTGAGCATGGAGTCTACTTAAAAAAAAAAAAAAAAATTAAGCAACTTGCCTGAGGTTGTGCAGGTTATTATACTAGTGTCAAGATTCGAATCTTGACAGTCTGGCCCTGTAGGACTCTGCTGTGACTTTGTGAGGTGGAAGACCATTGGAGGACATAGAGCAAACCTCACCCGACCTATGTTTTACAAGTCGATTGGCTGCTGTCTGGAAAATAGTCTGGGAAGTGGTATGGGTACAGGCCGGGAGACTAGTCAGGAAGCTATAGCGATAATGCTGGTGAGAGCTAATGGTGGCTTGAACCAGGATGGGGCAGTGGAGGTAATGATGAATGGTCAGAATCTGGTCAGATCTATATATATTTTAAAGATTTTTATTTATCAATTTGAGAGAGAAGGAGAGAGAACGAGTAGAGGAGAGGGGCAGAAGGAGAAGCCGACTCCCTGCCAAGCAGGGAGCCCCATGCAGGGCTTGATCCCAGGACCCCGGGATCTGACCTGAGCCACACAGGAGCCCCTGAATCTGGATATATGTTAAAGGAAGGACTGGCAGGATTTACTGGTGGATTGCTTGTGGTAGGTGAGTCAAGTGTGACAAGGTTTTTGGTCTAAATAACTGTTGGGAAAAATTATCATTTACTGAGGTTTGTAAGACTGTAGGAGGAGCATACTTCTGGTGAATAATCATTTTGTTCTATCAAATGTTAAATTTAAGTTCCTCATTAGACCTACAAGTGAAGATGCTGAGGAGACAGTTGGAAAATCTGGAGTTCAGTGAAAAGAGCCAGGTTGGAGAGTTTTTGATAAAAAAATTTAGATTAAATGAATAATCTTGGATTGCGATTGCTGGGTCAGATTAGGTTTATCTAAGGAACTATCAAACTCTGTTCTAAAGTGGCCATGCCATTTTCCATTCCCACCTGCACGTATGAGATTTTCGGTTGTTCTTCATCCCTACCCGCATTTGGTATTGTCAGTTGTTTATGTTCTTTTTTATTTTTATTTTTTTTTTTTAAGATTTTATTTATTTATTTGACAGACAGAGATCACAAGTAGGCAGAGAGGCAGGCAGAGAGAGAGTAAGAAGCAGGCTCCCTGCTGAGCAGAGAGCCCGATGCGGGGCTCGATCCCAGGACCCCGGGATCATGACCGGAGCCGAAGGCAGAGGCTTAACCCACTGAGCCACCCGGGCGCCCCTATGTTCTTTTTTAAAAATATTTCATTTTATTCTTCTAAGTAATAGTGATCAGTGTGGGGCGTGAACTCACGACCCCAAGATTAAGGGTCACACGCTCTACCAACGGAGCCAGCCAGAGTATCCCCCCTTATTTTTGCTTTCAGCTATTCTATATACATGTAGTTGTAGCTTATTGTGATTTTCATTTTCTTTTTGATAGCCAAAGATAGTATCTTTTCCAATGCTCATTTATTGTCCATTTGTATATCTTTGTTGGTAAAGTGTCTTTTCAGATCTATTGCCTATTTAGAACAATTTTTTTTTATTATTGAAATTTGATGAATATAAGTCTTCTGTTTTTGTTTTTGTTTTTATTAGTCTGAGGCTTGTCTTTGTGTTTTCTTAGCAATGTCTTTTATGGATTATAAGTTGTTAATTTTGATGAGATACAATTTATGCACTCATCCAGTGCTTTTGGTATTGTATCTAAGAAGTCTTTGCTGTAATACTAGGTCACAAGATGTTTTTCCTATGTGGGGTGCCTGGGTGGCCCAGTCAGTTAAGCATCTGCCTTCAGCTCAGGTCATGGTCCCAGGGTCCTGGGATCGAGCCCCACATTGGGCTCTCTGCTCAGCGGGGAACCTGCTTCCCCTCTCTCTGCCTGCTTCTCTGCGATGAGGGATGTGATCTTGTGATCTTGTGATCTCTCTCTCTGTCAAATAAATACAATTTAAAAAAAAATAAAAAAATAAATTTTATATTCAGATCTGTGAGACATTTTGAGTTACTCTTAGTGTAGTATATGAAATATGGGTTGAATTCACTTTCGTTTAGCATCTAGTCCAGTAGTTCCTGCACTGTTTGTTGAGAGACTGTCCTCTCTCCATTGAATTGCCTTTGTCAAAGATCAATTGATCGTATGTGTAGGAATCTGTTTCTGGACTCTTGTTTCATTGAGCTGTGTGTTTCTCCTTTCCCAAAACTGTAATCTTGATTACTATACCTTTTTAGTAAGTCTTGATATCAAGTAGTAGGATTCTTCCAACTTCATTCTCTTTTTGTTTTAGTATTCTAGTTCCTCTTTCTTTCTATTTAACTTTAGATTCAGGTTTTCTATTTCTAAGAAAATTTTTTTTACTGGGATTTTAATCAAGATTGACTTATGGGGCGCCTGGGTGGCTCAGTGGGTTAAGCCTCTGCCTTCGGCTCAGGTCATGATCTCGGGGTCCTGGGATCGAGCCCCGTATCGGGCTCTCTGCTTGGCAGGGAGCCTGCTTCCTCCCCTCTCTGGCTGCTGCTCTGCCTACTTGTAATCTCTCTCTCTCTCTCTGTAAAAAAGAAAAAAAAAATTTTTTTTTTCTCCTAGGGTGACTCTAACGTGCTGTGGAGTTTGAGGACAGCCGCTTTAAGTTCATTAAAAAAAAAAAAAAAAAAATTTTGACTTAAATCTATAGATCAGTTTGGGAATAATTGGCATTTTAATATTTTGATTGTTTCAATCTGTGGATATGGTAATTTCTTAATTTAGTTTTTTAAAAAATGTCTTTCATCATTGTTTTGTCATTTCTCTTTTTCCTGTCTCATTACATTATTATTATAAGAAGTGTGATTCTGAATAGCAGTGTTGAAAGCTTACATGCTTATTCCACATCTTAGCAGGAAAGCATTCAGTCTTTCACATTAGGGATGATGCTAGCTATAGGGGTTTTTTGTTTGTTTTCTTAAGGATTTTATTTTTAAGTAATCTCTGTACCCAGTATTGAGCTGGAACGTAATTATAACCCTGAGATCAAGCATTGCATTCTCTACTGACTGCCAACCAGGTGTCCGAGCTGTAGGTTTTTGTAGATACCTTCGGTGAGGTTAAGAAAGTTCCCTTCTTGCGGGTGCCTGGATGGCTCAGTTGGTTGGTGTCTGCCCTTGGCTCAAGTCATGATCCCAGCATCCCTGGATTGAGCCCCACATCGGGCTCCCTGCTCAATGGGGCGTCTGCTTCTCCCTCTCCTTCTGCTCCTCCCCCGCTCATGCCCTCTCTCTCACTTTCTCTCTCAAATAAATAAAATTAAAAGTTCCATTTTAATTATGCTTTGCAGGGAGTTTTATCCATAAGTGAATGTTTAATTTTGTCTAATAATTTTTATACTTTTCTTAATGTAATTATGCTGCTTTTCTTTTGTTAATATGGTGAATTAAAGTGATAAATTTTTTGAACATTAAACCAGCTTTGCATTCCCCATAGAACCTCCACTTTGTCTTATATTGTCTTTATATGTTCTGCCAGATTTGGTTTTTAATACTTTTGGGGGATTTTTATATCTCTTCATGAGAAAGCTATTTCTCTTTTTTCTTATGATGTTTTCGGTTTTGGTTTTAACCAGACTAGAAAGTGAGGTGGAGAGGCGCCTGAGTGATTCATTCGGTTAAGTGTCTGCCTTGGGCTTGGGTCATGATCCCAGGGTCCTGGGATTGAGCCCCACATTGGGCTCCCTGCTCAGCGGAGAGCCTGCTTCTCCTTCTCCCTATGCCTGCCACTCTGCCAGCTTGTGCTCTCTCTCTCCGTCAAATAAATAAAATCTTAAAAAAAAAAAAAGTTAATTGAGGTGGGAAGTGTTTCTTCCTCTTTTCTTTCCAGAACTGTTGGTGTAAAATTAGTATTATTTCTTCCTTAAATGTTTGATAGAACTCACCAATATGCCATTCTACAATTTTCTTTGTTGGAAGATTTCCAATATCTGTAGTAGATAGAGGACTATTCATGTTACCAGGTTTGTTTTGAAAGAGGACAAAAGCTATTTTAGGATTTGTATCATGATCATTGTATTTCTGTTTCAGATATATTTCAGAAATCCTTCTTTCCAATGACTTGTTAAGGCACCTCTTCTTTCTCTTATTCCTGATGCGTCAAGCCGGGCAGGGATCTTGTTGATATAAGGCTCATTCTCTATTCCTTGGGCTAGTTTTCCTGTTAGTGACACACAGACTGACTGTCTGTGTTCCAGGGAGCACTCTGCAATGTTCTCAGCAGTGTGCGAGGGTACTGATGTCACTGCACCAAGGTAATTGATGTCATACTTGTCAGAATTGAGTATTGTTGTTTCTAATCAGTCTGTAGCTGATAGGCTAAAATAAAAATTTCATTTTATTTCTTATATTTATCATAAAGTTGGATATTTTTCATATATTTATTAGCTAAGCAACTGAATTTTTGGATTTTGCTCCAAGCATTCACTGTGAAGAAAAACCTTTTGAGACTGTGTAAGAACGAGAATGTGTCACTTAAATCCAAAGTGGGGCGCCTGGGTGGCTCAGTGGGTTAAAGCCTCTGCCTTCGGCTCAGGTCATGATCCCAGGATCCTGGGATCAAGCCCCACATTGGGCTCTCTGCTCAGCTTCCCTTCCTCTCTCTCTGCCTGCCTCTCTGCCTACTTGTGATCTCTGTCAAATAAATAAATAAAATCTTAAAAAAAAAAAATTCTGTCTTTGAGTTTGGACAATTTGATTATAATGTGTTTCACTGTGATTTCTTGGGTTTATCCTATTTGGTGTCTATTAGGCTTCTTGAATCTAAATGTCCATTTCCTGCTCCATATTTTCAGTTGTTATTTCTGTAAAGATTTTATTATTTATTTAATTTGACAGACAGAGATCACAAGTAGGCAGAGAGGCAGGCAGAGAGAGAGGGGGAAGCAGGCTCCATGCTGAGCAGAGAGCCCAATGAGGGGCTTGATCCCAGGACCCCGAGATCATGACATGAGCCAAAGGCAGAGGCTTAACCCACTGTACCACCCAGGTGCCCCTCAGCTGTTATTTCTTTAAATGAACATTCTGCCCCTTTCTCTCCTCTCCATGAGTCTCTTAGACTTTCTTCATTCCTTTTTCTTTTGTCCCTGTTTTGGATAATTTCAAATGACCTGTGTTCGAATTTGATGTTTCTTTCTTCTTCTTGGTTGTGTAATGTTACACTTCTCTTGTGAATTTTTCAGTTATTATTGTACTCTTCAGTTCCAGAATACCTGTCTAGTTTTTTTTAGATATATATTTTTCATCTCTTTGTTGGTATTCTAATTTTACTCGTGTCTTATTTTCTTGACCTTGTAGAGCATCTTTATGATGGTTGTTTTGAATTGTTTGTCAGATAATCCATGTCTCCATTTTATTAGGATAGTTTTTTAGAAGACTTTATTTATTTGAGAGAGAGAGAGAGAGAGCGTGCATATGAGCTCAAGTTGGGAGAGGGAGGGGGAAGAATTGCCAGGGGTGAGTGCAGAGCCCGACATGGGGCTTGACCTCACAACCCTGCGAGCATGACCTGAACTGAAATCAAGAGTTGGATACTCAACCAACTGAGCCACCCAGGTGTCCTCATTAAGGATAACTTTTTTGAGATCTACTTTAGTTTTTTATTTGTTTGTCCCATGTTTTCCTGTTTCTCCAAATGTTTTACAATTTTTGTGTTGGGATCTATACATACGAGAAAACATCCGCCTCTCCCAGTTTTTGACCTGGTTTTATGCTGGAAAAGACCCCGCAGATGAATTCAGCTAGAGATGCTGGGAGCCTCTGACACCTCTCTTGGGAGGATGTGACTTCCCTGTGCTAGGGAGTGCAATTTCTCAACCAGAGAGCTTCCTGGGTCTTTCAGGAGCTCGTATCTCTTGCTCCCTCTGGTGCCTGTTTGTGGCACTGCCTATTCTGATGTTTCAGCAGCAAGCAGCCCTGTTCTGTCTTGTACTCAGTGGCCACCAGGCATCCAGAGTTTGCCAGCTCCCCATCAGTGCCCACATGCAATGAGACAGATAGCATCCCTTTGAGCATCCCTGTGAAAAGCTGGTGCAGAAGAACATTCAGTTCTTTCTTCCTCCCAGGGTGAGAACTCAAGTTATGCACCTGCTCTGAGTCACACCCAAGTTGACTCCTCTTGTTTCTTTGGTCTTAGCAGCATTCAGGCAACCATGCTGTGCTTGTTCTGTCCATGCTCTAAATGAGGCGCAACAGAAATCAGTCCTTCAGGCAACTTTCCAAAGAGCTGGAATGTTGGATGCATGCTCCACTCCTCTTTCTCTCCCTGTCCCAAAGGAAAAGTCAGAAGCCCGGGTGTTCTTGCCAGGCACTGAGCTGTGTAGCTTTGGAGAGGGACTGACTTGGGAAAGTGAAATTTCTCTTCTTAACCATTTCACTGCAGCTGTTTTCAGCTTGTGGTCCCTTGAGGGACTGCAGCCTCTTAACTAGATTCTGGAAATCTCATAAAGGTTTTTTGGTCTGTATATCACTGTTAAAGCAGTGTTTCTGTGGTAGAAGGAGGACTGGGACTTAGGAGTCTGCCATCTTGCTGACATCAGTCTCCTCTTCTCCGTACTTCTTAAGACTGCTGGTTTAGAACTAAGTGAAATGACTTCAGAAACCTGCCCACATGTTTATTTTGATCCTATGTGTTTGCCACTTTGTAACAAAGACATTTTCAGGACATAACAAGTATAAATAATCACCTCTTCCCTTGGTACAGCTACATTCTGTTCCTTGCTAATTTTTCTTTTTCTATACTTGCAAAATCTGGCTTTCTGGAACGGAGGGAAAGATGCATCTGGTAGTAGAGATACAGGTTGACTTTATATGTAAGTTTCCTATTTCTAGAATGCATAAGGATGTATTTTGAGACTAAAACACAAAAAGAAATGCTTGAACCTTCCACATAGGAAGTTCAGCAAGCAAAATGTGTTAGTAACTATTTTATCTACTTCTTAAAATTTATGTCTATTTTTAGAGGCTTTTAATAGTTGATTAACAGTAATCAAACCACTGCATAGACTCTCACTTTGAAGGTTTAGGTGTGATGGCAGGCAAGTATCATGGCAAGTATGACAAGTTTTCTGTGTGTCTAGAGCCAGAACCTAAAAATGGGAATGCGCTGTCGTAGCTGTGAATAGCTACCGTAGGCGTCTACAGTCAGAATGCCTCAATTCCTGTCTTGGGTCCAGCACTCAGCCAGGTGAATAGGGTCAGGTTACTTAGCCTCTTTTTAATCTTGTTTTTTCTCATGGATAAAATGGGTATGGTAATAAGAGCACCTACCTCATGGGTTATTAGGGGAATTCAATGAGATGTTTGATATAGATATAAAATTTTTAGATCAGTGCCTGGAATTTAGGAACTGCTGAATTTTCGTTGGGTATTATTAAGAGCAAGTTTGATGAGATTGCTCTTTTTAACCTTAGTGACTGTTAGATATATAAAAAAAAGGAGAACAAGGAGACGATTAATGATCTCTCTCTACCTCATTTCCAGAGTTGAAACCGTGGGGCAGCCAGACAGAAGAGACAGTATAGGAGTGTGTGCAGAAAAACAGAATGGATATGACTCTCTGCAGCGGGACCAAGCCGTGTGCATCAGTACAAATGGTAAGAGACACACGACTGCTGTTCTCTTTGAAGTACGTGAATTGCTGGAGTAAGATGTGAATCTGTCCCAGCCACCACACGTCTATAGCAGGAGATGAGAAAGTTTAAGTCTTTATGATATACCTGTATGGCTACTATGTGCCAGGCATTACTCTCTTCCCTTTACAAAGAATAAATCATTTACTCCTTTTAGCAATTTGTCAAGGTGGGAAGTAGTATTCTACCCATTTTATAGGTGATGAAAACCAAGCCACAGAGAGGTTGAGTGACTCGCTTAAACTCCCATAGCTCAGAGGTGACTGAGTTGGGATTTGCACTAGGCAGTCTATGTCTGGATTCCGTGGGCATAGGTCATCTGAATTCAACAATTGGTGAACTGAAGAGAGAGTTTACTTAATTTGTTATACCTCCCTAGGGTTCTTTGGCCCCTTACTCGATAGTCATCACACATTTTTTTTTTTTAATTTTACTTTTAAAAAGATTTTATGTATTCATTTGCAAAAGAAAGGAGAAGGGAAAGGGAGGAGGGAGAGAGAGGAGCAGACTCCCCGCTGAGCAGGAACCCAACTTGGGCTCGATCCCAGAACCCTGATATGACCTGAGCTGAAAGCAGACACTTAACCAATGAAGTCACCTGGGCGCCCAGTGATACAGTAATCACACTTTGGAAATCCCCTCTCCAGATGTGTTAATATGTTGTGGTGTGGGTCAAGCAGTAGGTAGAACAAGATTCTTGTTTATTTCATGTGCAACAATATTGCTATTCCACAGGATATAATTTTGTAATGGAATCAAGTTTCTTTTGATGCCATCCATGTGGGAAACTCAGTCTCTCTCCATTCTAGAAGAGTAGAACCCTGAATCAGAATTCTAAAATATGATTAAAGCTTTAACTTTTTCTCCTGCCTCGGGGATGGGGGTTAATTAACATGTTGAAATGCATTCTCTTTGATCAGTTGGCATTCCAAAATGTTTTCTTGATCTGAGTTGGGAAATTACCTATGTTATTGGTAATCTAGAATCCATTTCCATTCTTCATTATCGCTCACATGTAAATGACTCTTTACCTTAACATTTTAGGTGCAGTTTTTGTAAATGGAAAAGAAATGACTAATCAGTTGCCAGCAGTTACTTCTGGGTCCACTGTCACGTTTGACATTGAAGCTGTGACTCTAGGATCCACCAATAATAACGAAGGAGGAAACTTCAAGCTTCGAGTGACTATTAGCTCAAATAACAGAGAGGTGGTTTTTGATTGGTTGCTCGAACAATCTTGTGGTTCTCTTTATTTTGGTTGCTCGTTTTTCTATCCTGGATGGAAAGTGTTGGTATTCTAGATTTTGGGGTGATTACTTTGGTTTTGCAGGGTTTTAAATGTAGCTGTCATCAGCTGAGTTTAATTATAATTGGTTAAAAAAATTGTTAGATTCATCTCTCATTTAAGCCATTGGAAATGGAAATTGTTGACTGGATTTATTTTGGAGTATTTTAGCGACAAGAGATTTGACTATTGTGGACAAAATTGTAGTGCAGTCAGTCTTACAGCATAGGGTTAATTGAAATATCAGCATCATAATACAAATGAAATTGGCTTTTAAAGTATGAGGAGATACAGGAAGCCCGACACCCTTCCACTGCGTACTTCTTAAAAAGTTGATTATTAGAACACAAAAACTTAATGTAACATTATCTTACTAAATTTCTATCCTTTTTAAGGATCCCAGGCCATGTAACACTTTAGGATCAAACAGTAGAACTAGAGCAGCCAGAAGCTGGAGTTCTGTAACTTACAATCACTCGTGTGCTCTCCGCATGAGTGGTCAATATGCTCTCCATGTTCAGGTATTTGTAAGCAGTATTGAATTTTATCTCACGTTCAGTAATCTTTAAAGTCCCAAAAGTGTGATAATTTTTGCATTGTTAAAAATTACGGAGCAAATGTCTACAATAGGCAGAGTATTTTCTTTCTTCTGTCAGTGCAGTTCGATCCATGCTAGACTAGAGGACTTTTACAGGGTAAAACTATGCATGAAAGTAGTATGTGATTGCAGCAGCGGCCGTTCACATCGATGTGACGTGCACGTGTGCATAGCCCGCCTCAGCCATGTGCATGTTACTACCCGGAGGGTATGAGCTTCAGTCCAGTTTAATGTCAGTTTTATAAACGGTCTTTCAGTGGACCAAACAGATACAAGATAAATACTTGACCTATTTTTTTGAAAGACTTAAAATTTGTTTAAGATATTTATTTGAAGGACCTACTTAGTATGTAAAAATGATTATCTTAACTCGCTCTACCAGCCTACAGATTTTTTTTAATGTGAATTTTTTTCCTTCATTTTTAACAGTACAAATGTGGAAAAGCAAGTTTGATATTTTTGTAAGATAATTTATTTGGGGATTCGGATTCCCTGTTAGACAATCATGACCTTTTCCCCTTGCCTTTTTATATATAAGTCAGCCGTCTTTCATTTGTCTAGTGGTTGTTAAGATGTGCTAGAACGTCCAGCTGTCGGAAACAAAATAAAAAACTGAAAGTTAAATGTGTGTGTTTTTTCTTCTGTGAGATTTGATGAATTCAATTTTAATCTTTTAGGTAAAGGGAGAAAAGGATTTCTAATGTCTTTTTTTTTTTTTAGATTTTATTTATTTGACAGAGAGTGAGAGAGATCACAAGTAGCAGAGAGGCAGGCAGAAAGAGAGGGAGAAGCAGGCTCCCTGCTGAGCAGAGAGCCCGATGTGTGGGGCTCAATCCCAGGACCCTGGAATCATGACCTTAGCCGAAGGCAGATGGTTAACCCACTGAACTATCCAGGTGCCCCTGTTTTTTGTTTGTTTGTTTGTTTTTTTAAGATTTTTTTTCATTGGGGCGCCTGGGTGGCTCAGTCAGTTAAGCATCTGCCTTTGGCTCAGGTCGTGATCTCAGGGTCCTGGGATCGAGCCCCATGTTGGGCTCCCTGATTGGCAGGAAGCCTGCTTCTCCCTCCCCCTCTCCTTCTCCTCCCCCTCTTTGTGCTCGCTCATGTGGTTTCTCTCTGTCCAATCACGACTTAGAGAGAGAGAGCTTGAGAAAACACAAACTGGGGGAGGGGCAGAGGGAGAACAACACTTCCCACTGAGCACAGAACCTGACAGGGTCCCAGAACCCAGTGTCCCAGGTCCCAGAACCCTGAGATCATGACCTTAAGTCAAATGCATAACCAACTGAGCCACCCAGGCGCTCCTTTCTCTGGTCATTTTAATACAGTATCATTGTAACTTGTGACAAGTTACTTATACTTTCTTATATTCTGTGTATCGGATACCGAACATAGTGCCCGACACATGACATGTGTACGGTAAATGTTGGGTTGAGTGAATGCGGATGGATTATTTTCTCTAGAACATCTTCATCTCGTTCGCTTCATTTGTCAAATATTTACTGAATGTCATTTTTTTCTTATCCTCCACAGGAGAGTCACGTCTTAAATTTATATGTATAGGATCTGCCTTTTCGCAGAAATGATTAAAACCTAACTTATTCTAGATGGGTGTGGATTGTAATATTTTGACCTTTGAAAATAATTTAAATATTGCTTTCTTTTTTGAAGACTTATTTTTAAGCGATCTCTACACACAACATGGGGCTTGAACCCACAACACATATGATCCAAGAGTTTCATGCTCACTGACTGAGGCAGCCAGGTGCCCCTGCCCTTGAACTGTGAACTTACGATTTTGTTCAAAGCCAACTCATTTTCTTTAAACAGATAAAGGAACCCTGTATTGCAAATCCATTGTGTGCTTGGAGGGACGAGAGAGTTTAGGTGATGATAATTATAACAACTATAAGAATTGACATTTATTGAGCTCCTACTCTGTGCCAGGCACAAATGCTAGATTTTCAAAATACATTTATTATATCATTTAATCCACATGTGCTCCTTACTGTCCTGTTATTACCGTTGTTTCACTCTACAGACAATAAAACTTAGGTTCAAGAGATGTGAACTAATATATCTAAGGTCCGGACCAGTAACTAGTCTAGTCGGGATCCTAGCCCAGAGCTGATCCACTCTGCGGCCCCTGCTCGTAACCATTGTGCTCCCAGGAAGAGTGGACACTAAGGGGAAAGGCTCAGGGGTAGATAAGAATCACCAACGGGATCCAAGGTAGCAGTTGCTGGAATGGCACTGAGAAAGGAAAGGCTGACTGTCTCTGCCTGAAGATCTCAGGGAGCAAAGTCAGTCTCAAAAGGTGAGTGGAAATTGGTGAAGCCCAGCGCTGGCATCTGAAGCAGAAGGGAAGGAACTTACCATTCTGGCGGAGGTGGGAACTGCGTGTGTCACGGCGAGGGGCATGGTGTGTGAGGTCTCGGTGAGGGGCTGAGGGGTGCGGAGAAGTCGCATGGCATGTTTGTTTTGAAACTGACAAATTTGGATACCTGGGTGGCTGAGTGGGTTAAGCCTCTGCCTTCGGCTCAGGTCATGATCTCAGGGTCCTGGGATCGAGCCCCACATTGGCCCCTTTGCTCAGCGGGGAGCCTGCTTCTCCCTCTCTCTCTGCCTACTTGTGATCTCTGTCTGTCAAATAAATAAATAAATAAATCTTTAAAAAAAAAAAAGACTTGCATATTCTACTATTAATGGGTAGAATGTTTGATCTTGTAGAGTTCTACTGTATCTTTGCTGGCTTTCTGTCTAGTTGCTGTATCCGTTCTCCAGAGGGGAGTGTCAAAGTCACCAGTTATAACTGTGCATTCGTCTGTTTCTCCTTTTAGTTCTTTCCATTTTTGACTTATATCTTTTGTAGCACTTTGTCTTATGAATACACACTTAGAATTGCTGTATCTTTTTGGAGGATTGACTGTTTTATCTTAATGTCCTTCTCTGTCTCTGGTATTTTTCTTTCCTCCAAGGTCCATTTTATCTGATAATAATCTAACCTCTCCTTTCCTCTAATTAATGTTTGCATGATACATATTTTCCATCCTGTGCTTTCAACTTTTCTATATTAATATATTTGGAGTTAGTTTCTTGTAGATAGCATATAGCTGAGTCATGGGATTTTTTGTTTCGTTTTTAATTTGTTCTGTCAATCTCCAAGTTTTGTTTGGTCTATTTAGACCATTTACTTTTAATTTTATTATTGATATGTTAGGACTTAAGTTGGCCATTTTTCTTTGTTGTTTTCTGTCCTCTCTGTTTTTTTTGTTTTTGTTTTTTTTTAGATTTTATTTATTTGACACAGACACAGCGAGAGAGAGGGATCACAAGCGGGGGGGGGGGGGGGGGCCGGGAGTGGGAGAGGGAAAAGCAGGCTCCCTGCTGAGCAGGAAGCCCGATGCAGGGCTCTATCCCAGGACCCTGAGATCATGACCTGAGCTGAAGGCAGAGGCTTAACCCCTGAGTCACCCAGGTGCCCATGGCTCTCTTTTTTCTGCCTTCTCATGGGTTGCTTCAACAATATTTTGGAATTCCATTTTGATTTATCTATAGTGTTTTTGAGTGTCTCTTTGTGTAGCTTCTTCAGTAATTGTTCTATTAATATTATTATTATAATATTATATTTATTATATTATATATATTATATTATATATATTATATTATATTATATATAATATATATATTATATATTATATTTATATTATATATATTATATTTATTATTTATTATATATTATAATTATATTATTATAATAATATAATATAATAGTATAATAATATAATATAATAGTATTAATATGTATATATAACATACATATATACATAATAAACATATATATACATTAATATATGTGTGTTATATAACATATATTGTGTATGTGTGTTTATACAGATCTATGTGGAGCTATATCTACATTAGTATGGTAATGGCTTTTTTAATAATCAGGAAAGTTTTGGATTTCTGTGCATTAGCGAAAACAGGTACTAATGTAGGTCTTTGGTAAAGTGAAGTGGCGTAATGTGACCTTTCGGAAAGCAGGGGATATTGTTCACTTTACCCTGTTTGAGCTTATGAAAAGTGTCGTGGGAACACTCCGCTTTCAGAGAGCAGGGGATGTAAAACTTACCAGTTAATCGGTGTCATCGTTTCATCATTTCAAGTGAAATAATCCTTACATCTCTTTATCTTTCTCCATTTACAGCAACATTTTCTTTAAATATTTTCTCTATATACATTTAGAACCTTGCTAGACAATGTTGCCTTGATCATTAAAAAAAACTTTCAGAAAACTCAAGAGAAGCAATGCTTATTGTATTTATCTGTATTTCTCCTTACTGTGTTCTTTTTTCCTTCATGCTCTTCCAAGTTTCCTTCTGTTACTATTTCCTTTCTGTTTCAAAAACTTCCTTTAGCCATTCTTTTATGATAAGTCTGCTGGTGAAAAATTTCTCTTTGATTTCTTCTGTATGAGAATGTTTTGATTTTCCCTTTATTCCTGGAGGTTGTTTCACTGAACATAGGATTCAAGGTTGAAAATTCTTTTGTGCGTTTGTGTGTGTGCTGGGGGGGGGGGGGTGTCTTAAACTCATGACCCTGAGATCCAGACCTGAGCTGACATCAAGAGTCAGACACTTGGGTGCCTGGGTGGCTCAGTGGGTTAAGCCTCTGCCTTCGGCTCAGGTCATGGTCTCAGGGTCCTGGGATCGAGCCCCACATTGGGCTCTCTGCTCAGCAGGGAGCCTGCTTCCCCCTCTCTCTCTGCCTGCCTCTCTGCCTACTTGCGATCTCTCTCTGTCAAATAAATAAGATAAAATCTTTAAAAAAAAAAAAAAAAAGTCTGACACTTGACTAACAGAGCCCCCAGGTGCCCCCAACAATTCTTTTCTTTCAATACTTGGAAAGTATTACGTGACCTCCATGGCCTCTGACGAAATATCTGCTGTCATTTTCGTTGTTTTTCCTTGTAGATAAAGTGTCATTTTTCTGTAGTTGCTTTCGATATATATGTATTTTTTTGTCTTTAGTTATTGGAAGTTTAATTACGATGTGTCCTTGTATGGGTTTCTTTAGGGTTATCCTGTGTGTGTTCTTCAGCTTCTTGGAATGTTGGGTTTATGTAATGTGCCACATTTGGAAAGTTTTTAGCCATTATTTCAAGTACTTTTTTCAGCCCTGTCCTCTTTTTCCTTCTAGGACTCCATTGACACAAATTTTACATCTTTTGTGTATTCCCACTGATTCCTGAGGTTTTGTTGGTTTGAAGTTGGTTTTTTTCTCTGTCATTCAAATTAGGTAATGTATGTTGTTCTACTTCCAGTCCCCCGAGTCTGGCCTCTGTCACGTCCCTTCTGCTGTTGGGCCCATCCACTGAGCTTTCCATTATTTATTTTGGTTATTGTATTTTTCAGTTCAAAAATGCCCATTTGGATCGTCTCCGTACCCTCTCTTTCTGTGCCAGACTCTCTGTACTCTGCTGAGCCTGTTCATTTTTCATCTGTTTCTAGTGTGTTCGTAGGTGCTCGTTGAAACATTTTAATCATGGCTTTGGCAATGGGGAGTCTTACGTGTCCGTTGCACTGGGCCAAGGGATGTTCCGATAGCTAATTCAAACATCCTGGTGGTTCTGTGAGGGTGTTTCTGGAAAAGATTAGCATCTGAGCTGATGGACTGAGGAGAGCAGGTGGCTCCCCCGTGTGCTGGGCCTCACCCAATCTGTTGATGGCTTAAATAGAACAAAAAGGCGGAGAAAGGTTGAATTTGCTCTTTGCCCATTGAGCTAGGACATCCTCAGGGCTTCTGGTTCTGGGGCCTTCATTTCTGGACTGGAATCTACACCTTTGGCTCTTGGGCCTTTGAACTCCATCACCTGCTCTCCTGGGCTCCTAGCACGCAGACAGCAGATCTTGGCACTTCTCAGCTTCTATGACCGTTGATTGGTTCTGTTTTTCTGGAGAGCTCAATACGGTGCTTTTAAATCGTCAGCCTGGTGTTAGTATCTGTTGTCTTTCTTTATTCAGTTTGAGATCTTTCTGATTCTTCGGATGACAAGTGATTCTCTTTTGAAACGTGAGCATTTTGTGTTATGTTCTGAGACATGGGATCTTAATTAAACCTTGCCTTTCAGCTAGCTTTCTGACACCAGTCCAATGGGAAAAGATTGAGGGGAGGGGCACTGCCTCATTACTGCCCCGTAGGAGATGGAAGGGTAGCTTCCCCTAGGCCTCCATGGACAGCAAGAGGAGAGGCTTTGTTACTGGTGGCGTGGGCATTCCAGTTCCTTGTGTGGTCTGCAGTGGGGGTGGCCTTGTTCCTCTAGGTAGTGGTAAAAGTCCGGAGTCTCCACTGGTTTCTTCTGAGCCTTCATATCAGAGGGAGAGTGATCCTGTTACTGCTGGTGGGGGCAGAGGTCCAGGACAGCTCCTCCCTCACTCTGGAAACTGGGTGGCCTCATTGCTGCCCGGTGGGTGATGGCGTTGCCTGCTGGGTCTTCTCTGATGCCATTCAGCAGAGTGTTGGGATGTCTTGGTATGGCCTCATGAGTGTGGAAGTCTGGGTTCCCCATTTGGCCTATGCCAGCACAGGGCAGGGTAAGGACACACTCTCTGCTGTAGTTGTAGTTTCCTAGGGCATCCGTCACAAATTTCCAAAGTTTGGGTGGCTTAAATGGACAAATTGATTCTCACAGTTCCAGAGGCCGCTTGTGTGTGTGTGTGTGTGTGTGTGTGTGTGTGTGTGTGTGTGTGTGTGTGTGTTTAAAAAAAGGGGGCGCCTGGGTGGCTCAGTGGGTGAAAGCCTCTGCCTTCGGCTCAGGTCATGATCCCAGGGTCCTGGAATTGAGCCCCGCATCGGGCTCTCTGCTCAGCGGGGAGCCTGCTTCCTCCTCTCTCTCTGCCTACTTGTGATCAGTCTGTCAAATAAATAAATAAAATCTTAAAAAACCAAACACAAACAAAATATTATGAAGGCAGATTTGGGAGTCACTTCTCCAAAGTAACTAAAAGTCCCCACCATGATTGTTTTGCGAATCTAAATGTGTTCTGCTGGAGACTGCCCTTTATTCTGAAATAATCTTTCCTGTTCTTTTTGTACTTTATAAAATGAAAGTGCCAGTAGATGTCAGACAGGTTTGTTTGCAAATCTCACCAGACAAAACAAAAAGAAATGTGAAAAAGATATATTACTGGTCTATGAAGAGCACAACTCCAAGGTCTGCTCAATAGCCCACATTGCCTGATACATGGCCATCTGAAAAATATTTTAAAAGTTAAAAAAAAAAAATGGGGGCACCGGGTGGCTCAGTGGGTGAAAGCCTCTTCCTTTGGCTCAGGTCATGATCCCAGGGGCCTGGGTTGGAGCCCCGTATCAGGCTCTCTGCTTGTCAGGAAGCCTACTTGCTCCTCTCTCTGCCTGCTTCTCTGCCTACTTATGACGTCTGTATGTCAAATAAATAAATAAAATCTTGGGGCACCTGGGTGGCTCAGTGGGTTAAGCCTCTGCCTTTGGCTCAGGTCATGATCTCAGGGTCCTCGGATCGAGCCCCATGTTGGGCTCTCTGCTCAGCGGGGAGCCTGCTTCCCCCTCTCTCTCTGCCTGCCTCTCTGCCTACTTGTGATCTCTCTCTGTCAAATAAATAAAATATTTTTAAAAAATAAAAAAATCTTAAAAAAAAAGTTAAAAAAATTTTGGGGGGCGCCTGGGTGGCTCAGGTGTTAAGTGTCTGTCTTCGGCTCAGGTCATGATCCCAGAGTCCTGGGATCTAGCCCCGCATCGGGCTCTCTGCTTGGCGGGGAACCTGCTTCTCCCTCTCCCACTCCCCCTGCTTGTGTTCCCTCTCTCTGTCTCTCTCTGACAAATTTTAAAAATTAAAAATTAGATCTTTAAGAGAGTGGGTGTGTGCGACTGGTGGGGGTTAGCAGAAGGAGAGGGACAAGCAGACTCCATGCTTAGCACGGAGCTCAACATGGGGCTCGATCTCCAATGATCATAACCTGAACCAAAATCGAGCCAGACACTTCAATGACAGAGCCACCCAGTAAATACTTTCAAATGAAAGTGAGTCATTTTCTGTTTAAAAGACAAAAACTCTATTGAGTAAAATAAGACTAATCTCTCATAAACGGTTTTAATCCCATGAAATTTAATACTGATTAAAGCAAAATTGACTTTTCTATGGAGTTTCTACTTATTAGTCTTACATTAATTACGTTACACAGAATTAGACTAGGTCCATACAATCTTGGCAGACGTTGGCATCTTCTGAAAATAGCTGTGGAAGAAGAAACTTACCGGAGCGTGTGATTGTCTTTGGAGGTGAGAGTGGAGGATTGAAGCTGGCAAAACCATATGGTTGTAGGAGAGGGCATGATGGTGTTAAGCAAGAGCAGGCTACCGTGCCAAGTACCTTTTTGAAGGAGGTGTCTTTATCTATTTTACGGTTGAAGAAACCAACTCCGTGCATTTAAGTAACTTCCTGCATTCTGAAGCTGCCAAAGCAGCGCGGCTGGCGTTCAAATCCAAGGCCGTCCACTCTCAGCTCTCCGGCACCGGGTGGTGTCCACACTAGCCTTTGTCCCTCAGGACACTACTTTGATATTAGATACTTTGGAAAGTGGTTTATCAACAGATAGTTGAATGTACCCCTCTCTGGGACTAAGATTCACGAGGACAGGAACAATGTCTGTCTTATTCATCTTTGTATAATCATGCCTAGCGAAGGCAAAGGCCATAGTAAGTGCTCAGTAAGTAATAATGAATAAATAAGTCTCCATAAGCCTAATTACATGGTAACCCTGGTCCTACTGTGAAGCCTCACAGAAGAACCAACCCCCCAGAGAAGCGAAATAGGGATACTACAGACAGAGTCCACTCAAAAGAAAATTTTAGTTGGATTGTGAAGAAGAAAGGAGCTAAGCTTTATTGCTATAGTGGGGTAGTTTACTAGGTGACTCATAGTTGAAGTCAGAAGATAAAGAGCTTTTCTTCTGATGCCTTTGTAACTTCACCCTTTCTTTGCATTTATAAGCAATGAATCTACTTAAATATAAGTTTATTCAGGGACAGAAGGAAGAAGTAAATGACTCTGGTTCTGACCCATGAGACCCTGGGAGAATTCTTAAAACAGGTTCTGAGTCTTCAACCTGTCGTTCCCAGTGCTGGCGACAAGTGTTGGCGTACATTTAATAGACGAAAGAATGGCTGCTTGTGGCCACATGCTAGAAGGGCAGATAGAAGCTCTTTGGGTGCTGAAAAAGGATAGAGTAGCTTAGACACCAATGTAATGGTGCACCTGTGTGTGGCCCTTGGTCGAACGAAGCTTTGCCATGTGAATAGGATGGTAATCAAAAATGCAAAAAGATAAAATACACTAGTCCAGGAGGTATCAACCCTGCTCCCTAGAACCAGCTTTATAGAATGATCCCATGTGACATTTTTTTTTTTTTAAGATTTTATTTATTTGACAGAGATCACAAGTAGGCAGAGAGGCAGGCAGAGGGTGGGGAAGCAGGCTCCCTGCGGAGCAGAGCCCGATGCAGCACTCCATCCCAGGACCCTGAGATCATGACCCAAGCCGAAGGCAGAGGCTCAACCCAGAGTACACACTGAGAACACCAGAGCGCATGCATGTGCTTAAATTCTTACAACCCAGAAACCGTTAATGCTAAGATCTCTGCTTTAATATGGTACGTGGCATAATTAACAGAACCTCATATATTTCCACTTTTCTAGGAGTGACCTATGTTACTTTAACGAAATACAAATTGAATTTTTAGAAACTATTATTCACAATGAACTTCCTGTTTTACTTACTAGAAATTTACCGTGTTCCAAGCTCTGTGCTAGACCCTTTCTGCCTTTTCCCCCAGTATGAACATCATCTTTCTTGAACTCCCTTTTCTAAAATTTTATGGATTTAATTTTTAAATTTAAGAACTATAAAATTAAAAAATAGGTAGTAGATTGCAATGTCTCAAAAATGGCAGTGAGGGGCGCCTGGGTGGCTCAGGGGTTAAGCCTCTGCCTTCAGCTCAGGTCATGATCTCAGGGACCTGGGATCGGGCCCCACATCGGGCTCTCTGCTCAGCGGGGAGCCAGCTTCCCCCCCTTTCTCTCTGCCTGCCTCTGCCTACTTGTGATCTCTGTCAAATAAATAAAATCTTTAAAAAAAAAAAAATGGCAGTGAAAAGCCTGCCTCTCATCTGTTCTTTTCTCCAGATTATCTTCCCAAAAAGCAATGTTCTGTGTATCCTTTAGACACATGCTATAACCAAAGCAAATACGGGCACCTATTAATTTTTCAGTTAAAAATCTGAAACACACTTAGGAACTGTTCTGTACCTTTTTTTTTTTTTTAAGATTTTATTTATTTGACAGACAGAGATTACAAGTAGGCAGAGAGGCAGGCAGAGAGAGAGGAGAGGAAGCAGGCTCCCTGCTGAGAAGAGAGCCCCATGTGTGGCTCGATCCCAGGACCCTGGGATCATGACCTGAGCCAAAGGCAGAGGCTTTAACCCACTGAGCCACCCAGGCGCCCCTGTTCTGTACCTTTTATCTTGGCATTTGTTCCACATTGGTTCACACACACAAAAACAAAACACTTATTTATCCTTTTTTATTGCTGCATAGTATCCCATTTACATGGATCATATGACGTACCCAGTTCCCTACCGATGACTTGTGTCTAGTCTGTTTTCAACAGTGGTGACAATTTATCATTTTACATGAGTTCTAGTTTACTTGTAGGACTACCTAAAGATGGAATTGTTAGACCAAAGGCTGAAGGCACTTTTTTTTTTTTTAAGATTTTTATTTGAGAGTGAGAGCAAGAGCGATCAGAGGGAGAGAGAAGAGCAGTCTCCCTGCTGAGCAGGGGAGCCTGATGTGGGGCTCAGTCCCAGGACCCAGGACCTGAGCCAAAGGCAGACACTTGACTGAACCACCCAGGCGTCCTACATTATGATCTTAATAAAAACTACCAGATTGCTCTCAACATTGTACCATTTTGCCACCAGAAGGGTCCTGAGCGCTTGTTAACAGGCCAGCAGTGAAACCACTTCCTATTGACAGCAAGCCAAATCCATCTGTGTTCTTGCTCATTCCTTCCTTTTTCTGGTAACTTTCCGGTTTCTGTATTCTGCAAACATGGAACCTTCCCATCCACTCTCCCCCAAATTCTTAACTTTTCCTGTCTTGGTATGACCCCATTTTCACACACTCTTCCTCTCCACCTCATTTCCCATGTGCTAGATACTTTAAACCCGTGTCCTTATCCCATCACTACCCTGAAATTGCCGTCATAACTCATTTTCTGTGCTGCAGGAGGACTGCTGCTTCCTCTCTGAAACCTTCCTGGCTTCATCACTCCTCCGCCCTGCAACCACACTGACCGAGGACTTCAGGCACTTACTTCAGGACAGGTAGTGTTCTAGTAAGTAGTTGGAGGGTTCACCTGGCCCACTACTACAATAGCCTCCGAGTGGTGGCTTCTTCCTCTGCAGAGCCTCTCCTCTCCCCAGTTCTTAGAGCCATGGCTCACGAAGAACACAGATTGGTTTGTGTCCTGTGCTGTAAATCTCAATACTTCCTATTGCCTGGAATCCAAACTCAGCACAGCTTGTAAAACCCTCCGTTCATGTCACCAAGTATCTGAGCAGATACAAGTATCTGAGCAGTACAAAGGTCAGTGAGAGGGACCTTGCAATGTAATGAAGAAAGCAACTGTTCAGAAGAAACCTCTAGAATGAGCACTGGAAGCAGAGGGGTACTCAGCTCAAAGAACACAGAGCAGCATGCGCACAGGTGACACTATTACTAGGAAATAAAGCAAGAAGAACTCACCTGTCCCCTCCTCGGTGAAGTTTCCCCTAACTCTTCCAGAGTTAACGTCAATGACTACTAACCTCACAGAATGTTGTAGATAACTTTATATCATTTTACTTTATAATTCTCATTTGTATCCCAGTTTATGAGCTTTCTGAAGGCCAAGATAAATTCTTTTTCATTAAAAAGAAAAAATCCACAACCAAATATGGATAGCTGTTAGGTTAACTAACACTGACATCACTCTGAACTTATAAAAATGTTTTTTGATAAATAACATGCCATTTGCAACGGATGTTACTAGAACTGAAAGTAGGATTTTTGCACTGGGTTCTTCCCCCCACCCCTTAATTTCTTACTAACTCTGACTGTTGGGTGTACTTTTCCTGGATCCTTACTATCCTAGCCAAATGAAAATTTTAGTACACACATTAACAATGCATAATAATCAAAACCAAAACCAAAACAGAATACAGCTTTTATATTATTGAACTTTATGTACAAAATCATTTGATTTCAAATAAACATTTAATGTAAAAACAAACGTTCTTTTAAACTGAAATTTTTTTTACATCTACTGTACCATTCAAATGCTTTATCATCTTACATGATTTCTTCAAAATCTCTTACCAAGGGTACATATAGAAAAGCATTTTTTTTTTATAAATAGAAACAAAGGGATTTTTTCAGCTTTTATTATAAGATGACATAAAAAGTTTACTCAACAGAAGTAATTTCATTACTATTTGGGGGAGGGAATCACCAACTTTTTGTGCAAACAATGCTAGCCTTCTTTTAAGCATTAAGAGCATAACTGCTTAAGAAATGACATAAGCAATAATTCTACACCTACATCTCCCCTAAAATAATCTATTTTTTTTTACATATGTGCACAGCTTTAGCAAATTAAAGCCCGAGAGAAATGCTCGAGATTCACTATCCAGAGGCATGATCAGAGTTTACTGTAACTCATCACTGAGAGAGCTTACCAATCAAGGAGTCTGTAATGAAAGCTGCAGTTTCCCTCTTTCCTATTTTTCTTAACACAAAAATCAATGACTAAGAACTTAATACTGGATGACAAATCACACCCACACTATTAGTTAAATAGCCTCACAGTTAAACACATCTTAAAAGACCAATCAAATCAGTATTTACATTTTATAAATTTCTGAAGTCACCATTAGAAAGCTTATATATCCCTTCATTAAACAAAATAGGGAACTGCATCTGATGGTGGTGGAATGAAATTAAAAAATTAAAAATACCTGTATTTACAGCAGCATTGATCCTTTATAAATAAAGAATATGAAAATGCAATTATCTTTAAGGATAATAAAAAATTGAGGTGATGTTACTCAACCACAGTGCTTGGAGTTGGAATGAAAATCTATTGGTGCTTGTTAATGTGCCAGTAGTGAAACCACTTTCTGTTGGAGAAAATCCAACCGCAAATATGCGCATAAAAACACATACATCACAGGGCAAAACTGCTCACAACAATTCAAGTCAGCTTATCTGTATTGGATATTCTAATCATGAAATACATTACAAAGACATCCCTTGCAAATAAAAAAACAAGTTATAGATTTTCTGGTTCATTTTTATAGAACATTTCCTTCCTAGAAAGTGGCATCTTAAAAATCCCAAACTCATTCTTCCCTTGGTTTTTAATGAAAAGGTGGACAGCTGAATTTTTCAATGTGATTACCATATCGAAAAGTAAAAAAAAACAAACCCAAAACAGCAATAGTTTTTCAAGTTTAAAAAAACATACTGGGTAAGCAATGCAGTAAAAGTATCCACATAAAAACGAAATGGTCAATAACCTTTTAAGCCAACATGACATTTCACGGTCAACAATGTGAAAAATTGACATTTTCTCAAACAGGCATAAGATGAAGAAGTGCTATTTTAAAATTGTAAAATAAACTTCTATAAAGAAGGACCTTATGTTGTAATTTCTCATTCCAAATTGATAAATGATTTCAAAATCAAGGATCAAGGTTTGAATGCAATAATAATGCAACATAATTTCCAAAAATCTTCAATTTCTAAAAAGGAATCATACTCCAAATTTCCCTCCCCAAAAAAGGTTTCACAATTACGAAGTAGAAAAATGGCCAGTCACAAATGCTAAAACCATTTAATTTAAATATATGAAATAATTTCTAAATTATCAATTCAATGTATTTCATAAGACAATTGCTGAAGTTAAAAATACTTTCTTTGAACTATTGCTTTTCATGCTCAAACTAGAGTGTTGTAATGACATCAATGAAATGGACATCCATGTAATGCTGCATGACAAAGTGAAGTCGAGCCCTGACACAAATACCCTTGTTGAAATCATTTACTTCATCTAACAGTGCCTGTTTGAAACCTATGATTACAAATGAAAACAAAATTCTTCCTAGAGGCTGAATTCCCTAGAATGCAATTTCAGTGTTTGTCCATAACACGGGGTTAGGTTTTTTCTTTTCAGAGTTTTTGTTTTTTGCTCTGTTTTGAAACCCCTGAGACACCATCTGCTTCCAAAGCTTTCTCTTTTGAGTTAATTTCACTAAATCCATTTGCTGTCCCATTTTGTTCTTCAGCGATTTCTTCATTTGCAGGGGAAGCAGATTCTCCTTTTTCTAATTTTTGCTGCATTTCACGGAGCTTGGTAACAGCTTTATCTATTGACATTATGCTAATAAGATTAAAGTCATGCATGCTGACTAGATGAAGCATGAAGTTTCGACATAAATTCTTCTTAATTATTTTCTGTCCATAGTTTTCTACAAACAGCATACAGGCATGATTCATTTGATTGTCAGCAATAAACCTATTTAATAAAAATAACACAAACATCAACAGTGATATAAAGCATTTTTGTCAAATGCAACATGGTAACTGATAGACCAGTAAGTGATGATTTAACAATTAGTAAAACTACAGTGAATCTGAGATTCAATGACCTGAATGGACTTACCATTTTAAAAATTTAAAGAGATTTAATTTAACCAGAACTTCAAAAGATGTCATTTCTGTTTGTCCTAATGAAACAGCATATGAGAGTATTAAAAGTACAGAGCATTTTTTTCTTGCCACCACTTTCCTTAACTCTCTACATACACACTAACTATCCTCTTTAGTTTCTCTCTTGACCTTGACATACTTTCCTATTTCAGAAGCAGTGTTTTTCACTTCATGGAAAACCTTTAAAGAAACAAAGATGTCACATTTGTAACAATGTGGATGGACTGAAAGCATTAAGCTAAGCCAGACAGAAGAACAAACACCTTATGATCTCACTTATATGTGGAATCTACAAAAACAGAGGTGCCTGGCTGGTTTGGTTGGTAGAGTGTGCAACTCTTGATCTCTGGGTCCTGAGTTTGAGCCCCATGATGGGTATAGAGATTACTAAAAAAAAAAGAAAAAGAAAAATCAAATCTGAAAACAGTAACAAAACTCATAGAAAAAGAGATCAAACTTGTGGGTACCAGAGGCAGAAAGTGGGAGGAGGAGAGATTAAGGGAGGTTGTTCAAATACTCAAGGGCTCAAGTACTAGGCATATAATGTACAACAGGATGACAACAGCTAACACTGTTGTGTAATACACAGGAAAGTTGTTAAAAGAGTAAATACTAAGAATTCTCAACAAAAGAAATGATTTTTTCCTTTTTTTCTTTTTATTGTATCTATTGAAGAGGGATGTTAGCTCAATCTAATGAAATCACTACACAATAAATATAAATCAAACCATCACACAGTATGTCTTAAACTTACAGTGATGTATGCCAATTTTTCAATAAAACAGAAAAATAGCCACATTAAAAAAAATTTGAAGATGTCACAATGAATGTGGTTAACAGTGTGGCTGTGTTGATAGAAAGCAAGCAAGATGCACCCACAATGAATAAAATTTGAAAAAAATCAAATCAAACCAATAAGGAGAAAGGCTGCTCAGTTATCCACCGAAACTCAGTGTCTAACAAAGTCTATAAGGCCTGCCTGGAGATATTTTAAAATCCAAAGTTTACCCAACAGGTAAAAACCCCTATTATACTAGCCACTTTACAATGCTAGTATAGCACAAACCCCAACAGTCGTTATGCTACCAGAGTTAGATCAAGGAATGAAAATGGAACTCAATAAATAGTAGGACTAAAATTCCATCTTGAAACTGACCTATCAGGACAAAAGAAAAAAAAGACTTAACCTAAGTTTCAAAATACAGAAATTATTTATGACTGAGTTTTAATGACTACACCAAGGACCAGACAAACATTTTCTCTAAAAGGCTAGATAAGTAAATATTTTAGGTTTTGCAAGCTATATGCGATCTGTTGTCTTCCTCTTTTTTTTCTCCAACCCACTGAAGATGCGAAGACTATTCTTAGCTTAAGGCAATGTACAAGAAAAAGGTTATGGCCCATGCACTCCAGACATCTGGGCTGGAATTTATGCACCAGTTCCTCTTTACTCCCTAAGAGTAAAGAAACAGAAGTGTCCCTTACCATTTACTTCATTATAAATAAAAACATTTTGGCTGCTCATGCTATAGAAGAAAACCTTCAATGAAGATCAAATAATAATAATGAAGGTACAGAAGAAAAATATATGTATTGAAAGGCAAATAGTTCACACAGTGGGAATGAGGCAAATCTGCAGGAAAAATAACACTTTGGAAGATACTTTTAGCCACAATGGCACAAGAAATAAGTACTGTTCTACTCTGACCTCTATGCAATGGTAGTAAGAAATCAGAAAATCTATTTATATTTTGTTCTCCAGAATTAAGCAATTTTAAAAAACTGTAGTAATAGTGTGATAACCAATCTTCAGGATTTCCAGGTATGTACCAAGGGACCTAATTTTTTTTTTTTAATCCTTGGCAATAAAATAAATGAAAATTGGGTCATTAAAAAAAGGGGACATATTAAAAATGAGAACTGCTATTAGAGCTAACACCTTTCTTAAACATAAAACCATTTTTCTTTCTGCAGTTATAATACTTTGGATTAGGATAAGATTTAGGGCACACTGTATCTAAGCTAATGGAATTTTATTATTATTTTTTTGTGTGAGGAGAGGGGAAACAGACTCTTAAGGAGGCTTCACACTGAGGGCAAAGTCCAATATAGGGCTGACTGCCCGACCCTGAGATCACGACCTTAGCAGAAATCAAGAGGTGGAAGCTTAACCAACTGAGCCACCCTGATGCCCCCAAGGCAGTGGAATTTTAAATAAATCTCAAACATAGATTTACAGAATGGAAGCATAAAGGAAATAGAATATTTAAATTTATAAATACCCTACCCATGTTTCATGACATGGAGATTCCACAGTTTCATCACTTCTTTCTCTCCTTCATTAACATCAGAAAATTCCTCAATTTGCTAAACAAAAAGAAAAAAAGAAAAAGAAGGAAAAAATACCTATTAAATACAGAAAAAACAAAATTGGTATTTCTAAAAAAATTATGAGACTATCAAAAACAATTTTTGTAATAATATCAACTTATTTATACAGCAAAGTGGCAACATTTGTTAAATAAAACTTTTATTCAAGTAGTAATTTTAAAAGGGAAACCCTAAGTTATAAATAAGTTCCCTACTTCAAAAAAACCAAAACACGATACAAAATCACAAGAAGAAAATCTGTATGACCTTCAGATGCTAACTATTCAAATGACACAATTACAAAAACTGTGGATTCCTAAATTCCTTTATTTAGAAAGGAGTCCTTCACACTAAGTTAAGAGTTTAATTCATATTAAACAACTAATAGTTTTTAAACATGAATTACTTCATCGTAAGATTCTAAAATCATGGTCAGTGGTGATAATAGTAATACTCACTGTAATGGTTTTTTCTCTTAGCCATTCAGGATCTTTTTCATCTTCACTATCTACTTCCATTTCTTGTGGACGGAGAGGTAAGCAAGTATCACTATGGAAATAAAGACGATTGTGTCCACTACTATACGTTCGCTGCTGTTCCACTTCTCCGTCTTCAGATTCAAGGAATTCAGACATGCTTGCTTTTGTTCGTTTTGGTCTAATGAAAAGAAATGTTGATGTAACACTAAGTGACAGGGATAGGATTCTTTCTATTTCACACCTCTCAAATAGAGTACATTCCTCTGGTACAGGTTCCTCCCTAGGCATGCATACAGTAACTTCCACTGGGAGAATTCTTTAATCCCTCAAAGCACTGTAGAAGTAGTGACATTAACATTTAAGACACAGGAAAGTTCTAAGGAGGAAGTGAGAAAATCACTACAGGGGCTGGAGAGAGTTATAATACAGTATACCACCCCAGACACTTAGCTAATAATCTGAAATAATGATTCCCACCCTAAACAGTAGCCCTGTCTGGCTCTCCTTTGTCTCCATCACCGGTAGAAGTCAGAGAGTAAGTTCTGTTGTATGACGTTTTTACCTACCTACACACAAGAATATGTGTGATAGGTGTTCTCTTTACTGGTCCATTGCGACTAAAAGCAAATCCAGGTTGGCGATGAATATCCTGAGGATTTCCGGCATACGAGCCATCGTAACACTCGTTGATAGAAACATCTATCCTAGCACCTTTCGGATGATACTGTAACAAGAATGCCAAGATGCTGAGAATAAGGAAATATTATCCCTACCCTAAGTATCTATCACTCTAATTTCGTTAATTAAAAAGTACCTGTAGCTCTTAATGTTTTGAAAACTAAAATGAGCCACACATGAGAATGGTGAAAGGGAAGTCAGAAGACCTGGACCCAAGAAGATTTGTGTTAAAATCCTGGTTGTGACAATTACTGGCTTGGTAACTTTGTACAAATTATTTCTTGTTTGAGTAAGAATAAAGAAATCACCACTTAATTCAAAGAGCCAATGTGAGGATTATATAAGTCAACACAGGTGCACTATGCAAATATATGGAAGCCGATCACTGTAATTCATGCATATAGCAATCCACCAAATGCAAAGATTTTGGCATTTTGTGTAGAAGCACAATTTATTATTTTTATTTTTAAAGGTTTTATTTGAGACTGAGAGAAAGAACGTGGGGGGAGGGGGGCCTCAGTGAGAAGCAGGAAGCCCGACATGACTTGATCCCAGGGAGAAACCTGGGATCACAACCTAAGCCAAAGGCAGATGCTTAACCACCTGAGCCACCCCAAGAAGCACAGTCTTTGAAAGTCAGATTGTCTTATATATTATTGGTAAGAAGAACAGAAAAAGTTACTTACAACATAATTGAAGATAAATCTGCTGTGGCAGAGTTTCAGATGCTTGAGTAAACTATAAAGTTTGCGGCAGTTCAGAGTACACCATGGGCAATGTAGATCATCTCTTGCTTCCGTTTGTTGTCTTGTATTGTTGTTATAAAGGAACTTTAAAATAACAAAAACCAAAAAAACAACAAATCTCCAACTTAAACATCTCAAGATATTTTGTTTCAACATCACCTTTAGAAATAGTTAAAACAATTTAAAAAGAAAACGAAATTAGAGACATTCTTTTAAATATGCTGAAAGGTTTCAGATGTAACATGCAAAACAAAGGCATTTCATGATTACTTAAAAAAAGGGCCAGCTATGTTTACCTGATAAAATATTCTTAATTTTTGTCGGTTTTCACTTGAAGTATCTTTTTCTTTTCTTGTTTGTAGGTCTGTATTCAATGATTCTTTAACAGCTGAAAATATACACTTTTATATTTAATGCAAATACATGCTATAAAAAGTGAAATGATGTATCTTGTAAAACTAAACATTAACGTTTTCACATAATTCTATCTGTGGTACTTAACACTATTTCTTTAAAATTTTTTTTAAGATTTAACTGAGAGAGAGAGAGACTGTGCATGCACACACACACACAAGCAGGACGGGCAGAGGGAGAGGGAGAAAGAATCTGAAGCAGACTCCACGGGACTGCAGAGCCCTATGCGGGGCTTGATCTCGCAACCCTGAGATCATGACTGGAGCCGAAACCAAGAGTCGGACACTTAACCAACTGAGCCACCCAGGTGCCCCACTTAACCACAGTTTTTGTTCTCATCCTCAAGTTATTGGCAGGAGCCACTTTTTCCCTTAAGAACTCCATCTCTCTCTTAGCGGCACCACCCCACACCGGCCTCTTAAAAAAAAAAGAAAACAAAACCAAAAAAACCTCTTATATTCTAAACCATTATGAAAGTAACTCCAGGGGCGCCTGGATGGCTCAGTGAGTTAAGCCTCTGCCTTCCGCTCAGGTCATGATCTCAATCAAGGTCCTGGGATTGAGTCCCGCATCGGGCTCTCTGCTTGGCAGGGAGCCTGCTTCCTCCTCTATCTCTGCCTACTTGTGATCTCTCTCTGTTAAATAAATAATAAAATTTAAAAAAAAAGAAAGAAACTCCAAATAATTATATGTAGTCACTATAGTTTAAGCACTTCCTGAGGTCAGAGGTGGTTTTGATTGGTCTTTGTATTCTCAGTGCACAACAGTGAGCAGATATCCATGTAGTGTTGGTTTAACCAAAACTAAATTAAAAATGATTGTATTAGTATCACCCCAAATCCAAAAGATAATGGCCATTAATAATTTTGGTATATTTCTTTACAGACTTAAAAATAAAATGTTATTTTCTCTGACACAACTAACCATTTCATATGTACAATTCTGTATAAAACTTTTTCTCAGTTTCTCTGAAACACTTAACTTATTAAGACTGGCCACAGAGTATTTTAGGACATGCCCAGAGCACAATGTACTTGAGAAATCTTTGCCCTGACACAGGCCATTTCTCACATCCCTTTGACTCTAATGATAACAGACACACAATGAGTGGACATGAGTGGTCAATGTCAAAGACAGCTGTCTTAAGCCTTCTGTCTTCTTTAAATAGAGTTAAATAAAAACACATAGATGCTCTTAATTGATGACAATGTTCCTATCAGGCAGATACAAAATGACAGAACACTACAATGCACCTGAACCTTAATTCAGCAGAGTTAACTCCATTTCTAAGTGTTTTTCCTCTAAAAATTTCCTACAAAATTTAACCTGGTAAAATTCAAGTTATGATGATCATCTTCCAGCCCTAAAACTGTAAAAACCACTCTGAAATACTGATTCAGTTCTATAACATATATAAATCTTCACATGATTTATAAAAAGCATTCAGTTACAAAACCATTTATATAGCTGCAGTTCCAAAATCTAAAAAGGTATGAAAACCAACTGTTTTTTTCATGAGCTTGAGAGAAATTTATATGGTGGAAAAACTTGTCCTAAATTGACATGAAGCTATCTAAAGATGGTGTTATATAACATATGGCGCATATACACACACACACACGTGTGTGTATATATATATATATATATATATGTTATATATACACTATATATTTCATCATGCTTTTAAAGTTTTTTAAAAAAAATTCCCAGACACACCAGTCGTAGAACATAAAGAACTGCTGATATTTCCCAAAGAATAATTATTAGAGCAAACGGCAAACAAACTAATCTGAACCCAAGTCCTAACTCTGCAAAACATTATTATTATTTTATTTATTTCTTTTGGTAACTGCTACACCCAATGTGAGGCTCAAACTCAAAATCCCGAGATCAAGAGTTTCGCATATTCTTCCAACTGAGCCAGCCAGCCAGGAGCCCCTGCCAAGCACTACTCTGATAGCAGTGTTATCTTACCTATAGTCTGAGTAGGTTTAACTGAACCAGGCTTGTTTTCTTGATGAAGACTCTCTGAATTTCTAGTGGCAAGAGGCTTGGCAATAGGAGCTGTAGATTTATCATTGGTTTCTCCTGTCCAACGAAGAGTGAACTGCAACGTAGGTCCCTGAGAAAATGTTTCAAATGGAGGCAGCCTCTAAAAAAGAAAACAGTATGAAAAGAGTGAAGGTTCCACATAATGAATTGAAAGAAATCATAGGAATAAAAAACCCTCCCGATATGTATTATGATAAATTAACATGGATCTGAAAACCTAAAATGCCTACAGAGATGGCCAGGCAGGTAGAGCACACAAATGGCACAGGACAGACTTGAAGTACCTGAGAGCTCAGGTTGCCCAAAGAGCAGCCACATAACAGCAATGGAGGAATTGCTGCCATGCGCAAGCCGAACCCCAGTACAGCCAGATTTTCAAATTTGTTCAAAAGAAGTCAGAAATCCAAGACCTCATGGGAAATATTCCTATTCTTACATGTTGGTAATCAATGAAAAATGATTTTAAAAACAAACTGTTGGTAAGCAAAGCCTGCCAGTGTGCAACCTGTCAGATGACCAACTACTTTCTTTTTGTAAACTGAACACTTACAGCAATTAGAAATTGTCCCTGAGGGGCGCCTGGGTGGCTCAGTGGTTTAAGCCTCTGCCTTCGGCTCAGGTCATGATCCCAGGGTCCTGGGATCGAGCCCCGCATCAGGCTCTCTGCTCGGCGGGGAGCCTGCTTCCTCCTCTCCTCTCTCTGCCTGCCTCTCTGCCTACTTGTGCTGTCTGTCAAATAAATAAATAAAATCTTAAAAAAAAAAAAAAAAAAAAAAAAAAAAGAAATTGTCCCTGAAGGGCGCCTCGGTGGCTCAGTGGGTTAAAGCCTCTGCCTTCGGCTCAGGTCATGATCCCAGGGTCCTGGGATCGAGCCCCGCACTGGGCTCTCTGCTCAGCAGGGAGCCTGCTTCCTCCTCTCTCTCTGCCTGCCTCTCTGCCTACTTGTGATCTCTGTCAAATAAATAATAAATAAAATCTTAAAAAAAAAAAAAAAAAAAAAAAAAGAAACTGTCCCTGACTTCTTCAGCTTCAATGCCAGCTGCCCTGGTTTTTCCTTTTGGGTTCTGGGACTCTGAACTCTTTTGGCTTTCCTCCTCAACCTCTAATCACTTATAAGATGACTCTTCTGGTCTCCTTAATTCCTAGCTAACATTTAGCCATCTGCCCTAATCTCTCACCTATCCTTAAAGATATACTTATTAGACTGATGATCACAAATTGATTCTCCATTCTTTATACTTGAGCTCCAAAACTGTGTATCTCAACTGCCTCTCGGACATTGCCACTTGGATGACATCAATGTCACCCTGAACTGAACTAAAAATATGTTTAGACATGAATCTATTTTCTTTCCGTCCCAGGTATAATTAGTTTTGTTTCTAGCATTATCATTTTACTAGTGACCCTAACCTAAAAACTTCAAAATTACATTTGACTCTTATTTTTCTTTTGTTTCTCTTATGTAATCTTCAAGTATAGATCCTTACTACCTTATTACTACAGTATCTTAGCTGCTCTCCTCCTAATTTTTTACTTCTCAATTTATATATAGAAGACCAAATAATCTTTTGAAAAACTGCTTTCATGCTATTCCACAGAAAGCTGTTTATTGGGGCGCCTCGGTGGCTCGGTCAGTTAAGGGTCTGCCTTCAGCTCAGGTCATGATCCCAGGGTCCTGGAATAAAGCCCTGCATCTGGGTCCCGGCTCAGCCCGGGGTGTCCTTCTCCCTTTCCCTTTGCCCCTCCCCTCTGCTCATGCTCTCTCTCAAATAAATAAAATCTTAAAAAAAAAAAAAAAAAAAGAGGGTCGCCTGGGTGGCTCAGTGGATTAAAGCCTCTGCCTTTGGCTCAGGTCATGATCCCAGAGTCCTGGGATCAAGCGCGTCGCGCTCTCTGCTCAGCAGGGAGCCTGCTTCGCTTCCTCTCTCTGCCTGCCTCTCTACGTACTTGTGATCTTTGTCTGTCAAATGAATAAACCAAGTCTTAAAAAAAAAAAGAAACCTGTTTATTTTACTGCCATACAAGCCTAAACTCCTAAATCTTTATTACAAATAATCCTCTTAAAACTATAATTCTGGACAGTAATAAAGTAAAAGTGTGCTTTTATAAACCAGTTTTGAAAAAGTAAGTCTCTCCATATCTAGGTATTTATCTCATAAAAATACTTGCAATGCATAAAGATACATGTACAAGTATATTCACATTTGTGAAAAGGTAAAAAAAAAAAGTTAATAAAACTGAATTATCCATCAAAATTGCATTGGTTTAGTAAATTATGGGATATTTATTTAAAAGAATACCACAAGGCTTTTAAGAAGAACCAAATCTAGATGATTTGACTTTAAAGAGATGCCCATATCATAGTGCTTCAATTTCTTGGGAAAAACCAACAACTCCTATATTTTCTTGTGAATAAAAACGTAAACTTTTAATAAGAAATTTAAAACATAATGAACACCTGCATGAAATTCGAACACCACAGATAAGCATAAAAAATAATTTAAAATTTCATCACCTAGAAGTAACCGTTAATTTTAGAAAAAGTAGGAATATATACACAATATTCAGTAAAAACTAAATACCATGGAAATCCTGTCAAAGACAATCTTTTTATATTTAAGGTATTTCCAATTTCTCACTACTTTAATATTTTTGACATGATCTGTTGCATCTTTTCAGTTAACCAGTTCCTAACCTTGTGACAAAATTGAGAAGGTGGGCTTAATTGCTAATGCCTACAAACACAATTAAAATGTCATCCAAGTTGCCAGTCTGCCCCCACCCCGAGTAAGGCTGCCCCCAGTTATTCTCACATTGAAGCATTTTGTGTCCTCACATCTCCAACTAGAAACTGTCAATCTTTCTGTCAAACTAGTAAAGTAGTATCTCCGATTTTTACATGTCTTTGAATACTAGTAAAGTTGAGTATCTTTTTAAAAGCTTGCTAGTTAGTCATCTATACTTGTCACCTTAAGAATTGCATGATTGTCCTTTAACCATTTTTCTAATTAGATTGCCTATTTTTCTTATTGATTTATAAAATTACGGATTCATAATAGCTTTTTGTATGTTACTTCTTCCTTGGCCTATCATTTGTTTTTAATTTTAGATTTTTATACTGGAGAAATGATTCACTTTCATTATTAACTTTCACAACATACTTGGAAGAGCTTTTTTCATATTAAATTATATTAATATTCACCTTCATTTTTTCAAGTTGTATAATACTAATTTTTACATTTATGTGTCTTCTGCAATTTATGATGTCTAAGTTTATTTCCAGATGGCTAGAGACCAGTTCTGTCACAATGCATGGTGTCTCCCACACAGACCTAACACCAATTTTATCAGAGACTGGAGTCTAAAAGCACATGAAACTATTTTAAAACAATGTTTCAGTGATCCCACTCATCTATGTTTACTGTACCATACAATTTAAAGGTTTGTGGGGTTTTTTTGTTTTTTTTTTTTTCTTTTTCTTTTTTACCTTAATAGTATGTTCTACTATCCGGTAATTAATGTTTTTAGAAAACTTCCATAATATTCCTTACTATTATTACATGTTGTCCTAGATTAACTTGAAACTCATTTTAAGGCTTAAAAAATCCTGGGATTTTGCTTGTGATAGTACATTGACCTAATATATTTGGAAATGAATGACATCATTATTCTGTTGCTTCTGCCTACCCAAGAAATATATTTATTCTTTTAAGTCTCAGAAAAGTTACTTTAAGTTTGATTCATCTCAGTTCTGCAGATTTCTTGACAAATGTATTACTGGTCATCATTATGTTGCCTGCTGTTACGATAAGCAGGATTTACAACAGTTTGTTGTGGTGGTGGTGGTGGTGGTTTTTAATTCAAGTTAGCTAACACATAGTGTAGTACTGGTTTCGGGTACAATAGTAGTTAACATTTATTGAGCACTTATTTTATGCCAGGCATGGTGCTAAGCATATTTATTTCATTTAAATCAATCAATTCTATGCCTCGTTTTCTAGATGAGAAAACTGAGACAACAAAAGCTTAAATAACCTGCCAGAATGCCACACAGCTAGGGAGTGAAGATCTGAACCTGGCAGTCTGGCTCCAAGATCAGCACTTCCATTGAATACTCTGACTAGGCAATCTTTATTTGTATCTTTCAAAGTATAAAAACGAAGGACCCTTTACTTCCAACATGAATTTGCATCTGGGAAAGAAAACATCAATGAAAAATGGGAGTTCATGACTATAACGTGCTCCACCTTCTAAGCAGTCCATACCTTCCCATCAAGAATAGTCTCCCATGTTGCTCTTTTCTTGCTTATTGGACATTCTTCCATTTCCTGCATGGCTACTTCATATTCCCCATCTAAAAGCTGTAAGCGCCTGTTAGACAAACACATACACTTTAAAGTAACCTGTGTATTATTATAAGTACACAAACTCTACATAGATTTACACTGAAAAGCATTTATTAAATTTATAAACTAGCTTACACACCCAACAAAACTTTGAAATATACCTACTCTCCATTCCTAACAAAAGCAATTTTAATGTTTTGCACTAGTAACTATTACTACTAGAGAATTACTTCATTACTGTAGCTACTCAGACATAACTTATTACGTACTAATATATAATAATATGCCTAAATTCTCAAAACTTGGTACATTTTAAACATTAAGTACAAAGCACGAGTGTAGGCTTTATACTTTAATGAAATGGGATAACAACAGTATTATAATACTTGCCTTAGGTAACCACTAAGAATTATGCCTCTGTCATTTCTGACTATTGAAAAGATTTGAACTAGAATTCTTGACCAATAAACCTGATGATTATGACTCTGGTAACTATAAGATCCTGGGGGCACCTGGCACATATAGGTGCTCAATAAACATTTCATGGATAAATAAATGAATAAAATACCAGTTGAATCAAACAGTGCAGTTTTAATGTATGTGTACATATATGTGTGTTTACATACAGTTTGTATTACCTTTTTTCATACCTTTAAACACTGGTAACACTACCAACCTAAACATCATTCTTCAACCATGCTCAATAATTAATTGTATGTCACAAGAATCTGGCTTCTCCTCATCAGTCTTGGAATAGTTCTGCTAGGTGATAACAACTAACATTTATTGAGTGCTTACTATGTGCCAGGCATTATTTAAAAGACTTCACATGTATCATTTAATTTTCCCAACTCTATGAAGTAGATTATTCCACTTTTCAGAAGAAACTGAGGCAGAGAGTTTAAGTAGCTCGCCTTAAGATGACGAAGTAGCCAGAGCTAGCAACTGAATCTGGGTAGTCTAAGTCTAACCTTAATACCAAATGATTTTGAGACTTAAGAATTTTTGTCTTTACACTGTGAGCCTTGAGTTATTCTACTTCAACAGTATAGCAGTAAAGCTATTCAACTAAACATTTTAAAAAGCTATTCTTACGTATTCGTATAGGTAATAATACACTCATATACTTCTAAACTGAAATGAAGCTTCCCTCATGCGTTTACATGACTATATGATATTGTTTTATAGTTGTGCATTTGATAGCTACAATCCAGTTTGCTCTCCTACCTGTAGTGCAAGAGGAGGCCCTTTTTTCCCCACAGCCTCATCAACAGTGCTTTATCAGTTTTTTGATCTCTGCCAAACTGGTAAGTGAAAAAATGACATCTCAGTGTACTTTTATATTCAGATGTCTTATCTTTAAATGTTCAAGAACCACATATATTTTCCTTTTTTGTAAACATTTTAATTTTATCTCTTACTCATTCTTCTACTAGGCTGTGGTATTTTTCTTAATGAGTATGATCTTATTATATTAAAGAAATGAGACATCAATCTATAGTAGGAGTTGAAATAAATTCTCTCTTGTCATTTTTTTTTTGACTTAGCTTTTGTTTTCAGAGTAAGTTTTTAATTTTGCTCTGTATTTCATACTATTTCTGTATGGCTTTTGAATTGTGGTCATTGTTTAAGGAGACTTTAACTTCTCTGAGATTATAAAAAGAACTTTTTACACATCTAACTCCTGAGATCTTGGGTTGTAAATACTTTTCCTCCATTAAAAGGAATCAAGACTAGGAGTGTCTGACTGGCTTAGTCAGAAGAACATGCAACTCTTCATTCCGGGGTTTTGAGTTCAAACCCCATGCTGGGTGCAGAGATTACTTAATGTTACTGGCCTCCCACCACTTAAAAAAGGAGGGGGGGGGGTAGGAGGTTAGGGGCTCTTCTGGTTTAAGCAGCTGATTCCTGGTTTCGGCTCAGGTCATGATCTGAGGGTCATGAGATCAAGCCCAACCACGTTGGGCTCTGCACTGAGCAGAGCCTACTGGAGATTCCCTCCCTCCCCATCTGACACTCCCCTTATTCCCACTCATGCATGCTTGCTCTCTCTCAAATAAATAGACTCTTAAAAAAAAAAAAAAAAAAAAAGGAATCAAGACTCTGAAGAAATGGCCAATTCCAGAGTAGAAGTAGGAGAAGGAAAATGTAAGCCTGGGGTATCTTACATTTCAGAAAATAAGGAAAACAAACAATAAATAAAAGTTAAGTAATAAAGTCAAATAGGACCCTATTTAGAGGGGCTCCTCCAGAGTAAGTCTGGGACAATTTGAGCATTAAAATGAATAACAACATGAGTATATTAAAGCAGAATGAATAAAAATGGCATCTGTTATTTGATTAAGAAGAAATACTGATTAAAATACCGATAAAAAATGAGTTGAGGAATGTTCTTCTATTTTATAGAAAAAATGCCTGTAAACATGGAAGAAATGACGGAATGTTTAACATTTTGGCAACTGCCATAGGAATAATTTTTTCAAACAAGAATCATTGATGGATGCTACCCTATTGGGTGGAAGGTTGTTGGGGAGAAAATGCACATTTACCCAGTTCAAAGTGAGATTACCAGAGATGACGTATTAATTAATTTAAAGGGAAAAGATATCGGGGAGCCTGGGTGGCTCAGTGGGTTAAAGCCCCTGCCTTCGGCTCAGGTCATGAGCTCAGGGTCCTGGGATCGAGCCCTGCATCGGGCTCTCTGCTCAGTGGGGAGCCTGCTTCCTCCTCTCTCTCTCTGCCTACTTGAGATCTCTGCCTATCAAATAAATAAAATCTTAAAAAAAAAAAAAGGGAAAAGATATCATTACAATGGAGAAATACTGTGAACACCACCTTAACCAAGTGATCAAACCTAATTTTACCTGCATCTGTGATGTACACAGAGAACACATCACCATTCAGTGTATCCTTCCCAAAATGTTTAACCTGAATCTAATCATAAACTGACAGACATTTTGGAAAACTAAAGGTCTGTATTAAAAAGTGTCACAAATAGGGCGCCTGGGTGGCTCAGTGGGTTAAGCCGATGCCTTCGGCTGAGGTCATGATCTCGGGGTCCTGGGATCGAGTCCCACATCGGGCTCTCTGCTCAGTGGAGAGCCTGCTTCCCTTCCTCTCTCTCTGCCTGCCTCTCTTGTGATTTCTGTCAAATAAATAAATAAAATCTTAAAAAAAAAAATTTAAAAAAAAAGTGTCACAAATAATAACGAAAAGAGAAAGACAGACTCATAAATACAGAAAATAAACTAGCAATTGCCAGAGGGGAGGAGTGTGGGGGATAAGCAAAATAGGTGAAGGAGATTACGAAATGAAAATTTCCAGTTATTAAATAAGTCAGTCACAGAGATGAGAATTACGACATACGGAACACAATCAATGATACTGTAATAACTTTCTATGGTGACTACAGTTGTGGTGAGCATGCAAAATGTATGGATTGTTGGAACCACTATGTTGTACACCCGAAAGGACAATCATGTGTCAACTAACTTCAATGTAAAAAAAGGCAATATACGAATTATAATTAACAATAAAAAGTGTCACAAAAGGCAAAAAGAAAAGAGAAAACAAAGGGTTGGAGAACTATCCCAAACAGAAGAAGAATGAATAGATATGGCAACTTCCCACAGATTGCAACCCTTGGGGTAGGGGTGGGACAGCTAAAAGAGGCATTACTGTGTCCAACTGGGGATAGTATTTGTTGTGTTATGTTAAAGTTACTGAGTATGACAGGTTTATTGTGGTTATGAAGGACTGTCCTTGCTTTTAGGAGATACATACACTGAAATATTTAGCAGTAAGGAATGAAGTAGAGTGTCACAATCTAACTTTCAAATGGTTAAGCACAAGAATAAAATACACTCACAAGTAAAGCAAATGTGATACAATGTTAATGACTGATAAATCTAGGTAAGGGTATGTGGGTATTAATGATTTTTCTATATTGTTCGACTTTTTCATGGTTTAGAAATTTTCAAAATAATTGTGGGAAAATTCTCCCATGGTTTCTACTTGGTACCTTTACTCATTAAATAGAAAGCAGTATTTTATACGTACAAGGAATAACTTAATACATGTGTAAGGCAGAAAGAATTTTTAAAAAGAACACAACACCCATCCCCATGCTGCCTAAAACAGAACACTGACCAACACCAATGAAGCACAGTGTCATGTCCTAGTTGCTTCTCCCACAGACATAACAATTTCCTAAAATATGTTTCTATTGTTTCCTGTGTAAATCACTAACCTACAAATTCCTGACTTTAAAAAGACACTATCTTGGTTTAATATAAAGTGATATATTTGAATAGTAATATTAAGTGATTTATTCTAAGACAATACAGCAATACAGTAGCCAGCATTTATGGCATTATTCCTAGCCATCTTTGCTTTCCTATTAAAGCCTTGTAACTTTCTTTACCTGGTGGCTAATGGACGACACTCAGTACTTTTTAAAGAGTAGGAGGAATGTACTAATTGCTTTACTTGCCTCTTTCCCCTGGGCATAACAGTGAACTGCGTTAATTACCAGCAAGCAGCCGGAAACAGAACTCATAGCACATTAGAGGTTCCATTCTCCGATGCTGTCAAAAAAGAATGCTGCCTTTGCCTCCTAGATATTCTTTTACTAGAACTAAGACGCTTCACTCTCTAGAGAAAGAAAAACTGGAGAGATGATGACAAATTCAGGTATTCTTTGCTACCCTGTACCAAATGCACAGAGCCACACGATGATGACACACAGATTTCTTCCTTAATTTTGTAAGTAAATACATAACCTCAAGATTTACACAGGGCCCACTTCATTCAGGTCTCTTTCAAATATTACCTTCTCCTAGACCTACCTTTCTCTATAAAACAACCATTTATTCTTTTTCTTCACAGCACTCACCAATAGTGAGTTGGTGTAATTTTTGGGTGATGGTGTGTTTCTTCCACTAGAAGGTAAGCCCCATGAAGGCAGGATTTTGATGCATTTTCAATGCCTACAACAGTGTCTGACAAAGTGTAGACACTCAGAAGTGGCACGCCTAATAAACAATCCTAACTAAGCCATTCAAATAGCAACTCATCTATGTTTATTGCTTTCTATGTGACAAAGAGAAAAATTCAGTTTTTACAAACTTGTTTTATCATTTTTAAGAATGAAGAGAAACAGGCACCTAGGTGGCTCAGTCATTAAGCGCCTGCCTTTGGCACAGGTCATGATCCCGGAGTCCTGGGATCGAACCCCGTGTCAGGCTCCCTGCTCAGTGGGAAGCCTGCTTCTCCCTCTCCCACTTCCCCTGCTTGTGTTCCCTTTCTTGCTGTGTCTCTCTTTGTCAAATAAATAAATAAAATCTTTAAAAAAAAAAAAAAAAGGAATAAAGAGAAACAAAGGCAAAGAAAACACCACCACTATATTATCCCTCAGAATAAACACATTTCTAGAACATATGGGATCCTCAGGTGTCCATCAACATTACCTGTTTTTATCAAATACTGTCATTTGTGCAACAAATGTCTTTTCCCCATCTTCGCGATTTCGTTTTCTTCTAGCTGGAAGTTCTTCATTGACATCTGAATTCACAAACATTTCTTATAAGTCAAATATTCAAACACAAAGGTATTTTTTTATATGGTCCCTAATCCTAAATTAGGTACAAATTACAATTACTTTGTGATATAATGTCAAGACTTAAACTTTTCAATTTTATGTTTTACCATATGCGTATGTCCTTACTAGGCAAGGAGAAAAAATCCTCACCTATGGTTACTTTTCAATTTCAAAGGTTACTTCAGGACTCAAAGATTATTTCCCCAAAGGTGTCTCTCACTGAACTTCACATATACCTCTATTATCCCACTCATGATTTTGCTACAATTATTTATATCTATCTCTGCATGCTAGATCAGCTTTTGAGAGCTTCTGGAGGACAGGACTGAATATTTTAATAATTTTTGTATTCTGAGCACTTATGTACTGGTTGAATGATTACCTCAAAAGTAGATTCAGCTGGGAAGATAGAGGGATATATGTGATAAGCAAATACAATAAAATCTTAATTACAGAATATAAGCGTAGGTAGACAAATGTTTACTATATGAAATTCTTTCGACAGTTATATACATATGAAATTTTTCACAATAAAATGTCGTGTGTCGGGGGTAGGAATGAATTCATTGTTTTGTTTGCTGAGGGACTAATGGGAAATACCAGTCTTGTCTTCTCCATCCAGTGTTCACTATATATTTTTTTTTACTACATGAAATGTTTTATCATGTAAAAATGAGAACTTTACAGATTAAATACCTAGTACAGCACAACAGCCAACCATTTAAAATCCGAGGTAATCTACCGTAAAATTAATTATCTCATCAGACTGTAAAATATCTGCAAATAAAGGTCATTTCATGCCTTTAGAATGCGTGCAATTTACTTCTGGTTCTGCACCATTTTCTTCCTTGGGAAAGCAAAGTTTAAGATAAAACTATTAAAATAAAAATTACCAATATTTTCATTGGTTTCTCCATTAATCATTCCATTAAACTCTCTTCTTCCCGGACGAGTCACTCTAAATAGCAATGAGTAAGACTTCACCATATGGCTGTTACTAGGTTCAAATTCATTACTGGAAACTGCAAGGGACGGGAAATTTCCAGGTTTTGTTTGATTGAGATCAGGATTCAAAGGCACCTGCTTTTTACCTGTAGGAACTTGCCTTATTGGACAACTTACATCCTGCAAAGGCAAAGATTATGAAATTATACTTATTTATGCATATGCAATTATTACAAGAATTAAAATAAAACTTATAATCACAGATACAGAAAACATCATTACCAAATGGCACGCTAAAATTCTAATCATACTTCCGAAAATTGTGATGAAGCAAAAAGAAAATCTGGAACAGCTATATCCCAAATATTAACAACTGAGGATTTCTCCAATATAATGAAAATAATGATATAGTATATAAAATATTTAGCTGATGGTGATCTGAAGTAATTTCGAATTAGACATATGGAATTAAAACCATGCTTAAAATGTTACGCTCATATAAATTAATAATCTTTTCCCTTAAATTTTCTATTTTAACAAAATAATTGATAGGACCATTAGAAATGAAAAAAGATCATTATAAAAACACCACTGTCAATGTTGCAAAGTATTAAATCCATGTATTTAAATGTTGCTTAATAGGAGCAATATTGTTCATCTTATGAATAATCTATAATTATATAACTGGAGTTCTGCTTAAATAGCTGAAAAATTGGAAGATATGGAAGACCTTTATAACAAGAGAGTAGCTTCTTTTTGAAAACCAAATACATTCTTATTCTAACAAAAAATTCTACTCTACAAGAGTATAAAGTGAGAAATATTTAAGTTTCCCGCACCTCCTCCAGAGATGACTAATATTAGCAGTTGGTTGTGTATATCCTTCTAAGCAAATGTTTACACCTATTATTTTTTGAAATACAAAAAGGACACTACAATTGTATTCACATTTTTTTGCCTGCATCTTCAAGAATGTTCACATCACTGTTTATCATGCATATGGGGATTGCATGGGAGGGAGGAATGGTATTTCTTAACTTTGAAGTTTTGAATATATACTTAAACTGTTGTCTCCTAATCACCTTAGTCCACTCCGTATGAGTGCTTTAGTAGTGCCCAAGCCCTGTGTCACCTTACTATGATTTTGGAAGAACGTCAAAACAGGAATCTCTATACAGGTCATTCCTAATCCTAAAATACCCAAGATCTTGAGGCTACTAAAAGTACTGGTTGCTGAGAAAATTTAACTATCCTAACACGTGTTTCTGTGGTGAATGATTTCACCTTATAAATAGAAATTTGAGGCAATGTATTAATAGGTCAATGGCTAATAACACTGGCAACAGAATTTCTTTGCTTGAGAGTAGTGTTACAAGATGTAATCCTTTTGGGAAAAACTCTCACAGCCCTTATTTAAATTTCAATTGGTACAAACTGCTAAAAAGCTAAGAGATCAAAGTGATAGGGAAGCATCTGATTTTATGTCCTAAGATGCTAAAAGATAGCTTCTTCCCTTCACTGTCAAACTCCTATAGCAGAAAGTTTTATGCAGATACTTCAGCTGCTCAGAAAAAAAACAGGAAGATCTAGGAGGTTGGCAAAAAAGGTTATCGTTTAATTCAGCCATCAACATCTTTAAAAGCTTTCAAGGTATGGGGTACTTCAGTGGCACAGTCGGTTGGGCACCCGACTCTTGGTTTCAATTCAGGTTGTGATCTCGGGGATGTGGGATTGAGCCCCACCCTGGGCTCTGCCCTCCGTGCTTATATCACAGAGTCGGCTTGGGACTCTCCTCTCCCCCCTCCCCTGACATGCTCTCTCTTAAAAAAAAAAAAAAAAAAAAAAAAAGGAAAAGCTTTCAAGGTTTAAAAGCACAATATATATGCATGAACATACGCAATTAAAAAATTATTCCACATAATCTACCAATATTGTGTTATATGTTACCTTTCTTTTTTTGTGGCAAACTTTCACAAGCAGGACTTCCAAGGTAACAGAATTTTGTTCATTTTCTGAGTTTTGTGATGGCTTATCTAAATAGAAAATCAATACTTTAAAATGTTTTTGTTTAAAAACATAAACACCATACTCATTTTCCTAAGAAGTCTGGGAATTTCAGACAAAAAGACTTCCTATAATAAAGACTTCCCACAAGTTTACTCATTTTTTGCCCCAAAACCAGTTCCAATTTGTAGCAAACTCTTTAAAACCCTTTATATATAAAGTCATTTAAACAAACTTTTCACAATATAATTATAATAACCTTCCTACAATACTGTGATTTTCTTTTGATTCAAATAAGATGTTCAATTATTTTAATTAATGCTAAAACATTTACTGATTATATGGATATAAAGATTTAATATTTAGGGGCGCCTGGGTGGCTCAGTGGTTTAAGCCGCTACCTTCAGCTCGGGTCATGATCTCAGGGTCCTGGGATCGAGTCCCGCATCGGGCTCTCTGCTCAGCAGGGAGCCTGCTTCCCTCTCACTCTCTCTGCCTGCCTCTCTGCCTACTTGTGATCTCTCTCTGTCAAATAAATAAATAAAATCTTAAAAAAAAAAAGATTTAACATTTATGATAAAAAATGAATATAATAAACTACTAGACATAAATATTTTTGACAAATACAGTTAAAGCTTCTTGGCAGAAAACACAAATGAAATATTCAAGAGACAACCACACAAACATTTAAAATTTTTTTCCTTCTCCCACAATCTATTAATAGAAAAATTACTTAAAGATATACTTAAATTGAACTAGTTAGTACTATATGTTTTATTTTGAATGCACAGCGATAGCAAACCAAAAAGTTCTTGGATTTGACTAGGACTTATGATCAAAGGGATTAAAATAATGGATTTCACATGTAAAAGTTATATAAACAATTATATTATCATTTCACAAGAAAGATAGCTAGTTCTTTACTTTTTCCCTAGAACTTCTCTAAAGCCTGAGCAGGATAGCTAAATTTAGGATATTATTTACTACATAGGGGAATCTCTCAGTTTACAAAGTTCAGGGATTTTAATTTTAAAAAATCATTTATATTCTCTGTATCAATTAACTGACAAAGGCTTTTGCAAATTAGATTACTTCTCTGTAACTTACTTGTCTTTAATCCCAGAGGCATTAATAGTTGAAACTATTAAATCAGTCATTACTAGGTTGCAATAATATACAGAACTACTACAACAGATGAATCTACAAACATAAAAATAATTTTCCTTCTGAGATTTTGCACAACGCTTTTTTCTACTTAAAAACATTCTTATGTAGGGTGTGTATATAAGATACATTTCAATCAGTCTCTTTGAAAGTTGTAAACTTTCAAAATAAAAAAAACTTTAATATGGAAAAAAAAAATTCAGTGTTTAAAATGCAGTAACAAAAATGCTCTCCAAACCATAATCACCATGAAAATAGTACCCTAATAATTTTTGTGTATTCATTCTAAGCAGTTTCAAGTAGTAATAGCTAAACAAAAGTCTTCATTTAAAAACAAAAGGAAAAAATAATCAGATTTTAGGGATCTTGATGTTGGTTTTCTATCTTGATTTCTTAAAAATATTATTTAAAAAAAAACTACAAATATACCTTGATTAGACAAGAGAGGCAATATAGCTGCTTCTTCCCAACTTCCACTAATTTTCAAAGTTATAATGGGAAATTATTTTCTGGAAACAGAAGTATCAACAGAGTTTACTTTCTCATTTACCTCAGTAACATCAAGAAAAAAAAAACTTCAAGTGAATTTGAGCAATTCTGAACTCTATGTGTCATGTAGACAGGAAAAAAGTTTAATCCAATGAATTTAAACTAATTCAAGTAAAATTAATTCAACTTAAATATTAATCAAGTAACAGTATTAATTAGTAAATATTCATTAATATCCATCATCTATTTCAGTTATGGATAACTTACATATATTTTATGTATGTCTCTGGGAACAAAGGGCTAACAAACCTATAAAATTCAAACTATAAGCTTTTAAAGTATTAGAGTCCAGGTACTTTAAAAGTACAACAGAAAACCAAGTATAAAGAATGATTAGAAATAAGGACTCTATAAGATGGTTATAAGTAATTAAGGAAAAAACAAAAAAATGCTACTCAGTTTACTTCTATATAAAAATGGATCAAATCTAAGGCAAAGCCAGAAGTTACAGTAGTTAATAGAGCTATGACCAGATTTCAAACTACTTACATAAAAAACCTGACTTAGTTATCAAACTATTCTAATATAACCATATTATTATTAAACTTTGTTTCTTACTAAACAATACCAAAGATGATCACCTTGACATGTTTCTTAAAAAGATGTCATTCCATTACACAATAAAGATGGATTAACTCGAGCAGCATTTTACTCAAATTGAAACCAACTGAAACTTTACCTAGCATGCTTTTACCTCTTTTAATGAAATACATTTAAGACTATATACTTTTCTTTGTAAAATATTGAAATACCCCTTTGGTAGCAGTGGTTGTTTCTACTGTTTTACTAATGTAAAAAAAACACAATGCAATACCATCAACTAAAAATGTTCATGCAGAAAGGATTCTACTCAGGGGACTCTTCACCTAGTTCAGGTTCCAAGACAATTAATTTAAAGTCCAAAAAATACTGGAAATAAAAAATAGTAAAACTTAAGAAGTTTAATTGAAGATTTTCCCATTATTTTCTAGTTATAATCTCTAGGAAGATGATGGCTCTAAACTGAGTAAGATAATGTTATATAGTTTTTTTTTTTAATATCAACAGTTAGTGTCCTAAAAAGTATGGTTTTTTTAGAGATAAGAATTAGAATTTCATTTTAAATGTAAGCCACATAGAGAAACATTTACCTTTAAGAATGATTTCACACAACACTGAATAATTTTAACAATTTCAAAATCTACTTAAAACTTAAATGGCTAGCAGGAAGCAATAAGGAAACCAGGCTATGAACAGGATTTTATATATATGGTCTACCTACCAAAGCTTTTAAGCCAGTTTTAAAAAATTTGTTCCTCAAACAACCTATTTCTAAATCATCTTGGTGCTTTATTAAAATGCAGACTCCTAACTGTATCAAAATCCTACTAGATCCAAGTCTTCGTCCAGGTATACAGATTTTAAACAAACTGCCAAAACATTTCTATACACACAAAATTTAAGAACTTCTTAGTTTTAAAGTTTAAACAGGTACAAGTTACATCTTCCACATCCCACCATCGACCACATAAAGCAGTAACTGAAACCGCTGGATAAGTCAACTAAAGAAAATGAATTATCAGAATCAACCTTTCTTCCACTAAGTATAATTTTATAAATTTACACACACACAAAATAATTTCTTTTTGTACATTCACAAAGGTGTTTTACTGTTAGAATGCCAATGTATTTACATTGTACATGTACATACCATTTTTGTGGAAGAAACCAGTAAATGTAAGCTGCAGATGGGCTGACAAGCTAAAAAAACAAACCAAAAATTTATCACTTTAATGCTCTATAATAAAAATATCCCTAATCTTTAAAAAAATAACACTGAAATCAAAGTTACTTCAGCTAATTAATAATGTTTAATTTTCTTATTCTTAACTCTTATGCAAGCCCGTGACTCTACACATTGTCTATACACATAAAAACAAAACAACCCAACAGAAAACAACACACAAAAACACCAAAGGAGTACGTCAGAAAAAAAAACAGTTTACCAAATGAGGGGCAAGAATATTTACTGTGCTTTAGTACTCTACCCATAAAATGTGGATACATTTCCTCTCCCACCCCTGAAAAGAAAATTTTGATAAGGGTATCTGAGTTCATACAAAAGTATCTGACTATTTTAAAGGTATGGAAATTCAATCTCCTAACAAATCAAACAAAACCATCACTTTTTTCTTCCATTAGAGGTAAAATAATAGATCTGCTATAGATTTGTAATTTATTGTTTCAACATATCCTTTTCATTTACTTTTAGAAGCAATAGAAAAGGAAACAAATTATACTGATCCTTTTGAAAGTTATCAACTAACAACAGAAAAACTATTAAGACAGAATAAACAAAAACATTCATAGGTTTCTATAGTACCTTTAAACTGCAAAAGAGAGCAATCAGTTAATTAAAAGCCATTCAAAACTTTCTAGAACACAGTTTTTGTCATGTGATAGACACCAGATTATAAAGGGCCAGACAGAACAGATGTTGGGGGAATGGAAGCAATACTGATTCCTTACCAAACAAATGTACTAGTGTAAAAGGCAGTAAGGTGACATTCTAGTCATTCTTATAATCAGAGGCGAAGAGTTATAAAAATACATTGAGACCAGAGAGTTTTAAGGAGCAAGAAATGATTGAAAACAAGGACATATTAATGATCGAAAACAAGGACATATTATAAAGAAGTTAGCTTTAGAACTCTACCCAAGATTCGTCTTTCTTAGAGAAGTAAGAGGACAGTGATCCTTCAACAGAAGATGTGAGAATGCCTCTATCTTCTTACTGAGGTAAGCCATGAAACTGTATGCTAAAAATGTACAGGGTGGGGGCGCCTGGGTGGCTCAGTTGGTTAAGCAACTGCCTTCGGCTCAGGTCTTGATCTAGGGGTCCTAGGATTGAGTCCTGCAATCAGGCTCCCTGCTCAGCAGAGTGTGCTTCTCCTTCTCCACTCTCCCCTGCTTGTGCTCTTTCTCTCTCTGACAAATAAAATCCTAAAAACAAAAAAACCCAAAACCCCAAGCCAAACCAAAACAAAAAAACTACAGGGTGGAGGTTCTCAAAGGGCATTTCCAGAACAGTACTAAGAAAAGTATGTCAGAATATCAGCAGAGGACAAAATGACTATGAACGGTGCAACCAGAGTTCTGAAAGCATAAATATGAGAGAAAATGAAGAATAACAACTATAACTTAAGTATCAACAAAATAAAAATGGTACACAATGGGATTCTTGAAAACAGGTAATTCATGTATATTACTTTCAGACATGAATCAGATATATTTTGAAAACACATAAGGAGTGGGGAAAAGGAGGGTGGACCATAAAACGGACATGAGGAAATTTTTAGGAATCTTTATCTTGACTGTGGTGCTTGTTACCTATGTACAGTTGTCCAAATTTAGAACTGTACACCAAAGAGACTGAATCTAACTGTATATAACTCATACTTCAAAACAAGTACATTAAGGGGACAGACTGTAGAAGCCCAAAGGAATTTTTCATGATGATGGAAACATGCTACATCTTGATCATGGTTATGGTTATGGTTAAGTGTATACATTTGTCAAAACTCTAACTATATACTTAAGGTGGGTGTATTTTACTGAATGTTAGTTATACCCAAAACTGATTTTAAAAATTGTATCTGCCATCTACAAAATCTACGTGCCATTTTACTAAAAAATAACTAGTGTTCGCCTATAAAAATAGTTCCATAAATGTTACCTTACAAACCAGAAATAGCAAAACTCCAAAACATAACTGAACACAAAGAGGAGTATTCTATAATTTCCACATGTTAGAAGATAATCTATTAGTCACAACTAATCTATCCTATTCTTACTTGCATGATTTAAACGTACATACCAAGGCCACGTTAATTTTCTTAAAACCCCATTCTGAATGTATCATTCCTCTCCCCAAATATTCCAATGAGTCCCCAAATGCCAAGTCTTTTGTCTAATTGCTATCTGTAATACAGCTCCCATTTCTTTTTATCCCCGCTAAAGCCTATATAGGAATAAACAGGTCAGGATGGTAGACAGAAAAATCCAAGTTTAAGTTCTGGTTCCAGTTATTAGCCATGACTTGGTATCTATAAGATGAGGAAATGACCTCTCTTAAGATTGTGAGGCTTACATAAAACAATAAAGTATCCATCAAAGTACTGTTTCCCTCTTCTATAATGACTCCATCCCCAACCATCCCCGAGCTTAATGATCACAGCTTAATCTCAAGTATTTGTATATACCACTTTTTTGTCACTCTTTTTTCACATACACATTACCTTTTGAGACAATCTTTTTATTACATCAGTGTCCCTAGCACCTAGCAGTGTCTTACAGAAAGGTACTCAACATACTTTCAGAAGAACAGCAATGTCCTCCTAGAGCAAGATTTTTTTGTTCTTAAACTCTATGTCCAATATGGGGCTCAAACTCATGACCCTGAGATCAAGAGTCACATGCTCTACACAATGAGCCAGCCGAATGCTCCTAGAGTAACAGATTTTTAAGGTCAGGGATCATGACCCATTACACTGTAGTGCTTATAGTGTTATTTAGATTGTTTTTATAGAAAAATGTGGTTGTGGGACGCCTGGGTGGCTCAGTTGGTTAAGCGGTTGCCTTCGGCTCAGGTCATGATCCCAGCGTCCTGGGATCGAGTCCCACATCCGGCTCCTTGCTCAGCAGGGAGCCTGCTTCTCCCTCTGCATGCCATTCTGTCTGCCTGTGCTCACTCTAACAAATAAATAAAATCTTTAAAAAAAAAAAAGAAAAGAAAATGTGGTTCTAAGTTCTAACTCTGAATGCCAGGAACATCTTGCACTCATCTACCCCCCAAAATATTTCCAATTAGTGTTACTCAACACGTAGTCTCAAAACTGAGGTAACTAAGGAAACTTGTTACCAATCCACAAGTAAGAAACTAAGAGTAAGACTTAAAACACTTTTATAGAAATTTAATGTTGCCATAACATCCTCCAAGCTTGTGATCAGTAAGTATATTTACAAAAACATCAATCTATAAAAGATTGAAAATTAAGCACAAAAAGTCCCTCACCACAGGTGGTTTGAGGTACAGTTTTAAATGATAATGTTTTAAGTTAAATGAGATAGGAAGCACATCCTAACATGTTGACCAATAGGAGGCTATCATTCTAACATTGTTTCTTTAGGAAAAGGAACTCCAAATTTCAATTAACCAGCTTAAAAAATAACTTTGTGAATGTGATTTGCTAAGTACAATTTCCTCTCTAACTCCCCCTTCTAAAAGTAAACACTCTAATATGTACCTAGAATAAAATAAAACAATGAGGCCTAGTTTCTCTTTTCCATAGATGGTTTCATTCAAGAAAAAAGGGCAGTTTTCTTTCCCTTCCTGATTTACCCTCTTCCCTCTCTTGTGGCTCTGTCCATATCTTAACTGCTAAGCTAAATCAGAATGGAAGGCAAAGAAACATGTAGACTGGTCAGGCCTATTTGGTTTCAGGCTGCATGTGATCTAACTTAATCAGGATTAGATACCAGGGTAAGGATTTGGCTCATCTTTGATATGTGCCCTATCTATATCTTCTGAGGAAGCAACCAATGGGGCAATAGGAAACTAGATGAGGAATTGAAATTTTGAGGTAAGATTTCAAGCATAAACATCTAACAATTCTAAAACTGTCTACAGAATGAAATAAATTTAAATTCATAAGGGACTAACATTCTGAGATGACATTCATTCACGTAGGACACTCAAATTTTAAGAATAGCCAGATTTCACCAAAGGTCCAAGATTTTATGCTGGAAACAGACCAAGATTAGTGCCTCTACTTTGTACACATTAATCTAACAATGGCAGGTGTAAGGCTTCATTTCTAGGGTTATGGCTGTATTACCTCATAACAGGATAAGCTATTTGGCATCAACACTGTTAGAAGTTAGTTACCCAACTTTTCTTATACATTTCATGCTATGATGTGTAAAACTGAGAAACTGGTGACTACATCAAGCCCATTATTCTGGGAATCCAGGGTTTCTTCTAAGGTTGGGACACAAGGATAGGAATACTTTGTAATGAGAAGATAAAGTTGAATGAGGGGATGGAGTCCTTTACAAATAAATAAATCTCCTTTTAGAAGTATAATAGACAAAATATAAAGGAATTAATGTAAACTCAAAGATTATACACGGAGAGACATCTTAATAATTTGTTCTTAAACACTTAAGAATTGGATATGTTCAGTAGCGACTGATAAGGCACCTTCAAGAATAAGTACATAAAAATAATCTATGGCCCAAGTTCTCAAATAGGAACAACTAAAACTCAAACATGAAAAGATGCCAATTTTAAAAATAACTTCAAAACTTGTAGCCAATACAAGATTGTTAAAAAAGAGAGAAAGGGGAGAAACACATCAGATCTCATTAATGGTAGAAAAGACATAAAACTGAGCTAAGAAGCAGACTTAAGTTTTAAAAATGCAGTTAAATCTACAAAAGGGTAGGGAAACACCAGTAATTCAATAAATCTATTTAAAATATTTTTTATGGGGCACCTGGGTGGCTCAGTGGGTTAAGCCTCTGCCTGCGGCTCAGGTCATGATCTTGGGGTCCTGAAATTGAGGCCCGCATCAGGCTCTCTGCTTGGTGGGGAGTCTGCTTCCCTGTCCTGCCTGCTGCTCTGTCTACTTGTGATCTCTATCAAATGAATAAATAAAATCTTAAAAAAAATAATAATAAAATATTTTTATGGCTTTCTTGGGATAAAGACCAACATTCTTAAATAGCCTCCAAGGCTCTACATTATCTGACCATGGTCATCTGCTCTAGCCTTAGCCACTCTCCTTACTCTTTCTAGTCAGCTACTCTGGCCTCAAATGACATACCTATACTATTCCCTTTATTCAGAATCACCTATCTGTTCACCCTCTCGGTCCCCATTTTACTCCTATATCCATCCTTCATATCTCAGCTCATTTTTTTAAGGAGGCCCTCCCTGACCACCAATCATTATTCCCAAATCCAAGATCCCAAGAAAGAGCTAGATCGCCTGCTTCATACATTGTTTCCCTATTTTTTCTTTCCTAGCCGTTATTTTACAACTGTACATATTATACGATTATATCTTTTTCCTCCATAAAGGCAAGGTCTTCATCTGTTTTGTTCACCATTATATGCCCGAAGACTAGTATAAAGTTCTGGACCTGGTACACTAAGAAAACTGAATCTCAGAAAAAAAAATAGATCTGGACTTCTTTATACAAAAGATGCTTAGAAAAGAAAGATTACTAATTCAAAAGCTTAGGTGGTAACAACAAATAAGAAGTGATGAGGCGGGGCGCCTGGGTGGCTCAGTGGATTAAGCCGCTGCCTTCGGCTCAGGTCATGATCTCAGGGTTCTGGGATCGAGTCCTGCATCGGGCTCTCTGCTCTGCAGGGAGCCTGCTTCCTCCTCTCTCTCTGCCTGCCTCTCTGCCTACTTGTGATCTCTCTCTCTGTCAAATAAATAAATAAAATCTTTAAAAAAAAAAAAAAAAAAAGAAGTGATGAGGCAATTTATGTTATCAACCTACTAAAACTTGAAAATGTCCCTAGTAAGAGCTCTAGTTCTGGTATCTTTTGAGGGGATTTCTCCAGCTGCTAAAAGAGAACCAGGAATGGATGATGATTAAGGGGAAAAGAGAGGAGACATTTTGCTTTTCATTTAACTCAAATACTTTTGCACACAACTCCAATTTGGAAATCCCTTCATGCTATCTTTCAGCCAATGGACATGCACTTAAGTCAAAGGAGTCAGGACTACAGAATTCCAAAACTGGTAGTACTAATAGCACAAAAGACTCCTGGGATCCTGCTAGGATAGAAAACTAAAGAAAGACCAGAAATTTATTCCAGTAAGCCACAGTACTTGGTCAAAACTCAAAATAAATTCAAAATCCAAATAAGAATTGAAGAGGACAGAATACAAGGAATTATGTCAGACATTCTAAAAAGAAAATAAAGATATTTTAAATATACTCCATCACACCAAAAAGGCAAGGATAAACAGCAGGAAAAACTTGAGAGACTGAAGGTACAACCACTACAAATTTCTAAAATCTTCTAATTAGTATGGAGTTTTCAGAAGCCATTCTTCAAGAAAAGAAACAATTTTTTTTTTTTATTTATTTGGGGTGTCATTAAGCATCTGCCTTCGGCTCGCTTACGTCATGATCCCAGGGTCCTGGGATGGATCCCCGTATCAGGTTCCCTGCTCAGCAGGAAGCCTGCTTCTCCCTCTCCCACTTCCCCTGCTTGTGTTCCCTCTCTTGCTGTGTCTCTGTCAAATAAATAAATAAAAAGGTTTTATTTATTTGTCAGAAAGAAAGAGAGGGAGTGAGCAAACACAAGAGGGGAGGAGGGGGAGCAGCAGGAAGAGGGAGAAGCAGGTTCCCCGCTGAGCAGGGAGCCCAACGTGGGGCTCAATCCCAGACCCCCAGGATCATGACCTGAGCCAAAGGCAGATGCTTAACTGACTGAGCCACCCAGGCATCCCAAGAAAAGAAACAATCTTCAAGGACAATAGGGTTTATTATTGAGGTAGGGTTACAATGTCAAATATGGCCTACTGCCATATGTTGACTGACATCTTCAAGAAGTAAAAACCATGAAATGTCCACTTTTTTCCACCATCAGTTGCTTACCCTAATATGTTCTGCTAATATCTGTGACTAGTAAAGACAACGGTAGATCTCAAATGTACGTCAATAAAAGATCCTTGAACACCAACTTCATTTTGCACCGATAATGCTGGGAATTTGGCCTGGTTTATAAGTTACTACAAATGACATACATAAGTCAGGTAGTTGATTGTTCTACTTTGTGGCTACAGTATTACAGTATTTGTATCTTGATATTCCACTGAACTTTGGAGAATGAAATACATGGGATATGGGAGTAGAGACATTACAATTTTGCAAGTGCTGAAAGAACATGAGAACCAATGGAAGACTCCCAGGCTATCACGGCTGAACAAATCCAGGATCCAACTAAACTGAATAAGATCTGTCTGAGATGGTACAGAATAAAAAATATAAATGGGAAGACAGATACATTTTTGTATATGACTTAACTTCTACTAATTAATGTCAGGGAAAAACAAAGATTAATTTTGTTTTCTTGTAAAAGAATTTGACCACAGATTTTACAAAGTTTTACAGTGCAGGCATGACATATTGGTGTCTAGGGAACTTCTAACAGTGCTATGTGATAAGTTTAATGGAACAACAGGATTACGCCTAATTTGAGATGAGAAATACATTTAAGTGATTTAATAATACCAAGCCTTGGGGGTAAACGTAAAACAAAGCAATACCCCAATTTATTTTAGTGTCTCTGGGAGTGACACTACAACATTCATAAAGATCCTGGGGGATGGAGTGATGCTGAAACACTTAGCACACAGTAACTCAACACCTCTGGGGCCTAAAGTGCCTTGCAGGACATTAAGCTCCAACATAGTTAGGTCTGCTATTTATTTATTTATTTATTTATTTAAAAGATGTATTCATTTGACACCGAGAGAGCATGCGTGCACACAAGCAGGGGGAGCAGCAGAGAGGGAAGGGGAGAAGCAGACTCCCCACTGAGCAGAGAGCCTGATGCAGGGCTCAATCCTAGGACCCTGGGATCATAACATGACCTGAGCCAAAGGCACACTCAAACAACTGAGCCATCCAGGTATCCCTAGGTCTGATATTTTATTTTGAAATTTTTTTAAAAAATATTTTATTTATTTATTTGATAGAGAGAGATCACAAGTAGGCAGAGAGGCAAGCAAAGAGAAAGAGGGGAAGCAGGCTCCCCACCAAGCAAAGAGCCCGATGCGGGGCTCGATCCCAGGACCCAGCGATCATGACCTGAGCCAAAGGCAGAGGCTTTAATCCACTGAGCCACCCAGGCGCCCCCCCCTTTTTTTAAAATATTTTATTTATTTATTTGACAGATAGAGATCACAAGTAGGCAGAGAGGCAAGCAGAGAAAGAAAGAGAGAGAGAGGGAGATGGATCGATATCTTGGGGGGTTGAAATGGCCAATTCACTAGTCTCATGTGGATCCTAAAGACTGAAAAAGTTGTTTTTCAAAATTACAGGAAAGAATTCTTGCAACCCTCTGATGCTTCTGTGAGTTAAAAACACCTCTGTTAAGAGTACTGGCCTGGGACGCCTGGGTGGCTCAGTCGTTAAGAGTACTGGCCTAGCTATTGAAACGACTGGGTCAAAAGGAGAAAAATTAATGGGTGAGTGATTATTCAGACAGAACTGACTAGTATTACCTATCTCCCTTACAACACATATTCTAAGGGAAGCTCTGTAGTAATTATCAAAGCCAATGTCACAATGAGATACCAGTAGGTTTAGCAGTGATAAAGATAGAGCCTTAATGGGAAAGATAAAGAAAAGGGTCAAGTTTTCTTCTTGGTTCATTCTTCCTTCCCACACAAACTCTGAAAGACCTGGAGGGCAAATTATTAAAATGTTCGAGAGAAAAGAACCAGGAAACCTCAAAGATGAGGCTCTGACTACAGCTTATACTTTACATAAAAAAGGCCCTGAGGATCCCAAGAACTCTGTCTAGGGTAGGTGACCAGACAGATCTGGAATAGAAATTCAAGCAACAGAAAATACATATACGGAGAACAATCTTAGTTCTATGTTTTAAGGTACTCCTTGGGCAGAACAGACAGATTCGGTAAAGATTTGGGATCTCAGCTTCTAGGATGGACTATCACAGTTTATTTACAAGTCAAGATTGCCTAGATATGGAAATATAAATTATAGTTCAATCCTGCAAGATACATAATTAAAAATGTGATTTTACAATTCAAGTAACAAAATGACCTAATTCAAAAGCCAAACTTAAAATATAAGCAACTGTAAAACTGACATACCAGTTATTAAAATGAAAAATCATAAATAAAGTATCATTAAGTCAGTGTACATCCTATCTTAATCGATAAGGTATGATTTAAAATTTTGAGAGACAACAATCTGTTGTGGCAATTAAAAAAAATTTTTTTTAAAAACCAGCTTCATTTTTTAAAAGATCTAACATTTTTAGTTTTGTATTCTCCCTAAAAGTAGTCAATGAATAAACAACTACCACCCAAGTTCCTTTGTCTCTTTAGAATGATACTCAACTTTCTTTAGTTTACATATCAAAGAAAAAATGGAAGCATGCTGTCTAGCTTAGGCAATATAGTCAGAACTTTTAAGGAATAGCTCTAGGTATTACATTTAAAAACATACAATAAATAGCTTCTGTTTAAAGGGTCAAGTTTCTGGAATTCTTATGTGATAAACATATTTCAAATATAAAGTTAGGAATACTTTGAAAGGCCTAAATACGGGGAAGGACAAGATGAAAAGACAACCTCTTTCAGATTTGAAGACAATTATTTAGAAGAAATGTGATATTGTGAAGAACCTGGCATACCATCTAAAAAATAGTAAGTATACCACAAATATGAGTCTCCATCCCTCCTTATGTGAGGTAGTAGGGTTAATACCGACTGCAAAAGCTACAGAATCTTTGAGTCAACATGCAAGAAACTGGTAAATAAATAATAGTGAACACAACTGCCCTTAGAAAACAGTGAGCTGCCAGATTGGAGGTATTCAAGATGAGGCTTAAGGGTTCTCTGCCACGAATGCTATAGAATTAGTAATTCCTTTTACATATGAGTTTGGACCAACTGACCTTTAAGGTTCCTTCTAACTCCTTACAATATTGGGGTGATCACTAGAGAAATGATCACTAAAATTTTTTCCTCTTTCCTCAAGTATGTCACTTAATGTAAACTGATAGGTTATCTTACCTATGAGATTCTTGCTCTCCTTTCATTTTCTCTACTTTTGATAACATATCATCAACTTTAAATGTTTTCCTGAAAGAAACAGATAAACAAAATAATCACTTCTCGACTGGGGAAAAAAAAAAAGATTATACTTTATTGTCACTGTAATAGGCAAGTTGGAAATCTGATTTTGATTATTTTTAATAAGATAAATTGTGGATAGTTAGCCATAACAATGAATACTACATTGAAACAGTGTACGTTATAATATAGCAGACAACCCTTCAAGTGCCATCTCAAAAGCTATCTTTTCCATGAAACCTTTTGTAATTAGTCCCAAACCAGAGTGATTTCCCCTTACCTATGACACCTGGCTTATATTTATTTTGACATATAGTCTCGTAAATGTGAACTTGCATAAATATTTTATTTCTTCTCCTAGACTATAAGCTCCTGAAGGGCAGAGACTGCTTTTCTTCAAGGAAAGCCACATCATTGTACCTTACATTTGAAAGGTATTCAAGCATCTGTTGGACTGAACCAAACAAATGCAAATCACATATTTTGAAACATTCATCTATTTCTATTAAGTAACCTGACAAATATGTGGTAACACTATTACATAAAAATAAATATTTTATAAAAAAAAATCTGAAATAAACAAAACATCTTCAAAGATTATTAGCAACGGCTAAAGTTAAATGATATGTCATAATAAAGAGATGGTTATCAACCATCATGGGAAAATTTTGAAGTTTAGGGGACATGCCCATCAAATCATAATAAAATTATTAGCTTTTAACTCTAGAAGTTTAAGAGAAAAAAGTACTTTTTCCACAAAACAGAAAGTTATGAATAACTCCCATATACTCCCAAGCAATTTAAGAATGGACTCTAAACAAGCCTTATCTTAGTTCTTAAGGTGGTCTATTATATTTGTCCTACAGACAGAAGCTAAAAATCTAGACCCACATATGTTAACTGGAAATGAATATTTCTTCTCAACTCATGTATTTTCTTCAAACTTAAGACATGAAAAACTTAATGTACTCCACATAAATTACTTTGTAAACATTGAATTCAGACACTAGAAATTACTAACAGGCTCATTTCCTCATAACAGCTACTGTACTCAACTACTATAATAAAAAATTATCAGTACAGAAATGTTAGTGTAAATATTACAATAAAATGCTAATAAGAGCAGAATTGATGCAATCTATAGTTCAGGTGAAAAAACTGCCTCTGTCAACAAAAGATTGTTTAAAAAAAAAAAAAGCTTCTCTCTTTACCTTTAGAGTTACTGAAAACTTCAATATTAATGTTTCATCCAATAGAGCATAAAGGAAGTACTTTAGAAGGATGGCAATACATTTTCAATCTCCACAGATAAGAGAGAAGAAAGAAGAAAAATGTAGGATTATTTTAGGCTAGTTACAAAGAACTTTCCAGTATAAATACTGAAATGTACTACTGAGAAAGGTTGTAAAGTTACTGGAAACTTTTAAGAATAACAAGTTTTTCTTTACGCAATGATTAAGAAGAAATCCTGTCTGTAAGAAAAGTTAAGACTGTAAGTCACAAGGTTCATCTCTTCTAACATTACGGAGGTGTGCATAGGAAAGCTGAGTGTTAACAACCATGCGAAATAGGTTAAGATAATATAAGCAATCCAGCCTTCTTTGGGAAAAAAACAAAACAAACCACATAATCAACAATACAAAAGCAGTCTCATTCCCAGCACCAAGTATGTCTGTTCTATAGAAACATACTGCTACAGCAACTCAGATTTAACAAGGGAAACAGTTATCAAAAGACCATCAAAAAGGAGAATATTTTTAAAATTCAAGAAATTCAAGAAACTCCAGGAAATTTTCTTAGGAGGATTCAGAAACAACTTACATGAACTCTAGTAAAATGGATTCAATAAAAGATGCCCTTCTCCTCACAAATATTTCCACTGTATGAGTGTTGTGTTAGTCTATGGAATATGAATACCTCTATGAAGTGAAACTAAAGTACAAGGTGAGTTTAACAAACATACTAGAATTAATATCACAACTGACTGTATGACTTCAAAGGGAGTGACATATTTATTTCAACAATGGATATTATGCTGTTATAATAATAAAAAAGGAGTCCCAAAAACACGTTTAACAAAGACTGCACCATTAGGCTAAATTCACCACCTTCCAAAGCTACCAGCTACTTTGAAAAGAACAGCACTCATTTGAGGATTTATAAGTTGTATAATTTGTTAAAAATTAATTTCAATGTCTTTTATAAGCCAGGCATATAAGAAAAGCATTAAGTGACTCCTAATGCATTTTTGCATGGAATAAAAACTATGGGATTTCTATGTTTATTGCCTGGTAAACTGCTGCAAAACTCCCCCGAAAGACAATTTTTTGCCTAAAGAGCAATAAATTAAGTAATTTCTTCTACCAAGTTTTAAAATCTGTCCCTACGTATTAGCAGACAACAGAAGTGTATCCCACAATGAGACAGTCAAATAGTCTGATAAACAAACATGACAATAATGAACTTAGATTTTAAGCGTATTTTTTAATTTATGGATTAACTCATTATTTTGAAAATACTTAATAACTTAAAAAAAAATGTTTAAGTAACTTCTACATCCACATGGGGCTCAAACTTACAACCCCAAGATCGAGAGTCTCATGCTCTACTGACAGCCAGCCAGGCACCCCCAAACCTAATCACTTTTAAATTAAAATCAGGCAGCATCCTAAATGATAACTGATCTTCCATATTAAAAATACTAGAGGAAAAAAGTTAAGTATTACTTGATCAAAATCTCCTAGTTTCATAGAATAAATCAGCACACCATGAACCACAGGCCAAATCCTGCCTACACCCAAACCACAAGCTAAGAATGACTTTTATGGATAAATATTTGCAATTGATTTGAACAGTAACTAAACCCCAATTAAGGTAAATGCCATCTCTTCCCACCGCACAAAAATGAAAGAGTCTCACACTTCTCACTAGCAGGCATATTTTACAAAACAGTGTACTCAATTATTAGATTTTAAATTTTATCAATAAAAAAAATTGTGAATATTTTTTTCTTTTTGTTTAAGTATCTACTTACATTCTAGCTAATAATCTTAATTCTGCCTCCTGGACCACAAAGCCTAAAATATTTACTATCTGTTCCTTTACAGAAAAAGTCTGTTGAACCTTGGCATAGATCAAATAATTACACAGACAGGCAAAGAGCTGACAAATTTAATTCTGTTGCCTAATCCATCATCTTCTTCTCCTAGTTATTTAGGCTCTTGGCAAGCTTCACCTATTAAATGTAACGCACACAAACACGCTTGCATACCCTCTCTGTTCAGAAAGATTACCAGAAGACAAATAGTTTTAACATTTCAATCCTTCGAAGTACACCTACGTATATATACAAAGCTAAACCAAGTCTTGCCATAGAAACATGATGCTTACTTAATAATCAGTAGGAGGCTCCAAAGGAGTCTGGTTTCAAAGTCTATTGGGATAGCTTAATGGTTTTAGTGAGTCAAGATTAACAATACCAAATGCTTAATACAACCTCTTTCCTTTAAACTTAAATTGTTCATTTGATATACTCAGTCACCTTGCATGTAGGATAAGAAACTAGCATTCCATAATTACATATGGTTAAATATTTCATGTTTTAAACAAAAATAAGCTCTGATCGACACCCCCAGAGTCCACCTGAAAACTAGATAATTAAGACTTCTTGTTTTTTAAGGACATTCAATCTATGGAGTTCAGAAATATTTCCTCTTCTAGAAAGACCACCACCAAAGATATAAAATCAGACTTTCTGAACCTATCATTATAGAAGCAAATTCTTCACTGTTAGAACATATAAGAAATATTTAAAAATTAACTTAAAGTTATGTATTGAAGATAGTTTCCCTGAGCCCTTTAATATTTAAATCCTCAGCTTTTACCAAACTTGAAAATACTCATAGCACAATATAAAAATATTATTCAGTAAAATTACTTCATTCACTCCACTACTGTATCATTTCTACTAGGAAAAAAAATCGGTAATAAACTAGGATTTTTAAAAAAATGATACTATTAAAAATCGCTTGGCAACCAATTCAACCAGCCACTTTTTCATATTTAATCTTTAATTACAAACAGTACCTTAAAATAAAACTTTAACATTGTTTGATCAACTCAAAATAAGATTCATAAAAATGTACCTTTTGATGTTTGTTCTGGAGTTTCGATGAGACATGTAAGTAAGAGTCCTGTGCAAAAATATTGGCTACAAAAAAAAGTTTTAAAAATATTAAAATTAAATAGGCAAAATTCTAAGAAAAAAATAATATTCATTAATTTTATTGACTACTTACAGCTATAAGATTTCGAGTTCGAAGAAATCTATAGATCTGCGTTGGTTCTAGGTAATAGGAAACAAAAGGATTACTTAAGTTCTCAAGAAAATAACCAGTCCAGCCAGTATTATAACCAATGTAAACCAATCACCTGTATGAAAATCAAGTACTAAATAGTGACATCAAGAAAATTAGTATGCACAGTAACATCAAAAGACATTCATTCTATGGCATATAGTCATAAAACTCAATTACATTTATTTTAAATTTAAGCTTATCTACAATCTTGTGCTTAAGCCTTGCCATTTCTAAGGTAGCTACCTTTTAAACTAGTCTGTATGCAGAACTGAAGACTAGTTACACTGATTTAATGAAGCTAATTGAAACTATAACCCATCTCCTCCCAAAAATGAGATGAAATGAGATAGCTGGATTCAGCAGAATTTATTGATGCTAAATAACAGAATAAATTTTCACTTTTTAACTGGTCTTTTAAAAAATCTGTAGTATGCTGAAACAGAATAAAACAGTTTCGTAGATGTCCTAATGAAGATATAATGAAAGTCAGCCAAAACTGAAAGAAATGAGACACAGACTATACCTAAAATTTCCAATGAATATTTAATTATAATTGAAGTTTTTGTCTATTTTGTTCAATATAAATATGATCCCAATATGTAAATACTAGCTTAACACATATTTTTAATCAACAAATCCCTAGGCTTTTAAATGCTCTTTAGTTAAAATTCGTTTGCCTTTAGAGATAAAAAAAAATATATATATATATATATTTATACAAATACAACAATACCAGTTCCTTTAATTTAGTAGTATCACATTTCTTTAAATAAAGGAGTATCAAAAGGAACTAAAGATAACTTACTATATCAGTATATATGTCAAAGCATTTTAACTTCCCAGAAATTAAGATCAATATTAGAGAAGAATAAAGTTGTTTTGTAATAAAATCTAGCACTTAATGACAGTTTACTCCTCCAAGGTAGACTCATCAGAAAGCAAAATAGCTTAAACTTTTCTTGGCAGCTTTGTCTCTGCATCACATTTAGAAAGAAATGCTTACATTTCCACTTAATCTTCAGTTAGTTTAGTTTTAGTGTCAAATACATAAAAAGGAGAGAAGATAATTTAGAAGGGGTACAAACATGTACGTTTATTGTCATCACTGCCCTTCAGTTCTCCACTATTTTTCCAATTTAAAGCACTCCAGATTTTTCAAAGTAGATTAAGCAAAAGTAAGACTGTGAATCTCTCAAGCAGGTTCAATATTCGTTTCAATAAACACTGAAATTCCTTGTATTAAATTCCAATTAAAATTTCAAGCACTAATAAGAGAGAATGAAAAAAGGGTATTAAGCAACGTAATACCTCTTTTCAAGCACAGCTGATACCAAGCCTTTAACATATGCCACGGTAAAATTGTAAATAACGACATTCGGCGGTAAAGCCGAGTTTTTTCAAGTTTCTGTTATTTAGCTATTAGCGATCGTCCAAATTATAAAATGTACACAAAAGCAAGAAGGAAAACAATCACGATTTAAAACTCATTAAAGGACAATTGGGATTATTTACAGTCATGATGTTTTTAATAAATTCTATTGTTTGTTTCCAGACACCTTGCCTTCCTTTCCAAATCAAGCCATAGTTCTGCCCCTGAAACAAGACCTTAAAAGCCAAAACTGACATAAGAAAATGTTCTGGAATTAAGTACAACGGGCAAAATTCCGAGGCAGTCTCAAGAGCAGACACTCCAAGCGCTACCTGACTCAGTTTATGTACCCATGGAATGGGTGGATAGATTTGAAAGGTTTCAAGCATCCAAAGGTGCCATGTTAACGTGCAGCACCCAGTTAGTGCGAAAGCATTTCAGGCAAATGACAATTGGGTCGGTTTTCCTGCACTCCTCTCTTCACAAGCTTAATTTGACTCCTCAAAACGTACAACAGAAACCCCTGTACTTCTAGAGTAAGAAAAGACAGGAAAGAAAGCAAGAACTAGTCTCGGGATCTGACTGCATCCTCAGTCCAACTGTAACCTCCCCATCTAAAAGCCTGCTCTAAACGTGGGGCCCCAATGCCCAAGCTCTCGGGTAAATCTTCGGGGAGTCAAGAACCTCACCTGCACCCCCAGGTCCACCTCCCCTAAGGCCCTACCTAGACTTCGGACCCCCCTGCCCGTAATCCCTCAAGTGGGAACAGCCCCCTCAATTTCTCCCTCCACTCCCAAATCAAGTCGAGTCCCGGCGAGGAAGGGGGGGGGCCCAGCACGAGTGTCCCAGCCCCCTAATGCTGGAAGAGGGGGTATTCCTGCCCTCAAAGCCGCACACACACTCACTCTCAAAGGCCTGGAGGAAAAGCTCGTGGTCAGCCTGGACGTGCTCCATTTTCGGCTTCTTCACCGGTAACACCGCGGTCCCCGCCGCTGCCGCCGCGGAGGAGGAGGACGAGGCCGAGTAACTGCCGCCTCCTCCACAGCCCCCGCCGCCGGATTTGCCGCCCGACGCCGTCGCCGCCGCCACCGCCGCCGAACCCCCGAAGCCGCCTCCCCCGGACCCCGCGCTGGGCCCCGAGCCGCCCCCTCCCCCACCGCCGTGCTTCTGAGGCGCCATCGCGGTTCCTGCCTCCTCCCCCCGCCAGCTACCCGCCGGGCGGCCCCGGAGAGTAAGCGCCTGCAATACCAACCGCTCGCCCCAGCAGGCTCCGGCGGACCGAGGGGGGAAGGAGGAGAGAGGGGAGGAGAGGGGAAGGGAAGGGAGGAGGAGAGGAGGGAAGGAGGGAGGAAAAAAAAAGTGTCTCCTCCTGAGAGCCCCGCTTCGCTCGGGAGGCCGCTCACCCTAGCCTGGCCTCGCTCCGCCCACTTCCCCCGCCCGGCGTCCTGATTGGCCGGCGGGAGCGCGCGCCGCCCGGCCGCCCAGCCCGTTGGCCCGCGGATTCTCCCGTCAGTCACGCGGAGGCGCTTCTCGCGGAGGCGCGGCTTGGTTGGCCCGTGCGCGCTGCCGATCGCGGGCCCGGCCGCCTCTTTGAACTGAATTCGCGGGAAAATTAGGGGTCGGAGCGGCCTTCCTGCTGGCCCCGGTGCATTGTGGGGAGAGAGGGACCCGGCGAGCGGCTTAGGGAGCCGTTTCTCGCCTTCTGAGCGTCGTCAGTCACCGCCCCCAGGGGGGTAGAAGACCCCTGAAGAGAGGCGGGCCTCTGAGGAACTGGGGGCGCGGGGCCTGTTAAATGAACGGAGATCCACTGCGGGTCATCGAGTCTCTAACTTCGCAGGGAAGGGGCCTGACTGGGAGATGGGTGGGTCGTTTCTTGGTAGAGGGGCTCCCGGGGCGGGGATCGCGTCCCCGATCCCCTAGCCACCACGTGCCCCAAGCCACCCCTGGCCGAATCCCACCCCGCAAAGCCCTTGAGAGGATGGGCGGGGGGGGTGGGGGTGGGTGAGCAGCCCGGGGGCTGCGGCTGCAGCTGTCGGACGCGATCGGGCTCCACCAAAGAGAGCGGTTTATGTGTAACAATCACCTATAAAATGAGGAAAACTATTTTTGGTAGGTGATTTGAGGCTTCAGGATCGTTACTGAGAAAGTGGTGGCTTCTCGACTGCTGGAAGCAAGACCTAGATACTTGAACCCCCCCCCCCCTTCAGCCCGCCAGGCACCATAGGAGGGATCAGAGGGGTAAACTGATTTCTTAAAAGTACATATAACCTCGAGAACCTATTCATCTTGCGCTGAAAAACTTGAGAGGGAATCCGTTGTTTTGCCCGTCCTGCTTAAAAAGACAGATGCAGAGGCCCAATTTAGTCTCCTACAGACAGGTTTGGAGTTGAACTAATACTCAAAAGATTTGAATTTCACGTTGGACAAGGTGATCTCTGAGATGTTCTAGCCAATTCAAATACAGTGATCTTGTATTCCATTAAAAGGAAACAGTATTTTCCAAAGTCCCAGCCTACAAACACAGAACCGTTTCATAACTTCCAATAACATTTTTCAAAAGTCTACTTTGGGACCTTTATGAAAGTTAACTGCAAACACTGTTTACAAAACAAGTGTCTTTGGAATGGTTATTCAAGCTGTTTCCAAAACTAGTGTCTTTGGAACAGTTATTCAGACATCTGAAGTACCGCTTTTATTTTGTTTTGTTTTTATTTTTTAAATTCTGTTTATTTATTTGACAGACAGAGATCACAAGGTGGGGGACGGGGAAGAAGGCTCCCGACGCTGGAGTTGGGCTTGGGGCTCCATCCCAGAATCCTGATCCAAGGGCAGAGGCTTTAACCCACTGAGCCACCCAGGAGCCCCTGAAGTACTGGTTTGAATCAAAGCATTTGCTACTTAAGAAAGTGAGCTCTAGGGGCACCTGGGTGGCTCAGCGGGTTAAAGCCTCTGCCTTCAGCTCAGGTCATGATCCCAGGGTCCTGGGATCGAGCCCTGCATCGGGCTCTCTGCTTGGCTGGGAGCCTGCTTCCTCCTCTCTCTCTCTCTCTGCCTGCCTCTCTGCCTACTTGTGATCTCTGTCTGTCAAATAAATAAATCTTAAAAAAAAAAAAGTGAGCTCTACACATGATGCGTTTAATATAAAATTTGACATTTCAGGAACACATCTGAAATAAGGTATACCTTTGCTGATTTTTAAGTACAGCCTATATTTTCAGCCAGATAAGAAGTTCAGAATGCTCTCATTTGTTCTACTATTCTGTACTCTCTACTACTCTCTACTTCCAAAAAAAAAGTGTTTTGAATCGCAGTAGACAAGTCACAAAATATCAAGTTATAGACCAGACGGCTATTTTATTAACAGTAAATATAACCAGCAAATGATTCCTCATTTTTACAGGGTTTTCTCTTTGCTGGGGAGTGTGGGGGACAGGTACAATCCAAAAAAAAGGAAGTCACAGGTTGTCATCCGTCTTTGAAGAACAGAGAAATAGAGCTAAGGAAGTCAGGATGTTCTTAAAGGGTCTTTCCCATGAGAACTCCATGTTAGTGTTCTTGGCCTCAGCATGGGCCTGGTCTTAACGGACAGTGGTTAACCAGTACTGGTCATGAGGATCCAAACCAACCATGCTGTGGAAGAGGCATAGTAATCAATTCTCTCTTTTTTGTATTCTTTGTCTTGAATGTATGTAGAACACTGAAAATACCACATAACCGGGGACAAGGTAGAGTTAATTGATGAGTTACCTTTTTGCTCCAGAGATCATCACCCAGTTGGTTGTTTCTGTGGCCAGCTAATTTATTTTGTGTTGTTTTTTATTTATTTATTATTATTATTATTATTATTTGCATTTATTCTGTGTAGATTTACTCCCGGGCCATAAGTTTTTGTTTCTTCAGTTTCTTCTGGGATATCTTTTTCTTCTGTGCAACCTCCTTTTCTGGTTTAGGAACAATCTGCTCTTTTTCAGTAAGGATCATCTCAATGTGGCAGGGAGAGCTCATGTATGGGTTAATCCGACCATGAGCCCTGTAAGTCCTACGCCGCATTTTGGGGGCTTTGTTCACCTGAATGTGCTCAATGACCAGAGAATTGACATCTAAACCCTTAAGTTCAGCATTACTCTCTGCGTTTTTAAGCATGTGCAGTAAAAATTCAGCACTCTTCTTGGGCCACCGACCTTGTGTCCAGCCACACTGTTTGGCCTGGGCACACCTACCAACTCCACCATTGTAGCGACGGAATGGCACACACTGCTTCTGCAAAGTGATGTCTTTCAGATACTTGGTGGCTTTTCAGATATGCATACTCTTGATGGCCTGGGCAGTTTCACGTGTGTTCTTAAAGTGAACACGGAGATTTGAACCTCTTGACTTGCATGATTTCGTAGGGTTTTCCGGGTCAAGCGAATAGCGAACCATTTTCAGAGGTCACCCCACACCGCTGAGAGGAAGAGGTGTGTTGTTATTTCTTAAGTGTGAGGTGGCGTTTGTTTTTTAAACTTGTCATGCCAATTCACCGTCAATGACATATGTATGTTTAGTTCCCTACTTCATATGGAATTTGAATTGCTTTCCAGGTTTTGTGTGTTTTAGCCTTCAGGACATATCCAGAATCGAACTGTAAACTCCTAAAAAAGCAAAGGCCATTGTCCTTTATATATATATGATATATTATAGACTATATATATATATATATATATATATATATATATATTTCCTAGCATAGGATTAGATTTGTGGACAAGGAAAGAAGAATAGCAACTATTTTAACCTTTATAATTATCAATATGCTTTTATATACATTATCTTACTTTTTCATAATGATCGTATGAAGCTGGCATTATTTTCGTTTTCCAGATGAGAAAATAGGCTCAGAGAAATTACATGCTCATTTAGTAGCAGGGCTGTGACGAACACAGCTTTTTAAACTCCAATTCCTATGCACCTTTGCAATCAGAAGAAAGTTATTCTTTGAACCTCAAAAGTTGACTTTTTTTTAAAGTTCGTTTTTAAAATCGGGGCACCTAGCTTCTCTTACAAAACAGAATCGTTTTTATACTCCTCCCTATTGTGCACTCTTTCATTAGGGCCCCCAATCTTCCTTACACAGACTTCTGTGCTGGGATTTTTAACCTTTCTTATGCCATGGACCCCTTTGGCAGTCTGTTGATACCTATGGACAGACCCCTTCTTTTAAAAATGTACAAAGATGGGGTGACCGGGTGGCTCAGGGAGTTAAGCATCTACCTTCAGCTCAGATCATGATCTTAGGGTCCTGGGATCAAGCCCCAGGTGGTGGTGGGGGGTGTCCCTGCTCAGTGGGGAATCTGCTTCTCCCTCTTCCTCTGCTCCTCCCCAACTGCTCAAATGTGCGCTCCCTCTCTCCAATATAAGTAAAATCCTTTAAAAATGCATAAATAAGGGCGCCTGAGTGGCTCAGTTGTTAAGTGTCTGCCTTCAGCTTGGGTCATGAACCCAAAGTAATGGGATTGAGCCGCGCATCAGGCTCCCTGCTTTGCGGGAGGTCTGCTTCTCCCTCTCCCACTCCCTGTGCTTGTGTTCCCTCTCTTGCTGTGTCTCTCTCTGTCAAATAAATAAAGTCTTTAAAAAATGCATAAATATCTATCAGATTATGAAGAAAATCATTTACAAACAAACCAAAATAGTAAAAAATCAAGTTGTGATGTAGGTGCTTCTTTCTTTTTTCTTTTAATTAAGCATTATGACCAATGTGGAACTCCAACCCACAACCCTGAGATCAAGAATCGCATCCTCCACTGACTGAGCCAGCCAGGTACCCCTGTAGGTCCTTCTTTTTGAAGGTACTAAATAAAATCTAGCAGCAGATCCAATCTAATAACTATCATTATTCAGAGTAATGATGAGGACAAATAATATTTTGAGATACCTGCAAGAACTGTAATTCGATATGGAAATATCTGTAATTTCTCCTGGAAACAAAGCCACAAGCACTGCTAACATATTAGTGATTTATCACTAACATCGTAGTTGAAGGAAATACTAATTTCAGTTAGAGACTCCTTGAATCTGATTCAAATTAACCCCGTGTTGTTGTTGTTGTTTTTAAGATTTGTTTAATTTAGGGAGAGCAAGTAAGAGAGAGAACACTAGCTGGGGCGTTGGGGGTGGGGTGGGGAGAGGCAGTGGGAAAGGAAAAAGCACTGAGCAGGGAGCCCAATGCAGGGCTCCATCCCAGGACCCGGGGATCATGACCTGAACAGAAGACAGGCACTCAGTCGGTTAGACTGAGTCACCCAGGCACCTCAAACCCTGTGTTTTAGCACCAAATCTTTTTCTTTCTACTTTGCTCTAAGATCTTGAGTGCAGGGATATTGGGCGATTTGTCTTAATAACTCAGGTGTCTCTATGCCTGTCATTGAATAGGGGCTCATCCAATGAGTTTGGATGCATAGGATAGACAGTGCACAATTTATATCGTTATACAAATAACAATAATAATGATTGAGTGTTTACTGTGTGCCAGGCAATATTTTAAGTTTTTTTTTTTAAAGATTTTATTTTTGGCGTGCCTGGGTGTCTCAGTGGGTTAAGCTTCTGCCTTGGGCTCAGGTCATGATTCCAGGGTCCTGGGATTCAGCCTTCCTTAGGGCTCCCTGTTTGGTGAGGAGCCTGCTTCTGCCTCTCCCTTTGCAGCTCCCCCTGCTTGTGCTCTCTCACTTGCTCACTTTCTCTCTCTGTCAAATAAATAAAAAATCTTAAAAAAAAAAGATTTTATTTTTAAGTAATCTCTATACCCAGCGTAGGGCTTGAACTCACAAACCCAAGATCAAGAGTCACATGCTCTTCCAACTGAGTCAGCCAGGCGTGCCAGTATTTTAAGTTTTTAACATTTCTTAAAATGATTTTTTATTTTTTATTAACATATAATGTATTATTAGCCCAGAGGTATTCACAGGTGTGTGAATCGCCAGGTTTACACACTTCACAGCACTCACCATAGCACACACCCTCCCCAATGTCCAAAACCCCACCACCCTCTCCCTAACCCCTCCCCCTGGCAACTCTCAGTTTGTTTTGTGAGATTAAGAGTCTCTTATGGTTTGTCTCCCTCCCAATCCCATCTAAGTTTTTAACATTTTTAACACATTCCATCCTCACATCAACTCTCTGAGGTAGGCAATTATTATTATTGTCATTTCATAGATGAGGAAACAGTGCCAAGATTTGTTAAATAATTTGCCCAAGATAAGTAATGGAGCTGATATTCTAAGCTAGACAGCCTGTCTCCAGAGCCCTCACTCTTGACCATCATGCCATGAAACTAGAGTTTTAGAGATATAAGATACTGCACGTGTCATTTCTAGGTCAGGAAAGATCAGTAAATATTACCTCTGATCTGCTGAGATAATCATCAGTACTGAACGCATTTGCTGAAAAATAACCTAAATATCAGTTTTCCTTTTTTAAAAAAATATTTATTTATTTGACAGAGAGAGAGGTCACAAGTAGGCAGAGAGGCAGGCAGAGAGAGAGGGAGAAACAGGCTCCCCACTGAGCAGAGAGCCCGATGCGGGGCTCAATCCTAGGACCCTGAGATCATGACCCGAGCCGAAGGCAGAGGCTTAAACCACTGAGCCACCCAGGCGCCCTCAGTTTTCCTTTTTAAATTGTACAGTGTCTACCTTCTGTCCACCCCATCATGTTAAGATTGAGTCCTGAGACTATTAAAATAAGCCAATAACTGCTGTATCAGAAAAAATATGTATAAATCTCTAGGAAACTAAAAAGTTACATTTGTTGATAAGTTCTTAGAGAAAAGGGCACCTGGGTGACTCAGCTGATGGTAAGTGTCTGCCTTCGCTTCAGGGGATAATCCCAGGGTCCTTGGGATCAAGCCCCACAAAGGTTCGTTCCCTGCTCAGTGCAGAGCTTGCTTCTCCAACTGCTCCTACCTGTGCTTGTGCTCTCTCTCTCAAATAAATAAAATCTTTTTTAAAAGTTCTTTAGGAAATATAACAAATTTGACTTTAATAAAGGAAAGACCTCCCCAGTAAAAATAGCAATAACCTTCCTTTTTTTCTCTCTTTGAGAATAATTTTATTTATTTATTTATTTATTTATTTATTTGAGAGTGAGAGAGACACAGCGAGAGAGGGAACAGAAGCAGGGGAGTGGGAGAGGGAGAAGCAGATTCCTGTGGAGCAGGGAACCTGATACGGGGCTTGATCCCAAGACCCTGGGATCATGACCTGAGCCGAAGGCAGATGCTTAATGACTGAGCCACCCAGGCGCTCCCATTTATTTATTTTTAAAGATTTTATTTATTCATTTGAAAGAGAGAGAGTACAATGGGTAGGGGGAGAGGCAGAGGGAAGGGGAGATGCAGACTTCCCACTAAGCAGGTAACCCCACCTGGAGCTAGATCCCAGGACCCTGGGATCATGACCTGAGCCAAAGGCAGAGGCTTAACCCACTGAGCCACCCAGGCGCCCTATTTCTTTTTGTTTGTTTTTTTTTTTTTTAAAGATTTTATTTATTGGGATGCCTGGGTGGCTCAGTTGGTTGGGCAGTTGCCTTCGGCTCAGGTCATGATCCCAGCGTCCTGGGATCCAGCCCACATAGGCCTCCTTGCTCGGCAGGGAGCCTGCTTCTCTCTCTGTCTCTGCCTGCCACTCTGTCTGCCTGTGCTCGCTTGCTCCCTCTCTCTCTGACAAATAAATAAATAAAACCTTTTTTTAAAAAAATATTTTATTTATTTATTTGACAGAGATCGCAAGTAGGCAGAGAAGCGGGCAGAGAGAGAGAGGAAGGGAAGCAGGTTCCCCACTGAGCAGAAAGCCCAACGTCCCAGGACCCTGGAATCATGACCTGAGCAGAAGGCAGAGGCTTTAACCCATTGAGCCACCCAGGTGCCCTTTGATTTATATTTCTTAGCATACCACACTCTAGTTCCATTTATGTTGCTGCAAATGGATTAATAAGCTTGCTAATGAAAGTTACTGTAAAAGGATAATTTCAGCAGTTCTATTTGAAATTTAAAGTCAAAAGTTAATTTGTTTTTGTTTCCTTTATCTAGAAAAGAAAAACATGAGAACCATGGAACGTTCACTGTGTACTATGGAGTTTTTGGTAACAAACCTCTGATTTGTATGTGTGTGTTTATCTGGAGTTAACTAGATATAATAGGGATGGTAGTAGGCCATAGTCAGAACCCCTGGGACAAGAAGAAACTTGACACTAATAACCTGAGGGAGGGAAATCCACCTGAGACAAACTGGAAATATTTTGGAAGGCCTACGCCTAGAGAGAGCTATTATGCCCATTTTTTTTTTTAAACTGTGGGATAAGCTGTTTTATGTTTAATTGCAAACAAAAGCAGAAGCAGACATATTTATTGAGCATCCTATCCTTACAACAGTCATAAGCAATAATGTTAGTTGCTATCTTTGACCTCACACATGTGTAACTGAATCTGAGAGATTAACTTATCATCCCATAGCTTGTAAGGGGGTCAGCTGAGATTTGAACGCAGTTACAGGGGACTCAAAACCCCATGTGTTTTCCAGTACAACAGAGGTATCCAGGCTGTCATCTCAAAAGCCCCAGAGCTTCAAGAAGTTCCTCTGGGAAAAGGCAAGGCTGCAATATGGTAGGATCACCCCCAGTCAGCTACTCTGCTTTTATTTGTTTTATAATTTGCTCTAAGATAATGGTTATAGTTGCTAAAAAAAAATTTTTTTTTTTAAAACACCACATTGCACTATGCTGCCTTTCCAAGTCTGGTAAAGAGAAACAGTGAGTTAAAGTGGTGCTAATAATATATTCTGGGCTATACTCACCTCAAAAATTAACAACAATAGGGACGCCTGGGTGGCTCAGTGGGTTGGGCCACTGCCTTCGGCTCGGGTCATGATCTCGGGGTCCTGGGATCAAGTCCCGCATCTGGCTCTCTGCTCAGCAGGGAGCCTGCTTCTCTCTCTCTCTCTCTCTGCCTGCCTCTCTATCTGCTTGTGATCTCTCTCTGTCAAATAAATAAATAAAATCTTTAAAAAAAAATTAACAACAATAAAACGAACCTATTATAAGAATTACGAGGATCACTTCATTTCATAGTTATGAAATACAGATGGAAAAAAGATCAATCTGTGTGTATCTTATGCATACTCTGCCCAGGGGAAAAATAATTAGTCTTGCTGTTTTTACCTCAACTTGTGTGTAAGCTTATTGTTTCCAAAACAAATGTGTTTTTCTTAATTTTCTGAGGAAAAAAAGAACATTACTATGTTGGTATCCTTCATAAATCATGACAGTATAATTAGGTATTATAAGCACTTCCATAAAAGTGCTATAGTCTGCATTTTCATTTAAAGAATAAATTCATCTTCATTTCATTATTACTAATTACTACTGTTAATCAGAATAACTTCAGAGATGAGAGGGACCTTTATTTTTTAGCTAGCATTTATTAGAAATACCCTTGTTGGGGGCACCTGGGCGGCTTAGTCAAACCTTCAGCTCAGGTCACGATCTCAGAGTTCTGGGATGCTTCTCTCTCCCCCTTTGCCTCCCTCCCCTGCTTGTTTTCTCTTTCTCTCTCTCAAATAAATAAAGAAATCTTTGAAAAAAAAGACCGTTATTTCCGTGATGTGATTTTTGTTTGAAGGATATATTTAGCAATTACTATTAAGAAATTAATTTGATATATGGAGACACATGTATAGCTAGAGGAAATTTAGGTAGAATCTAGTTTAAACCTCTTCATACACTGGAAGAAACAGAATCCCAGAATCTCACTCGCCAAGATTGTGCCAGAGGTTAAGTATTATGTTGAGAGACAATCTGTTTGCGGAAGAGTTGTGTCCTAGCTTAGAAGTTCAGTGTTCTGGGGCACCTGGGTGGCTCAGTAGTTAAGGGTCTGTCTTCAGCTCAGGTCATGATCCCAAGGATCTTGGAACTGAGGCCTGCATCATGCTCCCTTCTAGGGAAGCCTGCTTCTCCTTCTCTCTCTACCCTGCTTGTGTTTCTCTATCGCTGAGTCTCTCTCTGTCAAACAAATAAATAAAATATTAAAAAACAAAAACAGAAACAGAAACTCAGTGTTCTTTGAGATGTTTCAGGTACTTCATACAAAAAAATACCTTCTCCCACCTTACTCTACTCAGGATTTTATTTCCGCTTACACACTATTCAGTGGAAATAGTTCCTGGAGAAATCTTCCTGTTATATCTGGTCAAACTACTTTTTTTTTTTTTAAAGATTTTAGTTATTTATTTGACAGACAGAGATCACAAGTAGACAGAGAGGCAGGCAGAGAGGGCAGGGGAAGCAGGCTCCCCGCTGAGCAGAGAGCCCGATGGGGAATTCGATCCCAGGACCCTGAGATTATGACCTAAGCCGAAGGCAGAAGCTTAACCCACTGAGCCACCCAAGCGCCCCAATCTACTATTTTTTTAATTGTACTCATGGCTTCCTATCCTTTAACCTTAATCTGTAGGAAGATCTCTCCCTGGACCTTGTAGCAATTTGAAATTTGCTGTGAATCCATTGAAAAGCATTGTCATTCCATATTGCCTGCACTTCTTAGCACTTGAACATAATTTTTCACATGGAAAATTATAGCAACTTATTTGAGTGACTAGTTTTATAACGTTGCCACCTTCATGACTGAGCTGAGTAAGAGATGTACTGAAGAGACCACAGAATGATTTAGCAGCTGTTTTTTGATAGAAGGACAAGGGCTTATATGTTGTCACTAAGATAGTTTGTACTGTATGTGGCTGGAAGAAAGTCCCTGAGATTATAAAAGCATTCAAGAATAGAACCCAGAATTCTGTAACCATTTTCTATCACAGAGGCACTGTAAAGAGAAAGAACGATTGGAGGAGTAGGACTTCTACTTTATATCAAGATAAATGAAATTTCTAAAGTAACTTTCGGTAGATTGGGATCAAATTAACACATAGAGGCCAAGGAATTTTTATTTGGTTGGGCTTTCTTCAGAGAGAAAGAGAGTTTTCTTTGAAGAGAGTTCTCTTAATAGGAGAGAAGCACTTCTGCCTCCATTTCTATTTTTAAATCTTTTTTTTTCTCAAGTTCCACTTTGCCACAAACTTAGGAGAAAGAATGTTATATTGTATGATAAATCAAGAGTTGACTTAATTGGGGAGCCTGGGTGGCTCAGGGGGTTAGGCCTCTGCCTTCGGTGGGGTCATGGTCTCAGGTCCTGGGATCAGCCACATCGGGCTCTCTGCTCAGCAGGGAGCCTGCTTCCCCTTCTCTCTCTGCCTGCCTCTCTGCCTGCTTGTGGTCTCTCTCTGTCAAATAAATAAATAAAATCTTAAAAAAAAAGTGTTGACTTAATCACTAATTCACAGTGGATTTGAGGAAGTTATTTAACTTCTTTTATCTCAGTTTTCTCAAATTTAAAAGAAGGTTTCATTTATTTGGATCAGTGATTTTTGACCATATCAGAATCCCTGGAAGTTAATGGTTCATGTGTAACTTAGAAAATCATATTCAACATTACAATTTTATTTTCGGCAAGCAAAAACAAAGTCGTCTATTGTTTTTACAATATAATTGCTGAAAACGAATTCTTTATTAGTGGATATTTGGATAGATAGTGTTCTTAAGACACATCCTTCTAGAGACAGAGACATAAATTTCAGGGGTAAGGGAATAAGAATTTTTAAAAAATTAGGAGCGCCTGGGTGGCTTAGCTGGTTGAGCAACCAACTCTTGATTTCAGCTCAGGTCTTGATCTCAGGGTTAGCCCCGCATCTGATATATGGAGACACATTTGTAGATAGAGGCAACTTAGATAGTATCTTGTTTAAGCCTTTAAGTCCACTCCCAGCGTGGAGCCTACTCAAATAAATACAAACATACATACAGACAGACAGAATCAAGTTAGACATCGAGAAAAAAAAATCAAGAAACAATGATTTGGCTTATTGTTAAAGTTATCACAGTTCTGTAATTCCAAGAAAGTAACAGAAATTTCATTGTGCTGTACCAAAGTTAAATTTATACTAATGTTCCTTTTCTATAAAATTATATAACTGTGGATGCCTGGATGGCTCAGTCGGTTAAGTGTCTGCCTTTGGCTCAGGTCATAATCCCAGGATCCTGGGACCTAGGCCTGCTCTGGCTCCTTGCTCAGCGGGGAGCCTGCTTCTCCCTTTGCCTCCCGCTTCCCCTACTGTGCTCTCTCTGTCTCTCTTCCTCTCTTTGACAAATAAATAAAATTCTTAAAAAAATTATATAGTTTGGGTTCCAATTTTGGTTCCTGAATGATGAATAAACAAAAGGCGAATAGCATTATCTCTTCTCCAATGGAACAGAAACAAATTCAGCTCAAAACATGTTTAATGATGTCAAAGAGTGCCCAGTGAGGAGAGCTGGACAATATTTAGAGTGGGAAATAAAAAGGAAGGTTTATATTGCACTTATTATGTAAGAATCTAAAAATCCTCTTTCACAAATCAAGACAAAAATATCAAAAAATACAAAGAGTACAAAAAGAAATGAGGATTCTGTGTTACCAATAGATATATGCATCAAAAAATAGAGCTGTTTGAACTTTTCTTCATTTTTTTTAATGTTCCATAATTTCTTTAACCAATCTGTTATCAATCCTGTGTTGCACTGTAGTGAGGAAAAAAGGCCTGTATAATTACTGTTTTTGAGAATTTTCAGGGTCTGAAATGGTCAATCATTTTAAATATTTCATTGATGTTTAAATAGTATGCATATTTTCTGTTGGGTAAAAGTTCACTTTTATATCTATCTACCTATGTCTCTATCCATCATCCAGGATATCACATGAATATTAGTCTATATTAGTCTTCATATCTCCTTAATCTCCTCTGGTCTGTGACCTGTGACAGTTTCTCAGACTTGCCTTATTTTTGATGACCTTGACAGTTTTTTTTTTAAAGATTTTATTTATTTATTTTGACAGAGAGAGATCACAAGTAGGCAGAGAGGCAGGCAGAGAGAAAGGGGGGGAAGCAGGCTCCCCGCTGAGCAGAGAGCCGGATGCAGGACTTGATCCCAGGTCCCTGAGATCATGACCTGAGCCGAAGGCAGAGGCTTAACCCCTGAGTCACCCAGGCGCCCCGACCTTGACAGTTTTAAAGGGTCCTGGTCAGGTATCGTGTAAGAATGTTCCTCAATTTGGGTTTGTCTGATGTTTTCCTAATAGAGGGGGTTATTGACTCTGGGGAGGAAGATCACAGATGTGAAGTACCATTCTCCTCACATCATATCCAGGGCACAACTTATCAACATGATTGTCATGAATGACATTAGCCTTATTACTAGACCAGCTTAGTATTTGACAGTTTCCTCCACTGTAAAGTTACTTTTTCTCCCCTTACTGTACTGTATTCTCGAAGAAAATCTTCAGGGGCAGCCCACATTCGTATGGTGAGAGTGGTTGTGGTGGTGGATTAAGCTCTATCTTCTTAATTGGGGAGTATCTAAAGTAAATTTTTTCTAATTCTTTCATACAGGAGATTTTTCTCTTTTCCCTCATTTCTGTATTTATTCAATCATTTATTTGTATCAGTATGAATTGTTGGATATTTATTTGATACTTGGGGCTATATCTGATACTACACTATTTATTTTCTTTTTCAAATTAGTCCTCTTTGGCCACTGGGAGATTTTAGTTTGTTCCTCTGTCCCTTTGACATGGCTCCATCATTGTGGGTTTTTAATTTCCTTTTAGCAATTCCTTATTTTCTTGTATTATGAACAGTACCAGTCTCATCTTTTATATGCCCTACCCCAGTTCTAGATCAATCATTTCTCCAAGGAACCCTGGTTCCTTTTACTATGATAGTATGATATAGAAACCAAAATGTGGTGCTAAGTGTGCTCATTGCCTCTGGGGTGTCATTGTTTCTAGGCCCTCTCGGTGGACAGAGCTAGGAAATATCTGTGTGTATGTACAGTAACACATATATGCATACAAATCTATAATTACTTCTGTATCTATATCTATCTATCTCTCTTGGCTAAACATGAGTTCATACTGGTGTCTCTGACCCTAATCCTTTTTTGTTTCTTTGTTTTTAATGAGAAGAGTCCTATTTTTTTCACTCTCTCTTTCCTGGGCACTTATTCCGAGGGGCCCCAGTTGGTGTTGTTAATATAATTACACATGTGTTTAACAAGCATCACCATATTTTAGTGAGAAAAAACTGATTTCATTTTCTCAGGAGCCTTGAAACGTCAGGGAGGAGATATATGACAACCAAATTCTTTTTTTTTTTAAAGATTTTATTTATTTATTTGACAGACAGAGATCACAAGTAGGCAGAGAGACAGGCAGAGAGGGAGGGGCAAGCAGGATCCCCGCTGAGCAGAGAGCCTGATGCAGGGCTCGATCCCAGGACCCTGAGATCACGACCTGAGCTGAAGGCAGAGGCTTTAACCCACTGAGCCACCCAGGTGCTCCTGACAACCAAATTCTTGAGTTAAAGCTTACACAGCCCTGCTCCTGGCCCTTCCCAACAATCGCTGGTAAGGAAGAGGAAATGGGGGTAAAAAATGAGTTGAAGGTCTACTTAGAAGTGATGCCTCCTCCTCATTGGCAGAGTTCACTCTCTAGACTGAGAACTTCCTTTTTACTTAAACATGAGTCCCTACCATAAGGGGCATGTTTCAGGTTTCTCACTTTAAGGGCCCCTGGAAAATGATTATTATCAACTATATTCACATGATTGTAATTATGTTGCTTATATGCTCGATTAAAGCAGAGTTCCTTTTTTTCTCATTAGAAGCTACTTTTGATTGCTTAGAAATCTTAAAATTTTACTGATGTGTCTGAACAGAAGGAGGAATAACAGAATATAACATGAACAGAGAGAATGAGTTCACCAAAAAACTCCCAAACAGAGCTGGGGAACTTGTTTTATTCTGGGCTAAATGTTTCCTGACTCTGTGAATTCAGATGTATTTCAGAGGGAGGTATAGCATGAAACAAGTAGTGTAGAAGGCCATAAATCTTGAAGACTTTCTTGAATGCCTAAGCTACTGATTCCTGCCTCAAACTACCTTTAGAGCCTTTTGCAAAGTTAATCAACACCCTTAATTCCTCAGGTAAAGGCCCTGCAAATCAGAGTCCTTCCTACCCTCTTATCTCACTTCTCTCTCTTCCTGGTCACACTGTCAGACTAGGTTCAGCATTATTCTGTGAACATTTGTTTCTACACCTTCTTAATATGCTTGAAATGCCTTCCTCCATTCCCTTGCCAAAATTCTACACATTCATTGCTTTAACTCAGATGTCATTTCGGGCATGAAAATAGCTCCCAATATTCCCTGATAGTATAAATTACCCACAATGCATATGTGCCTGTCTACCCTATTAGCTAATGTGTAATTCATCTGTGCATCTCTATGGCTCTATTGTAGGATTGGCACTCAAAAAATGTTTGTTGAACTACTCAACAAAGGAATGAACACATGGACATAAAGTTATTTCTCTCGTGCTTGGCTGACATCAGAGCTTGTCCCTAGGTAAATATTTGAAGTATTTTGATGAAAAGACACATTGAAGTGCGAGCCAGGACACCTAAGTCCTCTGATCCTAGCTCAGCCAACACTTAGGTAGCCTTAGAAAAGTCACCTCAACTTTTTGGGCCTATTTCTTTTTTTTTTTTTTTAATTTTTTATTTATTTGCGAGAGAGACAGAGTGAGAGAGCATGAGAGGGGAGGTCAGAGGGAGAAGCAGACTCCCCATGGAGCTGGGAGCCTGATGTGGGACTCGATCCCAGGACTCTGGGATCATGACCTGAGCTGAAGGCAGTCGCTCAACCAACTGAGCCACCCAGGTGCCCCTGGGCCTATTTCTCTACATAACTCAAAGATTCTACTAGATCCTTTATCCTCACTGTGGAATGGGTTCACAGCCCAAAATATTTTGGGTCAGAAGAATCTTTGTGATCTTCTGACGATCACCAATCCTATGATATCATATCTATCTATATCTATATATTTATCTCCCATATATATATGATTTCTGGGAAATAGTTCAGTTACATCTTTTTTTAAAAGATTTTATTTATTTGAGGGGCGCCTGGGTGGTTCGGTGGGTTAAAGCCTCTGCCTTCAGCTTGGGTCATGATTCCAGGGTCCTGGGATTGAGCCCCGCATCGGGCTCTCTGCTCAGCGGGGAGACTGCTTCCCCCTCCCTCTCTGCCTGTCTCTCTGCTTACTTGTGATCTCTGTCAAATAAATAAAATCTTTTTTTAAAAAAGATTAAAAAATCTTTAAAAAAAAAGATTTTATTTGAGAGAGAGAGAGAGAGCACAAGCAGGAAGAGGGGGAGTGGGAGACTGAGAACAAGGCTCCCACTGAGAAGGGAGCCTGATGCCGGGCTCGATCCCAGGACCCTGGGATCATGACCTGAGCTGAAGGCAGATGCTCAAATGGCCGAACCACCCAGGCACCCCTCAGTTACATGCTTCAAGTATATTTTTCCACTGCCATATACTCTTATACTTCTATTTATTTATTTAATAAGATTTTATTTATTTATTTGAGAGAGACAGAGATAGCAAGAGTGGGGAGGAGAGGGAGAAGCAGGTTCCTGCTGAGCGTGGAGTCTGACACAGGGCTCAATCCCAGGACCCTGCGATCATAACCTGAGCTGAAGTCATATGCTCAACCGACAGAGCCACCCAGGTGCCTCACTTCTGTTTATTTTTCACGTTATTTCCATGGCACTTCTTCTATTCATATTTGTCAATACTCCAGAAACTTAGCAGTACATACTTTAATATTCCTACCTTTCCCATATATTGATAGCTTGAAGAAATCCTTTGTTAGTTCAGCCTAAAATTCTGAATAAGCAGTGTATTCTGAGTACATCTGTCACTTAAAAAAAAAAAAGAGGGAGAGAGAGATTAGCAGTCTTCAAAATGAAAACTACACTTTCCCTTTAGGGCTTGTGATGAGAAAGTATATAATGTTTAATGAAACAAAAATCCCAACTCACTAGTAGACCTGAAAGACAAGGAAAGACAAGCTGAGTTTTCCCTTGGCATATCCCCCAGGCTGAATTAGTCATTTGCTAGGCATTCCTGTAGTACTTGTGCATACTGTTTTTTACTGTACTTATCACATTCAATAGTATGTATTTAAGTTTTTCTTCTCTTACCCTGGGAGTATCTCAAAGAAAAGAAATGTATATTATTCATCTTTGTATTCTCAGTCTCTTGCTTAAGACCTTGCTTATAGCAGATACCTGATCAATGTTTGTTCAGTGGGGTCGGGGGGGGGGGGAGGCGCCTGTGTGACTCCATCAGTTAAATGTCTGCCTTTTGCTCAGATTATGATCCCAGGATCCTGGGATCGAGCCCCACTTCTTCTCCTCTCCGCTTGTGTTCTCTCTCCCTATCTCTGTCTCTGTCTCTCTCAAATAAATAAATAAAGGTCTTTAAAAAAATATGTTCCATGGAGAAGTAAGAAAGGTGGGATGTGAATTGAAGCTTGACTCTTGAGGGTTTCGGTAAGCGAAGAAGCAATAACATTTTCACATAAGAGACTAATGTGGTCAGAACTGTGTTTAGATTACTCTGATTTAATTTTATTATGTTAGAGACTGTCTTTTTTTTTTTTTAAGAATGACAGTGACATATGACATCCTGAATGTTTTGGGTTCTTTCTAAAGATGTATTTATTTATTTATTTGACAGAGATCACAAGCAGGCAGAGGCAGGTCCAGGTAGAAAGAGAGGAAGGGAAGCAGTCTCCCGGCTGAGCAGAGAGCCCAATGCGGGGCTTGATCCCAGGACCCTGAGATCATGACCTGAGCCGAGGCAGAGGCTTAACCCACTGACCCACGCAGGCACCCCGAGACCGTCATTTTTTATTCTGAAGCAATTGTTTGTAGGAACTGTCTCATACCAGCTTGCAAGACCAGGTGTTGAATTTTCTTGCAAGCCATTTGTTAAGCACAGTCATTATTCAAAGTTAGACAATATAAAACTACAACTAAATATATTAAAAACAAAATTAATACTCAAAACTCATCACTTCCAAATTACTTTCCTATATACATTGTTATCTATGTTCTTAAGGTTGTTTATCTATTACGTTTAATACTGATAATATACTGTGCATCTAATAATATGCTGTGCATACTAATAATATATGGTGCATCTCTTCCAAATCTGCATTCAGTGATGTCATTTGGTAGCTTGAAATTAGCCATGTTGGAAATATTTACACTATGGAAATGGGCAAACACCACCAGTCAAGGCTTCTTTCTCCCCTTCAGAGTTGGTTGGTAAACACTTACTAGCACACCATTATGTAGAAGGCAAAGTGCAAAATGGAAAATGGGAAGTTTGGAAAATAAGAGTTGAGGAAATTTGTAGACACCAAGAAAAAAAGAGAAAGGAGAAATGGAAAAAAAAAAAGGGTGAGAGGATTAGAATTATTTGCAGATTGCAATATACAAATAAAAGGAATTTGAGAAAGTAAGAACAGAGAAGATGGGTGGGAATAGAATGGGGGCAGAGTATAGGTGTGTAGAGGGGAGAGATCTCATGAGCAATACAAAGGAAAAATAAAGTGATGCAAGAAATTTTCCAGAACTGAAGGGCAAGAGTTTTTTTGTTTTGTTTTGTTTTAAATTTTGTTTATTCATTTGAGAGAGAGAGTGACAGAGCACAAGTAGGGGAAGAGGCAGGGAGACAGGGAGAAGCAGATTCCCCACTGATAAGGGAGCCTGATGCTGGATTCCATCCCAGGACCCTGGGATCATGACCTGAGCCACAGGCAGATGCTTAACCATCTGAGCCACCCAGGCACCCCAGGGCAAGAGTTTCTAAATTAAAAAGGCCCTTGGGTGTCTAGCACAATGAATGAAAATATGCATATCAAGGCATATCATTATGCATTTTCAAAACATCAAAGATAGAAGATGATCAAAGCTTCCAAAAATAGTAATAACAATAGGGTAATACACATAGGTATATGGGTCATGTACAAATGTAAGAATTTCATTAGAATCCTCAGAAGTAAGATTGCAAGGTAGAAACCTCACAGTTCTAAGAAAAAATGAATTCCAACCTAGAATAATATACCCAAACAAATTATCACATCAGTCAAGAGAGGAGGTCAAATAAAGATATATTCAGGGGCACCTGACTGGCTGAGTCCAAACAGCATGTGACTCTTGATCTTGGGGTTGTGAGTTCCAGTTCCATGCTGGGTGTAGAGGCTACTAAAAAACAAAAATGTAAAAAAAACAAAAACAACAACAACAAAAAAAACCAGATAATGATACTGATAATTTCAGAATTGCAAGTTCTCAAAAAAAAAAAAAAAATTACCTCCTTTACACTCTTTCTCACGAAGCTACTGGTAGACGTGCTGTACCAAAATAACAGAGAAAAACAAAACACGGAATCCAAGGACACAGGGAGTCCCAAATTGAAGCAAGGAAAATTCCCAGGATGATCATGAAGGGAAATCCCGGAACAACAGCTGTGCAGTTGGCCTAGTGAGCAACATTTAAGATCGGAATAGAAGGAATAGCTGCAAGGAAAACAACAACAACAACAACAAAAAAACCAAAAACCAAACCACCAGACGTATTACCTGACGAGATTGAGTGAATGGAAATTTACAGTTTGGTAGGCCATTGGGAAAAAATTAGTGATAGATCCGTAGAAAACAAAGAATGGAGACAATGATTAACTGCAAGGAGAAGAAAAAAAAAGAAAAAAGCCTGATGGGAAAGGAGATATAATCGCAGTCTATTACCCAGACCCACTGTGAAAAATATTTTCCAATTCATACTAACGTAAATTAAACTGATAAGAACAGATACTACACTTGATCTTGGGAGGACGGAGGAAGCTAGGTGTGTATAGAGGAGGGCACAGCTGGCAAAGAGCAGTGAAAGTATACCACACTTCGTCGAAACAGACATTACCCCCTCTCCCCCCACCCCCATAAAAAAGGAAATCTCCCTCCGAAACTGCTCAAGCCTTGGACCGCCTCCGCCTGATGAAGACTTCAACAGGGCTGCGGGCCTGCGGACCCCGCCCCCGATCTTGGCTGAAGGGGCAGGAGGTGCTTCCAGGGGCCCTGGGATCGAGCTGCCCGAGCCGGGAAGCCTGAAGCCGCGGTGCCCGCCCGACGCTGAAGGCCGGAGGCGCCTGCGACCTGTCCCGCCTCGCTCAGGGAACCGTCGCCGCGACAGGCCCACTGCGCCGTGGGGCAGAGGCTGTCGAGTTGGGCTGGGGCTGTCGGCGCGGAGTGGCGGCGGGGACGAGGCCGGCGAGGAGGTGGGCGCCCTCTGCTCGCGAGTGCGGCCGCCCTGTCGAGGGCCCGCGGGAAAGCTGCAAAGGGCCACAGCGGCCGCGGCTGAGATGCGCCCCCGGAGCTCCGAGGAATCCCGACGGCCTGACGCCCCGTCCCCCCACACCCAAACCCCTCACCCAAACCCCTCACCCTCCTCAGCCGCCGCCGCGACCCCGGCCTTCGATCCCGCAGTCGGGACCGGCACCCGCGTTCCCGGAGGACCCCACTCCTCGCCTCACGACCCCCGCTCCTCCCGGACACCCCCGACCCCTGCCTCGGGCCCTGGCCCTCGGCCCAGGTCTGACCTTTGCCCGCCTGACCCAGCCCTCGCACCCCGCCCCGCATCCCAGACCCCGCCTCGGCCCTCACCCCCTCACCCCGATCCCCACTGACCCCCAACTCTGACTTTCGTCCCCTCCCTCCTGGTCCTCACCACCGATTCTGACCTCTGACCCTCGAACCCAGAACCTGGCCTTCGCCCTGCGACCCAAGCCCTTGCCTGCGCCGAGGGCCCTCGCCCCAACCCCAGCCTTCGCTCCCCGACCCTTGTCCCCCAGCCCCGGCTGTTGGACCCCCTAGACTCCGGATTCTCGTGTTCGAGCTATCGCGGGGCCGTTGCCTCCGGACTGCGACCCTTGCTTCCGGACCCCGAGTCTCTTCATCGCCCTACGCTCGCTCTGCCCGCCTCCCACCCCCGACCCGCAGCCCGGGAAGGGTCTGGACCAAGGGCGGAGATGCGAGGCCCGGCTCAGCGGGGGGAGGGTGGCTTCTCAGCCCCCGCCAGGCTAGTCACCGCGGCGCTCCTGCTGGAGAGTGGGAGAGAACGAAATCAGAGTTTTCAACCTGAGCAGGAGGGCGACCCCGTGCAGAGCGTATAAAGGCACCCACGGAGGTGACAGTGGGGTGGTGTTTTGGTGATGCCATGGTTGAGTCTGTGCAACACAGGACTCATCCCTTTAGAAATATAGGGCGGTGGACCAGGAGACATAGCTGAAACCGTTCCATGTGGTTTGCACAGGAGAATTATAATAGGAGGGAAAGGACTGATGGGGTGGGAGAAGGCTGTTTTTCTTTGCATTGTTAGAGCACTGTTTTGTTCTTTCTTTTGATCCGAGGACCCTGAGATCATGACCTGAGCCGAAGGCAGAGGCTTTAACCCACTGAGCCACCCAGGCGCCCCCTGTTCTTTCTTTTGAAACTAGTTAACTAGAGAAAGAATCGTTGGTGACCTTTAGTAACCCCAAAACCTAGATTTCCTAACAGGCTCGCCCTCCTACTAGCCGTGTGACCCTGGGCAAGTCACTCTACCTTGGGAACTTTGGTTCGCTCATCTGTTAAATGAAACTACACACACACACACACACACACACACACAGAGTTACTATGAGGATTAGTGACAAGGTAGGCAAAAGTGCTTTGTCAGAGCCTGTGATGGGCACAAACTAGTTGTTCAGTGAACCTTATGAGCGAAGTTATTTTAGAATGAATAAGGAGTTTGCAGCCAAAAGCGGCCTCTCGCCCACAATACCTGGGTGCTGAGGGGCTGGAGTGGATGTGATCCAATTTCAGTGTGGGTTTTTCAGCAGACCAAGGCTGTAAAGGAGAGAGCAATAATAGAGCAGCTTGTGTGAACAACTTGAAGTCTTTTTAAATGTTAATTTGTACCTGGACAGCTCCCAGGTTGTGGAGGCTTGGGGTGAGATGGGGAGAAAAGGGAGCAGGATTTGCGAAAGAGACAGAATTTGCCCTATTTATTACCGGTATCTTATTAGCAAACAGATAAGTTAGGGAGTGAAATCATTCACCTTACAAAATCTGTTCCTTACATGTAAAACAGATCACAAGTCCCTTAAGGCATTTAAAAACAATAATGTATAAACAAAAGCTGAGATTTTTTCAAGCAATTGCTGTGCAGGGTCAGCCTGAAATTAAGACAAAGCAAATTTTCATTCTAATATCCCAAGTAACTCTAAAAGGTTGATGGAGCTGGGACTGGAACCAGAATTTGATTCTGAAGCCTCTTCCATTTTTTTCTTTTCTGTTAAAATATTTTATTTAAATAGAAATTACAAAAATAATATGCCTTTGTTATATTACTAATATACCAAGGTATAAATTCCCCATTCTACTTCTCAAAGGTAACGAATGTGTGAATGGTTTGGTGGGCAATCCTCCAAACTTTTTTTTTTTTTTGCTCATAACACGGATATACACACATTTAAATGAATTATACAACAACTACTGTCCTGCAACTTGCCATTTGATTTAATAATGTGTAATTCATCTTTTTTTCATACACACACTCATTTCCTTTAATAGTTGCATAGTAAGCTTATGTATGGATGTACTATAATTTCTTTAACCACGTGCCTGATAGACAATTTAGGATTTTTCCAATGTTTTGCTGTTCCAGATCGTGTTTCAGTTACCTTCCTTAGACGTACGTTTGTGTGCTTTTGTTAGTATTTCTGTAGGATGGATTTGTAGACATTGGAAATGCTGAGCCTTAAGAGACGTATGTTTAAAATGTTGGTAGAACTTACCAAAGTGTACTCAGAATAACGCTGATCGTCTTAACGGTTATGCCCCACTGCCCCTCTAGCAAGGTAGCAGGTGCATTTTGAAAATGTTGGCTTTCTCTGTGGTAGTGACAGCTGTGTGGACCCATAGGGGAGGGCTACTAATGGAGAAGGAAAGAGAGAAGGATTGTGACCAAGTCTTTGAAGCAGAAAGCCCTTTGCCTTAGATGCTTTGATTTTACGGAAGCCAGTGGTATTCACCAAAACGTAAAGGGGGAGCTTTAGGCTGATGGCTCTCTTTTGGTCCATAAATCCTCGCCATTTAAAAGAATCTGGGATTTGAATTTCTAACAGTGTATTACTCTTGTAATAAAACTGATAAATAAAAGACTGTTAAAGGTGACCAGGTAATAATCTACTGCTGTAAATCCAGAGTTTCAAATTTGTTTAAAGCGAGGTACATTCACACTGTTAAGTTGATTCTAGCTTGCCAGTGGAGTATGACTTTAAGGGAAACCAAATGGCTCCAAAGAGAACATTTTTCCCCTGTACTTCTTAATAAGTGCTCAAAACTTCAAGGGTCAATATCTTTTGGTCGAAAACATGAGAAAGCAATCCGCTCACACTTCTACCCGGGACGGCAACTGTATGAACTGAGTTTGCGATCTAGTAGGGTGGAAGGTTGTAAAGAACAGAGACAATTCCTTAAGGCACCTCAAGGGATTAGGTCTTATTGTAAGCTGGCACAGAGAGCAAGGAGGAGCTTTGAGAGAACTGTAATCAAAAGATTTCAAAATGGGACCTCAGTTGCATGAGTTCATCCCTCCTGGGTGCTCTTCTTAATTCAATTCAGTGACTCTGCATTGTCTTCTAGGTACTGTGTTCCTTCTTGTCCCACCCCTCTTCACTCTGTGTACCTTTTCCATATTTCCTAGTTTCTACTTACTCATAATTTCTGCTTCCTTACAACTCGGGCTTGCCAAGTTCCTCAAGCTTCTATCTCTGACTCATGGATTCTCTTTGTCTTTAACTCCAATGTTCGCATCAAGTAATTCTTTTCTCCTTCTAATTCAGAGTCCAAAGAGGGAGATTTAAGGTAGCCCAGTTCCTCTTTTCATGCCAGGTTTTTGGCCAGTCAGTAGATGGGTTGTCCTTGAGTCAGGAGCTTCCTTGTGGTCTGATGAGTAATGGGAAATTGCCCAGAGTCAGGTCATAAGAAAAAAGTAGCTGTGGGTAGATCAGTTTCCTTTAGGAAGGGTTTTGGGCATATTAAACACTATGAGTGACTTTTATAACAGGTGTTATGCATAATGTAGAGTTGTTTCTTTTTGGTGAATGTTTTTTGAGTATCTGTTGTTTTCCATTGCTAGATTCTAGGGTCTTCAAACATAAATAAGCTACTAATTCTCTCTCTCATGGAAGTCACGGTATTATGAAGCGTAGGCATATAAAGACATAGACCATACAAATTAAGTAGTGCCACTATACAAATATTCATTCAATTATTCAACAGATATGTAATGAGCACTTACTACGTGCCTAACTCTGGAGATTCAGCAGCAAACAATTTCAGCTCCACGATTTTATGTTTCAGTGTATGTGTGAGCAGAGATAAATAATAAACACTACTATAGTTTAGATGGTGATCATTGATACAGAGAGGGGGAAAAAAGCATATAGAATAAGAGTCATTGAGGATAGGAAGTGCAGTTTTAAAAAAAATTTATTTATTTAGAGAGAAGGTGAGCAGCAGGTAGGGGTAGAGGGAGGGGGAGACAAAGAATCTCCAGCAGACTCCACACTCAGTGTGAAACCCGGCAGGGGGGTCGGTTCCAGGACCCCAAGATCATGACTGGAGCCAAAATCAAGAGTCAGACGCTCAACTGACTGAGTCATCCAGGCACCCCAGGTAGTGCAATTTAAAATATGAATGGTGTCTTTGAGACAGTGACATTTGAAAAGATCTGAAGGAGGTGAGGGAATGAGCCATGAATTAATCTGGGAAAGAGGATTCCAGGCCGAGAGAATTCCAGCCAGTGCAAAGGCCCTGCATGGCCACGTTGAGGGGATAACAAGGAGACTAATATACTTGGAGTGGAGAAAAGTAGAGAGGAGTGGGAAATAGGGCCAGACAGGAAAGGCAAGGGCAGGGCACCAGACCATATGACACTTTGTAGGCAAGTACAAAGATTTTAGTTTTTACTCTGAGTCCAGAAGCCATTGCAGGGCTTTGAGCAGAACACGGTCTGACTTATATTTTATGGTATGACTTACATTTAACTTTGGCTGTTAAGAATAGATTTCTGGGGGCGCCTGAGTGGCTCAGTGGGTTAAAGCCTCTGCCTTCAGCTCAGGTCATAATCCCAGGGTCCTGGGATCGAGCCCCACATCGGGCTCTCTGCTCAGCGGGAGCCTGCTTCCCCTTCTCTCTCTGCCTGCCTCTCTGCCTACTTGTGATCTCTCTCTGTTGAATAAATAAATAAATAAATAAAATCTTAAAAAAAAAAAAGAATAGATTCCTGTTCAGAATAGCCTCAAGAGGGCCAGGGTGGACAAAGGGTGGCCATCTGGAGGCTAGAGCAAAATCCAGGTGAAAAGTGATGGCGTTTTGCACTAAGATCATAGCAGTAGCAATGATGGGGAGAAGTCATAGTCTGGCTATATTTTCTACAACAGACTGGACTGCTGACAAATTAGATGTGGAGTCAGGGACAACTCCCAGGCTTTGGCCTGAGAAACCAGTATAAAGGAATTGCCACTAACCAAGAAGGAGAAACTGGTAGTAAGAGAAGGTTTGGGGGGAAGAGCATCAGCAGCTTGGTTTTGGACATACTAATTTAGAAATGCCTGTAAGATCTCCAAGTGGAGATACTGAGTAGGCAGTTGGATGTACTGGCATGAGTCTGGAGTTCAGGGGACAGTTATTTATTTATTTACTTACTTATTTAGGATTTTATTCATTTATTTGAGAGAGAGAGCACGCGCGAGAAAACACGAGAGGTAGGGACAGAGGGTGAGGGAGGAGCAGACTCTCCACTGAGCAGAGAGCCTGATGCGGGGCTCGATTCCAGGACCCCAGGATCATGACCTGAGCCGAAGGCAGACCCTTAACCAACTGAACCACCCAGGTGCCCCTGTTTGTCTGTTTGTTTATTTATTTATTTTAAAAAGATTTATGGATTGGTGCTATGAAGTTGGCTGTCCAGGGACACCCGGGTGGCTCTGTCAATTAAGCATCTGCCTTTGGCTCAAGTCATGATCTTGAGGTCCTGGGATTGAGTCCTCCTTCGGGCTCCTTGCTTAGTGGGGAGACTGTTTCTCCCTCTGCTTGCTGCTCCCCCTGCTTATTCTCTCTCTCTCTCTCCATCCCTAGTAAATAAATAAAATCTTAAAAAAAAATGGTTGTCCAATGTGGCAATCACTAGTTCCATGTGACAATTTAAATATATAATTAAATTACATAAAAATTCAGTTTCTGGGGCGCCTGAGTGGCTCAGTGGGTTAATCCTCTGCCTTTGGCTCAGGTCATGATCTCAGGGTCCTGAGATCGAGCCCCACATCTGGCTCTCTGCTCAGCGGGGAGCCTGCTTCTCTCTCTCCCTCTGCCTGTTGTTCTGCCTACTTATGCTCTCTATCCCTCTATCAAATAAATAAAATCTTTTTAAAAAATTCACTTTCTCAGTTGCTCTAGCCACATTCCAAGTACTCAATAACTGCATGGGGCTCATTGCTACTGTGTTGGACAGTGAAGATATAGAATATTTTCATCATTACAGAATGTTCTATTGGACAGCACTGAAGATGACATTTAACATTATGGGTCTAGATAAGATCACCTAAAGAATTAGTGAGAGGGGAAAAAGATTCAAAGACCAGGCCCTTTATATAAATGTATATAAGTACACAAATTGTGGTGATGGTGGGATGGTGGGGTGTTAAGGGCAGACTTCTTTTAAAAAAAATTTTTTTGGGGGGCGCCTGGGTGGCTCAGTGGGTTAAAGCCTCTGCCTTCGGCTCAGGTCATGATCTCAGGGTCCTGGGATCGAGCCCCACATCGGGCTCTCTGCTCCGCGGGGAGCCTGCTTCCTCCTCTCTCTCTGCCTGCCTCTCTGCCTACTTGTGATTTCTCTCTGTCGAATAAATAAAATATTTAAAAAAAATAAAAATAAATAAAAAATTTTTTTTTTCATGAACTTAATGGATACTAGGACACAAGACATTCCAGGTGTAAGGGAATAGTGTGTGTTAATAGAAGTATAAAATAACATGCATGTTATGGTAGGGAAGTATAAGAAAGTTGACATTTCTGGAGCAAGACCATTTTATTTTAGTATAGTTACACACACACACACACACACACACTCTCTCTCTCTCTCTCTCTCTTTCTAAACCTCTTCTTTGCTTAAACAATTTGGGACTGAGCAGCCATGTGGTGCTGAGGCTAATCAGTCCAGGTCTAATTGGAGGACAAAATGAGAAGGGGAAAAATTTTTCCTTATCAACTTGAAAATTGTGAATAAAAATGGATGTAGGAATTGAATTTAGGGAAATGGCTGTTTATCACATACCTGATGCCTCCTGTTTCTTTCTGCGATAAAAAGTAAATGCGATACTCACTTTCAAGTTTCTGAAGCTTTGTTTGATAAAGACCTGAAGTTACTTCAGCAGGGACTGGGTTTCTATCTGGATTAAGGGCAAACTGAAACAAAGTTGATGTACCTAATCAGCGCGGGCTTTGATGGAATGTATTCATACACAATCGCCAAGCCCCATCCTGGAAGCCAATCATTTCAGAACATGTTTTTTCAGGATGTCAGTTTGTTTTAATAATAGGTTGCTATCCCCAAACTACCATATTCCTGGTTTTCTTTTTGTTTTTCCTTTTTTCAAGTTTGCAAAAAGCAATAACTTCAGCCACAAGAAAAAACCCACAAAAATGCTTTTCACCAATTAAAAGAAACTCTTTCCATTTACATGTGTTTTGAACTAGAATAACCTAAAATTTTTTAAAAAGACTTCATTAGAATAAAAAAACTTTAAAAAGTGGAACCTATTAGAATCTCACGTTGTCATTCTATGCTCCTACAGTTAAAGACTATGTCATTATTTCCATTATACTTACCTCCTAATTTTCAGGGCTTATTAGCCCGGCTGTAAAAACTTGCTTCAGTTGAAATTTGGCAAGCTGACAAGGCTGCGTGCCAGAAGTAATTTACTATCCAGTGTGGTTTGCAAAGTAAAAGAAGCTATATATAATAGAAAAAGAAACGAAAAGTTCCTGCTTCCAAATATTTTAATGTGCGTAATGTGTGTCACCTCAAACTTTTCAGCTTTTGTTGTGAGCAATGTGAGATAACATGAAAGGTTTGAAAAGTACAGATGCTTTGCATTCACATCAAACTGAGGGCTCCGATGTTCTTAGGCATCAAAGAGCAGTCTGGGTCTATCACTTCTGTTTGACTTTGAAGTCTCCCAGGGCTCTGTGTGGGAGAAGTGGGCAGAGGACTTGGAACAAGGTAGGGGGAGGGGATTCCAGGTGTCTCACCTCTCATTATCACTGAAATTAGGTTCTTCTCTTTACCTAATAATGATAATAATAATAATAATAACAATAATAATAATGGAATAAAAAGAGAGCATTTCTTTGTTGTTTATAAGCACTGAGCTGTTCATAAACTTAATCTTTGGATGTAACAATGAATATCCTAAGGAAATGTTCAAGTGTATTATGAAGTTTACATGTAAGTACTTTGGGGACAAGAATAGATGTTTTAACTTGATTTGCAAACATCTAACTACTGTTCATCTGTTGGAGTCCTTAGGAGATTGTCTTGGGACCTCCCCCTTTTCTGTTTTCCAAACTGGCTCATAAGCACTACAAAGGCACCAAGTGTCTCTCCAACATGGGGTGAGCAGTGTAGGCCCTTCTGGGATTACTCTTACTTGACAATCTGGAAAAAAAAATTACAAACATTTATATTAAAATGGATACTAGGACCTCCTGGTTGGCTCCGTCAGTAGAGCATATGACTCTTATTCTCAGGGTTGTGAGTTTGAGCCACATGTTGGGTATGGAGATTACTTAAAAAAATAAAATCTTAACGGGGTGCCTGGGTGGCTCAGTTGTTAAGCATCTGACTTCAGCTCAGGTCAGGATCCCAGGGTCCTGGGATCTATCCCTGCATCCGGGCTCTCTGCTCAGCGGGGAGCCTGCTTCCCCTTCTCTCTCTGCCTGCCTCTCTGCCTACTTGTGATCTCTGTCTGTCAAATAAATAAATTAAATCTTAAAAAAAAAATTTTAGGGCGCCTGGGTGGCTCAGTCTTTGGGTGTCTGGTTTCACCTCAGGTCATGAACCCCAGGTCATGAGCCCTCACATTAGGCTCCCTGCTTGGTGGGAAGCCTGCTTCTCCCTTTCCCACTCCCTCTGCTTGTGTTCCTTCTCTTGCTGTCTCTCTCTGTCAATTAAATAAATGAATGAAATCTTAAAAAATATCCTAAAAAATAAATTGTAAACCAAAATAATTTAAAAAATTAAAATGAAATTAATATATTGTGGCTAGAATGTAAAATTTGTATGAACTTTTTTGCAGACGGAGAAAGCTGTGGTCATTTGTGTTTCAGTATTTTGACCCTGATGCATAAAAATGATAGTTGAAGCTCTTGAAGAGAAAGGCATCCTGAAAGAGAGGGTCTGGTCATTAATGTTTTCTTTTAAAGTGTAGCTTTCATAAAGTGCACAATTTTTTTTTTAAAGATTGTACTTATTTATTTATTTGAGAGAGAGTGTGCATGACTGGGGGAGAGGCAGAGGGAGAGGGAGCTAAACAGACTTGCTGCTGAGCAGGAGGCCCAATATGGGGCTTGATCCCAGAACCCTGGGGTCATGACCTGAGCCAAAGACAGATGCCTAACCAACTGAGCCACCCAGGTGCCCCCATAAAGTACAGAAATCTTAAGTGTGCACCTCAATGGATGGATTTCTACATATGTATACACCCATTATGTCTATATCTATATCTATATGCACATAATGACCACCAAGATCAACCAGGAACAGAACATTTCTAACATTCAGAGGTCTCCCTGATACCAGGTAGTACCTGTTTACCAATCTGAGATCCATGGTGAGTTTTGAAGATCAAATAAAAGACTAAAAGAAATACCAAGTTTTCTAAGGTGCACCTTAGAGATCGAGATTCAAGTGCACTTTTTCTCTGGACCTGTGGTTCCTTCACTAGGTGCGCTTATCTAGGTATTCTTTTTTTTTTTTTCAAAGATTTTATTTATTTATTTGACAGGCAGAGATTACAAGTAGGCAGAGAGGCAGGCAGAGAGAGAGGGAGAGGAGGAAGCAGGCTCCCCGCTGAGCTGGATCCCAGGACCCTGAGGTCATGACCTGAGCCGAAGGCAGAGGCTTTAACCCACTGAGCCACCCAGGCGCCCCTTATCTAGGTATTCTGAGATTCAGTTGGCGTTATTCAAACACAATTTCCTCTGCTATATGGGCTTTCTATAGCAGGTGTTGTTGTTGTTGTTTTTCCTCTTCAAAAGCTTCTTGAGTTGTTATTTTAAAATATTTGTGATCAGAGTAGGTGAATTAATATATAAGGAGCTTAGAACAGTTCACATAGTAGCTGGGCATCTAGAAGCCCTAGGTAAGAGAGAGCTACTATACTGAGATGCAGAAGAAACAAAAGATAGCTTTGCCATTATTATTATTATTATTAATTAGGGATTTTGTTTCTGAGAGAGTGCACCTGTGCACGCTCACACACAAGAGGGTGTAGGGTGGGGCAGAGAGAGAAGCAGACTCCCCCACTGAGTGGGAAGCCTGATGCCAGGCTCCATCCCAGGACCCAGAGATCATGACCTGAGATGAAGGCCTGTGCTTAGCTGACTGAGCCACCCAGGCGCTCCTGCCTTAACATTATAATAATTGTTAGAGCAAGATAAACATAGATGCAAAATCTGAAAATAAGTGAGGAGAGTATTTATAGCTGAGTTGATTTAAAAACCATAGTTATCTATCAAATTTGCCTTGAAATGAAAGATTAAAATCTTTCAGCTTGCTGAGCCCCTTGAACCTAAAGAAATCTAGCAAGTGCCTTTTGTTATTCTGTCATGCATTTATTTATTGAGTGCTTATTATTTTCTAGGCACTGTTCTAAGCTCCCAGATGTCTAGTGAACAAAACAAGTATTCCCTACCTATTTGGAGCTTATTGTATAGTAGCATCCCTACTTTCACTGTTAACAGAGGCTGGGGATTTTCTTACAAGGAAATTTAATCTTTGCTTTACATCCATGAGTTTCTTCCCCTCTACAGCAGAGGGATCAAGAAATGTAGCCGAAGCCAACCTTTGCCTCAATTCCGAGACTAGTGGGGTAAAATGTGAAAGGAAAAAACAAAAAAAAAACCCCCCAAAACCCCAACCATTGAAAAGGAAAGGCACAGAGGTGAACATGGTTAATTGCTAAACCTATTCCCCTTTATAAATCACAAGGTGCTAACGCCAATGTTGAAATAAACAGGTCTAGCAAGAACTCCGGCTTTCGTTTTCTTAATCATCTTCCAGAACTTAAAAAGAATTCAGCCATGTAGTTATTTTAGGTTTAGTAATTATACCAACAATGTCACTTCCAGGCTGAGTTGTCTGATGGTTCCCTTATAAATGCTAACTTGCTTGGGCAGTGGTTTAAAGAGAGTCTATACCTTAATAATTTATTTCCGTAACTCCCAAAATTTTCACTACCAAGCTCCCCTTTTCTAAAAACATACATTTTTTAAAAAAAGATTTTATCTATTTATTTGACAGAGAGAGATCACAAGTAGGCAGAGAGGCAGGCAGAGAGAGAGAGGAGGAAGCAGGCTCCCTGCTGAGCAGAGAGCCCGATGTGGGGCTCGATCCCAGGACCCTGAGATCATGACCTGGGCTGAAGGCAGCGGCTTAAACCACTGAGCCACCCAGGCGCCCAAACATACACTTTCTGATACCCACCCAGGGCCACGTGTTTTAAAAGATCTTGTGGATGAAGGCAGAATTATTATTTAAATAATGAAAAGTCCTTCCATTTAAAAATTAATCGGCCAATTAGAGATTCTAATTGGCACGTGAAAAACCGGTGTTATCACACTGGTTTACCAAGTCTAGCCGAAAGCAGAGCCCATAGTATTACGAACAGTCTGCCAGTTTCAGCGTCCTTTATGATTTTCATTACTGACATTTTCAGACGTTCGCTATTGGAAAGCGAGGACGGCCGCACAATAAAAGGAGACAATATTTCGCAGAAAACGCAAAACACGTCTCTCTCAGGTAACCGCTCTGGACCTCCAGAGGTGTTTTCTCGGATCCCCGCCCACTTCTAGCCAAGCGCACGTTTAGAACCGCCCCCACTCCGGCTCCGCCCCTCCCCTCCCCTCCCGTCCACGTGAGCACTCCTGCTTCTAAGGGGTCCTCGCGGCAAGCCCACAATCCGCCACAGAGAGGTGACAGCCGCCGTAAGGGCCAGAGGGCCTTCTCCAACGAAGGAGGCGGCGGAAGCGGAAGAGGCGGGACCTAGGGCGCACGTTACGTCAGCACGCGCGAGCGCTAGGGCTGGGTCTCCGGAATAGAAGGTGGGCTCTTCCTGCGTGTGTTGGCGGTTGAGAAGTACGTTGGTGGGTTGTGTGGGCTTGTGACCTCATGGCGGAGATAATCCAGGAACGCATAGAAGATCGACTCCCCGAATTGGAACAGCTGGAGCGCATTGGACTGTTCAGTCATGCGGAGATTAAGTGAGAGAGAGTTGAGGTGGGGGGCTGGGGTGGGCGGAGGAGAGGGGAGGGAGTCTGTGGCGGGGGGCAGGGATGCGGGGGACACTTAATTGGGTTTATTTTTCTTAACGTGGAAGAACCCTATTTTCACATTTTGTTGATGCCTAGAATTTGTCATTCGGGGCAAGGTGATCTGTCCACTCATCCACGAAACGCCTGACAGCCCTTCATGGAGCCGGTTCTTAGGGCTGTAAGGATGATAAAACTAGGATGCCAGTATCAGGAGCTACCTGCCTTGCGTGTGCTGCGGGAGACAAATTAAACATTTTGCTTACACTGCGGCGTATTTTAAGTTGATTGTACTAGAGTGTACTGCCCTAGAGATGCAGAGTGCTGTGGGAGCCCAGGAGGAGTGGATAGGGATTCAGCTATTTTTTTTTTTTTAAAGATTCTATTTATTTATTTGATAGACAGAGATCACAAGTAGGCAGAGAGGCAGGCAGAGAGAGAGGAGGAAGCAGGTTCCCTGCTGAGCAGAGAGCCCCATGTGGGGCTCGATCCCAGGACCCTGAGACCATGACCCGAGCCGAAGGCAGAGGCTTAACCCACTGAGCCACCCAGGTGCCCCCAGGAGGAGTGGATAAATCTGCCTAATAAGACGTGAAGGTGGGGGGACCATTTAATTCAAATTCGTGTTCTACCCCAGGGCGTGGCCAGCAACATCTGGCACATGGTTGGCATTGAGTAATTTTTAGAAATAAGTTTAATGTTTTTTAATGGTTTTCTGTGATTATTTCTGCATTTTACTATGGTTGTGATTGTAGTAATGGGATTATGGGAGCCTTAAACATTTGTTAGTGAAATGGCACATAGAAGTGTGGACTCTTAGTGAGTGTTCAGTAAATGTTGTTATTGCTGTTTTTTTTTTCTTTTAAAGATTTTATTTATTTATTTGACAGAGAGAGAGCACAAGCAGGGGAAGCAGCAGGCAGAGGGAGAGGGAGAAGCAGGCTCCCTGCTGAGGAAGGAGTCTGATGGAGGGCTCCATCCCAAGACCTGGGATTATGACCTGAGCCGAAGGCAGATGCTTCACCAACTGAGCAACCCAGACGGCCCTGTTGTTATTACTGTTACCTAGAGACAGTTATTGGTCTTGCATATCTTTTGTTAAATTCCCCTAATACACACTTTGTGTTCTCTCTAGCTAAATACAATGAATATCTTCCTGTGAGTCCTTTGTAGTCTTAATAAACCTTCCTAGGTAGAAAGAGTAGGGACAATCTAGGTCATTTTTTTTTTTTTTAAGTCTGCATGTTGAAAACTCAGAAGAGGAATTTAGAAAAGATACTTTCTTATTAAAACCTAAGTGACCTGAATTTGGAGGAAAGTAAATCTTTACTAGTATCACATATAAATAATGTAAAGTACTTAACATTGTTTTCTTTGGTGGTGGGAATGTTAGTGGTCCTGGCAGTCTATTAAGATGATTTTCATGACAGTTTTAAAATACATCCTGATGCCCCTAAGCACACAGAAGTAATCATGTGAGAAAATAGTTGCTTACGAAGGATAATTATTTGGAATTTCAGGTTTTGGAAAATGTGTTTTAAGTATATTAAAAATAAACTTAAGGGGCGCCTGGTTGGCTCAGTCATTGGGCATCTGCCTTTAGCTTGGGTCATAGTCCCAAGTCCTGGGATCAAGCCTCAATCAGGCTCCCTGCTCAGTGGGAAGCCTGATTCTCCCTCGCCCACTCCCCCTGCTTGTGTTCCCTCTCTCGCTGTATCTCTCTCTGTCAAAGAAAGAAAATCTCAAAAACAAACAAGCAAACAAACAAAAAACCAACCTAAGAAAACCCCCAAAGTTCTTTAACTTATGCTCGTTTCAAATGTCACACCTGGATGTGAGGGCGATCTGGCTGCGACATCTGTCACCCCATTGATCGCCAGGGTTGATTCGGCTGATCTGGCTGGCTAGGCGGGTGTCCCCTTCCTCCCTCACCGCTCCATGTGCGTCCCTCCCGAAGCTGCGCGCTCGGTCGAAGAGGACGACCTTCCCCGATAGAGGAGAGGACCGTTCTTCGGTCAAGGGTATACGAGTAGCTGCGCTCCCCTGCTAGAACCTCCAAACAAGCTCTCAAATGTCACACCTTATTATTTATTTATTTATTTATTTTTAAAGTGTTACATCTTAAATACCTTTCTCCTCAGGGCTATCATTAGGAAGGCTTCGAATCTGGAATATAGAATACAGCGAAGAGCCCTTTTTAAGGACGACTTTATCAATTATGTTCAAGTGAGTGAATAAGTTCATTACTTTTTAACCCCTTCACAAATTTTAAATAAGTTCTAGAATGGTGCGCTTGATTGAGTTTTCTATGAAATTCTAGAATTGATGACTAAATGGTAATTTTTGAGCAGGAATAGAGGTGATTCAGGAATAACATTGCTTCACTACAGCTTCAGTCCTTGGCAAACTGAACTTTTCTTTATTCCTTCTATAGTGTTAGTAGATCAGGTACTGCCAAAGATATTGTGTATCAGGATGTCAGCAAGAGAACTGACATACTATTTTCTTGTGGGGGGGGGAAGGAGAGGGGGTTTGACAACAGTAGGTGGTTGGAAAGTTAATATTTATGTGTAAGTCTTGCTACTTTAGAGATGGGCTGCAAATTCTCAGTACTATAAATGGATAGAAGATTTGAGTGAATATAAAGTGTCTATGTTGGACCAATTTTCAGATGGAGGAGAATAGCTAATATGTTGGATAACAAAACCTAGCTGAGCCCAGTAGTAAGATGCAGTGTTACAAGACTGAAAGTTTTTGGTTTTTTTTTTTTTTTTTGGGTGCAAAATGGTGGTTTATTAAAGCACGGGGACAGAACCCAGGGGCAGAAAGAGCTGCTCAAGACTCAAAGTTCTGACCTTAGATTAAAAAAAAACAACAGGTGAACAAGTGAGACCTGACTACAAATCTTATGTTTGGAAGAGGTTTGGAAGCTCGTAGTGGAGCGTTTTACATCAAAAATATAATCTCTATGTCAACTATGCTTCAGTAATAAGTTTTAAAAAGGAAAAAGGAAAAAAAAGAACAAAAGTAGAGTATGTGGCAAGTTAGCTGAGGACATTGCAAACAGTAGGCATTGAGAAGATGTTAGTTTGAAGAAAAGTGTTTTGCACTTATCAGACCATGACTGAAGCATTGTGTTAGGCTTGACACTACAACCTTTTAGAGAAAAAAAAAAAATTATTTATTTGAGGGAGAGCACGAGCATGGGGACGGGCAGAAGGAGAGGGAGAGAATTTTTTTTTTTTTAAAGATTTCATTTATTTATTTGATAGAGAGAGAGATCACAAGTAGGCAGAGAGGCAGGCAGAGAGAGAGGGGAAAGCAGGCTCCCTGCGGAGCAGAGAGCCCGATGTGGGGCTCGATCCCAGGACCCTGAGATCTTGACCTGAGCCGAAGGCAGAGGCTTAACCCACTGAGCCACCCAGGGACCCCAAGAGGGAGAGAATCTTAAGTGGACTCCTCCCTGAGTGTGGAGCCCAGCAGGGGACTCAGTCTTGTGATCCTGAGATGATGACCTGAGCTGAAATCAGGAGTCGGTTGTTTAAGCCACTCAGGTGCTTCCACCCCAATTTTGTTTTTATTCTTGATTTTTATTTATTTTATGGTTTTAACTCAATGTATTTCTTGTATTTAAAAGGTTATAAATGTTATTGTTTTCTCTTTTTTTGTATGTTTTTCTTCCATAGTATGAAATTAATCTTTTGGAGTTGATTCAGAGAAGGAGAACTGTAAGTACATATTCTGGAAGTTGGAAAAATTTATTTATTTGAAAGAAAGAGAGAGAATGAGCAGGGAGAGCAACAGAGGGAGAGGGAGAAACAGACTCCCCACTGAGCAGGGAGCCCAGTGTGGGGCTCATTCCCAGGATGTCGGGATCATGACCTGAGCCGAAGGCAAATGCTTAACGACTGAGCCACCCAGGTGGCCCTGGAAGTTGGAAAATTTTAGAATTAAGTAGTGTGTCTCTATAGCTAGAGCTTGGGTTTGGGAAGCAGTTGGCATTGATAAATTGTGTGGTGACGTGCTCATAATGGCTATTTGTAATTATTTGTTTTATCAGTACTGTTTAAGATCAAGTAGGAATGTTGCTATAAATAAATGTGATTAATTTGAGGCTTTGTGTATGTCCTTTCTTAGCGCATTGGCTATTCATTTAAGAAGGATGAGATTGAGAATTCTATTGTACACCGGGTACAAGGTGTCTTCCGACGAGCTTCAGCAAAATGGAAAGTAAGCGATCAGAACATCTTTAATTGTAAGAGATGTGAAGATTTGTATTGTATATGCTGGGATTTAAATATTCAAATGTATTGTTTATTTTTGGGTGTGTCACTATTTAACCTAATTATGATATCATTATTTAAGACCACTTAACCAAACCATTAAGAAAATTGATCTTTCTCTGAGGATGGTACTGAAAAAGGTAGGTTTGATACATCATTAAGTATTAGAAATTGGGGATTTGTTTGGGTAAATCTCTAAGTGAAGTACATCACAGAAGATGAATGGTTAGAGTATGGGCAGCACCTCACTCACTTGATACTCTTCAAGTTGGGCTCTAGGACTGTGATACAGTGTATAGGGAATACTTTGGGAATGGCAGAGTACTTGGGAATGACAAATTTTGGGTTGCTACCCCTGACTGACACCATTTAAGACCTGCATTGAACACATTGGATAGACAACACATTTTGTCTTGGAGCATGGTAGGTGGGAGTGGTGGCCAGATGGAGTTACCACATTTAAGAGATCTAAGGCCTCAGTGAGGAAGAGCCTGTAGACAGCAATGTGTTATAACATTGGCCTTTCTGAAATGTACCTCTGTTTCTTTCTTCTTTTTTTTTAAATTTATTTACTTGACAGAGATCACAAGTAGGCAGAGAGGCAGGCAGAGAGAGGGAGGAGGAAGCAGGCTCCCTGCTGAGCAGAGAGCCCGATGTGGGGCTCGATCTCGGGACCCTGAAATCATGACCCGAGCTGAAGGCAGAGGCTTTAACCCACTGAGCCACCCAGGCGCCCCTGTACCTCTGTTTCTAAAAAAAATTAGTGCAAAGTTGTATTATATATAAAGTTAAATTTCAGACAGCTTACTACATTGCTTTTCTTGCAGGATGATGTTCAACTTTGGCTGTCCTATGTAGTCTTCTGTAAGAAATGGGTGAGTATTGGGCATCTCTGTTTTGCTTCCTTATTCCTTCTTTCAGTTAGTCTGCCTTATAAGAAGGCTGAACTTCTGTGTAACATTTATTTATCTGAATGACTTCTAAGCCAGAAAATGATTTTTGTGTTCTATTTGTTCAGTAAAATTGAAAATTTTTAGATATTTGGAATGTTTACATGTAGTGGTTTAGGTAGAAGAAAGCCATGAATGTATCTTGTATTTATATGTCCCTACAACAGCAGATCTTGCCCCACTGGATTTTAACTTGGTAAGGAAACAGTGCGAGATCACTTAGAGATTAGTAACAATGATTTTACTGGACAGGGAGTAGAATTGCTTTTTCTTTTTTACAGGCTACCAAAGCTCAACTTAGCAAGGTATTTTCTGCCATGTTGGCCATTCATTCAAACAAACCAGGTATGGTGAGATCCTCATCAATTTTTCTTCTACCCTTTATGTAGACTCAAGCTGTTTTGGAATTTATTTTTCTTAATAAACCTAAAAGAAATATTTTTGAGAACTTGAGCGTAGGTACTTTTGGTTTCGGAATAGCTGCCTCTTGGTTCATCCCTGCGTATTGTGTGCCACTTACTGGTCAGGTCTTGTATTTGTGGGTAAGAGGGACTAAGTTTCCTCTTATTTATTTGTTTTAAAAAGTATTTAATTATTTTTTTAAAACTATCTTTTATTTTGTTTTTTTTTTTAAAGATTTTATTTATTTATTTAATTGACAGAGAGAGAGATCACAAGCAGGCAGAGAGGCAGCCAGAGAGAGGGGGGAAGCAGGCTTCCTGCCAAGCAGAGAGCCCAATGTGGGGCTCGATGTGGGGCTGGATCCCAGGACCCTGAGGTCATGACCTGTGCCGAAGGCAGAAGCTTTAACCCACTGAGCCACCCAGGTGCCCTAATTTTCTGTTATTTCTTAAGGGAAGCTCTACACCCCGGGCACCTGGATGGCTCCCGTAGTTAGGGTCTGACTCTTGATCTCAGCTCAGGTCTTGATCTCAGGGTCATGAGTTTGAACCCGTGTTTAGTTCCACACTGGGTGTGAAACCTACTTTAAAAATCAATCAGTCAATAAATCAAGTAAGCTCTATGCCCAGTGTGGGGTTTGAACTCACAACCCAGAGATCAAGAGTTGCATGCTCTGTTGACTGAGCCAGCGAGGCACTCCACTAAGTTTGTTTTTAGATGATGATCAAATAAACTCTTTGGTCCTTTGAGGGACATTCTGTTTGGATGCAGTCACATTTAAGGAGTTAAAAGGGGAAAACTTAAAAATGTAAAGGGGAATATGTTAATACAGATTTTTCAAGAGTGGCTGGCCCGGGGTAGATACTCAGGTTTTCTAAGAGAAAGATTTCTCTCTTGAATACTGTGAAATGGTACATCATTAGCGGAGGTGCTCCAGTGTCAAGTATTAGGCTCAACCAAGTTCACACAGCACAGGCAAAGGTAGGCTACATCTGGCACCAGTTAATTCAGAAGGATACAGCAGGACAGCATTAGGTAGAGTACTCTTAGCAATTGGGAGGTTGGTCTCTGGTCCTCAAGGTGACAGTTAGGTATGAGGGAATGAGATCACATGAATTGGTAGAGGAGCCACTCTGGCTTGGAAGACCTGTGGAGGGGCATAGATAGCTTCCAGGAATCCTAGAGAGCGCTGTGCTCAGTCCAGGAGTCACACGTTTAAGAAAGCCTAGAGCAGTGGCTCTCTCCCGTTCACAACCCTTCTAGTCCAGACGTGGTTACCAACCGTGAGTCGTTTTTGCCAAAATCAATCTTGTCTGGTGACATAGTTGACTTATATTGAGTTTATTAAGTTGGGAAATAGCTAGAATGTTAAGGTTAATTTCTTGTGTAGAAAGACAAAGGTTTTTGTTTTTTAAAGCCTTTATTCCCAACAGGTGTGATAAAAATTTTATTTTAAAAATTAAATCATTAAAGGGGCGCCTGGGTGGCTCAGTGGGTTAAGCCGCTGCCTTCGGCTCAGGTCATGATCTCAGGGTCCTGGGATCGAGTCCCGCATCGGGCTCTCAGCGAGCCTGCTTCCCTCTCTCTCTCTCTGCCTGCCTCTCTGTCTGCTTGTGATCTCTCTCTGTCAAATAAATAAATAAAATCTTAAAAAAAAAAACCATTAAAAAAAAACTCATGAGCTACTTAAAGCAAAAGAGCAAAATATTTTTATTTCATTGATTCTAAAATGCATAATTTTTCAGCATTTTAACACTTTTAAAATTTGTATGTGATTTTTAATGATGTTGACCTCAGATTGGATGAGGACATAAGTATCCACGGATACTATCATTTACATCTGTGCTTCAGAGTACTCTAAATAAAGCAACAATACTTTACAGATAACCATTAGAAACACCCTCTCTCCATCCCTTTTCTCTTTTGGTAAGATTAAAAAAACGTTTTAAGTATTAAAATTAGAATTTAAAATTTCTTTTTTGGTTTTTCTCCGTCGATTTACTGAAGTGAAGTCTGATGTTTTTCATTGATAGCTTTGTGGCTTATGGCTGCCAAATGGGAAATGGAAGATCGTTTGTCTTCAGAAAGTGCAAGACAGCTATTTCTTCGAGCTCTGCGCTTTCATCCAGAGTGCCCGAAACTTTATCAAGAAGTGAGTTGCATACCTGTAAGATGAGAGAATGATGTCTTAGTTTTGGTCCTCTATGGACATACATTCTTTATTAAGTTAAAAAAGACTTAGATTTATGGAGGCTAGGGATAAGTAGGGATTGCTGCTGGGAAAAAAGGTAACAAAGATATTTCTTGGCCAGCAATACATGTTGACCATGTGTAGCTTCCATCTTGTTAGTGAGAGATGGGAACTCTGACCTGCTCATTATGGTTGGGAGGGATAGGGAACTGGACCCTACCTTTCTTAGTTGTAGGGCCAGAGTTCAGCCATCTTTACACGTTTTTAAAAAATATATTTATTTATTTATTTGTCAGAGGGAGAGGGAGAAGCAGGCTCCCCACTGAGCTGGGAGCTGGACGTGGGGCTTGATCCCAGGACCCTGGGATCATGACCTGAGCCAAAGGCAGACGCTTAACTGAGCCACCTAGGCACCCCCAATCTTTTTTTCTTTTAAGATTTATTTTAGAGCGTGCATCATGCATGTGAGTAGGAGGAGAGGACAGAAGGAGAGTGGAGAATCTCAAGCTCAGGGCATGATGTCAGGGTCATGAGATCAAGGCCTGCGCTGAGTGCAGAGTCAGACGCAGGCCTTGATCTCATGACCCTGACATCATGCCCTGAGCCAAGTTCCTTTTTATGAGCTGAGCTGAAGCAAAGAGTTGGGCGCTCAACCAACTGAGCCACCCAGGTACCCCAGGGCATAAACGTTTTCTAAGAACTTGTCATTTTCTGGGGCACCTGGGTGGCTCAGTGGGTTAAGCCTCTATCTTCGGCTCAGGTCATGATCTCAGGGTCCTGGGATCGAGCCCCGCATCAGGCTCTCTCTCTGCCTGCCCCTCTGCCTACTTGTGATCTCTCTCTCTTCTTTGTTAAATAAATAAATAAAATATTAAAAAACCCAACAACTTGTCATTTGCATATATCTTGTAACATAAAATTCAAAGTCCTAAAAATTCTGGAGAAGTCCAAGTTTATATGTTAGTTGTGCATTAGTTTTTCTTCTTATAGCTTGATGGTACATATTTGTTACTGATTTTTAATTTTGAAGTAATTATAGATTCACAGGAAATTACAAAGTACAGTGAGGTCCTGCATTCCACTAATCAGTTTCTCCTGATGGTTACATTTTATAATATTACATAATAAGAAAATCAGGAAATTGACATTGGTAGATGTGTCCATATGGTTCTATGTCGTTTTTTTTCTTTTTACATGTGTAGATTTGTGTAACCACTACCACAATCAAAATACAGAGCTGTTTTACCACCACAAAGATCTTCCTCCTCGTAAATGTCTGCTAGTTTCATATCAAAATATACTACCCACAGACTTTCCCAGATCTGATACTTAATAGGTGAAAAATGGCACCTAATGTATTTCTGATTAAAAAAAAAATTTCCAAAGATTTTTAGTTTATTATTTCCCTTGCATAGTACTTTAGGATGGAGTTGATGCATGCTGAAAAACTGAGGAAAGAAAAAGAAGAATTTGAAAAAGCCAAAATGGATGTGGTAAGATTCGAATGTGTTGTCACACGTGAACAATTTGTAGTGTTTCGAATCTGCTTAGGAGTAAGAGAAAATTTTTGGAATCTATTTTTGTTCCCAATTTAATGTCTTACTTTGAAACTTTAAGATGAGTCTAGAGTTGATTTAATTAAATGGGCTTAGTAGTAAAAATGGAATTTTGTGCCTTAAAAATAGACATTTGGAGTAATTGAAGTAGTCCTCAAAATTATTTATTACCGATGGAATGGTAAATGGTTTTCTTTACTACTTTATGGTTTCATTAAATGACATACTAATGGGTTGAAGGAACTTGAGGGTTGTGAAATATGCGGTTGCTAGCCTCCTTTTTCATTTTACACAATTTTTTGGTGACAATTTGAAAGAAAAGTTTTAGAATAGAGCTGAAAAAGGAACTTGCTATCATCTGTTGTGGTTTCCAGCTGTGAACTTTGTTATTCAAATAAGAGTTGACACAGAGGGGTAAACGTGGTATGTAAAATCTGACCTGTTTCAGTCCAAGTAGAGAGTCAGGCCTTAAGCCCTGTGATCTTGCTATCACTCTGGGAGCCTGAAAGAACACAGTTGGAAGATCAGTGGTCTGGTTCAAGCTACACATTTTACAAGTGAGGGAACTGGCCCAGAGAGAGAGACATGATTTGACAGAGGTCATACGTAGTCTAGGACTGTTAATTTTCATCCTAGTGCTTTTTCTGGTTCCTGGCTGTATCTGTTAAGTTATATTTAATATAATACTCTTTAGGGGAATCTTGATTATCCTGAAGAAATCCTTAAGGGCGAGTTGGCACGGATCATCTATAAAAATTCTGTAAGCATAATTAAAGGTACGCATGTTTTGAAAATTTATCTATGATGGGGGAGTGAAACATTTTGTTTATAATAAGAAAGACCTTTAGCTAATTTGGAAAATTTCTATTAGAAATTCTGCTAGAACATGCATAAAAATTGTGTACAAATAGTGCCCTCTTTCTTTAAGAAAAGGTTCATTGCCCTTTAGGATATACTTGAACAGTTCAATAAGTTTACTGAGTATTTTATTCACATGGGGAGTTGAAAAGAAACAGGTGGTTTAGGACAGTTCTTTATCCTGGGAAGAAGTTTAGAAGAAAGGAAATGTTTATGAATACTCCAGAATATCAGTAATGGTTTTGCTTGAGTAGTGGGTGATGTGTTTTTCTGTTTTGTCTTATTTCTCAATTAAAAAAAAAACAAAAACCCAAACAAAATAACTCCAGCACATCAAGAAAGTAGTACTTTCTTGTAAAAAAGTGAAAGTGATACTTTAGAGTAAAATGATACTTGAGAGTCTTACTCCCCTCCCCCACTTTATTTAAATTTTAGGTGCAGAATTTCATGTGTCCCTGCTTTCAATTGCACAGCTATTCGACTTTGCCACAGATCTGCAAAAAGAAATTTATGATGAGTAAGTAAAGTCATGGAAAAGTGAATGTGTCTACTTCTAATCTTGTGGTAAAGTTTGAGATTGGGTGTTTAGAAAGGGGGAGAGAAGATGCCACACTAAATCCTTGGAAGAAAGCGAAGTTTTAGGACTGTTGTATCATAGTAAGTTATACTAAAAAAAACAAAAGCCTCCTGGAGAAATTGTTTGACTCCCTTATGGGCCTCCCTTGGGAAATATTTGGCCTTTATTCAATAACAAATATCCTACAGCTTATATCAAAATGTACATTCCTGCTTTGCCGGCACGTCTTTTGTCCGTAAAACCAGTGGTCGTTGTGAGTGTTTACAGTTGATGCTGCAGGCAGTTACATTCTTCAGTGTTTGAGCATATGGTTTGAGAATTATTTGCAGCCTGCCTCATGGGTACTTCCCTCTTAGGTAGCCCCCCTTAACTTCCACAGAAGATAAAATAGAACTCGGATCAGTTTGCTCTTTGGATTTTTCAGGGCTTCGGTAGAGGGTTAGGTTGTGCTGCTGCTTTGCCTCTATTATAGAGAAATCAAGAGCCTGGATATAATAAGTTTCTGCAGGGCTCGAAGAGTATTGTCATGTCACACATACCTGTTGATTTGACTTTGAGAGCTAACTTGAAAATTAACATTTGAGAATGGTATCTGAAACATGCTGAAACCTAAGAAATGTGCCACAATTCTGATCGATTGACAGAATTTATGCAGTGAGTGTGAAGGTATCGGGGTTCTATTAGGGAGTTGTCTCATGGTAATGGAATTGTTAAAGGGGTGTCCGGGGTACATTTTTAGAGCATAGGGAGCTGTCTCTGTTTGATAACTCTGAGTTAGTCCTGTGTCATAGGGCTGAATGCCGGTAAACTATTTTTCAGCCTTCAGGCCCTGCACACAGATGACCCTCTCACTTGGGATTACGTGGCACGGCGAGAATTAGAGATGGAGTCGCAGCCAGCCGGAGAGCAGCCTGCCACAAAACAAGCCAGAGCAGTGGAGGTGGGCCGGAAGGAGGAGAGGTGCTGTGCTGTGTATGAAGAGGCGGTGAAGACTCTCCCTACAGGTGAATTTCACCAGACCTTGGTGTGGTATGGCAGGGATAGTGTTCACAAACGTGAAACTGAAGCTTCTGTTCCTGTTACCAAAATAAATTTTCAGGGATCTCTCTCTGGTAGTTGACAGTGTGCCTGGCATTCCAACTTGTTCTTTTGTGGTGAAAAATGGAGCTTTTATGACCTTCCTTGACAGTAATCGTGTTAATATTCATCCCTTTGGGGGAGATGATACTTAGGAAATAGTAATTTAGAAGATTGTCCTTTCTTAATTATCTTTTAACATAGGTTTACTTCCAAATTTTGTAATATGGGGGTATTAAGGTAGAGGGGATATATAACATGGATAAGGTTTTTACTTTTTACAGTTAATTGGTTACTCAGTTGTTTTTCCCCCTAGTATTTGAGATGATTGATTGGCTGTAATGGGAATAACTAGTTTTTTTTCACCAGACTTGTTTAAATTCTTCTTCCGGGGAATATTCTGCTCATAGAAAAGATGTATGATGACTGTTAAATGGAGAGACTGGAGATCTGATCGGTGTAATCTCTCTGACTTTCCCAGAGGCCATGTGGAAGTGTTACATCAGCTTCTGCTTGGAAAGGTTCGCTAAGAAGACCAGCAGTCAGTTCCTCAGAGACAGGGTAAGGGATTTAAGTTCCATGCTTATAGTGGCTGACGAGAAGGTGACTGTTTTCTGGAAGAAGAGCAGACACATGGCTCCTTTGGGGCCTGGGACAGCTTCTAAGAACTTCATGCTTAACCTAAGGTCTTTCTGTCTGTGGGTGACTCGTCATTCTGAAGGTCTGAGTCTGCTGCATCCTTATTCGGGCCACTTGGTTAGGAGGCGCTCTCTTATTGGACTGTCTTGGTGTGGCTTTCTGACTGGTCTTATTATAAGTGAAACCACCTCAAGTTCCTTCTCTCAGTTTTCAGAAATGTGCAAAACTGTACTTGTTCCTGTCAGAGGCCAAAGACCCCCAAAGGGATGTTTGTAGCTAACTGAAGGATTTTTCTGATTTCAGAGGCTGGAAAGAACTATGACGGCATTCAGGAAGGCACATGAACTCAGACTTCTGCCAGAATTCCAGTATAAGCAGTGGGTAAGGACACATTCACTGCCAATAACATGTACTTAATTCCAGTTGGTACGTGCTGGTGTCATGGGTTTTAATATATAGTTTTATGACTAACCCCATTTGGAAGTTTGAAAGGGAAGATGTAGAGATACGATGTTTGTCTCTTAGTATTTGGTGTATGTCAAAAATGAAATGTTCACCAGTAAAGGGAGGAATGTTATATAGTGGAAAACCCTCGGAACAAGGGGTCACAAGTTAGATTTATTTTGTCTACCCATTGATCTTTTCCTGAACATCCTTTTCTGGTTAACCCAGATTAACCATCAGTATGATAACAATAAAGACAAATTAGATGGGTTCCTATGGTTCAGAAACTGACATTTCAGTAAGAAGCTTATTAACCCATTCCTGTTCTCTGGGGTAGATAAGGATTATTCCCTTAATTTCCTAAGGGAAACTAGGATAATGTGCTCAGGGAATACGTGGTCTGGATTGGGTTTTGTTGCTAAATAGGTAACTTGGGCAAGCCACTTAACTTTTCTGAGTTTGTTTACTTGGTTTTAAAACAGTGATAGTGGGGCGCCTGGGTGGCTCAGTGGGTTAAAGCCTCTGCCTTCAGCTCAGGTCATGATCCCGGGGTCAAGCCCCGCATTGGGCTCTCTTCTCAGCAGGGAGCCTGTTTCCCTTCCTCTTTCTCTGCCTGCCTCTCTGCCTACTTGTGATCTGTGTCTGTCAAATAAATAAAATCTCTTAAAAAAAAAAAACAGTGATAGTGATCTTTGTTTTTGATAGCTCACAAAGTTCTTGACATATGCAAAAATGTTCATTCGTGGGCGCCTGGGTGGCTCAGTGGGTTAAAGCCTCTGCCTTCGGCTCAGGTCATGATCCCAGGGTCCTGGGATCCAGCCGCACATTGGGCTGTCTGCTCAGCAGGGGGCCTGCTTCCTCCTCTCTCTCTGCCTGCCTCTCTGCCTACTTGTAATCTCTGTCTGTCAAATAAATAAACAAAATCTTAAAAAAAAAAAAAAAGAAAAATGTTCATTCGTTAACATTTAAAAAAATATTTTTTACGTACAGCTAGGTAATGCATATACTGTATACTAGTCTGCTGCATTATACCATGACTGAGGTGCCTTTTTTCCATTATGGCATCTATCTGGGAAAAATCCCAAGCTTGGATGAGTTCAGCTGCTCCCATTTGAGCTATAGAATACTGGCAAGAGAGTCACCTCCTATGAAGTTAGGTGGACTTTGCTCTGAGTATTGTTTTGGGAGCCCTGCTCTCTTTCTGTTGTGACTGTTTGGTCATTCACCACTCTGGCTATTTAGACATCCTCTGCTCCCTAAATCTCTGATGCTGCCCTTGCCAAGCCTACTACCTCACCACTCTGGTGCCTTTGCCTTTAGTGAGAGTTCCTCAGTATACGGCTTCTAAACTTAAAATGCTTACCTGACTCCTGCATCCATCATTTTTCTAGATTATTCTCCGCAGAATGATCTTTTAAAATTGATGATCAGATTATTCTGTGGCTTACCACTGTCCTTTGGATAAAGTTGTTCATTCTCCCCAATATGGCCTTGCACTCACCAGCCAGTTCTCTAGTATACATTCTGCTTTCTACATTCTAACTTCAGCCAAGTTGAACTTGGATTTCCTTTTGTATCCAAGCTGCTCTTATCTTTAGTTCAGCCTCTTGCACAAGCTGGTTGGGAGAGCCTTCTCTAACTAATGCCTAACCTTCCTTAAGCCTCGCATAAATTGTGTTTCCTGTCTCATCGCTGCCGTAGACCGTGTTGGGTGCTCCTGCTTTGTACTCTTGTAACATACGATTCTTTTCTTTGTCATGGCAAGTATTAGACCGTCTCTACTGCTAGACTAAGAGGCCCTCAGGCTGTGGAGAACATACCTGAGTTCCTCACTATTGAATAAAGCATATATAAGTGTGTGATAATAACGCTTGCTGAATGAGCAGATTACATATTGCCATTTATTTACACTTCTACAGTTTTGTAAAATTAAATTGGTTTTAGGGTTTTTTCCTCTTTTGTTACAGTAGTGTGGATTTAAGCATTTTTTTTTTAAATTTTCTTTATTTGATGGAGAGATCACAAGTAGGCAGAGAGGCAGGCAGAGAGGGAGGGGAAACAGTCTCCCTGCTGAGTAGAGAGCATGATGTGGGGCTGGATCCCAGGAACTGAGATCATGATCTGAGCTGAAGGCAGAGGCCTAACCCAATGAGCCACCCAGGTGCCCTGGATTTAAGCATTTTGAACACATAAGATTTCCTTGTGTGTTGGGTCATCTTTGTTAAAATAAGATTTCCAAGTTTAGATAGGAACACTTCTATGGCTCTTGTTGCATAGTGTCAAATACATTTCAGAAAAATTGTACCAGTTGATTGTATGCCCAACTCCATTTGAGTGAATAAACTTGTTCCATTATCAACCCATAAATACTGGTTTTGTCTGATTTTTATATTCTGTTGGGTGGGTGAGGGTTTTAGTATATTGAACTATTAAAAAACTTCCAATCTAAATTATTTAGGCCCTCTACTTTGTACGTCTTCCCTATTTTTTGGTAGCCTTTAGGAATAAGAGCAGGCAGTGGAAGAAATTTCAGATTATTCACGTTTTGCCATTGTCAAAAGTTAAGTGGAGATGCTTTGAAATTACTGCCTTAAATGAGGTCTCTTTTTTTGTCCCCCCAACCTAGATGATGTAGCTTTTGGTAGTTAATTTTCCAATGATCTTTTGTCTTCTCCAGATTGAGTTGTTGCTGCGTCAGGACTTCTTAAAGGAAGCTCTGGAGGTGGCAGTGGCCGGGACTGAACTGTTCAGAGACTCTGTCACGATGTGGCAGATGAAGCTGCGGGTGCTGATTGACTCCAAGAGCCCTGCCATAGCTGGGCTCTTTGAAGAAGCTTTTGTGCATCTGAAAGCCCAGGTCTGTGAGTTGGGTCTTTTGTATTTCGTTCTGTTTGGGAAACCTTTTGAGACTGAGCCAAAGCTTATTTCAAGTGTGCTTATCTGATGAGAGCTGGCCCCAGAGTGCATTTGTGCCTATGGGCCAAGGGTCAGGAGTGGAAGAATTTCCTTCCATTTAATAGCCAATTTCTAGTTTGTTTTTTGAAAAATGACTATATTAAATGAAATTACCTGTTTTATTTTGATATCTTATAAGTAAGAAATATTGAAAGTATGGTTTTCCCTTGCTTCCAAAGCTGTAAGTACACTTAAGTCTGTTACATTTTTTATTTTTTAAATATTTTATTTATATTTATTTATATTTATATTTATATTTATTATAAAGATTTTATTTTGTTTATATCAGAAAGAGAGCAGGGCGGGAGCAGTGGGGAAGGGACAAGCAGACTCCCTGCTTAGCATGAACCCGATTTGGGGGCTTGGTCCCACAACGTTGAGGTTATGACCTGAGCCATTATCAAGAGTTGGACACATAACTGACAGAGCCAGTCAGGTGCCTTCCAGAAGCTTTATTTTTAAAATTTTTATCAAAGATTTTTTTTGTTTGTTTATTTATTTTTAAAGATTTTATTTATTTATTTGACAGACAGGGATCACAAGTAGGCAGAGAAGCAGACAGAGAAAGAGGGGGAAGCAGGCTCCCTGCTGAGCAGAGAGCCTGATGCAGGGCTCGATCCCAGGACCTTGAGATGATGACCCGAGCCGAAGGCAGAGGCTTTAGTCCACTGAGCCACCCAGGCGCCCCGTCAAAGATTTGGTTTTTAAAATAACCTTTACACTCAATGTGGGGTTTCAACTCACAACCCAAGATTAAGAGTTGTACACTCCACTGACTGAACCATCCAGGTAACCCCTTTTATATTAGTAAGAGGCATGAGCAAAGGTCAGAAAGTTGAGTCTGGATTAGGTAGTTCATGTGTCGTGGGTCCTAGACAGCAGAGATGTGACCTGGGTAGCTATGGGTCTAACCAGCTCTGGACCCTTTAATACTTAATTCACAGATAGCTGAGGGCAGTAACTGAAGGCAGTATTCCAGTAGGCGGGAGCTAGGACTGACAGGAGAGTGCCATTTTGGGGGTCTTGCTCACAAGTCCATCTATGCTCTGGATGCCATCCCTGCTGGGCACTGAGAATTGGGTTATCATGAGGACAGACTGGAAGTGAATGCATATTTTACATATTGAGTATTTTAGTAGGAGCCTGTCTTTATAGTGACTAGTTTTCGGAGTGTAGAGCTAAGCCATCATTTTCTAACTTTTATTTTTTTTTCTTTCGCACCATGACCAGGTCTGTCTGCCGTTGTGGATTTCTTGGGCAGAGTGGAGTGAAGGTGCCAAAAGTCAAGAAGACACGGAAGCCATTTTTAAGGTCTAGGCCCCATGTTCTGAGTTTTGTGGTGGGTGGGGAATGAGCAAATAGGTTCACTAGTTGACTAGTTTTAGGGTTATTTTTATAGCAGATGCTCCTAAAGCACTGTTAATTGAGCAGCCTGGGATGGTTCTGGGAAAATTTGCTTTGATACTTATAAATTTCCTCACACAGCTTTTGTTTTTTTTTTTTTTAATTGTAGAAAGCTCTCCTAGCTGTCAAAGGTGCTGACTCAGTCACTCTGAAGGAGAAGTACTTGGATTGGGCTTACCGAAGCGGTGGCTACAAAAAGGCCAGAGCTGTGTTTAAAAGGTGCTCACAAACTTTCATCACCGTTACGCATCTTTCAGCTGCATACTCAGCCCCCCATACCCAGATTATATGAATGGCATATAGTATCTGAGGAAGTAATCCAAGAGATTTTTTTCAAAAAGTCTTTTTTTGAACAATAAAAGCAGTTCATACCCATTGGTGGAAAATTAAAAAAAAACAAACCATTAATTATAATAAATCATTGTAATCACGGGGAAACACATGCTTAATATATCATTTAAAAACTTTGTTTCCACATATTTGAGATTATACTATACTCACATTTTGTATACTGCTTTTGCCGGTGACCATTGCACTGGCCTTTCCGCTTCATGCACGTCGTTCGTTAGAAATGTGGCTGTGTGGTACGCCGCTCTGTGGATGTGCCATTACCTAGACGGTAGTAGAGGGAACTTCAAACTGTAAAAGTGAGGAAGAAGAGAACAGGAAGGAAACTGGATAGGAAAGAGGTTGGTGGGGGTAAAGAGTAAGTCCCTGGACGCTGAAAGTGTTGAGAGTGACTGGCGGCCAAGTCCAGTCCTCGCGTTGCCTTGTGGCTGGGTCTTTATTAAACCATGCGTTGTGGAGGCGCTGGCGTGGGGATTTAGATTCCTGGGATGTAAGAGGCTTTCTGTCTCTGTGGAAGATAACAGTTTTCTCCTTTTTAGTTTACAGGAAAGCCGTCCGTTTTCAATTGACTTTTTCAGGAAAATAATCCAGTTTGAAAAGGAGCAAGTAAGTATTCTGTCTGCGCTTCTTGTCTGGGAAATTGAATTAGTGGTTCCTCTCCTATGTGCAGCATTTTTGTCCTTTAAGAAGCTCTCGTTACATGTAGTATAAATTTCCAGTCCCTTCGTCTAACCACTTTTCATAGAGATGGTTAAGGAGTGGTAATCAAGCAAAGAAGAGAAAGTCTGTATCTGGAAAATAGAGTACTCAGATGTCACCTCATAGAGGAGACCTTCCCTGCCAGGTGGGGCGAGGTGCTGGTTCTCTGCCTCGGGAGTGCCCCGTTTGTCTTCTGTATTGGGTTATGTAAGGTAGAGGGTAGGGAGTAACTGTTTCTGGTGTGTGTTTTTTTTTTAATAAGATTTATTTATTTATTTTAGAGAGAGAGAAAGAGAATTAAGTGTGTGTGCACGAGTTGCGGGGAGGGCAAGAGGGAGAGAAGGCCCAGACTCCCTGCTGAGCGTAGAGCCCGATGCAGGGCTTGATCTCACAACCCATGAGATCATGGCTTGAGCCGAAACCAAGAGTTGGATATTCAACCAGCTGAGCCACTCAGGTGATCCATGTTTCTGGTGTTTTTATCTGAACTTGTGAGTGAGGAAAAATATAGGAAGGTCTCTGTTTAAACAATAATACATGAGGGGCACTTGAGTGGATCAGTCCGACTTTTGGTGTCAGCTCAGGTTATGATCTCAGAGTTGTGAGACTGAGCTCCGTGCTGAGTGTGGAGCCTGCTTAAGATTCTTTCTTTCCCCCTCTCCCCTTTCTGTGTCTCTTCACCTTTCTGTCCCTCTCAAAAAAAAAAAAGTATAAAAAACAATACACGAAAATCCAAAGGTATCTGTAATCCCATCCCACAGTAACACAGCCAACCATATTTAAATCTTTATTGTTTACTTTTTTTGTTTACAAGTATACACTCAAGTTTTATTTCTGGTTTACATGCCATGTGGAGGTTCTCTTTTTTAACTTAATGTTAATTTGTGAACACATTTCCTTGTTTTTCCACAGTTGTCATCTTGAATGGTTATGGTGTTAATCTTAAATCCACAGTTTTCATGACTAGTCCATTATGTATAGATTGTTTCCAGATTTTTGATACTGGAAACAAGAGTGCTATAAGCATTTTGTTTATACAGCATTTTTTTTCTTTGGAATTCTTAAGATAAATCCGTTTGAATGGAGAGAACAGTTCTTTTTATGGTTCTTTATATATTGTAAGATGGTCCTTCAAAAGAAGTATACTACTTCAGAGCAATAATCAGCAAGTATATCAGTATATTTTATTTCCTCACACCCTTTCTAAATGCAGTTTTGCTTTTTCTCCTTTATTTGTGTATTTTGATTGGTGTTTATTATTTTTACTTGAATTTTGAAAATTAATTACGAGGTTAAACTCTTATTTTTATAGTTTTAATCATTGTGTGGGTCATTTATCTTTTCTTGTCCTTATAGTGCAAGAGGTAATATAACAAAATAATTAATAACCAGACTTTGTATTAATAACATCATAGGTATATGTCTTGGGCAGTTCTCAGCCTTGGTATCACCCTCCATAGAGGAGGTCATAATACCTGTTTCTGGGGTGTGCGGGTTACAAGGCCAGGTACTGCATAGAAAGGACATTCTGAGCCCTTAACAAAGTGTGATTCTGGGGCACCTGGATGGCTCAGTGGGTTAAGCCTCTGCCTTTGGCTCAGGTGGTGAGCTCAGGGTCCTAGGATTGAGCCCTGCATCGGGCTCTCTGCTCGGGGGGGGGGGGGGGGCTGTTTCCCCATCTCTCTCTCTGCCTACTTGTGATCTCACTTTCTCTGTCAAATAAATAAATAAAATCTTAAACAAACACAGTGATTCTGTTCTTCATGCATGTGTATTATAGTATGACAGTCTTAGGGAAGAGAGATTTGAATGAGAAATATTTACTTGACTGGACCAGGGTACTTGTTTAATTTTAATTTTTTTATGATTTTATCTATTTGACAGAGGGAGACACAGCGAGAGAGGGAGCACAAGCAGGGGGAGTGGGACAGGGAGATGCAGGCTTCCCACTGAGTAGGGAGCCCGATGTGGGGCTTGATCCCAGGACTCTGGGATCATGACTCGAGCTTAAGGCAGCCGCTTAACGACTGAGCCACCTAGGCCTCTTTGTATAAGAGTATTTTTAAACTGTAGATTTTACTCTCCTTTGGAAAATGAAACAAAAGAGAATTTAAATGGAGATGGAGGTAAAGAATGAATATTTATTGTCTGTAAAGTTAGTACTAGCTACTCTGGTAGGTGCATAATTAGCCAGCATTTTAATTGAATCTTTGTAGTTGCTGTAAGAGATACCATTATCCTTGTTTTATGGGTGAGGAAACTTTTAAGGTCAGAGGGTTAAAAACTTGGGGAAGGTTATATAATTAGTATTTATATATGCTTCGCCTTCATATAAAAAGTTTGAAGGTGTACATAGCTAATATGTGCCAGGGCCCAGACACACAAAAGAAAGAAATCCTTAGCCACAGGGAGTAAACTTCCATTTATTTATTTAAATCCTAGTCTTCCTTTAGGGCTTTCAAATGTATTTTCCTGTGAAGCTGCCCATGTTCCCCCAGCTGAGAATCAGTTGGGCTTTTTTCCATGCTACCAGAGCAGAGTGCTTTATCGCTGTTTGACATTGACTTCAGTCTGGTGACTGCTGCATTTGACTTTCCTCTGGATAAGGTGAGAGGTGTATTAGTCCTAAACCCTGAGCCTTCTCCCCTTCAGATACCTAGTAGGTGGTAGCTGTTTTAACAGTGTGGTTGAAAGGAACTTGTGACATTATGAATTGGGCTTTTGAGGCAAGATTGTCGTTTTACTTTTGTTAGGAATCCTGCAAGATGGCGAACTTAAGAGAATATTATGAGAGGGCTTTGAGAGAGTTTGGATCTGTAGATTTTGGTAAGTAAACTTCAATTATAGACATATCTGTTTCCAGGTGTGGTGTATAACCCATCAGTATGATTAGAACCGTCCTTAGCTCTTTCTAGCCTTAATCGTCAGTATGATTAGAGCAGTCCTTAACCCTCTTTGAGAATAAAACTTGCATCCTTGCCCTGCCTCCTCCCTTACTTTGTGCATAAATACTGTAGACGTAATTTGGCTTATAATTTCAGGTTCACAAGGTCAAGAGTTCATGGGTCTTCTATTAAGAACTCTGGAGTAGAGAACAATTGCTTGGTTTGGTCCTTTAAAAAACATGTGATACTTGTAAGGGAAAGCTTAATAATATAGGTCAGAGTAAAAGTGGGAGTGATAGAAGGAGTAATGGGATGCTAATTAACATAGTTGTCATTGCGTGTTGCCATACTGCCCTGTGTTTATAGGACTTGTGAAACATATTTCTGGGTATTAGGTACGTCATATAAAATCTGTTTACTTACAAACTCAAAAACAATGTCTAGTAGTTAAATTTAGGTTAAAAAAATATGTTAGCTCTTAAAAAGTTTTGCAGACCTTCTGGTGAAATAATGAAAATGGCGTTTTTAATAACCCAGGCAGGTTTTATTAGGCATTGGTAACAAAGTTACAGTGAACGCATTGAAACTCGGTTTCACCTTCAAAGAGACTTAGCAAAATCTTGCCTCTGAAATATTTAGTATTTTCGGTTTTTGAAATACATAGAGTATCATGATTTAAAGTGAAGTTTTCCATTTAAAAAAAAGTTTGATACACCTTAGTGTAAAGAAGCTGAGAGAAAAAAAAAAGGAAGAAGCTGAGAGGTATTGTTTCACACAGGGCTCTTAGGGAAATAACAGCAATAAGTTAAGTTTCTCAGAAATCTTACACTGAATCAATATTAAATAGTGAAGTTTATATAATAAAGCCTTGTCAATGATCTAATTGTATGTTTACAGTAACTTTTCTTTGTTCCCTTTAAAGATCTTTGGATAGATTACATCAAAGAAGAATTGAACCTTGGTAGACCTGAGAACTGCGGACAGATCTACTGGCGAGCCATGAAAATGTTACGGGGAGAGTCAGCAGAGGTTTTTGTAGCTAAACATACTATGCATCAAACCGGCCATTTGTGAGAAGAGGAAAAACAGAGCCAACTTCGTGAAATTGTATTTTAAGCCCTCTGGCCAGATTTGTATTGTGAGTTCATCTGCAGTTTGCTGAGAGATGGCCGACTTGATGGCTGTCTGATTTGGGGACATGTTTTAATTTAGTTAGTGCATTAATCTTTTTAATTCCAGAAAAGAGAATTGCTATTTAGTGGCCAGAGGCTACTTGTTAAGGCTGAACTTACTGTAAGTCCTGAGTGTTTTCCAAGATAATATGGAAATCATAAACTTGAATTTCTTTTGTTACACCTGGTCAAGAATGAGTATCTCTAATCTGGACCTAGGGGCCAGTGAAAGTAGAGGAGAAAGTACAATTCCATTTTTTATTCTCTCCTTATTAAAAAAGTATGCATGGTGTCCATTTGTTGTAGGAAATATGGAGGCAGCAGAATAACGGGAAGAAAATAAAAGCATCCCATAACCTCATCTTCTGAAGTTAAACTTTATTTCCGTTATGAGAATTAGATGTATACTGTTAGATCATTTACTCAATCATTCACTGAGTGTACATTATTAGCAGGAAAGAAGAGAAGCTTTTTCAGATGGAGGTAGGGAGCTGGACATCCTGAGAGAGCTTGTTGATGCCACAGAAGAGGATTCTGGGTATTGGGGGCAAAAGTTGACCTTTGAGAGAGAAAAGACATTATATATAAGTGTCTTCTGTCTCTGGGACTGATCTTTAGAAAAGTGTGTACAGTGGGGAGACCCAGCAACAAAAGGAGGGCAATGGATTGGGAGTAGATTAAAGCAGCAGAGAAGACCTTCAGAAGCAGGGGTGGAGGATGGCCTGGAGCAGAGAGGGCATTCTGGGAGCAGGGGAGGCAACTGTTTGAATTTTACATTCCTTAACTGAGCATTGATGTCACTGGTAGAAGCATTCAGTGTATTTTTTACTTAGCATTGTTTCACTTATGTTATTTTTCCATGGTGTTAAATAGCCTTAAAAACATTTAATGACTTTTTAACATTATATTATATAGATGAGCCATGACTTATTTTACTAATCTTTTGTGTTTGGACCTTGTCATTGCTAATTTTTTTCTTATAAACGCTGTTGATGAAAATTCTTATAAATCTTTGTCACATCCCTGGTCATTTCTTGAGGAGATTGACGGTTGATGGTAGAATACTGAATTAAAAGATATAAGTATTTTAAAGAATATTGACATGTATTCTTGCCAGTCTGCAGTGTAAGGAGACTACTTTGAAGCAGTGTAGGAAAATGTCAAACCTTTACCTGCAATGGGTATTATATTTAAAATTTTTACCATTTGAATAGGTGAAAAGTGATATGTCAGTGTTTTAATGTGCATTTTTTATATTAACGAAGTTAATGTGCTTTTCCTGATTCTCGTTTTTTTCCTGTTGACAAACTTTTCTCTAATTTGAAAGAATTTTAAAAATACTACTTTTTAGTTTGTCTCTCCTTTATTACAAATAATTAGCCCCAGGTATTTGTTTGTTTGTTTGTTTTTTTGTGGTGGTTTTGATTCTCAGAGGATAGTTTGGTGTGTGTATGATTCTATTATTGAAAACTCTTCCTCTTGCTGAAGACAACTCATTCCCCCCCCCCCCCCAAGGAGTTAACTTAATTTTCTGCAACACTGTGGCCAGTCATTTTTCTCTCTCTTGATCTGTGGTACTTTTCTTTTTTTTAAAGATTTAATTTATTTGAGAGAAAGTGCACATGAGCAGGGAGAGAGGCAGAGGGAGAAGCAAAAGCAGACTACCTGCCTAGTGGGGACCCCAGTGTGTGGCTTGATGCTGGGACCCTGGGATCATGACCTGAGCCAAAGGCAGATGCCCAATCGACTGAGCCACCAAGGGGTTGCCCCCCCTGCCGCCTTTTAAAAAAGATGTATATATTTTTAGAGAGGGAGCTCATGAGTGGGAGGTGCAGAGGGAGAGAATCTCAAGCAGACCCCCTGTTGAGTGGGGTACCTGTCATGGGGCTCAATTTCACGACCCTGAGATCATGACCTGAGCTGAGGGCAAGCAGCAGTTGAGTCAGATGCTTAACTAAATGGACCACCCAGGCACCCCTGTGGTATTACTTTTATTACATATTAAATTCCTATATTACAGTCTGTTTTAGGACATTTTTAAAAAGATTTATTTATTTGACAAAGAGAGATAACAAGTAGGCAGAGAGGCAGGCAGAGAACAGGGGAAGCAGGCTCCCTGCTGAGCAGAGAGCCCCATGTGGGGCTCAATCCCAGGATCCTGGGATCATGACCTGAGCCGAAGGCAGAGGCTTAACCCAGTGAGCTACCCAGGTCCCCTGTTTTAGGACATTTTTACTTGGAGTTTTTGTACTCTGAATGTTGTTTGCTTATCACTTGTTATAAAATAAGAAAAATTTCCTCTTTCACATTTCCATTCTAAATCCTTACATGGCATTTTTGTTGGAGGAAGGAGATACATGTTGCTTATAAGAGGTGAGTTGGTCCCCCCCCCCATTTTTTTAAGATTTTATTTATTGACAGAGAGAGAACCAGAGAGGGAACACAAGTAGGGGGAGTGGGAGAGGGAGAAGCCTGTCACTGGGCTCCAGTCACTTGGGATCACGACCCAAGCTGAAGGCCACCCGTAATGACTGAGCCACCCAGGCACCCCCCCCTTTTTTAAAAAATATTTATTTATTAGAGAATGTGTGGGGAGTGGGGGAGACTTCAGGCAGATTCCCTGCTGAGCACAGGGCCTCCATGTGGGGCTCCATGTCAGGATCTTGAGATCATGACCTGAGCCAAAATCCGAGTCAGCGCTATAACCTGACTCAGCCACCCAGGCACCCCCTGGTGGATGGCTTCTTAAAGCAACGCTATGAAGGTGGGTCACCATGGGGTCATCACAACCCTGTACCTAGGGCTCACTATTACGGGTTGTGAAGATACATCTAGCTAGTGCACCCAGAGCCTCACTGTTAGGTATGGTAGCTTCTAGCCATGTGTGGCAATTTAAATCTATTGAAATTGTATACTTTCTCATTTACACTGACTATACTACAAGTTCTCAACAGCCACATGTTTATCATACTGGACACTTCAATAAATAGAGCTTTTATTTCCACCGTTTAAGGTTCTAGTGGAGAGTGTCGACCTTGGTCCAGTTAAACTTGGGGAAACTTGACTCATAAGTCAGAACAGAGCACACATTAGTTGGTCACATTCTTTTCTCTGCAGAAAAGTCTACATAGAGGAAAAAAAAAGATGCTGTATATCAACTGTTAAGCTAAAATTTTTTATAGCAGGAAAATTTTTTATTTAAAATTATAAATTTGAGTGTAGTTGACACAATGTGAACATCAGTTTCAGGTGTACAACACAGCCCATTCAACAACTCCATATGTTAGCTGTGCTCATCACAAGTATAGCTCCCATCTGTCATCATACAAGTCCACTACAATATCACTGACTATATTTCCTGTACTGTACCTTCTGTCCCCATAACTTACTCATTCCATGACTGTAAGTCTGGGTCTCCCACTGACCTTCACCTGTTTGCCTATTCCCCCCTACACTAATGTTTTCAAATGTCTTATGGGTGACATTTTTTGAGGGAGATGAAGGAATAAGCTAATGTCCCCAAAGATTGTCCTCCTGAGCAGGAATCCCCGTTTCTAACTTCTGCTACTTCATTTTTAAAATGATTATCAAGCCCTGAGCAGGTTTGTTATGGAGAGTTTAGGCAGCCTGGGGGAAGGCAGGAAGGGTGACTTTAGATTTGTCCCCAAATCAGGCCCTGCCCATTTGCTGCTGCCCTCTGGCTGTAGAGGGTCAGGCTTTCAGCATTAAAAAAAAAAAAACCAAAAACAAACAACTGGAGCCCAGAACAGGCTACTGTGACAGCACAGAATGTTCAGGGATAAGGGGACTGTCATATGGTGTGTGCACATTGTTTTCATCATCTGTCCTGGTTTCTAATCTATTACCTTTATAAGAACTATCATAATTTAGGGTGGAGAATCCCTGGGCACATCCATTTGTGGGTGGGTTATGGTCCCATTACAGTCTGAGTTCTACACCTGTGATCGAGAGTGAACTGTGGTTGGAGCTCAAATGCATTCAAACTTTTGAGAATTGAGTTTCGTAGACTTAGCAGGTAGACTCGGGTGATTGAATGACCTAACAGGAATTCGAGGTTCAGAGGCCGAAGCACACCCAGCGTGGTGGGGCAGGGATCCCAGCCGGCACCGCAGACCCAGCTAGCCGTCAGCTGGGATGGGCACAGGCAGGAGCGACAAAAATCCGATCCCAGGACCCGTAGGTAGTGGGCTGAGGCTGTCGCGCGCGCCCCGCCTCTCCCGCGCCGCCCCGCCCCTGGCTTCCTCGTGACCTGGGTCCCGCCCCCCTCGGCCGCAGCACCCCCGGCTGATTGGCCCCTCCGCGGCGTATCCTCGGGCTGGCAGCCAGGCGGGCGCGTCACGTGGCCGAGCAGCGTCCAGGGCGCCGAGCCGCGGGCCGCCAGGCATGGACCGTCAGGCCGCCGGAGCCCCGGCGCCGGGGGCCGCTGAGCCGCCTCGGGGTCCGCCAGTGCCGAGCGCGCGGGAGGCGCCCCCCAGCCCGGGGGTGAGCGCGGCCGCCGGCAGCTGCGCGGGGCGGGAAGTTGCGGGGCTCGCCGGCCGGGCGAGGCGGGGCGGGGCGAGGCGGGGCGACGCGGGGCGGGGCGGAGTGGGGGCCGCGGGGCCGGGGGAACGCCGTTTGGGCGCGCGCTGGCGCTGGAAACTGCCGGGCCGCGGCGGCCGAGGGCGTGGGGGGGGGGGGGCAGGGGAAAGCGAGCGGGGTGGGGGGCAGGGGGCGGGCCGGCCTTCGCGGGGGCGTCTCTGTGTACTCGCTGAATGGGAGGTGATGCTGATGGCCGAGAGCTGGGGGCCGCTGCCGGGGGCCTGGGCCGGGGCCAGGTGAGGGCGGCGAGCAGCGCGCTGTTCCGGCTGGACCTGGGACCACGGGTGGGGATCCACGGCTCACCCTGAGCACCACATGACGTCTGAGGCGCGCTCTCCTTTTCTGTTTACTGAAACCCAAGGCCCGGCTTGACGCAGGGGTTCCAGAAACTTGTTTTCATTTGCGCGCCAGACAGCTCCTGCTGTTTCAAAAGACCGTTATTACTGTCATCACCTGTCCCTGTTTATAGTCAGTCAGCCCTGCTGGATGGTGAACTCCGTGAGGGTAGGAACCCTCTGCTGAGTGCTGATAACCCGGCGCTTAGTGTCGTGCCGCGCCACGATAGACGCGGCTATTAACCGGAGAGAGGAAGGGAATGCTTGTTTAAGCATCAGAGATGGTACTAAACCCGAGTAAGGTAGGAAAAATGCAGTGATAGACTTATACAAAAATTACTTTGGAGTGCGCATAGGATGATCGTGATTCCATCAGAATGTAGCCAGAAGGATATGGGCTTCCTCTCCAAGGGGACAGGTTGGTGGCGCCTGCAGAGGCGGGGAGATGAAGAAGGACAGAGCAGATGGGTGGGAGCTTGGGTGGCACAGCCTCAGGGCCAGGGGAGAGGACTATGCTCAACAGGCTGAGGGGCGTTGATGGATTGTTGTGAATGCCATGGCCAATTTTATGTGCCCACGTGGAGGGCTGTTGAAGATTTTTGAGCAGAGTGGTGGTTGATACTGTTAAGGCTGGTTAGGGTGGGTGAGTGGGGAGGGCAGGGAGCTACGGCAGTGGTGCACATGAGAGATGCTGCCAGCTGACCTGTAGCTGTGACCAGGGGTTGTCACTGACTACAGGAGGTAGAACTTACTCATTAAGGGAGGACTAGGTCATCAGCTAATTGGGGCAGGTGCCAAGTGCACTTTAGAGGTAGAAGCAAAGAAGGTGGGTTTAAATTCAACCAGTATTCCATTCCTGCAGGGTGCCAGGTGTTGTCATAAGTGTTACCTCATCATAAGCCCCCGCAAGGTCAGAACAGTTATCTCCAGTTTCTGGGAAAGGAATCCCAGGCATGGTGGTTGAGGTTCTCTCTCGGAGATCACACTCTGAACGAATGGCAGAGCCGGGAGTGAAACCAGATCTTTAATCCGCAGGCTGTGAACATTTCTTATTCCATTTACACAGCGATCTAGGAGGTGATGGGATTTCAGGAACTTTTGAGTGATGGGAGCAGAGAAGCAGATGGTTGGCAGTAGGGGAAGAAGACTTCCCTTCAGCATACTAAGGAATTACAGCTCTCCTGCCCCCATGTATCAGGAGGCAGAATTTGCTAGAAAGTGAAGTCACTGAAAAGGTAAAAATGAACATGGTGCACGTAGCAACTGCAGGAAACGGCTACCGACCTGAGGGCTTAGGGAACGAAGGAATGAGGTTGGAATGATTACAATTTACAAGCTCAGAGGGGAGGTTTCGCAGGGCTGAAGTTCCAACTTCTGAGGAGGCGTTGCTGCCCATAGCCATGGCTGGGGTCTCGGAAGGCGGAGGAGGGAGCCTGAGGGCCCAATGAGGAGGTTGGCTCAGCCAGTGTTGGCAAACTCTAAACCAGAAGGAGCGGCCCCGAGTGTCCCTGGGGGGCAGAGTGTCACTGGGGTGGTGTCCGCAGGAGTAGGAGGGAGTAACACCTTTCCGCCTCAGGGCTTGCCGCCTCTCATAGGGCAAAGCAGAAATGGGGGTTGCAGAGCCCCAGCCCCATCCTCACAGAGGCGAGGGCACGAGAGTCCTGGGTACACATACAAGTCCTGGGTAACCGTCTCTCCTTCCTGCAGGCCAGCTTTGCCCCCGCGGACCATTCCGGGCAGGAGCGAGAGGCCGAGAAGGCCATGGATCGGCTAGGCAAGTAGCCGGTGGAGATAGTGGGGGTGGGGTGGGGTTGGATGGGGAGACAGACCAAGGGAGTGAGGAAGAGAGGGACCATCGGTACATCTTGTTGGCCTCCTCTTCCCAGCCAGTTCTCTTTGCTGCTGAGTTGTGTTTTCTGCCCAGTGTTTCCACGGTGTCCCTCTGTGGTAGCCCCACTGGAGCTTTCTTTAGGGAGGTCATGACCTTGTGTTCAAACCCTTCCCTTCTGAGAAAGGCAGCTTGGGGCAGCGTGGTCTTTGGAGCCAGGCAACATTATTTTCACTTTGAGCTCCAGCTCAGAGCCCTGGGCTTGAGTTTTGAGGCCTTAGATAAGTCATTTATCCTTTCTTCCTCTTTAAAATGGGGATACTATTGCTTAACCTCAGAGGCTGGTTCTGAGGTCGGGTGGGGCCTCTAGAGCTGTAATAGCCACCAGCTACTGGTACTCTTTAAATCTCAGCGAATTACAATGAAATACAAGGAAAACCTCAGTTCCCTATTCACTTTAGCCACATTTCAAGTGCTCAGCAGTCCCATGTGGCTCTTGCTAGCTAGCCTGTTGGAGCACAGATGAGAGAAAATTACCATCATCACAGGAACTCCAGTTGCTTAGTGCTGGTCCTGAAACGGCCCCGTGCCCGCATGTAGGTGTGGTCATAACAGCTGACACTTGCAGAGTCAGGGCCAGGTACAATTCAAAGTGGTTCTTTTCCCGTTAGCCCTTTTTTTCTTTTTTCTTTTTTTTTTAAGATTTTATTTATTTGTCGGAGAGAGAGAGGAAGAGAGAGAGAGTGCGTGCACGCGCGAGCACACACAAGCAGGCAGAGTGGCAGGCAGAGGTAGAGAAGCAGGCTCCCTGCTAAGCAAGGAGCCGGACTTGGGACTGGATCCCGAGACCCTGGGAGCATGACCTGAGCCGAAGGCAGCGGCTTAACTGAGCCACCCAGGTGTCCCAGTTAGCCCTTTTTTTCAAACAAACAACTCTCACAACAGTCCTGTCTTCATATTTACAGATGACATGAGAAAACTGAGGCACAGAGTAAAAAATTAAAAATGTGGTCAAACACAAATAAGGTGTACATTTAGCAATTTTAAAGCGTACAGTTCAGTGGCATTTAGTCCCAACACTGTGTAACCAGCATGGCTTAGTTCCCGAACATTTTCAGCACCCTGGGAGGAAACCCTGTACCCGATAAGTAGCTATGCCCCCTTCCCCTGGCGACCTTGATCAGCTTTCTGTCTCCATGGATTTCCCAGTCCTGGACAGGTGCATGTGAATTGCATGTCAGTGGAATGATATCCCATGTGACCTTTTACGTCTGGCTTCTTCCGCTCAGCATAATATTTCCAAGATTGATTCATGGAACATGAATCAGTACATTCCTTTTTATGGCTGAATCCTTCCATCATCTGGATGCGCTACATCTTGCTTGGTTATTCATCCTGTGGATGGGCATTTATTTGGGTTGTTTCCACCTTCTGGTGGTTGCAAACAGTGCTGTCAAGAATATTTTTGGATCAGTCTTGTTTAAATACCTGTTACCAATTCTTTGGGATATCTGTTTAAGAGGGGAATTGCTGGGCTGTGTGCTAGTTCTATGTTTTGTTGTTGTTGTTTTTTTCTTTTTAAAGATTTTATTTATTTGACAGACGGAGATCACAAGTAGGCAGAGAGGCAGAGAGGAAGGGAAGCAGGCTCCCTGCTGAGCAGAGAGCCCGATGCAGGGCTTGATCCCAGGACCCTGGGATCATGACCTGAGCCGAAGGCAGAGGCTTTGAGCCACTCAGGTGCCCCATGTGTTTTAAGTTCTGGAGGGCTTGGTGGAGTCTGTTTCTACTCAGTCACACAATAATAATTGGCACAACTCGCATTCGGATCGGGGTAGTCTGGCTTCAAAACCCGTGCCCTGAACTATTGTTTTTTCGCTTATAGCTGCCATTATTTTACAGTGTTATAGCATAGCTGTGTTTAGGCTAATTCTTTTCCCAGCTCTGACCTGCCATCACCATAGCTCGATGTGCTGGGAGGTCCGTTATCCTCCCCCAAACTTTCTTCCATTATTTTGAGACCTTTTGAAATTATACCTTCCAGCCCTCCCCGGTATTGGGACGAGGAGACATAGCTGTCTCTTGTGACTGTATGGATTCTGCCCTTCTGCCCGCTTTCCTCCTGCTGTCCCCTTGTCCTGTGCTCCCTGAGGATGAACAAGAAATAGAAGAGTACAAATTCAAGTTTGTATTGTGAAAGCTTGTCATTTGTCCAGATGCCCTTTGCCTCAATTACCTGTAAACTACCAAAACACATAAACTGTACTTGATTCCCTGTGTGAATTACAAGACTTTGCAGTTGCCGCATTTAAGGCAAAATGTTTTATTGAAAAAATGATCAACCCTTGTTCGAGAAAGGTAAACAGAACATATTTTTTTAAGTGTTCAGGTGGCTTAGGAACTCTACCCTTGTTTCACTCTTGCCCTCTCAAAAGTCTGCCAGACATTTTCCAAGCACACAAGTAGGCCTTGTATTGTTGCTCGTGGTTTTTTCAGGCCTTCTTCCTTCTGTTGATTCCTTAGCCAGTGGAGCACAGAACATCCCTAATGGTAGTCCTACCCACGATGAGGGCACGCACTCAGAAGAGGAAGGGTTTGCTGTGGATGAGGAGGATTCTGACGGGGACCTGAATACCTGGGAGCTGTCAGAAGGGGTGTCCGACCGTCCGCCCAAGGAACAGGCTGCTGATCTTTTTAACGAGGACTGGGACTTGGAGTTGAAGGCAGATCAAGGGAATCCATACGGTAGGTGTGGCATTTCAAGGGTCGTAGACCAAGGCTCGGAGAGCCTCCTATTGTATTACCCTAAAGGCAGGCAGTTTGGAAGACGGACCCAGTCTCTGAGCTTAGCCTGATACCTGGTACAGGGCTGAAAGGTCTGCGACAGCTTCTCTTCATATTGGAAAAAAAAATGCAAATTTTGTAGTTGACTCTTAAAATATCTGTGTGAATCTAGCAGCTGCAGAGAGAAGTGCTGTCTTCTGCATTTGCAGCCTCTGCACTGCTAAGGGCTCTGCTCTGAGAAGCACCACCCAGGGGGGTCCTCAGACCGCACGCGTTTGCAATCCAAGGAGGGCTCTGTGTGTGTGTGCTTTTGAACTGCAAGTGTCTGTCTCCCCTGCCCTCCTACCTCTAATTTTTTTTTTCTTTAAATTGCTTGCAGATGCCGATGACATCCAGGGTTGCATTTCTCAAGAGGTCAAACCTTGGGTGTGCTGTGCCCCGCAAGGGGACATGGTCTATGACCCCAGTTGGCACCATCCACCTCCGCTGATACCCCATTATTCCAAGATGGTCTTCGAAACGGGACAGTTTGATGATGCTGAAGATTGAGTCTGCAGCTGTTTGCCTGGTGGGTGGGCCTGCCTCCAGATGAAGGTCTCTCTTCCTTTCATTGAGGTGAGAGGTCACCTTTGAGGACACATTCCCAGTGATCCCCAAGTCGGACACACAGACTGGTGTTAACTAAGGCCCCAATGTCCCGTTCTGTTGTCGTTGTCATTGTTTTTCATGAGGTCCTCCTTGGGACATGTGAATGTTTGTGTCTGTGTCAGGAGGAGTTGTGTTCTTTATAAATAAAGGTAGAAAAAATTTGATATGCTTTTGTTTACTACACCCCCCCCCCCTTTTAATTGGATACTTAACCAGCAAAGCCTTATTTCTTCAGTTAAAGTCCCTAGCTTACATTTTAAGATTGGACGTACTCGGACCCTTAAAACTACTCTATGGAAGAAAAGAATTTTTTGGCCAGAGTGTAGAATCCAAGTCATGTTGGTGACTTTGTGGCTGATTTCTATTCCTGTTGATGAAGAGTTGACCATTTACTTAGTTAACAAGGACTTTCAGCAAGCTAGAACATGAAATGGCAAATAAATTAAACCAGCAATTATATAGCTCTCAATTGATGAAAGGACTTTCAAGCTTATTTTCCATTTAATTTTTTGCTCTTTACAATTACTATATGAAGTCACATTTTAAAAAAAATTGCCTTATTTTATTTTTCCAAGATTTTATTTGTAAGTAATCTCTATACCCAATGGGGAACTTGAACTCACAACCCTGAGATCAAGAGTTGCACGCTCCTCCTGACTGAGCCAGCCAGGCACCCCTAAATTGTGTCATTTTAGAGATGAGGAAAACAAGACTCAAAATGTTTTGACTTGGGGGGCGCCTGGTTGGCTCAGTGGGTTAAAGCCTCTGCCTTCGGCTCAGGTCGTGATCCCAGGGTCCTGGGATCGAGCCCCGCATCGGGCTCTCTGCTTCGCAGAGAGCCTGCTTCCTCCTCTCTTTCTGCCTGCCTCTCTGCCTAGTTGTGATTTCTCTCTGTCAAATAAATAAAATATTAAAAAAAAAAATGTTTTGACTTGGGCAAGATCCCAGAGCCAGGAAGTGGCAGAGCCATGCCGTAACCCCACACATGAGTCTGAGGTGTGCTTTCCTCGGCTGCTCAACCCCTTGTGAGTACCAGCTTGGAAGTGGGTTCTGGGGCTGTGCCTTGGCAGGTCTGTGATGCAGCAGCCTAAGTTGCCTTTGCCTCTCTGGCCGGCTCGGGGATTGCTTCTTACCCCCCTGCCTCCCTCTTGAAGTTGAATCAAGAACAAAGTGTGTGAACAAAGTGTGTGCCCTATGAAGTGTGTGAGCAGGGCAGAACCTTATGAGGGACAGTGGTGGCTTTCGCTGTGAGGGGCCTCCTGACCAAAACCGTCCCAGGGAGAAAAAATGTTCCCTCTACCACCGTTGCTAAAGGGACAGTCATAGACCATATCACCACGCAACTCTTTCTTTCCTCCTCCTCCTCCTCCTCCCAGTGCTGGAGCTGATTAGACCAGTGTGAAAATGAGCATTTTGGTGTGAAAAGGAGAACTTGAGAAACTGAGCCAAGAAATGTTGGGGGCTTGAGGAGGATAGATGGCAGAACAGCAAGGCTGTGCTTTGACAGGTTGTGTTGGCCCATGCATAAGCTGGAGCAGCGAGGCAGCTAAAACTGAATAAAAGTGAATAGAGGTACAAGTCGTGAGGTGAGAGAGTATATGGGTGTTGGAGGGAGGGAAGAAAATGGGGTAGGAAAAGCCCATGTGCGTGAGAGGCTGAGCAAAGGAGATTCACCAGGTGCTGCTGCTGTGATCCGAGGAGCAGCTGAAAGTCTAGGACACTTTAGTTTTGTAGGAGTTAATCTTTGCGGTTCCTCCTTTTGGTTGTTTCCAACAAAGTGGGTAGGAGGGCAGTAGCGTCTTGGGTGTGTCAGGAGAGCAAGAGAAAGAGGGAGCTTAGTCAGTTGTTCTGATTCAATAGTGTTCTGGTGCCCGCCACCCCCCCCACCCCACCCCTCATTGGGTGAGCCAAGCACAGAGAGATGTAGAAGGTAATTCTCCAGGCTGTGAACGTTGGTTATCTTGGGGTGAGATGGGAAGTAAGGGGGAAAAAGTAATGAAATGGAAAAATACTAATGAAAATACATACTATAAAGCTGCTCTGATAATACTGTAAAGATGAAAAAGTTGCATATGCAAGTGACAAGGATTAACACGAACAAATGGAAACGATTATGCGATGGAATTGCAGGGAGTTCCTTTTTTTTTTTTTTTTTAAAGATTTTATTTATTAGAGTATACGCAAGTGGCAGGAATGGGCAGAGGGAGAGGGAGAGAATCTCAAGCAGACTCTATGCTGAGCGTGGAGCCAGATGTGGAGCTTGATCCCACGACCCTGAGATCAGGATCTGAACCAAAACCATGAGTCAAATGCCCAACTGAGCCACTCAGGCACCCTTTGAAAAACTTTTAAAAACAAGAACTTTCCAAAAGCCTTTGTGTTAAATTAGATTAGGATTCAATTAGGATTCCTTTTTTTAAATTTTTTAAAAATAGCATATAGGAATGGAACAGAGAGAAGTGTCCAGAAGCAGTGAGTTTTCCAACCATGCTTTTTTTTTTTTTAAGATAGATTTATTTATTTATTTATTTATTTGACAGACAGAGATCACAAGTAGGCAGAGAGACAGGAAGAGAGAGAGAATGGGAAGCAGGCTCCCCGCTGAGCAGAGAGCCCGATGTGGGGCTTGATCCCAAGACCCCGAGATCATGACCTGAGCCGAAGGCAGAGGCTTTAACCCACTGAGCCACCCTGGCGCCCCCCAACCATGCTTTAATGTGAAAGCCTTCAATCAATGACCAAGTAATTTTTGTTCTCTTAAAACTATAGAGTGCGTATGACAAACGAGTTTGTAGGATAAATTGTTGGATAGACAAAATTGTGGTTATTTAAAAAATAATGGAATAAAAGGAAATATTGCAATGATTTCTAACCAGTGTCCTATAATGAAGAATTGCAATTTTTAGGTACTCAAGAAAATGAAAAACAAAACAAAACACCAACAAAACTTCTGTCTGTTCAAATCCCTGAATGCTGAGCTGGAAGTGTCAATCCCTTGGGGGAATGTGAACTTGGATGTTGCTTAGTTTGGCCTTGTACTATGTGTAGGAATCCTCTCTGCCCACTTCTAGTCGTGGGGAGCTCACTACTTCAGAAGGGGCCCCTCCACTGCTGGCTTAGTGCTCTTTGTTAGAAAATCCTCCCTTGTATTAAGTTGGAATCTACCCATTTGGTCCTGGTCTGCTCTGTGGTTCCGTCCTTCAAATACAGGAGATTAGCAATCTTATCCTCCTCCCCTCCGGCTCTTCGTTTTCTAGCTAAACAATCAACAGACAATTGCAGATGTGTCTGGAGTCAGAAAAGGGAGAGGAGGAGAGAGGTAGGAGGGAGGGGAAGGAACGTGGTGGGGATTTTTGAGGTTTTGGTAGGTGTTGAACTTGTTCTGTGAAGGCTGGTAGTAAGGAGAGGGCCAAGGGCAGGATCTTGTGGCGCATTAGCAACGAAAGGTTAGATGGAAGGGTGGGATCCTAGAGCTGGGCTGTGGCGGGGAGGAGGAGGAAAACCAGGGGAGGATAGGTGCCTCACAAACCAAATCTAAGAAGAGAGTTGTAAGGAAGGGGGTTGGCAGGGTGCGTAGGTGGCTGAGCTGTTAAGCGTCGGCCTTTAGCTCAGGTCATGATCCCAGGGTCCTGGCATTGAGCCCCGTATCAGGCTCGCTGCTCAGCGGGGAGCCTGCTTCTCCCTCTCCAGGTCCCCCATGCGCTTGTGTTCTCTCTCTTGCTGTGTCTCTCTCTGTCATAAATAAAGAAAATCTTAAAGAAAAAAAAAAAGGAAGGAGGGACAGCTCTCTTTTATAAAGAGACACCAAGTAAGATGAAGGCTTAAAAGGACTTTCTGGGATGCGGGAGTAAGGAAGTGTTTGTATATGTACTGACTTGGGGCAGGTGTAGGGTGGGGAGCATGGGCATTTCAGGCTTAAACATTTTGGGGGATTCATGGGGCCACTTGACCTGCTGCCTTTGGTACTCTTGTTTTTCTTGCTGGGGGTGGGGGGGTGGGGTGAGGGTTGGGCAATGGTGCCTTCCAACCAGCTTCCCTCAGGATGAGATGTGAGCCAGCCTGGGAAGAGTCCACAGAAGTGGACAGAAGCCACTGGAGAAATGTAGGTGCTAAGGGACTGTTAGGAGGAACAAAAGAGAAGCTTTTATTCTGATGTTTCTTGCAAGCAGTATCGTTTGCCCAGAAAAGAATCACAACTGACTGCAACGAAGTTTTGAGTGAGGGAAAGGAGAGTAAAGATGTGTTTTTCAAGTGACTGGAGGACATTTGTGATGTGCCTTTGTTTCTCTCACGCCCTCTCTCCGTGCAGGCATGCTGTTCATTGCCTCACTGGGGGCATGTGACAGGGTTGAAGACAACCAAGACATTTTTCTATCTTTTGTTTTCAAAAAGGGACTTCCTTTGTTTTTAAATGTTTCTTTCTCTCCTCCCTCCCTCCTTCCCTCCCTCCCTTCCTTTTCCGTGTAAAGAGGCAAGGGGATTTTGGATCAAAAGACTATGTGTCTTGAAGAAATTTGGAGGGAAAAAATGATCCTCCACCCCTCTTCCCCCAAGCCCCTGGGTTGTGAGAAGAAAGATAGGAGAAGAGACAGAGATCTGGGGATGCTCAGAGCAGTTGGAACCTGAGCCCTGCTTCCTGCTGTGTCTTTGGGAGTTAGATCCTCAGAGAGTGATAGATGTTGATGCTTCTATTTTTTTAAAAAATTTTTATTTATTTGAAACAGCAGGGGGAGTGGCAGAGGGAGAGAGAGAGAAGGCTTGATGCAGGACTGGATCCCAGAACCCTGGGATCATGACCTGAGCTGAAGGCAGATGCTTAACTGACTGAGCCACCCAGGCGCCCCTCTTTGTTTTTATATATATATATTTTAAAGATTTTATTTATTTATTTGGCAGAGAGAGACACAGTGAGAGAGGACAGAAGCAGGGAGTGTGGGAGAGGGAGAAGCAGGCTTCCCGCCGAGGGAGCCCAATGCGGGGCTTGATCCCAGGACCCTGGGAACCTGAGCTGAAGGTAGACGTGTAATGACTGAGCCACCCAGGGGCCCCTGTTTTTATATTTCTATCAGGATGAAAACCTTTCAGTTTTTGTACTGTAGCAGAAGAAACAGAACCATGCCATTCACAATTTGTATAGATAATTCTGGGGTTTTTTTTTGATGACTCCACTATATTTCTGTTATGACTTTCTTCCCTTTGGGAAATTCTGGGGGGAATGTACACTTTCACTCTACCCCTAAATTAGTCTGGTTTAAGGTGGGGCCAGTTTGATCATCGTGAGACCACAGGATGATATGGTAGGTGGAGCTTCCCCTAGCTTTGCTCTTTTTTTTTCCTTAAGATTTTATTTTTAAGTAATCTCAACACTCAACATGGGACTCAGACTCAACCCTGAGATCAAGAGCTGCACGCTCCACGACTGAGCCAGCCAGGCGCCCCACAAGCTTTGTTCTTAAATTGCCTGAATGGGGGCGCCTGGGTGTCTCAGTGGGTTGAGCTGCCGCCTTCGGCTCAGGTCATGATCTCAGGGTCCTGGGATCGAGTCCCGCATCGGGCTCTCTGCTCAGTGGCGAGCCTCCTTCCCTCTCTCTCTCTGCCTGCCTGTCTACTTGTGATCTCTCTCTGTCAAATAAATAAATAAAATCTTAAAAAAAAATTGCCTGAATGGCTGGGTAGGTTGACTGTAGAAGCTGCAGATGACCACTCTGTGTATAGAAGTAACTGGTGGGTCTGCACAGAGCACCTGCCCTGAGGAACCCTGAGAGCCCCTTCCACGGAGACAGAAGCACACTCATCTGCTAAGTAAATACCTCGGTGCTACAGTGCCCGTGGTTTTCCAGACTTTGCCTTCTTGGACCCAACTTTTCATAAGATGGTTGGAATATATGGAAAAAGAGAAAAAAAAAAACAAACCCTAAACCCTGGCTGGAGCCTATCTGGATTCTGTCTCCCAGTTCTCCCCAAGTAGACTCCCCGCCTAAATAGCTAAAAATGCTGGATCTGGAGGGCTGTGTCTGTGTGTGTGTACATGTGTGTGAGCGTGGCAGGCCAGGGAATAGAAGCTGGAGGGTGTAACAGGAAGGCGAGTGGCGGGGCTGGCTCCCACTTTGTTGACTTAGTGAGTCTGGCTGCAGAGCGGAGGTCTTTGGAAAGAATGGGCTCGCTGCTTCTGGCAGGTTCTACTGAGCTGATTCTGGGACTGAGCTAGATCTTGCAGGTGTTTATGGTCCTGGGGTTGTGGGGCACCAAGGTTTGCAGAATTCCACCAGGATCTGTGGCCTGTGGAGTAAAATATAGGCATGGTTTCTGAAGAAGCTGTTTCTCTCCAGGATTTTGTGGTCCTCCCCTTTGAGTTGGAGAAATATCCTCAGGAAGGACACTTCCATTTCTGGCCGTCGCAAGGTGCAGTTGGTTTTCCTTTTTTTTTTTTTTTTAAATTTCTGGTGCGATAATTGTGTTTTCAAAAGCAATCTCCTCTGGCCCCTTCTTAGCTGTTCAACAGATGGGGCAGATGTCAGAGCCATGTGTCTGGCAATTCTGGGCGGCCAGGGGAATTTCTCCCGGCTAAGGCCTGTGGCCCTATTCCATTTCTCCAGCAGGTGGCAGTAAAGACCCACTGACGCGCTGTCTTCCGGGTGATCCACTGGGTGAGGGGCCTTGGAGGAGGTGAGGCCTGGCTCAGGGTTACCATCCCGTTAGTGGGCCTCCTGCCGGCTGGCAAACTTCCCCCTGAATTAACGGGCAGGCTTTACTCCTGATTTTAGACGTGAGGTTTCTCAGAAAAGGTTGCTGTGGAATCTAGGGTAAGGGTCACCCTTGTTAGCTGCCCCCTACACCTACCGGGGAGGCTGGCTCATGGTGAGTGCGTAGTATATGCTTGCTGACTTCAGCCGGAGTGTGCGTATATGTGAGGGAAAGTCAAATGCATCCTTCCTCTGTCATATGGTGCATCAGGTGGTTTTCCTTATAAAGTCAGCCTTATAAATCTCATTTTACAGAAGGAGAAGTTGAGGCTCAGGGAGGTGGAATAATTGGCCAAAGATCACAAAGACAGGTTCTGATCCCTTATCTGGGCTTCTGTGCTTGCTCTCCCAAGATGGGAAACACGGAGATGTACCAAACATCTAGGGCAAATTTTGTTTCAGAAAAAGCAAGGAAATGCAATGCAGGTTTGATCTTTACTCATCCGTTTATTTCTGAACACCTGGTATATTCTGTGTGCAGAGGCCGGAGGGTTGGGGGACCCGGTTCCTGCTCTCAGGGGGCTCAGAGCCTAGGGGAAGGGTAGTGGCCCCAGAGGACTGCGCATGCCCAGCGTGCGGCGGGCACCCGGAAGAAGGGTAGGGCGCTCCGGGTGACCCTCCAAGGCTAGAGGGCCCTGGTGCTGAGTCCTTGAGGACTTGGCCAGCCAAGTGGTGGCAGGGATCGTCTAGGCAGGGCGCCGTGTGTGCCCAGGCCCCAGCTGGGAGCGGGCTCACATATATGGGGAACTGACAAGGGACATGGTGAAGGTGATGTGAGGTGAGCCAGGGGCCCTGGAACCTAGGCCAGGGGGCTTAAGAGGTGCAGGAATGAAACACGGGCAGACCTCCATTTTCCGAAGATCCCTCTAGTTCCTGGTGAAGAGCATGGCGGGAGGGGCCAAGAGGGAAGGCAGGGAGGGTGTCTGGGGCTATAAGCTAGTAAGAGAGGATGGTGACCACAAGTAGAGTGACAGCCGTGGAGCCGGAGGGACACTGACAGACCTGAACGCAGAGCCGGCAGGAGTGGGGGCGGAGTGAGGGTAGGGCGAGGGATGGGAAGGAGTCTGGGGGGACCCTGGGTCCTGGCTTGGGTAGCCGGGTGCATCCACCCCAGTACCATCTCCTGAGCACTCTGGGATGCTCCCGGAGAGAAAAGCAGAGGAAAGCCAGAGGGTACCTAAGGCATGATTGTCCGCTGTTCAGGGTGCGGGGCTGCACAAAGCAGACGCGTCCTCCAAAACCTGAGAACAAAGGTGAACATCTGGGACACACGGCACCTTCCTCTACAAACACTGGGTGGGAACATCTCATAAACTGCCAAGATAATTCGCACACCAGTGCCCACCGCATGCATCCATGGATCCATCCCGCTCCTCTGGAAAACCACCCCTTTCTCATGCTGCCTGTGGACCCTGGGGAGAGCTAACTCCACCCCTGGAGGTAGGGGCCGGGGCTGGGGTGGAGGCCCAAGTTTACCTGCAGAGTGGAATCTCTCCCCCTCTGTGTTGTCTCCTAGGCTGCCTAACAAATTACCATGAACCTGGTGGCTTAAGACAAAAGAAATTTATTTTCTCACCGTTCTGGAGTCCAGAAGTTCAAAATCAAGTTATCAGCAGGACTGTGCTCTATGCGGAGGTTTGGAGGAGATGAGGTTCTTAGATTCTTTCAGCTTTTGGTGGCTCCCCCCATTCCTTGGCTTGTAGCTGTTCACTGTAAGTCATGGTTTTGTCTTCACATGGCTTTCCTCTCTGGGTCTTTCTCGTGTTCTGTCTCTTATAAGGATATTTGTCGTTGGACTTAGGGCCCAGCTGGTACTCCAGGATGATCTCATGGTAAGGTCCTTAGCTTCATTGCATCTATAAAAACCTTTTTTTTTTCCCCAAATAAGGTCATATTCACAGGTTCCAGGGGTTAGGAGAGGGGCATATTTGTGTGTGTGTGTGTGTCGCGGGGAGCTGCCATTCAACCCAGTACAACTCTGTGGATGGCAGGAAAGAATGAAATTGGGACCAAGATGACATCACTGAGCCCCTCTATCAAGCAGCCCCGCGGCCTGCCTATTTCAGGACTTCCAGTTACGTTATTCAACAAAACCTCCTTATGCTCTACGCCAGGCTGATGGACTTTGTCCCCTGTCACTTGGTGCTGAATGTGGACCTCTGGAGTCCTGCGGGTAGGCAGTTGGGAGTGAGGGAGAGATCACGGAGACTAGAATTTTCGGCCGGGCTTTATTGTTGACTCTGTGTGACCTTGAGCAAGCCGCAGCCCCACGGACCGCTGGTATGAATATATAAATGGGGCCCTGGTCCTTGCAGAAGGCCCTTTAAATGGAAGCCACTGTGATTTCTGGTGTTACAGCCTCTGCATTCCAAGAAGGACGTACTAGAACTGGAAAGGGGCCAGACAACGGAGCGATGAAGGGCTTTTCCCATCAAGGCATGCTCCATGGTTGGAATTCTTCAGCCTGGAAAGATGGGGGCCGAGGAGGAGGCATAATCCCAGTCCTTTAGATGATAAGGCTCATGGACAAGGTGGAAGAACAGACTTGTCCCTTATGTCCCAGAATCCTTAGCCCCGAGGGTGCCACTCCTAACGCTTTGAGAAGCTGTTTGAGGGCCGACCATAGAAAGTGCTCCTTTACCCAGGGGGGAGGTGAACGTGGGGCTCTCATGCAGCCTGGTGTAGTGCCCTGCAGTCAGGTGGGCCTGGCTTCCACTCCTGGCTCCAGTGGTATGCTTGTGAGCCATCTGCTTTTCTCCCCGAATCTCGGATTGCTCATAGGTAAATTGGGGGCAGTAACCACAGCTTTCTAGCTCCCAGCTCTGACACACACATGATCAGCTTCCTGCTTGTTCCCACAGGTGGCCTGACTGCAGACCCCCCACTCATGCCTGAGACCTCTTTCCTCTGCCTCGCTCAGGGGCGGTGGAAGCAACTCCCGCCCACCTTTCCCTCCTTGTCTGTTTCCCCCTTCCTTCCTCGTTATTCTTGTATGCACAAGAACCCTGATCGTCTCTCCCATCTGAAAACAAACCTCTCTCCATCCCACTTCCCCTTGAGCTCCTGCCCACTTTGTCAGCCCCACTTGGCAGCAAAACTCCTTGGGAGAATTGTTGGTACTTGTCTCTTTTGCTCAAGGAATCTTTGCAAGATGGATACACTCATTTCATACAGATGGAATCATACCGTATGTGGCCTTTGTATCTGGCTTATTTTACTTAGCAGGATGTTGTCAAGGTCTCTCCGTGTAGTAGCAGGTCCCAGAATGTAATCCTTTATGATAGCTAAATAATATGCTCTTACATCACTACATCACATTTCTTCATCCACTCATCAGCTCATCTCCTCCTCAGCTGATGGCCATTTGGGTCCGTCCTACCTTTCGGTGATCACGAGTAGTGCTGCCGTGAGCGCTCGTGTGCAAGTTTGTGTGTGAACCCATTTTGTCTGTTGTTGAATAAATTGGCCACGAGCATTATATTCTCTTTCTGTCTGATTTTATACTCTGCAAAGATTATTTCTGTGACCCGAGATTCATCTGTCTTCTTGTAAAGCAGCAACTTGCTTATTTGCATTCCCAGGTAATGTATCATTATGTGAAGTTATGTGAAGATTTACTGAAACTAGTGTTGATGGATTTTATCCAGTCTGGGGTTGTTACGGGACTGATGCTGAGTGTTCTTGGTTGCATCTTTCGGTGGGCACATGCGCACATGGCTGTCAGATGCGCCCAGAGGTTGAGTGGCTGGGTCGCAGGCGGTGCACCTGCTGGCTTTAGTAGGAAACTGTCAAAGGGCTTTCCGAGTGGTTCCAATATTTTTACTTTATTTTTTGCTTTTTATTTTTTAAAGACTTTATTTATTTATTTGAGAGAGAGCGAGAGGGAGTGCGTACAAGCCGCCGGGAGGGCAGAGGGAGAGGGAGAAGCAGACTCCCCAGTGAGCAGGGATCCTGATGTGGGACTTGATCCCAGGACCCTGGGATCATGAACTGAGCCCAAGGCTGATGCTTAACGGATGGAGCCACCCAGGTGCCCCCCAAGGAGTGTTTGAAAGTTCCAATTGGTCTGACATTTCCACCCACACTTGACGTTTCCACTTGAGTGTTTAGTAGACATCTCAAACCCAGCAAGTCCCAATCATAACTACTTATTGTGTGCTATAAACCTGGCCCCTATTCAGCTGACGGCAGTGTGGTCCTTCCAGAAAGCTTGGAGTCATTGTGAGCTGTCCTTTTGATATCTTACATCCAATGTCAGGAACTGATTTGACGTCCAGACACATCTGAACTGTGACCTCATCTCCCATCCTGCTACCAGCCTTGTTGGACCTACCACCATTTTTCATCTGGATTTTCTTTCTTTCTTTCTTTTTGTTTTTTGTTTTTTTTTAGGATTTTATTTGTTTGACAGAGAGACAGTGAGAGAGGGAACCCAAACAGGGGGAGTGGGAGCGGGAGAAGCAGGCTTCCCGTGGAGCAGGGAGCCCAATGCAGGGCTCGATCCTAGGACCCTGGGGTCATGACCTGAGCCAAAGGCAGATGCTGAATGACTGAGCCACCCAGGTGCCCTAGGAATACCTTTCTGTTTGGGTCTCCAGGCTTCCATTCCACATATTCTGAGCACAGCAGCCAGGGTGATCTTTTTTTTTTTTTTTTTAAAGAAATTGTGGTAAACAACACAGAACATAAAATTTACCACTTTAAGTGCATACGGTGCAGTGGCATTAAATACATTTACAGTGTGGCCCTCACCACAGAGCAATCCTCTTAATATGTAAGTTAGATCACCTTACTCCTCGGCTCTAACTCCTCGGGGGACTCAGCATTGCGGAGAAAGAGTCCACGGTTTTAAGGTTTCACAGCGGCCCACCAGGCCTTGTCCAGCCTGGTCTCCTGTTACTTCCGTGACTTCATCTTCTCCTTGGCTCTCTCCACGCCAGGCCCTGAGGCCTGCTCGTGTTCCTGGAACAAGCTGGGCATGGCCCTGCCTGAGGACCTTTGAGTTGGGGATTGCCTCTGTCTGTCTGGAATTCTCTGCCCCTAGATATTCCTACGGCCACCTCTCCTGCCCCCTTAAAGCTTTGCTCACTTGACTCGAGGAGTTTTGCCCGCTATATGGATTTAAATATGAGAGCTGGCTTGTGGTTCAAGAATGCTCCAGGTGAAAGTTTTTTTTTTTTTTTTTCCTACTTTCCACCCACTTCCAATGTTTATTTAACATGGGCAGTTTTCCTCGTTACTCTGTGGGGAATTTTATTCTACAAGCTGATTGCTAGCCCACTCCTGTCCTGGGGAGGTAGCCCAGCCTGACAGAAGGCTGTCGGTCAGATTCCTCACCTTGACTGGGAGCGGCTCTGTCTCCCCTTTCATGCTCTCTCCCAGGCCTTGAAAAGCCAAGCTCAAGGTTGCTTGGCTTTGGCATGTTTCCTCAGGGAGAAAGCCAGTTTCCACATCCTGTCCGGGTTCCTGCTTTCCCTTCTTTTTTTGGCCTCTGACCCTTTTTGCCAGCTCACTTGGTGCCTTTAAAGGAGTGAAACATTTCATCCAGCACTTTTAATGTTTCAGAAGGAAGTAGTTCAGAGTGTCTAGTCTGCTCTATTGCCAGAACCAGAAGTGCATTAAACGGCAGATTCAGGAAGGCAGCCATTATAGGAGAAAAGACTGGGGTTCAGGAATCCTTGGGCCCAATCCCAGCCCTCTGCCCTCAACCGGCTTGATTTTAGACAAGTCACATGGACCCTCTGGGCCTTAGCTCCTTCCTCAGAAACGTAAGGGCTGACAGGGTGGGTGGCCTCCTAGATTCTGTGACTCTGTGGTACTGAGAGACTGTCTCTGTTTTGAGGGAGCGCATGACGGGGCGGTGGGGAGCAGAAGCTCGCTCTTCAGGTGTTCTCTCTGTGTCCTCTCAGTGGTCTGCCAGGCCCTGGGTCTGGTTTCGAAGAAGAGATGGCAAATGTAGAGTGTTGGTGGTAAGAAATATGAAATGAAGAACAATAATCAATTCCTCACAGATTGGGGGAGGAAGATTTGGGAGAGCAGAGGGAGACCAATTTATAGACAAGGCCATCGTTTCTGGGTTGGTGGGCTGGACTGGGGCGACAAGATTATGGCCTCAGTATGTCATGGGTGAGGATTTGCCATTGTGCTGGTGACTAGACCCCCAGTGAGAGGAAGGTCTCGAAAACAGAGGCTTATGACCTGGCCCACATCCCTTCTTGCCCCCTTCCCTTCTGATCCCTTAATTCAATGTCAGGAAACTTCCTTTGTCTTAAATATATGTGTGTATCTATAAGGTATTCTATTTTGTAATTTCATATATAATTATATGGATTTACATAAATACCTTTATTTATATATAACTTCAATGAATAGACTTTATTTTTAGATTTTCAGAAAAACTGAGAAGACAGTTGAGAGCGTTCCCACACACCCCACGCCTGGTCTCCCTCTTTACTAACATCTCACGTTAATGTGATACCTTCGTTACAATGAATGAAGTGATGACGCATTGTGATGAACTAAAGCCTATAGTTTATTTAGATTTTCCTAGGTTTTGCCTAATGTCTTTTTCTGTTCCAGGATCCCATCCAGGAAACTATGTTACATTTAATTATCAGGTCTTTTTAGGCTCTGCCTGGCTACTGTTGTGACGGTGTCGCATTTTTTATCCGGTTTATTTATTTTTTAATTGTGGTGAAACCTACAAAACACACAATTTAACCCTTTTTCAGCGTACAGCTTAAGTACATTCTCACTATTGAACAGTCATCACACTGTCCAACTTCAGAACTTTGTCGTCACTGCCGATGAAACCCTGGACCCCCTGTTGTTCTCCCTCCTCCCAGCCCATGCTAACCTCTATACTACTTTCTTTCGTTCTTTTTTAAAAAAGTTTATTTATTTTTTCAGTCATCTTTACACCCGACGTGGAGCTTGAACTCACGACCCTGAGCTGGAGAGTCGCAGGCTCTTCCAACTGGCGCCCCCGGTACTGTTCTCTCTGTGAATCTGACTATTCTGGGTACCTCCCATAAGGAGCAGCCCACAGCATTTGTCCTTTTTGTGACTTCCTGTTTTTGTTGACCTTCATGGTTTTCACAGAGAACTGGTCAGGTGTTTTGCAGAATGGCCCACTATTAGAATCGGTTGGATGTTTTTCTCATGATGAGTCTGGGTGTTTGAAGAATGTTTATTTAACTCTGTGCCACACAAGATCCTATTGTGCTAAAGATTCGGAGAGAAGAGCCTCGGCTCTTAGCTTATGCTCCTTTCACAAGTGACACTGAATCTCAGATTTTACTTACTTGTCAGAGTCATGCAGTCAATCAGTGGCCAAGATGGCACTTGAACTCATCCTTCTGACTTCAGAGCTGCACGTCTTCCTCTGCCCTCCCTTTCCCAGGCCAGCCAGCACCTGCGCCCCTCCCTCCTTCTGGGGGGCATTCACCATCGGTGGGACAGGGCGGGTCACAGCTGGGCAGGCTGCCAGGTCCAGGAAAAGGGCGGGTAGGGGGCTCTTCTACGTAATCAGCAGCAGCTCGCCAATGAGATTTTTTCTGGAAGTTTTCTTTTTGAATTTGAAATAACTTTATATACACACACAGGAGTGTATATAATGCATGGGGTCCGTTTAAAGAAAAATAAGCAAAATAAATACCCAGTGCCCAGCGCCTAACTTAGCAAAGACAGTATTTCCAGTACTTTCTAAATGCCCTGTATGCTCCACATTCCACCCTTGCTACTCAGTACTCCTTGCAGGTGATCACCATTCCGAATTTTGTGTTTGTCACTCTCTCACTTGTCTGATTTTGCTGCATAAGCCTGTGTCCCTAGTCAATATGTTGTTTAATCTGGAGGGTTTTTTGGACTTGCAGTAAATGAAATCACACCAGATATATTATATTATGATTTGTTTTATTTTACAATTTTTTTGTATGTATGGGGTGCCTGGGTGACTCAGTCAATTGGGCAACTGACCCTTGATTTTGGCTCAGGTCATGATCGAGGGGGCATGGGACTGAGCCCCACATCCGGCTTCACCCTCTGCATGGGGTCTGCTTGGGATTCACTCTCTCCTTCTCCCCCTGCCCATCCCTCACTGGTGTGTGCTCAAACTCTCTCTCTCTCTCTCTCTCAGTAGATAAATGAATCTTAAAAAAAAAAAACCCAGTGTGTTTACAGTGTGATGTTTGACATTGTGTTTCTGGCGTTCACTTATGTTAGCGCTCTAACGGTTTTTCTTGAGGCCTTTTTGGCCGGTTAGCATGAGCACTATCAGCACTGGGAGGAGGACGTGATATCTGTGCGGCCCCAGGCCAGGCCACATGGATGTCTCCGTGCATCGCACCAGCTCCTCCTGTCTCGGGCCAAGGGTGCGTGAGTGTGCACAGAGCTGGCCCCACCGAGCCCAGACAGCCCCGGAGCCGAGCTCCCACTGCATTCGCCTTCCTGCCAGATTCTTCCTTTTCGGCAGCGGCTGTGTCGGGGATGGTGTCCTGAGTTCCAGGTCAGAGCGTCTGCTATTTCCCTGTGGTGGGGAACGTGCAACACGTGCATCATGGTTACCGAGACAGGCCAACTTGGGTTGGAATCCTGGTTCTACTTCTTACCAACTGTGGATTCGTGTGCTGGTGACTTAATCTCCCCGAGCTGCGGTTTCCTCCTTTACCAACCGAGAACACCATCTATGTCTACAGGGTCTTTAAATGAGAAAGAGTACGTAAAGCATTAGCATTCTCCCTGCCACTCTGGACCCTAAGAACTGTTTTGGTTAGTTATTTTGACATGGTGGGAAGAACTGGGTTTGAAGCCAGAAAGACCTGGGTTTGGTCCTGATGCTATCACCTCTTCTTTGTAGTATTTAACCTGTCTGAGCCTCAGTGTTCCCCATCTGCAAAATGGTAATACGAATTTCTACTTCACTGGATTAATTGAACTAAAATATGTCACCATCCCTTGGCAGAAGGTAGTTGCTTCATAAATATCAGAGACTGTCATTACGTGAGATGGAGGGCCTTTGTTTTCACTAATGGGACATAGAGACTCAGTGACACACAGAGAAATCATTTCCTGTAGAGCACCCCAGATGTCAAATTTTTAAGTATTTATAAATATATTATTTTAGGGATGCCTGGGTGGCTCAGTTGGTTGAACGACTGCCTTCGGCTCAAGTCATGTTCCCGGAGTCCCGGGATTGAGTCCCACATCAGGCTCCCAGCTCCACGGGGAGTCTGCTTCTCCCTCTGACCTTCTCCTTGCTCATGCTCTCTCTTACTGTCTCTCTCTCAAATAAATAAATAAAATCTTAAAATATATATATATATTATTTTAAAAAAGAATATAAACATTTCAGAAAAGAGAAAAGGAGAAAACCCCCCAGAATTTCCTCAAGATCCCACCACCCGAACACAAGTTTTTTAATCGTGTGGTGTATTTCTTTCCGAGACACTTTCGTGTGCACTTAATGAAATGGTTGTAATTGTCACCTATATGCATGCACGTCTGTGTTCTTTTTCCTTTGGCGTGCAAATACTGTGTCACGAACATTTTCCCATGTTGCTACATGCTATTCATAATTGTAAATTTTTAATGGTTGCGTGTTTCTCTTAAGTAAGATCTTTTAGCATAAGCTTCTCCAGTATTTCATCTTTTCTCCTAAGGATTCCGGAGGTCAGATCACTGGGTCACCTTTTATGGCTTCCGATTCAAATAGCCAAATTGCTTTCCAAAAAGGTGGTATCACTCTCCAATGCAGTCATGTCTGATAGAGCTCACCCAGCTGCATAGTCACTGGCATTGGGTATTATAAGTAGCTTCTTTTTCTTTTTTTTAAAGATTGTATTTATGTATTTGACAGGGATCACAAGCAGGCAGAATGGCAGGCAGAGAGCAGATGGGGGGAAACAGGTTCCCCGCTGAGCAGAGAGCCCAATGTGGGGCTTGATCCCAGAACCCTGGGATCATGACCTGAGCCGAAGGCAGAGGCTTTAACCCACTGAGCCACCCAGGTGCTCCGGTATTGGGTATTATAAATACAGTTTTCTTTTGGCTGATTTATGAAACTGTGTCTTGTCTATTATTATTATTTTTTCCAGCAGTTGCCAAGCTGGAGAAAGTAGAAAGGATTTAAGAAATCACAACAAACTTCGTTAATGCAGAATCATGGAGTCAAAAAGAGCTTAAGTGGTATATTAACTTCTTGTCTCTCTGATTTTACCCTATGCATTAACAATGCAAAGATGGATGGATACTATATTTTAATTTAACATAATTTTTTTTTAAAGATTTTTATTTATTTATTTGACAGACAGAGATCACAAGTAGGCAGAGAGGCAGGCAGAGAGAGACAGAGAAGCAGGCTACCTGCTGAGCAGAGAGCCCGATACGGGGCTCGATCCCAGGACCCTGAGATCATGACCTGAGCCGAAGGCAGAGGTTTAACCCACTGAGCCACCCAGGCGCCCCTTAATTTAACATAATTTTATTAAAGTTTATTTTTTCTATCATAAGAAAAAAATGTGATAAAAAAAAGATTTATTTACTTGAGAGAGAGCAAGAGCATGAGCAGGAAGAGCAGAGAGAGAGGGAATCTCAAGCGGATTCCACACTGAGTGTGGAGCCCAGTACGGGTCTCGATCCCACAACCCTAAGATCAAGATCCGAGCTGAAATCAAGAGTTGGATGCTTAGCCAACTGAGGCACCCAGGAGCCCCAAGTAAAATGTGGTTATTAAAGACATTTTGGAAACTACAGAAAAAGTTGAAAGATAAGTCATTCTTAGTCCTGAGGATAACATTTTGGTACATTTCTTCATTTTTTTTTTTTTTTAAGATTTTATTTATTTATTTATTTGACAGACAGAGATCACAAATAGGCTGAGAGGCAGGCAGAGAGAGAGTGGGGAAGCGGGCTCCCTGCTGAGCAGAAAGTCTGATGCGGGGCTCTATCCCAGGACCCTGAGATCATGACCCGAGCCGAAGGCAGAGGCTTCAACCCACTGAGCCACCGAGGCGTGTTTTCTTCCAGTATTTTTTCTCTAATTTTTCCTTTCATGTAACTGAATATACTATATGTATAATTTTTAACTTACCTTTCTCACTTAACAGTATAATATAGGTATTTATCTATGTAACTATAAACATATATAGACATCCTTTTCATAGCTCACATATTTTATTTTGTCTTTATTTGTAATCATTTTTATTTTTTTTAAAGATTTTAAAAAGTTTATTTGAGAGAAAGAGCATGAGCAGAGGAAGTGGCAGAGGGAGAGGGAGCCAGTCTCCAGCAGACTTTGTGCAGAGCATGGAGCCCCATGTGGGGCTTGATCTCAGCACCGAGGGGTCAAGACCTGAGCTGAAACTAAGAGTCAGAAGCTTAACCGACTGTATCACCCAGGTGCCTTTAGTCTTTTTTTTAAAGATTTTATTTATTTATTTGACAGAGATCATAAGTAGGCAGAGAGGCAGGCAGAGAAGGAGAGAGGAGGAAGTAGGCTCGCCGCTGAGCAGAGAGCCTGATGGGGGCTCGATTCCAGGACCCCGAGACCATGACCCGAGCTGAAGGCAGAGGCTTTATCCCACTGAGCCACCCAGGTGCCTCACCTTTAGTCTTTTTTTGGAAAAAAAAAAAAAAAAAAAGGGAAATACAGGGGCGCCTGTATTTCGCACTGATGGCTCAGTGCGTTAAGCCTCTGCCTTTGGCTCAGGTCATGATCCCAGGGCCCTGGGATCAAGCCCCGCATTGGGCTCTCTGCTCAGTGGGGAGCCTGCTTCCCTTCCTCTCTCTCTCTCTGTCTGCCTCTCTGCCTACTTGTGATCTCTATCTGTCAAATAAATAAATAAAATCTTAAAAGAAAAAAAGGAAATACAGGGCATCTGTGTGGCTCAGTTGTTAAGCATCTGCTCTCAGCTCAGGTCATGATCCCAGCGTTCTGGGATCAAGCACCACATCAGGCTCTCTGCTTGGCAGAAAGTCCGCTTCTCCCTCTCCCTTTCCCACTCCCCCTGCTTGTGTTCCCTCTCTCACTGTGTCTCTCTCTGTCAAATAAGTAAATAAAAATATTTTTAAAAAATTACAAAGGAAACACATACTCATAATTTAAAAAAATGCACACAGTGCCAGGTGTACTGTGAAAAGTCGCTTTGCTGCCCTTGACCTCAGTCACCTACCCCAGAGGAATCATTGTCATTGCTTGCTTGCACATCCTTACAAAGTCTATGCATATTCAAACACAAATGAGCTGTTTTTCCTACGCATATGGTAGAATACCAGACATATTGTTCTGCACCTTGCTTTCCTGATTTTTTTTTCACTGAATATATCTTGGCAATCATCCCCCAACTGCCCATACGGTTTTGAGATGGTCTATCTGTTTAACAGCCACTAGTATATATGGCACCGTAATATATTATCCAGTCTCCCGTGGTGGATTAGTCCTTCCTTTTGTTCTCATAGACAGTGTTTCAAGCAACAGACTCGCTCTTCATGCCCATGGGTCAGTAATAGCTGTAGGATAAATTCCTGGCAGTGAAACTTTGCCCTGTCAGCAGATTTGTTTTAAAAATGTATATTTTAGGGGCTCCTGGCTGGCTCCGTCAGTAGAGCACACGACTCTTGATCTCGGCCTTTTGAGTTTGAGCCTCGTGTAGACATTACTGAAAAAGAAAATCTCCAACAAAATAAAATGTACACTTTAAAGTTTGATAGATACCATCAGGTAACCTTTCATAGGAGTTGTGCCGACTTAAGCTCTGCCCAAGAACGTACAAAAGCACATGTTTCCCCACACCAGCGCCACCACAGCGTTAACAATGCCTTTGATCTTTGACAAACTGGAAGTCAAAAACGGTATTCTAATTTTACCTTAATATACATTTTTTTCTTATAAGAAAGGCTGAATCACCTTTCAAAGCTGGTTATCTTTTGGTTTCTGAACCGACTAGAAACCATTCTGAAATTGCTGAAAAACATCCAGTGGACAGAATTCACTGTCATGCATCTAACCGTTCCTCGTATTTCCCTAAATTTTCATTGTTATAAATGATACCACAGTGAACAGCTTTTCTTGCATGAAGCTTCTGTAGCATTCTGTATTGTTTTCTTAGAATGAATTCCTGGAACTGAAATTTGTGGGTCAAAAGTTATTGGCATTTAAAAGGCATTGCTCCTGGAAAGGCTTATGCTTGATGGAACCCCCCCATCCCCCAACAATGGACACGCGGGCCAACTCACTTTCCCATCGCCAGCACCGACTTCCCATATTTCAAGGATCTCTCAGGATGCAGCTTCTGAAGACACATTGTGTGCACTAATCCAGCATTAGCCTAACTTTAAGCCAGGAGACTTTTTCCCCTTTTGTATCACGAACCAAATGCTTCCTTGTCAACCCGGGGCCCAGCTTTGTTCTGGAAGAACTCAGTTCTGCAGCAGAGAAGTCAGGGTCTGTTTTCCTTTCTTTGTAAAACTCCACAGCCAGGCTCATATGAATCATTGTGGAAGAAAAACATTGCCATTGTTCCAAGAAATGCTCAAATGCTTCTGTACTGGCTTACCAACTGGAATGGATTGTCTATGGCCTAGGAGGCGTGGGGTGGTGGGGGGCAGCATGGGATGCCGGGCTCTGGCCAGGGAGGTGCTGTTTGATTCCCCCTCTTGCTGGGTGCGGCAAAGCCAGTGAGGGTGACCCTGGGCCAGGTGTCCCGTGTGCTAGGTCGTATCAGAGCAAGTGTCTCTTGGAAGAATAGAGAGACATTTGCTTTTATCTGCTCAACATCTTTTCCCTCTTTTGGAAACAGGGGCTTCTCCCAGTCTTGCAAACTACCATATTGTGACCTAGCCCTGGCCTGTTAGACTCCCCATTCCTCTTGCCCTGGAACCAAGAAGGACCAGTCATCGTCCCTCTAGGATTTTTTTTTTTAAGATTTTATTTATTTATTTGATAGCGCAAGCGAGGCTGAGCTGGGCAGGGCTGAGGGGCAGAGGGAGAAGGAGAAGCAGACTCCCCACTGAGCGGGAAGCCCAATGTGGGGCTTCATCCCAAGACCCTGGGATCATGACGCAAGCCGAAGGCAGATACTTAACCGACTGACCCCCCCAGGGTGCCTCCCCTCTCCAAAACTGGAACTTTGATATGTATGAATGCCAGCAAAAAGAAACTTTGTTTTCCCATGAAGTTTGGTAATCTGGGATGCTTGAGGCTTAAGGCTGCTGGCAGTCCTCTTTCACGCCATGCGGGAAATGCTGTCTGCAGCACAAACCCGGTAGTACGGAGCTAAGGAAACACATGCAGAGGTGAGGGAGGAGGGGCAGGAAGAGCCCATCCTCATACCAGCCATTTGAATGCCAGTCTGAACTGGATTTCTTTCTGCACGTACCCCGATGGGTGCGGGGAACTACAGTTCACCTGGAGAGGCCAGAGAACTTGCATCTGAGAGGTGAGCAGAGAGTTCTAGAAGAGAGAGCCGAGGTCTGGTACTGGAGGAAGATATCAGTTGCCAGATCCAAACATCTTAGCTGCATGAGATGATAGTCGCTTTGGGGCAAGGGAAGAATTGGTGGCCGGGAGTCTGAGAAGCAAGTCAGGAAGTACAAAGCCAGAGAGATGAGAGAATCAGTTGCATTCATCTGGGCCCAAGATGGCCTTCAGTCATGTTTGCAGTGGGAATAACAAGTAAGGAAGCCGAGATTGTGAGGAAAATTGCAAGGAGAATCAGCAGGACTTAGTGACTGACCAGCAGCCTGTATTAGTCTGCTTGGGCTGCTGTAACAAAATACCACAGACTGGGCTGCTTAAACAACAGAAATCCAATGGCACACGTCCAAGATTGAGGTGGCAGCCATGTTGGCTCCTGGGGAGGCCTCTCTCCTCACCTTGAAGATGGCTCCATCTTGCTCTGTGCTCACTTGACCTTTCCTCTGGGCATGTGTGGTGAGAGGGAACGAGACCTCTGGTGCCTCTTCCTCTCTCATAAGGACGTGGGTCCTATCTGATCAGGGCCCCACCCTTGTTAACTTGATCTCCATAAAGGTCCCATCTCCAAATATGGTTACACTGGGGGTTAGGGCTTCAACATACAAATTTTGAGGGGGCCACAGCTCAGTTCAAGACAATAACCAAGTAGAAATAAGTTTTTGGAGCAGGATGACTGATTTGTTTGTTTTTTTCTTTCTTGTGCCTTGAAAAGATACTTGTAATCCCAAGTACAGGTGATTTTAAAAATTCCGTTCTTGGGGCACCTGGGTGGCTCAGTTGGTTAAGCGGCTGACAGTTGATTTCAGCTCAGTTCATGATCTCAGGGTCCTGGGATAGAGCCCTGCATCATCAGGCTCTGTGCTCAGTCAGGAGTCTGCTTGAGGATTCTCTCTCTCCCCTGCCCTCTCCCCTTCCTGCGCAGTCTGTCTCTAAAATTAATAAATAAATATTTAAAAAAATTCTGTTCTTTTCACTTATCATAATATGATAACCATTTTCCCATATTTCCGTGCAGAGTTCCTGACCATCATTTTTGAAGGCTACATTGCATTCCTGGGGGTACCCTATTGTTATTCCTCGTCCTTATCTTAACTGGTTTCCCTCAGCTAGGCAACCAAAGTCATGCCCTGTTGTCTGTCCTTCCTTTATCAGGCTCCTAGTCTGCATTGCTTTCTTCCTGATGGCCAACGCCCTGCCTTAAGGTTAGGTTATTGCGGACCAGGGGCTCACTCGCAGGCCTAGGGGTCATTCTGCCCTTAATTGTGCCCAACTCCACCCACTCAACACAGAGAACACAAATGAATCTTAATGCTGTGTTTTTCATGGCTTTCTTCTACCCTAACATTAACTGGATGATAAAGTCCAAACTCTCTCGCTAGCCAATAGAAGTCTTGCACCATCTAACATTAACCTAACTCGGTTACCGCTCACCCACTCTGTTTCCATATGAACCTTTTCTGGAGTCCCATAGACCCCTGACTGTTGATCCAACGTAACCCGTTGTTCCCAGCTCATTCACTTAGCTTCATCTAGATGTCCTTCTATTCAGGTTGGTTTATCAAAACATATTTACCTGCTTATTTGACTTTCCCACTGGACCATGACGTCCCTGCAGGTAAGGACTGTGACTGACTCATTTCTATAATTTTGGTACCAGCGCACAGCTCAGACTCCAATCCTGGCTCTGTTGTGTACAAGCTGTATGACCCTGGACAAATCACTTAAAATCAAGCATCGGGGGGCACCTGGGTGGCTCAGTGGGTTAAAGTCTCTGCCTTCGGCTCAGGTCATGGTCTCAGGGTCCTGGGATCGAGCCCTGAATCAGGCTCTCTGCTCAGCGGGGAGCCTGTTTCCCTCTCTCTCTCTGCCTGCCTCTCTGCCTGCTTGTGATCTCTGTCAAATAAATAAATCAACTCTTTAAAAAAATACATTAAAAAAAATCAAGCATCGGTTTCCTCCTCCGTAAGACTGGGAACATAATGGCACCTACTTCCTATGGCTATTGTGTATAATGTGCATTGTGTAGGGTTGTATATAAAAGTTACCTCATGGGGACCCATCAGGACGGCAGTGCTTTAATAAGCTGGTTTAATTACTGGTTTTCATGCTGATGCTGATTAGCACTCTGGAAATGTTTGTTGAATGAATTGCAGATTTCGCTTCTGCACAGACAGGAAGAAGCAATCTCTTCTCTCTCTCACCTGATCCCTGGCCTCCTCTCTAGAAGCTCCTGACAAACATGCCTGTCACCCAGCCCTTACTCAACAAAGCAAGAAGCCTCAAATGCCAAGGAGCCTCTCCTGGCAGCTCGAGTTGGTTTGCCTTCAAGGCCCCCCAGCTTCTTCTCAGGAACCAGCTTTGTGGGGTTTGACTGACCTTTCCAAGAAGGGTACCCCGACTCCCCTAGGCTGGTGCCTTCCATGAGGGTCTGCAGGAGCCAGCGATGGGTTCCCTGACCACAACCAGGACCCCTGCAGCGCCTCTGATCAGGCCTGCCCCAATGTCCCAGGGACCCACAGCGAGAACGTGGAAGGGGGCCTGCAGACAGTAATCCGTCCGAATATTTAGAAGTTATGAATCAAATGAATAAAGTGTTCCATCCTCCTACCTTGACAATTGTACCCTCATAATGACAGGTTAAAAAGTACATGTAAAAATATGTGTACAGCTATGTCATTCCTATTCCTGAGAGGGGTACAACAGTAACTGTGACCAAATTTAACCCTAATGGTTTCTGTCTGGTTGCTTGGCAGATGGATGTTTGAATGAATATAATAGAAACATTAAAAATTAGAATTGTTTTTATGTATGTTTTATGTATGTTTTATATATTTTTCCTCTAAAATATATCAAAATTAAAAGATATCCGGGGGCGTCTGTGTGGCACAGTCAGTTAAGCCTCTAATTCTTGGTTTTCGGCTCAGGTCGTGATCTCAGGGTCCCGGGACCAAGCCCCACATCGGGCTCTACACTCAGCAGGGAGTCTGCTTGAGTATTCGCTCCCTTTCTCTCTCTCTCCCTCTGTGCCTCCCCACCCTGTTTGGGCTCTCTAAAATAAATAAATCTTAATAACAAAAGATAACCATGAAACTCCCCATTTTTTAGATTTTCTTTAATGTGTTTAAAAAGGGTTTATAGTTTTCTCCATAAAGCACTTACATAGTTTTTGTTAGGTTTACTCATTTCAGTTTTTATTTTTGGTATGATTATCTTTTCAAAAATTACTTTTTTATTTGTTATTGATTGTAGAAACTCACTGACTTTTGTATATTGATTTTTTTTTATTCAGCAACCTTGCCGAACTCTTACTAAAGCTAGTAATTTCTCTACAGATTTTTGTGTTTTCCACATAGCAGATAATATATATGAATAATGAAAGTTTTATTTCTTTTTTGCAGTCTTATGCCTTTATTTCTCTTCTCTTCCTCCAACACAGTGCTGAATGAAAATATAAGCTGTTACTCTTTTTTTGGTATCAAAGGGAGACATTCAATGTTTCACTCTTATGTGGGATTTTTGCTGTCAGTTTTCTGTAGATTCATGGTAAGAGGCTAAGGAAATTCTGCTTCTAGCTTTGTAAGGATTTATTTTTATATTTATTCTGTCATGAATGGATATTTAAATTTATCAAAAATGTTTTACTTTATTGAGATGATCATGTGATTTTTGTCCTTTAATCTGTGTGAAATATAGGAATTGGTTTTCTAACATAAAAACAATTTTATATTCCTGCAGCAAGCACAACTTGGTCACAGTTGTTTTATGCATTGCTGGAATTATTTCACTTTTTAATTTTTATTATTTATTTACTTTTTCTTCAAGTTTTTTTTTTTTAAAGATTTTTATTTATTTATTTGACAGACAGAGATCACAGGTAGGCAGAGAGGCAGGCAGAGAGAGAGGAGGAAGCAGGCTCCCCACTGAGTAGAGAACCCGACGTAGGGCTCGATCCCAGGACCCTGAGATCATGACCTGAGCTGAAGGCAGAGGCTTTAACCCACTGAGTCACGCAGGCACCCCTTTCTTCAAGTTTTTATTTAAATTCCAGTTAACATACAGTGTAATAATAGTTTCAGGTGTAGGATTTAGTGATTCATCACTTACGTACAACACCCAGTGCTCATCACAGGTGCCCTCCTTAATCCCTATCATACAGCTAGCCCATCCCCCACCCACCTCCCCTACAGCAACCCTCAGTCTGTTTTCTATAGTTAAGAGTCTGCTTTATGATTGTCCACTCTTTCCCCCGTCCTCATATTCATCTATTTTGTTTCTTAAATTCCGCGTATGAGTGAAATCATATGGTATTTGTCTTTTTCTGATTGACTTATTTCACTCCATCCATGTCCTTACAAATGACAAGATTTCATTTTTTTTTTGGCTGAGTAATATTCCATTGGTTATGTATACCACATCTTTCTCCATTCTTCAATCGATGGACACATTTGGGTTCTTTCCATAATTTGGCTATTGTTGATAATGCTGCTATAAACATCAGGGTGCATGTATCACTTTGAATCAGTATTTTTGTATCCTTTGGGTAAATATCTAATAGAGCAAATGCTGGGTCATAGGGTAATTCTGTTTTTAACTTTTTGGGAATCTCCATACTATTTTGTACAGTGGCTGCACCAACTTGCATTCCCATCAACAGTGCAAAAAGGGTTCCCCTTTCTCTGCATCTTCACCAACATCTGTTGTTTCCTATGTTGTTAATTTTAGCCATTCTGACAGCTGTGAGGTGGTATCTCACTGTGGTTTTGATTTGTATTTCCCTGAGGATGAGTGATGTTGAGCATCTTTTCGTGTGTCTGTTGGCCATCTGTCTTCTTTGGAAAAATATGTGTTCATGTCTTCTGTCCATTTTTTTAACTGTATTGTTTGTTTTTTGGGTGTTGAGGGTTTTTTTTTTTAAGATTTTATTTATTTATTTAGAAAGAGTGTATGAACAGGGGGAGGGGCAGAGGGAGAAGGAGAGAGAATTTCAAGAGACTCTGTACTCAGCATGGAGCCTGATGTGAAGCTCATCTCACAACCCTGAGATCATGACCTGAGCCAAAATCAAGAGTTGGGGGCTTAACTGATTGAGCTATTGTTTTATAAGTTCTTTGTGTATTTTGGGTACTAACCCTTTATCAGATATATCATTTGCAAATATCTTTTCCCATTCCGAAAGTTGCCTTTTAGCTTTGTTGATTGTTTCCTTCGATGTGCAGAGGCTTTTTATCTTGATGTAATCCCAGTAGTTTATTTTTGCTTTTGTTTCCCTTACCTCTGGAGATGTATCTAGTAAGAAGGTGCTATGGCCAAGGTCAAAGAGGTTGCTGCCTGTGTTCTTCTCTAGGATTTTGGTGAATTCCTCTCCCACCTTTAGGTCTTTCATCCATTTTGAATTTATTTTTGTGTATGATGTAAGAAAGTAGTTCAGTTTCATTCTTCTGCATGTAGCTGTCCAGTTGTCCCAACATCATTTATTGAAGAGACTGTCTTTTTTCCATTGGATATTCTTTCCTGCTTTGTTGAAGATTAGTTGACCGTATAGTTGTGGGTCCTGCTAATTTTTGAAAAAACATTTTGCATCTATGTTCCTCAGTGAAATTGTCTCTTGATTTTTCTTTTGCTCTCTGTCCTTGTCAGTTTTGGTATTAATTTTATGCTAGTCTCATGACATGAATTGGGGAGTATTTCTTCCTTTACTATAATTTGAAAGGATTTGTGTGATATTGGAATTGTTTGTTCCTTGAATGATTGGTAGAAGTTACTGGTAAACTGGTCTTTTCCTTGTGGCAAAATTTTTAAATGCTGATTCCATTTATTTAATGGTTACAGGAGGGGCGCCTGGGTGACTCAGTGGGTTATGCCTCTGCCTTCGGCTCAGGTCATGATCTTGGGGTCCTGGGATCGAGCCCCACATCGGGCTCTCTGCTCAGTGGGGAGCCTGCTTCCCCCTCTCTCTCTGCCTACTTGTGATCTCTCTCTCTGTCAAATGAATAAATAAAATCTTAAAAAAAATGCTTACAGGACTACTAGATTTTTAATTTCTTCCTGAGCCAGCTTATTTTTCTAGTAATTTATCCATGTTTTGTAAGTTTCCAGATTTATTAACATAAAATGATTTATAATGTTCTCTATTTTTTCAATTTATATTGTGCCTTCTGCTATTTTTTTCTTGGTCAATATTGCCAAAGGTTTGTCAGTATTATTAATGTGTTAAAAGAATCAAATATTGGTTTTGTATAAGTGCGTTTATTTTTTACTTCATTATTCTGTGCTCTTATTTTTATTATTTTCTTCTTTACAACTTTCTTTGGGTTTGTTCTACTATTAGTATTTCTAGTGTGTTTTTTTCCTTAATATGTAACAAAAGCATGTAAAAGTATGCATTTCCCACTAACACGTAATGATTTAGGTAAACTACATGTTTTAACATATAGTACCATTGTTATTTAACAATATAATAAATATTTAAAAAGTTTCCACTGATTTATTATTTGATCTATGACTTTAAAAAAAAGATGATTTACTTCCGAACACATTTTTTTCTAGTTTTCTATTTGTAGCTGACTTCAAATTAAATTGTCCTGTGACCAGAAAATTGGTCTATAAGATACGTGGGTGGCTCAGTTGCTTAAGTGTCTGCCTTCAACTCAGGTCAGGATCTCAGGGTCCTGGGATCAAGCCCTGCATCTGGCTCCTTTCTCAGGGGGAGTCTGTTTTTCCCTCTCCCACTCTCTCTGCTTGCATTCCCTCTCTCGCTGTGTCTCCCTCTGTCGAATAAATAAATAAAATCTTAAAAAAACCCCGTAAACATTTTATATGAAAGAAGATTTCCGAACTGTTTTCTAAGGAAGTTATACCATTTTATGTTCTTACCCCCACTGTGTGTGAGTCTCAGTTTCTCTACATCATTGTCAACGCTTGGGACACTTTAATTTAGCCATTCGAGGGGTGTATGGTGGTATCTAATTGTGGTTGTCATTTGAACTTTCCTAATGAGCACTGATGTTCATTATCTTTTCATGTATTTCTTGGTTATCCATATATTTTCTCTGGAGAGGTGTCTCTTCAGATCTTCCAACTGAATTGTTCATCTTCCTATTATTCTTCATATATTCCGTATATAAATTCTAGATAATCTGCATATAATATATTCTTATTATATGTACATTATATATTCTAGAAACAAGAACTTTATCAAACTTTGTTGAATGTATATATATATATATTTTAAATTAACATATGTTATTTTACTTTATTATTTTTTAAAGATTTTGTTAAAGATTTAAAGACAGAGATCACAAGTAGGCAGAGAGGCAGACAGAGAGAGCGCGGGGAAGCGGGCTCCCTGCTGAGCAGAGAGCCCGATGTGGGGCTTGATCTCAGGACCCTGAGATCCTGACCTGAGCCAAAGGCAGAGGCCTAACCTACTGAGCCACCCAGGCACCCCCAAAAAAACACATTTTAAAAAATATTTTATTTTTAAGTAATCTGTACACCCAACGTGGGGTCCGAACCCGTAACCCCGAGATCAAGAGTCACACACTCCACTGACTGAGCCAGCCAGCTGCCCCTCAAATATATATTTTTGCAAATATTTTCTGCCAGTCTTGCTGCCACTGTGGCGATGTGGCTAGTTCTCATCCATGACATGTGAGTGGGAGTGATGTGTGCTGCTCATGGGTCATTTTTTTTTTTTTTTAAAGATTTTATTTATTTATTTGACAGACAGAGATCACAAGTAGGCAGAGAGGCAGATAGAAAGAGAGGAAGGGAACCAGGATGCCCGCTGAGCAGAGAGCCCGATGTGGGGCTTGATCCCAGGACCCTGGGATCATGACCTGAGCCGAAGGCAGAGGCTTTAACCCACTGAGCCACCCACGCGCCCCTCATGGGTCAATTTTTAAGAAGCAGTAGAACTTTTCACTTTTCTGTTATCTTTCCATTGGCTGTAAAGAGACCCCAGGGGACTGCAGAGCCGCCAAGGTGGAAGAAGCTTGGATCCCTGGGTTCCCACATGGGGAAGAATCCACCTGTCCCACCTGTCCACTAGAACACTGCAATGAGCTATAGTGAGAAATAACTTTGTATCCTGTTTAGCCACTGACATTCTGAAGTTCGTATGTAACAGTAACTAGTGTTCTCCTAATTCATAGAATGTACCAGCTGTCTTTGGTATGGTTGGAGACTAAACATGAATTTATAATCAGAATGACATAGGAGACTTCTCTTCAACAAATTTTTGTGGGAAGAGGCCTTCTGAAGCTATTTCTAGAATCTGTTCTTTGCACTAGGTCAGTTTATTTGTTAAGGAATGACAGATAATCTGGCTTGGGAAAATACTTATGGAAACCTTGTTATTCAGTCTTCCCAGTGTTTCTGCATACGGTGAGATAGTTTGCTGAGTTTTTTATTATTATTTTTTTTATTAACATAGAATGTATTATTTGCTTCAGGAGTACAGGTCTGTGGTTCCTGAGTCTTAACACAATTCACAGCACTCACCATAGCACATACCCTCCCTGTCCATCCCCCAGCCACCCCATCCCTCCCAGCCCCCTCCCTTCCAGCAGCCCTCAGTTTGTTTCCTGAGATTAAGAGTCTCTTATTGTTTGTCTCCCTCTCTGGTTTCATCTTGTTTCATTTCCCCCCTCCCTTCCCCTATGATCCTCTGTCTTGTTTCTCAAATTCCTCATATCAGTGAGATCATACGATAATTGTCTTTCTCTGATTGACTTATTTCCGTTCAGTGTGCTGAGTTATTTGCAAGAGTGCCCAACCGGGTCTGCCAGTGGAAAGGTTTTCTGTATTTGCTCATTGGTCGGATCAGTGGAGTTGCTTCTGGGGGATTGATGTGGGGGCAGGGGGCTAGGTCTGTTACGGCTTCCATTTAGTGAGCCCGCCACTTTACGTGGATTCTTTCTCAGTCCTCAAAACACCATCACAAGGGTAGGGAATATCATTCCCATTTTAAAGCTAAGGAAATTGAAGCTCAGAGGAAGGAAGTCACTTGTTTAAGGTTGCAGGAAGGCTCAGCTTTGGTGTGTCCAGCCCCAGACTTGTACTTGCTGTCCTGGTCGGAGTCCAGCTGAATAGGACACCATAGTTCCACTTCATTTCCCCCACAATACTTGGTCCTGGGCTCCCTGTACTGGGTCTCAAGCATCAGCCAGATTGTTCCCATGTCCATGGACTGGGGCTGTCTCAACAACCAGTTCCTTTTTTTTTCTTCCGGACTTTGGCCTGAAACAGAGCTGTAAGTGATAGAAATCAGCATGGCGAGGCTCTGATTACAGGCACCTGTGTATGCCAATGACCTGATACTGGGGTAAAGGAGACATTGACAGCCATGAATCTTCTTTCTTCCTATTCTCCTTCCCCTCTACCAACCATCCCGTGGCCCTACCTTTCCCATACACCAGGAGTATGCATGCTTCTCACCCTGGAGGAAGCAAGGCTGGGTGTTCCGGGAGAAATCAGTGTCCACCTTGAGTCTGTGTATTGCTAAGGAGGTTTCTGCAAGTCATTTTTGGGACCTGTCTTCAGAGCAAATGGTGTCCAAATACTATGGTTACAATTAAGTTTTTTTTAAATGTTGTAAAAAAAATAAAAATTAAAAAAAGAAGGGCACCTGGGTGGCTCAGTGGCTTACGCCTCTGCCTTTGGCTTAGGTCATAGTCTCGGGGTCCTGGGATCAAGCCCCGCATCATGCTCTCTGCTCAGTAGGGAGCCTGCTTCCCCACCTCTCTCTCCACCTGCCGCTCTGCCTACCTGTGATCTGTCAAATAAATAAATAAATAAATCTTAAAAAAAGATAAAAAAAGAAATGGAAATATAAGTTTTTAAATTTTCTTTAAAGAAAGATTTTTTTTTTTAAATTAGAGAGAGAGAGAGAGAGATTGAGCACAAGCAGGGGGAACAGCTGGCAGAGGGAGAGGGAGAAGCAGACTCCCTTCTGAACAGTGAGCTCACTGTGGGACTCGGTCCCAGGATCTTGGGATCATGACCTGAGCCGAAAGCTTAACAGACTGAGCCACCTAGCCGCCCCAAGATTTTTTTTTATTTTCAAAATTTATATTATGGTTTTATTTTTATAATTAAAAGTGATTTTTAAAAATGCAATGAATTGCACAAGCTGTATGTTTCTTCTCTATTTGAGAACTAACCTGCCGGGAGCTCAGCTTTGCTTCCTGCAAAGAAATAACACTGTTGTGCCCAGGAGGCTTTTAACCGTTATTTAAATTTTTGTATTGTGTGAAACACACAAAACATAAAATTTACCATTTTAGCATTTTTAAGGGTATGTTCCAGTGGCACTAACTGTGTTCACATTGTTGTGCAATTATCCTTGCCATCCACCTCCAGAACTTCATCGTTCCAAACGGAAGCTCTGTACCCATTAAACACTCAGTCCCATTTCCTTCCTCCCCCCGCCCTTGGTGACCTCTGTTCTGTGTTCTGTCTTTATGGATGTGACTACTCGAGGTACTTCATGTAAGTGGAGTCATGCCCTATGTGTCCTCTTGTGTCCTTTTCATTTCACTCACCTTAGTGTCCCCCAGGTTCTCCATGGTGCAGTGTATTGGAATTTCCTTCCTTTTTTCATGCTGAGTAGTGTTCCATCTAGGTAAAGACCACATTTTGTTTATCCATTCATCTGTCAGGGGGCGTGTGGGCTGCGTCCGCTTTCAGCGACCGTGCACAGTGCTGTTCTGAGCACAGATGTGCCGATAACCGAGTCTCTGCGTTCACTTCTCCTGGGTATACACCGAGAAGTGGACTTGCTGTCAAGGAGGTTTTCGGAACTCATTTTTGGGACTTTCCCAGGACGTGATTTGGAATTTCCTCAGCTGTAACCAATCTTCGTCCCTTGAATGTGGATTTTTGGAAACTTCAGCAGTTCTGGGGAGGCATCAGGATCGATTGGTTTCTTGCTCTATGTAGGCATGGCACCTATTCATCTAATAAAGCGATGCTGAGAAGTAGGATGCATGTCTTCCTTTCCGGATCAGGGAGCCAGAGCAGAGAGGGGCCAGGGCCTGCCAGGTGTGTAGAGTAGTAGTCTGAGTCAGGGGTCAAGTTCAGATCTGTCTGAACGCAGAGGCTGGGCTTGGTCTCTTACCATGTTCTCTGACTTTGAAGCTATTGTTGGGTTACCAAATAGGAGAATAGCATTTTGGATCAAAAAGGTGTCATTATGGAATTGACTTTAAAATAATTATTATGAATGTTTTCCAATCAAAACCACAATAAATTATCACTGAGTTGGAATGTAGAGAAAAACAGAAAGAAAAAGTGTTGCTCCTGGTTCTTCCACCAATTGTCATTTGTGTCTCCCTATAAAATGTTTAATTGCATTTCCCCTACAGTTCAGCTGGACATGGGGTTCACTGGGTTACCCCAGGCCAGGAAGAGACAAACAGTCTGTAACCTTAAGGAGGCCATATTTTTTCATTTAGAAAGGTTTACATCCGGGGCACCTGGTTGGCTCAGTCATGTGGGGGACTCTTGATTTCTGGGTTGACAGTTTGAGACCCTTGTTGGGTGTAAAAATTACTTAAAATCTTTAGGAATACCTGTATGACTCAGTCAGTTAAGTATCTGACTCTTAATTTCAGCTCAGGTCATGATCTCGGGGTTGTGAGATGGAGCCCGGTGTCCAGCCGTGCCCTGGGAGTAGAGCCTGCTTGGGATTCTCTCTCCCTCTAAAAAAATAAATAAAATAGGGCACCTGGGTGGCTCAGTGGGTTAAAGGCTCTGCCTTCGGCTCAGGTCATGATCTCAGGGTCCTGGGATGGAGCCCCACATCGGGCCCTCTGCTCAGTGGGGAGCCTGCTTCTCCCTGTCCCACTCCCCCTGCTTGTGTTCCCTCTCTCACTGTCTCTCTCTGTCAAATAAATAAATAAAGTCTTAAAAAAAAATAAAAGGTACAAAATGGTAGGATAGCATGTAAGAACTCTGAGAAGCCGGAGAAGAAAAACTAAAGGAAGGTGGGAGACAGTTCAGAATGCAATATGGAGGGGCGCCTGCGTGGCTCAGTGGGTTGAGGCCTCTGCCTTCGGCTCGGGTTGTGGTCCTGGGGTCCTGGGGTCGAGCCCCACATCGGGCCCTCTTCTCGGCAGGGAGCCTGCTTCCCCCTCTCCCTCTCTGCCTGCTTGTGATCTCTGTCTGTCAAAGAAATAAATAAATAAAATCTTTAAAAAATGTTAAAAAAAAAAAAAAAGAATGCAATATGGAAACCAAACCCCACAATAACAGCGCTGGACAGATAACACTGAAAATAGCGGTGAATTATTGGAAACAAGACGCCTGCTCCCTAGAATTAGTGGAAGTCTGATTAATGTGGAGGGAACATAACAGTAAAAATGCGTTACGGCGGGGTGTCTCACAAGGCAAGCTAGGGTAAATTAAGTGCTAAACACATAAAATAAATATATGAATCTAGCTGTATCTGCCCTAACTCACACCACCTCAGGAGCTTTTAAGGGCTGTTAATAAAATAATAATGCATTTTATTTATCTGACTTCATGTTTGGAAATGCAACAGACTGTTTCCAGGCGGCCATGCGTCTCCCCTCCCATGGTCAGGAAGGCCAAGTCTTGGCTGTAGTCAGACCTCCCCTTCCATGCAGCCTAGTGGGCAGCTCTCGCTACAAAGGCGGTGTTCAGGCTGATGGAAGGATTTCCCTCCTGACTGCATGTCTGAGATCTGGCCTGTGGCATCTGCAGCTGCCTGTGGGGAGGCAGGGGCTCCATCCCGATACTGTTACGAGTGCCCAGGTCTTGCACCTAGAACCATAAAGACCACAGTCCTAGGCAATCTCATTGATCATTCACTTCCGCGATGCCAAAATCCCTCACTTCCCCGCACATGCTGCCTCCTCCTCCTCCCGCACTCCAGTTGGCCCTAGAACTTCCTCTTTGCCTAGCTCGGGGTTTCCCAGCTTGCCTGCCCATTTGATAATATCTTAGGCTGTAGGAACCCCAGGGATGGGACCAGGGAGCAGCTTTTCCAGAGCTTCCTAGGTGATGAAAATGGGCAGCCAAGGCTAAGAATACCTGACTTAGCTAAACCCATTTCTCTGATGGAAGTGGAAAGGAAAGGTTGATCTTGTTACAAACTTTGCACCAGGTCCATTTCACTGGCCACATCACTGCCCTGGAGGACAGAGCCGGGCTATCCTCACTGTGTCCTATTCTGCAGTGCCCACCATAGTCCTGTACATGGAGTAGATGCACAGTCTTGTCCTCGGTGAAATAAAATTGAATTTCTTATGGAGGGCCCGTAGATTTAGTCTCCCCACCCTCCCATCCAATGCTCAAGTGAGCTAGACGCATGGAATTTGGAGTAAAAATCCCAGGATCAGGATCTGTTTTGTTGTTGTTGTTTTTAAGATTTATTTATTTATTTTTGACAGAGAGAGAGAGAGAGAGAGAGAGAGAGAGAGAGATTGAGAGCAAGAGTGAGCAGTGGGGAGGGGCAGAAGGAGAGGGAGAGAGAATCCCAAGCAGACTCTGCACGGAACACAAATGCAGGACTTGATTTCACTACCCTGAGATCACCACCTGAGCCAAAACCAAGAGTCAGACTGTGCCATCTAAGCGCCCCCAAGATCTGTTTTGCTAGCAAGTGGACATATCACCCTGGCCGTGTTCCTTAACTCCTATGATGCTATTTTCCATCTGAAAAATGGGACTTGTACTTTCGTTCATGGATCCTCCTTGGTTGGGAGTCTGGTGCCAATGAAGACTTGGTACATACCATTTCCAACCCTCTTTTCAGCCCTGTTCGGTAGACCTTTTTGTCACCTTTTTGCTGATGGGAAAATAGACTCAGTGAACTGAACTCATTTGCTAGGGTCACATAGTGAGTTTCTGTCTGAACAAGGTTCTGCCTCTGCTCTTGGTGTTTCAGGTCTGGGCTTTGAAAATAGACAGGTTCGGGGCGCCTGGGTGGCTCAGTCATTTAAGCGTCTGCCTTCGGCTCAGGTCATGATCCCAGGGGGGTCCTGGGATCGAGCTCCGTATCAGGCTCCCTGCTCAGCGGGAAGCCTGCTTCTCCCTCTCCCACTCCTCTTGCTTGTGTTCCCTGTCTTGTTGTCTCTCTCTCAAATAAATAAATGAAATCTTAAAAAAAAGAAAAAGAAGGAACCAGACTAGGTTCAAGTGCCCTAGCCACCTCTTCTTGCCGGGCAACCTGGGGCATGGTATTTACCCTCTCCAATCTTCAGTTTCCATTATAACCCTAAGAATTCTCTCTTTCACTCCCTAAGCCGCTCATGGGCAGACTCTGGCCGGGCAGAAGTAGGAGTCAGGGGGAGGGGGGTGCAGTGTAAGCCGCAGGCTGCCCTCGCAGGCACCTGTCTACTCCCAAACTGGAGGAGAACTTCTCCCATTTTCCAGTTTGGGGCTTCCTGCAGGCAGAGATGCCAGGGGGGAGAGCACGTGAGACCATTTGGATGAGCAAGCATATACTCTACCAGTCCTGCCTAGTGGCAGGAGCAGCAGGTATGGGCTGAACCCACCTGTTCTGCTGAGCGGTCAGGTTCAAATTAACCGTTTATTGATCAGATGATAGCTCCCATGACCTTGACCAATACTCTCAGCTACTTCCCCAGAACTTTCCTGAAGTGGAGCCCGCTGGACTCTTAGGTGGCTTCCTCAGGAACAATTAGTTGCCTTTTTTTTTTTTAAAGATTTTATTTATTTATTTGACAGAGGGAGATCCCAAGAAGGCAGAGAGGCAGGCAGGGGGTTGGGGGGGAAGCAGGCTCCCTACGGAGCAGAGAGCCCAATGCAGGGCTCGATCCCAGGACCCTGGAATCATGACCTGAGGCGAAGGCAGAGGCTTTAACCCACTGAGCCACCCAGGCGCCCCAACAATTAGTTACTTTATTTGCACGTGATTCTCGTCATGATAACATCATTACATACGCTGGGTGGTGGTGGGGGGGAGCCCATTGCCAGATCTGCTGGATGTAGGGCCTATGCTGTTTTAGTGTTGACTCACCTGACCCTGTTTGGTTAAATTTCCCCTATGTTCCAGACTCTTCTAGGCTTCTCCCAGTTGTGGGTCTCCAAAGCAGAAACATACAGACGAGGTAAGCAGCAGTCATCCCGTGTAGCATGAGTGAGGGTAACAGGAAGTACCAAGAATGCTAAAAATGCCCAGTAAACTGGGAAGTGTTGAACAGTGACCGGTTATAACTACAGTGGGTCTGGGAGCCCAGTGTGGCTGCCTCATTGGTTATTTACTGAGCCACCAAACATTTAGGAGACCAGTGGTGGCCATGGGTCATCTTGGCAGCTGCCTGGTGTCTTTATTAATTCTTTTTCTAATTCTCAATTTTATTTTATTTTTTTGGTCCCCATGAAATTTTTTTAAATTATGGTAAAAGACCCGTAACATAACAACATAACATTGACCATCTTCACCATTTCTAACTCTGGCTCCACGACATTAAGTAAGTTCATGCTGCTGTGGAGCCAACACCGCCTTCCCTCCACAGAACTTTCTTCATCCTGCAATGCTTGGCATCTTTTCTACCCGTTTTTCTGTGTCTGGAGAAATGCGTCTTCTGTCTTCCCGGTAAAGAAGTCAGAACTTATGTTCCTGCCTACCTTGGGACGGGGACACACGCATGGGACTGGTCTCCATCCATCAGATGCACAGCACAGACCCTGACCCAGAGGGGAGCCACTGGAGGAAACAGGCTGGGGGGAAGCCGCCATGTTTGCTGGCCTGCATGGCCGCGGTCCAGCTTGTGGTAGTGGTGGTGGTGGCAGCGGTTCCCAGAAGCAGCAAGGTCTTCAAGCTCCTGATTCAGGAGTGAAAATGGTACTGCTGTAGCAGTGATTGCAATAGGGTCGTACTGGTGATAGCTTCCCTATCAAGCCATGATTTGGTGTTGCTTCTGGATGCTCCATCTCAAGTCTACTTATGAATTTTTGAATAAATTTCTTCCTTCCTTCCTTCCTTCTTTCTCTCTCTCTCTCCCTTTCTTTCTTTCTTTCCTTCCTTCTCGCCTCCCCTTCCCTCCCCTCCCTTCTCCTTTCCTCCCCTCCCCTTCCCTTCACATCCCTCTGTCCCTCCCTCTCTCTTCTCTTCTCTTCTTTTTTCTTCTCCTTTCTCTCTTGTTCTTCCTTTTTTCCCCCTTCCTTTCCAGCTTGGCAGTGGAACCAAGCCTTTTCATCAGAAAGACTGCAGGGAGGGAGACCTTGAGACCAAGGCTGCCCCGCTTATTTTGCTTTTGGATTCTGTTGGCAAAGTAACCTTGCTCTTGGACCCGTTTCTGGTCAGCCCCCAGCTGACCTTGTCTGTCCTTGACTTCAGTCCAGGCAGGGAGGAGTCTGGGTTGATCAGCTCTTCCTTACTGTTAGGGTCCCTGGGAGAGAAATCATTTCAGCAACTGGTTACTGCCAGGAAAGGAAGGCCCTGGTGGTTGGGTCTTGTCCAGGGGTTTGGTCTTGATTATTTTTCTTCTTCATCACGGATTGTTTGCCTGGACCCAAGCTTACTACTAACCGTTCTGCTTTCTTTCCTGCTAAATTTTTCTGCTGGCTTTTCAACATTGTTTCTCTGGGAGGCAGATTCTGTTGAGAGCATTGTTGAAGATGGGAGGCAGGCCATTTCTTTTGGTTAGGAAGTCCAAGAGGAACCATCAGCCAGGGTTCCCCAGGATTCCTCTTGGACCTGTGATGGCCTGACACCCAGGTGCCTCAGCCTTCCTCTCTGAAGGACTGGATTTGGCTTCCCCTGTCTGGCATTGCACGATTTTTGAGGACCTTCTCTGTGCCAGGATCATTCTGGAGAAACAAGGACGTGTAAGAAGTTAGGCTTTCGGGGAGTCACAGCCCAGTGGCAGTGAGCAAACAGGTTCAAACCTCAACCGGTAGCTACTGACATAGTTTATCATTTACTATCCATATTATGGTCACTTAAGCCTCATCTTGCTTGTCTTCTCCTCTCGACTTTTCTCAACTCTCTGTGTGGGGGGGTGCTTCTGTGTTCAGCAGTTCTGTCCTGGTTGTCACTTGCCATGCCGGCCATCTGGACGGCTCAGTGGACATGTCCCAGAGCCTGGGGATCTCTGGCTCAGCTGGTTCGTCCTATACTCCTGCAGATTTATGGGGATGAGTTTCTTTCCCTTTTAGGTGAATGCCTGAAGCTTCAGTCTTTGTATTGCAGGATGATTGACAGTGGGGACCGCCACTCCCTGTAGGGAAGAGCGTTTGGGGATTGAGAGCACAACCCGACTGTACCTCGCTAGCCAGTGATCCAGACACAGCTGGAGAAGCTTCAGTCTTGAATGGCATTGCGAGGTGGACTTTAGCAGTCCAGCCCAGGTCCTTTCTGTCATCTTTTCTCCAGCTGTACGTGGGGATCAGGCCTGCCTCAGTTTCTCACCTCCTGTAAGCGTCTCCTGCATGAGGGCATGCAATCTGAGGGGCCCTGCTTTGCTTTCCCGGCATCCCGGGCCCCTGGGGGCCACGGCTGTCTGGACTGTCTTCGTATCTGTGGAGCATTTGCTTTATATCCTCACAACCATGAGACACATGGAGGGAATTTGTCTTAAAACAAAAGGCTTTCTTCTCCAGATAGACGTGTTTCAAGCTTTCAAAGGGTAATCTCCCTCTCCCTGCCAGTGTCTGTCTTTCCTATCAAGGTCTCAAGGATCTTGGCAATTTGGGATCAATGAGGCATTGAATTTTAGAGTGTCCTCTGTTTCCCTCCTGTTATGGGGTGAATTGCGTCCCCCCAGATTCATGTATCAAAGCCTCAATGACCAATACTCCAGAAAGTGACATATTTGGAGACAGGTAGGGTCTTTAAAGAAGCAATTAAGTAAAAATGAGGTTAAGGAGGGAGGCACCTAATCCCATCTGACTGGTGTCCTTCTCAGAAGAGGAGATTAGGATACAGACAGGCCCAGAGGACGACAATGACGTGAAGACTTAGGGAGAGGACGGCCATCTACGAGCCAAGGAGAGAGGCCACAGACAGAAGCAATCCTGCCCACCCCTGGTCTTGGGCTTCTGGCCTTCAGAATAGTGAGAAAACAAATTTCTGTTGAGTTCCCCAGCCTGTGGTGGTTTTTCACGGCAGCCGGAGTGGACTAACACTTCCCTTTTGTCGGTCTTTGCAAGAAGCCTTTCTGTTTTTAATATCGTGCAAGTCTGAGGACCTGCCTCATACTCCCCTCCCCGCTGCATGCGTGCCAAGGACAGGTTTGGGCCGCCTGGCGGGGAGCACACCACATTTGCCCCCATTCTCTGTCTGCAAGGGCATCTTTGTTGATCGAGTAACTTCAGGAGGGGCATGGAGGGGCACTGAGGTCAGAAGGGGACACCATTCCAGCTGCTTCCGCTCTGGCCATGGATGAGGCAAAGACATTCACCTCTTTCCTATCTGCAAGACAAATCACCTGAAGCTTCCCTGTCCAATATATGGCCCCCTGTGGCTATCGAGCACTGGAAACGTGGCTTTTCTGAATTGAGATGTGCTGTATGTAAATACATGAAGACTTGGTTGGAAAAAAAATGCAAGAATTTTACTAATAACTCTTATATAGATTACATATTGGAATGTATTTTGGATAGATTGGGGTAAATGAGCTATAAAATTAATTTCAGCTGCTTCCCTTTAGTTTTTAGTGAGGCTACGGGAAAATCTAAAATCGCATAAGAAGCTTACATTGTGTCTGCGGTGGGCAGGGCTGATCTAAAGAGGGCATGAGCCCCACCACTCAGCCCCTAGACAGCTCCCCCGTGTTTCTTGCAGGTGGTCACAATAGATGAGGGCAGAGAGGAAGGATTAGCCTGGGCCCCGCCCTTGATGGGGATCTAAGACTCTAGTCCCTGTTGCAGGAATGCGCTGTGGAATGCCCAGCTTCTAGCTCATCCTCACTTAACAATGACCCCCAACCCCTGCCCTTGACACTTTTGTCCTTTCATGCTGCTGTGATCATTAGCTCCTCTCAGACCCATGACCCCTGCTCCATGTCTGGTTACTGCTCTTGCCCCTTTCTGCCTTGGCTCAAGGAGTCCAAGAACAGACTTCTGGCTCCTTCTCTCCAGGCTCTCCTGGGCCCAGAGTCATCCAACACACTCATGGCCCTCCCTGTCCACCTCTACTAGAGGTCACCTAGGACCACCCAGGTCATGTGGTGCTCCTCGAGCAGGATACAACCCTTAGGACCAGGAGGGAGGGTCAGAAAAGAAGCCCCTTCCTCGAGGGATGCTGTGATCTATTTTGAGCTCATCCCATGAATCCACCCAGGCAGGGTCCGGCCTCCCCGACTAGCCTCTATGCAGTCACCTTCTGATCTTGCTTAGGGAGCTCTGCCAAGCTGCTGTTGAACACAGATAACTCAGCTTTCATGTGATATACTTCTGAGGCCCTGGGGAAATGTCGCAAGTACTGGGAATGTGTGAATTGAGGAAACTGAATTAATTAAGAAGTATAAATCTAGAAAATGTAGAAATAACGGACGAAGGGAAACCAGACTCCTCTGGTGGCCACCCTGAGGAACTATGAGGATGAGGGAGGCCTGGGGTCCTTCCAGACTCCTGTCGATGGCTTTCCAACACCTGACACTCTGCTCGTAGGCAGTGGGTTGTGCTATCTCCTCGAGACCCTCCTAAACACACCTTCTTATTCCTGCCTCCATACCTTTGTTCCCAGTGTTCCCTCCTGGGATGCCTGGCTATCCTATGTTGGCTCATTCATATACAAGTCCTCCCTTTTGGCCCAAACTCAAATACTATTTCTTCTTGTGGCACTGCCTGATGATAACCAGAAATGATGTGTCTCTTTTGGGGACACCTTATCTCTGCTTACCTCCATAGCAGGAAATATAGGTAAACTTATATGCTATCCACCCGTCCTCCTTACACTGAGGGGACTCTTGGGACAGGATTGTGTTTTATCCTTCTCTCTGTCTCCTATAGGGCCAACCACATGTCTGGGACTGACAGACCTGCATTTTCACTGTAAATATTTACTTCAATGAGAGCGCTTATTCTTCTGCATACGTGCGTATGAGTCTTTCTGCCCAGATAAGCTATAGCCTCCAGGCACAAGCTTCTGGAGTTACAAGGACAAACGAGCCACAGACTCAGTCCTCCCAGAGAGCTCAGACTAGTGGTGCAGACAGTCATTGCTGACATGATCATAAATGGGCCAGCAGGAGTGTGTCCAGGGTTGGTGGGAAGGGAACAAAGGGCAGAAGTCAGCAGAATTTGCTCAGAGCAGGTCTTGAAGGACAAGGAGACTTGCAGGAGGCTTGGGGTCTTGGGCGAGAAACCGGAGATGGTCTGCTGGGGGAGGCAGACTTGCCTGCATGGGTGGAGAGAAGGTGGAGGCTTGTATCTCAACGGATAACCCAGCTCTTCGCAATCTCTGCCGTGGAGAAGACGTGTTTATTAAACGTTTATTGGCGGACTCTCTGAATGACGGATTGAACTCAGAGCTCTTTCAGGGTGGGAATGGGAAACCTTAATGGCTCATTTACCTCTTCATTGATTTTAGGTGATCTCTCAGGGTTTACAATGCCCTAGCTTGATTTTGCCGTATATGCCGAGTCCGAGAATCACCTGGGCAGCTTGTTATACACGAGTTTCTTGGGTCTCTCTCCTAGAGATTCACGTTCACTGAGTCTGGGGTGGTGTCTGAAATCCGTTTCACGTGTTCTAGGAAACCCCCGTGATCCAGCAAGTTCGAAGCCTGCTAGTGGCAAGGTATTTGTTAAAAATAGGTGCTTGTTAACTAAAATTAAAAAAAGCTTATCGTTCTGGAGCCTAGCCAAACCTGTTGTGGACTCTTTGGGGGCAGGATCTAGGATGTTTTACAAGCCACCCCTCCCCCTACATCTCACTCTCGGACGAGTTAGGGGATGCCTCACTTTTGCCCAGTGGGTCCCCATCACTCAAGCCCAGCTGCTCCTCGGAATCACCTGGGAGCTTTAAAAAGTTCTGGAGGCGGGACCCAATTAGTCGTTTTTCTTAAAGGCGTCCCAGATGGTTCTAGTAAAGACTTTGGGCTGAGAACTGCGGTGGAGATGTCTGCTAACAGCCCTTCTGACGCTTCACAGGTATGTCCCTTCTGGTCATATCGGTGTTTCTCACATCTGGTTGTGTACTGGAACTGCCCAGCAGGGTGACAGGGCAGGAGGGGCTGGGGCGGGGTGGGGGGTGGGTAAGTCGGCTTTTAAACTCCCAGTGACAAAACGCCACCAAAATGGATTCAATTAGAACCCCCAAGGAGTGTGGGGGTGGAGAGGCTGGGGGCAGTTTCTTGGGAAGAGCTTCTTAGGTGACCAGGTGACCAGGTGACCAGGGGTGAGGCCCTGGATGGTGGCCTCATGTACACAGGTGTGTGAGCTGCTTGGAAGCAGTCACAATCCTCCAGTGACACGCGGGAGAAAAGCCTTTCTCCCAGCCTCCTCTCCGGGAGTCAGGATTTAGCGCACCTGACAGATTCACTAAACCTGTACCTCCCGTGTTTGCAGACGGCTGCAGGAGCCCTCCTTGTCAAAGGCTCCCTCCAGGCCATCATTTCATTATTTATTCAGCATTTTCATAACTGATCCCTGAGCCCAACTGTAAGAGTGCCAAGGAGAAAACTTTGCTTAACGATCATGAATCTCCTTGGTTTTGTTTGCATCGCTTCTGGGGGAACAACAACTACGTGGTGCCTTGCTGCTCTCCCTCTGAGTGCTGCAGCCTTCCAGTTGGTTTAGAGGGACCACGATTCTCCAGGACTGTCGCTTCCTGGTTGCTAATCAGCCTGGGATGTTTCCACCTCGGGCAGCACGTCCCAGTTAAGAATTCGCTCATCCACGTGTTTGTTCGTTGGCCACATCTCTGTCGAGCACCTTTGGTGGGCTGGGTCCTGTGCGGTGATGTTTGCCCTGGGTTTTGAAGAGTAAATAGGAACCATGCTGAAAAGGGAACATAACCCTCAGGGCCGCCCTCAACCTTGCCAGCTGCTAGAATCATCCGGGGAGCCCAGGCTGTGTTCTGGACCATCAAATAAGAATCTCTGGGGTGAGACCCAGGCATCTGCATTTTTAAAAAAGATTTTTATTTATTGGGGTGCCTGGGTGGCTCCATTGGTTAAGCCTCTGCCTTCGGCTCAGGTCATGATCTCCGGGTCCTGGGATCAAGCCCCACATTGGGCTCGCTGCTCAGTGGGGAGGCTGCTTCTCCTTCTTCCTCTACTGCTCCCCCTGCTTGTCCTCTCCCTCTCTCTGTCAAATAATAAATTTGCTTGACAGAGAGACCATGACTATTCATTTGGAGGGGGAGGCCACCTTAAAATAAAATAAAAAACAAGTTAACATAGCCTGAAGGCAACCTTCTAGAAGCTATCCGTCCCTAAACCACCCTTCCCAAGTGCTCCAGAGAAATGAAAGAATGGGGGCTTCAGAGGGAGACAGATTACATGCTGACTGCTCTAAGGTAGCTATGTGACTGTTGTCCATTTATTGAGGCACTTGATTTTTGGACAAGTATTTATTGAGTGCCCTCCTATGTGCTAGGTGTCGGGAGCCCAGCAGTGGATAAAGTCAAGTCTTTCAGGGAGCTCCCTGGGGAAGATGAACAGATATACATTTTTTTTTTTTTTTAATTTTGAGAGAGAGCATGGGTGCAAATAAGGGGAGGGACAGAGGGAGAGGAAGAGAGGAAGAGAGAGAATCTCAAACAAATTCCACACTGAGCACGGAGCTAGACATGGGGCTCAATCTCATGACCCTGAGATCGTGACCTGAGCCAAAATCAAGAGTCAGACATGCATCCAACTGAGCCCTCCAGGCACCCTGGCAGATAAGCATTTGTAATACGGTGGTAGGAGCTGGGAGAGCCCACAGGAGGGGTGCCTAGCATCATCTTGTGGGGCTGGGGGAAGTTTCCTGGAGGAAGTAGTCTTTTTTTTTTTTTTTTAAGATTTTATTTATTTATTTGACAGACAGAGATCACAAGTAGGCAGAGAGGCAGGCAGAGAGAGAGGAGGAAACAGTTTCCATGCGGAGCAGAGAGCCCGACGCGGGGGCTCGATCCCCTGAGCCGAAAGCAGAGGCTTTAACCCACTGAGCCACCCAGGCGCCCCTGGAGGAAGTGGTCTTAAGGAGAAGTCTTTCTGGGCAGGCGAAGGGGAGGAGGGAGGCAAACCCAAGTAGAGGAAACTGTGGGCCCAAGGCCAGAGGCAAGAGTGAGTGTGGCACATGGAGAGCATTGCATGTCCTCACTCCGGCTGTAGTGTGAAGTGTGGGGCGGGAGGGGGATAAGGGACAAGATGAAGGAACCAGCAGGGGCCTTATCACAAGAGGCCTTATTAGATGAGGTTTGGAGCCCTGCTTCATCCTGAGGGCAGTGAGGAGCCACTGAAGGGTGTGGTGTGATTAGCTTGCAGGAGTGCTGCGGGAATCTTCTGAGAATGAGCTCAGGTAGTGCCAAGGAGGATGGAGAGAGGCAGGTGGAGTCAAGAGCTATTGAGCATTTTTGGAATTCCCTCGGGTACGCTGTCCTGTGAAATCTAGCTACCTTGGTTTCCTCAGTTCTGGAGTCTGCCTGGCCCAGCCTGGGTCCCCCTCCAGCCCTGTGGCCTGAACATGGCTACTCAGGGGACACTGCCCTTTGCTAACGATGTCTGGTGTCTTGAAACTCTCCTGGTGTGGTTGTTTCAGGTGGGAGGGAACTCCAGCCTCCATTTGGCTATCTTGCCTGGAAGTAAAAGTCCGGTTTCATTTTTTTAATCCAAGAATTATTAAAAAAATTAAAATATTATTTTAATCGTTATTTTTGTGACTAGCAAAGGTTTTCTGTTTCTGCTTTTTCAGATTTAAAGAGGTATAATTTGAGGCTTCCTATGTGGTCCATTTCTGTGATTTGACTTTAAAGAAGATGTGCTTTATTTTTTGACAGTGGGGTTTGAGGTATATTAGATGTACAATTGGCCCTTGAATAACGTGGGTGTGAATGGCATGAATCCACTGATAGGCAGGGTTTTTTTCTTTCCCGATATAGTGCAGCACAGTATATTCTCTTCCATATGATTTTCTTAATTTTTTTTGAATATAGTTGACCCGGAATGTTACATTAGTTGCAGGCGTACAATATACGGAGTCAAGAATTCTATACATTGTGTCCTGTTCACCACAAGCATAGCTGCCATCTGGCCCCATACCACACCCCCATACCACACCGTTACAGTATCAGTGACTATGTTCCTTACGCTGTGCCTTTTATTCCCATTCCCATGACTTATTCCCTAACTGGAAGCCTGTGTTTCCCACTTCCCTTCCCCCATTTTGCCCGTCTCCCCATTCCCCCCTCCCTCTGGTAACATCTGTTTGTTCAATAATGACCTTTCTAAAAAACACCATCACGGTACCATTATCACAGCTAGAAGAGGATGAACCTGATTCTTTAATATCTTCAACTCTCTAGTAGCTGTTCATATTTCTGTCATAAAATTTTAATGATTGTTTTAAAGCAAATTTTTTATTTTAAAAAAATTCAAAGGATCCCTTTTCTTGTTGTCAAAACCATGACCCTCATCTGGAGACTGGTTCAAGTTGAGCTTAGAGAATATTTAGGTGTGCCAATTGTGCTTTAGGTCATTCACCTTGGAACTTTCTCCGGGGCTGGTGCAGAGAACCAGTTGTGCTGGTTGGTCCCATCTTGTGCCAGTGGGTTCAAATGTGTCTGGTGAACTGCCGGAAAGTTGTCTGGGGGAAAGAGTCCATTCAGGGAAGCATCAGGAGCCAGGCTTGACAGCTTAATGTGGTCATGATGCTTCTTAGAAGGGGAGCCAGGAGCAATTTTGAGAGCTGTGTGACCACTGTCCCTTGGATTTGTCTTCGGGCTCAGTCCTGTCTTGAGTGAAAACTGGGAGGGTGGATTCCCCTCCAAGTTCTTTAAGACATTTGGGGGCACGAGCTGACTAGAGTTGGTACCCCTATAGCAGAGTGCAATGCTGAGGCCGGGAGCAGTGGGGCCCTCTTTGCCAGCCCCTTGGCTAGGACTGGGTAAGCAGGGCAGGGGAAGGGCTGGCTTTCTGCATGTGCAATGTTATCACAGGGGAACCTTCCAGCTGGGGGAGGGGAGAAACGCCCTCAAACACCAACCAGACCCTGATCCCACTTGTTAGGAAGCACACCTGGGACAGCCCTCTGGGACTCCAGCTCCTTGATGAGGACTAACTTGCTTGATTCTTGTGAATACCCTCTGAGAAAGCTATTATTCCGCCTTCCACATGAGAGAACCGAGGTCCAATAGAAGAGTGAGTGACGTTTCTTTCAATGCCAAGCCATGTCTTTCTCACTCCAGTACTGCCTCCCATGCACAGGGAGAGTGTTCTGGGGAGGGAAGGCTCCTGGGCTGTGTCTGTTTCGGGGACCTGCTAGGAAAGTTGCTCTTCAGTTTTATGGACTGAATGTTTTTGTCCCTCCCATCCCCCACCTCCCCCCAATGTCAGTTCATATGTTGAAATCCTAATCCCAATATGTGGGTGTTAGAAGGTGGGACCCTTGGAAGGGGATTAGGTCATGAAGATGGAGCCCTCCTGAATGGGATTAGTGTCCTTATTAAAAATACCTCAGAGAGCTCCTTCACCCCTCTCACCCCTTTCTCACCCCTTCCGCCATGTGAGGACACAGCAGGAAGTTGCCAGCTCTGAGCCGGGAAGATGTCACCAGACATGGAATCGGCCAGCACCTTGCTCTTGGACATCCCAGCTTCCAGGACTGTGAGAAATGAACTTCTCATGTTTAAGCCACTGAGAGTTTATGGCAGTTTTGTTCTAGTAGCCCGGATGGACTAAGAAAATAATTTTTACCCTTATTCTACTGATCGAGAAACTGGAGCTCAGTTTTACTCTAAAACCTATAATCTAGGTCAGAATTTTTCACTGGATGTTTCCGTGAAGAACTTGGATTTGCTTCATGGTTCAGGAGAAAAATTGTCTTGGGATTTTCATTTCCGGGTTCAGAGAGTTGGCTTGGTTCTTTCTCATTTGGGGTTCAGAGTTTAGTTTGAATCCTTGGCCCTGGGAGCCTTTGGTGCTTCCTAAGTACGGAGTTAAAAGCCAAGAGGTGGTGTGGCACCCTTGGGCGTCTCTTGGGAGACAGTGCACTTTTGCTCTGGCCTGTGGCTCTTGGGGCAGTGGGGTGGGGTGTGAGAGCTGAGCAATGACTAAAAGTGGATGTGGGGAAATAACCATGAATTTTGCTCCAACCGTTTTTATCACGCAGCTTCTCGCTTAGGGTGATATTCTCCAGACACAGGCAGGCGGGGCCCCAGCTCGTGCCGGGCGGTGGCAGACAGCTGTGTCTTCTCTGCCTTTTCCAGGCCAGGGTGAGGGCTGTGCCAGGAGGCACTTCTCAACCAGTCCCCCTCAGGCACCTCCAGAGGTCTGACTCAGAAAATGGGAGGAGATGCCAGAGGTAGAGCCAGGTACAAGCCCAGGCAAAACATGTAAAGCTGAGTGATTACCACAGTGTGAAACTGGAAATGACCCAAATGCCCAGTAGTCAGAGGGGAGAGGGAGGATGAAAGTATTTCTGCACCCACTTTGCCTCACCGTGTGCAACCGTACTGATCTCTATGGTACGGATGAAAAACCGTGGTGGTGGGGAGAGCTGGGGGGTGCTCCAAAAGGAGATCAAGAACTCTAGTCTAGGGTGCCTGGGTGGCTCAGAGTTAAGCCTCTGCCTTTGGCTCAGGTCATGATCTCAGGGTCCTGGGATAGAGTCCTGCATCGGGCTCTCTGCTCCGCAGGGAGCCTACTTCCCCCTCTCTCTCTGCCTGCCTCTCTGCCTACTTGTGATCTCTCTCTCTCTCTGTCAAATAAATAAGTAAAATCTTAAAAAAAAAAAAAAAACTCTAGAGCCACTTTGGCTAGAATACATACTCAAACGAACTTGCCCTGCTGCTTTCATGTCTAGCCTCGTGCTGAGAAATTTACAGAGGGTAGCCCATTGAATCTTCCACAATCTCTAGAGAAATAGATATTAGAACCTGTGTTCTAGTAGAAACTGAGGCTCAAAGATCAGAAAACAATTTTTTTAAGGTCATGGTATGTGAAGTGGGATTCTTGTGAACTTAAGTTCTGTAAAACTCCAAACCTTGGGCTCTGTGCCAGACTGCATGGGTTCATATCCTGGCTCTTCTGCTTATTAGTTGTGGGTTTCTAGGGGACTTACTAAGTCTCTTTCATCCTTAATAAAATGGGAGTAATAATCCTGCCTCCCTGGGGTGTTGGAAGAACCAAAAGAGTTAAAATCAGTAAACCACTATGAGCCTGGCACATTCAATAAAAATTGGCTCTTGTTGTATTGTCATTATTGTTACTACTACTTCACTCTCTAAGACCCTTATGTAGCCCTAGGAATAATCTTTACATAGATGGAAGCAGACCAGTTTTAAAGATTTCCTGGGGGTACCTGGGTGGCTCAGTCCGTTAAGCATCCAACTCTTGATTTTGACTCAGGTCTTGATGTCAGGGTTGTGAGCTTGAGCCCCACCTCAGCTCAGCATGGAGCCTACTTGGGATTCTTTCTTGCCCTCTCCCTATGTCCCTCTCCCACGAAGAATACAAAAAACAATAAAAGGTTTCCTTGTCTGAAAATCCTTGAGCGAATTTGATAAAAACAACCTTTGCATATTCTGAACATGGAGAGATATCTAGAGATATCTAGAATCCCCTCACAGGACAGGGGAGATTCTGTTTATCCAGGCCAATGAGGACTTCTGGAGCGACACAATGGTGAGATGGGGGGGGGGGGTTGGGTGACATAGGCCTCATGTCATCCACTAAAAGGGAAGTTGGACTTGAAAGGACATGGTGGGTCTTGAGATGGGGCTCTGCTGTGGTTGAAAATTGTGTCAAATTTTCATTTGTCCATTGGTTTGTGTTCTCTATGGTTGGTTTGATGAGGTTCTACTTAGAGGCAGGAATGGATGGGGCAGCTGAGCCTTGGTGGGCTTTCTCCATTTTCCTAATGCTTCAAAATAACAACCCATTCCATGTTATAGTGGGTTCAGATGGCAGGTCACAGACTCGGGTAATGTGGAGGGGAGGGACCAATCAGTGTGTCCACAGCTTGACTGTGGCAGAAGGCTGTACCCCTGACTGCCAAGCCCCGAATCTTCCAACCCATCATGGAGTCCCTGCCTTCTCCAACCCTCCTAAAATGTCTCTGGTGATGGGAAGTTAGGGTCTGTGTAGAGAGTATCAGTGTGCACCAGCTCTAGCTGTCCACCCCCTGGGGTGTGTGGAGGGCAGATATTTCAGCCAGGTGGGGCTCTGGCCCATGGGCTGTGAGAGGAAAGGCTGTGTGTGTCTTCTGGGCTGAAGTATTCATGGGCGGGTGAACCACCCTCCAGCTTTTCACCTGAGGAGACCATGTGTTACCCATGGTGCTGCTCTTGGAGAGAACAGCTTCCTTCCGCCCGGTCCCTGAGGGCCCGGGTTGGGCACAGCACTGCCACTCCCCCAGCTCTCACAGGACAGGAACAGGAGTGAAAAGAAACTTGTGTGAAGCCACTGTGATTCGGGGGTTTCCATAGCATAACCTAGCTAGCCTCACCATTCTGGGGTCCCTCCCCTGGAGCACAACCTAAGGCGTGTCCGCTGAGCCCTGCTGAAGCCTTTTACTCCAAAGGGTGGCCAGAGTCGGGAGGTAATGTAGCTTTTACTAGACTCGTGCCTCTGGGTTTCTGCTTTGTGCTTCCATATGTGTCCTACCTGGTGTTTGTCTTTGCCTTTGGCCCACTAGGGAGGCAACGATGTTACCTTGCTTTTGTTTTTAAAAATGAATTTTAATTTTTCTTGAGGCAAAACAAATACCTGGTTAAAAAATTGGATAATACAGTATTATACCTACCTCTCATGGGACTCCTGGAGTCAAACTCTAAACTCTTTATGGCTTCCTTTTGGGTTTTCCACATACTTACTTATTTTTTAAAAAGACTTACTTTATTTATTTACCTATCTATTTATTTATTTAAATAATTTATTTATGGGATGCTTGGTGGCTCAGTCAGTTAAGCGGCTGCCTTCAGCTCGGGTCATGATCCCAGGGTCCTGGGATCAAGTTCTGCATTGGGCTCCTTGCTCAGTGGGGATCCTGCTTCTCCCTCTGCCTGCTCTGCCTGCTCTCTTTCTCTTTCTCTGACAAATAAATAAATAAATAAATAAATCTTAAAAAAAGATTTTATTTATTTGACAGAGCAAGAGATCACAAGCAGGCAGAGGAGGGGTAACAGGCTCACTGCTGAGCAGAGAGCCCAATATGGGGCTCGATCCCAGGACCCTGAGATCATGACCTGAGTCGAAGGCAGAGGTTTAACCCACTGAGCCACCCAGGTGCCCCAAAAAGACTTATTTTATTTTATTTAATTATTTTTTAAGATTTTATTTACTTGCTTGATAGACAGAGATCACAAGTAGGCAGAGAGGCAGGCAGAGAGAGAGAAGGAAGCAGGCTCCCCACTGAGCAGAGAGCCTGATGCGGGGCTCGATCCCAGTACCCTGGGATCATGACCGGAGCCAAAGGCGCAGAGGCTTAACCCACTTTTAGGGCCACACAGGGGCCCCTAAAAGACTTATTTTAGAGAGCTCAATCTCACTATCCTGAGATCATGACCTGAGCTGAAATCAAAAGTGGAACGTTTTACTGACTGAGCCACCCAAGCACCCTTTTACCATATTTCTAAATACTCTGTTCATAATGCTATTTCTCAAATAAAATGATTTCTACATTATCAACTGACCTGCTACCAAAAAAATTTAGCTCTTTGCCTAATCCTGGAAACTCCCCCATGCATTCACTTCTGCTCTCTTTCTATTCCTAATATAGTTATATGATGACTTTTGGTTGAACCAATATCCAGTATTTGCCTATATAAATATTGTCCATGGCAGGATCACATGAGGTACAATGATTACATTTTTTTAGCTTATTATTTTTTCCCTCAAGTTTTTATTTAAATTCTAGTAAGTTAACATACAGTGTAATATTAGTTTCAGGTGTAGAATTTAGTGATTCATCACTTAGAACACCTGGTGTTCATCACAGGTGCCCTCCTTAATCCTCATCACCCAGCTAGCCCACCCCTCCTCTCCCTTCCAGCAACTCTGTTTGTTCTCTATAGTTAAGAGTCTGTTTCTTGGTTTGCCTCTTTTTTATCCCCTGTGTTCATCTGTTTTGTTTCTTAAATTTCACATGTGAGTGAAATCATATGGTATTTGTCTTTCTCTGACTGATGTATTTTGCTTAGAATAATACTGTCTAGTTCCATCCATGTAGATGTAAATGGAAGGATTTCATTCTATATTCCACATATATGTATGGAATATTAGGAATATTACTCAGCTCTGTCTAGCTGTCTTCTTTATCCACTTATCAGTCGATGGACATCTGGGGTCTTTCCGTCTTTCCATGATTCGGCTATTGCCAAATAATTAGCAATAATTAGTATTATTGCCAATGCTGCTATAAACATCGGGGTGCTTGTATCGCTTCAAATCAGTATTTTTGGATAAATACCCAGTAGTGCAATTGCTGGGTTGTAAGGTAGCTCTATTTTTAACTTTTCAAGGAACCTCCATACTGTTTTCCACAGTGGCTGCACCAGTTTGCATTCCCACCAATAGTGCAAAAAGGGTTCCCCTTTCTCCACATCGTCACCAACATCTGTTGTTTCCTGTGTTGTTAATTTTAGCCATTCTGACAGGTGTGAAGTGGTATCTCATTGTGGTTCTGATTTATATTTCCCTGAGGAGTGATGTTGAGCTTCTCTTCATGTGTCTGTTGGCCATCTTCTGTATGTCTTCTTTAGAAAAATGTCTATTCATGTCTTCTGCCCATTTTTAGAAATATTAATACCTTTTTATTTTTTAAAATATTAAAAAATTTTTTTTCTTTTTTCTTTTTTTAAACATATAATGTACTTTTATCCCCAGGGGTACAGGTCTGTGAATCGCCAGGTTTACACACTTCACAGCACTCACCATAGCACATACCCTCCCCAATGTCCATAATCCCCCTCCTCCTCTCCCAACCTCCCCTCCCCTTAGCAGCCCTCAGTTTGTTTTGTGAAATTAAGAGTCACTTATGGTTTGTCTCCCTCCCAATCCCATCTTGTTTCATTTATTCTTCTCCTATCCCCTTAACCCCCCATGTTGCATCTCCACGTCCTCATATCAGGGACATCATATGATAGTTGTCTTTCTCCGATTGACTTATTTCACTAAGCATGATACCCTCTAGTTCCATCCACGTCATCGCAAATGGCAAGATTTCATTTCTTTTGATGGCTGCATAGTATTCCATTGTGTATATATACCACATCTTCTTTATCCATTCATCTGTTGATGGACATCTATGTTCTTTCCATAGTTTGGCTATTGTGGACATTGCTGCTATAAACATTCGGGTACACGTGCCCCTTCGGATCACTATGTTTGTATCTTTAGGGTAAATACCCAGTAGTGCAATTGCTGGGTCATAGGGTAGCTCTATTTTCAACATTTTGAGGAACCTCCATGCTGTTTTCCAGAGTGGTTGCACCAGCTTGCATTCCCACCAACAGTGTAGGAGGGTTCCCCTTTCTCCGCATCCTCGCCAGCATCTGTCATTTCCTTCTTCTGCCCATTTTTAACTGGGTTATTTGCAAGTATTACATTTTACTTCCCTTTAAAAAAAATTTTGTCAGAGCATCCACAAGGACGGGGAGAAAGAGGGAGAAGGAGGCTCCCCACTGAGCAGGGAGCCTGATGTGGGACTTGATCCCAGGACCCCAGGATCATGACCTGAGCTGAAGACAGATATTTAATCGACTGAGCCACCCAGGCATCCCTACAATTTACCTCTTTATACAATATGGTAGAAACCATGTTGTGTTCATCCCACTGTTTTCTATTTTCTGGGAACACGGGGGATTACATTTCCCAGCCTCCTTTGCAGTTTAGCAGAGACCATGTGACTAGTTCTGGCCAATGGAAATGTGAAAGAAAGCAGAATTGCTCTTTCAGACCAAGGCAGCCTAAAGCCTTCTTCACACTGACTTTCTGCCTCCAGGCAGCTGGCATTGAGGACTCCAATGGTGGAGTTGCAAGATAGGAGCAGCCTAGGTTCCTGAGTCACCTCTTGGAGGGCAGCGGATAACCAGCATCAGCCTGTATGATGTGGATGAGATAGAAACCAATCTGTGTAAGCTGCTGGGATCTCAAGATCTGTCTTCCGTGGCAGCTGCTGTTAATACTTTCAGCCTTGAAAAAAATGGTTCTCCAGGGTGCCTGGGTGGCTCAGTCATCAAGTGTCTGCCTTTGGCTCAGGTCATGAATCCCAGGGTCCTGGGATCGAGTCCCACATCGGGCTCCCTGCTCACTGGGGAGCCTGCTTCTCCCTTTCCTACTCCCTTGGCTTGTGTTCTGTGTTGTGTGTGTGTGTGTGTGTGTGTGTGTCTGCCAAATAAATAAATAAATCTTTAAAAAGAATTAAAAAATTGTTCTCCAGTTTGCTTAATATACTTCTATTCCTCCTAATCCATCCACATACTCTTCCATGGAGTTCTAGATCTCATCCCAGTAAGGCCAAACACCCAGCTTCTTCAGTTGTGCTCTCCACCCTGCTCCCCTAACTAATCTTCATGCCTAGTGAGGGGATCTCAGGCTTTTCTGTGCCTGATGGCGGTGCAGAAGGCTGGTTGAAGGAGAAATAAGCTATATTTATGGGGAAGCAGCCTTACTTCATGGCTAAGAGCTCAAGCCCTTCAAGTTGAGTGGCTGTGTGACTTTGGACAATTTTCTTATCCTCTCCAAGACTTAGCATCCTCATCTAAAAATGAGCACAGTAGTAACCTTAACTTCAGAGTGCCGTTGTGAGGGTTAGACGACATGATGTTTATGAAGTGCTCTCAGCATCATTTCTGGCATAGAGGATGGACTAGTTACTAAAAACCAGTTACTATTATCATTAAGGTGAAAAAGATGCTTTGAGGAATGACTATGCTCCCCAAGCACCAAGTAATTTAACCTAGAAGTGCGTTTTGCTTGGTCTCCGCTATGGGCAGCTTCTCCCTAATTGGCCTCTAGCCAACCAGGGAGGGACTGTGACAGCAGGAGCCTCTCTGGGGCTGGGACCCTATGCAGGGAATTTTCTTTATCTCTGAGTGGGGCTGAGCTGGGAGTCCCTGCCAATTCATGCTTCCCTCCCTCCACCCCTGGGTTAGCAAGTGGTGCTGCTTGATCTCCCCCCTTCCCTTGGAGTGGGGATGGGAGCTAAACAATTCAATACAAATATCTCTTGAGTACCTATTGCATATCAGGCATGGTGCTAGGCAATGGATTAGAAGAGTTAACAAATAGAAAGACTTCTATTAAAGAGTTTATAACTAAGAGAGGCCGATGGTCTGTGTGTTGGACCGATGTATGATGTACAGTTCTACATAAAGGAAAGGAAAAGAAAACCATTGAGTTCTGGGAGGGAATATTTAGGTGAGCTACTTTGTATAGGGGTGTAGAGGTAACGGAAACCAGGAGGTGAGAGACACCTAGAATGGTCAGGCAGCCAGGGAACAGCATGCATGAAGGTACTGAGGAGGGAAAGCCTTTGGCGTAGTGAGAGCCGTGGCAGAGGCCAAAGCGAAGTGTGAGGATCAGCAGGGAAGCTCGCACAGGGCCGAGTGGACCACCATGTTGAATTCTGGATTTTATTCAGGTGGAAAGCAGAGGAACCCTGACTGGTTTAGAGCAGGGGACTGGCAGGGTCGGATTTGTGTCTTAAAAATGTCATTTTGAGGGGGTGCCTGGGTGGCTCAGTGGGTTAAAGCCTCTGCCTTCGGCTCAGGTCATGATCCCAGGGTCCTGGGATCGAGCCCCGCATTGGGCTCTCTGCTCCTCGGGGAGCCAGCTTCCTCCTCTCTCTCTGCCTGCCTCTCTGCCTAGTTGTGATTTCTCTCTGTCGAATAAAAAAAAAAAAAAAAGTCATTTTGAGAGGCACCTAGATGGCTCAGTAGGTTTAAAGCCTCTGCCTTCCACTCAGGTCATGATCTCAGGGTCCTGGGATCGAGCCCCACATCGGGCTCTCTGCTCAGCAGGGAGCCTGCTTCCTCTCTCTCTCTCTGCCTGCCTCTCTGCCTACTTGTGATCTGTCTGTCAAATAAATAAAATCTTAAAAAAAAAAAAAGTCATTTTGACTTCCAACCCCTTACTCTGTGCCTCAGTTATTATGGGAAACTGAGCAGAGAGGGAAAGGGAAGGACCACGAGGGAAGAAGAGGCCTTAGCAACCTGCCTTGGCCAATGGATTTCAGGTGCTCCGTCTTTTGGTCCCGTCCTGGATATTGGGTGTCACCATGGCAACATAACTGGACAAACATCTCAGGCTTTGAAAAATGTCTATGTGTTAGCGTCCGCCATGCAGAGATCCTGGTCAGTGCAAACACAGAAACCTTCCCCCTGAAACCGGTTCTCCCCACACACCTGGAGACATCCCTGGTTCGGAAGCTTAGCCGGTTTCTATTTAGAGGGGAGCTGTGTTGTCTGAGGGCAAGCAGTCGTTAGCCTTGAAAGTCCTTTCCCACCTACGGCCCCGGGGAATGTCTGTGTGGGACTGAGCCCAACTGAGCACGGGGCTTGGGCAAACAGAGCTAGACATGTAACATCAAAGGCCTCTTTTGTGCTCACCTGAGCACGCTTCTTTCATCAGCGTGGCCCCACAAATATCGTCAGTAAGAAATACCTTCCTAGTCGACCTCTCTGTCTCTGTGGAGTTAACTAACGTTCCCACCTGGCCTTTTTTTGAGTCTATCTCCATTGTGGCCTTTATCACACTTTATTCAGTGTTTGGTTCATTGGCCAAACATTACACATCCAGCAGTCAGGTGTTGTGCCGGGCACCGGGGACAGAGTGTCAAACCAGGCAAGACCCTGACCTTATCTGACCTGGGCTTATATCCTAATGGGGGTAGATGGATAGTAGTTCAGTAAACAAAAAGCTGAGAATGATCCTTGCAGGCAGTAGTAGGTTCTTGAAGCAGCAGAGATTAGATGCTAGTGGTAGCTTGGAGGGGAGGTGGGGTGGAGCTTCTCTAGTCTGGTTAGTAGTGAAGGCCTCTTGCTATTTCTTGGATACGCCATCTTCCTTGTCTCATGGGGGCCTTTTGACTCGCTGTTCCCTTTGTCTGGAAAGTTCTCCTGGCCTTCCCCATGGCTGCCTACTTTGGATCACTTGGGTCTCTGCTCAAAAGTCATCTTTCAGAGACGGCCCCTTTGACCACCCTCACTGAGGTAACTTGTATTTATTCCCTTGACTGTTTCTGATATGCCTCTGCCCACTCAAAATACAAGCTTTTTTGAGGACAGAGACCTTGATTTGTGGGCTTTTGGGTTCAGCTATGGCTTGATCAGGAAAACAGAAGCCACTCTATAGAGTACATATGGGAAAGGTTTTAATCCATGGAATTAGAGGCTCACACCATTGTCAGGAGGATGGCAGGGAGTCCAGATCAGTGGAGGCATGGGTGGTCTCCGCTTGTTACAGGAAAGTGGGTGGTTCTCAAGAGCTTACTGGGAGCCTGCTATGAATTTTGAGAAATGCTGGAATTGGTTGTCAGCTGTCTCAGTCTGTTGTGGCAAGGAAAAAATTCTCAAGAGTCTGCCTAGAAACTGTTGTGAACCTTAAAGAACTTTCCAGAAAGTGACTGCTGGCCAGCTCACTTGCATTTACCTGGAAGTTGCAGCAAACTTAGTGTCCGCCATCTGCCTCAACCACTGCAGAGAAAAGAGGGCTTTTCTTTTTGACTTCCAAAGCATCTTTGACTACTTCTCCTTGACAATCTCAAACCCGGAAATGTACAGGAGAGGAGATCCTGGGAAATGTGATTCTGGCTTTCCCTGTGTAGAGGAGACTTTAAGGAGTGGCGACGATGCCAGATTGAAAAGCCAGAAAACCCAATGTACTGCTGTATCACCTGTGTCTAGAGTAGTACTTGACACCTAGCAGGTACTCAGGTAGTAGCTGAATGATGGAAAGAATATGCCCCATGTCCTTGGTGGGGCCAAGATTGAAACCCCCAACTCTTTCACTCCAAAGCCTGCACAGTCCCGTTCAAACAGCAGCTCAAGAAGCTATGACCTTATGACCGGGAGCCTGGGCTAGGATTGCTGACCCCATGATTCCAGACAGGGTCTGAACCACAGACATGCCAACAGAGGCACACACACCAGGAGTGGTGAGCGAGGCTGGAGAGCCCAGGGAATTTTTGATCCATAGAGGGTAGGCTGAAGAAGAGACCACCAAGCCTGTGTGATCAATCCTCGGAAGCTTCTTGGAGGGGGTGGCACTGTAGAGTGCACTGGTTGGAGAAACACTGTGGCTGCTTCAAGGGGGGCCATCCCTGAGGGCAAAGGAGACTTAGTGTACCTTTCTGAAGGCTTGGGCATTTGGCCATGGTATTTAAAAAAAAAAAAATTAGAAATCTCTTCTTGTATTAAGTGTATGTGAAATTTGCGTGCTCTCCTGGAAGAAATTGTGATTGCTCTAATACAAGAACCAGGCCTTTCTGCTGCATTTTGGAGTAATACTGATGCTCCCCATGACCTGCGGGATTTAGTAGGGGGAGAGATGGGAGCTGCAGGTATACCAGAACCCAGGGCTAGCTACTGGGGGGCCCAGTGCAAAGTGAAAATGTGTTCAAAAATCAGAATTTTAAGGGGGCGCCTGGGTGGCTCAGTGGGTTAAGCCGCTGCCTTCGGCTCAGGTCATGATCTCAGGGTCCTGGGATCGAGTCCCGCATCGGGTTCTCTGCTCAGCAGGGAGCCTGCTTCTCTCTCTCTCTCTCTCTCTCTCTCTGCCTGCCTCTCTGTCTACTTGTGATCTCTCTCTGTCAAATAAATAAAATAAAAAATCTTTAAAAAAAAATCAGAATTTTAAGACTGTATCAGCAGAGCGAGTGTGGAGCCCCTCGGAGCACAGGCCCTGTGTGATCGGTAACCACTTACTACAAACATTTCAGCAGCCTGAAATGATACAAACTAGTTTCCTCACAGCTCTGGAGGCTAGGACCCCGAACTGTGTCTCCTGGGCTGGAATCCCACCGTGGGCAGGACTGCACTTCCTGCTGAGGCTCGAGGGGAGGACCGTTTCCTTGCCTCTTCCAGCTCCGGGAGCCGCCTGCACACCTTGGCTTGTGCCCCCTTCCTCTTGTTTCCATTGCCACACCCCCCACTGTCGCCGTAGCCACATTCTCTGTGTCTGTCCCATAAGAAGACTGCATTTAGGGCCCACCCTGGATCATCCAGGATGTTCTCAAAATTCTGTATCCCATCGGCAAAGTCCTTTTGGCCACATAAGACAATGGTCACAGGTCTGGGATTGGGACGTGGATGTCGTTGGCAGCCATTTTTCTGCTGATCACCCATGCCCTTGAGGCTGGCCCTGGCAGGCCTTAGCTGGACCCTCTGATTTGAGAGCGGCAGGCTTTGAGGCTCACAGCAGAAGGTGAGCGGCCTGCAGAGAGCTTGGGCCCACAGAAGTGTGAGGGAGTAGGGAGAATGCCATCTCCCTCCGTAAATGACAAGCCTAGAGCTTCCTGCTGGCCCCGGTAGGAGGGGGCTGCATCCAGTGGCCACCGGGGGCCAGAGACCTGGTGGCCTTTGGGTTGCCCTGAGTAGGGTTGCCAGATTTAACAAATAAAAGTACGGGACACCCTGTACATATTTCCTCTAGTCTCCTGTCCCTGATCCTTGCTGTCACACTCACTGCTTTCCTCCAAGGGCTGTGCTCAGCCTTAGCCTGCTGGGCCTGGGTGAGACCCTCGTCATTCCCTCAAGTGCATGGCCAGAATAAAACAAGCTGGGATGGAGGGTTCAGAAGTAGTCAGAGGCAGAGCTCCAAGGTGGCTCGGGAAGAGGCCTGGGTTTGCTGATCTGAAGTAAAACAGCACTTCCTTGAAGGGCGGGGAGAGCATTTCCTAGGTGATTGCTGACTGTCCTTCACCGTCGCACAGATGGGCTGTCCTCCGGTCCCGGAGGGCTGGGGGCCTTGAGTCTCTGTGTGGTCCTCCGAGGCTCACAGGCAACTCCTAAGGGCAGGACACAGGGTTCCCGGAGTAAAAAGCACGTTTCACTTCCTCTGCAAACACTGCACATCTGAGAAACTAATTTCCTTTTACAGACCCATCTTTCCCAGCTGCGCAGGCCCTCGGCAGGCCAGGGTCAGACTTAATAAAATACAAGTGGGCAGGCCAGCCGGCTTTCCATGGAGTTCGTGCTCCCCAGGATTGCCCCCCATGGTCAGGGTGTCCCTGTGCTTCCTGAGGATCCAGGTCTGAGGGCACGCCCAAGTTTACTTCCCAGAGGAGGACTGCAGGGAAACAGACCTGTTCTTCCAATATCGATTGGGAGAAGCCCTGCTATATTTTATCTACCATTGGAAAAGCGAACGTGCTGCCGATGGTCTTATACAATTGATTGTAAGGTGCACCTGATTTCAGAATTGGGTTATGTTGCGCAAAGGTGAGAATCTTAGACTCAGTGAGATGTGGTATTAGGTTTAAATTAAAAAAAAAAAAAAGTCATAAGGGGCGCCTGGGTAGCTCAGTCGGTGAAGCGTCTGACTCCTGATTTCAGTTCAGGTCATGACCTCAGGGTCCTGGGGTTGAGACCTGAGTCAGGCTCTGCGCTCAGCATGAAGTCTGTTTGTCCTTCTTTCTCTGCTCCTCCTGCACTCTTTCTCTGTCTCTCTCAAGTAAGTAAAATATTTAAAAAATTTTAAAATGGTAGTAAAATACGCATAAGATTTACCATTCTAACCGTTTTAAAATTCAGTGGTGTTTAGTATATTTCCACTGAGTTCTTGCTTTCACCACATCTTCCTGCCTGTGCATAGTTTCTTTTCTCTGCCCCGTGGGGAGTCGATAGAAGGACCTAGAACGTCCCCCTGGACTCTTCAGTCAGCTGCAGACACAGCTGTTGCGTGTAGCAGACGATTACCGAACTTCTGGAGTCAGAAACTCTGGCCTGCCAGCATCACCTCTAATGCTCTCTCTTCTTCCACGCTCTGGGAGACACTGGCTGTCTCTTGGCCTCGAGTCTGCTCCTGAGATGTTCCAGAGCTCGTTCTCCTCTTCTCAGGCTTTCTTGCCAGCTTCTCGTCGGGCGGCCACACTCTCGACTTTATCATACAGAGCAATTTTCCTCTCTCCTCTCCTCTCCTAGTTCATTCCTACCATCCTGGACTTGTCACCATTAGCAGGTTATCTGTCTACAAAGACTGCCTTGTCCCAAGAGTGATTATTGCTCTCCATCCCCCATCAGGGAGCAGCCCGCCCTTGCTGTCAGAGATTTGGCCTCTGGTGGCTTGAGACCAGGCTAAGCTGTTGTCTCTACTCTTGGAGCTCGTGTTCCACAACCAATGTCAGATGCAAAGACGAGCGCCATATGGTGACTGCCATGCTCTGATCAGGAGGAGCGCTGAGCCTTCCAGAGCAGAGAGGAGGGGTCCTCACCCAGCCGAGGCTGTGTGCTGCAGGTGTTTGGTGCCGAGCTCCCAATCTTCCATCTGGTGCTTGCTCCCTGGCTCCCCTTTGGGAATCCCACCTCTCCTGCTCTCACTCTGTTTGGTTTAGTTTGGGCTGACCCCATCCCCAGGCTCCAGGGATGGACACATGTCCCAGGCCCATCAGCACATTCCAGACAATAGTGACTGGTCCAGGGTCCAGGCAAGGGACCCAATCCAGGCCACTGAAAAACCTTGGGCCTACTGGAACTATTGGATCAGAGATGCTCTTCCTGGCTGGAGCTGCTCACCACTGGCTATGACATAGCCTGGGGATGCTGAGGGTCCTCTGGTCATGCATGAAGCCAGGCTGCTAGAGAATAAAGGCAAAGTTGGAAGAAACCAGCATCAAGAGTAGGATAGTGGTGACCAGATACCAGGCACGAAGCCCACTTCTGGTTCTGAAAGCCAAACATGTCACGTTTCTGCCTAAACCAGCTTGAGTTTAGGCTTTTGTGGATTACAACTCTAAGGGCCCTGCCTAACAGTCAGGGAAGGCTGCAAAGAGGAGGCGACCATTGAGGAGGGCCTTGAAGGATAAGTAGAAGTTTGTAGGTGGAGAAGCTGAGAAGCGTGTTCTAGGCAGAATGGGCAGCATGTGTGCAGGCGAGAGGGGGAACGTGGTGGGAAGGCACAAGGCAGGAGACTGGTGATGTGCGAGGCAGGAGACAGAAGGCTGGATGACTCAGTGTCCTCCTCGGTGGTGTAGACACGGTCCTGGAGCGGGCTGCTGTGCTGGGAGTTTCCTCCCGGGACTTTATGATGCCCTATGCCGCAGATGAAGGAAGTGAGACTTAGTGAGACCCTGCGCAGAAAATTTCCGTTTTAGCCTTCCCACTAAGAAAGCCACACAGGTTGTGAGGCTGAGCCCCTCCGGGAATACAGAGGAAAGTTTTGCTGAGGCAGCCACAGGGCCAATAGGCACGGCAAGGAAGGGACCAGGAGCTGGTTTTGGGTACGTACTCTGTCCCAGGAGTCCTTCTGTGTCCTTCCAGCTTTGTTATCTGAGAGTGTGCAGGTGAGACATTCAGGTGAGTGGGTTTCGCCTGGCGGGGGCGTTTCTCAGCCTGGCTGCACATGAGAACCCCCGGGGACACTTTCAAAGCTCTAGCTGCATGGACCAGCACAGGCCAATGAAATGAGCTTGTTGAGGGAGGGGCCCTGACACATTGCAAAGCCTCTTCCGGTGATCTTAATGGACACCAGTGTCCGTGTTAAGAGCCATTGGCTTAGGATGGTGGTTCCCATTCACCAGGTGAGCTTGTTAAATTCCAAGTTGCTGGGCCTCATCCTGCACTTTTGGACTAATTAGAGTGAGAATTTGCATTTCCACCAAGAGCCTAGGTGCTGCTAGGGCTCTTGGGGCACACGCCCACACTCCCTGGTTGACCCCGAATCTCCCTAAAAGCTAGTTGGAGTGAGTCCAGGTTCTGGCTTCCTTCTGGACTTGGGGCTCCAGCATCTGGTTCTCCCACTAGTGGATCCTTGACTGGTCCCATCCTTCTCTGAGCCTTGGACAGACCTATCGCTCAGGCATGTCTCACATTGTTGAGCCTGGGGCCCTCAAACACTTCAGTCTGGGTAAAATGCACAGAGCCGGAGGGGTTCGAAGGTTGGTGGGAGGGGTGGCAGCCTTGGCCCCACCTTGAGGTGGACCAGGTTGGTCTGTAGGCCAGTGGGCGCTGAGGGATGAGCTAAGACAGCCTCACCAGTCCCCTGAGTGCTTTGGAGGAGAAGGAAAGAAGGAGGTGGGTGGGTGGTGCCCACCTTCCCTGGTATTGGGTTTCCATGGGAGGCAAGAAAGTTAAAAGAGTAGGTCAGAGAGTGAATACTTCTCAAGCTTTGTTAGTGGGCCAGGCCCTGTGCTCGCCAAAACCTCCAACTGCTTTGCTACATGTCATCCCTGCTCTACAGAGCCCCTCTCTGGGGCTTGGAGAGGCTCAGCAAACAGCCAAGGCAAGCAGGGAGTTTGCAGAGCATCTAGATTTTTGAATCCAGGGTCTGTGACTCTGCAAACACCTGCTCCTTCCTGCTTCTACTGCTGACTGGCCCGGCATCCCGAGTGGTTGCCTGTCCCATGTGTCCCTTGGCTGAAGCCACCTGTAAGTGAGGGTCCCAGTCCTTGTGAACTGGGACTGAGGATGAGGCGGCTGTGCTTGGAGTCTGGGTACCCGTGCCCTTACCTGGCAGTGCTGAGGAACCTAGGCTAGGTCACTGCATCTCTCTGGGCCTCTGTTTTAGTCAGGGAGTGCTAGAGAAACAGAACCCATAGGGGTGTGTGTGTGTACCCCAATAAAGAGCTGTATTGTAAGGAACTGGCAGGCTAGCAAGTCCCAGGACATGCGGGGCAAGGTGCTGGGTAGAGACTCAGGAGACCTGATGGTACAGTTCCAGTCCGAGCTGGGAAGGCCGGCTAAGCCAGGAGAGCCAGCAGGCTGGAGGCCCAGGGAAGGTTGACGTCTCAGTTTGACTCTGACAGCAGGAAAAGCCAATGTCCCAGTCTGATGGCAGTTTGGCAGGAGGAATTCCCTCTAACCATCACAGCCACTTCGTGAAAAGCAGAGGTGTCTGGCCGGCGTCCAGGCTGAGCGTGTCTGTGAGTCACGTAACCTACCGCCTGCCCGCGGAGGTCCTGGGAGAGCCCCAGCTGTAGGCCAGCCGAGTTCCTTGCTGGCCGTGGCTGTTCTCCCCGGTGCTTCTAACAACCTTGCTATCCTGTGCTCCGCTTGGCCTCCTCAGTCAGGCTCCAGCGCAGGAGGGGAATGAGGCCCAGACAAAGCCGGCCAGCCGGGGAATTAGTGACCTTCTCTGCTTGCTCCCGGCTTCCTTTCCTGGGTGAGCATGGCTGGGAGACAGCTTGGAGTTAGGGCTAAATCTGCCAGCAGAATTTCCTGGTGGGAGGAGGGTCTCACTCTGCATGTGGGCCCCAAGCCTGCTGCAGAAGGCCCGGCCAGGAAGAGTTGGCTAGAGCCCAGTGCGTCTGGAGGACTGAAGGATGACTCTGGTCCTGCTCTTGTCTGGAAGGTGGCCTTGGCTGTCCAGCGTGGCTCGTGGGGCAGATGAAGGATCCATCTGTCTACTTCTGTGTAGGGCATCCCAACTTGCCCCCCACCAGCCATCCCCCACCCTTAGGTTCTGATGCCATCTTGCTTCTTGCGGCTGCCATCTTTCTGAAAGCAGCACCTTGACATTCAAGCTTTATTTATTTATTTATTTATTTATTTATTTTATTTGGGGGTAGGGCAGAGGGAGAGGAAGAAGGAGAGAGAGAATCTTAAGCAGGCTCCATGCGTACAAGCCTAGTGCAGAGCCCAGTGTGGGGGTCAGTCTCATGACCCTGAGATCATGACCTGAGCAGAAATCAAGAGTTGGCTGCTTCACTGATTGAGCCATCCAGGCTCTCTGACATTCAAGCTTTTTCAGAAAAACCCTTTTTGTCAAAGCAGACTTGGGTGTCTTATATGCTCGTTCCCACACTGTCTCTCACTGGGTTTGACACAATTTTTTTCAGTGCTGACTCAGAGGATGAGAAGGAAGAGGAGAGGGTGGTGAGGCTCCCCCTTCAGATGGAAAGCCCCACGGGAGATGAGATGTGAAAGACCTCGGGGTCCCTGGGAGGGGGTTGGTTAGCCTCTAGGGAGGCAGGGGCACCTGGGAAAGGCCACACCCCAGGGAGCTGCAGCCTGGGGTGGGGGTGGGTACAGAGAGCGCATGGGGGAGACAAAGAAGTCTGAGGGGAGGGGTCATTCTGACACTGCACAGATATCCTCCCTATGCTTTCTGGGGGTGTATGCATTAACCACAGGAGATGTCAGGAGAGCAGGGGCTTATATTTTAAACCTCTGTCACATTAAAAAATTGAAAGCAGGAAAAATATAGGAAGTAGCGATATATAAAGATAATATTTTATGGACTTAGTGTCATGCCTGGTGTTCGAAGAAATGAGGTGTTGGGGGGCTTCACGGAGGCATTGGTGTGCCTGGCGGTGGAGGAGAGAGAACGTTCGGGGACAGTGGGCAGAAATGGTGGCTGGTTTGGCTGGGAGACCGGTTATATTGGGCACCTAGAATACATTGAGGCTAATGGGAACCAAGTTTCTTACTGTTAGGTGATTTGTGAACATGAGAAGGGGAAAGGCTAGAAAGATCCGTGAGGGCTGGATAGGTATGACTACACTAATGTATATTTATACACAAATTAAAACCATGAGTTTAATGTATATATGCAGATATATACAAATATATAGGTATAGGTGTTGTTGTTTTTTTAAAGATTTTTATTTTTTCGACAGAGAGAGATCACAAGTAGGCAGAGAGGCAGACAGAGAGAGAGGGAAGCAGGCTCCCTGCCAAGGAGAGAGCCCGATGTGGGGCTCGATCCCAGGACCCTGGGATCATGACCTGAGCCGAAGGCAGAGGCTTTAACCCTCTGAGCCACCCAGGGGCCCCGGTATAGGTGTTTTTACATCTACTCACATATGTACCTGCATCCCTCAGTTTCTAGAGGGCCTAGAAGCAATGATGTTCATAGCAACTATGAACATATCAAGTTCCCAGGTCTTGGCTTCCAAATACCGTTCTCCACTAAAGTGAACCAGGGCTTTTTGGGAGAAGTGCTGGTTCCAGAGAAGTAGCAGAGGAAGGACAAGATGAGTCTGAAACGTCTTGTGCCAGAGAATAAGGAAGTGCTCAAAGAACGAGGAGGACACCTAAAAAGGGTCAGAAGGAAGGGGCTCTTACCGACCAAATGTGGGTAATTTGTGCATCAACATAAATAGGGGTAGCAGGGAGTAAAACTCGTTGAATAAAGCAGGAGTCCACGAGCCCATATTGATATATAAATAATAAAGCAGGGAAAGTGCTTTCTTGCAAGAGATCACCAATAGATATGTGTAGAAGGAATGTTGGAAACCAGAAAACTTGACGTTCAACAACCGTCTGGTGGTGGCTGATTCAGGCTGCTGTTGTCCACGATGCTAAGATTGGCGGATGAGTATTTGAGGAACAGGATATGGGGGTGATAATAGAATGTGTCCCCAGAAAATATTTATCAGTTACAAAGGCAAGAATGGTGCTTTCCACCCCTCCCCAAGAGAATAGGGCACATACCATTTGAGCAGGTGATCAGAATGAACCCTACCAGCGCCAGGCACCTCTTGGTAGGAAGGTGGCCTCATTTCTGTGCTCATTTCTGTGCCAAGAATGCATAGCTTGAGGAAATAGTAGGCCCCGGCATGAGGGTTGCCTTATAAAATGAAAGACTTGTACTCTTAAAAAAAAAATTGCATAGCTGTTGAGGAAAGACTTGAAATGGGAGAAAATGTTACCGTTTGAAGGAGCCTAGAGAGCCCCAGCTAAATGCTGGGTGTGGTCCCAGATCAACGCTGGACCAGAAAGGAAAGAGAGACATCATTGGGACCATTGGTGAAATTTGAATGGAGTGTGGATGCCTGCGAAATGCATCATTGTTAACTTCCTGATTTGCAAGGTGATACGGTAGCTATGTTAGAGTATCCTCGTTTTTTAGGAAATTTACCCTGGAGTATTTGGGGGTAATGGGATAACCTATCTGCAGCTTGCTCACCAACGGTTCAGAAGAAGACTAACAAGTTTCTAGGACATGAGAAGAGAGAGCACGCACGCATGCGTTCTAGGAAGCGGTTGTAGAAGACTCGGTTGTGGAAGACTTAGTTGGGGAACTTGGGTAAGAGGAGGATGTTCTTTGTATTTTTCTTACAACTTTCCTGTAAATCCTTTCCAAATTACTTTTTAAGAGAATAAAAAAAAAAATTCCCCACTCATTAAAAAAAAAAAACCAAAACCACTCAGAGCCCGACGAACCCACAGGGAACTGTAAAACATTTTAGAGCATTTCCCTCCAGTTTATGTGAATTTTTATGTAGTTAAAATCGTGTTCTGTATACTATTTTATATCCTACTGTATCACTTAAAATGGTAACATAAACATTTCCCCATGTGTTATTATAAACGGTTCATAAACATTGTTTTTATGGCCACATAGTGCCCCACTGAGAGGTTGGATCAAAACTAACCATTCTGACTATAGTTGGACAGCATTCAGGTTATTTCCTTTAAAAAAAAAAAAAATGACAGGGGGCCTGGGTGGCTCAGTCAGTTGAGCGTCTGCCTTCGGCTCAGGTAATGATCCCGGCTGGGGTCCTGAGATCAAGTCCCGCATCAGGCTCCTTGCTCAGCAGGGAGCCTGCTTCTCCCTTTGCCGATGCCCCTCCACGCGGCTTGTGCTCTCTCTCTCTCTCAAATAAATAAAAAACGAACAAAGTCTTTAAAAAAAAAAACAAAGCACGCTGCAACGAATATCTTTGATAACAAAGCATTTTATGTTTGCTTGTCTTTGGGTAGATTTCTAGAAATGGAATTACTGAAAGGGTAGGGGTATCTTAAAACGACTGGGCCACCACCACACTGCTTTCCAGAAGCATGTTCGCGGCGATTCCCTGTGGCAGTGAGTGAACGATGGTCTCACTGCATCCTCACCAGCATTTAAAAATTCTTCACTCTTTTGTTAGGTGAAGAGTGATGACTTATTGCCTTATTGTGTATTCCTTTCATTTCTAGAGATGTTGAAAATTTTACGAGTGGTTTGTTGAATGAGTTGTGGTTCTTTGTTGATGTCACCATGCTTTTCCTCGCTCGCTGAGGCTGGAAGCTTCTCCAAGGACTGGGGCCAAGTGACCTTTGTGTCTCGAGCCCTTCTCTTAGGACAGGCCGCCCCTGGTGTTCGTGTCTGGCTTTTCTGGAACCATCTGACCTCACGTGGCTCATGTGCCTGGGTGACTTTGTTTTCACTGGGGATCGTTTGGGGAGCCACAGTTGTCTGGCTTAGCCTGGGCCACTTCCCAATTAGTCCTTCTGGTTTGCTTCAGCTCCCTGGCCTGTGAGCAACCCCGACCCACTTTGATTTTATTAGATGTTTTTCCTCTTTTGTCATTTTTGAAACATAAAAATAGGAATTCTGATTTTCCCCTCATATTATTAAAAGCAATATATAATGTATGATCGCTATAAAAATTAAGATACTACCAAAAAAGTGTTTAAAAAAAAGACCATGTCCTCCACAGTCATCTAATCCAGACTTATCTGGTATTAATATTGGGAATAGTCTTTTCCAGATTTTTTTCTATGTATATAGGTATAGATTAATCCTTACCAAACATGGAATGATTTAATGCTTGATTAAAAAAATATTTTTAAAGTTCGTTTTTAAAGGTTGGCAGTACAACTCCAGATTTACATATATACTTTGATTCTGTATCTTTTGGGTTAAAATAAATGTTGACTTGTTCAAGCATTAGCCTCCTTTCACTTCCGTATTAAAAAACAAATTTCTGGGGCGCCTGGGTGGCTCAGTTGTTGAGTGTCTGCTTCGGCTGGAGTCATGATCCCAGGGTCCTAGACTGAGTCCCGCATCGGGCTCTCTGCTCAGCGGGTAGCCTGCTTCTCCTTCTCCCACTCTCCCTGCTTGTGTTCCCTCTCTCTCTCTGTCAAATAAATAAAATCTTTAAAAAAAAATCAAATTTCTGTTTGTAATGCACAACATTTCTGAACCATAGTGGAAACATGCATGTGTGTTTAAGAAAACATTGTTTAGGGGTGCCTGGGTGGCTCAGTGGGTTAAGCCTCTGCCTTCAGCTCAGGTCATGATCTCAGGGTCCTGGGATCGATCCCCGCATCGGGCTCTCTGCTCAGCCGGGAACCTCCTTCCCTCTCTCTCTCTGCCTGCCTCTCTGCCTACTTGTGATCTCTCTCTGTCAAATAAATAAATAAAAATCCAAAAAAAGAAAGAAAAAACAGAAAACCTTGCTTGAAGGGCACCTGGGTGGCTCTGTCAGTTAAGCATCTGCCTTCAGCTCGGGTCATGATCCCAGGGTCCTGGGATTGAGCTCTACATTGGGTTCCCTGCTCTGCAGGGAGTCTGCTTCTTCCTCTGCTTGCTGCTCCCCCTGCTTGCATGCTCTCTCTCTCTGTCAAATAAATAAGACAAAATCTTTTTTTTTAATATTTTATTTATTTATTTGACAGAGAGAGAGGTCACAAGTAGGCAGAAAGGCAGGCAGAGAGAGAGGGGGAAACAGGCTCCCCACTGAGCAGAGAGCCCGATGCGGGGCTCGATCCCAGGACCCTGAGATCATGACCTGAGCCAAAGGCAGAGGCTTAACCCACTGAGCCACTCAGGCGCCCCAATAAGACAAAATCTTAAAGAAAGAAAGGGGGGTGCCTGAGTGGCTCAGTATGTTAAGCGTCTCATTTTGGCTCAAGTCATGATCTCAGGGTTGTGGAGTTGAGCCCCTCGTGGGGCTCTGTACTAGGTGGGGAGTCTGCTGGAGATTCTCTCTCTCATCCTCTCTTCCTCCCCCCGCCCCACACTCACATGCTCTCTCAAGTAAACAAATCTTAAAAAACTAAAACCAGAAAGAAAACATTGCTCATCAAACAATATTCTAGCCCCTAAAAGCACGTTCAGAAAAGTAAAAAAGTTGGGGGGAACCTTAGCTCCTATCTAGTCCTTCAAACCTTTAAGCATCAGCCTGTAGTCACCACTAGGCCATACTGATTGCCAATCCAGTCACCTAAACTAAGCACCTGCATGTGGTTTGAGACGTCCTTTGTCCTTTGTGAAGTTATTTATTTGAACTATAGGTTTTAAGTCATGTTAACAAGGAGACATACAACTCATTACTGATGTAGCTTTTTCCAGTTTGTTCGAGATTATGGATTATATACAAGGAACGAAACAGCATTTCCGGCTGACAAGTGGCTCCACAGGGCACACGATGTCTCTTACAGTAGGCTTGTGACACTAAAACCAGGGGACTGTAGCCATCAGGGCATGGACAGGGGGACAACAAAGGAAGACTCATTGGAGCGCAGGCTGGAATTGTAAGTAGATGATTATTTGAAAGAGTACAGATTGTCACTGGGAGGAACGTTTTCCCAGACTCCCAGGAGGATGCTAGTCACTGTTTGATGAAAAAGGAAAGACTGGAGTGACCTCATTCACAGAGGAACATGTCCTCATGGCCGGAACCAAGGGAGAAAACTCAGACTGAGGAATTAGGATTCACAGCAATCAATAACTTGGAATGCTGATGTTAAGGAAGAAAGTTCGGGGAGGGGGCTACTGCTTGTGTGGCCGGATTTCCCAAATCTAAGAACCGCAATCCAAAATTAACTTACTACAAGCAAGTATAATAATTTTTGACCTACAGATGCTTGTGGCTTTAGAGATATTCAGGTAACCATTTAAACAAGAGCTTATGAAAACTGGAGGTTAAAAAAAACACAAAAGTATATAGACATGCAGTGTTTATTAAGTAGAATCCCTAAAAATTCAAGATCCCCGAAATAGGTTACAACGGATATGTTTGTCAGAAGTAAGGGAGTGGAGAATGCCAGAGAGATACATTAATATTCCATAACATAGTTTTATGTTTTTTTTTAACAATTTTTTATGTAGTTTGATAGTTGTTCCCCCTTGCTCCTTGTGTGGATGTATTTAATCGTTCCCCACGTACACTCCAGTAAGCGAATGACCGTTGTGCGGAGTCGGGTGTGTTTGTGGTCCCCGGTCCAGCCGAGAGCAGTTCGGTGAAGGATGAGTATGCATATTTTATAGTTAAATTTCAGCTCAAGTACGTGGGATGAAGCCCTGCTTCATTGGATTTTTGGTCCCCTGCCTTTTCCAGGGTTTCTTTCTTGGCTGATTGCTGTCCTTCTCTTTTAGATGGTTTTATAGCTTCCCAAATTACCTTCTTTTGCCAAAAGCCTGTGTCCGTGAGCTCTGGGTCTTTGGTGCGAGCGCGGGATGAACATGGGCCGTGTCTTGCCAGCTTCTCAGTGTGGTCCCCTCCAGGTTGACGGGGACAGTCTGACTGCCCCTGCCCAAGGTCTCGAAAGTACTCCAGCTTAGCTTGGGCTCAGCCATCCTGGCAGGGCTGGTGGGACTCCTGGGCTCGTTTTGCAGCTTGGGTGTTTATGTGGCTTTTGACCCAGAAAATGTATCCTTCCCACTAGCAGTAAAAGGAATGTAAGCCTCGTTTGTTGGGTGCCAAGCACGGTGCCGGGTGTCCCCGAGGCAGTTTCAATTCACTCTGTGAAGTAGGTGCTGCTTCCAACTGAGAAACTGCTTTCTCTAGTGGCATACCTTAGAGACAGTGTCGTACATTGGGGACTCGAGCCCAGATCTGTCTGCGCTCATAACCACTCAGTCACGATGTGCCTTCCTTCCTGCATGTGACCACTGGCAACACTGTGGTGTGTGCCTTTCCGGGCTGCCTGTGTGTGATCTCGCACATGTGCTTGCACACTCTGTCTCTCTCACACACTCCCACTCTGTCTCTCTGATCTGTCTCCACTTGTCACTCACACACACAGAAGTGTGTGCATTTTTAACATACTGGACTATTAAATGTGCCTTTCCCCCACGAACTCATGTTAAGAAGGGGCAAGAGAGAGAAACGGAATCTCTCTCAGCCCGACCCCCTCTGGGCAGGCCCTCCTAGGCCCTTCTTCCCCCAACACAGCCCAGAGCAGTAGTTACAAGGGGAAGGTTTAGAGGACTGCTCCTAGGGGACTCCTGCAGGGTGACTCTGCAGGCCACAGGCTGGGTGCTCTGTGTGTCCCCAGATCCTGTTCCCGGGAGCCCCTGGAGTGGTACTGGGCGCCCATATGCTGATTAAGGCTCAGACGGTGGCCAGAGATGGGGGATGCCTCGTGGCTCAAGTGGCCAGCTCTCCTATGCCACTTCTCGGCTGCTCCTTCTCCACGGGAAAGGATTCTAACACTGGCTTCATGAGTTTTGTTGTTCTTTTCCATGGAGTTTATTTTCTCCCAATTACTGTGAGGATAAAAATCACGATAGAAATGAGAAAAGCAAAGAAGAAGAAAACCTAGAAGCACCCATATCCCCCAATAGGGGGCCACCATGTTATTTCTGACCATGACTCCCCAGTCCAGAGAGGGGCTGTAGGCTAATTTCCTTGAGATACCAACAACAGGGACAGGGTGAATAGTTCTGTCATTATCTGTGGAGCTTTCGGTGTCCAGGGATTTTGATGGCTATTTGGATTCTTTACCTACAGATATTCTTAGAAGTGGGATTCTTAGAAGAGGCTCTTTCTTAGAAGTACTGGGTGAAGGCGTTTGAAATATTTGGTCAAATGGAAGAAGAATTGTACCAGCGTGTGCCCCCCACTGGGGGTCTAAGGAACGAGCGTGACTTCTTGAAAGGTGAGTCCATGAGATGGTGACACCAAGCCCCTGTGCAGTTAGCAAGTTTCTTATCACCGGAACTATTCAAGCAGAGGTTATTAGGTCGGTTCTCATTGTGGACATAGTCCTTGTCCCTTTCCTCATCTTTTGGAAGTGTGGGGGATTATTGTCCTAACGATTTGGGGGTGAAGCACTTCCATTTAGCGGGCAGGTCCTCCAGTGTGGGGACAGACCCATAGGACAAGAACCTTTCTTGCCTCTTCCCCAATCTTGACTATCCTGGAAGAAAATCATGTCCGTAAAAACAGAACAAAAGCCTGTTCATAGTTTTCTAAGCCTGGTACCTAAAGTTGTTTTACCTACAAGTGCAATTTTTTTTTTCATTTTTAAAACACAATCTTAATTTTTTAGTATCTAGAATATAGAAAGAACTTAGAAAATGGATAAAGAGGATGGATGTGTACACACACACACACACACACCCACACACCATGGAATAAATCAGTCCAAGAAAGAAACACCGTAAGATTTCACTCATATGTGGAACTTAAGAAGCAAAACAAGCAAAGGGTAAAAAGAGAAACCAAGAAACAGACTCTTAATTATAGAGAACAAACTGATGGTTACTAGAGCGGAGGAGGAGGGGAGTTGGGGAGGATGGGGGAGATAGGCAATGGGCTTTAAGGAGTACGCCTGTTGAGATGAGTGCGGGGTGACCTATGGAAGCGTTGAATCACTATATTGCACGCCTGAAACGAATGCAACACTGTATGTTAACTGGAATTAAAATAAAAACTTAAATATAAAATATAAACTTTCCAGAAGTACAACTGGTAGGCAAAACAAAAAAGATTATACTTTGCACGGTTTGCAATTTTAACAAGAGTGGACCATCACTTTGGAAAATCACAGCCTCAATGGCAATGATGCTTATAATTTTTGAGTTGTCAACAGATCTGGAACTGTCTGAGTTTGTGGGTATTGATTCATGGTTACAACACGCACACACACACACACACACACACACACACACACACACACACAGGATAGGTAGATTTAGTTTGCTTGTGTTCAAACGTCAAGTATTAAGTTGAATCACATGAATTTTCAGAGATAAGAATCCATTCCATATCAGCAATTTCACATGGTTCACCTTAACATTGAAGAGTGTCTAACTTCCAACCTTCCTAGGCAAGTCTCTCACTACTATATGCCCAAGCATTTCTGTGCTGAAATGATATTTTATTATATTCCCTTTCTCATTTACATTGCTAATAAAGCATTCTATCCTTTTTTTTTTTTTTAAAGATCTTAATTATCCATTTGAGAGAGAGTAGGAGTGGTGGAGGAGAAACGGGTGGGGAGGAGATGAGCAGAGGGAGAAGGAGAGGCAGACTCCCCGCTGAGCAGGGAACCCAATGTGGGGCTCGATCCCAGGACCCTGAGCCAAAATCCAGTCAGAAGCTTAGCAGACTGAACCACCCAGGTGCCCCAAGCATTCTGTTCTCAAGTTTGCATCTAAGTGGATCTCTTTATTTTTTATTTTTTTAAAGATTTCATTTATTTGACAGAGACCCAGGGAGAGAGGGAACACAAGCAGGGAGAGTGGGAGATGGAGAAGCAGGCTTCCCGCTGAGCAGAGAGCCCCATGTTGGGCTCGATCCCAGGACCCTGGGATTCTGACCTGAGCCGAAGGCAGACGCTCAATGACTGAGTCACCCAGGTGCCCATAAGTGGATCACTTAATCACGGAGTTTCGATTGAGAAAGGTGAAGGAAGCATTAAAAATGTTGGGATGCTTGGGTGGCTCAGCAGGTTAAGCCTCTGCCTTCGGCTCAGGTCATGATCTCAGGGTCCTGGAATTGAGCCCCGAATCTGGCTCTCTGCTCAACAGGGAGCCTGCTTCTTTCTCTCTCTCTGCCTGCCTCTCTGCCTATTTGTGATTTGTCAAATAAATAAATAAAATCTTAAAAAAATGTTTATGAGGAGGGAGTACTGGGTCTGACAGGGCTGGGAAATACCAGGTTAGACAGGGCCTTCTGAAACTGAGACCCATAACCTCCCACTGCCCCTAGGCACCCTGCAGAGACCTTCCACACTGTAGTTACTGTGTTCCCTATAGCAGGCAAGCCCGTGTCCTATGGAGTTGGCCACTCACATCTGAGAGTAGAGGAGGGGGAACCAAGACGGGGCATCTCCTTGTGCCCTTACGTGAGACCCCTCTTTCCACCTCCCAGCAATTCTGCCAGAAAGGGTGGGCTGCCCAGAGCCGCAGGCTGAGGCTTAGAGTGGTTCACGTAGTTGCCGGAGAAGACACAGTGCACAGTGGAGTGGCTGGAAATCCGAGATGCTCAGTTAAGTCTGAATTTCAGATGAACAACGAATCTTCATGTTATGGTGTAAGTATGCCCCCAAATGATTGCCTGGGACATACTTATGCTAGAATATGATTTCTCATTGATCGAACTTTCACAACAAACTGGTTGTCCTATATAATCAAGAAATCTGGCCATCTCCTGAGGCTTTCTGCTATCTATTACCCCTGTCCCCCCACCGCATTGTTCTTTGCTTTTCTTTTTTCTTTTCTTTCTTTCTTTTTTTAAGATTATTTATTTATTTATTTAACAGACAGAGATCACAAGTAGGCAGAGAGGCAGGCAGAGAGAGAGGGGGAAGCAGGCTCCCTGCTGATCAGAGAGCCCAATGCGGGGCTCGATCCCAGGACCCTGAGATCATGACCTGAGCTGAAGGCAGAGGCTTAGCCCACTGAGCCACCCAGGTGGCCCTGATCTCTAGATTTTTATCCCCAAAATGTCTCTCGGGCTCCAATGTGACCCTGGGTGGGGTGGGGTGGGGTAGGGTGGGGTTATGTGGGGCAGGAAGTTGGAACCCTTCCCTGAGGTTTACAGGGACCCTGAGGCCTGGCCCTGGTTGTAGGAGGGACGCAGCTTTCTCATCTGTAAGTTGGAGAGTTGAAATACACCATCCCAAGGGTCAGAGGATACTTACTGGGCTCTAGGCCTACAGGGATGAGCAAAACTGACCAAGTTCCCTTTCCTTCGGGAACTAACACTCTAATGGGGGAGACATAAACAGTAAATAAGATGTACTAAGTCCTTGACCTCCTGTGGGTCGGGCCCTGAGCTGGGGACTTTAAAGCATAGGTCCCTCTAGTGTCCTTATTATGCCTATCCCACCGACATCCGAGGTTTGGCATGGTGCTGCGTTTAGCAGGGAGGGGTCCAGGTGTTGTGGGGCTGGTGGACCCTTCCCAGGATCTCTGAAGGAGCGTGTCCAAAAGAGAGGCCTTGCGACTTTATCTCCGACAGCTTCACGGTCCCTATGGCTCTGGGCTGAGTTGATGAGTATCGAATGAACCAACAACTTTGTGAGGTGGTTTCCCCAGTTGTAACTGTGGAGGCTGAGGTTCAGAGACAAGAAGGGACGTACCCAAACTTACACAACCAGGGGGTGGCAGGGCTGGCATTGGGCTGGGTTCAATGGGAAGAGAAGGTGACAGCGAGAAGTCCCTCTGTTTTCATCAGGAAAGGCCTTTCCATTTCACCCTTGTGTTGACTTGGGGGAACTTTGGCCCGGTGTCTTCACCTCTCTGTGCCTTTGTAGCCTCATCGATAACTGGGGAAAACGATACTGCTTCTTGCTCATCTGGAATCAGGGTCTCTCCCCGTTGGTAGTCCTCCCTGCCCTCCTGAGGGAAGGCCCAAGGCTTCTCAAGTGTTCAGGGCCACCTCAGGACCTTGGAAACCACGCTGAGGACTAATGGGGTGGGATGGGCCCAGGTAGCCAAGAGAGGCACGGGTTTGGAATGGCTCGGTTTTGGCCTCCTTTTTGGAGGATATGGCCCTGGGGCTCCTTTTCTCCCCCAGAGCCCCGGCTGGCATGGGAGAGGGGAAAGGGTAGCAAAGGCAGCAGAACTGTTCTGCCAGTGTGGGCTGTGTCCAGCCCGGGGAGGCCCAGAAAAACCCAGGACAAATACTAGGCTCAGTTTCGGCGAGGCTCTGGTAAGGAGGAAGCCGGAGGCGGACGGAAAGGGGAGCTGTCTCCCATCTGTGAGCCCCTGCCACACCGGGGTTTTATGTACGTTGCATGATATTTTATACAGACACACTTTTTGGTGGGTCAGACACTCCACTGGGCTCAGCACGTTCTCTGTTATTAACTCTTTTAGTCCTTATGACCACCCACTGAGGCAATAATGCCCCATTTTATAGATGAGAAAAACTGAGGCACAGAGAAGTGAAGTGACTTATTCAAGGTCATGTATGGAACAAATGGTGGGCAAATAGGATTTGAACCCAGAGAGTCTGGCTCCAGAGTCCACCTGCTGTGACTGTCAGACCAGGTCCCACCATGCCGCTTTGGCAGACGAAAACTGAGGCTGGGTTGAGGCCAAGCCTCGATCCTGCCGGAAGTAGCAGAGCCTGAATTCAAACCCAGGGCCATCTGACTCCGAAGCCCCTGTGTTTCCTCTTCCAGAAAGCTGCCCCCCAGCCCAGGGCGATATCCGAACCTGTGTCCCTTGGCTCTTGTGGGATACTGGGGACCATTTCCGGAGATGCTCAGTTAAACTCTGGTCTCCCTGTGACCCTGGTCCTGACTACCTTCCCCCCAGCTTCCTACAGCCTCCATCTGTGTAGAAATCAGGCTGGGTAGTGTCAGGCAGAGGGTCCCTCGGGCCATATCCCTGTGAAGACTCCGAAGAGCAGCCCCTCGAGGTCCCACAGCCTCCAGCTGTTCTGACTGTCCCTTAGGGCTGTGTCCCCATTGCTGCCATCTCCTCTGTCCAGTGCAGGCGAGGTGCTTGGTGATGCCGTGTGAGCCAGGCATGGGGACTGGGTCTTTCAGAGGCGTCCCGTCTGCGAAAGCGTCTGAATGGCTGGTGGCCCAGAGGCTGCAGACCGGGGTATGAGTTGCTGTCCTCCGCTGTCTGGTTTGGTGACACTAGACAAGGCACTCCTGAACCTCCACCGGGTAACAGCTCCTACCTAATTCCCTTCTCCTCTTCTCGGGCCTGAGGGGCTCACTTTTCCTTCAGCGCCTCCCTCCTCCCCGCTTCTTCTTCTTTTTTTTAAATTGTGGCAAAATGTACAGAACCTAAAACTCACCATTTTAATTAATTTATTTGATAGACAGGGATTATAAGTAGTCAGAGAGGCAGGCAGGGAGAAAGGAGGAAGCAGGCTCCCTGCTGAGCAGAGAGCCCGATGCTGGGCTCGATCCTAGAACCCTGAGACCATGACCTGAGCCGAAGGCAGAGGCTTTAACCCACTGAGCCACGCAGGCGCCCCAAACTCACCATTTTAAAGAATACAGTTGAGTGGCATTAAGTACATTCACACGATTGTGCAACCCTCCCCACCACCCAAGTCCAGAACTTTCTCATCCTCTCTGACACTGTACCCGTTGGACAGTAGCTCCCGACTCCCCCAGCCCTTGGTAATCACTAGAACCATGAGGATGGAAAGTAGAACACTTTCTGTCTTGATGAATTTGCCTATTTTAGGTACCTGGTATTGGTGGAATGACACAACATTTGTCCTTTAGTATATGGCTTCTTTCACTTAGCATGTCTTTCAAGTTCACCCATGTCTTTTTTTTTTTTTTAAGATTTTATTTTTTTTAATCTTTTTTTTTTTTTAAGATCTTATTTATTTATTTGAGAGAGAGAGAGCATGAGAGGGGAGAAAGTCAGAGGGAGAAGCAGACTCTCCAAGGAGCAGGGAGCCCGATGTGGGACTCGATCCCAGGACTCTGGGATCATGACCTGAGCTGAAGGCAGTCGCTTAACCAACTGAGCCACCCAGGTGCCCCAAGATTTTATTTTTTTGACAGAGAGATGGCAAGAGAGGAAATACAAGCAGGGGGAGTAGGAGAGGGAGAAGCAGGCTCCCTGCTGAGCGGGGAGCCCCATGTGGGACTCAATCCCAGGACCCTGGGATCATGACCTGAACCCAAGGCTGAGTCACCCAGGTGTCCCAAGTTCATCCATGTCCTAACAGGTGTCAGAATCTCCTTCTTTTTAAAGGTGGGGCGATATTCCGTTGTATGTCTGTAGCATGTTTTATTTGTCTGTTGGTCCATTGAACCCCTGCAGGACAGCAGCAAGACCTTCCCTTTGGATGTGGGTTGCTCCCACCTTTTGGTCATTGTGAATAACGTGAAATGAACATGGCTGACCAAGTATCCATTCTAGTCTCTGCTTGGAATTCTTTTGGACATGTACCCAGAAGTGGGATGGTGGATTGCATGGCAACTCTGTGTCTAATTTTTCGATGTCCCTCCCTTCTTAGACACGCCCTCCCCAGCTCTTGCCATTTGCCTTTCATGTAAGCAAGTCCTCTTGGTGCGTTATTTCTTGTAGATCTGGTTCGGGTTTGGTAAGTGATCATCTGGCAAAGCTTTGGGATTTCCCTCCCTCCCTCCCGGTCCCCTGCTTGGGCCAGAGCTGGTCAGCTACTCTAGGACCCGGAGCTCATCTGTTGGGGACTGCTAAGCCAGTGGCTGTCTGAGCAGCCGCACGGGGCCCGGGGAGGACTCTCTGAGGGGGTGGGGAGCAGAACTTTGTCTGAGTGGGCTTATTGCTTATGACTTGGGGCCATCTGCAGACAGCAGGACGTCGCTCAGCAGAGCTGCTTAAACTTGTCAAGATCCCTCAGGCGTCAAGATCGCTCAGTGGCCGCCACCTCTGCCCAACAGTCCGACTCAAACGTGGTGTTCTTCCGTGACACAGCTTATTGTCTGGGAAGAAACTTGGTCTTGGGAGTCCGATGTCTCACACCGAATCCCTGCTCTGCGTCTTCCTTGTGCCACCCCTCCGCAAGCTACACAAACTCCCTGAGCCTCAGTTTCCACATCTATCAAATGGGAACAGCAGCAGCCCTTACCCCCGCGGGCTGCTGTGCCCAGACAGGGTGACGGTGCCCGGGCAGCGCTGGGCCCCAGTGTAGGGCTGCAGTGATTCCTCCTTGGAGATAGCTCAGGAAGCTGCTAGGGACTGGTGCAGGCCAAAGTGCCCTGGTCAAGTCCTGTTCACTGCTGTCTTTCTGCCCCTCTCATCCTGTGTCTGATCTTTCAAGCTCTGGCATGGCTCCTTAGGGAATCTCAGCAAGAAACAAAATCTCTTCTGGGAGCTCAGCAGGTACACGTCTCCTTTGGAACACTCTGGCACGGCCGCGCACTGTGCGGCTGGAAGCAGGTGTAACAGCTATACTGAGGGGGCTGGCCGGCCTTCTCTGGGCTTCTGCAAGGCCCTGCTTTGGCCCGCCAGGTCTCTCCCAGCCCCTAAAGCTCACTCAAGCCTGGCCTGTGTCACTATTACACAGCCTGGTTCAGGTTCCTGCTGCAAGTCTCTTCAGGCCTGCTCTTAGCCCTCGGCTATGCTTCCAAACTCAAGGGTTTTCTGAGAAATAAGAGTTTTTCTTTAATAAGAAGAGCAACACTCACCCCTGATAGGAACCTTGGAAAGTACTGAAAAGCGCATGGGAGCAAGTGAGACCTTATCCAGGATTCCATAGCTCAGGGGAAACTGTCGGGGTTTTTGTTCTGTTCATTGTTTTCAATCGTCTTTGTGCCTTGTGTATCATTGAAGTAATACATGGCAGGGGTTGGGGGGAGGGGGCGGGGCAGGGTGTGCCTGCGAGGCTCAGTCAGTTAAGGCCCTGCCTTTGGCTCAAGTCATAATCCCAGCTTCCTGGAATCGAGCCCCGGTATTGGGCTCTGGGCTCAGTTGGGGAACCTGTTTTTCCCTCTCCCTCGGTGATCTCTCTCAAGTAAATAGTCTTTAAAAAAAATAATAACACCTTTGGGCATCGTGATGGCCTGCTTTCCCGGTTTATTGCTAAATAAACCGGTTATCCTGGTTTTTTGAAAATTGATGAAAATGAGCATTCCTAATGATTGCGAATGTGTCTGAGTCCTTGAGACATGAGAAGAAGAGGAGGTAAATGCACACGCTTGCTCGTTGTCTCCATCCTTGTGTAACCGGGCTTCTGTACGAATAGTGCTGTGCTGATCATTTTGGTACTGATCATTTTGCAGTTTCTTTCTGATGATTTCTTTAGATCAGGAGGTGGCCGACTTTGGGGGAAGGGCTGTATACTATTTTGTGTTTCGTGGGCCATAGGGTCCCTGTCACAACTACTCAACTCTGCACTGTAGCACGAAAGAGGCCATGCACCCTGTAAACCAACGGGGGTGGATGTGTTCAATAAAACTTTATTTACAAAAGCAGGTGGCTGGTGGGATGTGGTCCATGGGCCGTAGTTTGCCAACCCTGCTTTAGCCTTGAATCAGTTAAGAGTTGACAACATTTGTCAATAAAAGGCAGAGAGAAAATTTATTTAGTTGTGCCTGGTACCGTTTCTGTTGCCCCTCTCTCTCCTCCCCTGCCCCTCCCTTTTCTCCCCCTTCCACCTCCCCTTCTCCCCTCCACCTCCCCTTCCCCTTTTCTTCCTCCTCCTCCTCTTTTTCCCCTTCCAACCTTTCAAGAATGTAAAAACCATTCTCCGCTTGTAGACCATACAAAAACAAACTTTTGTTGACCCCTGGATTAGACAAACAGAAATTGAATTCCTGGTTGAGACAGTATGAATGCTTAAAAATCTCTTGATGAATGTGGCCTGTTTGCTGTCCAGAATGGTGGCGGTGCCAATTCACACCCCCACCGGCCGTGCGGAGAAGTGTCCACCCTAGCCTACCCGCGCTGCATCAAGAAGCTTCTTTTGCTCAATCTCTGCTAATTCAGTAGATGAGACGATCTCATTTTAATTCACATTGTTTTGATTCCTAATAGGCTGAGCATTTTTCCTTTTAATGATCCGTTTGTAGTTCCCATTCTGTAAACGTTGTGTGTGTGTGTGTGTGTGTGTGTGTGTGTGTGTGTTCCTTGATTTTTTTTTTTTAATTTAGGATCTTATTGTTGAGTTTGCATGACTTTTTGACAGAGAGGATTTTAAGTGTTGTCGCATTTGTTGCAATTATTGTCCCTAGTGTCTTCTTTTGCCTTTTAATTGTATTTATAATTATTCTGAGGGATAGACGTGCTTAATTTTTATTTCTCTCTTCCTTTGTGAGTTCCATTTCGCCTTTGAAACTTTCCCTTTTGGTTTGGTGAGTATCAGTTCTCCCGCTTGGCTCTCAGCCCCCGATATCCCATAAACGGTTCAGGGATGCCGTGGGGAAATGTGCAAGTATAAATGCTTTCAGCTGAAACTCTCAGAAACTCACACCAACAATGGCTTAAGCCAGTGGTTCTCAAATTTTGGCACACATCAGCATCACCTGGGGGGCTTGGTAAAACTCAGATTTCAGGGTCCCCACCTACAGAATTTCCAGCTCTATAGGCCTGGGTCGGGCCTGAGAATGTGCATTTCTTTTAAAAAAAATATATACATATTTAAAGATTTTATTTATTTGACAGAGAGAAGGATCACAAGTAGGCAGAGAGGCAGGCAGAAAGAGAGGGGGAAGCAGGCTCCCCACTGAGCAGAGAGCCAGATGTGGGCCTCAATCCCAGGACCCTGGGATCATGACCTGAGCTAAAGGAAGAGGCTTTAACCCACTGAGCCTCCCAGGCGCTCCAAGAATGTGCATTTCTAACACATTTCTGGATGGTGCCGATGCCGCTGGCCTAGAGATGCACTTTGAGAACCACGGACTTAAGCCACTGAGACATTAAATTACCTCTGAGAACAAAAAATCCAGAAGAGGGTGGTCCCAGGGTAGAGTTATCAGCTCAGTGATTCTAGGGTCTAGGCCATGTCAGTACTGTCTTCTGGCCTTTTCCTTTGGACCGCAAGACGGATGCCAGAGCTCTGGGCAATTCTTAAATACACCAGCATCCCAAGCAGGAAGAAAGGGGAAGAAGATGACAAAAAGCTTCCTTTTAATAGTGTTGTATATATTGCCACTTTGACCAAAGCTTGTAAGAGAACATCTAATAAGAGAGGGTGGATTTGGGGTAGGAGATAGTCTCTGCCTTAAGAGCTTCCCTGCATTGGGTGGAAAAGTGGGTAGTTTCAGGCCCTTGCACCCTCAGCGGCACAGCCTGCCTAAAGGGATGTCTAAAGGACCCAGCGTCAGGTTAGCTTGGCCTCTAGGCTGGATGTGATTTTGGCTTCACTGAAGTCATTGGATTTCTGCCTTGTGTCTGATAAAAGGCTGGCCTAGTCTCCTGTTCTGGTATTTGGATGATTTCTTGGCTGAATTCCTTGCTACATAACTGGCTTGGATCTAAGATGGGAACCCTGCTTGCTTCTGCTGGCTTTTTCCTAGTCAGGAGTCCTGTTTCCCAGGTCCAGGCCGGGGCTATGAAGCCTCACTGCCTGTTGACAGGCATCCCAAGCAGAGATGCCCAGAGACCTCCCTCAGCCTGGCTGCCATGGCCTCCGAGAGCAGCGGACCAAGCCTCCTAAGGCTTGCTTGGATCGGCCGGCTGCTACATTTTTGCCTGTTGACTCATTTCTCTTATCGCCATAGCTGGTGTTTGAGTTATTTCCAGCCTGCTTGGCAGGCGGGGGCTGGCTCCACCTGCACCATCTAGAGTGGGAACTGGGAGCAGGAAGTTCCCACCTCGGACCACAGGGAATACCACAGGCCCCGAGGAGCTAAGGCAACCTTTGTAAGAGAGTGACAGCATCCCAGTGCAGCAGCCAAAGAGGGAACCCTAACTCCAGAGGGGTCAATTGTGGCTTACCTGTTAGGACCCAAACTGGTTTAAACTGAAAAGCTAATTGGGAAGCCCAGGGGTAAAGCTGGCTTCAAGCATGCCTCATTGCATGCGTCTGAATAGTATTTCTAGAATCCACTCGTTCCCATTGGTTCACTTCTTCAGCTCACGCTGCCCTTTGTGGTCACAGGATGCCTGCCAGCAGCTCTGGGGGCTACATCCTTTCCACTTTCTTTCTCGTGGAAAAAGAGAAAATCTACTTTTCTGAGAGTACAAACAAAAGTCCCAGAACAGAGCGTTAGTCAGCCTTGATTAGCCTGGTTTGAGTCATCATCCTTCCCTGAAAGCAGCCATCAAGGTCAGAGAAATGGGATGTGCTGATTGGTTAATGTTGGGTCACAGTATTCAAGCCTAGAATTGGGGGTAGAATCGATCCCACTCAAACCACAGGCTGAAGGGTTTTTCAGGTGGCACTACTCCGGGGGGCGGGGGGGGGGGTGGACAAGGAGAGGGGGTGGATGCAGGGAAGTCATCCACAGATGTTTATCTGATTGAAGGTTGAACTTGGCAGTCACAGCCAGGAGCTTAAGGTCATGCCAGGATCTTCAAGGGAGGAGAAAGCATGCACGGGTCACGGGATGGAGAGGAAGGGGTGCTTGACCTCTGGGGTGTGTGATGAGTGACTGGGTCAAGGTAGCTGGAAGGGACAGCTAGGAACTGGCAGGTGGCGGCTCTGGTGCTCTCCCTTCCCTTGGCTGTTCCAGCTCTCTTTGCAGGTCCAGCCCCAGATCAGCCCTATCTCAGCACCTGCGAGCCTGCCCACCTGGCTGTGGTTAACTCCTCCAGGTCCCGGGTGAGACTGACCTCTTTGCGCGAGATTCAGTCAGGCAGGATGCTTTTCCTTTTGGCAATACAAACGCTGCTTAGGACATTCATTGCCAGTCAGCACAAAGCCTCCTCCAAGAGTCCTTTGGGTTTACTGTTCTTGTTATTCTCTGTGACTCAAATATAATTTGTCTGCCCCATGTGATATATTTCAGCTTGAGTTTAGTCCCAGAAAAAAAGTTTGTGGCCGTAGATGCATTCGGATGCTTTCTATCACCAGAAGACGAAATTAATATAGAGCTAGTGTGTTTTTCCACATGGGGCCAAATAAGAGTGTCCGAGTTATAAATTGGTGTTCCTCAGGTGCCTGCTGGTATCTCCTTTCTCTGCTTCCTTTATGGTTTTCGTTCCTTTTTTGTCCCTAATTATCATGGTCCCCATTGTGTTTAGTCTTGGGAGCCTCCTAAGCCCTTTTGGAATCAATCAGAGAAAATTCAAGGGAAGTAAATAACATGTGATTTGTTTTCCCTTATGTATTGGTTTTCTCAGCATGGAAGAGAAGAATTCAGACATAAACTTTGTCTGATTAAGATCAAATGAGGTTCTTTTATTTGTTCTTTTTTCTCTTTGCTCCCCCTCCTGTCTTCCTCCCTCTCCTCCTTCCATTGTGAAAGAGTGTTTGATCCTTTTTCTGAAGGGCTAGGAGAAATGTTGGAGCTCAGAAGTGGCTGGTGGAACATGCCTGCTTCTCAACTTCCTCTGGGGTGGAAATTCATTTAAAACTTGTAGTTTCCAAAGTGGCTGCCAAAGCCACAGCACTTGGGGGGGGGGGGGCGGTGGAGAGGGGCGGGGGAGTGGAGGGGCGCTCGCTCGGAATCTCAGGGGACCGGCTGGAGCCAGGAAGTGGGGGTGGGGAGTGGGCATGCCTCCTGGAGCCCAGCCCTTGAAAATATCCTCAAGGCATAAAAGGGGGTGTTAATCTGAACTGATAAGAGTGTAGAACACCCCCAAACCCCTCTAATGCAGCCTTGAATGGGTCTTAGATTCTATTCTGTCACTTCTGTTAAAACCCACGGAAGTTTCCCATTTGCTTCTTCATCCAACTCAACCTCCTCTTCCTGACTTGCAGAATTGCCCATAATGTGGGCGCCCCCTACCAGAAACACCGGCATATCTACCCCGCCCGAGGCAGCCCTTATCATCAGTTCTTCTCTCACCTTCCCAACACGCCCCCCCACGCACGTGCGCGTACCCCCTGTTTCATTGGATCAGAGCAGATCTGAACGTGAGGTCCCTGTTTACTTCTTACAGCTCCACAGTCTTGGTTACAGGTAGCCATTACAGGTAGAACCTCCGGTTCTTTAGGCAAATGAAACTAGGCAATGTTTACTGAATTCTGGAGCCTCTGTATCTGTTTTCATCGGTGCTGTCTCTCTGGTGGGCATATCTTAATTTTCCTCTGGGAAAATTGGTGGTCCATTTTTGTGGTCCACGGACCTCTGGCTGGGGGGACCTCTGTCCAGTCTGAAGCTAAACAATGCATCACAAGGTTCCATGCCCCTGACTGCTTCATGGGCAGGCAACCTAAGCTGGTCCAACCAGAATGTATCTCGGGACTTATGCTGGGAATGCTGGGACACAGATGTTTGCTGTTTTTGGCAGAATGGGACTCTGGAAGATGTGGTTCCAGCGGTCCGAGCTCAACGGGTCAGGCCTGAAAATGAACCATCCTGAGGGAGTAGAGCTGAGCTGGGAAGAAGGAAATGGGTTTATGTGTTAGTGTGGAGGACCATTTCCCCTGCCTGGAATGACCACCTTCCTTCTCTCCGCTTTCCATCCAAAATCCTTCCTGGCCTTTCCTTCCTCCTTCCCTCTCTCCTCCCTCCTTTTTCTCTTTTGATTAAAAAACTAATCGTGATAGGGATGCCTCGGTGGCTCAGTGGATTAAGCTCCTGCCTTCAGCTCAGGTCATGATCTCAGGGTCCTGGGATTGAGCCCCGCATTGGGCTCTCTGCTCAGCAGGGAGCCTGCTTCCCCCTCTCTCTCTGGCTGCCACTCTGCCTGTGATCTGTCTGTCAAATAAATAAATAAAATCTTTTAAAAAATAATTGTGATAAAATACACATAACATAAAACTTGTGACCTTAACCGATTGAAATGTATATGGTTCATCAATTGCACTAATCGGTATTTACCCAAAGAATACAAAAATACTAATTTAAAGGGACACATACACTCTGATGTTTATAGCAGTGTTATTTGCAGTAGCCAAATGATGGAAGCAGGCCAAGCATCCATTGACTGATGAGTGGATAAAGATGTCAGGTGTGTATGTCTCTCTATATATTGGAATATTATTCAGCCACAAAAAAGAATGAAGTTTTGCCATTTCCAGTGACATGGATGGAACTAGAGAGTATTATGCTAAGTGAAATCAGTCAAAGAAAGACAAATACCATATGATTTCACTCATATGTGGAATTTAAGAAATAAGACAAAGGAGCAAAGGGGGGGAAAGGAGAGACAAACCAAGAAACTGACTCAACTGTTGAAAATAAACTGATGGTTACCAGAGGGGAGGTGGATGGGGGATGGCAGAAATAGGTGATGGCGATTAATGAGGGCACCTGTGACGAGCACGGGATGATGTATGGAAGTGTTGAATCGCTATATGGTACACCCAAAATTAAAATGACATTTTGTTAACTGGGATTTCAATAAAAACTGGAAAAAAAAATACAGGTATGGTTCAGTGGTTTCTATTTTTTAAGATTTTATTTATTTATTTGACAGAGAGAGAGATTACAAGTAGGCAGAGAGGCAGGCAGAGAGAGAGGAGGAAGCAGACTCCCTGCTGAGCAGAGAGCCCGATGCGGGGCTTGATCCCAGGACCCTGGCATCATGACCTGAGCCAAAGGCAGAGGCTTTAACCCACAGAGCCACCCAGGCACCCATTTTACCTTTTTTTTAAAAGATTTTATTTATTTGTTTGACAGAGATCACAAGTAGACAGAGAGGCAGGCAGAGAGAGAGAGAGGAGGAAGCAGGCTCACTGCTGAGCAGAGAGCCCGATGCGGGGCTTGATCCCAGGACCCTGGCATCATGACCTGAGCCGAAGGCAGAGGCTTTAACCCACAGAGCCACCCAGGCGCCTCTGGTTCGGTGGTTTGAAGTACATTCACATTGTTGTATAGTTCATCTTGGGGCTTTTTCCTCTTGCAAATCTGAAACTCTACCCATGAAACGACTGCCCATTTCCTCCACTGCCCTGTCTCCCCAGCCCCTGGCAACTTTCTGCCTTTGAGTTGGGCTACTCTAGTGTGTCCTGCTCAGACAAGTGGGACCGTCCAGTATGTGTCCTTTTGTGTCTCTTTCACTTCCTACAATGTCTTCAAGGTTCATCCATCTGGGAACAGGGGTCAGAATGCCCTTTCTTTTCAAGGCTGAATAATATTCCACTGTATGCATACACCATATTGTTCGTATGTCAATGGACTTTTGAGTTGTTTCTACCTTTTGGTTCTTGTGAGAAATAGCTACTGGGAGCATGGGCTGGCAAATGTCTCTTTGAGGCCCTACTGTCGATTCTTTGGGGCATATATCCAGAAGAGGAGCTGCAGACTCATACGGATTCCATTTTCAATTTTTTGGAGAACTGTCATGTTTGCCTTAGCAGACACGCTGTCTTACGTCCCCACCAGCAAAGCATGAAGGTTCCAGTTTCTCTACAGTCTTGCCAACAGTCTTCCTGAACTTTTCAGGCCAGCACAGAGTCTCCTCTTTTTTGGGACACTGATAAATGCCACCAGGATTACCACGCAACTCAGAGCCTGATTTGATGTGGGCCTCTGTGATTCTGAGTAGACCTTTTAGGTCTTTCATGTCTGAATAGAGTTTCCTCGAGGTCAGGCCTCCAGGAATCCCTGGTGACTGGCGTGGGGTTAAGCTAACCCCAGAGGGGCAAAATTGCTTCCCGTTTGGTGTCTCTGGGACTGTTCCGTGCTGGTATTTTGTTTCTAAAGCATTGTCTAGCACGTGGAAGGTGGGTCGGGCTATGAAGACAACGTGGGCTTTAGATTTCAATCCTGGTGCTGTCCTGTAGAGCTGCGTGGCCTTGGGTGAGCTTCTGTTTTCTCCTTCTAATTACATGACTTTCCATACAGGCCTCTGTTTGTTGAAATCATGGGGTCAGAGGTGCCACAGAGATAGAAGTTTCCTCCCCTGCCTTCCCAGTGCTAGTGGAGGCCGGTGGCATGAAAGTGGGATCCAGGGATAATGGAGAGACTGATGCATTGAGTTTGGACTCTTTGGGGGAATAATTGGCCTTCCTAGACAATCCCCAAGTTTGTTTCAGTCCGTGGTACGGACCCAGGGTCCTCCCCACCAAAGGGGACCCAAGCTGCTAAGACATGACTAAATAATTCAGCCGAATTTTACCTTGACAGGACAGTTGACACCTCCAGATCCGATTCAAGACCCACTTTGAATATCACCTCCTTCTGGAAGACTTCATTTCACAGCGCCTGGACTCACATCTCCCTGTAGTTGGACTGGTTTATTTCCCTGATGGGGAGTGTCAGCTGCCACACAGTAGACCATTAAATGTTTGCAGGATGAATGAACGAGTGAATCTCAATCCAATCATGGAGGCTAAAGAAACAGCCTGTAAGACTACTATAGGAGAGAGATCTATAGGAAGCCTGGAGCGTCCCCAGCGGACTCCCTGGTTAATCCAAGGGTGCCCTGATCTCTCCATTTACCTTCTTGCCCCCAAGGTGACATCGCATAGCTCACAAGCACTGGGGCTTGGGTGTAGACGGTTCTATTCCTGACCCTGTCACCTCTTCCCTGTAAGACTTTAAGCAAATTACTTAACCTCGCTGAGCCGCCAGCCTTCGGCCCAGTTGGCTTTCCTCATGGTTTTGCTCAGAGCCCCCACCTGCCCTGCCCCTCCTCTTTTCCAGGCTGCCTGCCATTTACACATCTGAGAAATATGCAGCCAATGGAAACACACATCCTCCAATCAGCCTGCTCCTCACGCAGGGGATTAAAATCTGTCTCATCTTCCCAGTTTGGAATGCTGAGTATTTGGTCAAGGATTCAGCTCCCCCTTTTTATGAGGCTTGAAGAAAACCCAAATTAAACCCTGATTTGTTTTGAAAGATCAGAATTCTTAATCTTTCAGCATTTGGCTCATGTTCCTTCCAGGCTTAGAAAGCAACATTAAACAGATTCTGTTTCTCAGAATTCTCTGCTTTTTCTCTAGTGGGTGTTGGGGGGCAGGGGTAGGGAGTAACAGATCTCTAGAGAGTGGTGCATGACTTATTATTACTTTAGCTTGCCCCATGACTTTGGCCAAACCTCCCTACTTCTCTGGCCTTCATGACCTCATCTGTAGAATGAGGGGGCTGAGTATCAAAGCAAGGAGGTCATTTAAAATGCCTGTATTCCAAACTGAGGCTCAGAGAGGGCAAGGAACTTACCAAAGGATACACAGCTATTTAATGGGCAGAACCAGCTTAGGGGTTCTGGGTCCTGGGAAAACACTCTACCTTCATAGAAGCCTTGTTTTCTTTGAGAAGGAGATATGGGGCCATCAAAGATCCTTGTGTAATTTTCAAGTCTTCCTCCCTCATGGGTAGAGTTCAGTAGACTTGAGGATGAGGTCTGTGTCTTCAGGGCCATTAGAAATGAAGAGAGAAAAAACAGAAATAGGGAAATCATGGAGTGCTGACACTATTCTGTGCTTCACCATTAAATGTGCCCAAAAGAAAAATGTTCAATTCAAACCCAAATGCTGTGACAACCAGCAGCTCTCATGGCATTTTCCCCAGCCTGTAATAACTGCCTGGAGAGTGACTGACTGTTCCAGGTTGCCCCAGGCTGAAGGCTTTATGAGATGTGAGATGTTCAGTGCTATATCCTGGGAAGCCCCACGGAAACCAGGATGCACTGGTCTCTCTAATGGCTAGCTGGTAAGTGAAGGGAGATGCCTTCTGAAGGGAGCCTGGCTAGTCTGATGACTGGCCCTGCACTCATGTGTCATGTAACTTTGAAAGGACTAGGGCTGGGGCACCTGGGTGGCTTAGTTAAGTGTCTGTCTTTGGCTCAGGTCATGATTCCAGGGTCCTGGGATTGAGCCCCATGTCAGGCTCTTTGCTCAGCAGGGAGCCTGCTTCTCCCTCTACTTGCTGCTCCCCCTGTTTTTTCTTTCTCTCTCTGACAAATAAAATCTTAAGAAAAAAAAGAAAAAGGACAGCTTAAAAAAAAAATGAAAGGACTAAGGCCCCTATGCCTCAGTAGTCTCGTCAGGCAATTGGGTTTAAATTAGATAATTAATTTGAAATGCCTTCTTCAACAACTGGCATGGAGTAATTGTCCAACAGAGGTTAAGTCTCTTCCTTCTGGGGGAAAAAGTGCAGATTTTTCTTTCTTTTTTCCCCTTCTTCTTGATAATCATTGTTTTCTTTTTTTCGCTTTATTGCAGTATTAGTGACAAATAAGTTGTAAGATATTTAAAGTTAATAAGTTGTGGGGCGCCTGGGTGGCTCAGTGGGGTAAAGCCTCTGCCTTCGGCTCAGGTCATGATCCCAGGATCCTGGGATCGAGCCCCACATCGGGCTCTCTGCTCAGCGGAGAGCCTGCTTCTCCCTCTCTCTCTGCCTGCCTCTCTGCCTACTTGTGACCTCTGTCTGTCAAATGAATAAATAAAATCTTAAAAAAAAAACTTAGTAAGTTGTAAGATATTTAAAGTGTACATCGCAGTCGTTTGATTATGCATACATTGTGAAAGGGTTCCCGCCATCTATGAACACATCCTTTACCTTGCCTGTTTGCTTTTTTTTTTTTTTTAAAGATTTTATTTATTTATTTGACAGAGAGAGACCACAAGTAGATAGAGAGGCAGGCAGAGAGAGAGAGAAGGGAAGCAGGCTCGCGACTGAGCAGAGAGCCCGATGTGGGACTTGATCCCAGGACCCTGAGATCATGACCTGAGCCGAAGGCAACGGCTTAACCCACTGAGCCACCCAGGCGCCCTTGCTTTTTTTTTTAATGAGAAAGTTTTTCTCTTTGAAATGCTGAGCATGTGGAAGAGAAGAGGCACAGATGATGTGTTGGGGAAGAATTTTATAAAATCAGACAGTATATTCCAGTTTGTGGGTAGGTTTAGGTAAATTACCACATCTTATTGGGCCAAGCAGCCATACTGTCTCTTCTTTCTCTCTTAAGACTCTTAGGGAAGTCCCATGGGTCAGCTCTGGGGTATGGGAGTCAGCAGTGGGGTTGGATCCCAAGCGCTCTAGTAGGTACTGCGTAAAGGGAGGGTCGCTGGCAGGAGACATGGTTTAAAATCCCAGCTCTGCCACATTCTGGCTCCACTGTGCTCCTCACCTGTGACGGGTGAATGACCATCTGCCCTTGGCCTGGTTTCCACGTGGCCTACGTAAGAGTTGATGATTGGCATCTCCCAGGAACTCAGTGAATGCTTTAGTCCTGCCTGTCTGGGTTCCTGCCTCAGAGCTCTTGGAGAATCTCAAGGGCTCTTCTGTGACATCCAAGGCTGGGTTAAAACATGTTTTGGAGAGTGAATGTTGGCCGGGATGGGAAGCCAGCTCTCTTGATAGAGAACAGATGATTTCCTCTTGGACACCTGGAAATGAAGCCCCAAGCCTTTGGCTCCCGGGCCTCAAGTCAACACTCTGGGTTTTGGCCAATCTCCCGAGTCAAGAAAAGGTCAGAAGACCCTGAGATCAAAGTCCACCTCCCTTACAGACCTCACTGGAGGGTTTGTCCTGGGGTGGTTTCACTTGTTAGTGTTATAAGGAACACTTTCCTCTCCAGTCTGCAGTAGGGAGCCATGGATGTCTGTCCACAGGCTCTATGGAAGGTGCCGGTTTGATGCTAGGGCCTCTTCTTTTTCCCCACTGGCTTTGAGCTGCAGCGGGACAATACCGAGTGGTTCATCGGCATTGGCATCCCTGTTAATGTAACCATTTGGCTTTGGCTGCACACTTAGGTTGCTTGCATTATAAGTGACATTGGTATGAACCTTGAAAACAGGTCCCCAAGTAACCCTTCAGGGGACTTGACAGAGAGGCTGTGCTCGGTCTACAGATGAGATTTCCTGATCAATTTCAAGCAAAGCTGAAAACATTTTGAAGGATGTCTAAGATCTATCCCACCCCTCCCTGCCATAGCAAACAGAGCATACTGATGAGACCCTTTGCCCATGCACCAGGGTCAATGTCAGAGCCATCTGTGATTGTCTTCTGCCACTGCCATTGCTGGTGCCTTTGATGCAAAAAGCTGTCACCAGAGCCAGGCCAGGTGACAGGGAGGGAAACCCAATCGCCCCACCTTCCTCAAGGTGAGGCAGTGGCATGCCTCACGTGCTTCCACAGGGTACGGCGATTATTTTCAGCTCTGGCTGGGTGTCCGCTTCCCAGAGAGGGACTGTCTGAGCTACTGGCAACTTCTTTAGTCATTTTGGTTATCATAGTTTTAGTTTGGGAAATTCAGTTATTGTATCTGGTTCTCTTCCAGATCTGCCATGTCATTATTTATAATGTCTAGTAGATGGCCAGTTTCTTTTTTTCCAGTTTGGGCATAATTATTTTACAATCCTGTCCGATAATGCCAGGATCCAGAGTTGATGCGCATCTCTTGTCTGCTTTTCCCCTGCCGGTTTTTACTCATGGTGTCTTGTTCCCCTGTGTCCTTGGTTATCTTTGAGTGTTGGATCCTATGTTTGAAAAACTGTTAGGGGGCGCCTGCGTGGCTCAGTGGGTTAAAGCCTCTGCCTTCGGCTCGGGTCATGATCCCAGGGTCCTGGGATCGAGCCCCACATCGGGCTCTCTGCTCCGCGGGGAGCCTTCTTCCTCCTCTCTCTCTGCCTGCCTCTCTGCCTAGTTGTGATTTCTCTCTGTCGAATAAATAAAATATTAAAAAAAAAAAAAAAAGAAAAACTGTTAGTAAAAAGAATTTGAAGCCTTGTAGGATGCTGTGTCCCTCTAAAGAGGATTTAAGATTTTCCTTGCTGGTGCCTGGGGGCTCTCAAGCTAAGATAACCTTGATCTAAGTTTGGGGCTGAGAGGCCGGGCTCCTTGAAAGTCTTGAATCATGTGGCAATCCTTGCAAGAGCTGCTTTGCTACTAGTCCACCCTTAACCGGGAGATGCAGCCCTGTGGACTTTTTTGTGATTTTTGTTCCCCCTACATTTCCCTGCCCTGTATTTTCTGAAATTTCTATATAATGATCATAGAACATTGTTTGTTTATTTATACTGAAGTGCAGTTGACATGCAATATTACATTAGTTTCACATGTACAACATAGCGTTTATAATACACTCTGTACTGTGTACGCTGTGTGCTCACAAGTGCGGCTGCCATCTGTCAGCATACGGCACTATTACAGCACCGTTGGCTGTGTTCCCTATGCTGTACCTGTCATCCCCGAGATGTACTCATTCCATAACCGCAAGTCTGTACCTCCCGCTCCCCTTCACCCATCCTTTCCCTCCCTCCACCCTCTCCCATCTGGGAGCCATTAGTCTATTCTGTGTATTTATGGGTCTGTTTCTGCTAGGTGTTTGTTAATTTATTTTATTTTTTAAAATTCCACATAGAGGTGAAATCATATAGTGTTCATCTTTCCCTGACTTAGCATCATACCCTCTAGGTGCATCCAGGTTTGTCTCAAAAGGCAACATCTCATTTTAAAAAAATAGCTGCATAATATTTCATAGTGTATGTATACCACATCATCTTTATCCACTCACCTATCCATGAACACTAGATTGCTCCCAGACCTCGGCTTTTGTAAATTATGCTGCAATAAAACATCGGGGTACACATTTTTTAGTGTTTTCATTTTCTTTGGGTAAACACATAGAACATCATTTTAAATTAGAACAAATAATCGTACAAACAAAAAAGTAAAACGAGAGATCATTCAGTCTCTGGACTTCCACATGTCACAGTACCCAATTACAGAGGCTACCTCAGTTATCTGAGTGTCAGTAGATAACGTGGAGATTAGCCCTTCCTGAAGAAGGCAAAGGTGCTAAGGGAGGCACATATCTACTTGAACCCAGAGCAGAAACCACAGAGGTTGAAGCCCCTGCTCCCACTCGGTGCCCCTAAGGCCTCCACCAAATTACCTATAAATAGCCCAAGTCTTTCCCCCTATACTCCCTGCAGATTCCTACAAGTAGCAGACATCCCTATTTAATCACTTGATTTTGATCTTGCCCACATTAATGAGAACTTTAAATACCCAGGTAATATGCAATACTTTGAATGGACCATAATTTATTTGAGCATTCTCCTGTTAGGCTGTTGACATTTTCCCATTACTGTAAAATATTTATAATGAACATCTTTGTGCCTACCTCTTTGCAAGCATTTTGAATTATTTCTCTGTGGGTAGTTTCCTAATAGGGGATCAAAAGATACGAACATTTGTCAGGTTTTGATATATGCTGCCAAATTACTTTCCAGAAAGGATATTCTTTTTTATTTTATTTTTAAATTTTTATTTATTTATTTATTGTTTTTTTAGGAAGAGGGAAAGAGGGGCACCTGGGCGACTTGGTGGGTTAAGCATCTGTCCTTGGCGCAGGTCATGATCCTGGGGTCCGGGATTGAGCCCTGCATTGGACTCCCTGCTTATTGGGAAACCTGCTTCTCCCTCTCTCTCTGCTGCTCCCCCTGCTTGTGTTCTCTTGCTTGATCTCTCTCTCTCAAATAAATAAAATCTTAAAGAAAAAATGGAGAGCGCATGTGGCAGAGGGTGGGGGAGGTTAGAGGGAGAGGGAGAGAAAGAATCCTAAGAGAGGTTCCACGCTCAGCATGGTGCCCAACATGGGGCTCAATCCCATAATGAGAAAGTATGTTTGGAAGAGAGTCAGATGCTTAACCAACTGAGCCACTCAGGTGCCCCAAGAAAGTATATTCTAATTACTGTACCCACCAGGAGCGTACAAGAGAGGCTGCGATGTTCCTTGTCGCCACCAGGTATATAATTAAAATAAAAGTTTTTGGCTGATTTGGTAAGTGAAAAATGGTATCCCCTTGTTATTTAATTTGCATTTTGTACTTTTTCCCCCCTAATGGAGATCCCCGTTTGGTAAAATTCCTTTTTATGTAGTTAATGCCTCTTTGGTAGAAACAGCCTTTGAAATAGGGGCAATTATTCCAGTGTCTGAGAGCTTTCTCTTTTTAGCACTTATTGAAAAATACGTATGTCACATATCAGGGTCGTCTCTACCAAGTCATTCACAGTGTCTTGCTTGGGGACTGGCTGCTTTCCTTTTAGGGCAAGGCAAGGAGAGTGCACTTGAAACCACTAGGATGATACAGTAGGTGGGAAAAGGCAGAACACAGAGCAGTATAATATGGTTCCATTATGTTTTTTAAAATGTCATATATACATTTTATTTTATTTTATTTTTACAGATTTTATTTATTTATTTGAGAGAGAAAGATTGAGAGAGAGCACAAGAATGGGTTGAGGAGCAGAGGGAGAAGCAGACTCCCACTGAGCAGGGAGCCCGATATGGGGCTGGATCCCAGAACTCTGGGATCATGACCTCAGCCAAAGGCAGATGCTTAACCAACTGAGCCACCCAGGTGACCCTAAAAATCATATATACATTTTAAAAGGCAACTGGAAGGACATGGCGTAAACCGTTGGCGGTGGTTTTCTCTGTGGCTTAGTAATCCATGGGAATTTGACACTTTTACCATGTAGACGTTGTAATTTTTTTCTTTTAATGAACAAGTGTTACTTTTGTAATCAGATAAAATAATAACAACAATTCTATTTTGAAAAAAAAAAATCCTGTTTCAGCAACTGGTTATGGATGAAAAAATATGCCATCGTATCTTGCCTATGCCCCTCTTCTTCCCTCTTCCTTAATACATAAATACATACTGGGGTGCATGGGTGACTGACTCAGTTAAGTATCTGACTCTTGATTTCAGCTCAGGTCATGATCTCAGGGTCATGGGATCAGGCCTCAGGTTGGGCGCCATTCTGGGCATGGAGCCTGCTTAGGATTCTCTCTCTCTCTCTCTGTCCTTCCCCTTTGCTTGTGTGCACATACGTGAGTGGTCTCATGCTTTCTCTCTCAAAAAACAAAAAAAAATTACATATTGCTTATGTAATATTTATATTTATTTTTATATTTTAAAATTTAATATTTTATATCTGCATATTTAATATAGTATATATTATTTTAATATATTATTACATAGTAAGAAACTATTAAATATATATTAAATATATCTATCTAATTTTTAAAAATGTAAGTCTGTATAGAAAAAGAACCAGTGATGCACTGATGCTTCCGCTCTGTGTAGCTCCAGGGGGTGACAGTGGGCAGCTCTCAGGACAAGTTTTCCACAGGTAGATCAGAGGCATGCCGTATATCCCATTTGTGTCTGTCTTGAAGATAGTATTTTTTTAAAATATTTTATTTATTATTTATTTGACACAGAGAGATGCAGAGAGAGAGGGAACACAAGCAGGGGCAGAGGGAGAGGGAGGGGGAGAAGCAGGCTCCTGGCTGAGTAGAGAGCCTGATGCGTGGCTTGATCCCAGGATGCTGGGATCGTGACTGGAGTTGAAGGCAGAGGCTTAACCAAATGAGCCACCCAGGTGCCCCATAACTTGAAGATAGTATTAAATGAGATTAGAAGGGAGAGCCACTACACATCGAAAGTCAATAATAAGGTCATGATACCTTTGTGGGGCTGGTGGTCCTGACCTGGTATTTTGAGGAGCACCTGAGGGTTCCTCGGGTAAATTAACATGGTAAGCAGGGCCCAGAAGCAAGCTGTGGAATTTAGGATTTAGATCCGAGTCTGCCTGCTACACTCGGGAACTCTGTTAGGGGAAGTGAGAGGTTCTAAGACCCTTCTCCCTGGAACCACCACTCATGAAGAGGTGGAGCCTGGTCCTAGCAGGGCCCTTTTGGTGATGAAGCCTGAAGTCACATTCTGGTCACCTGGGATAGTGGAGAGGGCTTGTAGGATACATGTGCCGGGGGAGGGGGAGGAGGGCTTGAGCTCCCACTCCAGGCCTCAGACAGAGCAGGACGGCAGGGGTTTCCTGACCCTGGTGGATTTCAGGAAATCAGCTGTAGGATTTCCTGGGACCAAGGACACCAGCTCTTCTTCACGTGGCTGCTTCTCCATCGGTTACTGTTGACTGGTCCTCTCGCCCTCTACTTCAGTGGGCTGAAAAGCATCTGCATCAGGCTCTTCCGGGGGGGCTGGCTTAAATCAGGTTCCTGACCACTCCTCTGAATCCCATTTTCTAGGGCCGGGTAATGGTTAATTTTATTTGTCAACTTGACTGGGCCACTAGATGCCCACGTATCTGGTTAAATTTTATTTCTGGGTGTGTCAGTGAGGGTGTTTCTGGAAGAGATTGGCATTTAAATTGGTAAACTGAGTAAAGCAGATGGCTCTCCCCAGTGTAAGTGGGCATCCCAATCTGTTCAGGGTGTAAATAGAATGAAAAAGTGGAGGATGGTTGAATTTCCTCTCTGCCTAACTCACTGAGTGGGACATCCATCTTCTCCTGCCCTCAGTGGTCCTAGTTTCCAGACCTTAAAATTCAGGCTGGAATCTACAGATCTCCAGCCTTCGAACTATGCCATGGACTTTCTGGGTCTCCAGCTTGTAGACAGCAGAATGTGGGAATTCCCAGCCTTCCATAACCTCGAGACAACACCTTATTGTAGGACACACACACACACACACACACACACACACACACACACACGGTTCTTATTCTTGGGTGAACTCTCACTAAAACAGATTTTGGTACTAGGACTGGTTCTAGAAGAACAGAATTTTGAGGATTAGTTTTTGAATCGGTTCTGGGGATTCTGGAAGTGGGTCTCTGACCTGATGAGGTTTAAGGATGCTGCTGACTCTTATTTCCAGTAGTAAAGAGGGCACTGATGGTCCACAGTGTGATCTGGCAATAGAGATACACACAATATCTGTATTAAATAGTCCTAATCAGCCTCTTCCAAGAAGCAAGGAACTGGGTATTTGTGTATATGATACTTTGGAACATTTTTGGAAAATGAGTGAATGTAATACTGTTGGCTTGTCGCTCCTAATGTTTTGGACAAAGTGGTAAAAACAAGCTCAGGGATTCAAATTTCCAGCTCAAACTCAGTATAAATGACCTAAAGGCTTCTACATGTGTAGTGATGAGAGCCTTATCTCCAGTAGCTGCAGGGCTGAGAGTGCTGAAAATGAAGAGCAGAATGTCGGGTCGCCTGGGTGGCTCAGTGGGTTGAAGCCTCTACCTTCGGCTCAGGTCATGATCTCAGGGTCCTGGGATCGAGCCCCACATTGGGTTCTCTACTCAGCAGGGAGCCTGCATCCCCCTCTCTCTCTGCCTGCCTCTCTACTTGTGATCTGTCTCTCTCTCTCTCTCTCTGTCAAATAAATAAATAAAACCTTTAAAAAAAAAAGTGGGGCATTGATTGGAAAAGCGCAGGATCCTGTAAACTGGGTTGGGGATATGTGGGAAGACGCCAATGAAGCTGGGTCCATTGAACCCCCAATCTCTGATAACCCTTCTTTGGCAGAGAGAGAGGTCTCCCCATCCCCAGGGGGTAGCAGCCACTCCTCCACAGCTTTGGAGGGGATTTACCCTACATTGCCAGAGGAAACTCTAATGGTCTCTTCTGAAGCAGTTGCCCTGAGAGACAATGCTGATTCTCTTCAGGATCCACCCTGACCACCCCTCTTTGCTTCTAGAAGTATAAATAGACTCAAGTCCCAACAGGTGCCTAAAAGGTGAGGTACAAAGTGTGACCCATGAGGACGTGTGCCACACTCCAAAAGATACTTGAGATTTCTTTGGCACTGTACAATGGAAAAAAGGTAATCCTTATTAAAAAGTTGGCAAAGAACCTGGCTGAATTGTGTTCATGTTTTATGTTCTAACGTTCTGTAGAAGGTAGATCCGGTGAGCCATGAAATTGGGTATTTAACTGAGGAGACTCCTTCGTCTTTCCTTTCCTCCTCCCTCCCCCAGCTCCCCCCCCCCCTTTTTTTAAAAAAGAGAGAGCAAGTGATTGGGCATGAACAGGGAGGCTGGGGTGGAGAGGGGCAGAGAGAATCTTAAGCAGGCTCCACACTCAGCTCTTACCACCCTGGGATCATGACCTGAGCCGAAGCCAAGAGCAGCGCACTTCACTGACTGAGCCATCCAGGTGCCCGTTGGGATTTCTAAGCAAGTATTCAAGGAGAAGTCTAGGTCCTCCTCGCTGCTTATAGTAAAATGCAAGGGAGAAAGGAGTTGAAGATGGAATTGTTTAAGCAAAAAAGAGGAAGAACTTAAAGATCTGGAAGATTCTCATTCTATTTTATAAAAAATGAGAAAGTATGTTTGCAAGAGAGCACTTAAGGGTGGGGCAGAGGGACCATTCAATAAAGAGATTAGTGTGGGTGTGAGCCATGGATTTAATCAGCTATCTCGTGAAAAGAGGAATAAAGATGGGATTAAACCAACAAAAATGCGGCCACAGCAGGGACTAAAGAAAACAGAAAACAAAAGGGAATGGAGGAATGGTTCTATCTTTTAAGAATAGGACGAAGGCCCCTGAGGTAATTCAGAGATCTTCAGAGCCTCCCGCTAGGTTTCAGCAGGGCCTATGGCCTCCACTAGAAGCTGTGGGGGTAAGGCCACCCTGTGGAGCCCTGGAGAATTCCTCATCGCAGTGTTTCTGGAAAGTTCAGTTGCAATTTTCAGAGAGGGAGTTCCTGATTGGTCCAGCTCACATTTCAATCCCCCCATCAGTGTAGTCTGTGGAGTCACTGACTTGAGTCACGTGCCACTGTCTTGACCAATTAGCTTCAGGTTGGGGGCGGGGTGTGGTCACATGGCATAAAACTTGCCTGCCTATTGGGGCAGGCACTGTGACTGATATCGGAATGTCAGCCTATAGACTTCATGTGTGTCAGAAACGTGACTTTTTCAATTGCCTGACATAATTATTGTTTTGCGCGTCCGGTGCGGCTGGTGCGGGCGCTCCAGATACCACACTGCCGGCGCAAATGTGGGGTGGGGAGCTCAGGAAGGGGGAAGCGGACGGGGGTGGGGGGGTAAGTGGTCAGAGGCTCGGCTCTGGGTACCCTGCGTGCGGGTCAGTTGGGCCACATATCCTGTAGTCCAGCGCTGCCCAGCCAACTCCCTCAGCGGATGACACTCCCCGAGTGGGCAGACTTCTTGAGGGCAGTTTCTAGGCAAGTCAAACGCTGGAGCTTTGGCTTGGCTCCAGAATTTCCCTTGAGTTGTTTTTCATCCTTTCACTCGGGTCTCAGAGCCTTGCCCGAGGAGCGGTAGCCGTGGGCCAGGCCCTCCTGTGCTGCCCTGGTGCCCACAGCCTGCTCTCCTGTCAGGTGGCTCTTCGGCAGCTGTTCTGGAAAAGAACAAAGAAGTTCCAGAAAACCCCTGAGAGTGCAGGCTGGGATCGGGCCCACTAGGCTGCACAGCGCAAGCTCCCTCCTCTCGCTCTGCAGTCTGGCGGCTTCCAATCGCTGACCTAAGTGGGGAGGGGAGTGGGAACAGCTCTGGTTTGATGGCAGAAGCTAAGGGGAGAGCCAGAGGGGAAAGTGGGAACGGCTCTGGTTTGGTGGTAGAAGCGATAGGTTGGAGTCCTGGCTCTGTTAATTCCTAGCTACTCTGCTGGGTAGCGAAGGAGTGATTTGGATGCCTTGCATTGGGTTGGACTTCATTCTTCATCCTTTGCCTAGGTCAGAGCACCCTCAGTGTGCCCATGTTCACCCATCTTGCTGGCAGCCGCAGGAAGTCTGGGCATCCAGCCTGTCACTGTCCTGTTCCATGTCCAGGAGGCTGCTGGGGGTGAGGAGTCGCTGAGCGACAGGGGCTGGCTGGCTGGCCGGCCGTGTGAGTACAGCGCAGCTATCTTGCCAGAGCAGAACTCAGACTCTTAGGGTGATGGATAGGATCAGACACTGAGTGTGGATCCTTGGCGACAAGCTGAACAACTGGCGCTATTTATCTCTGGACATTTTGTGTGAGAAAAGCGAACCTGTATGTGTTGAAGCCACATTAACTGACGTTTTTGATATTGATAGCCAATTGGATAGAATCCTGGCTGATGGAGAGGGGTATTTCCTGCCTCACAATGGGGGCAGGTTGGGTCAGAGGACCCTTCTGATACTTGTTTTCCCATAGACCTAGAACCTTCGCATCCACCTTGTCCCAGGAGCCCACATTACTTAGGAGTGGGGAAGCTATTTAAAAGCCTCTTGTTTTCTTGGATCACTGGTGGAAGGGAACAGACAAAGGCAGCCTGGGAAAGTGGGAAAAGCACTGGTTGCAGTCAGAAGGTCTGGGATTGAGCCTTGGCTCTGTTCATTCCTGCCTCTGGTCAATAGTGGCTCTGTGCTTAGGGCAGGGGAGACCCTGCCGATCAAATCAAGGGCCCTAGGTGGGGGTGGGGCACATGGAATGGTCAGACCAATTAGGACAGAATTTCACAGGATTGCAATTATGACCTTTGGCTCCCCGGTACCCTTTGAGACCTTTCTGGAGGCTGCAGACTTGTCCCCCAAGGCCTCCCTTGGATGTCCCGAGACGTGAGTGGGTGCTGTTGTCTCTGGTCCCTGCTAATTGGGTTGTGCTAGGGGCTGGCAGCTCAGGACCCCCCTCCCCTCCCTTCTACCCCTTGGGGGCAGTGTCCGGGACCTTTGCAATTATGAAGAGCAGGCGTCCAGGCAGAATGGGTCTTGGTCAAGGGCTTGAAGGATATGCCTAATTTCTTGGGGAGGAGAGCACACAGCAGGGAGGACCCCATGGCTCTCAGTGACGTCTTGCTTTGTCTTCTGTGAGTTCTGGCTGGACTGTCTTTCGCCTACACCTGCTTCCTCTCCATCTGCCTATCTCGTGGCCAGACAGCCTGTGAGCTCTGGGATAGTAGAGATGTTCCTTTTATCTCTGCCGGCTAGTGCCCACGGGCATTTGCAGCATCACTGCTAGGGGGAAGGAAGAGGTGCAGGAGTGGGTGTCTCCAGGCCCCGGGGAAGGCAGTGAGCTGCTGGGGCTGGGGGTGTCTGGAAGGGCAGGTTGGAAAGTGCTGTCTTCAAACCATGCTTCCTGATGAATTTCAGTGCGATTCCAGGGTAATGTCTTTTCTCTGAGAAGCCTCGGGTTTTCTGTTTTCTCTTTGGCACTGGCAGTGACGTGCGGGAGCGGGCCTCCCATTGACCACAAGCCCCTGCGTGTGGCCTTGAACTTGAGAAATTTGGAATGATTTAGCTGAGTGTACAGTGCTTCCTATTTCCCAGGAGACTAGCTCATTTCTCCAGGTGACAGAGATGCGTTAAGCTTGCTCTTTGACCTCTGGGACTCTGCTGGAGTAGAATGAGAAGGGGCCTGATGTAGGAGGCCTGGGTTCCTGCCCTGACTCTACCACTCACCAACTAAGAGGCTTAGGGGCTAGTCTCTGCCTTTCTTGGGGCCATTTCCTTCCTGGGGCTGGATGCTCTTCCAACTCTAACATTCTTTTATGCCCTTGTGATTCCTAATACTGGCTTCTAGAATGTGGGACCCTGAGGCCATGGGAAGAGGTTGCCATCTTACATGGAAGCTCCTGACTCTCCCATCTCCCGAGATAGTGAAGAGGACGATGGTGTTAACAGTACCTGGCATTGACGAACACAGACTTAGCTGCCTATGTGGAAGGGGCTGTTATTGTCCCATTTTACAGATGAGGAAACAAAAGCAGAAAATCATTAGTCAAGCCCCCAGCTGTCTGTGCACATAAGGGCCTACCCTATCTGTAGTCTGAATTAAATATCCCTCCATGTTTTGTTAGGTCGGTTGGCTTTACACAGTGATGGAGGAAGAAAGGTCTGGCTCCTCTTAGGAAGCAAGGTGGTAGAAGGCAGAGTTCAAATGGAGGGAGGGCCCTGAGATAGGCCGGTGGCAGCCAGAAGGGGGTTGGGGCAGGAGGGGAGTTCTGAAATTGCTGGATCTCTAGTGTCTGGCCTCCTTCCCACCCTGGGCCCCCCGGGTTCAGGTTTGAGTTATCCTGGAGTCTGACTTCAGTTGTCCCAGGCTCTGCTGGGGAAACCACTAGAGTCTGAAATCAGACTTTAAGACTGATTTTGGGTCTAGCTTGTGAGCGAGCTGTAATTATGTCCATTATACCTGTCTTGAATGATTCACAGATGGCAAGGGCTTACGTAGGAGCAATGTTCCTCTTAATTTTTTTTTTTTAATTTACATTTTCCGGTGACTTACTGGAATTGAGAGTACATTCTCATTGACTGGAGAAGAAAAAGTGGGGAAAGAAAAAAAAAATGTCATCAGGTCTCTTGGAGACTAATAAAACTGTCCAAACCATGTCCAGGTGATTCTGAGCTCAGGTCCTAGAGACTCAAGCCTACCCCCTTATTCTCTGAGCCTCTTGGCTCTCCTCCTTCCTGGAAGTGGGAGACAACCCTGTGGCCCCAGAAGGCAGCAGAGGTGCAATCCGACGCCGGAGAGGGTTTGTGCTTTGGGCTAGAAGGATCTGGGTTCAAATCCCTGACCTGAAGCTAATGCCTGCTGTGTGACCCTGAGCAATTTCTTTCAGAGGAGAAAACTCCTCTGAAAATTGGGATTAAAAAAAAAAAAAGCCAGCTTCACAGGTTGCTGGGACTTCATGAAGTTGAATATATTAAGCTCTTGGCGCAAAGTAACAAGAAAGACAGCAAGTACCCGTCAGTGCTTATAATGCCCTGAGTCTTTTCCACGGGGTACCTTAGTCCTTACAACAGTCCTGGGGGTGAACTCTTATCCTTGGTTTATAGGTCAGGAAACTGAGCTCAGAGAGGTTGAGTGACTTGACTGAGGTGACACGGCTAGTCCATGGCAGATCTTGGGGGACTGGGGTACAGGTTGTGCTGACTTCAAAGCCCACCGTAGGGGTTAACCCCCAACCCACTTATTCCCATAGGAAATGGGCTCGTCCTTCCTGTTCCTTAAAGCAAGCCTGCCCGAATTGGAGCCCCCACCTTCTCTATTCCTGGTACTGACCCCACCAGCCCTTCAGGCACCACCATCTTGGGGTTATCTTTGGCTTCTTTTCTGCCGGGACCACTTTCTTCTCTGTCACACTTGGGGTCATCCGAGCGGCAGCCAAGACCCAGATCTATATATTTGTTCCAGGTAGATCTTTCCTTCCTCATCACCCTCTTCCTCCCCCTGCCCCCAGCCCAGGCTTCACAGAGAGTTCTTGCCATAGCCCCCCTCTCTACATGTAGCCAATTCCAGCCACACCCTCGTTGGTCTCTGCCCCGCCTACTTCAGGCACATCACTCCCTCTGAAACCTTCCATGGCTCCCTTGGCCTGCCATCCTTAACCCCTGACTCCTGAGCCCAGTCCAGACTCACTGTATCGGGCTGGGCCAATCCCAATCCCAATCCTTCCCTCTTTCTGGTCCCAGGATCCCCAGCTGTAGGATGAGACCTCCAGGGTGACCTTCCTTTCCTAGTCCTGTGGAAAACAGATCAAAGCTCATTTCCCACAGGGGAGGAGATCCCCAGGTCTTAGCTGCGCCACCTTCCTGCTGTGTCCTGAGGGTCCCTGGGGGCACTGTGAAGACAGGCCCAGTACCCTTTGAGACCTTTCTGGAGGCTGCAGACTTGTCCCCCAAGGCCTCGCTTGGATGTCCCGAGACGTGAGTGGGAGCTGTTGTCTCTGGTCCCTGCTAACCGGGTTGCACTAGGGGCTGGCAGCTCAGGACCTCCCTCCCCTCCCTTCTACCCCTTGGGGCAGTGTCCGAGGAAGTACCAGGAAAGCCCGGAGTGTCAGTGGATGAGCCAACAGCTTGTATGGAGGATGGGGCTGTCTGCTCGCAGGGACGGCAACAGGCTCTTCCCTCCTCCCACCAGAATAGACATGCTTGGGCTTCGCCTGTGCTGCTGGAAGGCAGAGGATTCCCTACTGTTCATCCAGAACCTCTTGGCCACTCCCTGTTGACCACCTGTGGTCCGTGGGCTTTAAGTGGGGACCAGGGGGAGGGGGGACTCTACCTGCTCACCCAGAGGAGATCTGGAACACCCGCTCCACAAAGCTGAGCCAGGCTCTGTGGGGCCCCAGACCTCACACTGAAGAAGAAAGATTGCTGAGACCCAGGTGAATCCAGAAGCTCCAGGAGAGGCTGCTGTCTTTCAAAAAGCGAGTTTTGCTCTGAGCCTCCATAGTGAGGGCCCAAGGATGGGGGAGGACCCCAAGCGTATACAATGGGTACGTTTGAGGCTCCTTTTGCTTCTGTCCAACAGACCAGAAATACAGTGTGAAGAGCCCAGGAGGCTCCTACACTGAGAACAGAGGGGCCTGGGGCTTTGGGTCTGTGCACCAAGCAATTACTGTGCCTGAGCAGGCACGTGCTGGGAACCAAGGGGATGAACCAAGGGGAACCAAGGGGACTGTCAATTCATGGGTGTCTCAACGGGACATGTTTTTATTTTTTCCCATCACTTCCCATTATGCTAGCTTGAACCACACCCTCCCCCCTTTCCTGTCCCTTGACATTTGGGAGAATTCCACAGTTTCCTGGTCCTTTGGGGGGATGGTAGTTTATGGTGGGTGGGGAGGCCCAGGCCTCTAAGGGTATGAAAGTACTCTAGGTTCTTAGCAACTTTGGTGCTTAGCTATGGGCCATAGCTCAGTTTTGGGACACGACCAATGACAGATGAAATATGGGGGCCTGTGGAAGTGAGGAGGATGCCACCCAGCCTGGCTGAAGGGGTCCGGAAAGGCTTCTGGGCAACCGCTTTCTGCCAGGAATGGCTGGATGTGATTTCTTTGATGATCTCCCTTTCTACAGCTTTCTTAAGAGCTTGGAGAACCTGTTTCAGTGTTAGTGTGAATTTGAGGGGAGGGCACCTCTGTGTCTCCAGGGCCCGTCAGGTGATATGTGGATGAATGAAGGAGCTTGAGGAATGTCACTCGAGGAATTTCCTTCTCTTATGTCTGGGTTGATAGGCTATTTTGGGACCCTAGAAGAGTTGAATGCTTTGGAAGAATTGCTAGAAGGTGGGCTGCCTTGGTCGATCTAAGGACGGGTGGGCTGTAATCTGGGCTTTGCTCAGCCATGCAGAAGGCCTGTTCCTGGCCCTTGGCCATCGTCCTCTTCCTCCTGCTTAGCTGGAGCCCCCTTCTCTGGTGCCTGCCTTCCTCTTCCATGACATCCCCACCCAAAGCCCTCCCTCTGTACTTCCCCAAGAAGCCAGCTCTCAATTCATGTAGTGCCTTCCACTCGCTCCAAGGTTATGCCTACGGGACCAGACTGTGTCCTTTCTGACGATATTCTGATTGCTGGTCTATTTATAACAATGACTCACCCACCACCTGAACTTCTGCAGGAAGAGTTCGGCTTAGAAGCCAACTCCCCTGGAATGCAAAACAGTTCGTGCTTGTAAATGATCCCCATTTCATTTCCCTGAGTCTGTGCATCCTTGGCCTCCTCTTGACCCTGTGGCCAGATCACTTAGCCATCTCCCACCCCCCTGCTGCCTGCTGCCACCATCCCCTCTTGTTTATCAAGAATCCTGCCGACCCCACGACCTGTGCAAGTTCCTCTTCATCATTAACCTTGAGACAGAGACTTCCTTGCTGTGCAGATGGGAAGGATCTGCTGGACGATTTCCCTTTGTTTTCATGTTGTTTGCTTGGGAAGGAGCTCAAGCTGGGGTGGGGGCAGGGAGAGAATGAATCTGGAAGAGCGCCCTGAGCCCCCACCCTTGGCTCAGTCCAGCTTCTCTCTTAGGACCCCAGGGTTAGCGGTGCGGTACCCACTTGTGCACTGCGGCTCCTGCCTGACCGCCCCGTAGGAGGGGCGGTGATGGCAGTGGGTCCCACCGCTTCTCCTGCAGTGTCTCCCCTCTCCCTGCAGGTGCTGGGGCAGGCAGGTCTGCTAAGTCCCATGGTGGTTGGGCTTGAAGGACACTCGCATAGACAGGCATTTGCTATCTGGCTAGGAAGATGAGATGATCCCCTTCTCCAGTTTGTCAGCAGACACCCCTGTTGCCTTCTTCATAAAGAAAATACAGCAGAGACCCTCAGTGGGGTCTCCTTGGCTTCCCATCTGTTACCTACCTATGAGCTTCCCACATCCCCAGACCTCTTGGCTTCCATCTTAGTGGTGATGGGGTCACCTGATCCCACGGCCCCTGCTCTGGAATCCCCTCGACCCCAGTCATAGTTTGGCAATTGTCACTGAGTCCAGAATCCAGCCTCCCCTGGTTCTGTGTCACCCACCTCTCCACCTGTTCCAGCCTTTTCCATCCTGGATCCCACACCCACCCCCAACCCCTGGCTTCACCTCCAGGTGGCTCTTCTCTCCACCGTGGTCTGCACTCTCCCCCGTTGCTGTTCCCTCTGGGTCACTGCTGCAGACTCCTGCCCCCACCACCTCATGCCACAGTGACCATCCTCTCCGACTTGATGAGTCTGGACCCATCCTCCTAAGTCCCAGGCTTACTAGTCTCTTTGTGGCTTCTGACATCATTGAGTTCCATCCTCCCTGGCTTCTGATATGCCCCCTCGTCCTCAGACACTTGTGGCCTCATTCCCTTCTCATCACGCCTCGCTTCAAGCCGCTGTCACCTCCCCCTGATGTCACTGCCACAGCCGCCAGCTGGATGCTGCCTGGTCTTCCCGCCAGTCCATTCGCTATCAGCCGGGCGATGTCTCGACAGTGCCACGCCCCTCTCCACATCCCCGCTTGGTGTGGCGTGCAAGGCCCCCAGGACTGGTCCCTGCCTTCCCTTGACTTCATCTCCTGACACATTTTTATACCCCTACCCCAAGCCCTATTTTCTGAGCTAGTCAGCTCTCCCAGATTAACTTTCCCACATCGCTGCCTTGCATGTGATGTTCCTATGGCACAAAGAGCCTCTCCGCCCCATTCTGTCTTTGGTTAAATCCCAGTCACCATCTGGAGTTCTGCCAGCTTGTCCCCTGCAGCGGGTGCTGCCTTCTGGGACCAGCTCTTCCCCTCCCGGCTGGGTTAGAGTCTTCCTCAGTGCTCACCCCCTGCACTGACCCCTCTATGTGTCTGCCTCCGGCTCTGGTCCCGACTTCCATGCGGATGACCAATGTGACACTCCAGTCTGGGTCAACTACCTTTATTTTATGCTCCTTGGGAGGGACCCCTGCCTTTAGGGCACTTAACTTAGTAGTTCTACATTCACCAAGGAAGGGTGTCATTTGAGGCATCACCTGGTAGTGTTTGATTAATTCCTATTTCCTCCACCAGACTGGAAGCTAGGCAAGAGCAGAGAGAGCCTTATTTATTTATTTTTTTAAAGATTTTATTTGTTTACTTGACAGAGAGAAAGAGAGAGCAAGCAGGCAGAGGGAGGTAGAGGCGGAGGCAGAGACGACTTGAAACTATCCCGGGACCCTGGGATCATGACCCGAGCCAAAGGCAGATGCTTAACTGACGGAGCCACCCAGGCACCCCTGTTGTTGTTGTTGTTGTTCTTCTTCTTTTCTTCCTTCTTCTCCTTTTTCTTCCTTCTTCTTTCTTCTTCTTCTTCTTCTTCTTCTTCTTCTTCTTTCTTCTTTTTTCTTCCTTCTCCTTCTCCTTCAAGATTTTTATTTATTTATTTGACAGACAGAGATCGCAAGTAGGCAGAGAGGCAGGCAGAGAGAAAGGGAAAAGCAGGCTCCCCGCTGAGCAGAGAGCCTGACACAGGGCTCAATCCCAGGACCCGAGAATCATGAACTGAGTGCAAGGCAGAGGCTTTAACCCACTGAGCCACACAGGCGCCACTATTGTTTCTCTTCTTAAGGAGCATTTACTATTAAATATTTTGAGAGACTAACAAACACCTGAATGCCCAATCCCCAGCTTTGTCCAGTCTCACCACCTACCATATTTGATAAAATGATAAACATGATGAAAGGCCTCTAAAGTTTGTTTTTTAATTTATTTTATTTTATTTTTATTTATTTACTTGAGAGGGAGAGAGAATGAGAGAGAGAGAATGAAAGAGAGAGAGAGAGAGAGCATGAGAAGGGGGAGGGTCAGAGGGAGAAGTAGACGCGCTTGCCAAGCAGGGAGCCCGATGCGGGACTCGATCCCAAGACTCCAGGATCATGACCTGAGTCGAAGGCAGACGCTTAACCAGCTGAGCCACCCAGGTGCCCAGTCCTCTAATTTTTGATGCTGGTCTAAAAAAAACTTGCTTTTTTTCAGTTTAAATATTAATTAGATGCAACTATTTATAAAATACATATAATGTCTAAGGATGATTGAAACAGTGAACACCTGTGTACCCGCCACCCAGTTTAGGCAAAAGGCTATAACCAGTACTTTAAAGTCTCCTCCGAAGCCCACCTCCACGCACCTGCCCCCCTCCCTCAGCCATATTGTGTGTGTGATTTTTTTGCTTTTCTTAACACATACCCAATATATTTGTTTTCCTAAACATTGAGTTGTTTAGTTTTGCTATTTTAAAAAATTCTATGTAAGTGGAGGGGTGCTTGGGTGGCTCAGTTGGTTGGCCGTCTGCCTTCAGCTCAGGTCATGATCACAGGGTCCTGGGATCGAGCTCTGCGTCTGGCTCCCTGCTTAGCGGGGAGCTTGCTTCTCCCTCTGCCCATCACCCTGCTTGTTCTCTCTCTCTTTCAAATAAACAAAATCTTTAAAAAAAAAACACCCCAACTTTATATAAACGGAAAAATACAGTTTGTGTTTTCCTGTGATCCACTTTTTTTTTTCTCCTTATTTTGGCTTACCATTTTGTTCTGACATGATGTGTACCTGGATATTCATTCATTTTCTCTAATGGTTGTTATACTTTGTCCATCTTCCTGTTGATAGATGGGACCTACATTTAGTTTGCCTTGACTCACCTGCCTGCCTCTCTTTCTCCTTTTTGTCCCATTACACACAGTGTTGAAATGAGGATCCCCCGCTGCGCCAACATGGGAGATGCAAACATCCGCCCAGCTGGGACCATCAGGAGCACAGCTGCCCGGATTGCTGGGTCACGAGGTACGTGCATCTATGTTTTTCCTAGATGTTGCCCATCTGGGGCAGGGTTATCCAAATGTTGGCTGTTCCACAATCTCACCAGTGTATGGGAGACTTGGACTTTGAAAACTGTGCCTCCCGTGCCCATGATGTGGTATCTTATTTCCTGTCTGCTGATGGGGTCGAGCATATTTTCAAATGTATTCCTGTCAGTGAATTGCCTGTTCATATCTTTTGCCCATTATATTTGGTGGTTTTCCTCCGGAATTGATTTGCAGTGTTTTTGTTGTTGTTGTTTTAATAGATTTTGAACATGAATCTCTTAGTAGGCAAATATCTTCTCCCAGGCTATAGTTTGTCTTTTTTGGAGGGGGATGGGGCTTGGGAATGTTTTGTTGTTGTTGTCTTTTAAATACAGTGAAATACAGAAATCTTAATTGCTGCAGTTTGTTAGATTTTTATTTTGTCTTATTTTTTAGAAGTTTAATTCCAGTAGAATTAACATGCAGTGGTGTTCTGTATACAATACTATGACTCAACAATTCTATACATTACTTGGTGCTCATTGAGATAAGTGTACTTGGGGTGCCTGGGTGGGTCAGTCAATTAAACGTCCCACTCTTTTTTTTTTTTTAAGATTTTATTTATTTATTTGACAGAGAGATCGCAAGCAGACAGAGAGGCAGGCAGAGAGAGAGAGAGGGAAGCAGGCTCGCTGCCGAGCAGAGAGCCCGATGCGGGACTCGATCCCAGGACCCTGAGATCATGACCCGAGCCGAAGGCAGTGGCCCAACCCACTGAGCCACCCAGGCGCCCCACGTCCCACTCTTTTAAGTGTAATCTCAATCCCCTTCACCTATTGCACCCATACCCCCACCATCTCCCCTTTGGTAAATATCCGTTTGTTCTCTATACTTAAGAGTCTTTTTTTAAATCTCTTTTTCTTTGTTCATTTGTTTTGTTCCTTAAATTTCACATGTGAGTGATGTCATATGGTGTTGGTCTTTCTCTAATTTATTTCACTTGGCATTATACTCTCTAGCTCTACCCATGTCATTGCAAATGGCAAGATTTCATTCTTTTAAAAAAAATTTTAATTCCAGTGTTATACGGCACTGGAATTGTATAATACAGTGTTATATTAGTTTCAGGTGTACACTGTCATGATTTAATAATTCTATATATTACTCAGTGCTCATCATAAGTGACCCTTAATCCCCATCACCTATTTCACCCATCCCCCATCCATCTTCCCTCTGGTAACCACTGGGTTGTTTTCTATAGTTAAGAGTGTGTATATTGGTTTGTCGGATTTTTTCCCCCTTTGTTCATTTGTTTCTTAAATTTCACATACAAGTGAAATCATATGGAATTTGTCTTTCTCTGACTGACTTATTTTGCTTAGTGTTATACCCTCAGATCCATCTACCTTGTTGCAAATAGAAAGATTTCATTCATTTTTATGGATGAATAATATTCTATTGTATACATACACCATATCTTCTTTATCCATTCATTAATTGATGGACACTGGACTCTTTCCATAATTTGGCTATTGTAAATAATGCTGCAATAAACATAAGGATGCATATATCCTTTTAAATTAGTGTTTTCATTTTCTTTGGGTATATACCCAGTAGTGCAATTGTTGGATCACATGGTAATTCTATTTTTAACCTTTTGAGGAAACTCCATATTGTTTCCCACACCAACTGTACCAGTTTGACTTCTACAAGCAGTGTACTTTTTACCACATCCTTGCCAGCACTTGTTGTTTCTTTCTTTCTTTCTTTTTTTTTTTGATTTTAGCCATTCTGATAGGTGTGAGGTGAAATCTCATTGTGGTTCTGATTTTCAGTTCCCTGATGATGAGTGATGTTGAGAATCGTTCATGTGTCTGTTGGCTATCTGTATGTCTTCTTCGGAGAAGTATCTCTTCATGTCTCCTGCCCATTTGAATTTAAATTAAATTAAATTAAATTATTTAGAGAAAGGGAGAGGGGGGAGGGACAGAGGGAGAGTGAGAGAAAGAATCTTAAGCAGGCTCCATGCCCAGAGCAGAGCCCTATGTGTGTGTGGTGAGGGGAGTCTTAGTATCATAACCCTGAGATCATGACCTGAGCTGAAATCATGAGTTGGATGATTTGGGGTGCCTGGGTGGCTCAGTGGGTTGAGCCTCTGCCTTCGGCTCAGGTTGTGATCCCAGCATCCTGGGATCAAGCCCCATATTGGGCTCCCTGTTCAGTGGGAAGCCTGCTTCTCCCTCTCCCACTCCCCCTGCTTGTATTCCCTCTCTCGCTGTGTCTCTCTCTGTCAAATAAATAAATAAAATATTTTTTAAAAAATGGAAGGCAACGTTTAAAAAAAAAAAAGAGTTAGATGCTTAACCTACTGAGCTACCCAGACTCATTTTTAAATTGGATTATTTGTTTTTTGGGTGTTGAGTTTTACAAGTTCTTTACATATTTTGGATTTTAAGCCTTTATCACATATGTCATTTGTAAATGTTTTCTCCCATTCTGAAGGTTGCCTTTAGTTTTGTTGATTATTCCCTTCACTGTGCAGAAGTTTTTTATTTTGATATAGTCCCCATAATTTGTTTTTGCTTTTGTGTCCCTTGTCTCAGGAGACATATCTAGAAAAATGTTATATCTGATGTTAGAGAAATTACTGTCTGTTCTCTCTCCTAGGATTTTTAGATTTCAGGTCTCACGTTTAGACCTTTAATCCACTTTGACCAAATTTATTTTTATGTGTGGTATGAGAAAGTGGTCCAGTCTCATTTTTTTTGCTGTCCAGTTTTCTCAGCCACATTTGTTGAAGAGACTTTCTCCCATTGCATATTCTTGCCTCCTTTGTCAAACATTAATTGACCATATATAATCATGGGGTTATTTCTTGCTCTCTATTTTGTCCCACTGATTTATGAGTCTATTTTTGTGCCAATGCCACACTGTTTTGATTATTACAGCTTTGTAGTATGTCTTGAAATCTGGGATTGTGATACTTCCAGCTTTGTTCTTCTTTTTCTTGGAGGGGAGGAGTTGCTTTTTGTAGTAACTTGGATCGTGCTATATGTATTGTTCCTTGATATGCTTGTTGGAGATGTTCCCAGCCTAGCACACTCCTTTTATCCACTGCATATTCCACAGAATTAGCATTGTCATTTGGGTTGCTTCATTCTGCTATTATAATTATGCCCAGTTTTGTGCATGCATTTGAGTACAGGGGCTGAAATGGGAGTGAGAGAGTCTCAGTTTGAGTCTCTATGGTCTGAGATGAGGGGGTTTTGACTTGGTGTTGAGCAAGCAGTAGGCAGTGCACACTGACCCAAGCAGGAGAATGGCTGGGCTGTGGATTTGGGACCAACAGGCCAATGTCACCATGTGTGATGGGAAAGCGGCTTGTTTTGCTCCTGGTTTAGTGGTCATGAATTCCTTTAACTTTTGTTTGTCTGGGAGACTCTATCTCTCCTTCTATTCTGGATGATAATCTTCCTGGATAGAATATTTTTGGTGCATATTTTTTTCTTTTCAGCACTTTTCGAATATACCATGGCACTCCCTGGACCCACAAAGTTTCTGCTAAAAAATCAGCTGATCGTCTTAGGGGGTTTCCTTTGTATGTAACTACTTTCTTTTGTTTTCTCTTGCTGCTTTTATTTATTTATTTTTATTTTTAAAAAAGATTTTATTTTCTTTGAGAGAGAGAGAGAGAGAACAAATGAGAAGGGAGAAGGTCAGAGGGAGAAGCAGACTCCCCGTGGAGCTGGCTGCCTGATGTGGGACTTGATCCTGAGGCTCCAGGATCAAGACCTGAGCTGAAGGCAGTTGCTTACCACCCAGGTGCCCCTCTTGCTGCTTTAAAATTCTCTCTTTATCACTGCTTTTTGACATTTTAATTACTATGTGTCTTGGCGTGGACCTTCTTGAGGTGATTTTGTTGGGGATATGTGTCCTGAATATGGATTTTTGTTTCCTTCTCCAGGTTCAGGAAGTTTTCAGCTATTTTTTCTCCAAACACACTTTCTGTGCCCCTTTCTCTCTCTTTTCCTTCTGGGATCCCTATATAATGTGAATGTCACTGTGCTTGATGGAGTCACTGAGTTTCTGAAGTCTGTTCTCCTTTTGTATAGTTTTTTTTTTCCCTCTCACCGGCTCAGCTTGATTACTTTCTATTACTCTGGACTCCAGGTTGCTGATCCATTCTTCTCCTTCCTCTTGTCTACTATTTATTCCATTTAGTGTGTTTTTTACTTCATTTATTGTGATATTCATCTCTGATAGGGTTTTATCTCTTTGTTAAGGGTCTCACTGATGTCCTTTCTCAAGTCCACTGAGTATCTTTATGATCGTTATTTTATGTTCCCTATCAGGCATATTACCTATCTCCATTTCAGTTAGGTGTCTTGCTATGATTTTGTTTTGTTCTTTCATTTGGGACATAGTCCTCTGTCTCCTCGTTTTGTCTAACTTGGTGTCTGTTTCTATGTGTTAGGAAAGTCAGAGACAAGAGTAGTGGCCTTATGAAGAAGAGGTCCTGTGGAGCCCCTTGGTTCAATGTCTCCTTTTTACCAGTAAATCGCACTTGAGGGGTGTCTCTTATGTGTGTTGCAGGTGTCCTACTGTTGTGGCTGAGCTATGTTCACCTTCAGTCCAATCATCTGCAATGTCTCTCTTTGCTTGTCATGGGCAGGATCTGATCTCTGTATGGTTAGTGGGCCAGTCTGGGACCACCTAGCGCTTGAGTTGAGTCAGACCAGGAGTTTGCCAGAGGTGAGGTAGAACCAATATCAGGGCACTTTCCTATGTTGTCCGTGAGAAGCTTTTGTTGGTGCGCAGGTCCTACACTCAGAACCGCTATCTGCTCCTGGCCCACTGCTGGGGCTGCAGTCAGACTTATGTGTGTGGTTATCTTCCCCCCTCCCCAGGGAAAGGAGTCAATTTGGAGTGGTGCTGGTCCCTGTCTGGGATCCTTGGACACTGCCAGACTTGTGGTATTTCTTTGAATGGGCTCTGGTCAAGAGGGTTTTGATGGGGGTGGGATCCACAATGTGCACAGGGGCCGGAGGGGCAGGGTTAGCAAGATTTGTATGCTGTTGGTGCCCTGTCAGAGGAGCCCTGCAACACTGGACTGAGGTGGGCCAGTCTGGAGGGTTGGATCCACAGAAGCACAGGTAGAGGGGGGTGGAGGGTGAGGTGGCAATGCAAGTAAGTTAGGTAGCAAGTATTGTTGCTGCACTCCTTCCCACAGGTGGCTGGGTGTCTAGGCTGGGGGGCAGGGGAGAGAAATGGCACCTTCCAGTTCCTTTGTTCCTGGAGGAGTCCCCTACCAGTCTCTGTGCCTTTGGTATATGCTCTGAGATAAGTAGCCCCAGGCATTTTTCAAACTGCTGGTTGTCTTCCTCTGGCCCTCCTGGCTCTCCACCAATAAACCGACCCACTGATTTTTAAAGTTCTATGTTTTAAGTCCCAAGGGTTATAAGAACTTAAAAAATTCAGCCCCTCTGGTTTTCAGAGCCTAATGTTATGGGGATTCATCTTCTCCACTCTGGCTTCCTAGATGTGAGGGTCTGTTTCTCTCCTCTCTCAGTGCCCATGGCTCCCTCCCTCCCTGATCCCCCACAAATTCGTTTAGCACTACACCTCGACTCTGCCCTTTCTACCTTCTTCCATGTGGCCTCTTCTCTATGTTTAGCTATGGAGAGTCTGTTCTGCCAGTGTTCGAGTCATGTTCTGGATTATTTATGCTGATGTGGGTGTTATGTAGGTGTAGCTGCAGGATGAGATGAGCACAGGGTCTCTACTCCATCATCTTTCCAACAGTCTGTTCTTTTCCAAGGTTGCTTTGGCTATTCTGGGTCTTTTGTGGTTCCATACAAATTTTAGGATTATTTGTTCTAGTTCTGTGAAAAGTGCTTTGGGTATTTTGATAGGGATTACATTAAGACTGTAGGTTATTTTGGGTAGTTTGGACATTTTAACAGTATTTGTTCTCCCAATCCATGAGCATGGAATATCTTTCCATCTGTGTCATCTTCAATTTCTTTCTTTAAAAAAAAAATTAAAGATTTTATTTATCCATTTGAGAGAGAAGGAGAGCACAAGCGCGGACAGGGGCAGAGGGAGAAGGAGAAGCAGACTCCCCACCAAGCCTGATGTGGGGCTCGATCCCAGGACCCCGAGATCTTGAACTGAGCCAAAGGTAGATGCTCAACCGACTGAGCCACCCAGGTACCCCCATCTTCAATTTCTTTCCTCATTGTTTTATAGTTTTCAAAGTATCGGTCTTTCACCTCCTTGGTTAAGTTTATCCTAGGTACTTTATTATTTTTGGTGTGATTATAAATGAACAGTTTGATAGATTGTGACAAATGCATATAGCATGTAACCCTCTCCTCTGTCATGGTTCAGAGCATTTCTGCTCCCCAGTAAGATCCTCTGTGCTCCTTCTAAGGCAACCACTGTTTGCACTTCTTTTTACCATATGTTAATTTTGTCTGATTTAAAACAATATAAATTGAATCATACTGTGTGCCTGGCTTTTTTTGCTTAGCATAATGTTCTTAAGATTCATCCATCTTGTGTAAATTTCTTTTTTATTGCTGAATAGATTCCCTTCATATGAATGTACTATAATAGGTTTACTCAGTGTCCTCTTGATGGACACCTGAAGTGGCTTCAGTTCTTGGTTACTATGAATAAAATGGCCACTAACATTCTTGTACCTGTCTTTTTGTGCCCATATATTTTCACTTCTCTTGGGTAAACACCTCAGAGTGGAATTGCTGGAGCCAATGGGACGATTTATGTTTGACTTTATGAGAAATACTGTGTTTCATCTTTTAATTCTGTTAAGGGTATTACCTATCATCAGATTTAATAATCTTTTTCCTTATGGTTTATGCTTGCTTTAAGAAGTCTTTTTTCTGAGGTCGTGCAGATTTTCTTCATTTCTCGTCTGAAGGTTTTAAACTTTGCATTTCACATTTGGAGTTTTAATTCGCCTGAAATAGATTTTTATCAACTGTGTGAGATAAGAATCTTTCACTCCCTATTTCCCACTTGGATAACTAATACTGCCAACACTGCTATTGACTGGAACATCACCTCCTTGCCCTATGGTAATGCTTTCATATATGAGGTTTCCACATGGGCCCAGACTTGTTTCTGGGCTCCATTCTGTGCCATTGGTTTATTTTTCTATCCCCATGCCAATGCCATCCTGTACAAATTACTATAATTCGGAAAATGTCTGGCTATCTGGCAGGGTAAGTCATCCTACTTTGTTCTCCAAAATTCGCTTGTTTATTTATTGTCCTTGTTCTTCCACATAAACTTTAGGATCAGTATGTTGGGTTGTACTTTTTTATTTTTTAAGAGAGAAGAAGGAGGGAGGAGTGGAGGGAGAGGGAGAGAAAGAATCTGAAGCAGGTTCCATGCCCAGTGCAGAGCCTGATGGGGGGCTTGATCTCATGACCCTGAGATCATGACCTTGGCTGATTGAAATCAAGAGTCAGATGCTTAATGTACTGAGCCATCCAGGTGCCTCCTTGTAATTGTGTGTGTGTGTGTGTGTGTGTGTGTGTGTGTGTGTGTGTGTTTTGATTTTGTCTTTGATCCATTTGTTGGATAAAACTGTGTTTTTACATTTCCCAAACATACTAGACTTAGAAAGCTATATTACAAACTGATTTTGAATTTAATTGAGTTGTGATAAGAGAATGTAATCTGTCGATAGATTCATTTTCTTTGTAGTATCATACATGATGCTTTAATAATGTGTATTCTTTAGCTGTTGGTCGAACAATTATGTTATTAGATCAAACTTAATGTGTTCTAAAGCCTGGGGGCACCTGGGTGGCTCAGTGGGTTAAAGCCTCTGCCTTCGGCTCAGGTTATGATCTCAGGGTCCTGGGATCGAGCCCCACATCGAGCCCCACATCAGGCTCTCTGCTCCGCGGGGAGCCTGCTTCCTGCTCTCTCTCTGCTTGCCTCTCTGCCTAGTTGTGATTTCTCTCTGTCAAATAAAAAAAAAAAATCTTCTAAAGCCTAAGCTAATTTTTTTCCTCCTTGATGTTTTAATTTCTAAGAGATGTGCTAAACTCTCCCACTATGATTATAGACTTTAAATTTCTTCTTGTAGTTCTGTCAATTTTTGCTTTATGTAAACTGAGACTGTATTACCTAGATGCACAGATGTTCAGAAGTCTTCTACATTTCTGATGAAATTTTTCTTTAACTATTATATAGTAACTATCTTTATTTCTAATAATGCTTTGGTCTTAAAGCATAGTTTGTCAGATATTGGTTGACTACACTAGTTTTCTTTTGATTAGTATTTGCCTGGCTCATTGTTTATCATTTAAAAAAATTCCAACTTTTCTGAGTCCTTGTGTTTTTTTTTTAAAGATTTTATTTATTTATTTGACAGACAGAGATCACAAGTAGGCAGAGAGGCAGGCTGAGAGAGAAAGAGAGGAAAGCAAGCTCCCCGCTGAGAAGAGAGCCCGATGCGGGACTTGATCTCAGGATCCTGAGATCATGACCTGAGCGGAAGGCAGCGGCTTAACCCACTGAGCCACCCAGGTACCTGAGTCCTTATGTTTTAAGTGTCTTTTGTAGCAAGCATATTTCCAGCTTTTGTTCTTAATCTAATCAGAGAATCTCTATCTCCCCAGTGAATAATCTAGTATTTTAAAATGTACTATGATTACTGATATTTTTGTAATGATTTTCTTATCATGGTTAACATGTATGATAGATGGGCTTATTTATATTGTCTTACTTTGTTCCTCCTAGGTTCTCAGCTTTTCCTCCCCGCCTTTTTTAAAGATTTTATTTATTTATTTGTCGGAGAGGGAGAGAGCGCACACACACAAGCAGGCAGAATGGCAGGCAGAGGCAGAGATAGAAGCAGGCTCCCTGCTGAGGAAGGAGCCCAATGTGGGACTCGATTCCAGGACCCTGGGATCACGACCTGAGCCGAAGGCAGCGGCTTACCTGACTGAGCCACCCAGGGATCCCTCCTTTCCCTTTTTCCACTTCCTGTCTCATTTGGATCAATCTAGTTAGTTCTTTCTTCACTTTTTTTCTTTACTAGTGTAGAAGTTATTCTGTTTGTTTTTTTTTAAGAGGTTACACTTAAAACTTAATATACAGACGACCTCACAAGGTAACAATCAGTATCTGTGTTCTTCCCAAACCATTTAATCCTTTCTACTGTCATCACTTCTGTCCTAGCTTACTATATTGTTTTCTAGTTTTTTGGTGGTATCTTATTTTAATATTCTTACATTATTCATGATAATAATTAATATTATTTGCCATGGATTATTTAGATTTATCTGCAACTTTATCAATTCATTTGCTCACCACTATTCATTGCTTCTCATTCCTTCTTTTAGCACAGGTATGTTACATAAACTCTCGTAGTCTCAGCTGGAACAAAAGTAGGTTTTCCCCCCTCTAACATCTAGCCCGGTATAGAATTCTAGATTGACCTTTATTTTTGCTGAGTAATTTGAAGATATTTTCACATTGTGTCCTGGTATCTGTTGTTGCTGTTGGAAAGTCTGTTGCCAATTAATTGTGTTCCCTTTTTAAGCAATTTGAATTTGGTTGCAGTGTCCCCAAGGATGAGGATATATTTTGGTTTGCCCTAGCCCGTCCTGCTTAATAGCTGTTATGTTGCATAATTATTAATAGTGCCTCTCTCATTCTCAAAGGTATCCTTGTTAGAATGATAAATTATGTGGTCCCCCAATTATAGTGTATACATGCATGGATTCAGTTTTACCTATTTTTCTGAGGATTCGTTGTGGTTCTCATATCTGAAGGTTTATCAGTCCTAGAGAATGTTTAACCATTTTCTCTCTGTTAAAAAGAAACCTACATTAAAAACCTATAAGTTGGGGCACCTGGGTGGCTCAGTCATTAGGCGTCTGCCTTCGGCTCAGGTCGCATGATCCTGGGGTCCTGGGATCAAGCCCTGCATCAGACTCCTTGCTCAGCAGGAAGCCTGCTTCTTCCTCTCCCACTCCCCCTTGTATTCCCTCTTTTGCTGTCTCAGTCAAATAAATAAAATCTTAAAAAAAAATACTTTAAATTGAAATTGTATCTTGGGGCACCAGTGTGGCTCAGTCAGTTGAGCATCTGACTCTTGATTTCAGCTCAGGTCTTGATCTTAGGGCTGTGAGTTCAAGCCCTACATTAGGCTCCATGCTGGGTGTGGAGTCTACTTAAAAATAAATAAGTAAATAAAAATAAAATTGTATCTTTTTTTTTTAAAGATTTTATTTATTTATTTGACAGAGAGAGATCACAGGTAGATAGAGAGGCAGGCAGAGAGAGAGAGGGAAGCAGGCTCCCTGCCGAGCAGAGAGCCCAATGCGGGACTCGATCCCAGGACCTGAGATTATGACCTGAGCCGAAGGCAGCGGCTTAACCCACTGAGCCACCCAGGCGCCCCTAAAATTGTATCTTAAGAAACAAGTTAATAAATATGCCATTAAGTTATGTCCTTTTTCTCCAATTGTTTGACCTGTCAGTACCCTTTAAAGTGACCATCGCTGCTATTAGAACACACCAGATATTATGTGTAATGGACCATTTTTGTGGCCTCAGTTCTGGTACTTGCTTCAACCCTCTGTGTGTTTGCTTTTCTTGTGCACCAAAGAGTATATAAGACACACATCTAAGAATGATGTAGCGAGCACTCGGGATGACAGTCAGAACATTATCTAATACCTAATATGTTCTCTCTGTGCCTCTGCTCGAGTACATTCTTCCCTGCTCACCATGTAATCACTATTCTGACTGTTGTCTTGATTATTCCATTGTTTGTCTGTATAGTTTTCCCACACATATGTGTACTTTAAAGATTTTTTAAAAAATTTATTTGACAGAGATCACAAGTAGACAGAGAGGCAGGCCAGAGGAGGCTCCCTGCTGAGCAGAGAGCCTGATGCAGGGCTCGATCCCAGGACCCTGGGATCATGACCTGAGTCAAAGGCAGAGGCTTAACTCACTGAGCCAGCCAGGTGCCCACATATACATATCTTAAAGAATCTATTATTTCATCTTGCCTGCTTTCAAAGTGTATACAAATAGAATTCTACTGTATATAGTCTTTTGTGAGTAGTCTTTTTCCCCTTCCAATTCATGTGTTTGAAGTTAATTCACATGGCTGAGCAGCCCTGGAGTTCACCCATTCCACTACAGTACAGTACAAACAGTGGACTCATTGTTTGACTATATCCCAATATGTAAATCTAATCTCATTACGGACACTTGTGATGTTTGCGGTGTTTGGTGATTATACGCCCATCATTGGGACTTTGGGACTTCTGGGTCATAGGGTGTTCATAGGGCATGTTCAACTTTACTCTTACCCAACAATTAATGGTGGTACCAGTTTATATTCCTACTTTCCATATAGGAGTTGCTTTTGCCTCCCATAATTGCTAACACTTGGTATTGTCAGTGCTTTAATTTTTGCCAAATTGGTGAGTGTGGAATGGCATGACATTCTGCATGTGTGTAAACTTTTAATTTTGGCATTCTGCTTTTAATTTGCATTTCCTTTATTCTCAATTATGTTGAGCATGTTCTCATGTTTATTAGGCATTTCTCTTTTCAGTATAATTCCGGTTTTTGCCCTTCATCTATTTTCTTTGGGGTTATTTTTTTTCTTATTGATCTATAAGCATTATTTACATGTTCTGGAAATGACTCCTTTGTAATATATATTGCAATTGTCATCTCCAAGTTTGTGGCTTGTTTTTTCTCATTCTTCATGCTGTCTCTGGGAAACCAGAAGTTCTTAATTTATTTACTTCGGTTGTTGTTGTTTTTGCTTTAAGATAGGTGCTTTTAGGGGCACCTGGGTGGCTCAGTGGATTAAGCCGCTGCCTTCGGCTCAGGTCATGATCTCGGGGTCCTGGGATCGAGCCCCGCATCGGGCTCTCTGCTCAGCAGGGAGCCTGCTTCCTCCTCTCTCTCTGCCTGCCTCTCTGCCTACTTGTGATCTCTCTCTCACTGTCAAATAAATAAAATAAAATCTTTAAAAAAAAAAAAGATAGGTGCTTTTATGTACCTTAAGAAGTCCCTCTCTATCCTGAGGACCTAAAATGATTATCCTATCTTGTGTTCTACTTTATATTATAGTTTTATCTTTCACATTTCTGTTTAAGTCTACTTTTTATATTTTTGTTGTTGTTGTTGTTGTTGTTGTTTTGGGATTTTTTAGACCTGGGGCAGGGTCAGAGAAAGAGGGAGAGAGAATCTCAAGCAGATTCCCCCACTGAATGCAGAGCCTGACGTGGGGCTTGAACTCACGACCCTGAGATCACAAACTGAGCCGAAATCAAGAATTGAATGCTTAACTGACTGGGCCACCCAGGGGCCCCTAAGTCTACTTTGAATCGATTCTTATGTAGCACATGAAGGAGGAATGAATTTTTTTCCATGTGAATACCCACGTGTGGCCATCTTATTTGTTATGGTCCATCTGTTTTATTTTATTTTGTTTACTAATCTATAATGTCTGTTCTGTCATAAATCCAGTTCCATATATGCTCGCGTTGGTTTCTGGGCGCTCTCTTCTGTCTATTTCATCAGTCTCTTTGTCTATTCCCGTACCAATACAAGACTATTTTAATCACTGTAGCTTTACCTTGATACCTGGTAGGACAAATCCTCCCTTCTTATTCTCCAAGCATCATAGATTTCCATGGGTCCTGTACCCTTCCATGCAGATTTCAGAATCAGTTTGTCAGTTTCCGTGAATTGTCCTATGATGAAATTAGTTCAATGTCATGGATGTTCCATCCAATGGCCTAGTTTGTCCCTCTGGAAAACAGTGCTGTATTCAGGGCTCAGTGTTAGCCTTTTGGTCAGAGGTTGGATACCCAGCCAGACAGACCTTGGTGAGGAGGGGTCCCTCTTGCTGGAGCCCGTGAACAACCTCCATCTCTTCCACTGTGGCCACTTTGTTGATGAGCACCTTGAGCAAGGACAGAGTGGCTGGAGGAAAGGCTGACTAACATCCCCAGAGTGGGTTATCTGCCCCCCCTGCTTGTTGGAACACTCTTCTGCTGAGCAATATGGCACAAATATGCTCATTTGGAAAGCTCTAGCCTCACACCTCTGTTTCTTTGCCATAAACTGCCCAGTCCTATTTTTCCAAAGTCCCTGTCGATCCAGCCAAACTCAGCCTCTCTCTATGGATCTGTGTAATAACTACACCTCTGGACTGGCGTGGGAAGGGCAGGTGGGAGAGGCTGGGAGAAGCCACTGATGGTGGGACAGTCTGGGAAACCACTGCGTCTTTCCACTATGACTATGAAGTGAGTTTGTGGAAAGGCTGGGAACTGCTCCTTCTGCGTAACCTCCAAGTGGTAGCTTGTGGAGAAATTTCGAAGCCGTATCTGACTGCCATGGCCTTCTGGGGCAAAAGATTGCTATGATTTCACCTTCTCTTCCTTCTTCCGTCCTTGCTCCTTTTCTCTCACTGGCAAACTCTAACCTGGAGCCATACTGGGAAAAGGAATCCTCTGACTTAAAAGAAGCAATGATGTTTGCAAATCGACAGTAGGCCATCCCGCCCAATGGTGTACACTTAGGTTGTTTCCAGTCATTACCATGTATATATAGGGAAGGGACCGCCAGCCATCCTGGTTTTGAAGTGACTTCTGGGAATTCGAGCACTGCCAACGGTTTCAGTTTGCCTGGGATTGTGGCATAATGTGATAACAGGTCTTATGATGCTTGGCTTTGGAAATATACGGTTATTGAAGAAGAAACAAGGTTTGAAGTGTATGATGCCAGAAGCTTGTCTGTTCAAAAGTAAAATAAGGCATGTTTGAGGGCTAATGTTAAAAAGCTTATTTCACCTGTGTTTAAAATAATCCATTTCTCTTTGTTTATCCTTGAATGATTAGTCTCAAAATGACACTACAAGTTATAATAACATTATACTTTATAAAGGGTAAGTATCGCATAAAATAATAATGTCAACCATTAACAGAATTAGGTCTTCCCATGCACCAATCTTCCTTCAGCTGAATTTATTTTTTTATTTATTTTTTTTTTATAAGGAGGAATTCTTGATTTATTTATTTATTTATTTATTTTTAATTTTTTTTTTTTTTGACAGAGAGATAGATCACAAGTAGACAGAGAGGCAGGCAGAGATAGAGAGAGGGAAGCAGGCTCACTGCTGAGCAGAGAGCCCGATGTGGAACTCGATCCCAGGACCCTGAGATCATGACCTGAGCCGAAGGCAGCGGCTTAACCCACTGAGCCACCCAGGCGCCCCGTGAATTTATTTTTTTTAAGGCCTTTATTTTTCTTTATTTATTTGGGAGAGAGAATGAGAGAGAGAGGAGAAGGTCAGAGGGAGAAGCGTCAGCCTCCTCGCTGAGCGGGGAACCCAATGAGGGACTTGATCCTGGGACTCCAGGATCATGACCTGAGCTGAAGGCAGTTGCTTAACCAACTCAGCCACCCAGGTGCCCCATCATTCAGCTGTATTTAATCTACTCTTTAACTTACCCACTGGGTTTTTTGATTCAGTGACTTTCTAGATTTTTCTAATAGTTCAAATTACGTAATTTCCAAATACGCTTGTTTTAGAAACTCTTTTTCCTTTTTAAAATGCCATTTGTGTTGTTAATTTTTTTAAAGTCGTCCTTATTTTGGTGCTTGCTTTGACAGCACCTAATGCTAACACTGGGATGCAAGGACGAGATGCAAATTCATCAAATGTTCCAATGGAGAAAAAAAAGGACATATTTACTTTGTAGTTGATATGCTGTTTGTTCTAATGGATGAAATCCTGAGGGATGGAAGAAATCCACTTGCTTTTTGTCAGATTCTTGCTCGCCCATCTTGTAACGGGGCGATGGGGTTATCTACAGCCACGCCCTGTCTGTGGGAATCACATGAAGCGGAGGCTGACTGCGTACTCTCGAGAGTCCTGGGAGTATCACTGTCCTAAGAATGGGACTATTTTACTGTGTTATTTTACCAGCTTGGAGGTTTTGGGGGCACAGGTCGGGTTCCCCCGCTTACAGCTAGAGCATTAACTCAAAAGCTTATCCCTGTGATATTTAGTCCCATGTCAGTGTCTGGCCCCTGCGGATTTCCTTGTTTACTTGAGAACTTCGTTCTGCTTATTTTAAAAAGGATGTCTATTATAGGTTATTCAGAATTTCTAAGTGTTTATTAGTGGGAGGGTTTTCAGGTTGTCTAGTAAAGTCCTATATGTAAACCCATAAGCCTCACTATGCATTTTTGTTCGTCATTGTGTCCATTTTGCCTATCTTAATGCCTGGGCAGAAAGGTATTAAATAAATGTTCCCTTCTTTTGTTCGTTCTTTGTTTCTCCTGGTCATTGAGAGTCTTCTGGCCTTCTCTCAGTGCCCGGCACAGGGCCTAGCACACAGCAAGGCACTCAAGAAATGTTTGTAGAATGAATTGGAGGGATGCATTTTTACAGATGAGGACTTGGAGACCAGAGCTGTGGGAGTGACTTACATGTCTCTGGAAATCCAGTGCTGGAGAAGGTGATTTCTAGCTGGTATCATTCATTCACACTTCTCGTTACCCATCCCTGCAGTTACAAGAAGTCCCCTAGTCCTGTCCTCTAGATCTTATTTTATTGGTGGGTGTGTTCCATGCCACTCATTCCCTTCTCCATTCAGGACCTCAATATCCCAGCCTAAGAGCTCTGAGTTGGATGATCACAGAGTGGTTCTTGGTGGTGGTGAGATTGTGGGAGAGGAAGAGGGGAAGATGGAGAGAGGGTGGTCAGCAAGGAAAACAGAAATGCTTTGTGTGCTCCCAGGTCACCTCATCTGTGGATATAAGCCATTGTTGATTTCTTTTCTCTCCCCGTTCCCCACCCTGGTTAAATATGAACTCTTGGTAAAAGGCCAGTGACTTTAGCTAAAAATATCTTGCTTGATTTATTCTTCTTGAGACCAAAGAATAACCAACCTTGCCCTAACTTGAGTCCTCCCTGGCTGTCTGGGACCTGCACTCATTCCTGTGGAGAGAGCCCTGAGTGGGAAGCCAGGGTCCCTCCGTTCCTGTGTGACCTTGGGAACTTACTTGCCCTCTCTGAATTCAGTTTTAACGTCCGAAACTTGAGTGCTTGATCTTTAAGGGCTCTCTGGCTGTGATATGAGGTTATAAAATCAAGAAAGGTACTAAAAAAGGCATAGGGCTAGAACCCTCCCCTGTATATTAGTGGTATTCTCTGCTCAGGCCTGATGATGCAAACATGGGGGTTGGGGAGGCTTGACATTATGGCAAGGAGTTTAGCATCAAGGACCCCAAACCCTAGTATGTAGGTGACATCTTGTGGAGACCTTGAACAAAACTGAGGTTCCGTGTAGTAAGGAATCACTGGGGGCATGCATTTATAGCAATGCCCCAAATAAGAGAAATGGCAAATATTTTACAGACGATTATGTGATCATTACCAATAACATTTTCATAGACTTCCTAGTAACACAGCAGACGGCTGATGCCATGATGGTAAGTGAAACTGGGGCAACTGGGTGGCTCAGTTGGTAAGCAACTGCCTTCGGCTCAGGTCATGATCCTGGAGTCCTGGGATCAAGTCCCACATCAGGCTCCCTACTCAGCAGGGCGTCTGCTTCTCCCTCTGACCTCTCTCCTCTCATGCTCTCTCTCTCAAATAAATAAGTAAAATCTTAAAAAAACAAACAAACAACACATTAGTAAGTGAAACTTCGGGACACACGTGAGTAGATCTAGAGTAAAGGAAGCTATAGGTAAATTAAGCAGAGCAGGGGCGCCTGGGTGGCTCAGTGGGTTAAGCCTCTGCCTTTGGCTCAGGTCATGATCCCAGGATCCTGGGATCGAGCCCCGCTTCGGGCTCTGCTCGGCAGGGAGTCTGCTTTCCCTTCTCTCTCTGCCTACTTGTGATCTCTCTCTCTCTCTGTCAAATAAGTAAAAATCTTAAAAAAAAAAAATTAAGCAGGGCAAAGAAGTTTGGAGTGGCACAATGGGCAATTTTTCTCTCTGGGGAGAGCATTTTACTCTGCTCACTGGATTTTTAAAAATATTTCCTATAGTGAGCACGTATCACTCATATAATGGCAAATAAACTGTATTAAAATAATATTTTAAAGAGTATTCCTTTCTGGGCTGCGGGAAGAGGGGAGACCTGGTTGACCCCTTGTCCACATCTGGGCGCCCCAGGGTTGTGGATGGGCTGGCAGGTGGCCTAGGGGGGGTGTGTGGGGGCTGACATGGGAGCTCCCCAGCTGATGGTGGGGGGAGCAGCTGTCACAGAGGCTGCAGAGCTTAGAAAAATAAGGGCGGGATCATGGTTGTGCCCTGAATTGGTCTCAGGGAAAGGAATTTGACACCTGAGTGGATTCAGAGGACAGAAGCAGCATTGCTGGGGGAGGCCACATACTTGCAGGGACCCAGCTCTTGGCTGAATAGAAGGAAGGACAGCCAGCCTGGCAAATTGTCCAGGCTTAGAGTCAACAGCCTGTGGGAGGCGGTGAGCCCTTCATCCCGGGGAGGCTTTAACAGGGACATTGCCCCAAGCTTCCCGGCAATGCTGCAAGGCCAGAGGAGAGTTCCCCTTCCGATTGTTGAGGGAGAAAGAAAAAGTGGGAGATAGAGAAATCATTCCCATCATGGCCAGGAGAGGGACCTCTCAGCTGGGTTCAAGAGCTGGACCCACCATTTATCAGCTGTCTGTCCTGAGTAAGTTATAAACCTCAGTTTTCTCATCTGCAAAATGGGCATAAGAGCAGGACATAATGATAAATAACAGAGATAGCACAAATGATAAGTAAATAAAGGAGAGAGCATGAAAAGGGCTTCTTTGCAGTGCTCAATAAAGGAGATTGGTAGCTGTGGGTTATTTTCAAGGCACCGAAGAGCCCGGCCTCCTGCCTTATTTACTTCCTCCCCGGTAGGCCAGGTCATGACCGGCATCAGCCTCTGTTGGTCAAAAGTCCTATTCTGTACTTGGTCGAACAACTTTTATCCCCCATGATTCCTGACTGAGTCAACCTTCTTCCCCCTCCTGCCCCTGAATCCTGCCTCCCAGGTACACATTCTCCAGGAAGGCTTCTCTCTTAGCTTGGTCTCCTTGGCCTCCCTTCTCACACTGGTGCCCAGAATGTAATGGCGAACCCTGTCTCCAGCCAGGAGCCTGGTGCCCAGGAATCCCGGCCCCGCTGGCCAGCGCGGTTCCCAGTGCATCTGTTTCTAATCAGCGCGGTGTGGCGCATTCTTTCTGCCGAGTGTGCAGGCCCAGAGCCTGGGGACAGCGCTAATTGATTGCTAAATGGATCTTGTCATTTCCAAAAGAGGCCTCCAGACCTGCCCTTTGCTCTGTCTCTGCTCCCCAAGGGCTGAAGAGCTTCACAATTAACTCCTCTGCTGCCTTTGGAGCTAGGAGACCTCAGTCTTGAACCTGAACCGTGGGGATTCATTAGGAGCCTTAGAGAAGTCCCCTGCTCTTTGTAAAGCGACTTACAGCATGAAAAGCACTTCCATGGAAACCGCCCCCCCCAATCCCATTTAATTCTCTTGGCAGCTTTGTGGGGCACTGGGGACTGTGGTGGACCGATGAGGAAATCAAGGTTCAGGGGTGGGAGGAGTGGCTCTGGGTCATGCAGAGTTGGCGGCAGGGACGGGAGGGTCTTGAATCAGACTCATGCTGGGTCCAGGTTGCTCCCTAAAGCAGCGAATGACCAGGGTTTGTTGGGGACAGGGCAGTGGGCACCAGGATGGGGAAGAGGCCATTCAAGTTCAGGGCTGAGGGGTCAGACAACCCGCAGCCGTCCTTCCCTGGCAGCAAGCCCCTCTCATCACAGTGCCTGCACGTCAAGGGCCCGGGTGTCTCTGGCACTCAGCAGAGAAGGAGTCACCAACCGTGTCCTCGTCTGTGTCCCCAGGTTGAAGGCCAGGATGGTTTGTCTTTCTGTCTCTGAGTCTCTGCCTGGAACAGGACTTGCTCCATAGTAGGTGGTCAGTACACAGCAGGAGTGATTCATCCTGGACTTTCCCTCTGATCTCATTCTTCTGGGTGTCTTGGCAGAGTAGGTCAGTGAGAATGAGATTAAAACCTCTCAGGAGAGCCGTTTAACACCGATACTTTGGCCCTGACAAGAATGCCCGAGCTTCAGTGTTTGTATCTGACAAACGGGGATGAGTCCATGTGTGGCCCCCCCGGGTGGTTGGAAGACCAGTTGGGATGAGGAAAGCTTGAACACTATACTCCTGTTACAGGGGTGGGGGTGGGGGGGCTTGTTTTCATCTCTAATGGATTCTAGACTCCATTGTCTTCCAGAACCTTCTTTACTGGCCCACATGGCCAAAAGGGCTTACAGCAGGACTGGGTTACAGATGTACCTCAGTCCGTAAAACTATGTGTTAGTACTCAAAGTAAGTCTTGGTTCAGACTAAATGGCTCATATGGGCAGAAACCAGAAGAAAGGGATGTATTCATCTCATGCAGCCTGGATCCTGAGTGCCCCCTTCACCTTGGCCACCTCTCCTCTGTCCTTCTCCCCTGCATTGATGAAGATTTTGGTTAAGAAATCAAAGAGAGGGGCGCCTGGGTGGCTCAGTGGGTTAAAGCCTCTGCCTTCGGCTCGGGTCGTGATCCCAGGGTCCTGGGATTGAGCCCCGTGTCAGGCTCTCTGCTCAGAGGGGAGCCTGCTTCCCTTCCTCTCTCTCTGGCTGCCTCTCTGCCTGCCTGTGATCTCTGTCTATCAGATAAATAAATGAAATCTTTAAAAAAAAAAAAAATCAAAGAGAACTACATTCAACTCCCAGATCTTTCATCCTTCCTAGCTGTGTGGCTTTGGGGAAATTATTTAACCTCTCTGATCCTACCATGTGCAACATGGGTACAATAGCACATCTGATAGGATTACTGGAAGAATTACTGAAAAAATGAACAAAACTAGGCTCCATAAACATTGGCATGTGGCAATTATCCATAAACATTAGCTGCTCCTGTTGGACTGGAAGGAGCACCCCATTCAGCCGCCCAGACCTCTTCCGTCTGATCCCCTACAGGCACACTGCTCTCACGATGGCCTCCTGGCTTTCAGACTGCAGAATCCAAAGCCCCCCCCCCCCCCCGATTCTGACCCCTTAGGGACGCTCCAGTGTGGGGCTGTCCGTTCCAACAGCTCCAGGGCCAACATTAGACACCATGACCTACTTACTCTTCCCTAACAGCTTTCGTCCCTTAATTTTTGGATTACAATCCCCCTCCCCTTGGCTCTCCTCCTGTTCGCCTGCCATTTCTTCTCTGTCTTTCATCCAGTCCTAAAACTCCATGTATTTTTCTCAGTTTGGAATCACCAGAGTTTATAGGACGGTAAACACAGTCTCCGCCCATAAGAGCTTCTTGGCTGACAGTATTCAGCTAACTGCGGGTGAGGACTAAGAGGGGCTTAGCACCCTGCTTCTATGTATTATCCCATGTGGCATTTGCAAAAGGTGCCAAATGGACCAGGGCTCAAATCCCAGCCCTGCCACCTTAGAAGCTGGGGTAAGGGCAGCAGATTGTCCCTGGGTCCTCTCAGTAGCAGGGAAGGAGCTGAGAAGTGGGACCAGGCAGGGCTGGCTATGCCCAGGCCCGGGGATGGTGTGGGGGTGGGCCTGCCCATCAGGCTGTAGAGCCCCAGGCTCTGGGGCAGCACAGAGAGAAAGGACTGGGCGGTTCAGAGTTGCAAAACTAGAGTCTGATCTGCTCTGCCACTTACTTGCTGTGTGACCCTGGGCAAGTCACTTTACCTCTCTGGGCCTCAGGTTTCAGTGAGGCCCAGTATGTAAGAATGTTTGGTAAGTAGGATGCTTGGCAAATCACTGTCATAATTAAAGCACTTTGGGGGACAGGACATAGTTGGATCATGACAGAGAGGTGATTTGCTGAGGTTTCGGCTGAGCTAGAGATCCCACTTGAATGGGGGCACCATTCACTCCGTCCCTCAAGGCTGAAGGTGTACCTGCTCGAGCCAGGTACAGTACTGTCACAGTCGCCCTTGCGGTCATCCTGGCAATGGCAGGGCCATGCCCATTTTATGAACGTGTAAATCAAGGCCTAGAGAGGCAAAGTGATGTGCTTAGGGAGCACACAAGCAGTAGTGGGACCGATGTTCTGTCCCAGAACTGTGCTCCTCCCACCATGGGACCCTGCTGCATGGTCCTCACGTTCATCAGCCCCCAGCTGACCCACGCTTTGGTCTCTTGACCCTTCTTACCTCCCACAAGCTATATGAACCGTCTTGGGCCAGCTGCTCTCGCCCATCTGGCACGGTCAACAGTGGTAAACGAATTCACATTTTGTGACAACCTGTTTCCCAGAACTTGGGTGTCCCTGGGAGAACTGAAAGACCTCTTAGAATGAGAGAGACTGGTCTGTGGGATATCCTTGGGACTTTCCAGAGCCCCCAACGCCTTTCTATAAAAATCACAGGAGGCACGATTTATGGAGCACGTCACCCCTGTGCCAAGTGACTTTGAATGAATTGTCTCATTTAATGCTGACATTGGCCCTGTGGGGCAGATGCTATTTTTTTTTTACCCTCAGGTTTTATATATATATATATATATATATATATATATATATATATAAGGTCAGGAGGGTGCACAGCTAGGAAGCGGTGGGGCCAGGATTTGAACCCCGGGGAGTCTGGTAAGCCAGTATCACAGGGCAGGAGGATCAGAAGGTCTCAGAGGCGCCTTACAACTCCGTGACTGGCTGGGCCTCCTCTCCCTTTCTCTCACTCCAGCTGCCTTCCTCCTCTGGTTCTGGAACCTTCCTTCCCTCTCTGCTTGGCGACCCTGCTGGAGACGCTGGCAGAGCCCAGGTGGCCACATCCATGCCGGGTCTGGGCCCGAGTCTCCCTCCAAGCCCCGTGCTCCTCCTTGGCAGCCCAAGGCAGAGCTGGCTGGGAGTTTATGTTAACATTTCAAAGATTTATTCTGCTCTCTGAAACTTCTCTTCCTTTGCCTTGCACTGTTTATTGAAATAGTTCATAGGATACTGTTAAAGACCAAAACAAAAGTCAATAGAAAAATATTTATGGGCGCTGTTGGGACCTCTGCCAGGGCATGATCTGAAAATGATTCTCGTAGATTCGCACTGTGCTTTAGAACGCCGGGCTCGGGGAGCAGGGACTCACTTCTTGGCTCAGTTCTGTGGTTTTACACCCTGCTTCCCAAGGATTCAATCTGATTATTCTCCCCCCTTCTGGAGAGCTGTGAATTTTGTGAGGCTGGGCCTCTCTTAGGCAAGGTGGTTTGGAGGGGGTGGGGGGTGGCCCCAAAAGTCCTTCTGTAATTTATTCCTACAGGCTTGTGTTTAGCATAAAGTGCTTGTCATTTTTGGCATGTGGATTATTCTTGCCAGTGTCCAATGAAGATGTGAGATTTTCCCCTATGAAGCATTTCTGTCATAAGCTGGGAAAAGTGTTTGAAAGTCCCAGCTGCTAGCTGCTCAAAGGAGCTGTCCCTCAGAGGACCCCCGGGGGCCAGAAGGGCCTGGGTAGGTGCGGAGCTCCAGGTGATGGGCCAGGGCCAGACCTAGATGTTCCAAGCAGGTCAGGGTCAAGGTCAAGGCTGGAGTTGGGGGTCCAAGGACCCAGGACAGGCAGAAGCCAGAGGCAGGAGTGGTCAACACAATTATTTAAATAAAACTAAAACTGTGTGTGTGTGTGTGTGTGTGTGTGTGTGTGTGTGTGTGTGTGTGTGTGTGGCGTTGTTTTTAGAATTAAAGTTGTTAAATATTTGTATTAAAATCTTTTTGCCATTCTGAAGTTCAATGTCTGTCTAGTTGACAACATAAAAAATTGGCATCGTGGCTTAGGTGTACATCTGGACCTAGATGTATTCAAATTTCCAATGAATACAAATTGTTTATTGCAGAGTTTCTCAGTCATTCTTGTACAACTCTTGGAAACACCATAGTTATTCATGAATAGCTCTCAGACGGGTCATAGGGCCATAGGAAGAAAAGAAAAGAAAAGAAAAGTACCCAGCACTCCTGGAAAAGGGTACATGGAACTTATCCTTTGCCCTCCGAGAAGAAAAATTCCACAAGTTCTTTGATTTGTCTTTTACCCAAGTCGTTCTGTTCCTTACAGCCTCTCTGCACAGTGCACAACCTTGGTAGTGGTATAATCCGCAGATCTTCATGGTACATGGTGGGGGAACATGGGACGATAGCAGTGTTGAAGCATTTCCTGGGGCCTGGAAGGTGTCTGTTTGAGGGCAGATGTTTGGGGTTGGGGCTGTACTGCGCCAGGGCCGCGGGCCAGATCCTGAGTGACAGAGGCATTCAGGTGTTTCTTCAACATTTATTTATGTGTGTGTGTTTGTCATATGCAAGCCCATGTTCTCCACCCCCCCCCCCCACCTCGTAAGTTTGATTCTAGTCGGGGAGGAGCTTTCTGGCAATGGTCTGCTGGACAGCAGGACTGGGGATATTTAGCTTGGTGGAAAAAAATATCTTTTTTTCTTTGCCTTGTACTTACCCTTTTATCTCTCCTTTCCTCTCTTTTTCTTTCTTTCCCCTATACCCCTTATTCTCCCTGAAGAAGTGTCATGAACACATTTACCCCATGCTGTTGTGGGAAGTTAGAACTGGGCCGGGGGTGGTCATTACATGGAGAGGACTCTTGACTCAGTGCAAGTCAGAGGGTCTGCCTGCCCGGAGGAGGTGGGCTGCCTGCCCCTGGAGGTGTCCAGTCGGGTGTTCATGGTACTAGAGGATTTCTGCTTTGGCTAGGGAGTTGAGCTGGAGAAAGATTCTTTCATTCTGATCCTGCCAGAGAATCCTCATTGCATTCTCATTCTGATGTTCTCTGGAGGGAATATCATCCCTCCCAGTCTTAATCTGGAAATTGAGTTATGGGTAGGGGTGAGGTGGGGGGCGGGGGTTGAGACTTAAACACTGCCAGGGACAAAGCCAAAATAGTCCTATAACTTCAGTGTGACTGGTCTTGGGATGATTGAGATTTCCAGCAAGGTCCTGGGTAGAATTTGCCCCAACCTCCCATTTCTGCTCCATTTCTCGAGAAGTCATTTGCTTTCCCAGTCAGATGTACTCCCATCATTAATGACCTAAAGCTCATCAATAGGAGACAGTCTGAGGCTGTGGGAAGAGATCCAGCCTCAGAGTCAAAGAGATAGAGGCAAACCCCACTTCTGCCACTTACTAGCTGTGTGAACTTGAGCAAGGCAATTAAATTCTTTGAGACTCCGTTTCCTCCTCTGCCAATGGAAATAGTAACAGCCCTGTCTGCCATACAAGGTGGCTGGAGGGGTATAGGGAGGCATGGATTGGAATATGGTTTGTCCATCAGAGGGTGTCCATCAAAGGCCATCTACCCAGCATAAGAGCCAGTGCTTCTCCTATGTTAGAGGAATCCTAGAATAGACGGGAAGTGAGCATCCTCTCAGGAGAGAACCAAAGGGAAAGATGGCACATGGGGAGTGTCAGTGACCTAGACACAACTCTGTGCTCTTCCCTGGGTCCTTGAACCCCGAGAGAGTGACACAGAAACCCTTTGTCCTGCCAGTAAGATTTCTAATGTAGGGCTGCTGAAGAGGGGTCTGGAGTCCAGTGTTGATGGGGTCAGGAATGGCATCTTTGCGTGCTTAGTCACACTAGCACCAATGATGGAGGGATGCAGCACGTGGCTGGGTTCCTTTTTAGTATTCATTTCCTCCTCCTTATGTCTTAAAAGAACCATGATTTTATTTAGCTATCCAACCCTTCCCCAGGTGATCCGGGTGACTTGGGGAAAGATGATCTCACCCCAGCTTTAGCAGCGGACCTGATTTAAGGAATCTCATCTCTCTTGCCTGGGATTGGTTCAGAACTCCAGATATACGCCAGTCAGCTCCAGGAATTCACTGGTTAGAGCTAGGCACATGACTTAGCTTGGACCAATCAGACTAAATGGAAAGATTTCCGTTCCATGGTCGGGGGAAGGGACACATTGGGCTCCAACACATAGAATATTGCCAGCACTCTAAGAAGCCCCTATGTATACCTTCCCCATTGACAATATCCTTCCCTTATCCCAGAAGTAACTACTCTCCTGACTTTCAAGATAGTATTTCTCTTGCTTTTCATTTGATTTTAAAACCTATGTATTGGTGTATAAACAATGTTGATATATTTTGCATATTTTCACATATAAACTTTTGAAGAAATTGAGTTACGCTAAATGTATCCTTTTGTATTCATTGCACAACATCATATTGTAAGTTTCATCTGTGCTGTGTTTCGTTCATTTTCATTGCTGTATAGTACTCCCTCTATGAATACACTACCATTCCTTTATCCAACCTATTGTTTGGAGATTTGAGCTGTTTGTAACATTGTAGTTTAACATGAAACCTGCTGTGGACAAAGAATCATTCATGACTCTTGGTACAGATACGCACAAGTTTGTCTAGATACGTTTTTATTCAGCTTGATCTGAAAATGCCAAATTGTTCATCAAACTGGTTGTACCAACTTATATATCTTATAAACAATGTCTGAGTTTCTGGGGCTTCCAGTTTCACTAAACACTTGGTAGTCTTCCAATGTGATTGTCTGGATAATATGAATGCAATAATCTCTTTGTGGTTTCAATTTGCATGTTCCTGATTATTAATGAAATTGAGCACCTTTTCCTATGTTATTAGCCATTTGGATTTCTTCTTTTGTGAAATGCTTAGAAAAGTTTTTGCTGATTTCTATGGGGCTGTTATTTACATGGCTTTTTTATGGTAATCTTTTTTTGTTTATTTTTATTATGTTAAAATGCATATTGCATAAAATTTACCTTCTTAACCATTTTGAAGTTCAGTGTTATTAAATACAATCACACTGATGTGCCCTCAGCATCACCACGCATCCCTGTAACTCTTCTCAGTCTTGAAAATATGAATCTCTATACCTGTTCAACAATAACTCCCAGTATCTGCTCTCCCCAGCCCCTGGCAACCACTGTTGTGGCTCAGTCAGTTAAGCAGCTGCCCTTGGCTCAGGTTGTGATCCCAGCATCCTGGGATCGAGTCCCACATCATGCTCCTTGCTCAGCAGGGAACCTGTTTCTCCCTCTGCCTCTACCTGCCTGTGCTCTCTCTCTGACAGGTAAATAAATAAAATCTTCAAAAAAAAATGAAGTTAAGATTATTAATGTTTTCCTTTAGAATTTGTCCTTTTTGTGAGTGTGTTTGCGGTGGCTCAGTGGATTGGGCCGCTGCCTTCGGCTCAGGTCATGGTCTCGGGGTCCTGGGATCGGGCCCCGCATCGGGCTCTCTGCTCCGCAGGAAGCCTGCTTCCTCCTCTCTCTCTGCCTGCGTCTCTGCCTACTTGTGATCTCTCTCTCTGTCAAATAAATAAAATAAAATCTTTAAAAAAAAAAAAAAAAGAATTTTTTTCTTGGGGCGCCTGGGTGACTCAGTTGGTTAAATCTTCTGCCTTTAGCTCAAGTCATGATCTCAGAGTCCTGGGATAGAGCCCCGTGTCGGGCTCTCTGCTTGGCGGGGAGCCTGCTTCCCCCTCTCTCTGCCTGCCTCTGCCTACTTGTGATCTCTGTCAAATAAATAAATAAAAATCTTAAAAAAAATTTTTTTTCTCTGCACTGACATCTTGAAGATATTGTCCTATATTGTCTTCTACAATCATTGTCTCCGACCTGTAGGTTTCTACTCCATCTGGAATTGACTTTTTTGTATGGTGGGAGATAGGGGTTCAGTTTTCACCCTCCTGCCCTCACAGAAAATGCCCAGCTGTCCCCGACATTTATTGCAAGTTCTGCCCTTTTTCTCCTACTCAGCAGCCCATCTCAAGTGTCCATTAAAGCATGATCCTATTTCTGGGCTCTCTCTTCTGTTCCATTAATTTCTATCCCTGAACCAATACCATACTGTCTTAGTTACTGTAGATTTACGATAATCTTTATATTTTGTCAACCAAATTCTTCCATGTTGTGGGAAAAATGTTAGGAGTGTCTAGATTATTCTTGGCCCTTTGCATTTCTGCACAAAGTTTAGAATTAGCTCATCAAATTCCACAAATGAAAAAAAAAAGCAGCTGAGATTTTTTTTTAATTGGGATTGCATTGAATCTATAACTCAAACTGGGGAGACTGTTGAGTTTTCCAGCCCACCAGCATGGTATATTTTTGCTTTTATAAGTCTTTTAAAATACAGCTACATTGAAGTAGGATTGATTGACAATGCAATAAATTGCACATAGTTAAAGTGTGTAATTAGGTCAGTTTTGACACCTGTGTATATCCTTGAAACCAGTGCTACAAAGGAGATGATGAACAAATCCATCAGCCCCAAAGACCTCTTCCTTCCCGGTGGTACTCCTTCCTCCCCAGCTCTTCCCACCCTCCCCTCCACAGTGCTGAGCTGCTCTTCCCTTGTTTATTTTCCATCTGTATATCTTCTTTGGGGAAGTGTCTGTTCAGATCATTTTAATGGGTTGTTTTCTTATTATTGAGTTTTGGGAAATCTTTATATCCTGGATGCAACTCCTTTATCAGATTTGTGCTTTGCAAATTTCTCCCCCGCCTCCCCAGGCCATGGTTTGTCTTTTCATTTTTTTTTTTATTTTTATTTTTTAAATTTATGCATTTGACAGGGAGAGACCCAGCAAGAGAGGGAACACAAGCAGGTGGAGTGGGAGAGGGAGAAGCAGGCTCCCCAGTGAGCAGGGAAGCCTGACATGGGGCTCGATCCCAGGACTCCAGGATCACGACCTGAGCTAAAGGCAGATGCTTAACAACTGAGCCATCCAGGCACCCCTCTTTTTTTTAAAAAATGTTATTTATTTTATATTTATATAAAATATAAAATATAAATAAAACACAAAATATTAATATAAATATTTATATATTTTATTTATTTGTTTTATTTATTTGACAGGAGAAACACAGCGAGAGAAGGTAAGCAGGGGGAGTGGGAGAGGGCGAAGCAGGCTCCCTGATGGGCAAAGAGTCCCATGTGGGGCTTGATCCCAGGACCGAGTTGAAGGCAGACACTTAAGAATGAGCCACCCACTCAGTGGTTTAGGCCACTGCCTTCGGCTCAGGTCATGATCTCAGGGTCCTGGGATCGAGTCCCGCATCGGGCTCTCTGCTCGGCAGGGAGCCTGCTTCCCTCTCACTCTCTCTGCTTGCCTCTCTGCCTACTTGTGAACTCTCTCTGTCAAATAAATAAATAAAATCTTAAAAAAAAAAAAAAAAAAGAATGAGCCACCCAGGTGCCCCTCTTTTCATTCTCTTAAGAGTATCTTTTGGGGGTGCCTGGGTGGCTCAGTGGGTTAAAGCCTCTGCCTTCGGCTCAGGTCATGATCTCAGGGTCCTGGGATCGAGCCCCGCATCGGGCTCTCTGCTCCGCGGGGAGCCTGCTTCCTCCTCTCTCTCTGCCTGCCTCTCTGCCTGCTTGTGATTTCTCTCTGTCAAATAAAAAAAAAAAAAAAAGAGTATCTTTTGAAGAGCAAAAGTTTTAATGTGGGTGAAGTCCCATTTATGGATTTGTTCTTTTATGGATTGTGCTTTTTGTTGTCATAGTTAAGAGATCTTTGCCTGACCCAAGGTCGCAAAGGCTTTCTCCTAGGTTTTAGTCTTGTAGTTTTAGGATTTCCATGCAGGTCTTTGATCCATTTTGCATTAACTTTTTTCGTGATGCAAGGTATGGGTCAAACAAACATGAAATTCTGCTTTTAATGAAGAATAACATTTTAATAAAGAATAAAAATTCTGCTTTTAATGAAGTCTTTTTAAAAATGTCTCTCAATGCAGATTTATAATTGTGCCACAAAGAGACTGCATATTTTTTGTTGTTTTCAGTAATTTACTATTTCTTTGATGCTCTTATAAATCCCTTTTTGGTTTTTTTTTGTTTTGTTTTTTAAGAGAGAGAGAGCAGGTGCATGCAAGTGGGGTCAGGGAGGGGCAGAGGGAGAAGGTGAGAGGAGAATCTTAAGCAGGCTCCATAGCCAGTGCGGAGCTGGTTACAGGGTTGGATATCCGGACCCTGAGATCAAGATCTGAGCCAAAATCAAGAGTCAGATGTTTAACCATCTGAGCCTCCCAGGCATCCCCCATAAATAGTATGTTTTAAAGAACATTCATCTATACTGTCAGTGGCTGGTGTACAGACACGTGAATGTCTTTATGTGTATTGATCTTGTGTTTAGCAATATTATCCAACTTTCCTATTTGATAATTTACCTGTAGATCCTTTTAACTTTCTGTGTGCACTATTTATATTATCTTCAAATTATGACAATTTGGGGTTTTCCTTTCTAATCCTTTTATTCTTTTTTCTTCTCTTTTTTTGCACAAAATTTATAATAGTTTTATTTTCTAGGTGAACTTAACCCTTTACCGTATGAAGTGGCCCTCCTTTGTCTTTCGTAGTGTCTTTTGACTTAATGTCTGTTTTGTCTGGTGTTAACAAAATGACTATAATAATTAACACACACAAACTTTCTTTTGGTTATGGTTTGCATGTTTATCTTTCTCATTCTCTACATTCATCCTCTCATGTATTATATGCTTTTTGTAAATAACACATAGTTGGGTTCGTATTTTAAATTAATGTTGATTTTCTTTCAATTAGAGTAATTGCATACTTAGTGTAATACATACCTTTGGGTTTAAATTTACCACCTTACTCTTGCCTTCTATTTGTCCTGTCCCATATTGCTTTTTCTCTCCTTTCTTGCTTTTTGGGGAATAATTGTAAACTTTGGGAAGTAATTGTAAACTTAATTCCATTTAAAAATAAAAAAAATTATTTTCTACTGTGTATATCATTCTTACTCTGATTTTTAATTTTTTAAAAAAGATTTTACTTATTTATTTGACAGGCAGAGATCACAAGTAGGCAGAGGCAGGCAGAGAGAGAGAGAGAGGGAGGCAGGCTCCCTGCTCAGCAGAGAGCCCAATGTGGGGCTTGATCCTAGGACCCTGGGATCATGACCTGAGCCAAAGGGAGAGGCTCTAACCCACTGAGCCACCCAGGCGCTGATTTTTTTAAAAAGATTTTATTTTTTTATTTGTCAGACAGAGTGCACAAAAAGGGGAGCAGCAGGCAGAGGGAGAAGCAGGCTTCCTGCTGAGCAAGGAGCCCTGTGTGAGACTTGATCCCAGGACCCTTGGGATCATGACCTGAGCTGAAGGCAGACGTTTAACCAACTGAGCCACCCAGGCGTCCCACTTAATTCCATTTTTAAAAAATATCTTTTTCCATTATTATAGTGATTACCCCAGAAGGTACAACATGCTTTCTTAAAAAAAAAAAAAAAAAAAGAAAGTTTTATTTCTTTATTTGAGAAAGAGAAAGAGAGCATGGGCAACAGGGGTGGGAGCAGAGGGAGAGAAAGAAGCGGGCTCCCTGCCCGATGTGGGACTCGATCCCAGGACCCTGGGTTCATGACCTGAGCCAAAGGCCCCCATGCATTCTTAACCTATCAAAGTCAAGTTAATCAAAAATGTTCCCTTCCTCCCAAATAATACAAGATTCTTAAGTCAGTTTGACTCCATTAACCCCCTCCCAGTGTAGATGCAATTATTGCCATGTATTTTAATTCTATATTATTTGTGTGTGCATTCAATCTGATGTAACAGTAGGAGTCTAGCCAGGAAAACAAATCATTAAGTAGAAAATTTAGTTGGGGGCAGGGGTTTGTGCCTGGCTGGCTCAGTCAGTGGAACATGCAACTCTTGATCTCAGAGTTGTGAGTTCAAGCCTCATGTTGGGTGTAGAGATTATTTAAAAATAAAATCTTAGGGCGCCTGGGTGGCTCAGTGGGTTAGGCCGCTGCCTTCGGCTCAGGTCATGATCTCAGGGTCCTGGGATCGAGTCCCGCATCGGGCTCTCTGCTCAGCAGCGAGCCTGCTTCCCTCTCTCTCTCTCTGCCTGCCTCTCTGTCTACTTGTGATCTCTCTCTGTCAAATAAATAACTAAAATCTTTAAAAAAAAAATAAAAAAAAATAAATAAAATCTTAAAGAGGTGCCAGGTGGCTCAGTAGGTTAAGTGTCTGACTCTTGATTTTGGCTCAGGTTGTGATCTCAAAGTCATGAGATTAAACACTGTGCCAGCCTCTGTGCCGAGTATAGAGCCTGCTTAAGATTCTCTCTCTAATACAAAAACAAACGTAAAACATTTTTAATTGGGAACTTTGGTCACCAGATTGTTGGAAGACCTGAAGGAGAGCAAAAACTGGGGGGAGGGGAGTTATCCAGGGTCAGAAACAGCAGGAAATTGCCACCTTCATTACACGAGCAGGGCTCCTCATTTCTGTCCCCTTGGTGTTCTCGTCTCCTCCCGCCACCACCCCTAGAGCCAGAAGAATAGCTTCTCCATCTTTCATCTCACGTGGATGCTTCTCATTGTTAGAAGTGAAGGTAGAATCCCTCTGGCAGGGGTGCCTGGGTGGCTCAGTGGGTTAAGCCGTTGCCTTCAGCTCAGGTCATGATCTCAGGGTCCTGGGATCGAGTCCCACATCGGGCTCTCTGCTTAGCGGAGAGCCTGCTTCCCTTCCTCTCTCTCTGCCTGCCTCTCTTGTGATTTCTCTCTGTCAAATAAATAAATAAAATCTTAAAAAAAAAAAAAAATCCCTCTGGCATGGGAATCGGAAAGGTGTTGCTGCTAGGCTCCTAGCTCTGCAATAGTGGGCAAGAAGAAAATCAGTAAGTGGTAACATCCAGCACATCCCAAGACATTTTTTTAAAAGATTTTATTTATTTATTGGAGAGAGAGAGAGCACACGCTCGCACAAGCCAGGTTGAAGGGCAGAGGGGGACCAGGCTCCCTGCTGAGCAGAGAGCCCGATGCAGGGCTCGATCCCAGGACCCTGAGATCATGACCTGAGCCGACGGCAGTTGCTCAACCCACTGAGCCACCCAGGTGCCCTTCCCAAGACGTTTTCATGACTGCTTTGTACAAACCTTGTTCATTTCCAATTATCCCATACTTACTCCTTTATTTGCTCTGCATCCTTTTCTCAAAACTTCCTATCAGGATCATTTTCTTTCTGTGGATACAGATCACAGAATTTCCTTTAGTGGAAGTCTGCTGGGAGTAGTTTTATTTGCGAAGAATGCTCTCTTTTACTCTCCCTTGAGAAGGATAGAAACATTCTAGATGGGCCGTTACTTTCTCTCGGCACATCCAAGACGCTGTGCCACTGTCTCCCAGCTTCTGCAATGGCCGTTGACAAACCAGCTCTCATGGAATACGTCTTCTCTTTGGCTGCTTTTAAAATCTTCCTTTGGTCTTTGGTGTTCGGAAGTTTCACTCAGCATGTCTGGGTGTGGATTCCCTCTTCTGTGCTTGGAATTAGCTGGGATCACTGGATCTGAGTACTGATGATTTTCAACAGTTTAGGAAATGTCCCAGTCACTATTTCTTAGGATATTCCCTCTGCCCCTGCCTCAGTTTCCCTAGGCTTCTGTAACCAATCACCACAGATCTGGGGGCTTAAAACAACAGAAATTTGGGGCGCCTGGGTGGCTCAGTGGATTAAGCCGCTGCCTTCGGCTCAGGTCATGATCTCAGAGTCCTGGGATCGAGCCCCACATCGGGCTCTCTGCTCTGCAGGGAGCCTGCTTCCTCCTCTCTCTCTGCCTGCCTCTCTGTCTACTTGTGATCTCTCTCTCTGTCAAATAAATAAATAAAATCTTTAAAAAAAAAAAAACAACAACAACAGAAATTTATTCTTTCTCAGTTTTGGAGGCCAGACGTCTCAAATCAAGGTGTCAGCAGGGCCTTGCTCCCTCTTGTGGGTGTCTCATTTCCTTTGTGTGTGCGTGTGTGTGTGCACGTGTGTTTGGGTTTCCTCCAAGTAGCTCGTTTTCCTGAGAAGTATACCTGTGGTAATTCTCTGAGTCCTGGGTTGAGAGGATTTGCTCTACAGAGAGAGGAAGTGCTACCAAACCAGGACGCTTGAAACCAAGTCTCCGCTTTAGGTTGCTGTTGTGTTTGTGTTCATCTCAGAGGTGCATGAATTCCGACCGCAAGTCCATGTGTGGGGCCGCCTGTGGTTATGAGTCTTCAGGGGAATTCGCCCCCGCCACCGTTGCCTCTCCCCTGTGCCAAGGTGTCAGATGGCAGAATATTCTTCTTATTCATCCTTTCTGCTGGGTCCCAGCTTGATGTGGGGAGTCCTGTGAGATCTCCCTCCTGGTTGGGCCCGAGGCTTTATGTCCCAGTCCCCGGCGTCCATGCAGTTGTCAGCTGGGAAACCACAGTGGCCACAGTCCGGCAGAGACCCTCGGCTAGCACTGATGCTTTCTTTTCTATTGGGATTCCCGGTGATTTTCTTGTTGGGGTCTATCGGTTCCTTACTCTCATGTTTTCGTGACGGTCCCAAAACTTAGAGGGTCATTACTAGCCACTGGAAGTCTCAGGAGAGATTTTTCTATTTCTGTCCTGAGTGCCCCTGCCACACCCGCTTTCCTCATCACATCGAGTGTCTGGCCGTGGAGCCCCACCGCACTTGGCCTCCCATGGACATTGGAATCAGCTTCGACTGCTTGGTTCCCAGTCTCAGCACTGGAACACCTTGTGGATCTGCCCCCGGCACCCCCCTGCTGTGGGTTTCTACTCTTTAACGGGTAAAATGACTCCAAGTGATGATCTCCCTGAGAGCTTCTGTCTCTTGCTGAGGTCAAAATGCAAGGCTGCTGAGTAGAATAACCACTTTGATCCTCTGTTCTCTTCTTCCAAGGCCCCCTTCCTCCGCGCTGCTCCAGGAATATAGTGCTAACGGTTACAGGCCAAGCTGGCTCCAGCAGAGAATGGATAAGGCACCCTCGGTGTCCTATCCCGGAGGAACTGACAGTATGAGGGCACTCAAAGCGGCTCTGTTTGCCTCCATCAAGGCCATTCTCCCCAGATGGGGGAGAAGAGCTAAGCAGCCCCCTGTGTGCTGGAATCAGATAGGGCCATGGTGAGTATGTTAGCAGGAGGGAGCTTGCTCTTCTCTTACGCTCACCACGGACAATGCCCTCGTCTCTCGGCCGGTGAATAGGAGAGGCCTCAGTGCTTGGGGCCTGTGTTCAGCCCTAGGACCCCAGCCAGAATGGAGTCAGATCTTCAACCCGCCCGTCCTCAGGCTCCTCCCCCAGGGTCACATGGAAAGTCGACCCCATCTCTTTTCTGCCCTGGAATATGTATCTTTTTTTTTTTTTTTAAGACTTCATTTATTTATTTGTCAGAGAGTGAGTGCTCACACAAGCAGGGGGAGGGGTAAAGGGAGAAGCAGTCACCCCGCTGAGCAGGGAGCCTCATGCAGTACTCGATCCCAGGACCTGGAGATCATGACCTCAGCTGAACGCAGACGCTTAACCACTGAGCCACCCAGGGGTCCCTCTGCCTGGGAAGACATCTTAGCCAGCAGGAGACCACACCTGCTTTCTTTTCTAGACAAAAAGTCATTTATTTTAATTACTTAATACATCTAATTACTTAATACATGAATTTTGTGTGTACGATGAGACTATTCAGATCTACTCTGTTAGCAACGTTCAAATATGCGATAGAGTATTAGCGACTCTAGTTGCCATGCTGTATATTACCTCCCCACAACTTACTTATTTTGTAGCCGGAAGTTTGTACCTTTTGACTCCCTTTCCCCGTTTTGTCCGTCCCCCACCCCCCGCCTCCTGCAACCACCAACCTGTTCTCTGTATGTATCTAGGAACGGGTTTGTAGATTCTCCGTACACGTGAGATCCATGGTATTGTCTTTCTCTGTCTTCTTTTCCCACTTGGCATAAGGCCCCCAAGTTCCAACCATTGTCGCAATTGCCAAGATTTCCTTCTTTTTTATGGCCAAATCCTCTTCCATTGTGTACAGACACCACATTTTCTTGTGCCGTCTGTCCGTGGCTGAGCAGGTAGGCTGTTTGTCTTGGCTCCTGTGAGTAATGTGGCAGTGGCCGAGAGGGTGCGGATGGCTCTTTGGGTCAGCGTTTTTGTTTCCTTCTGATAAATAACCCAGAAGTGGAATGGCTGGATTATGGTGGTAGCTCCATGTTTTTTGTTTGTTTGTTTTTGAAGATCATTCTGTCCTCATTCTTTTTAGTACTACAAACGATTCTATGGAATACGTGTGGCTGTGCTGGTCCACTCAATGCTCCTTTACCGATGGGCAGGGACGCCGTTCCCAGGGGCGCCCGATCACCAGGAACCCGGCAGCGAGCATCACTGGACCCATGTCTTTGCGTTTGTAGGATTGCCCACTCCCCGCCCGCCTTCCTCCCCTTCCTTTATTGACCGTGAAGCTGGTTGAATTGGCAGCTGTATCAGGTGACAAATGCTTTGATGCTTCCTTCGTAAAGTTCTGGTTAATTCCGGGCTTCAAAATCTCCCACTCTGCAAAAGTCAGTAAGTAAAGTTTTGGAGCCCTCTGTCAGGGGACAAGGTGCAGAGCTTTGCTCCTGACCCCCTCTTTGGCTGGATTCCTGAGGCTGTCCGGCCTTTCTTGAGGTCAGGTGGAGGTATGCCAGTGGCAAAGCTGGGCTCTGGGATGGAGGCCAGCACAGCCCGCCACGTGACTAGGACTCCTTCCTGACGGTGGTTGATGTGCTCGTCCTCTTACAGAGCAGATGATTTTCTGCTCAGCCTAATAAATGTCCTTTTCTCACATACAAGTACCTTGGAGTTGTCCGTGGCATTTTTAGCAGCCAAGCGGAGTTGGCTTAGGGTGTCTGGGGTGAAGGACGTAAGAGGGTAAGTCAGACATGGGAACAGGAATATTATCCCTCACCAGCAAAGTGGGGACTAAGAAAGAGATCTGTATTCTTTCGGAATGAACTTTCTACCAGTCAAGTAATTTGGACTGCCAGGAAGTTACCCGAAGGATGGGAGTGCCTTCTAGGTGCTGTCAGCTGGGGTGGGTCGCCCCCACGCATTCTCTGCAGGGGAACCCCCCCCCCATGACTGATGTCACAGGGTCTGCTTCAGTGGCGAAGTCATTGAACTTAGAGTCTGGAGATGTGGGTTTCTCGACCTCTCAAAGCCTCAGTTTCCATATCTGTAAAATGGGCAGAGTAATACCTATTTCCAAAGGCTTACTGGAAGGTCAAATGAGAGATCCCTTGTATTAAAAAAAAAAATTTTTTTTTAAACCTAGCAGTGTCTGTGTGTCATATAATGGAACCAGGATCTAATTCGCCTGTAACACTGCCAACATGAGGTAATGCTGGAAGGATGGGAGTGCCAGGGCCTGGTGAGAAACACTGAAGAAGGAGCAGCTGGGAGGGAGGGACCGGCCCTGGGTTCTGAGCTTGGGTGAAAGCCCTGGGTTTGTCCTGCTCCCTTTGTTCTAATTCAGAGCTCACCAGGCAGCCTCTGGTTGCTCATTGGTTTACCTACTGACCTTGGTCTGGGCCAGGGGACAGGAGCCACCTCCTGGGCATAAGGCACATTCCCAGGTTGGTGGCTCATGGTTCCTCTTAACTCTGCACGGGGGGTCTCGTTAACCTCTTCCCAGTGAGAAAACAGAGGCTCAGAGATGCCACGGGCTCCCTCAGGGTTGCTCGGCTGGGAAGCGGGGAACTCAGGATCTGTCTGAGCGCCGCATGCAGCACACCGCACTTCCAGCAGTATATCCGTATAAGGATCCTCGACCCTGGAAGGGCATGCCTCTCTTGTAGGCTTCCCAGCGCACCGTGGAATCTCAACTCTGGGGATTTGTTCCTCCCTTCCCTTCTTCTAACCTGAGCCCACCCTCCACCCTCCTGGGGACTTAAGGAAAACCAGGTTCCTGAATCACCCACACCTGGGAGTGGTGTGACTCAGCACCCCTGATGGAAAGGGCCCCTGGGTTCCATATGTCACCCACAGACATTGCTTCACGTGGATCATCTTTCTTAACACTGTGAGCCCTGCCAGCTGCTGGGACTGGGAGGCCTGCCGACTTGGCTGGGACTAGATAGAGGGTGAACAGCTGCCAAGCCCACTGCTGGGGTCTGTGTGGGTGCCCTGCAAGTAGGGGAGCCAACTTACCCCCATTTTCCCTGGAAAGCCCTCTGTTCCAGGGAAATCCAGGTAGTTGGTCTCCTACCTTGTGGCTTAAACCACAGTCTCTCCATTCGCGGAGGTGGTGGACAGGCCAAGGGGTGGCTCTGGGTGCCCTGTGGGCCCATTCTCTGACCTGGCCATTTGGCAGGAATGGGCCCCTGTCGCTCAGCTTGCCCCAAGGAGCCATTAATGGGCCCAGAACAATGCAGCCATCAGCGCGGCAGGGTCTGTTGGGCTAAGGGAGTTACTGTTTTAAGGAAAAGCTTCCGTTGGGCTCGTCTGCCAGTTTTCTCCTTTGCCACGAAGAAGTCACCTCTGGCCTGGCTCTTATGAGCCATATGCTTCAATGCAAATGTGTGCCCTGGACTTGAGGAAACAGCATGATCTTGGCCTTGCCTCTTCAGCCTCTGACACTTGGGAGGTCGATGCATGGGGCGGTGGGAGTCCGACTAAGAAAGGGCAGTGGAAGAAGTCACTCTCACTGGCCACTGCTTGTGGCCCAGAGCCCGGACCTGGAAGGGACCCGGATGAGAGGTTTGGTCTCGAGATGAACAGCCTCGGACCCGCCATCAGGATCTGATTCAGGAAGCTGTGATGCTGTCTCCAGACAGGGGTTCAGGCAGGCAGAATCATGGTCCCTGAAGATATCTGCGTCCTGTTCCCCAAATCCTGGGAATATGTTACCTGACATGGTAAAGTGGATTTTGCTGGTGTTGATAAAGGTAAGGGTTTTGACTTGGGGAGATTATCTCAGGTTATGTGGGTGGGCTCCACGCAACCACAGGGGTCCTTAGAAGGACACAGGAGGTCAGAAAGAGGAGAAGGCAATGGGATGATAAAAGCAAAGCTTGGAGTGATTGCAGCCACGACCCAAGGTATGCCAGAAGCCTCTAGAAGCTGGGAGAGTTGGGGAACAGACTCTCCCCCTGGGGCCTCCAGAAGGAAGCAGCCCAGCCAACGCCTTGAGTTCCTTAAAACCCATTTCATATTCTGACCTCCAGAACTGCAAAAGGACACATTGATGTTGTCTTAAGCCACTAAGTTTGTGGCCATTGGTTACCATAGCAACAGGACTTGTGCTGGGTGGTTCCAGTAGCTCCAGCTCGGAGAAGGTTGGGCCTCCCTCAGCTCAGTGTAGCCGCCTGTGGAGAACCGCGTCTGTGTCCGCACAGGACACGCCTGGCCTCGTTCCTATCCTGTTGAAGAGGACAGGGTTGGTAGCCAGAGAGGGAGCCTGTCTGACTTCTGTTTTATCACCTTGAGGCTCAGAGTTGCCCACAGACCTGCAGCACCAACCCACCTGCAGGGCTGATTGAATGGAAAACTGGCCAGCTCCAGTCCCAACATAGATGAGTCAGAATCCACATTTTCACAAGATCTCCAAGTGAGGCACGTGCACATGAACTATCTGTCTTGCAGGAAGTATTAGGAACCTTGGTGTACAAAGAAAGGGGAGTAATCAACCTTGCTTGGTGAATGGAGCAGAGAGGGTCTGGTGCTAAGAAACAGGACTTCATGGAGGAGATATCTAAAATGGGCTTTGAGGGATGTGTAGGAGTTTTCTAGGAGGACAGTATTTGCAAAGACGTTGAGACCAAACATAGTGATATATTAAGGAGACTGTAAGTAATGAGGTAGGGCTGGAGAAGGGCCAGAACAAGGTCACCACATCAGAAGGACGGTCTGGTTTTGATCCTGCAGAGGTGAGGTGCCCAGACTAAGATATTCTCTCCCGGGGGCATCTCTTCCTTCTCTGGGCCACTGGGGCAGATCTGCTGTATGAGCTTGGCCACTTTTCTAAGCCTGTCATGATGCTTCTTTTTCTTGGTTCCTACCCTCTGTCGGGAGCACTGGTTTCTCCACCTGGGATAAACCCCAGCGGTCCGTTCCTCTTATGAGCACAGCGTCACCCAGATGTTAACGTCTGTCTTCATTGCCACTCTTCCTTCTCACCACCATGGAGCTGCTATGCCCACTTGACAGAGGGGAAAACTGAAGCTCAGAAAGGGAAAGTGATGAAACAGGCCCCCTCAGAAAACCTGGGGTGAAGCCCAGACTGGAGCCAGCTGCTTATTGTTGGCTGGTAATGACCTTGTATACTTAGCATGTTAACACTGGCCTTCTGTGTCTCTGCCAAAGCAATGAATCAGGAAGCATCGCTGGGCGTTTGAGAGGTGGCACAGGTGGGAGCTTTTACCTCCCTGCATCTCACAGACTGCATGTGACTTCTTGGCCAGTGGGTGGGGGCACCTGTTCCCACCCAGAAGGGCTCAGCACACACCCCCCCTTCAGGGGTCATGCCACTTGGAAGATGAAATAGTAGCTGGGTCAGGTGCGCGGGAAGCCTGGAGGGTCTGGGTAAGGGCTGCCAAGGAGCAGCCAGCTGGGTCCTCGGGAGCCTCCTAGCCAACATTACGGACCTTTGCCCGTGAAGTCCGACCTCAACCATGGTCTCTGGCCCTCTCTCCTGACAACTCAACAACCCCATTCCTCAGAGGACCTTCTTCTGCCCCGTGATCATTTTTGGTTTCCCTGCACCCTTTCCCTGCATTTTTTTTTTTTCAAATGCCACGATCCCGAAGGGACCTTGTGCTCTGCCTACAACCATGGATTCAGGGAAGACCATCCACTCCTGAGCCCATCAAATAGCAAGACGTTTCCCTCACAGATGGGTACATGGATCCCTTGATGGTTAATGGGGAACCTACAAGGCTCGGATTTGAATCCCAGCCCTGCCTCTAAGCTGTGGTACCCAGGATTGACTAGAACCTTCATTTTCATCTCCTTTTCAAATGGGACCAACCTCACCACCCACTCCCCTGGAGGAAGCCGGGTTCTCCTGAAGAACTACCCTGACCTGTAGCCAACAGCTTTCTGCTACACTGGCAGAACTTCGAACGCTCTGGCGTTTAATGACCCAATACCCAGTGTTGTTACTTATACAAAAGCCACATGACTACGGTCAGGCCTGTCCCTCTCTGAGCTTCAGCTTGCTCCTCTGTAAATGGGGATAGTCATCCTGAAAATGGTGGAGTTTTTGTCAGACCCGGACATGATGTGGCTGATGGACAGCTATCCTCCCTCATGTGACCCGGCTTTCAGGTGACCCATCCTGGCCAGTTAGAGCCCTCCCCTGGAAACTACTGATCTGGGTCCAGCCAGGAGGAGTCCTTTATCATGTGGGCAAAGCTGTAAAGGTGAGAGTCTGGAAGGCCATTTTCTTCCCTCACATGAGGAGATGGGTCTGTCATTAAGAATCAGGTCCCACAGGGGCACCTGGGTGGCTCAGTGGGTTACGCCTCTGCCTTCAGCTCGGGTCATGATCCCGGGGTCCTGGGATCAAGCCCCACATCAGGCTCTCTGCTCAGTGGGGAGTCTGCTTTCCCCCCTCTCTCTGCGTCCCTCTCTGCCTACTTGTGATCTCTGTCAAATAAATAAAATCTTAAAAAAAAAAAAAAGAATTAGGTCCCACAAACTGAGAGGCTGAGAGAGGTCCCCAGGGCACTGGCGTCCTGGTTCCAGTCATATGTGAGGCGAGCTCTCTCCTGCTTTCTTACCCTTTGCACTTATATAGGTATTTTTTCTGGAAACTTTCCAGAATGATCTCAACCTTTTGCCTCATTTAGTTCAAATTGTGGTTTTGTCTCTGACTAATCAGGGTTGTGTCATCAGCCCGATTTTCAAGTGAGGAAACTGAGGCTCAGGAAACTCGGAGAAACTGAGGCTTGCCCCAAGTCAGTCAGGGAGTAGGTGCAGAGCTGGAGTTTGGACTTAGGTCCACCATAGCCCCAAGCCCATGTCCTTCCCTCTGTCCCACACAGTCTCCTGTAAGCAACGGCAGCCCCCCTGTTTCTTTCCAAAGCCACCTCTGTTTCTTTCCATAATGGCAGGAGACTGTGAGGAAAACAGAAATCATGCAGAAGTTCAACAGAGGAAATTTACTTATTTATTTATTTATTTATTTAGAGAGAGTGCGAGTGAGTTAGTGGTGGGGCAGAGGGAGAGGGAGAGAATGTCAAGCAGGCTCTCTCGGGCTGAGCGTGGAGCCTGACATGGGGCTTGATCCCATGACCCTGAGATCATGACCTGAGCTGAAATCAAGAGTGGGACGCTGAACCGACTGAGCCACCGAGGCACCGCAGCAGGAGGAAATATAATAATAAGGAATTGGTTACACAGAACAGAAAAAGAAGCAAGGGAACCCTGAGGAAAAACCCAGAGAAAATAACTAGAGAAAGCAGCTCTCACCTCTAGAACAGAGGGACAAAAAGGGAAGAAGATGGGGTGGCAGAATCTCGGGGTTCAGAGGGGCCACTGGAGCTCAGACTCCTAGGAGGGGTGCCTCCCATTCCCGTAGATGCTGCCAAGCAGGCATGGTAGGACTGGTTCTGGGTGTTGGGCCCAGAGGCCAGGTTTTATGGCTCCATCAAGGTCCACTGCATGAATGGAAGGAGGGAATAGGCTTCCCACGGTCTGGGAGGCAGAGTCTGGGGGTGCTGGGGGGACACCCTGGCTGTGTCCCAGTTTGCTACATATGAAATTCTGACCTGCTTTGTCCCAGGTCTTCTTCAGAGGCCTCAGTAAGCCTGGACAGCTGGTAAGGTGATGTTCGTGGAAAATCAGCCATTTCCTGGCCAGGGTGCAAGGTCGGGATTCACTGCGGCAATGGACGCCTTCCCAACCTCTCTGGAGGCCATTTTCACAGGTGCATGAACTGACTTCAAACCTTGAAGGCCCAGCCCTGCCACCCCAGCCCTCCCCTCCTACATCAGGCCCTGCCATTTGCTTGGTCAGACTCCAAGGCCTGGGAATGTTCTGGTGCTGCAGTGTTGAGCCCCAGAGGCTACTTGAAGCCGTTACACTCTCTCCCATCTCACTTCCCCCTCCTCCCACTCCAGTGGGTCTGATGTAGAAGAAGCAGGTTGGGATTTGGACATTAGTCATCCATTGCTCTGACTGCAAGATGCTGGCCAGCTACTTGCGCTTCTCCTAAAATATAAAACCCTTGCAACTTATGGGTCCATTAGCCACGACCTCCCCATTCTTTATGTGACGTATAATTGTTGTATAAATCACACCTACATACACTACAAACCCTCCAATTTACAACTATAATTGTTGCTTTAAAACCGTCACATGCTCTTTAGAAAAGGGGGAAGTGGTCTTTTATATTTACCCATAATTTTGCCATTTCTCATGATCTTTGTTCCTTCCTGATAATCTGGGTTTCTATTTGGTATAATGTCCCCTCCATCTGAAGAACCACCGTTAGCATTTCTCTTTGTCAGGTCTGCTGGTGACGAATTTCCTTGGTTATCATTTCCCTGAACGTACCTTGATTTCACTTTTAATTTTGAAAGATACTTTTTTGTGGATATAAAATTCTGAGTTGACAGGTTTTTTTTTTCCCCTCCAGTACTTTAAAGATGCTGTCCCTTGGGTCACAGTGGCTCAGTTGGTTAAGCATCTGCCTTCAGCTCTGGTCGTGATCTCAGGGTCCTGGGATCAAGGCCCAAGTTGGGCTCCTTTCTCAGTGGAGAGTCTGCTTCTCCCACTCCCTCTCCCCATCCTCTCGCTTGTGCACACACTCCCTCTCTCTCTAATAAAAACATAAAGATGTTGTCCTAGTGTCTTCTGGCCTCCATTCTTTCTGATAAGAAGTAAGTGAAATCTACATCATTCTTCTTCTGTATGAAATTATTTTTTCCCTAGTTGTTTTCAAAATTTTGTGTTTGGTTTCTTATAGTATGATTATATGTGTTGGTGTGTACTGCGTACTTATTCTGCTTGGGATTCCCAAAGATGTTTGGAAATAAAAGTTTATGTCTTTCACCCAAATGGAAATTTCAACTATTAGTTCCTCAAACCTTTTTTTTTTTTCCTCCAATCCATTCTGTCTCTCCTTTCCTCCTTGGATGAAAATTACACAAATATTAGTCCTTTTGATGTTATCCCTGCAAGTCCCGAGGCTCTTTTCTCTTTTCCTTGGTCTATTCTGTTCTTCACATTGAAAACTTTCTACTGCTGTTTTTTCAGGTTCAATGATTTCCTTCTGTCCTCTCTAATCTGTGGGTAAAAGCAGACTCCCAGTTTTTGCCTGCTTCTGGTTACTTTCCAATGTTTTGTTTTGAATCTTTGTCCAGAGTTTATACTTGTTATCTGTGGCCTAGTGGGAGCTTCTCTGCCATTACTGGAAACAGAACTATGAGAATTATTCCTGAGTGCCACTTTCTTCATCCAGAAACTTCTAGTGATGAAACTGACCCCATGGGTTATATCTGTAAAGTATCTAGCATTGGATTCAGCACACAGTAGGTCCATTTCTCATCCCACCTCTATACCTGGTCCGCTGAGCTTGACTTCTTTTCCCACCTTTCCCCTCCCTCTAGAGAAAGCAAAGGCACAGCCTTTGGGGGATGATAATTGCCCCCCCCCCCAGTCTCTTCAAATCAAGGCAGCAAAGGAGTTCTAAGGCCTCTCTTGGGATCCCTGGGATAAAAGAGTTGGGACTCTTTTATCATCAAGCCCTGGAAATACACTCTGGGTGGCTCCTGGGAGCTCTGGTCCAGGTCCCAGGGCCTTCTCAGCTCTCTGTGTCTCCTGAGGGCTGAAGGAAGGAAGGGAAAGTCATGCCATTATGCAGGTGGGGGAGCCCCGGCAAGGAGGGAGAAGAGGAAGTACTTGTGGATAATGGGAGGAAAAAGCCAGCCTTGCTTATTGAGGGTTAACCTCTGCTGAAGATCACGACATCTACTGGAGTGTCTCCCCTAAGGCCAGGTCCAGGGAAAAGTCTCCTGTGGCACAGGAAAATGGGCCAGAGATACTGAACTGTGTGCCGCTGGCCATGGGAGGGTCTTGGGTGAGGAAGGTGACCTCTGGGGCTCATTTCCTTATGGAAAAGGAAGAACCTTTTACTGTCAGAATCAAATGAAAGATGGTCATAAAAGTGCTTTGCAGACAGTAAGCCCCCAGAGTTTTGGATGTCTTTGCTTTCATTTTCCCTGGGTGACTGTGACTGTGTCGGTAATAAACAGCATTTTTCTGGTTTTCCTGCACACTTTCAGGACCTCCCGTCTTTCTTTCTGGGAGTCTTGGTGGTGTCCCTCAGGGTGCTGATCAGAATCAGTGTCAGACTCTCGAGGCCTCCAGGGCAAGGGTGGGGGCGCCTAGGACCGCCCGCTGAGCCACGTGCTAGGGCAGAAGCCCACGGGGCACTGTGGAGAAGTGAGAAGGCATCATTCCATATTTTGGGAAACATTTTGAGATACAGGTCTGAGTGGAGTGGCTTTTTGTACCAACGTCATTTAAGTGTTTCAGTGAAAATAGCTCTTTCTGGGGCACCTGGGTGGCTCAGTGGGTTAAAGCCTCTGCTTTCAGCTCAGGGTCCTGGGATCGAGCACCGCATTGGGCTTTCTGCTCAGCAGGGAGCCTGCTTCGCCCTCTCCCTCTGCCTGCCGCTCTGCCTACTTGTGCTCTGTCAACTAAATAAGTAAAATCCTTGAAAAAGAAAATAGCTCCATCAGTGTTTATTTGCAGCCCTGTCTCTGCTGGGGATTCAAGCAGGACTAAGACTCACCCCTCCCCTCTGACCCCTGAGGTTTGGTCCCTGAGCAGACTTGGCTGGACCTGCCTTTTTTCCCGGGTTTTGGTGAATTCTCTCCTTGGGTGGAGTCCTGGGAGGGTCTATCCCACCCATCTATCAGATACCAGGAAGGTCTGCCCCTGCCGCAGGAACACAGCCCAGGCTGAAGCTAGGACCACTCCCCCCCCATCCCTCCACCCCTCCCCTAGAAAGGTGGGACTGACAGCCTCTCAGCCTGACAGCCCTTGAGCCCAACACTCACTCATGAGCCTTGTCTGTATGGAAACCATGAACGTGAAAAGCCCCGAAAACTAGAGCTCTAGGTGAGCCATTATTACTCACACTGCCATGAATTTCTTTGTGTTCACAAAATTTCTGAAATGCAAGATTAGCGGGTCAAAAACTATGAATTGTTTTAGGCTCTCTGTAGACATCACAATTGGTTTCTCCCAATCCTGTACAATTTATGCTCCAACCTGCAAAAGCATGGGTGGCCAGTCCCATGCCCCGTGACTGTCACCTGACCGTGACTGGTAGTAAGCATTATAGCTTTGGCTTTGTGTTCCTTGAATGGATGAAAATGGTATCTCATTCTCATTCATATGGTGATCAGAGCAAGACCTCAGTTTCCCCTGATTGGATTATACCCACCACTTTGGTCCCAGACTACCACTTGAAATGCCCCTAGCTACAACCTGGAAGGTGCTCCAGGGGAAGGAAGCCCATATCTGGCCAGGTGGGCAGGTGGGTGGGGGGGGGGGAACAGTTGCTTCATTGGCTACCATGGTGGTACAGAGGAGGAGGACCAATGGACCATCGAAGAAGGTGAAAGACATTGCTCAGCTCACGTAGTTTTATTTTATTTTTTCTAATGTTTCTTTTTCCCTTCGCTGGTTTCCAGCTTGAATTTTCTGGCTGCGTTTGGGTACAAGTCAATTAACAGAAGAACTATCTAACTTGGTGAGACTTAGATGAAACATTGGAAGGAACTTCCAGGCAACCTGTAAAGGTCCTAAATTTCTAAAACACAATACAGGAATACTCTTGATGAATAGTCGGTTACTTAAGTGATTGTAAGGGAAAAGATGCCATCAGACATTCAATCCCAGCATGTCACCTGTTCATTTTGGAGGTCTTACATTGACACGCGTGTTTTGTATTGTAAACAGCACAGATTTCAGTGCTTTTAAAACTTAGCATCTTCACCATATAAGGACGTGATGACAGCAATAATAGAATAGCATCTGAAATTCATACTCACACACATCTCAGGTCAACCCTGGGTGGAGGGTGGTTCAGACCTCATTACCCTGAATATATGGATAGGGAAGCTGGGAAGGGAGAGCTCCAGGGACTTGCCCGGGGACCTCCAGCTACAAAGAGTTAGAGTTGGGTCTTGGGCCCTTTCTTTCTGAGCTCAGTGGGTTTTTTGGGAAGCTACTAAACAGGTGCTTTCACCTTGTCTGGTTAGGCTTTGATCTGGTCATTTGTAAGCAGATGGACAGTGACAGCACAGTTCCCTCTGGAGGCAGAAGAGGGACTGGGAGAGATAATAACAGGGAAGCAGTCAAGCCTGTCACTGCAGGAGTCTTGAGTCTTCAGTCCCAAGGATCTCTCTCCTTTGCTGGCTCACTCAAAGCAGCCAGAGGGTCCTCTTCTCTCCATGCCTCCCTTCTGCTTCTCTCTGGTTCTTCTTCCTACAGTACAATCTTTAGCATCACAACTGAGGTTCATTATTCAAGCAACATTTGAGTGCTAAATATCAGGTTGTCTTTAAGACACTGGGAATATGAAAAAGGATAAGGCAGAAGCCTCAAGTCTAGGATCTCAGAGTGGAGCAGGCAAACTGAGTCAGGGTTCTTTGTATTGTGAATGACAGCAAACACGATTCACACTGTATTGAAACCAGGGTAATTGGTGAGTGTCGTGCTACCTTCAGGTACAGTGTGATCGAGGGCTCAAATTCTCTCTCCATCTTCACCCTCATACTCTGTAAAGGATCCATTTTCAGGCGGTAGGTGGAAGAGGGAGGGAGGAGCATTTCAGATTGGAGAACTGAAGGAGGCCATCGTGGAAACAGTGTAGTGAGAGGTAAGAGAGGTGGGAAGAGAGTCAGGGGCAGACCACGTGGGGCCTGTACCCTCTCTGGTGGGAAAGTGACATCAGATTTGCATGTTTAAAAGATCAATGGCTATAGAGGGAGTATAGAGTGGAAAGATTCCAGCAGATGTGGGGGAGGCCATTGCAGAGCTCCAGACGATGATGGCCTCATGACACAGGGGTACCAGGGGAGAGGGAGAGAAGCAAGGCTTGAAAGACATTAAGGAAGCGAAAACAAGATGCATTGATTGACTGGATGTTGTGAAGGAGGTGAAGGAGGTGACGGCAGTGACTCCAACATTTCTGGTTTGCTTAATTGGATGGGTGGTGGTGACTTTCATTGAGCTACTGATAGTGGGAAGAGAACCAGCCTGCTGGGGGGAAGAGTTTGGTTCTTCATGCACTGGTTTTACCACATCCGTGGAACATCCAAATTGTAGGTGTTGACTTTTTCCCTTTCCTCCCTCCTACCCTGCATCCTTCCTCCTTTCCCTCACCTCCCCTTTCCTCAAAATGGCCCAACACAGCCACTCCAGCTCTTCCCAGCCCCAGTACCCAACAATGAACAACTGACTCTTTAAACTCAAATTTTCAAGAGATTGAATATGATTGGTCATTGACCAGCCAATAGATTGGCCCTCCTTGGGTCAGGTGACTAGCTCCCATCCAAACAGATGCCTGGGAAGGAGCAGGGAATCACTTGGTACAAACATGGCGGCCTTGGGCTACCCTCTCAGGGAAGCTAAGGAATAGTGCAGACAGAGAGGCGCTCCCGAGTGTACTGACCACATGTTTAAAATGAGGAGTGAACTAGGTGGTCTGGAGGGTATTTTTACCTCTCAAGGGTTTGTGTGCCCCCTTCTGTTGAACAAAAAGGACTGAGGGTCAGAAGGCTGACCACTGTATGGAGCTCTGTCTGGGTTTCAGACATTGAGAAATACCTCCCTCCCCACCTCCCCATGAACCTGGCACAGCGTGGGTTTTCTGGCGGTTACAGGTTGAGTAACACTTCTTGTCAGCTCCTAATGGGATTCACTGGCTTCTACCCTTAGGAGGAGACAAAGGGAAAGAAAGCCCACTCCTGGGCAGCAGAGCTAACTTGTGGCTTTCCCCAGTGACTGAGCCTAGGGGTAACACCAACCCAGGTCTGTGCTCAACCCAATTGGCTTTTATCATTTCTGGTTCCCTCTCCACCCATCATCTCTCCTGACTTGGAGAGACTTGGAGTCCCAGAGTGGGGCTCCTCAGTGCTTCCCACCTTGCCCAGTGAATGGCTTTTCCAGGGCTCATACTTGTGGCTGTGGAGTCTCAGTCAGAGCTCAGCCTGGCTGCCAGATCCCTGTGTCACAGCATCTGCCTTCTGGGACTGAGCCCCTGGGCATGGCGGTTGTCATGCCTGGACAGCTGTCCTTGCCCCCATTCCTACCCAGATCCCTGTTCCTCCAGGGTGAGACCTGCCTCCCTGGGCACTCTCCTTCCCGACTTCTGAGTAAGGACAGCTGCCCAATGTCACACAGTAATGTTTGCTGTGTTTCTGCCTTGTCCTCCTGTGATACCGTGATTTAGAACAAATACAGATTTTGTCTTTGTCTTTCCTGGCACAGCGCTCCTAGAACACTTGGAATTTCCTAAGTGAGGACAGTGGCGAAGGTGTCTTTTGTTATGTTAATGAGATGAGTTTGGGACCTAATCTAAGGATGGGGGCTGGTTGCCAGGAGAACCAATTCTGTGATTAGAGGGTTGGAAGTTTCAGTCCCTTTTCCCTGACCTCCAGGGAAAGGAGAGGGACTGGAGGTTGAATCAATCTCCATTGGCCAGTGATCTCATCAGTCATGCCCATGTAATGAAACCTCCATGAAAACCCCAAAGGACAGGGTTCAGAGAGCTTCTGGGTTGATGAGTACATGGAAATTCAGGGGAGAGTGGTATGCTCAGAGGGGACATGGAAGCCCCAAGACCTTCCCCAGACCTTGCCCTAGGCATCTCTTCAACCAGGCTGTTCCTGATTATATCCTTGCATAATAAACTGGTAATCTGGTTAAGTCAATGTTTTTCTGAGTTCTGTGAGCCACTCTAGCAAATTAATCGAACTCAAGGAGGGGGTTGTTGGAACCAACAGTCTATAGTCAGGGTGGGGGTTGGGTGGGCAGTCTTGTAGGACTGAGCCCTTCACCTGTGGAATCTGGCTCTGTCTCCAGTTAGATAGTGTCAGAATTGAGTTGAATTGTAGGGTATGGTAGCTGGTGGAGACCTGCTTGACACGGGGGGGGGGGGGGGGGGGGGAGTGCCCCCCCCCCACCCCACATATGCACACGCTGGAATCGGTACTAGAATTGTCTCGCCTTCCTCTGTAGTTTGTCTTCCTACCAATCAGCTGGATTCGTAGGGTCCTCATCTGTAAGATGGGCGTGATGATGATAATCCTTCCTACACAGAGACAGTGGATTTAAAAGCACTATGCCAACATGCTCCAAGTGTGGTCCCCAGACCAGCAGCGTCTGTATCACCTGGGTTAGAAACGCACGTTCCTGGCCCCACCTGAGTCAGAAACTCTTAAGTGCTGCCTCCCCTGCTTGTCCCCAGCAATCTGTGTGTTGTTTTTTTTTTAAAGATTTTATTTATTTATTTGACACACAGAGAGAGATCACAAGTAGGCAGAGAGGCAGGCAGAGAGAGAGAGAGGAGGAAGCAGGCTTCCTGCTGAGCAGAGAGCCCGATGCGGGGCTCGATCCCAGGACCCTGAGATCATGACCTGAGCCGAAGGCAGTGGCTTAACCCACTGAGCCACCCAGGCGCCCCAACAATCTGTGTTTTAACCAGCCTTCTAGGCACTTCTGATGCACGTTCCAGCCTGGGAAGCAGTGCCCTAAACCACCTGCCCTGGGATGGGAGATGTGAATGGAGTCCAGTGTTCAGGGGACAGCCTCCCCTTCCACCCCCTGCCCCCTGCAACTAGTGCCTGTTTCATTTTGACTGGATGCGTAGACTTCCCAGTTTCCTCATATGAACTCGTATGCTCTCTCAGTTTCCAAAAGATCCTCAGTTGCCTTTGTCCTCCTTGGTGGCTCAGAAAACCCCAGGCTCCCGCAGGTTGACTGGGACAATGATTTGGGATGGTCCATTTCCAAAGCCAGGTGAGGCCTCCAAGAAACACTAACCTGTCCCAAGCAAAACTTCTCAGCGGAAGGGAATAACACCTTAGAAAAAATGCTTTTCACCTCTCCAGTTTATAGGAATGAGGTCTCAGAGAGCCCCGAGTGTCTCGCCCAAAGTGGCACAGTACGGAGCTGGCCCCAGCGCCAGGCTTGCTGGCTTCTAAGCTCGCAGTTCTTATCCCTACCCCAGGGCTTCTGGAATTTTCACATGTGCAGATTCTGATTCGGTGGGTTCTGAGGTGGGGCCCCAGGTTGCTGCTGCTCGAAGACCATACTCTCTGAGTTGTTAAGTTCGACCCCACACTGGTCACCACACGTCCCTCCTCCCAGATTGATTTTTGAGAAACTGTCCGCCTAGGAGAGGCCGCTCTTGCGAAAAAGGGAAGATCCCTTCCCTGTGGTCAAGTCTCAGAGAACAAAGGTCATGAAGGGAAAGCTGTGGAACTGGTGAGGTTCGATGGGCTGTAGAATCCCCAAGTCAGACCTCTAGCCAGTGCTGCTAGACAATCTGTTGATTCTGGGCCTTTTCCCGGGTTGGAATCCGCCGACACCCCTCCCTAGCTCTGCTTCCAACCGCCCCCCCTCCCCACCCCCAGCCGCTGCTGCTGTCTCTGAGGCGGTCTCGGGGGCTCAGCACCTCAGGAAGCTCTCACCATGGCAACAGACAGTCCCTGTGCCAAACACATTCGTTACTGAGCTGGAAAGAAAACAGCCAAACTCTTCCTGACCTGACCTTTCCTGGGGGAACTCGGATGACCGGGGGAAGTCTCCCCACCCCACACCCCAAGCAGAGAGCCCTGTGACTCTCCTAGAATCTTAGCGAGAGCAGGAATTTTGAGGCTTAACCTGAGCTTGCTCGTGTTCCAGATAATGGACCAGAGAGGGCACTGGGCTCCCCCAAAGGCACACAGCCAGTTTCTGGAGGGAGGGCCTGGCCCCTGGGCCACCGGCACAGGCTCTGTTCCACTGAAGGGCGCTTCCTGAAGGGCAGGGGCCCTCTTCCTATGTCGTGGCACTAACCCCAATCCTGTGGGGCTGTGTCCGGAGATGGGGGCTTTAGCAGGTAAATAAGGTTGAATAAAGTCACAAGGTTGCAGCCCTTAGCGGATAGGACTGGGGCTTTATAAGAAGAACAAGTGAGAGATCCCTCTTTATTTCTGTCCCTGTCCTATGAGGCCGCAGTGAGAAGGCCACGGTCTATAGGCCAGGAAGAGAGCCCTCACCAGAACCCGACCATGCCGGCCCCTTGGGCTTGGACTCCTAGCCTCCAGACGGTGCGGAAACACGTCTACTGCTTTAGCCACCCAGCCTGTGGTCTGTTGCCATGGTCACCCGAGCTGACTAAGCCCACCTTTGAGTCCCTCGCATTCCCATTCATTGTCCCTAGAGGAACTTGATGGCCTCATGTGGCACTTCGAGAACTCTTAGAAAATAATACCTTCTCCCCGGGCTGCGGAGAAGTGTAATTGGTTTTCTCTACCCTCCAGAATGCATCCGGTTGGTTGACTCCTTGTGTGAGCTTGGCCTGGGAGGTGAAAGCAGGTTGTGCTGGGCATGGATGACAGTGTGGCTCAGGGAGTCTGAGGTGACAACGGGGAGAGGATGAGAGCCTCAGTCCTGCCTCTCCGCCAGCATGTGGGGCCGACCCTCCCAACTGCCCAATTTCCACTGCTGCCTTCCATAAGCCAAGTGCTCCAGCCTCGCTGAAAGCCTCACAGTGTCCCAAATGTGTCATACTCTTCATTCCCCCATTCCGTCACACATGCTGTCCACACTGCCTGGAACACTCCTTCCTCCTGTGCTCCGGGGTGAGGGGACTGTAGGGGTGGGGGGGTACGAGGGTAGGGGTGGGGTGGGCAAAAACCCAGCCCAGTGATTGCCTCCTCCTCCACCAACGCTCTGTGACTCCCATTCACTCATTGACTTGTAAAGAAGCCGACACACGGCACCTCATACCTGTGGATGTGCACGCAGGCGCGCGCGCGCGCACACACACACACACGGTTCTTGGTTGCAAACAACAGAAACCAACTCTGGCTAATTTAAAAAGAAAAGGACTTTATTAAAAGGATATTGGTTCGCCTCCAGATGACCCAGAATTGGGAAGCCTGGCTCCAGGCTCTGCAGCCACCAACAGTGCAGTGTGGCGCCCTCAGAGCGGGGGGCGGGACACTACGGACACAGTGGCTTGCAAGGACTTTGCACAGCCAGCCCTGCCAGCCGCCGTCTCCGGGGACGGGGATGCTTCGGCTCCTTGCTCCACCTTCTCCCTTCCTTGTGGCACAACTAGTTCCTGTTCACACTCTGGGCCAGTGGATTCAGTCGGCAGATCCTGGGTCACCTGGTGCACCCTGGCTCTGGAGTGGGAGGGGGGCCCCCCTACAGCCCCAAAAGCCCTAAGCAGCGAGGGGGGGGTCTTCCCTAAATTACAGGAGGGGATTCAGATGCTGGGTGGCCAAAATCCTAACAAATCCCTCCTAGATTTAGAATATGTATTTGGGGGGTTTTTAAAATTCTCCTTATTCATGGTTGCTATGTGCTATGAAGTTACGGTACACACTAGGTTAACGAATACAGACTATTTCTCCTATGGGAAATTCAAGCTTGAGTCCCTGTAAGCCTCCGCTGGTGACATTTGTGTGGAAGACACCTTATGGGATATGTATTGTTGATTTCGCTGACGTTGAAGTCACAGCCAGTAGCCCCGTAACTGGTGTCAGACTGAAGCTTACCTAACGCACATAGTTTCTCTGCAAGGCACATCCAGCCCTCTTATACTTAGGAGCGTGAGCGCTTGAGTGCCGCACTGAGGGACCACTTTAAATAGTGAAATCGCCCAAACAGGTCACTAAATAGAGTATGCAAAGGACACCTGTTTACAGTGCAGGAGTTGAGAGAAGAAGGCATCCCCTCGTTCAACTTGGGCTGGGAATATGCGCATTGGGGGTGCTCGAACTTTTGCCTCTCTTGACATATCCACGAGTAACTGATAGCATCGATTTGGGGATCCTAAACAAATTCTAGCTCGTGGGCAAGTTTGAAAATACGGAAACTGTGAGTGATGAAGACTAATATATATCTATATATATATCTATAAGTATAATCTTTGGGGCGCCTGGGTGGCTCAGTGGGTTAAGCCTCTGCCTTCAGCTCAGGCCATGATCTCAGGGTCCTGGGATTGAGCCCCGCATCGGGCTCTCTGCTTGGAAGGGAGCCTGCTTCCTCCTCTCTCTCCCTGCCTACTTGTGTTCTCTGTCTCTGTCAAATAAATAAACAAAATCTTTTAAAAAAAAAACAACACCTATAAGTATAATCTTTTAAATAAATTTTAATAAATCTTTTTATAAAAATTTATAATTTTAATATATAATATATATAATATATCTATACATAAAATCATATATAATGTATATAATTGTATTATATATCATATTATATGTAAGATATATGCATAAATTATATAATTTATACATAAATATATAAAAATTTTATGTATAATTAATTTATAACATTTTAATAAATAAATTTAATAGAATTTTTCCATATGTATTTCCATTCCTGTACGTCTTGTGGTGGCAAGGCTTCTCACCGTTTGAGGATGTCCCTGTTTCAGGGGACAGTGGATATCTGCTAGAACAACAGTCGCTGTGCAGCATCATCCAGTTCAATTTTTTACTTAACCCTATAGCAAGACAGTAAGCTTTAAAAGAAGACATTGGAGAGAGCACATTTTTCTCAGTTCCTCTGGCAGAGAGACTCTGGGGCTCACTGCTCCGGGGCGGAGGGCAGATACAATGCAGAGGAAGTAACAAGACCAAATATCACCCCTTCTGGTCCCAAGGGATTTTGTTAAGAAGGCAGGGTCCTTTCTTTGGGATAAGAATGAGCTGGGAGGTTTGGGGACCCTGAGAACGCCAAGGCAGTGGCTGTGGGTCCAGCATTTAAATCTGTAGAATGGAGTACCTTTCACTGTTAAATCTGAGCTGGTCTGGCTCTCTAGAGAGCTTCTAAGAAATGCACATCAGTTATAGACGCAAAAGTGACATTTTTTCATAAATCTGAGTGTAGCGCATCAATCCCACAAACATTTAAATATTTGAGTACCTGCAATGTGCCACATACCGTGCTGGATCCTGGAAATGCATCCATCATGCAGTAAAATGGTGGAGGGGAGATGGGAATCTTGTCCTTAAAGGAACCTTATGCCCTGGCACAGCCAGGAGGTTGTGGCTAAGTAGAGGAGGAGGGAGAGAAAACCTGACTCGTGGATCCTTTACTCTGGGGACAGCTGGGTACTGGTAGTGTGGGTCTACAACAAGGAGCAAACCTAGCTGCCTTGTAGGAGCTCACAGTTCTAGCTCAGATGAGACGGAGCCCAGATACGTACTTGCAAGTGTGGCAAGCCTGCAGACAACAAGCGTGGGATTGTGGGATGTCAAGGGACAAAGTACCCACCAGCCACGGGGGATCAGGCAGGGTGTGGGTCAGACAGACTTCCTAGGAGGAGAGATCTTGGGAAGGCCTTTGGGGTATAGGGAGTGCTCAGGGTGAAGGGTGAAGCCACAGCAGTTAAAGCTATCCTGATTTGGGGGCACCTGGGTGGCTCCATCGGTTAAGTGTCCGGCTCTTGGTTTTGGCTCAGGTCGTGATCTCAGGTTCTGAGATTGCACCCTTGTAGGCTTCAGTGCTCAGTGCAGAGTCTGCTTGTCTCTCACCCTCTGCTCCACCGCCCTGGCCTGTGTGTGCACACGCATGCGCACGCGTGCCGTTTGGCTCCTAAATAAATGGAATCCTAAAAAAAACAAAACAAAACAAAACATCGTCCTGCAGAGGGCGGGAGGCACAGACACTTCTGGTTTTAAATCCCCTCTGGAGAGAGTGGCTTTTTCCCTGTCCCCACCCACAGCCTCTGGGCAAGAAGGAGCTCAAAGATTGGCAGGACCTTTGGGCCACCACATCTGCGGGGCTGGCCTATGTTTTCTGAGGTGTGTGACCCAATCAGCTTAGGGATTTTTTCCTAATTAAGTGAATTGGAAAAAAAATCCTCTTGCCTTTTTGTAGCGGTGTGGACCCTCCCCTGCCAATGACCTTGGCTCCTATGAAGCCTGAGGTCTCCAGCCTGGCTGGCCAGGGGCCTGCACTGTGGCGGCCCAAAGCCATGGGTTTGCTTGCACAGCACTGGGTCCTGCCAGCGAGGCTTGCTGGGCGAAGGGGACGAGGTGGGGGGAAGATGAAGTGTCCAAGGCAGGTTCTTGCTGGGCTGGGGTGGGGGGGCTCTCCTCTCCTCAGGTACAGAAAGCACACACAAAAGGGAGAAAAATACCCAAAATGACGAAGTGAGAGAAAAAAGAAAAAAAAAAGCCGCCCGAATTTGTGCACAGCTGAGGAAAAAAAGCCTCATGTCGAAGGAAATTTGATTATTGAATACATGTGCAATGGCAGACTCCCTGAGAGTCCCTGGAAGCCAGTGAGCTGTCTCCCCAGAGGGACCGGGAATGGATGGGAAGGCGTTGCTCACCGCCTGGACCATCCTGTTAGGGTTCCGGGCCAGTGGGGCGCGGTGCACAGAGAGGGGCGGGCATGCTGGCTGTGGGGAGTTGGCAAAAATATTTCCAGCCATTAGCTCATCGGATGGTCACAACAGCTCCTGGGAGGTAGGAAGGTCAGCAATTATTCTGTGTATTTGGTAATTAAACGGAAGCTGGAAGAGGTGAAATGACCCACCCCAAGTCCTGTGGCTGGAAAGTCCTGCCACCAGCACTTGGGAGGCAGGGTTTCCTGAGGCACCTGCCTGCTGTGGGTAGGAAGAGAGGGGAGTGAACACAGACATGCGGCCCCCCTGGGGCTCTGGGCGTGCAGTGTGATTTCAGCTGGCCGGAGAGGAGTGCTATTTATAGCAGAGGAAACTAGCTCATGGGGGTGAGGCATCAGGGCCCAGGGGCCCATGCGAAGGGCATTCCTAGAAGCTGGCTAGCCCCTAAGGGGGCCACGGGGGCGGGACGTGCCCAGCAGCTCTCTCTGGGCAGAGCCAAGGAGCCTGGGGCACGTGAGCGGGGGGTGGGGGGGGGGTTTCTGTCTGGGCCTGTCTCCTCAGCCCTCAGCCTGGCTGCGACCTGGGCAAAACCTGTGGGCGCCATATTGTGAGCGCACCCTCATCCCATAGCTGCCCCAGAGGTGATTTTTTCTTTTTTTTAATTAAAAAGAAAAGTCCGTGCAAATAGCAAAGTCACACTGAGCCCCTGTCGGACACCTGGCTTTGGTCTTTGCCTTCAAGGAGTTTAGTGTCTCCCCAGTGGAGTGCTCGCTTAGGGGACGCTTTTTGAAATGCCTGGGGCATCTGGGTTGTCCCGGTGACTAGGGGGCGGTGGGGGGTGCTCTAAGAGGCTTCGGCCAGGGATGATCCTATCCCATAGCACCCAGGATGGTCCTTTGCACCAAGGACACAGCCTACCTTTACTGCCAACAGTGTTCTGGCTGAGAACCCCTGGTGGGAGATGGATACGCACCCCCAGAGCTTGGTCAGAAAGGTTTGGCATTTCCCACCATTTTGCCGATCTGGACCCTGAGGCTCAGGGAGGTTAAGTCACTAGAAGCGAATCTGGTCCAACCAGACTGCAGAGTCTACATCCTTTCCTTGGCCTTCAAGACCGCCTCTCCCAAGCCTCTGGGGGAAAAAAGAGGTGATGACTGGGCTGGTTTCTTCAGGAGGTAAACACAGCCATAGGCCTCGGAAAAACTTGGGAAGACTCTAGCATGACTGGGAAGGGCAGGCCCTGCTGGATATAGCTGTGGGCAAGAGTAGAGGGAGGGAGGGAGGATGGGAAATAGGTCTCTTTGGACATTTTCTGTGTTTCTTAATGCAGCAGCTCCCAGAGTCTTGACTGAGGCTGGCTCGCTGGAAGTCGCAGTGGCCCAACCACCCTGCTAGATTAGCCCATCTCTGAAAGAATGATAGGAAGGATCAGAATTCCTTCCTAGCCAACCCCTCCTTGAGTGGGCCTTGGCCATCACAGCCCGCTAGTCCTGGTTCCAGAATGTCAGGTGATCTGGAGGGTGTGCAAGGAAGAGGGGAGGAGAAGGAGGAAGGATATCCTCCCCCACCCACCCCCCCCCACCCCCCCCCCACCCCCCGAGCTGCCCTGCCCCTGGGGAGGATGCTCTTTGGAATCCTTCAGACATCAGTTCCTCCCTGGGGGTCCCGGCTAAGTGTAAACAGTCTGTGAAAGTTCTCAGGTTTAAGACCCTGAACCTCATCATCTGTCCCTGCTTTTCAGGAATGGATCATCTAGGGTAGGAAACACATTTTTAAAACAAATAATAATAATGGAAAGCAAAAACGCAGTAATGAGGCAAAACAGAATTTGGAGAGATGTCTGGGGTATTGGGCACGACCTCTGTCCTATTTCAGGTTCTGATAATTATTGTTTTAATGATTTGGCTACTGAGAGGTGACCCTTGGGGGGGGAATCTTAGTTTTTCTATACATCTTTAAACAAACATTGGGTCAACATTTTAGAAGCAGTTTTTTTTTTTTTTAAAGATTTCATTTATTTATTTGACAGAGAGAGAGATCACAAGTAGGCAGAGAGGCAGGCAGAGAGAGAGGAGGAAGCAGGCTCCCTGCAGAGCAGAGAGCCCGACGCGGGGCTCAATCCCAGGACCCTGAAATCATGACCTGAGCCGAAGGCAGCGGCTTAATCCACTGAGCCACCCAGGCGCCCCTAGAAGCAGTTCTTTTAACTTGCTGATACGCCACGGTCTTCATGACAGTCCGTTTTGATTCACACCAGCATTTTGAATGGCTGGAGGGGCTCCCCTGGGTGGACATGTAAAAATTTATTTTATAGACCATATTGTTAGGTATTTCTGTTTCTGTTTTGTGATTACGGCTCAGAAAAACTTGTATTTTTACATGATACCATACTGGGGCACCCGGGTGGCTCAATGGGTTAAAGCCTCTGCCTTCCGCTCAGGTCATAATCCCAGGGTCCTGGGATGGAGCTCTGTATCGGGCTCTCTTCTCCGCAGGGAGCCTACTTCCCTTCCTCTTTCTGCCTCTCTGCCTACTTGTGATCTTTGTCTGTCAAATAAATAAATAAAATCTTTTAAAAAATGATATAATACTGATATGATATCAATATGATAAAAACCTATCAGTATGCTTCTTTACATTTACTTTCTCTGATATGAAGCTTAAAAAGCCATCCCCTATCCAGGGATGTATTAAGTTCACAAGTAATTACAAAGTACCAGTGACGTGCCAGGTTCTATTCTATTCTATTCTATTCTTTCTATTCGTTGATCTATTAATGAACAAAACAGATAAAATTCCCAGTTCTTTTGGAGCTTATAGTTGTGAGGGGGGTGGGGGATGGTAATAAGCAATAAACCTAAGGTCTTCTGGGTGGCTCAGTTGTTAAACATCTGCCTTTGACTGAAATCATGATCCCAGGGTCCTGGGATCGAGCCCTACATTGGGCTCTCTACTGGGTAGGAAGCCTGCTTCTCCCTCTCCCACTCCCCCTGCTTGTGTTCTGTCTTTCTTTCGCTGTCTCTCCCTCTCTGTCAAATAAAGTCTTTAAAAACAAACCAACAATAAACCTAATTGAATGATGTGTTAGGAAGTGGTGAATAATGATAAAAAAAAAATAAGTAGAGTGGGGTAAGGACGGTGGGCAGTGCTGAGAGAGAGAGATGGCGGGGGGAAGGAAGATGGGGGGGCAGGGAATCATGTCTTTTAGGCTCTTTAAACCAGGGTGTAAGCCAAAAGGCACACACTGAATGGACCTATAACCACTGGGTACATTGTCTCTTATTTAGTCCAACAGTCTGTCCTTCTTCCAGTAAAGGAATGGGTCATGGTTTCAGTTTCTTTGGTTGTGTCTTGGAGGAAGTGGTTGGCCAGCATTGAGGCCACATTGTGAGAATATATCTGTCTTTAAATGTAGGGATCCTGGCGGGGATGGGTAAAATAGGGGAAGAGGGAGGTACGGGCTGCAGGTTATGGGATGAATCAGTCACAGGGGCAAAAGGCACAGCATAGGGAATAGAGTCAATTGTGGTATAAAAGCGTTGTACGGTGACGGAGGGGACCCACACCTGGGAGCATAGCCCAATGTGTAGAGTTGTGGAACCACTATGCTGTCCACCTGAAATGAACGTAACATGGGTCAACTATCCTTCAATTAAAAAAAAAAATTTTTTTTTTTAAATGTGGGAGTCACACTCGGCTCGACAGGATGCTGACTCCATGCCAGTCACTCAGGGTCTGAGAGCAGCCAAGGGGGGCAAACAGTTGTTCCCGTCTTCCCACCCCTGGCCCCACGCCCCTCAATGGTTCACGGAGTGGAAGAAGGAGCCAGAACACCTCGCACTACTTAAAATGGTCTCCATACCTTTTTCTTCTTCTAGATCTTTATTCATGTCTCACGTTTAACTCGATCTATTAGAAATTCCCTTTGGAATACGATGCCATGGCAAGGCCCTAACTTTAACTTTTCTCCTCCAAAATGTTAACAAAATCGAATGTTTTTATTCTCTCCCTGTTGATCGGAAGCATCACGTTATTTGCGTTCTGAATTGAGTACTTAAGGGCACATCACCAAATACCAGCTCCAAAGGATGACCCTAGCTGGACCCGTCATCACGGGAGGTGACCCGAATTTCCGAAAGTCTCCTCTTTGCGGATGTCTAGCCTCACGTTACTTCCTATGATTTTACTACTAGACAGTCTCACCTTTTTCTGTTTGCCTAGGAAGATACCCTGACTGGCTTGCAAACTCTTTGCTGGAATTGTAACGCTATTGGACTGTATTTATGGTAACAAAAAACAATGTGTACTATTTCCTGCATGCTTTCTCCACACCGAGCTTTCTTCTATGTCCTTTGTATTGAACTTCATTTAAATCCCAACACAAGTCTCCCAAATAGTATTTTACAGTTTGGGAAACTGAGACCAGAAAGGCCCCGTAGCTCCCTCGAGGTCCCACACGGTGACCCTGAGTCTGAATTTGAACCCCAGCAGTCCGGGCTGTTAATCCACAACGGGTGGCTTTGCTAGAGGAGTGACCGGGGGAACGGGGAGACAGAATGGTCCTATCTAGAAAATGCTCAGATCCACACATCCACCGTACTTGGAAGTGCTTCATACCTCCAGGATCCTTACTAGACCTTGACTGAAAAAGCCAGCAATAAAGTTGATTGGCCTGTGCAGTCGGAAGGGCTCTGTGAAAGCAGGAGCTTCCTGGCACGCCAGCCAGAGGACAGTGGGGGGTGAACTAGCTTGGGCTAATTTACACACGATATGCGTCATCAGTCGCTCTAGGGGAAATACCAGGGCCACCTTGGCTGTGAACGTTTGTTGGTGTTTGTTGGCGTTTGTTGGCGACCATCCTTGCCGCGATCCGCTTCAGATACTGGTCTGTCAGCCTTCTCACTTCGGCACCAGATTTATTCTGAACACCGTTGCCTGTCCACAGCGGAGCTGCAGATACCACCAGGAGCCCCCCTCTCGGCCTCGCATTGCCTCACTACCTCATGCTGCTTTTTATTTCTTCCTCCTGGGTCTGTATACTTTCCGTTTCCTTTTCTTGTCTGATCCCGTGAGCAAGGCCTTCCTGCGCGGCGTTGCCAAGGAGAGGCGAGAGGCGACATCCTCGCCTTGAACCCGATCTTAGAAAGCTTAAGAGTTTCTTACCTTTCAGTATGATGTTAGCTGCAGGCTTTTGTAGGTCTTCTTTACCGGGTTGAGAAAGTTCCCTCGGTTTCTAGGGTATGGACAGTTTTTATCTTGATGGCTGTTGGATAGTGTCACAACTTTTTTTTTTTTTTAAAGATTTTACATATTTATTTGAGAGAGAGCAGGAGGAAGGGCAGAAGGAGAAGGAGAGAGAGAATTCCAAGCAGATTCCTTGCTGAGCACAGAACCGGACACGGGGCTCGATCTCACAACTCTGAGATCATGACCTGAGCTGAAAGTCGAGTTGGATGCTTAACCAACTGAGCGACCCAGGCGCCCCTGTCACAACTTTTAAAGACATGTCATGGTGTATTTTGTTGTCAATAAAGGCTCATTGATGATGTAATTGTAAAAAGCAGTAATATTCCATTCGTATAGTGATATTGGCAAATATTTCAACACCCTCTGCTTTTGAATTTTTAGGTAGTTTTTGTTTCTTTTAGAGGTACAGAGGCTAATTAAGGCAAAACTAAGTAAAGACAGAGACGCCTCATTTCAGAACCTTACACCCAAGAGGGCTGGGAAAGAGGAGAACTGGAAGCAAAGAGAAGCAGCGGCCCTGGAGACAAGGAAGGGCTGGGGTGGAGGGTGAGTGGCATCAGGAAATACTGCGTTCACCTGGCATCTGCTTTGCTCACACTGTATCCCAGCTACAGGCTAGTCTGGTCTGTGCCTCGGACTTGCTCCTGCTCCTAGAACCACAATTGGAGGGGAGGGGAGGGGAGGCTATAGGCTTTCATGTGCCAAAGGACTGGATTCCTGCCCTGCTGCTCGTACCTCTTCTTGTCCTCCTTGCTTGGGTCAGCATGCATTGCCACACGAGAGGGCCAGAGACCATCTGGGGAGGTCAGGAGTGCTAATCACCAGGCATTTCGGGCTCTTCATCTTCGCAGCACACAGGAGGATTGTGCTTCCTGCTTTGAGATTTGTACCGTCACTCCAGGGTGATAACTTTCAGAATGAAAACATGGCTCACCATGCTCTTTCCTCCTGCTGGGGCAATTAGAGATGCTCCAGGCCCGACTGCCCTCCTCAGCCTGGGTCCCAGAAGAGGAAAGGGCAGGGCAGAGGATCCTGCTGATGTGCCGTGGGCTTGCGGCACGGATGAGATACGAGCCTTGTTGCTGAGGCTGCTGAGGTTTGTTACTGTAGCACAACCTCGCCTGTCCTCACTGATACTGTGTCTTTCGGCCAAATTTTAGGACCCCAGATGAGGGTAGCTTCCCATTTGCAACAGGTCCCCCATTCTTCTGGAGAATTCTGAACCGTGTCAGATTTATAAAAATCCCAGTCTACACCCCACATAAACCACGTCTGCCGTGTTCAATCTGATGCCATAAATGTATGAGATGAAACCATCTCGTGGGACTGGTTCTGGCCGATTCACTGGATCAGCTTCACCCCTGCCTTCAGAAAGGTCTACAGACCACTTGTTTATACCCTGCTCTGGGTGTTGGGCAGGAATGGGTACTGAGTAGACAGACCCTCCGTGGATGAAACCAGGATTGTATTTCTTTTTCACCTGTCCTCCGCCTCTCCAGTCCTGATTGCGCACAAGCTACATTAACTAACCCCTGACCACAACTGCAAGGTTTTGGTTTCTGCCCTCATTTGGGCTTTGATTCCATCTTGTGATGCCTGTTCTTTCTTTTCCAATTGGAAGATTATTCTCCTGGGTGAAGTCAGAAGCGAAATAAAAACTGAGTGGTTCTGCTTTCTCTCCATCATCTGTTTACATGACATCAAAGTCCCTGAGCCCTGACCTCACCTTGGCTTTCTTCTTCTTCATTTGTCAGAGCAGACCTTAAAAATCCCCTCGTGTGTTCTTTAGCACATTTCCCCAGTGTCAGTTCATTCTGGATTAATTTATCTTTACTTGTTCCTGAATGTTTCTTAGAACTTACTTTATTAAAATAATGCTAAAATAACAGATATCCAAGATTAAAATGGCTCATAATCATGTAACCTAATCAAACCAAGGATTTCCCCCCATGTTTTCTAACTCTCTATGCATATTTTGTTTTAATATACTGCCGGTAATATTATCTACAACAAACATTTAAAATTTTCCGAAATGTAACACAGATACGTAAAGTGAGAAAACAAACATCTGTTTCTCAGTGGCAGTATAGCTCAGGTCAAGAAAAGAAATAGATCATTCTAGCACCCCACAAGCTTGCTTCATGCCTCCTCCTGGATTACTACTGCCTTTCCCTCTCTGTGTAGTTAATACAATCTGGAGATTAACCTCTTCCTTGCTCATCTATAAAGACTGGGCTTTGCCCAATACCCATGTGACCTTCAGCTCTAGTTCAAGTGTGCCTGTTTTTTGAAACTTATATAAATGGGACTGTAGGTATGTGCTTCTTTGTGCTGGCTTCCTTTATTCAATATTGCATTTGTGGGGTTCGTCCGTGGTGCAGCATGTGGATGTCATTCATTCATTATCTAAACATACCAAATGTATTTCTCTGTTTCATGTGTGATGGTCATTTGGATTGCTTTTAATTTTTGGCTTTTGTGAAGGATGCCACTTATGAACATTCTAATTGCGTTTCTTGGTCCACACATGCACACATTTCTATTGAGTATACACCTAGGGATGAACTTGGGTTGGATGCTATGTGGGTGTGCTGCTTTAGTAGATAATGCCAAACAGTTTTCCAAAGCGATCATGTTAATTTGTGCTCCAATCAGCAGTGTGTGAGAGTGGCCATTGCTCTAAATCCTTTCCCAGACTTGTTATCACTGCTTAATTTTAGCCATTCTTGTGGGCCGTTAGCAGTATCGTGTTATGTTTAATTTTGTGTTTCCCTGATTAATAATCAGGTTGAGCACCTTTTCATTTGTTTATTAACCATTGGAGATCTGTTCTGTAAAGTGCTTTTTCAAATCGTTGGCCCAGTTTTCTTTTTGGTTGTTTGCCTCTCTCTTAAGGATTTGAAAGAATTTAAAAAACAGATGATCCATGTGAGTTTTTTGTGGTTATTGAAAATATCTTCTCTTACCTTGTGGCTTGTCCTTTCAGTCTCTGAATGTCTTCTGATGATCAAAAGTTCTTCATTTTAATGGAGTCAGATTGTTTCTTTCGTGAATGTTCTTGAAGAACTTTACCTGTTATCTAGAAGGATTCCTTCAGTCTTTCTTATGTGTCTCATGCTTTTCACTTCCTGTGGAATTATACTATATGTATTCTTGCTTCAAAAGAATGTATAATCATGTTGTCCAACACCATTTATTGAAGACTGTTGTTTCCCCACTTCTTCGCAGAGCTGCCTTTGTCATAAATCTCATGTATATATACATCTGGGCTTGTTTCTGGGCTTTTTATTCTGTTCCGTTGATGAATTTGTCCTTACACCACACTGTTAAACTCTGTATGTTTCATAATAACTTTTTTTAAAAGATTTTATTTTTTTTTGACAGAGATCACAAGTAGGCAGAGAGGCAGGTAGAGAGAGCAGGGGAAGCAGGCTCCTTGCTGAGCAGAGAGTCCGATGTGGGGCTCGATCCCAGGACCCTGGGATCATGACCTGAGCCGAAGGCAGAGGCTTTAACCCACCGAGCCACCCAGGTGCCCCCCATAATAACTCTTGATGTTAGATAGAAAAAAGTCCTCCCATCTTGTCCTTCTCATTCAAGAATGACATGGCTATTCTTAATATTTTGTACTTTCATATGCAGTTTTGAATCAGCTTATCAAGCTCTGCAAAAAAAGTTGGGATTTTGGTTAAGATTACATTGAATTTATAGAATAATTTGGGTACAGTAGACGTCTTTACAATATTGAGTCTTCCGATTCATGAACATGGTATAGTCCTCTATTTTGATCTTTGCTATTTCTTATACTGTTTAGAGGTTTACTTTGTAACATATTTTACTAGATTTATTCTTGGGTTTATTTTTATGCTTTTGAAAATGGTATTTTATTTCATAGTATTTGTTTTTTTATATATAGAAACACAAATCTAGTATATTGACCTTGTTTCTAATGCATTACTAAATTTATTAATTCTCAAAATGTATCTGTAATTCTTTTAGAGTTTCTATGCATCAAATATTACATGCAAATCATGACTGTTGTATTTCTTACTTTTTAATCCTTTCTTATCTTACTGCACCTTATTGCAGAGCAGTGATAACATTGGTGATAGCAAACATCCTTATTTTGTCCTTGATTTCAAAGGGGAATGTTTCATCATTTCACCATTAAGTATGAAGATTACAATAGGTTTTTTCAAGATGCCCTTCTCATGTTTAGGAAGTTCCCTTCCATTCTTAGTTTGCTACAAATCATGAATGGATGTTATATTTTATCAAAATATTTTTCTGTATTGAGATTTTTTTTATCCTTTATTCTATCAGTGTAATAAATTGTATTGATTGATTTTCAAATGTTGATCCAACTTTGACGCATTTGTAGAATAAACCCAACCTGATCTATTCATAAAAAAGCTGGGAAATATTTTGTTTAGGATTTTTACATTTATGTCCATGCTTGAGACTGACCTTTAATTTTTTTCCCTCTCTAAATGTTCTGGCTCAATTTTGTTGTCAAAGTCTTATTGGCTTCACAAAATAAGCAGGAGATTAATATCTCTTATTCCCTAGAAGAGTTTGCAAGACTGGAATTATTTCTTCCTTACGTGTTTGGCAGAATTTGCCAGTGTAGCTATCTAGAACTGTAGTTTTCTTTGTGGGAATATTTTAAATTATGGATTGACTATGTCTTTTGAATATTCAGTTTTTCTATCTTCTTGTGTCTTTTTCTGTAAGTCACATTTTACAAGAAATTTGTCTTTTTCATCTGGTGTTTAAAACGTATTGGGGTGGAGCTCTCCACAATATTTTCTTCTTATCTTTTCAACCTCTGTGGAATCTATGGTAAGATTCTTGTTTTCACTGCTGACATTCATTATGTGTGCCTTTCTCTCTCTCCTGTGGGTCTTGCTTGGGGTTCAGTGACTGCTTTCATTCTTCCAGACACAACCATTCATCTTGTTCAATACTCTTTAGTGTGTGTTCGTTTCCTAAATTTCACTTAATTTCTGCCCTTGAATATTTTCTTCCTTCTATTTTCTTTGAGTTTAATTTGTGATTCTTTGGTTAACATTTTGAGGTGGTAACATTTTGAGATAAAAGCTTAACCTTTGGGCTTTTCAGTCTTTCTTCTTTTCTCATATATGTGATTAGAGTTTTGTAAGCATGTCTCTAGGTATATCCCACAGCTTGATATATAGAACTTTGCAGTGTTCAGTTCAAAATATTTCAAAATTCCTGTTGCAATTTCTTTTCTAATTCATGGGTTATTTAGAAGTATATTTCTTAATTTCCAAACATATTAGGGTTTTTGGGTTATCTCTTTATGCTGATTTCAGTGTAATTGTATTATGATCGTAGAATAAATATCCTGTATATAATTTCTGCTTTTCAAAGGTTTTAAAATTTTCTTTCTGGCCCAGCATATGTATAATTTTGTAAATGTTTAAGGTATGCTTACAAAGAGTCTGTTTTCTGCAGCCATTGGGTACAGTGTTTTATACATTTCCTTTAGGTCAATTTTACTGATCATATTATTCAAATCTTTATCTGATTAAAAAAATCAGCATCTGGGAGTTATGTTCTAAAATCTTCCTCCTTGTAGAATTTTCTATTTCTTCTTAAGTTTAGCTTTTCATATACTTAAAGCTGTACTATTAGGTGAATACAAATTTGAAATTGTTCCATCTTCTTAATGAATTGAATGTTTTATGGTTACAAAATTCCTTACTTACCTCTGGCAGTTCTTTTTGCCTTCAAGCTTACATCAAAAGATACTAGTATAGCACCACCAGCTTCCTTTTGGTTAGTCTTTCATGGAATAATTTTCCCCTGTATTTTACTTTAAAAATACTTTAAGATACCTTTCTGTATCTTGGTTTATTAGATGTGCTTCCTGTGAACAACAGACAGTTGTGTTTTTTAATCTAATCTAACAGTAATTGGAGCATTTACTACATTTGTATTTTTTATAATGTCTGATATATTTGCTCTTAAGCTCTATGTTCCTGTTTTCTATCTGTTCCTCCTATTCCATGTTTCCTACCTCTCCTTCACTGACCACTTTTGGGTTGAGTAAGAATTTTCTTGTTACGTATCCCCCATTAGCTCAGAAGTTATATACCCTTTTACAATATAGGTTATGCTAAAGATAAGTAATATGCATCCTTGATTTATCAAGATCAATGATTAATGAGCACTTGCTCTTGCTTCCCAGACAATTCAAGGACTTTAGAACACATTTGCGCTATTTATCCTGGTCTGTTTTATATGCTAATATTGTCATATGTTTTAATTTTCTCTACAAATATATATCCCACCCCAAATAACTAATATTAATGGTCTCGTAGGGATCCTTCTTCATCTTTCTCCATGCTCACATAAACATGTACTCACGTATACAGGGATTTCATCTTCAGTTTTTATAAAACTGAGGTTGTATTTGAAACATTTTTTTGCTGAAACTTGCTTTACGCACATAAATATGCAGCAGTATGCTCAGGTAAAAATAGGGGTTTGATTGACTAAGGAGGAAGGGGTGAAAGCATGATGCTATGGACACCTGCTCGGCTCTGCTGCGGTGGGAGCTGAACTCTTCTCTATTTTAACTAGAGACGCTTACTTTTTTAATCTGCTTTAAAAGTTGGGTTCACTGTAGGATCTGAACACAAGAACTCTACATTTTAAAAGGAAGAACAAGAATCAAAACCATGGGGCCAAAGCAAGTGTCCCTTGCTTATAGAGCAAGTGGCAGCAAGAATGTAGAGCTGCCAATGGACCTTTCAACTCCTTTGTGGGCCTGGGGCTTGGTCCAAGGAACAGGCAGCGCCCCAACTTCTGGCTTCCACATCCTTGAGAACATATGGTGAGAAAAGGAGTGGAGGTTGGTCCTCCATGAGGTGAGTCCTCACAGAAGACTAGGGGGGAAAGGCCAGGAGGAAAAAGCCAAGCCAAGACTTAGAAGAGAAATGGCAGAATTGTGTATTACGTAGAGTGCGCTAGGCTTCGGGATGCAGGGATGCAAAACATTCAGTTCGTCACTTAATCAAGAAAAGGCTTATTGCTTCTAACATAAGAGGCTGAGATAAGCCCATGTAGTTGGTGGTTCTGTACCATGCCGGGGTATCTGTTGGTTAGTGGGAGGTCAAAGGAACAAACATTTAAAAAATATATTGTAGGGGTGGCTGGATGGCTCAGTCAGTTAAGCATCTGCCTTCAGCTCATGTCATGATCCCAGGATCCTGGGATCAAGCCCCACATAGGGCTCCCTGCTCAACAGGGAGTCTGCTTCCCCCTCTACCTTCCCCCCTGCTCATGATCTCTCTCTTTCTTACTCTCTCTCTCTCTCTCTCAACTAAATGAAGTCTTTAAAGAAATATCTTGTATTATGGAAGATTCCAAATGTACACAAAAAGAGGGAATGATATTCTGAACCAGGTTTAGAGAAATCTAGACTCTCCCCCCACCATAGGTAATCATTCAAAAAACTCATCGGTTATCCTCCCAACTAAAAAAACTGTGTGTGTGTGTGTGTGTGTGTGTGTGTGTGTGTGTGTGTGTTGCATTCCTGCTGGGGATATATGAGCACACTGGGAACAAACATTACACACGAGATTTACTAAGCTATAGTACAGCACTGACACAAAAATAGATCAGCGGAACAGAACTGAGAATCCAGAAGCAAACCCACACTGTGTGTCAATTAACCTGCAAGAAAGGAAGCAAAAATACACAGTTTCTTCTATAAATGGTCTTAGGAAAACTGGACAGCTACATGCCAAAGAATGAAACGGAACCACTTTCTAACACCAGATACACACACTCTCCCTCCTTTCTTAGGTACATGGTTGTATACCAAACACACTTCTCTCTTTTTTCATTTCACATCGCATCCGGGAGACCAGCCCCAACCCAGTACTTCGAAGGAGTCCTCACGCCTCTTAGCTGCTGGGTTGAACTCCATTGTATGGATGGACCATACATAATTTATTCAACCAGTCTCCAGACAATGGACAGTTGCATTGTTTCCCCGTCTTCTGCTACCGTAAATCATGCCACAGCAGATAACTTGGGGCTTATGTCTTTTGAAATTTTGCTGGTGGGGTTTTGGGCTAGATTCCTAAAATGGAATTGCTGGGGCAAAGTGTAGTTATTTTACTAGGTATTACCAAATTCCCCTCCGCAGGAGTTACCATTTTTCCATTCCTGCCAGTGATACGTGAGCGCATAAGAAACAATCGTTAGTCTCCCAATTTTCCCTTTTACAGATGAAAGAACAGAAGTACAGATGCATTGAGTGACTAGCTCAATGTGACACAGTGACACAGCTCGTCAATAGCAGAGCTGAAACTTGGACCCAGCCAAGAAATGTTTCTCTGTTCTATAGGATGTATGGCAATGGCTTAGGAGGCCCTCACTGTCTCCCCTTTCGGGTTTGGGGTTAGGGAAGCTTAACCTGTCTGTAACTGTCATCCTGGCCTCCACTGATGCCTCAGTCTCCAGTAGTTACATTCCAGTTCCAGAAAAATCTGTTTCCTACCCTTGGGGCTACAGTCTCCGTGACCTCTGAGGATGGGTCATTGTATCAGGGTGATCCCTGTAAGAAGCAGCCTTTCCTCCCTGTTCCATGTGGGTCATGATTTAGCACCCACCAGACTGGATGCTTCCTTCTTCCCTGATTACAGCATCTCTTTTCATGCTAAGATGTGGTAGATGCATGAAAAGGAGGAACAAACGTGCCTGGTGATCACTGGCTTCTCTGGAATCAGGGTATTGGAGGGAGCACTTAAAATTTTTAGTTTTACGGTAAAATGACTCAGCTTCACCAATGCTTTGAGAGAGCGTAGCTTCTCCAACCAAAGAGAAGGCACAAGGGAGGGACAGAAAGTGTCACCTGACATGATCTGGCACACTCTTCACACCAGTAACCTTCATATAGCCCTTTGACGTGGGTATTATGACCTCCTTCTCCCAGGGGCAGGAATGGAGGCTCAGAGGGTAAAATGAGTTGTCCAAACTCACACGGATGGCAAATGGCAGAGGTTGCTTAAATCTAGCTTCTGTGGCACAAAGGCTTAGGTGGTTTTGTCTTTGGGTTTTTTTTTAGTGCATTTACTTTCTCTCCAAAAAAGAGGTCCAGACTTTACACAGGAAAACCCCCAGGATTGCTGCATTCAGGCATCACCCCCTGCTCTGGAAAAGTTTCAGCAGCCTGCCTCTGGTCCACCTTTCTGGTTCACCCACTGTCCCCCACATATTCCCCACATGGCATCTAGCCCTGTGGCCATTATGAGTTGGGTTGTGTTCAGCTGTGAGTAGCAGAGACTTCAACCCAATTTGGCTTAGATGACTGGGTGCATTTCTTGTCTCATAGAACTGAGATGGGCTCCAGTAACTTGATGCCAGAAGGTTTCCCTTGTCCTTCTGCTCTGCTTCCCATTTTATCAACCTCATTGTAATCCTAGCTCCCCTTCATGGTTGCAAAATGGCTGCCAGTGACTTCCAGAGTCTTCATGTCCAGGAGGAAGAGGAAGTTCTTCCAGAGTGTTCTAGAAAGAGCTAGAGAACTAACACTTGTCTGCAGCCTCAGATGGACTCAGATGCCCATTCCTGAACCAGTTACCTGACCAGAGGATGGGGTATATCATTGGCTTAGACTTGAGCTCTACATCCCACTCCTAGTGCAGGGGTGGAGTTATGCCCCGAAGCACATGGGAGATATGGACACAGCAACATAAATTAGGGTAGCTAGCATGTAAAATGGGTATGGGTATTAAACAAGCAACCCCCATGTCTACCACAACTCCCAAATCCATGCCTCCATTTTGACCTCTGTGTTCAAAAGTCCAGCCCTACTCAGTACCTCCACTTAAATGTCTGATATTGCACCTCAACAGTAACATGGCCAAAATAGATTTCTTGAGTCACTTCCTTGCCCACCTGTCTCCCCTGCCCCAGTCTTCTCCATCTCAATAAATGGCATCAACCTTTCACCCAGTTGCATAAGCCAAAAATTAAATTTCTCTTACCACTGTCCCCATTACACACTGAGCTTTAGCCACACTGGCCTTCTTTTGGTTTCTAGAACTTTCCTACCTCAAGACCTTTGCACTTGCTATCCCCATTGCCCGATATGTCATTCAGGCCTTTATTTAAATATCACTTTTCCTGGTCACTAGATCCAAATTAGGCACCCAGTCTGTCCCATACTTGTCACTGTCTATCACATCACCTGGATTTGGTTTCTTCTTAGCACTCGTCACTATGTGACATGATCTTCTTCAATTTTATTTTCTTCTTTATTGTCTGTCCCCCCCCACCCCAGAATGAAAGATCCATGCCAACAAAGACCTGTCTGTCTTATTCACTTCTGTGTCCAATAGATCTATACAAATATCTGTGTGATATCTATATGAACACCCTAGTGATGCTGTCCCCTTGAGTTGTGTGACACAGCAGCCCCAACTGTATCCCAGAACCGAGAACATGTCAGCTACATGGTAAATTCTCAATAAATATGGGTCCGTAAATGCATGGATGCACCAATGGATGAGTAGAAGGATGGGTGGAGAGATGGGTGGATGGGTAGATGGCTGGGTAGGTGGGTAGGGACTTTAAACATCACCCTTAGTAGAAAGATGATATGGTCAGTAGGCTCTGGTTGGGGCAGAGATTTCTTTGGAATCCAGAACCCTGTTTATTGTCTTCTCTCTACTATTACAATTCTCAGTCAGGTTGGAAAAAAAAAAAAAAAAGCATTCGGGCTTTGAAACCCCTGCTGAGTTCGGCGATCCATTACTGTGATCCCACGTGATTCCCAGTTCAAGAGTGCGTTCTGACCCAGGCACCCCACCTCAACCTGCCCTGGCCGAGGCAGGCTCCTCCTTGCAGCTCAGGACCCTGCCTTCCAAGTGTTGAAGAAATAACATCCTCGAACTACAGTAATAATTATTACTATAATAACTACCATCTGTGTGGCACTCTGCAGGTTGCGAGGTCGTTTTTTGCATAGATTATCTCGATTCCTCAACATAACACATATCATGATGTCATTGAAGCTTAGAGGGGAACTAGTCCAGGGATAGCAAGCCCTGACGCCCTCTGTCTGCACCCACGTTAGACATCATTAATCAGTTAGGGCACTCTTTCCTGTTTAGCCCAGCTCCAACCCCAGAATCTTCCATCTTGGGACACAGCCACTCCCCATCAGTCTGGCTGACACACAGGACAAAACGGCGTTTTCCCACTGGGCTCACCCAGGTCCCTCCTTTTGCAAATGTGGCAGCTGGGGACTAGGGATGCCACCCAATGAGTTAGTGGCAAAGCCAGGGCCAGAACCCTGGACTCTTGGCTCCTGTGTAGTCAGAGCTCTTCCCACTGGCCGCTGTACGTGGTTCTCAAGACGATCAGGATTCTGATTTAACTGGGTGTCGCGCTTTTAAACATCCCCAGGAGAATGTAACTTGCTGCCAAGGTTGAAAGCTATGAACATTTTCTCCCTCCGTGATAGCGTGTTTATTATTTTTCCTGATGTTAAAAATTACCTGGGGCCACTTGTTAAATGTATGATGTACATTGTAAATATATAGGTTCTCTCTCCTGGAGAATCTGACTCAAGAGAGCTGTCCTGGGGCCTGGAAATCTGCATTTTCACAAACCTCCCAGGGAATTCTGATCACTTAGGAAGTTAGGCCAGACAGCTCTGAACTGATTCAGCTAGGACTATCTTTGGAAAGCCTAAGAATGAGACCAGGTAGCAACTGAGGGTCAGGAGGCCAAGGGTGATCTGGGCTTTGTCTCTTTAAATAGTTGCAAAGGCTTCTGTCCATTTCCCATGCATTTGCTTTCTTTTGAAGTTTCCAGTCTAGATTATTATGTAATCCATCTCAAGAATTTATAAGAATATCGCCCTCATGCCTGGTTTATGTAGAAAAAGGGACAGCAAAGGGACAGATAAAGTAGAACGCGGAGGTAAGGATGAAATGAAAATTATTTGTCTATTTTAGACAAGCAATTTTCTCTAATGTTCTGTTCTCTTGTGTCGTTGTCCTTCTGAGAGCTCAAGGGCTTTTTAAGGTAGAATGAATCTGGGGGGCTGTCCTTGAGCGAGACAAGCTGGAAATGTGGGTAGAGATTGTCAGGAGCAGGGGCTAGGAGGACCCAACCCTCCAGTATCAACATGCAGGCCAGGAGACCCCACTGCACACCACCGGAGCCTGAGTTGGGTAGGACAGAAGCAAAGTGGTGAGGTTTCACTGTGTGTCAGACACCGAGTGGGGTTCCTTTCTCCCCCCATGAAAATGCTGCCAAGTACAGTCAATATCTCCATTTTACAGATGAGTAAATTGAGGTTCAGGAAAATGACACTGTCTTTGGCCTAACCAGGATCTTCTTAGTCTAGGAGGGAAAAGCAGCATTTAATCCCATGCCCACTACTGCTAGAAAGACCCAGGTTCACTGGAACATCAGGGTGAGAATATGCTTGGCATTTTAAAAATGGAAACTAGGGTTAATTTTTTTCAGTCATACATATTCATGGTGAGACATAGCCTGGGGAATTACAAAGAGCAGATTTACCACCTCAGTTTATCTGTCCTTGAGCTAATACTAAACTGGGCGGCAAATCCAGAGCAGGAAATCTGGAATTAAGAGCAGGCCACAAATATGCACCAAAAACCTTAAAAATGCACACACCCTCTGACCCAGCAATTTCACCTCTAGGAATTTAGCCTCCCAAAATAGCTGAAAAAGTGGGCCAAGAAGTGTTTACAAGACAACACTGTTTACAGCTTTGAGAAATTGGAAACATAACTATCCAACAATAGACTTAATATAATACAGCACATTCACTCAGGCAAATACCATATGCCTGACAAATGGTGCTGCAGACATGTGTCCATCGACCCAGAAAGCGGCTCATCATGCATTTGTTGGGTGAGAAAACAGCCTGTGTTAGAGTGGCACATTTGATATAATCGTGGCTGTGTCAAAACAAACAAATAATATTCCAGGAGTGTTAAGTGAGATATGTAGCAGTGTATACATCAGATACACACCAAAATGTCAGCAGTGGATTATGGGATTTTTTTTTTTTTAATTTTTAAAGATTTTATTTATTTATTTGACAGTGAGAGAGCACAAGCAGGGGGAGTGGCAGAGGGAGAGGGAGAGGGAGAAGCAGGCTTAATATAGGAGCAGGGAACCAGACACGGGGCTTGATCCCAGGACCCTGGAATCATGACCTGAGCCGAAGGCAGTCACCCAACCACCTGAGCCACCCAGGTGCCCTGGGTTACTGGATTGTTGTCTCTGTATAGTGAGTGGGATTAGAGGCCATTTTTATTTGCTTATTTTTTTCGCATTTATCCAAACACATTGAAAATACCTTGCTTAATTTTTTTCCCCGGTTCATTAAGATAGAACTGACATATAGCGCCGTAGAAGTTGAAAGTGTACAGCAGCGCGAGTCGACTTACATGTGTTGGGAGGTGATCACTGTAGTGGGTTTAAGTCTAGTTAACATCCCTCATCTCATATGATACAAAAAGAAAAAAGAAAAAAAGGTTTTTTTCCCCTGTGTGATGAGAACTCTTAGGATTCACTCTCTTAGCTTTTTTTTTTTTTTTTTTAAAGATCTTATTTATTTATTTGACGGAGAGAGAGATCACAAGCAGGCAGAGAGGCAGGCAGAGAGAGAGGAGGAAGCAGGCTCCCTGTGGAGCAGAGAGCCTGATGCGGGGCTCGATCCCAGGACCCTGAGATCATGACCTGAGCCGAAGGCAGCGGCTTAATCCACTGAGCCACCCAGGCGCCCCACTCTCTTAGCTTTGAAATACACCATGCGGCAGTGTGACCTGGAGTCTCCGTGCTGAGCGTTATATACCCAGTCCTTAGTCATCTCAGAACCAAAGTCGGTGCCTTTTGATCACCGTCATCCAGCCCTCCCCACCCCCCACTCCCCGTCTCTGGCAACCGAAGTCTGATCTCTTTTTCTATGAGTTTGGTTTTTTGTTCATTTGTGGGATGTTGTTTTATTTATTTATGTTTTAAGATTCTGAATGTAAGTGAGCTCATACAGTATTTGTCTTTCTCTGTCTGACTGACTTCACTTAGCAGAGTACCCTCAAGGTCCATCCATCCATGTTGTTGCAAATGGCAGGATTTCCTTCTTTTTTTATGGGCAAATAGTATTCCGTTGTGTATATATCTCTGTCCATTCACCAGCCATTCATTCGTTGCTGGACACTTCAGTTATTCCGGTCTGCTTTTGTCTTGTTTTGTTTTGTTTTTTGCTTAACTGTTTTCTTCAGAGAACATCTGTCACTTGCATAACTAAATGAAAGTTGTAAAAGTCTCAATTAATGCCACCAGTGAGAGAGAGGTAGGGAAGGGACCTGGAGGCAGGAAGGGGCTGGGGGACATTCAGACCCCAAGCCGGGAGGTGCGGGGGGAGGTCTCATAAGCCCACAGATACACCCAGCTTACAAGCTGCATAGGCAGGTTATGTCATGCCCTTGAACCTAATACCTGGTCGATTCATGGCATATGGAGTTTGGCACTGCCATGCCCCCCCATCTCCTACCATGTATCTATATGGGTCACCTGCTTTGTGTGGGGGAAGAAACACCTAACCCTTGAACCACATACACATCTGGAGGCATTCATACAGAGAATGTCTGGCCATCCTGGAGATGAGGGGTTGGGTGGAGAATGGGGGTTCTTGAGAAGAATTCATGAATAAGTGAGGGACTTCTGGTGTAAGGAGCCCCACTCAGAGACCACCTGAAGCATTATTGGTGAGGCTGGTCCCATCTGTCGTGTGGCAGCTGCTCCAGCATGGGGTGCGTCTGTGCTCTGTGGAGAGAGCAGGTGTGGACGTGTGATCCTTGAGAGTCGGGAGAGTACAAATGAGTGCTGTTCCATGGAGATTGCAGATGTTTGCTGCTGGGGTGAACAGGCAGAGACCTCCAGACTTTGGGGCACCAGCGGGGAGCCCATGGAGAGGCTGTTGGCTGACTTGGAGCCACCAAGGACGAGGCAGTGGCCCAGCAGAAGGGGCAGAGGAGGACAGGCAGGGTGCTCTAGGAGGAACAGGAGTGGCCGTCCGTCCACGGGAGTTTGGTTCTGCATGTCAGTTTCCTATTGCTGCTGTAACAAGTTTCTGTAAACTTGCTTACAATGGTATGTCTTTTTCTCTTGCACTCTGAGGTCAGAAGTCCTCTAAAATCAAGTTTCTGGCCGGACTGCCTTTCTTCGGCTGGCTGGCTCTGGAGGAGGATCCATCCACTTGCCTTTTCCAGCTTCCAGAAGCAGCTGGTTCCTTTGGGCTCATGGCCCCTCCCTTGGATCACTCTGATCTTGGCCTTGTCTCCCCAGCTCCTGTCCCTACATTGTCGTCTCTGATTCTGACACTTCTGCCCCTCCTTGGGGGCCCTTGTGACTGCATTGGGCCCACTGGATAATGCAAGATCATCTCCTCATCTCAGGACCCCTAATCTGATCACGACTTCAAAGCCTCTTTTGCCGTGTATTGTAACGTATTCCCAGGAAATTCTAGGGATTAGGGTGTGGCCATCTTTTGGGGGCCCACTGCATAACCCCAAAGGACAGGCAGGATGCCCCCAGAAAGCACTGCTGCGAGAAGGGGGGGCTTCAACTTAGTAGGTTTGGGCATTAAAATTAAGTAGTGGGGCGCCTGGGTGGCTCAGTGGTTTAAGCCGCTGCCTTCGGCTCAGGTCATGATCTCAGGGTCCTGGGATCGAGTCCCGCATTGGGCTCTCTGCTCAGCCGGGAGCCTGCTTCCCTCTCACTCTCTTTGCCTGCCTCTCTGCCTACTTGTGATCTCTCTCTGTCAAATAAATAAAATCTTTAAAAAAAAATTAAGTAGTTATTCACACTTACAAATGAGTGAAGTTTAGGGACCTTTAGGGTTCAATACAGATGGGGACCCTGGAGCCCAGGGGAACTAGGGATCTGTCCAAAGTCACAGGGCTAGGGCTCCAGTTTTTCTCCATGCTGTCTGTTTCACTCACCTGACATTAGGAAAAGGAAATACTGTAGAGAATAAAACTTACCAGATTTTGGCGGGGAGTAGGTGGGTGTGGTTTGCTTTGCAAGGGAAAGCCCAGAGCCCCCGAGTGTAGGTGGCCTGCAGGGACTTGCTGGGCCTCAGCCCTCCTTGGGAAGTTGTCCCTCACTGAGGCTCTTTATGAAGGGAGGATGGAGAGGGTCCAGGTGCTCCCCGTGCTGGCCCACAGCCCATTCCCCGGAGGTTGCGTGGCCACTGTTGGTCAGCCTTTGGCTCATTCCGCAAGGAGGAAGATCTGATTGGATTGTGGGGTGGCTTCCAGGGACAAAGGGAAAGCACTTGGGACCCACCCAGCAAGAAAACATTTCTCTCTCTGACCTTCTGGAAAACCCACACCAGCGTGTGGTCAGATGGTGAGAGCTTAGGGAAGGCCAGACTATAAGCTTTGCTGTTTTTCTTTCTTCCTCTTCTGAAGTCAGCCAGTTCTCAGTGGATTTGTCAGAAAGAAGCACTGACATCAGAACACCTCAGTTTCAGTCTTGCCCCTGCTTCTCGCCCAGTGTTTGACTCTAGATACATCCTCTGACATCTCTGGGCCTCAGTTTACCCGTCTGTAGAATCGAGAGTTCAGACTGGATGATCTGCAAGGCGTCTTCTAGGATGTGTCCAGCTTATGCTGGAATGCTTATGACAACCTCCCCACTGGTCTCCCCACTTCCTTCCTTGGAGGGTCCCAAGCCCACCCAGTTGCTAAAATCAAATCCCCTCCCTGTCCCCCCGAGCACAATCGTATCTGCTCTCTGCCACGCCCCAGGTGCTAGCCAGGTGCCTGGCCTGCAGCAGGCTCTGGGCTCCACGAACATGGAGACAATGACTCAAAGGAAAAGGCCCAGACCAAGGGGCCGGTGTCACACTCACCGTGCACAGGGAAGGGGAGCCCCTCCGCCTGGCGCCCCCCACCCGGCTCGAGGCCTGCAGAATCCCAGGAAACAGGTTGTTAAGGAGCCAGCCACCAGCGACCAAGTTAGATAATGAGTGCTTGGGTTTTTTCACCCCTATTTACCTTGTGTTAAGTACACGAAAATGATGTCATTCCTGCACCCATCCAGCTGGCGCGGGTGACAGGGTCTCCTGGGCCTTCTCCTCTCCCCACCCTGGTCACCCCAACCTTCATCAGTGAGGGCAGGCCTTGGGGAGGCCGGTCAAAGCCACATCATAGCTCTGTCCTGGTCTTCCCCTCCCATCCATCCCGTGTTTCCACTCTATCCCAAGTTCATCTCTCACCACAAAGGCTGCAGTGGTGTCTAATTGGTCCTCTTGCCACTGGCTTGTCCCCTCCCCACTGCGGCCAGAGGGAGTTTTCTAGACGGCACCTGCCTGACAACCTTGATGGGTTCCAGGAATCTTCACCTGATCCCAGAGCCTGGAGATCAGCCTCCTACCGATCCCCAGGATTCCATGCCTCGGGCCTTCAGCCACACAGAGCTTCTTCCGTGTTCTTTTTTGTTTTTTTCCTTACGATTATATTTACTTGAGAGAGAGTGCACACCTGCAAGCAGGGGGAGGGACAGAGTGGGGAGGGAGAGGGAGAGGGAGAGAATCGCAAACAGGCTCCACGACCAGAGTAGATAGAGCCTGTCGTGGGGCTCCATCTCACAACCCTGAGATGATGACCTGAGCTGAACCGGACTGAGCCACCCAGTCACCCCATTCTTCTATCTGCATGCTTGAAGGCGACCTCCCTTCCCCCAAGATCTCCACCCCTTGGGCCCCTTTTCCCTTTACATGAACTCCTCCTAAGTCCCTCGGGGAGTCTCAGAACCAAGCCTCCCCCCTCCACTCCCAGCCCTATTCCCTCCCGTATGCCTTCATTGTGTCCCGGGAAGAGATGGCTTTTGGAGATGGTCAGAGGTTGCAAAATTTGCAAGACCCAGAGAAGACCCTGAGGTTTGCTGATCCTCTTAGGAGGTGATGTACGTGGAGTGGAAGGAAGGGTGAGGAGCCTCTGCTGGCAGGGCCTCATGTTCAGGAAATTGGATCTCACAAGGAGCACAGGAGGACAAAGGGCCTGGAGCTTGGAGCCTGGCTCCCTGGCCCACAGCCTCTCTGGAAGCAGTGGTCCTTTCCGTTTTTGCATGTCAGCGGGGCGCACAGACCCCATGTGGTCCGGGTGCTGCCGCAGAGGCAGAGGGTAGGGGAGCTCTAAAGGTCCTTGAGGAGAGATGGGCCGAAGAGCAACTGCTCCTGTTCCAGGCTCCGAGCTGGGGGCTGCAGTCACACGGGGAGCAAGACGCTTTCCTCACCCCGCCCAGTGCAGGCGACGGATGAACACGTGATGCGTGAATATTCCAATGTGATCAGAGATGCAAAGCTCAGCCAGGCACAAAGTAAGCCACGTGGTTGGGCACTCTGTAAAGAGATGGTGACCAGTAACAGCCAATATGAGCTCATTCAGTCCTCACAGCACCTCATAACGGGGGGTGTAGCTCTCCTTTGCACACTGATACCTACGGGGCACTTTTTTGCGCATGCGCCAAACCAGACAACTACGTAACCAAGCTGAGCCTCGGGGTGCCTGGGTGGCTCAGTCACTAAGTGTCTGCCTTCAGCTCAGGTCATGATCCCGGGGTCCTGGGATCGAGCCCCACATCGGGCTCCCTGCTCCGTGGGAATCCTGTTTCACAGAGCAAAGCCCTGAGACTTTGGACAGATCCCTAGTTCCCCTGGGCTCCATGGTCCCCATCTGTATTGAACCCTAAAGTTCCCCAAACTTCACTCATTTGTGAGTGTGAATCCTCTCCCACTGCCTTTGCTTGTGTTCCCTCTTTCATTGTCTCTCTCTGTCAAATAAATAAAATCTTAAAACAAACAAACATGCTGAGCCTCAGTTTTGACTTCTGTTAAATGGGCTTATTGATACCTATGTTACCAGGCTTTGTGAGACTGAGCAAGGGAATATATGTGGCAGGGCCTGGTTCCTAGCAGGTATCAAATTTCAGCTTTCTTAAGAATAAGGAGCCATCCTGACCATGGGGCAAGATGGTAGGTGTGATCGGGGTCTTTGACAGACAAAGCAAGTTAGGACCCAAATACAGGACACATAGGGTGCATTCTCTGGAGCTGAACTTCAGGACTCCTGGCCTCTGGGTACTACCTCTGCCTGACCCCTTCCCACGAGGCCCACCCTTCCAGGGCCACCACAGGCCACGCCACCCAAGTGTCCATCACCTCAGGCGTGCTCCCTTTGTGGTTCCTGCAGGCTCTGGGCTCACGGTCCTGGCCCGCCCCCAGCCTCGACTATTCTGGAGTGGAATGGCTAGTCCAGTTCAGTCCTAGTCTGGAGCCCCCTAAGGCAGATGGAGGGGGTGGTGAGGCCTGGCTTCATCCTAATCCTGGACTCGCTACTCCCACTCCCCCCATACGCCCGTGGCAGAGGCTGCCTCTTCCCTGCCAGGCTGGGCCAGCAGTTGCGCTGCCTATAAATAGCAGAGATTCCTCGTGGCCCAGTGAATGGCCCTGTGAATGGCCCTGACATCCTGCCTCCGCCTGACTGAGCCCTGAGTCACAGGCCCCCGCCGGAGGCCCGCCCAGGCAACCAGGCCGGCTCAACCGACATGGCTCAGAGGAAGTGTCAGAGCAGAGGGGAGTCTCTCGGGAGGCTGAAAGAGCCTGAAAGACATGCAGCTGGCATTTCCTCCCCGCGAGGCCTGCCAGGGCGCCTGAGTGTGTGTGCACATGGGTGTGTGCCAGGCGGAGGGGCCGGCTCCGGGAAGCACAGTGGCCTCGGCACCCCCTTCCCAAGGTATAACAGGAGGGGAGGACTCCTGGCAAACCTCCTGTGTGAGCCTCACCAGTTCCCCTCGCACTCCTGTTCTGGGTTTTGCTCTTTTCAAAGCCCAAACCCAACTCACAGAGACGGGCACACCCACACAGGCTCAGAAAACCAGGCCCAGGGAAGGGGCAAGAACCAAGACCACTCCAGAGGGCCAAGTGGAAGGACCGGCAGGAGGCAGCGGGGGTCTCCGGCCCTTTGCACTCTGCCTGAATCAGAAGGAGGTTCTCCCTGGCCACACTGGGTCCCCTGTCCCCCTGTGGCTAGGAGAGGGCGGGGAGAGCTTGGTAGGCTCTGTCCAGTGGGGAGAGGCCATCCTCCCAAAGCCTGCTAGGAAGGAGAGCGCTTTTGACAGCCCAGGCCCGGGAAATGTCCACTGTCTGTTCTCTGCTCGAGGGCCACCTGCTCTGAGAGGTCTGCCGGCTCCCCCCATCCAGAGGGTCCCCCACTCCAGTTGTCCCCTGCAAGAGCCTGGACACAATCTAACTTATGGAATGTGTTTGGTTTTGTTTTCTTAGGGGTCCGCGCACACACTCACACGTTTGTTCACCTACTCATACACACTCACACTTTTGCTCAGACACGCAGGCCTCTTCAGTGATCCAAGGAGATTGAGCAGCCCTACCTCCCCGGCGCCACTGGGGCAGGAGATCCCAGCTGCAGACCTGCCTTCTTTGCACTTCGGACGCACGGGTTCTTCCTAGGAAGACCGAGACGTTCTCCTAACCCATGCCTAGGTGTAGGGGATCTCTCAGTCCAGAGGTTTTTTTTGAAAAAACCTGCTCCTGCCCCATAGGAAGCTCCTGGCTGATTCCCTGTGGTCCACAGTCAATGTCCCACCTCTGCTGCCTGGTTTCTCAGCGCAGGACAAAGCTTGGGGCCCCAGGAATCTTCTGTACTTCTCTAGACACTACACACTCTTTCATATCTCTAGCCACACCCAGGCCAACCCTTCCACCTAGAGGCCTCTGGCCCCCTTGGCCCAGTCCCCATACCTTCTTGCTCACCTAGCAAACTCCTACTTATACTTCAAGACCCATCCAAAGATCAGCTCCCAACAAGACTGTCAGCTGCATGAATGATGGCTGCCCCTCCTATCCTCAGTTTGTCCTGAATTCTCCAGAAACACAGATGCACAGAACCATGGACTTGGCAAGGTCCTAAGAGATCCACAGTGGTTTGTAATCCGGGGATGGTTGGAAATGTGTGGGGCATTTTTTTGGTTGGCGTAGTGACAGGGACTGCTGGTGTAGTTAATGGGCGGGGGGCTGGGAAGGCTAGGAAGGATCCTCCATCCTAAAGGTCAATAATAGCCCATTGAGAAACACTGTGCAGCCTTCTGTTGAATGGGGAACCCAAGACCTAGGGAGGGAAAGCATCTTGTCAAGGTCACGTAGGCACTTTGGGCACCAGGGGGGTCGGCACCCTCTCCCTTGGGGGAGCACTCCTGGGTGGTGGGCCTGAGAATGGCCTTCTGACCCTCTGGGTCCTCAGTGCCCAGCCCTGGCCACACCATAGGCACCAGGGGTATTATGGGAAATGTGTCTGGGAATGCCCCCAAGTTCCCACCAGCTGCCGCACCTTCTTCTGCCCTGTGCTGGCAGCCAGATGGCTTGACGTGGCTAGAGATGTGCCTGGAATGCAAAGCCAGTGTCCCCCAGGGAGGGGAGAGCTGGGCTTGTGGGCTGGGGCCAGAGATCTATAATTACAGCATCCAGCTCCGTGAGCTCATACCAACACCGGGAAAGCCACGCTTCAGATCAGCATCTGGGCCTAGCGACCACAACACCCCAGGGCCCAGCCTGGCCACAGGGGGCCGGGGGAGGGCACAAGAACTGTGTTCCCTAAATCAGCCCCCCAGGCCTAGTCAGGAAAGGTGCGGCTCTTCTCCACACACCCATTTCCCACTCTCAGCTGGGGCCCCCACAGACCCTTCCTACGGGCTGAAGGAACTTTTGAAAAACTGAAAAGAAACTTTTGAAAAACTGAAGAGAAACTTGTAGAAACTGTAATTGGTTATACCTAAAGCCAGCGATGACAACACAACCAATCCTCCCGGCCCTATCACTCAGCTCCAAGAACCATCCACCCAACAGCCCATCCTGCCTCGTCCAGAGCACTCCCCCACCCCCGAGCCACACCCCACCTCTGGGATGATTTTGAAGCAGGATGCCAAATGCAACATCATTTCGTCCATAAATATGTCAGCGTGTATCTCGAAAAGGGCTCTTCCTTACAGACCACACCGTCATCACGACACCATTGTTACACCAAAAAGTCTTCATGTTATCAAAGACCTGTTCAAATTTCCAACTGTTACATAATTGCTTTTCTTCATAATTGTTTTGAAAAAATAGTTTAAATTTTGATCCAAATAAGGTCTACATCTTGTAATGGGTGGGTTAGTCAGTTTTGAGTTTCTTTGGGTCTAGAGTTTGGTTTGGTTCTTAGGTATTCATGGAAAGAAACCAGCTGTTTGTCTGGGGTCATTTTGCTTATTGCCGTCCTGTGGCGGTCTACAGTGTGGTCTTCTGTCTTCTGTCCTGGAACTTGGTAGTTAGAAGCAGAGGCCTGATCAGATTCAAGTTTGGTTTCTTTTTTGGCAAGACTACCTCATTAGATGGTGTTGAGCTCTTCCATCAAGAGGCGCATGATACCTTATTCTCTTTTTTCTGTAATATCAGCAGCCATTCAAGCCATGAATTTGTTAGGGACTGCAAAATGGTATTATATTTCATTCCTTCTGCATTTATGAGCTGGACTCTGTCTATAGAAGAAACGTACTATTTTCTGTTTTCTGGCATGCAGTGATTTCTATTTAAAAGAAACTTTTAGGAGCACCTGGATGGCTCAGTGGGTTAAAGCCTCTGCCTTCGGTTCAGTTCATGATCCCAGAGTCCTGGGATCGAGTCCCGCATCGGGCTCTCTGCTCGGCAGGAAGCCTGCTTCCTCCTCTCTCTCTCTGCCTGACTCTCTGCCTACTTGTGATCTGTCTGTCAAATAAATAAATAAAATGTTTTTAAAAAATAAAAGAAACTTTTAAAGTTTATCTATTCCCTCAGTGGACCCTGGGGTAAATGGTCCAGAGAGGGCAAGCCCCTCACTAAAGGACACACAGCAAATTGGTAGCAGGCCTGGAACTCAAACCTGGGTGCTGCCTTATATGCCACACTACTCTGGAGGTAGGTGGTGCAGCAGAGAGGCCTGGGGTCCAGGAATCAGGCCAGGATTTGAATCTCGGACCTGCCATTTATAAGCATGGGACCTTGGGCTGACCACTCAGCCCTGGTGCTCTCTGTACTACGTGGACAGTCCCACTTTCCTCATGCAGCCCAGTTCACCAACCTTTCAGCTCTCTGTAAGAAGAGGCTTGGAGGGGCACCTGGGTGGCTCAGTGGGTTAAAGCCTCTGCCTTCGGCTCAGGTCATGATCCCAGGGTCCTGGGATCGAGCCCCGCATCGGGCTCTCTGCTCCGCAGGGAGCCTGCTTCCTCCTCTCTCTCTGCCTGCCTCTCTGCCTAGTTGTAATTTCTCTCTGTCCAATAAATAAAAAAAATAAAAAATAAATAAAAAAAAATAAAAAAAGAAGAGGCTTGGAGAAGCCCATCCTGATCTCACAAGGTGGGCTACCTTCACCAGTCAGTGCTCAGGCCCATGGCGTCTTACTTTAGTTTCCCGTGGCTGCTTCAGGACTTGCCTAAGGACACTGCCTGCCCGAGGAGAGTTTCTTAGGAGGTTCAGCCTTTTATCAGCAAGGCGATGAGCTCAGGACCGGCCATATAATTGTGAGCACTTTTGTTAAAAAGTGATTATGAATTTTAAGACAGTGACAGCAAGACATCAAACTGAGCACAGAGCTCTTCTGGGCACAGACCCACAAAACCAGCCCCAGAGGAGCTCTGTCTCCATGGCACATGGACAGATCTCATCCAGTTCCACCAAAATCTGGTAAGTTGGGACATATTGGCCACAACCAGCAGAAACCCCAATCCAATGAGCTTCAGTTAAGAGGAGGCTGGCATTAAGCAGGATTTAACAATTATCGCCATTTAATTGCTGTTTCATGGCTTTTGATCCTTTGAGTCAACATGTGGGCAAAGCAGTAAAAACTCGATTGTGGGGCGGAAGGAAATAGGAATGCCACAGACAACGTAAAAAATCTTATTGCTGACTGAGGTGGCAGGCGAACGGGCAGAGGAGTGGTGGGAATGTCCATATTTATCCTTAATTCTAAAAAGGGCTGGCAAGACAGGATAAACTTCCTAAAGCTGGACAAAAGAAATAGACATTTAGGTATAGGTAACCAGTAGGTGCCTACTAGGTGTTCTCTAAGCCTCAGTGGAGGAGGAGGTAGGAGTGTAAGTGAACTCAGTTCTCACAGACCTTTTGGAGAAATCCGTGGATTTGGTCTAAAGTTATAAACCAAGAAATGGGTATAGAAGCATCTTATCTAGAGTTACAAAGTAAACATCCGAAAAAAATACAGAAGGAAATGTGTCAAATAGTTTGCCTCTGGAATGAAGCGGGAAGAACAGGGAGGAGCCTGCTGCTTTCCTGCCTCTGTGGTCCTGCTCGATTTGTTACCACGTTCCTGCATTATTTTGATAATAACTAAAAGTTTCGGGGGGTGGGGTGGGAATAGAAAAGCAGAAGGGCTGATGGCCACCGACTCTCTCAGGGCCTCATTCTCCCAGGCTCCAACACAGGGTCTCTGGTAATATAGCTCATGATCCAAGGGGAAAATGCAGAATATTCCAGGGAAGGATTCTGACTGGCTCAGCTGTCCACCCCTTGGGCCAATCTGGCACATGCTGAAAACTCTGAATGGCCTGCCCAGGGTCATGGGACCCTCCGATTGCCGGCAAGTTAAGCTATCCCAGGGCTCTGTAGAGCAGTAGAAGAGGAATTCTCCAGGGGAAGGGCAGGGCTGTTCTGGGAAGAAAGGGAGAAGGGATGCGGGGGATACCCAAGGTGCTGAGACTACCACAGGCCAGACGTGACAGAGGGTCCAGGGTTGTGGGACACATGGGGACGACTGCAACATAGAACTCCTACTGAGATGGAGGCAGGGAAACCAATAGCTGTTACCCAAGCGAGAATGCGGAAGAGCCACAGTGTTACTGGCACAGGGTACTTCGGGAGCTGGCCGACAACCTGTACGTCAGGGGGCATCCAGAACTCATCAGTTCCAAAGCGCCCCCCTCCACGCCTGCCCCGCTTGGCTCCAGAGACGCCCAGCTATGGCACAGTGACTTGCGTCCAGATCCCATTTCTGCTCAGGGACTTTTTTTTCTCCCCTCTCTGAGCCTGTTTCTCCATCAGAACAATGGGACAGACTCCAGTTTAGCTATTAGATTGGTTTGGGAGGCTGAGTACAGAGCTTGGAGAATAGGAGGCACTTCTCTACCTTCCCAGAGTCCCAGGGCCCCCTGCCTGCACTGCCAACTTTTCTGAGATAACCTGATGAGTTCCAGCTTAGCTTAGAATCAAAAGATGCTCTTTAGAGTTGTTTCACTATCCAGTCTGTAGAAGAATACCAGATAATTATCCAAATGCCAAACATCACTTAACTGTACCCAAATTGTCAACGTATACCCCCCCAACACAGAAGCTCCCTGAAGGCAGGCAAAGCGTTATTCATTTTTGCATCTGTCTCTAGCACCCAGCCTAAGGGATGCATCCTCCCTACCCCCCCACTCTCATCAAGAGATATAATTAGCATACAGCACCATGAATGTTGAAGATGTACAGCAGACCGACTTAATTCAAATACACTGTGAAATGATTACCACAGTAAGTTTAGTTACATGCATCCTCTCTACAGATACAAAAAGAAAAAGAGAAAAGCACGTTATTTTCCCTGTGATGACAAGAACTCTCAGGACATATGCTCTTACCTTTCAGATACAGCATACAGTGGGGTTAACTATTGTTGTCACGCTGACCCTTACATCCCCAAAACTTATCTATTACTGGGAGTTTGTATCTTTTGAACACCTTCATCCAATCCCCTAGTCCCTCCTCTGTCTCTGGTAACCTCAAATCTGATCTCTTTTTCTATGAGTTTTGGTCTTTAGATTCACCATGTAAGTGAAATCACACAGTATTTGTCTTTTCCTGTCTGATTTATTTCACTTAGCATAACACCCTCAAGTTTCATCCACTTTGTCACAGATGGCAGGATTTCCTTCTTTTTATGGCTGAATGATAATCCATTGTGTGTGTGTGTGTGTGTGTAACATTTCCTTTATCCACTCACCAGTCAATGGATACTTAGGTTATGTTCACATCTTGGCTATTTTAAATAATGCTATGAATGTGGGGGTACAGTCATGTCTTTGACGTAGTGTTTTCATTTCCTTCTGATATATGCCCCAAAATGGAATCGCTGGATCATAGAGTCATTCTAATTAAAATTTAAAAAAATTGTTACTATTGAACTATACAGTTGACAATGTTATGTTAGTTTTGGGTGTACAACATAGTGATTTGATGTTTCTGTACATTACTCAAAACTCACCATGAAAAATGTAGTCACCATCAGTCACCATACAACATTATTAGAATATTATTGACTAAATCCCCCAGCAGTAATTACATCTCCATGATTTATTTTATAACTAGAAGTTTGTACCTCTTAATCTCATTCACCTATTTTGCCCATCTCCCCCCTTAACTTCCTTCAGTAACCACCAGCTTGCTTTCTGTACTTAAGCATCTGGTTTTGGGGTTGTTTGTTCATTTGTTTTGTTTTGGATCTGACCTGTAAGTGAAATCATGGTATTTGTCTTTGTCTGTCTGACTTATTTCACGTTGTATAATATTCTCCAGGTCCATCCATGTTGTCATGAATGGGAAGATTTTATTCTTTTTATGGCCAAGTAATGTTCCATCGTGTATATATACCATGCGTTCCTCACCCCTTCATCTGTTGACGAACACTTTGGTTGCTTCCGCGCCTTGGCTACTTTAAATATTATTCCAGTGAACACAGGGATGCATGGATCTTTTGAATTAGTTTTTGTCTTCTTTGGGTAAATGCCCGGTAGTGAAATGACTAGATCTTATGGTATTTCTCTTTTCAATCTTTCCAAGAGCCTCCATCCTGTTCCCCACAGTGGCTGCGCCAGATTACAATCCCCCTTTCCCACATCCTCTTCAACATCTGTTACTGCTTGTGAGGCCGTTATCTCATTGTGGTTTTGATTTGCATTTCCTTGATGATGAGTGATGTTCAGCACCGTTCGTGTACCTGTTGACCATCTTGTGTGTCTTCTCTGGAAAAAAATGTCTCTTTGGGTCCTTTGCCTATTTTTATTTTTTGAAGACTTTATTTATTTGAGAGAGAGAACAAGCGGAGGGAGGAACAGAGGGTTAAGCAGGGAGCCCGATGCGGGACTCGATCCCAGGACCCCAAAATCACTACCGGAGCTGATGGCAGATGCTTCACCAACCGAGCCACCCAGGCACCCCTGCCTCTTTTTTTTTAATTAAACTTCCTGACTTTTCGCTCTCGAGGTGCATGCATTCTTTATATGTTTTGGATAGTAACCCCCGATCAGATATGATTTGCAAGTATTTTTTCCATTCTGTAGGTTGGCTTTCCACCTTGTGGATGATTTCTTTTGCTACCCAGCAGCTTTTTGCTTTGATGTAATCCTGCTTGTTCATTTTTTATTTTGTTGCTGGTGCTCTAGGTGTTAATATCCAAAAAATCATTACCAAGACTCATGTCAAGGAGCTACTTCCCTGGTTTCTTCCAGGCATTTCATGGCTTCTGGTCTTAGAGTGAGGTCCTTAAAGCATCTTGAGTTAATTTTCGTGAGCGGGTGAGATAGAAATCTATAATGGACACTTCTAATAGTTTTTTTTTAATTAAAAAAAAAACACTAGCTAAACAGGTAGGACACTGAAAACAGCTCAGTTGCCAAGATGGTCTCCTGGCAGACACCACAGTGGGTTCAGATGGTGGCCAAGGACAAGCAGAGAGGGCAAAATGTGTACCTGGCATGGGGGTTGGAAGGCAGGGCACAATAGAGGCAGCAGTGGGCAATGGGCCGACTTCGTATTTTCAAGCAACAGGTGTCTATTAGTCCACCTACCCTGTGGCGGACACCAGTTACCTGAGATACAGCCCATGGCCGGGCAGCTGTAATCTGGGGTATGATGCGTGGAGAGCAGCAGAGCAGCAATAGGCCCTGGGGGAACCTGGCCTAGGCATCCCCATGCCTGCATCATCCTGGTGATGCATTTATAATAATAATGTATTTTTTAAAGATTTTATTTATTTGACAGAGAGAGGTCATAAGTAAGCAGAGAAGCAGGTGGGGTGGGGGAGGAAGCAGGCTCCCCGCTGAGCAGAGAGCCTGATGTGGGGCTCTATCCCAGGACCCTGAGATCATGACCTGAGCCAAAGGCAGAGGCTTAACCTGCTGAGCCACCCAGGTTCCCGCTTATATTATTAATTGCAGTAACAGCAGCAATTATACACAGAACCTACTGCATCAGTCCAGACCACTTCAGTTTTAAGTCACAGAAACTCAACCTGAACTGACTTAAGCAAAAAAAAAAAGGGGGGGGGTGTGGGAGAAAGAGAGAGAGAGAAATTTCTTCTGTGCACTAATTCCTAAAAATTCCAGGGGTTAACTAGCTTCTGGCACGCCTGGATCCAGGAGCTCCAGAGACATCCTCAGCATTTGGTGTCCTGCTCCACCTTTTGGCTCTGCTGCCTTCTGACCTCATTCTCCAATGGTCACATAGTAAAAATGGCCTTTGATAGCTCGAAGCTAATGATCTCAGCAAAGAGCAAGCACCTCTTCCCTTACTGTTCCAGAAACTCCAGGACACTGTGACAAAGGACCACTCCGACTTGGGTCTCATTCCCAGATCTGAGCTGATCCTTGAGGTCAGGTCAGTATTGGGATGTGCTGGTTGGCGTGGGTCTGGGGACAGATATGGGACCGGGGTGGGGGATAGCCCTGTAGACTCAGTAGGGACTGAGAATGGAGGAGAGGCCTTTTCGAGAGAGCAGGGCTGGACTTGGAAGAGGTGACATTAGACAGAGAGCATCCACAAGGGCATCTACACCTGCTACGTGCCAGGCACAAAACCAAGCGTCAGTTAAGCTGCTCAGCAGTCCTATGTGGTGAAACCATTCTTGTCCCATTTTACAGAAAGGGAAAGTGTCTCGGAGAGGCTGAGTACCTCGCAGCATCACCTACTAGCAAGTAGGGCAGCAGGGAGCACAGACTCGACTCTACTGGATGGAGGTTAGTGGGGCTCTGGAATACGGGGGGTGGGTCAGACAGGATTTGATGGATGAAACCTAGTGAAGAGATTGCGGGGGGGTCATCAGGGAGAAAGGGGAATGCTCTGATGAATTTGGCAATGTCCCTGCCCACCCCCCACCTACTCCCTGTCCCCCAGGGAATGCTGTAATGCATCTTTTTCTTGTCCCACATTCTCTGAGGCGTTTAGACCCTGGGGCCACACCCCGAGCTCCCCAGAAAACAGAGCCTTTGGCTAGGGACTGAGTACTGCTGACTTCGAGAGGGAACTGCAGGGCAGCAAGAGGGAGGGGAAAAAAGAGGGGATGGGAGGGAAGGAGGGGAAGCGACAGGAGGGGATGAGAACCACAGAGTCCCTGCTTTACGCTGGACCGTGCTTTACATCAGACCACACATGGGAAACGTGCCTCAAATGGTCAGAGGGAGGGAAGGAGGGAGAGGGGTCTGTCCTCCCACCTCCTATTGCTCAGAGCACACCCCTGAGAACGAACTCCCTCCATGCTCCAGGAGTGTGCTCTCTAGCCCCTTTGCTGGCCATGCGGGAGCCAGACCCTTTTCCCTGGGTGGGTCAGCCTGAGGGAGGCAGCTGGGCAGCTCAGTGTGGAACAGCCGCAGCCAGGAGTCTGGTGGGCAGGGGAGCAGATGGACTCTGTAGAGGCACATGCGATGCACCAGCATTCTGTGTATGATACACCTAGGTCTCCGTGCCTCAGTTTCCCCCACAGTAAAAAACCCCCTAGGGTTGTTGAGACATTGGAGATAATGCACATGAAGCACTTAGCAGTGTCCACACCAGCAGCACCCCGCCCCAGGAGGTGAACTGGACGGGCTGTGTATTGATTTTGCCCGGAGAACTTGGGGAAAGCTTCACCAAAGGGTGCAGCCGCAGCTAAGCTGTAGGAGCCAGTACTCCTTCAGTTGTAGGGGCTCCAATGAAAAAGATGGCTTTGGCACAGCTGGGCCCAGGGCTGACTGAGAGTCCCTAGGGTGCTGACCCCTGTGGAGTTCAAAACATGCACACTTGACCTCCAAGGGCTGACCTCAGCAGAGAGAAGCCCAGGAGGGAGAGATCTGGCTGAAGCACCTGGGAGAGGAGAGGCTGGACTAAATCAGGGCTTACCAACTTGACCTCCTCCCCTACAGGGATGGGTTCATGATTTGTTGGTCCTGAGCCAGGAAAAGAAAAAAGCAGGTCTCCAGTCTGGGCTGGAGTGATTTCAACTCCAAACTTCATACAAGCTTGTTGGGTGATTATCAGCTCAGATAATTGGGGAAGTCAATTCTGGCTTCTCGAATGCAGTCTGTTTAGTAGGTATCATCTCACACAGCGAATTCCACAGGGGAAACAAATGATAAGAAAAGATAAAGACAGCATGGCTACAACTTGTTCTGACCATCCCAACCGGCAGTGACAGCAATGATGTTCTTGAGCAGTGTGATTCCACGCGCCCCCTCCCCAAGCAGTCTGAGGTCGTTTATTAAAGGACACCATGCACCCATACTGCCCTCCTTTGTGTTCCCGGTGCAAGCCACAGGGGCCCTCAGCTGTGTGACCTTGGACAAGTCATTCTACCCTCCCAACCCTTGGCCTCCTCAACTGTGAAGTGCGACTGATGTCTAGGTACAAAAATGGAAACGTATGCCTACACAAAGACCTGGGTTCACTGTTCAAAACAGTTTTATTCTGTTTATAGCAGCAATGTCTACAATAGCCAGACTATGGAAAGAACCTAGATGTCCATCAACAGATGAATGGATAAAGAAGATGTGGTATATATACACAATGGAATACTATGCAGCCATCAAAAGAAATGAAATCTTGCCATTTGCGACGACGTGGATGGAACTAGAGCGTATCATGCTTAGTGAAATAAGTCAATCGGAGAAAGACAACTATCATATGATCTCCCTGATATGAGGACATGGAGAAGCAACATGGGGGGGTAGGGGGATAGGAGAAGAATCAATGAAACAAGATGGGATTGGGAGGGAGACAAACCATAAATGACTCTTAATCTCACAAAACAAACTGGGGGTTGCTGGGGGGAGGTGGGATTGGGAGAGGGGGAGCGGGCTATGGACATTGGGGAGGGGAGGCGAACCATAAGACACTATGGACTCTGAAAAACAACCTGAGGGTTTTGAAGGGTCAGGGGTGGGAGGCTGGGGGAACAGGTGGTGGGTAATGGGGAGGGCACGTTTTGCATGGAGCACTGGGTGTTGTGCAAAAAGAATGAATACTGTTACGCTGAAAAAATAAATAAAATGGAAAAAACAAAACAAAACAAAAAACAGTTTTATTCATAATAGTCACAATCTGGGAACAGCCTGACTATCCACCATCTTATAAATGGCTGCACAAACTCGTACTTCCCCACGTTGGAAGGCTTCTCAGAAGTAAGGCATGAACACTAAGGCACACAGCATGGGTGAATCTCAAAGACATGCGGAATGAAGCCAGACGCAAAAGAGTACACACTAAATGATCATATTTATATGAAATTCTAGAAAAGACAAAAATCAATCTCTACAACCAAGGCAGATCAGGGGTGGTCCCAGAGCTTGAAATGTTCTCTATCTCAATGTCAGTAAACAAAATGGGTAGGTTTTAAGGCATGTCAAGTATACCTCAGAACTGATTTATCAGGACCCTTTCTAAGACCGAAACCCAACTCAGGATGATTTGAGCAAAAGAGACATGCATTGGCTCATATAATCAGGTTAATCCAGAGGTGTGGTTAGCTTCAGGCATGGCTGGATCCAGGGGCTCACTGACATCCAGACAGCCTATTCTCTCCATCTCTGAGCTTTTCTTCTTTGTTGGCTTCAACCTCAAGTAGAGAATAGGATGGTGACCAGCCATTCCATCAACCTGGCAAATCACACAAAAAACAAATGCCTCCTTCCCCGTAGTTGCTGCAAAACCCCCAAGGGGCAGTCTCCATGTCCATCCTGGGATCCATGCCTGCCTCTAAAGCTGAAGGAGGTGAGAGGTGATCCTGGGAAGGGGAAGAGGGATTTATCAGGAGAAAGAGGCGTAGACGCTGGGTAGGGAAAGCCAACAGATGGCCATCGCATTTTACCACATCCCCAGGTGGTGGTGGTACTGCCCATTCCTACCTCCAGCCACCCCAACAGGGGCCGGGCATTAGGAAAGGGGCCCAAACTCATTCAAGGCTCAAGCGTGCTTTTCTGCGACGTCACAGGCCTGCCTGTTACTTTGATACGAGAGTCAAAACAGAAAGCGAGCACTAATCTCTTCCCCACCAGCCATGGCAAACAGAAAGCCCTTCCTGCCTGTACTGGGCTGTCTGCACCCAGCAAGGAGGAGGAGCTCTGCCACAGCTCCTCTGGCCCAGGCCCAGAGGGAACGCCTTGGAGTTGGCGTCCGGCCTTGCAGGACGAACGTCAAGGAGGGGAAGGAGGCCTCCATGGGCTCTGGGTCTCCGTGGGCCTGACCTGAGAGGAACTGCAGCATCTCAAGCCAGAGCCATCCTCCCTACAGGGTCCAGCCAGGGCAGGAGGGCCAGAGAGGAAGAGGAAGGAAAGGTCATCTCTGTGGAGCTAAGGACAGAAGGCACCAGTCTAACACACTGAGATCAAAGCTCACTTCCTGAGCATAGCACCTGCATTAAGAGAGCATCTTCTCTACGCTAGACACCTCCCAGGGTTCTCTGCTGGAGTGTCCTCCTAGAAGGGGTGAGAAAGGGAGCAACGACTTCGTATTTGCACTCAGACACATATCTACAGGGCCCTGTTATGCCCATTGACCAAATGAGGCAACAGACTCAGTAGTGGGGGGCTTTACCCAGGACCCCGAGGTAAATGACTGCCCTGATCAGATTCCAGGGCAAAGGACTATCCCCACTACCCCACCCCCATCCCCCTACCCCGTGGCACTCCCCAGCTCCAGGAGCTCAAAGCTCTGGCCTCAGCCTGATCATTCGAGGCTGTGAGTTGAACTGAGGTTATTTCTGACCCAGGTAAGCCAAGGCTGCTTAGGGCCATCTCCCAATCCAGTCCCCCAAGGAGCTTGGGCAAGGAAAGCCTGAGCTGAGGTCCACTGCCCTGTTTCCCACCAAGGTGCTGGCTGAGTCTGTCTGCCCAACCATCCTGTTTTCTGGGAAGCAGGTTAAATGGATGTCATTGCCAAGAGCGTGGTCTGCTGCAGAACAGCTGGTGGGGGGCAGGGAGAGAGCCCGACTGGGGAGGAGAGAGCCAAGGCCAACAAGGGAAGATGTGACCAAGGCTCAGGTCCTCACTGCCCAAGAAAGCCTGTCCTGGCCCAGAGCTTCTGGGCTCTGGGAAAGCAGTGTTCTCAGCTCCTGGCCACACCCATCATGTTTGAAGCAGGCTGGCCCTCCAGCTCTGCAGACGGGTCCAGGAACAGCCGACGACTTCCTGGAGCTCACAGTGTGCCTGCCCATGACTTCCCCGCACTGGCAGCCTGCCCAGGTGGCCCTCTGGCCAGGCTCCTGGAGACTAGCTCTGCAGGAAGGAGGGAGGGGCAGGGACAGCCTTCTGGAGACCCAGGCAACACCCCCCCAGCAGGGGTCCTGACCCTGAGAGCTGCCAGCTCAGAGCAGGGTCCAGATAAGCAAACCCCATGCAGGCTTGGCCCCTTCCTAGACACCCTGTCCAGGCAAGGAGCAGGGAACTGGGGGACTCTGCCACACCCCCCAGCTGCTCCACCTTGGCCACGCCTCTGGTGTGTTCTGAAAATAGGATTCAGTCTCGCCCTGCCTAGAACCGGGATCCCAGGCCACACAGCAGGCTGCATGGGGGGCAGGCTGGTCATGGGCACACTCCCATCAGGAAGACCTGAGGACAGGAAGCCAAGCTCCCTGGAGTGCAGACACCTACCTCCTCCATGAGACAGTAGCATCTGACCCAATGCTTAAGTATTAAAATAAGCATCATGCTACGCCTGTTAGGACCATATGCTCATTATCAGTAATTATCACTGAAACCACCCGCCTCAGGAGTCCAGAACTGTAGCTCTGACCCCAGCTCTGCCCCATCCCAGCTGCGTCTTCTGGTGAGGATCGGAAGAGGCCTCTAGTCACACCTTGATCAGACTCTGAAGGCAGAGCCACGAGAATCTTCCAGCTCTAACGTGTGGCCATGGAGCCGGACAGTTCTCCCGCTGCTTAACAGAAGAACAGCAGACAGACAGATACCAGTCCCTAGGTGCCACCTGCCCCATACTTGGTAACCCAAGTGCAACCTGCCTGGCTGGGGAGGGACAGGCACTGATGTTTGTAGAAGGCGCCCTAGATTCTTAAGGCCCCCAGGGTCTAGAAGGAGAGCAGCTGCCCACTCGGAGATCAATCAGGACAAAGCCTGCCGCACCAGCCTCCTCACCAGCTTCATTAATCCCGGTTTAGAAGAGAGACCTCGTGTACCTTCAATAACCCGCCACAGAGCTTCCTGGCTGCAGGCGATCAGCCCATCCCACTTGGCAAAAAGAAGAGAGACTCTGGCTCCCAAGGGCACTGGGCCATTGCTCAAATGGATTATAAGCCTCACGCCTTTTAAAAACCCCCAATCCTGCTAACTGGGTGGGGGTGTGTATGCGCATAGGGGAAAGTGCTGGAAGGATCTCTTTCATTAGCAGACATTATCTCCAGGCTTGGGCATTTTTATAAGCCTTTTCAGCCTTCTGTATTTTGAAATGCTCTACGGTGGAAGGCAGTACAGTTGGGGAGGAAATAGGACTCAGCTTTATTTTTCATGCACGACCTTTTTAAAAAAATTTTTTTGGGGGGCAAGTTTGTTGTTGTAAAGGAGAAGGAACACACTCAAGCATATGAAGGTTTTTGTGGGGGCAGGGAATGGAAGGGCAGGGCAAAGGTGCCTCAGGGAGGGACAGTTGATTTTAAAGTTAGCTATGAGGAATGACCAAGCACCCTACCATTGTAGGTGGTGAGAATCTCATTTTGCAAAAGCCCCATCCACCTCTTACCACGCAGCCATAAACATCACTCTGCATCCTGCCCCTGCCCTCAACCTCACGTTAACCTTTACCTTGACGCTGTCCCTTCTCCTGGACAGAAGAACGCTGAGGCTCCTGAGCAAACCCAGCCGTCTAACATGGCCTCTGGGACAGCTGGTGTGGAGAGATGACCAGAGCCTAAGAATCAAGGGGCCAGGCTGGCCAGAAGGATGGTCTTGTGGTCAGGGTCCTGCAAACAGCCATCTTCTCCGGTGACGAGAGCTTGTTGAGTCTGCACCTGGAAACCCAAGAAATACCTAGAGGATTAATTTCCCTTGCTGACCTGTGAGGTCGTGAGGAACTCAGGGCTGGACCCCAGGAGCTCAGAGTCCTGTTTGCTGCCTGTTCACCTCCCTGTCTGTCCATGCATGGGCAGGCCACCTGCTTGGCCTCAGCTAGGGGTGGTGGTGGTGGCGGGGATAGGGGGGCAGATTCTGTTTGGGGAACTGGGGGCCTTCTTATGAACAAGTCATAAATTTTGGTATTTCTTCTCGACAGCCCCCCAGCAAGCAACCCCAAATCCACCCAAGACAAGGTCTTGGCTCAGCCAACCTATCCATGGGATGGGCGGGAAACGTTAAGGGGGGGGGCACCTGCTGAGACGTGAGGAGCCCCCAGGAGGTGTACCTGGGACAGAAAACATCCAGCCAAGAACAAGCCAGGTGGGGGCACAGCAGGGGTTGGCCGGGAGAAGCCCTCGGAATCCACCAGCATCCTATTTTCAAAATGGCTCTCAGGGAGTGGGCTGGGCTCCCTCTGTTTTTTAAAACATAGTACGATTTCCTGCCCCTAATCGGTTCCAACTTCTCAGGAGAGCTGAACATCCTGGCAAGCCCGACACCACCGCTCTTGACGTAACTGGCCCCCTAAGGCACCCATCCCTGGGCTCCACACATGCCGCCAGGCTCTCAGAACCTTCACCGCACGCTAACTAGGGAGACGCCGTATTCTCCTGAGTTCCAGTCTGTGCAGGACTATCTCAATGCTCAGCCCCCACAAAAAAAAAAAAAAAAGAAATTGTAAAAATATATGCAAATCAAGTCACTGGCCCAACAGAATTGTTTTTAATAATTCGCTCTCGTTTCAGGAGGACAGGGGAGGACGTCCCAGTCAGACCCCAGGAAGCCCTTCCTGTCCCAGAGCTGCCCGGCGGGTGAAGAGGGGTGGCTTGGTGGCCACTGTCTGATGCATACTGCAAGAACAATAAGGATTTTTAGGGGCATTATGACTGAGTCAGAAAACACAGCTGCCCCTGAAAGTCCCTCATTTTTCTTGCTGTCCTTGAATGCTCTCCAGGTAAGTAAGCAATCCATGGGCCGGCCCAGGGGAGCCGAGGTGGAGAGGGCGTCCCCTCACCGGACCTGGGCCACCCACCGCCCTCTGGCCCCTGAAGGCTCTGTGGGGGGTAGGGCAGCTGGCAGTCTCTGAGGCCAGCCTCACTGCCCCCACAGAATGCTCAGGAATGACCAGCCTTTTTCCTCCACCCCGAGCCAGCTCTAAACCAAGCACTTTCTGCCCACAGAGAGCGGGAGACTGGAATGCACCAGAATCCCAAGTGGCTGAGGGCAGTCCCAAGAAGCAGGGAATGCAGTAAGACCTGTGAGAAGGGTCATCTGGCCCCCGTCTTCCCCTGTGGGGCGTGGACCCATCTTGTAGAGACTGAGCCCCGGCCGAGCCAAGGGAAATTCACAGGCCTGACGTGGCAATGGGAATGCAGGCGAGTCAGCTCCAGACTTCCTGGGAGGCCAGGCTAGGTCCTTAGAGAGGAGGATATGGGGTGGGGGTGGGGGTGGGGGTGGGGGTGGGGGCGGGGGGGGAGTCATAGTGGCTCGACTCCTAAAACTCTCTCGAAGAACAGCTGAGAGACAAAAGACTCAGAGGGGACTGAGCTCTGGTCCCTCCAGCTTTGGGCTTGGTGACCATGTCTCTAAAATGGGCCCAAGAGGAACTGAGTTCCCAGTGGTCTCTCCCATTTCAGAGGCAGTAAAAGAATTTCAGTTCTGCCGTAGGAACCAAAGGGTCAGCTCTTAAAAAACCTCACCCAACTAGGTTTTGACAATTCCCCTCTCGCCCACAGCCTTCTGCCCTAAGATCACGGCCATACACTCCTCCGGCAAAACCCAAGCTGTTCCCCACACACGAGGACCGAAGCCATCTGGACCATTCGACGACACGACGGCACCACGCTTTTGCCTGCTCAGAAGCCCCAGCCTAAGGTCTGCACAACTTCTGTGTGAGCGGGTCCTGGCACCTGGGGTCCCCTGGCTCTGGGGGGGACAGAGCGAGACGGTGAGACCCAGCTCCCGGCTTCCCAGCCACAGTCCTGTCCCTGGTGGTGCTCTGTCCCTGGTGGGAGGCAAGAAGTGCAGTGTGCGAGAAACAGCACACCGTGGGGTCCATCCAGCCTTCCCCCACTCTAGCCCTTCCTCAGAGGTGGGCTCTGGAGGAGGCAACAGCGTCAGGTGGGCCAGATCAACAGGTCCCTGACTCCTACAAACACTGCCTATGATGGGCAAAGACAGCTGGTAAGTCCTGGATGGTACTCAGGTTCAAATCCACCAGCTGACAGGCTCTGCTGGGAACCACGGGTTGGGGGACACTGGGGGTGGGGTAAAGGGATGGTCAGAAAGGGACCAAGAAGAAAGGGGAGAGGATGGTGACAGATTGCTTTTCTTATGGGAGGATGAGAAGGGCTTCCAGAATTAAGAGCCTGGTTTATGGTCCTTCTTTATGGGATGAGCCCTTCTGCTTCCCAATCTAGGCAGGCCTCTGGGGCAGCAGAGGCTCCCCTCCACAGACCCTGGGCTTTTGACTCCTCTGAACCTCATGGTACAGAATGCCACCCCTCAGTGGGTAACTTGTGCCCTGAAGCCTGAATTCCACCCCCCCACGAGCCTGACACGGCACGCATCCCTCAGGGGCCTGTCACCAGTGGGGCTGTGCGGCCCCGCTGTGGTGAAGACAACCTGGTGCCATGCTCTGTTTACTTGCTGTGTGACCGTGTGTAAGTTACCTTGCTTCTGTGTGCCTTGGCTTTCTCATCTGTGGACCGGAATAAGCAGCCCACTTTACCGGGTGGTATGAGGGTAGAAGGGAACAAGTATACAAAGCACTCAGCAGGTTCCTGACAGAAGTGTATCACCCTCTCCAAGCAGTTTCCCCCTTCCCCTCAGACCCCAAGGGCAGGGGCTGGGCCAGGACCGCCCTAGAAGTTGCCAAAGACTCACGTCCTGGAAAGTTCTTCCCCTTTGGGAAGAGCAACCGGGACAGGGGTCTAGGCACAGACCTCAGGGCTTCCTGACATTAGGGTTGAGCCTTTGCCCCACACCACAGGTCCTTCCTGGTTCAGACCGAGAGGAAGTGTGCCCAGAAACCCAGCCGCCGGGCTAGAGTCTCACCCTCGCCCAACTATGTTATGAAAACTGTCCTCTCGCCCACAGCCTTCTGCCTTAACCAAGATCACGGCCATACACTCCTCCGGCAAAAGCCAAGCTGTCCCCCACACATGAGGACTGAAGCCATCTGGACCATTTGATGACAGGATGGCACCATGCTTTGCCCGCTCAGAAGTCCCAGCCTGAGGTTTGCACAATTTCTGTGTGAGTGGGTCCTGGCACCTGGGGTGCCCTGGTTCCGTGGGAGACAGAGCAAGAGGGTGAGATCCAGCCCAGCTTCCCGGCCACAGAACCTCTGCTGGGCTCCCCAACCCATCTGTGCTTCAGTCCGCTCCTCTGCGAGATCGGGGTACCTATCTGTTTCAGGGGTGGCTGGCAGGATTAAAGTTCACTCCTGTCAAAGGCTTAGAACTCTGCCTGGCCCAGAACATTCCAAGGGAGGGAGCCATCCTGACCCAGCCCTGCTGTGTTCTTCCCCACTCAGCTTCCCTCTTCTGGGTGACCTTTCCTGCCCCCGGCGCCTCTTTCTTTCTCCCGGCTCCCCTGACCCCCACGCTTGTGAAGCGGCTTTACCTCCTGCCCCCCCGCCCTAGGCCCCGCAGTCCTGAAACCACATACATCCCTGTCACAAGCACATATCACCAAAGGTGGGCTCCCGGGGGCCCAGTCCGCATTGCCAACAGGCTCTTTGTGTGATGCTCCGGCACCAAAGCTCCAGGCCGCCCACTCACCGTGGGGAGGCAGTCTCTGACAACAGGTGTTCAAAAATGTGGTGAAGTAGGTGTGAGGGTGGAGGGCTGCCCCGGGGGGTGGCCAGAGACTCCCCCCGCCCCCCAGCCGTGCTAGGGGTGTGAAAGGGACCCACTTAGGCACGGCAGACAGCGGAGCTCACCCCTTCCTGGTCCCCGTGCTTCCCTGAGCCTGGCCTGTGCTCATCATCCATGGATGACCAGGGACCTGTCCCCCCACCCCCTGCTGGGGGGTGGGGGTGAAAAGCCATCCAGGCTTCCAGAGTCGCTGCACCGTGAGGAGGCTCCGCTCTGAGTGTGGCGTCCCTAAAATAGCCAGCAGCCCACAAAACCATGGTGGAAGGAAAAAGAAAAGCCAAGCAGAGTTATGAGCCCTTGTTTGGAATTTGCTTTAGAAAGAAATGTGCCAGTCCCACCCTGACGAGGGAAGGAAGTGGTCAGGCGCAGGGCAAGAGTCCCAAAATGTCTTGGGGGAAGCCCTCCTCCAGAGAAGCTACTGAGCACACAGATGGTGGGTGCTGGGGCCTGCGGCGGGGGCCGGCTGAGAAGGGCTGGCCCTGGGGCCTGGAGGGGCCAAGCATGCTTTGAGGCAGAGGCCAAGCTTCCCCAGCAGAGCGAGCTGGGTCAGGCCAGGTGGAGGGACGCTGGTGCTCCGGCTTTGGGGAGCAGGCCTGCAGGCCCTCCTCCTTCCAGCACCTACCCGCTCAGCCCCAGAACAGCTGCTCTGGAGGTGGAAGCCTGAGGGCTCGCTGGCCGGGAGCCGCTGCTGTGGGAGAAAGCCTTCCTAGACGTGGGGGCCCCATCCACCCCTGCCGGCTGTCCACAGGCTGGGATGAACAAAGCCAGGAGACCTGTAATCATCCATCAGAATCCCTGGGTTTACGATAACCACTCTCTCTCACCCAGAAATTCTTTTGCTAAGAACATCTCAGCTCCTGAATGCTTACACTCACCCCTTCTGCTCCCCCCCGCCCCACAAATTCTCCAGCCCTGCCTGGCCCAATGCCGAATGACCAGCGTGCCTTGGGGTTGGCTCAGCACCGCCCCCCAAAATTCATCAGCGGGTGGAGGTCCAAGTGCCCCGGGGGCAAGGCTGGCCCGCAGCCTGAGCGCATCTGCCACACAAACACCCCCGGCGCTAATGAGGCTGCTTCAGGGAGACGGTGCCCTCCTCTCGTCCACAGCTCCAGACCTTCTGGAAGAGCCAAAGCCAGGCGTGGGCTGTCCATCAGAGCCACAACTTTTATCTCCTTGAGGGAGACTCCACGGGGGAGGGAAACAAGAGAAGCCGAGAAGGCATGCAGACCGCTCAGCGAACCGTACGGAAAAGAAGAGTCTACCTTTAACCATGCCTTTATCCTTCGCACAGGGGGTGGCAGACCGGGGGCCCGTGGGCCCAACCCAGACCCCTTCTTGTTTCTGTATCTAGTTTTACTACAACACAGGCGCACTCATTCAGGCAGGATCAACAACGGCTTTCACACCGGAAGAGAAGAGCAGAGTTGCCACAGAGAGCAACCCTATTTGGCTCCTCACAGAGAAACTTCGTCGACACCAGCTTCCGTTGAGTCTCCACTCAGGACCTAGTGTGCTCCACAGAGAATATAACAGTGAGGAAAACCTCTGGGCCTCCGTGGGGTGTGAGGCCTGATGAGGGAAGGGCTCTGAGGACCGTTGAGGCCTGCTGCTCGGGTGTGCTGAAGGAGAAACACCCCCGAGAAAGGCTGGGGCCCTAACACCCCCCCCACCCCCACTCAGGGCTTGGACTCAGAGCTGCGCGCACTCCCCTGGAGCCCTCAGACCATACATATTTCAGAATTTTCCAGGGTTTAAAAAAGCCACGAGGTACACATACCGCCCGTTTCGCCACACCCCAGCAGGGCAGCACCCCTAATGGAACACACTCATCTCTCTGTAGTGAAACCCAGATACTTCCACTGCCCGAGAGAAAGAGGGACTCTCAAGTCCATGTGGCTCAGGTTTTCCCATGGTTAATTAGTTAGAACAACAAACTTTTGGTTTGCAATTTTTTGGCATTTGGAATTTCACCTAAGGACGGGGAGCCTGCACCCAAGAACAGCCAGAAAGGACAAAAGCTGGGTCCCGGCTTCATTCCCGGCAGACCGCCCCACGGCCACCAGGCACAAAAGCGAGCACTCAGGAGGCATACGACAATACGAACTAAATGAACCAGATCACCAGAACGTTCTTCCTCCAAGAAGAGCCACTAACATTACTGCGGAAAAATGTCAAAAAGTAGTATCTGAACCTGCCTTTATGGACACGCTCCACGGTCAGAAGAAACTGACGTAGATGAGAAATGTTTCCGACTCCATTTACCTGAGATAAGGAAAACGAAATCTGTGGTCTGGATACTGTGGCTGCCTCCTGGGAAGGCACACAAGGTGTTTGGTGGGGAACAGGTGAAGGGGTGGTAGCCAAAATGGAAAACACATGATTTTTTCCCCCTGTGGGAACTTGCACCAAACCTCCCTGTGGCTAAAGTTCCATTTGGAAATCTACAATAATTTATCTCTTCCCAAGTTCCTAACAGCTAATTAGAAAAATATATTAATTAGGTAATCTGGTTCAGATGTTCTAATTATATTACTTTAGAGAAGCAACAACAAAAAAAAGTCAACCCCCCCCCAACAACCCAGTATGGATTATTCTTATGTATATATAGTTCAAAAGCACTTCTTCCAAAGTGTAGAACATCCAGAAAGCCTAGTAAGTCTGAAAAAACAAAACCCTCAAACTTTACAACAGTCATACCAGAAGAATATTTGAATACCCATTATCTATAAACAGTGGAATCATCTATGAAATGCAGCGTTTCTGCGGTAAAGGGTGATAACTTAGAAGTATTTCAGCAGTAACTCCCATCAGCAGTCCTGGAATTAAATGGATTCCCCCCTTTTCATGCAACAGGGTTCCAGCATTCTGAAATGTCATACCCTCTGTTTCTTAACAGAGCACTCCTACAAATGACTCCCAGAAATTTCCTCATCGCCTGAGATTTCTAAACCCCAAATTGGGAAAGAGGTTCTGGGCTCCACTGATGAGCTCTGCCTAACACGGCTCTGGGCAGATTTCTAGGAGGGATTTTACGGCGCGATTGGGAAACACGGTTAGCCTGACAAAACATCTGGGGTAAGAAGGTGAGAGGGGAATGTGGGCGCAGAACGGGGTCTGCACGCTGGAGAGCGCCTTGGACAGGGCATTCCCCCACCAAAGCCAACCACCTGGAGGGGCGTGGCCAGCGACCGTGGGCGCGGCCAGGCCAACCCTCCCAACCAATCAAAGCTGCCTGCGACCTCCAGGACTATATTTAGTCAAGGCTGACTACCCTTCAGGGGGAGGGACTTGGGCAGGCCAAGCCCTGCCACCTGTGAGCGCGAGCGTCGGCAGCCCAGCCACCTTGGTGCAGACGTGCTAGGACACCACGACTCCTGGTGGAGAGAGGGCACAGGCATCCTCTCTGGCACTTCCTCCAGCCCTCGGCGGGGCACGTGCTGCCCATCTGACGAATACCATTTGCCCGACAAGGAGGGACCATGCTGGGCACGCATGGCCTGGGCACAGGCAGGGCTGCGCAGAGCACCAGGGGCCGGCACTGACAAGGGCCACTCAAGTTAGTTTCACTTTCTGGTTTTCATCCTGGGCCACCTCTCACCCTGATGCAAGAAAATATCCTCTGAATGCCAAGAGAGAAAAATCCTCAAAAACGTTCCTTGTCGTTTTCCTTTTTTTCTGAGGACACGGTTTTCCTCTGAGGACCCGGTAACAGGCTTTGGTGAAAACCCCAACTGCGTAACTTCGGTCCCCCGGGCTGTTTCGCTCTAATATGATTACACATCTAAATGCAATAAACGGGGCAAAGTGGTATTATTTTTCTGGGAAAAACCAACATCATAAAAGGGTCTTTATTGAATCAAGGACCCGAGAACTGTTCTCTTGCCTAATTATGGCTCCCCAGTGAATGAGGCTGGGTTTCCAGGCAGGAGTCCTCACAACTCCCCAGCCCAAAGGGCAATGGGATATTTGTCACGACTTGTCTAATTACAACAAAATCCACCAAAAGGACGAAAGGGAGGATGCCAAGGTAGTCTGGCAGCAGCCCCCTTCCCCCACTCAGGCCCTGCAGATAGGGCCTCCTCCCACCTCCTTCTATTTAAGGAGCAGCCCCCCCCATCCCCACCCCTCACATTCAAGTCAGGATCCTGGACCCTGCCCCTTTCCACTGTCATTGCTTAAGTGGTTTTCCAGCATCTGACACTGACTGCCCTTTTCTCTATCCTCATCTATACAGAAAAGGCCCATTGTCGAAATGTGGTATTTTGCCAGATGTTTAACATTCAGTGATCTGGCCAAGGTTAGTGTGTGTCCAGACCTGAGTGACAATGAAGGCAGGCTATCCCCAGACAGAGAAGAGGCAGAGACGGGGGGAGGGGGAGACAGAGACTGAGGCCAGGGGAGGGCGAACCCTCCACACGGACCTGCTGGGAGCAAGTGGTCTGGTTGACTTTTCTCAGGTATACAGTTGGAGACAAACATTTTGCTCATATGCAAGTCCTGCTTCCAAGTTATCTGTTTAGGGGCGCTTGGGCGGCTCAGTGGTTAAGCATCTGCCTTAAGCTCAGGTCATGATTCCAGGGTCCTGGGATCAAGCCCCCCACAGGGCTTGGGAAGCCTGCTTCTCTCTCTCCCACTACCACTCCCTCAGCCTCCCTCTCTCACTGTCTCTCTTGAGTGTCAAATAAATAAATAACATCTTAAAAAGCCAAGTATCTGCTTAATCACCCTCCAAGTTCCAAGAGCAGAGACACATTTTTTCCCCATGTTTTTAAGCTCACCACAGCAAGCTGTGCAGGAAGAGATTCTCCCACTAACCTGCGTCTTCACATAGACTGGAGCACAGGGACTGCATGAACCCAGCCCTGGTAGATCAGCGATACCCTCCCCCTCCCATCCCAACCAGAAGCAATGACTTTCTTTTCTCCTCCCACCACCCTCCCCTAGCAAGTACTTGCTTTTCTCCCCAGATATTAAGCCAGCAAGCAGCTTGCCAGGCTCAAGTCGTCTTTCCTTGACCTCACTCGGTTTCTTCACTGGCCCCACAGGTCCTGGGATGAACTGTGGTGTCCCCTGAGAACAGTTATAGGTGTGCCCCTCTCGCTGTGCACACCGCCCCGGCCCCAGGCCTTTCACCCACATATTCTCATTTGATCCTCTGATCAAACACGGTAGGTGTGCTGTCATCGCAGCCAGGAAAACTGAGTCCCAAGGAGGCATGTCACTGGTCCAAGGTCACTCAGCTTAGTCCACGGGACAGCCTGGTTTCCAACTGCAAGACCTATGCCTTTTCACCAATGCCTGCCTTCAGCAGGAAAGGATTTTTGTCTTCCCCCAATCTCCTGGAAAGCCAGGTGCCATGAGCAGATAAGCAGCAATGCCACTACTCCGTGTTTAGGAAGAATGGGGGAGGTCTATCTACCGTGCGAAGGACACAGAAACAGAGAACGCTGCAGACCGGAATGAAAGCCTCTGTCACCAAGAAGGAGAAGCTACTTTTTCCCTTGAACCCCACACCCCCCCGGGGGGGGGGGCAGAAATCCAGTGAGAGGAAGTGAGTTTCATGAGAATGAACCACAAAGTCTTCAAGGACAGATCTAAATTTCCCAGCTGCACATCTCCTGAGTCTCTTCCCCACCCCTCCCAACCGCAGCCCCAGGTTCCAACGCTGTGCCCTCCTCCGTGCCTTCTGGCCCAGGATGTGGCCCAGAATCGTGTAAATTAAGGCTGTAAGGGGGGTATGCTGTATTCAGTCCAATTCCCCCGCTGGAGAGAGAAGGGGGCTCTGGGGCCCAGAGTGGCAGAGCAGAGATTAAGATCAGGAGATGGTTCTTTCCACACAGGACCTCCCTCCCCAGTTCTCCTGGACAGCAAACACAAGGGGTCCGGCTACAGGGCGATTTCAAAATTCCCCAGATTTCCAAATTCCCCAGACCGTGCCAAAGGGAGGAGGGAGGGAGCTGCACAGTGGGTGAGAAGTCACCTGCTCTGGGGCCCATCTGTGAGCCTAGCCCACTGCCCAAAGGCCTTGAAAGCACTGAGATTCTGGTCTTTCTCAATCACTCGTTTGAAATTCAAAAATCAGAACATCACCGAGCCATTAAAAAAAAAAAAAAAGTAGAAGGAAGTCCAATGAAACTCTGATTTTTATTCCCATGCTGATTACCCTGCAGTGTACTTTGGAATATCAACTAATTTCCTTCCACCAACACCCCCACCCTGATTCTGTACCCTGCCTTGCTGGTCCCACTAGAGTGCATTTCTCGTGCCCACTGGGTCAGTGAGCGAGCAAGCCAAGAGCAGCTGTGGAAATTCACCTTTTCCGGGGCCCTTTCCCAAAATGTGCTCAGTTTCAGAACCAGAGTCCCCAGGTCTTTCAGGCTGGAGATACTGCAGAGCCCATGTTCCAAGGCCGCCACGTCAGCACAGCCAGGGTACTTTCTAAAGACTGTGCTGGCTAATGCAGGCCCCATCAGCCTCCTGTTCACGCTTGCTGGCTCCGGACCTGGAAGTCCTACTGCACCCAGCCAGCCGGGAGATGCTGGGGAAGCCGCTCCCTCTCTGAGCCTCAGCCTCCTCCACGAGAGACTCAGAAGCCCTCAGCTGCTCTCAGAGGTGGAAGACAAATCCCAGTGGGCAGGTCAGGACCATGCCTGTCTTACAGCTATAACCCAGCCCAGCCCCATCCCCTGCACGGGGCTGGTAGACAAGAAAGCCTGAGCCCAGGGAAGAGGTTCCCAGGCATAAGCCCCACCTTAGGATCACAAAGCTGTTGTTCCCAGTGGGTTAAGTAACTTGCCCAAGGCTACACGTTAGACAGCAACAGAGACAACCTTGCAACCGGCCAGACCCCCCAGACTGAGGTCTCCATCACTCTGCACCCTTCTCAACAGACACGTACATACACACACGCAGATTCCAAATAAGAGAGCCGAGGGAAGGAGCACAAGTCAAAAGTCCACTGGTGTGTGCCCCGCACTGAACCTCCATTTTTTCCTATACAGCTCACCACGCCGTGACGACACAGGTAGCCAACTCTCATTCACAGGGAAGAAATGGGCACAGAGGAGTTACTGGTCCAAGGCCACTCAGCTGGCAAGTGGCAGTTAGGACTCCCAAGTCAAGCCCATCTGGACCCCAGGTCCGTCTTCATGACCCTCACACTAGGCTGCTTCTAGAAACACCCTTCGCAGAACCCACGCGGACCCCTGGCTTCTCTGACAACTCTTTCCTGAACGTGTCACTATTAGGAGCGCCGTTCTTTTGTATAGAAGAACTGAGCCAGGCCCCAGACTGGCCAGGCAGCAAAATCCACTCAGTGCAGGAGTGAGGGCCACGCAAAGTGCAAAGCAGGGACAGAATCCTGACCTTCGCCGGGCGTTCAAAAAGCTCGGCTTTTAGGCCAAGGAGCGGGAGGGTGACCTGGGGAAGCAGCTCAGAGGCCACTCCCAGGGACGGCCACCAGGAAAACACTGGAGGTTATTTCTAACTATCGTTAACTTCCAGAGCGGCTAGGACATTGAGGGTGGACATGAGAGGGCTGGCTTCTCCCAACCCTTCTGTTGCCAATCCGATCCTGCTGGACAAAAACAGATCTTCAACCTTTCATAGGTTGGGACTGGATTTTTCTTAAAAAAAAAAAAAAAAAAAGCTGCAAGGGCAAGGTTAATTATTCACCAGGCTGCAATCTACTTAAGAGTTGAGGGAATACAAGTTTCCTCCCAGGAGGCAGGACCAGGAGTCCAGCTGGATTTTAAGTCTTCCGTGGGTCTCCCTGGGGGTCTGGTTGAAACCCGTCCCTCCCACCAGCTTTCCACCTCGCATTCAGACGCTTCCAGAAGACCACTCCAGGGCACACAAGTCTGCCCATGTCAGCCACTTTCCCTAGGAGCCAAAAGGGACCTGGCTAACAGGAAGGGACTCGAGGGAGGGGAGGGGTGGGGTGGGGGGCCTCTGTTTCAGGAGACTATGAGAATTCAAAAGGGACAGCAAAATCCAAAGGCTTTCAACCAAAGCCCAATTCCTAAATACAAAGACTTAAATCAAAGCACAAATCAGCTGCCGGAGGCCAGGCTAGTGCACTGTGTTGCCGATTCAGTCACACTTTGCAAAGGAAAAATCCCAAGGAGGAAAAACGTAATCACTCACTTCCCCCAAAGCAATGAAACACTAAGGCATTTCCTAAAAAGCTCTAAAACCCAGGTCAGCCCCAGTTATGCTGGAGGGGAAACTGCCAGCCACCTGAACCAGGCCAGGGAAGCCGGGGACATTGCTGGCTCCTTATTCCCACGTCTATACCAGCTTTTCTGCATCCCATCACTCCAGGCCAGTTCTGTGACCACAACATTCTGGAGATTTCCATGGACTTCATTTAGTTTAAGAGACTCATCCCCAGGGCCAGGAGAGGCATGGGTTCAAAGGGAGAGAACTCTGTTTTCCCAACCTGGTTCAGTACTCTGAAGAGGAGACTGATTTTCTTAAATAGGGAAGGCCTCCAGCTGAAGCTCCCACCAGCCTGCTCCCAGACTCTTTTGCCTCAAAATGGAGAATTTAAGATACTTGTGCATTTAGACATAAGACCAAACTTTTCCCCATAGTTCTGGCATCTGTGCTTACACTAACTAGGGCAGACAGGACAAGGCTCACACTTGAAAACACGCAGGCCGACGACAGAGCAAGGCTGTGCCCACTCCTGGACTCACATGCCCAACCTTGCCCCAGTGACCCCACAGCCCATGGGGTCCCCCCACCCTGACATGGCCACCCAAACATGGAGAGCAGCTATACTGGGTTCCAGGAAAGTCCACTCTATATTAAGCACACAGAAGCCTGTGGAAAAACCTTGCAGATGGGGTCTTTGCACAACTTTCAGAGAGGAGGGCCAACCTGGCTGGGCTGCTTTCTCCCTCAGCCTCCTGCTGCTTCTGGAAAACCCTCTAGTTTTCCCAAGTCAGGCAGAAGGGTGCCCCGTTTTGTCAGCCTGCCCTTCACACAGCTCAGGTCACTTCACCGCACGTTCCCAAATGTTTTTCCAAGGCCCCCGCTGCCAAGAGAGCCAAGACACAATATAAATAAAAATAAACTAGAAGTTCCAACACCCAACAAACTCGAGGTTTCCGGGGCCGGGTGGGCTTTTTTTCTTTCGGAGGGCTAGAACAAAGTGACAGAGCAGACGGTTTAAAAGGCATAAAACTTGACTTGGGTGGTCAACATTAGGTGGCACAGGATCGGGAACAAAGAAACACTCCCACAAAGATGCATCTCTGAAGAAACGACGGTGGGAGGGAGGGGCAGGCAGGGGCTTCCCCCTCCACCGAGGCTAAACCGCCACATCCCGTCGCATCTCCCCACTCCAGAGACAACTCCAGAAATAGGGCGATTCTCCCCACTTTCACGCTCAAGGCAGCTGCCCTGGGAAGTACGGCAGGACAAAGCCCAGGTGGGCTAATGGGCGTGGGGAGCTGGGGAACAGGAGGCTGTCTCTCCCCGCACCCCATGTCCGCCCTGGCGGGAACGAGCTCCATCCGAAGAACACGGACCCGACACCGACCGCATACAGTAACCGACTTAAAGTTCTGAGCACGTTCCCACTGTTCCTGCGAAGCACAAGGATCCCTCGAATCTGCCCAGAGAGCCCGCACCGAGCGCCCCTTGCCACCCCCTCTCCAGAGTGGCCCCGGGAGGTGGCCACCCGCAGGGGTCCACACTCCCACCTGGGTGCAGCTCCTGCCGTGCCGGCCTGGAGCTTGGGAGAAACCGCCGGTCCTGGGGGCCGAGGACTGGGACTTTGTAGGCCAGTTGAACCAACACCCTCATCTCGCCCGCAAAGACCCAGCCCTCAGCTCCCCCGCGTCTCCGAATTCGGTTGCGGGCGCGTCCCCGACGGGCTTCCTTGGGCTGGATCCCGCCACCCGCTTTCCAAGGCGCTCTGCTCTGCCGACGCTCTTTTCCCCAAGCGGCGTCCGCCCAAGAAGGCACCCACCCCGCCCGAAACCGGCCCCCGAAGAGTTACACGACGTTCGGCGCCGCGGCTTCCAGGCCACCGCGGCGCAGGCCGAGGAACAGTGCTGGGCGTGGGGGTGCTGCGGGGACCCAGCCTTCCCTGTCCCCGCACCCCCGGCGGAGAGCGCTCGAGTCACACGCCGAGAAACTTCGCCGCGATCCCACGCCGCGCCCGCGAGGCCCAGCCCGCGAGGCCCAGCTCCGCGCCGCCTCGGTTACCTGCGCTCTGATCCGCGGGGAGGGGGCCGAGCCGCCGGCGGGGCACCTCCCACCGCAGGCCGCGCCCTCCCGCTCCGCAGAGCCCGCGTCGCCACCGCCGGGGGTCGGGGAAGTAGCTGCGGCCGGACCCCGCGCCCCGACGTCCCGCGCGCACCAGGCCAGGGGCCGGGGCCTCGCTCAACCTGCCGGGACCCAGGGGCCGCTGCCGCCCCCTCCCCAAAGAGCGCGAGCCCGGCGCTGCGGGGAGAGGAGCTGGGCGCCGAGACCCCTCGAAAGTTGGGGGAGTTCCGCCCGCTCGCTCGCTCGGCCCTAGCTAGCTCCACGTGCTGGTGACACATCAGGAAGGCTGCGCGCCCCGCGGCTCCCGGCGGGCGGACGCGACCAGCGCCCGCCTGCACCGCCTCCCGGGAGTCGAGCGAACGGCGCCCCGCCCCGGCCCGCCCTCCCCCCGGCGGCACCGCCCCCCGCCGCTGCGCCCGCTCACGGCTGCGGCACCCGCGGGAGGACACCCGGGCGGGGGCGGGGAGGTGGCTTGGGTGCCCCTCTCCCGGACTGCCCGAGCCGCCCCGGGGGTCGAGTCCGGACGCGAGGGGCCCGACTCAACAGTTTCGAGTGCCTTCGTCCCAGTCACGCAGCCCTTCCCGCCCCCGAGCTCCAGTAATTTTCCCTTTTCCTCCACTGACCAGTCCGAGCGGCTGCCGGCGCGTTCTCCCGCGAAGGCCGGCGCGGAGAGCCCCCTGCCGGCCACGCTGCTCCTAGGCCGTGTCCCCGCCGTGGTGGAGCTCTCCGGCGGCCGGCCTCAACCTCCCCACTGGGAACCGGGAGCCATCCAGACGCTTCCTGGGGCCTCGCGTGGCCAACCAAGATAATAAATGCAAAGCGCCAGGCGCAATGGTACCCCGCAGCGTGCTTTGTAGAGATGTTAATTTTGTGTTTTCTACCTATCCCCACGCCCCTCTTCCTGTTAACCTACAGACCACCTCTTCTCCTGGCTGTGCTTTCCGAAAACCTGAGCTCCTTCAGCGGGACTGTGGGGAGGAAGGGTGGTAGAGAAAAGCTGAGAGGCCTGGCGACAGCTTTCCCAAGATTGGAAAGGGGCCAGAAGTCAGTGGAATCCCCATTGTGGGGACCTGCTGACCCACTCTCTTTAGAGACGCCAGGACGTCGGGGAGTAACTGCCTCTCTCATCTGAGAGTGATCTGGGGCATCCACGGGCCTCTGCCAAGATGCCCACCCTCAAATTGGCCAGGATTCCAGGGAACATGGAGAAGGAAGTAAGAGGGAATGATGGAAAAGCCCAGATCACCACTGAGATGGAGTCCCCCCTGCTTCTCTTCAGTTGGAGCTGGAGTCTGATTTAATTTAAAGAAAATCACGAAACATACCTGTTCGTGGCCTCAAGTAGATATTGGCTATGTTCCTGTTTTTTTCTTGGCCTCACCAACCCAAAACATGCCTTAAAACCTCACTGTGATGGAAGAGAAGTGCTTTATCTGCTCAGTTGGCCAGCTCCCTCCATGCAGGGGAGAGTCCGGGGCTAGACAGACAGAAGTGAAGGAGCTGGAGCTCCCAGGAGAGAGCGGCTTGGGGAGAGGGATAGAGGGCAGATGGTGGCCAGGTGCGGGCAGAGGTGCTCGGTGCTGGGGCAGGGTGAGCAGTGGGCCCCAAGTGTCTGTAATCCCCGTTTTGTGGGAGCCTAGGATTAGAAGGGAAGAAAGGGGGAGATGCACTGACATTGCTGGTGATGCTGCCCGTGCTAGAGGGGGCCTGGGGTTCATGCTCTGCTTTTTCTTCCCCTTTTATTGCTCTCTCTAAATCTGACAAACCCTTTGGATCTCAGAGCCTGGAGGGGCCTGGAGGAGCCGGTGCCCTGGGGGGATGAAAGGGCAGGGATGTAATGGGTTTACCCCAGCGCTGATCCCAGAGAAGCCCGCAGAAGATTAAGATTTGCTCGCTGAGCTTGAAATCTCCCTGCTACCCTCTGACCACATCAAAGCGCATGGCCGTAGGGGGCACCTAATCCCATCAATGGAATCAAAGCTGGACTAGAAAAGAGATTCTGCGGAGTTTGTGGCAGCTCACTAGACAAAGTTAGATGCTGGGCTCTGGCCTCCTCCACTGGGAGTGACATCCCCAAAAAGATCCAGAGCCAGTCCGCAAGCAGACAGGGGCTGTCCTTGAGGGGGCCACAGAGGGAAGGTCAACCCCAAGGACTGGAGAAGCTGGGCACTGGGCTGGGGCTGGTCTGCATCTCACAGTTCCTCCAAGCTGTACTTTGAGCCAAGTGCTTTCACCGTGACGCACCCGTGTCCCCAAGCACAGCACTCCTGTGTGTCAGACAGTTTCAGGTAGAAAAAAAATGTGATGTGTATTTTTCAATGTCAAAGTCATGAATATTGTTGTCACGATGATGCAAAAAAAAAAAAAAATGGTTAGTGAGAAGGCTCACAGCCAAGTATTAAGTCTCTACTATTTGAAAAGGTATTCTGAGGGGCACCAGGGTGGCTCAGTTGTTAAGCATCTGCCTTTGGCTCAGGTCATGATCCTCAGGTCCTGGGATAGAGTCCTCCCTTGGGCTCCCTGCTCAGTGGGAATCCTGCTTCTCCTTCTCCCACTCCGCCTGCTTCTGTTCCCTCTCTGGCTCTCTCTCTCTAATAAATAAATAAGTATTCTGATATGGCCAAAATGGGGACAGTTAGTAAGTTAGAAAGACATCCCTTCCAACCATCTTTATAGAAACACTGTCTAAGGGCCATAACTTTCAAACTTCTAGTCACGTCCCATGGTAGGAAATATCTGTACCTACTTACGTATATAAAATGTCTCATGAAACAATTCTTATGCACATGACAGTCTTCCTATCTAGCCTATTCTGTTCCAAAAAAAAAAAAAATTGCTACTCGCAAGTTGTTAAAATGTCTTTCACCATCCACTCATGTACCTCTGGCAATTTGAAAACTACCGCCTTCAAGAATGTGCCCAGATGAGCTAGCTCTCAGTGAGAAATTTCTAGGTGCCAAGACCCTGTGCTTCTCCTTATGTTCTCACACTGACCCTCAGATGGGTGTTATTATTGCCCACATTTTGTAGGTGGCATTATGTGCCAGGGTTGCCACAGTAAAGTACAGGCCTGAGAGCAGCCCCTCTACCCAGTTCCTGCCTGGTCTGGTGCACCTTCCATCAGCTGCTCTGGGAAAGCAGCAGCTCAGAAAAGCCCAGCAGCCAGGGTCATTCATGCTACCTTTGCTCTTCTCCCACCATAGTCCGTCTCTCCAAGTCCGTTCCATGCTTCTGCCCTTTTTGCACCCCCTCCCCCACAGATGACCCCTCCGAGTCAGGCTCTTTAGCAAGCCAGCCTCAGAGCCCTTAAGGGGTGGGGGGAGGGGAGGGTGTGATGCAACACGGACATTCTTAAGGTCCCAGACACTCTGACAGACTCCTGCCCACATCCATCTCCGTGGCTGGGAGGGACCAACTGCCTCGGGGACAAAATCTTACGAATTGGAGACACTGACCTTGTTCTCTCCTCCCTCCCCCATTCTAGATTCTTCCCTAGGTCTTCCTCGGCTCCCTGTTTTAAATTGCAGCCCCCTTCCCCACCACATCTTATCCCCCAACCTCCCTTTCCCCTTCCCACAGCCCCTTCCCCTCTAAAGTGCCGCATATTTTGCTCATTTGAGTATCTCTTCTGTCTCCCCGCTGATCTTGGCCTCCAACTCCCAGAATATAAGCTCCGCAGGGGTAGGAATTTCTGTCTCTCTCATACATTACTGTGTCCCAGTGCCTCACACATAATGCACACTCAGTAAATATTTGCCAAATGCCTTTCAGTCCTGCCTACACTGCCCTGAGAACCCAGCTTTGCTATTATTGGATGGGCTTGACTGCCCCAAACCCTCCCCAGGGGCCCCCTGGGGCTGAGCCATACAGAGGCACTCCCTCCAACACTTACTGATGTCCCCAGTTTCCTCTCAGTGGGCGACCATACCCCCCCAGGACAGAAGGGCCAACATTGACCGTGGCCTCCAATGCCCAAACCACGCAAGGTAGTTAATATCCACCTCGTGCTGCGGTACTGATTCTCAGCTGAGAACTTGAATAGCAACCCATAAAGTGCTATGAAGTGGCAGGGCCTTGGTGCGGGGGGTTGGGGGGGAGACACCAATTTACCCAGAAACTGGGCTGGCAGAGATGCAATGATTTACCCAAGGTCACTCTATGCTGCATTCTTTCTGCTCAGCTTCTGCCTCTGGACCACCCAGACTCTATTAGAGACAACACGGTCCCAGACTGTGCTGGCTTCTTTCCAGCTTCCTGCCATCAGTCAGAAAAAGCTCTGTGACAAGACACAGTATATTCCATTCAGATGGCAATCTACATGCATTCTGTCTCCCAGCCCAGATGGCTCGGCCAGAGGGGAGAGCCCCAGAGCTCAGGAGAAAGGCAGGCTGGGCGTAACATCTTTGCTGCCGAGAATCCACCCCCGGGATCACTGGTCCTGTTGTCTACATCTGGAGCCTGTTTCAGTTCCTCGTGCCTGTGCCACCTTCGATCAGTTATTCTCTGCCCCTGGGCCTCTGTGTCATCACTGACAGAACTGGAATGGGATTTTCTCTGTGGTTTCTCCCTGCTTGCCTATTCCTTAACTATAGGAAAAGAAGTTGCTGACTTTTTTTTTTAATTGTTGTGGACATTCATTCATTCAGCCAACATAGAAAGAGCCCCTTTATCTATCTGGGTCACTTGAGAAAACACAACGCTTGCCCACAAGCAGAAGCAAAGGATGGATAACAGAGTCCATTCTTTCAGGTGTGATAATAGTTCGGCAATGTCAAGGCAGTGAGTGCCTTGAGCTGGTTTCTGTTTTCCTGCATGGTGGGGGGTAGGACAGAGGCAGGTGGTCTGACACTCTGCTTGGGTTATACCCTCTGAACGTGACTTAGGAGTGAGGCAGAGGGGGTGGGAAGTAAGCTTATATCAGGAGCCCTCCTGGCCCAGAGTCCCAGCCATCCCACCAGGGGCTCTCTGCCAGACTTTCAGAGCTAAGTGCCTGGACAGTGTTAGAGCCCTCGGTCCAGAGGAGCTAGTAGTCAGTATCCTGGGGATTCCAAATGTTGGCAGTGTGGGTCTGGGTCCCTCTCCCGCCTCTACAGCCTGAGTGGTCTGTTCAAGCCTCTGATTTTGTCCCTATGTGCTTTTCCTGTGGATGGGGGTGAATATTAGACAGGTACTATACCTGCTTGGGTCACAGGCTGGAAAAGAGATGGGCCAGCTCCTGGGTACGGGTCCAGTAATAATGGAGAGGACATTCTCAAACAGATTTGTGCTCGTTCGGTGGAAGAGCCTAGAATGTATTACATATAAAGCTTTCTAGATGACCTTGAAGAAATCACTTCCCTCTCTCTACCTGCTTCTGTGGCTGTGAAATAAGAGGATTGGTGGTCATTTTCATTCCTATCAGCCTGTGATTCCAAACTGGTAACCTCTGTCCCCAAGAATGGGGCTGGACCCTTCGTGTTTGCTAATAAATACTCCGATTTTGTTTCTTAATTTGCAATTTAATTTTATGTGCAAGGTTAGACAGGCTGTGAGGGGAAAGAAAAGTACCTACCACTACCTAGTTAGCTTCAATCTAAATTCTAAATCATGGTATTTGAGTGTCAAAGATGATTGAATGAGGGCAGAAATACCCAAGATCTCACAGTGCTCTAGCGAACTCCTATTCATCCTCCAGAGCCCAGCTACGATGTCACCTCTTCAGGGAAGACTTCCCCATACCTCCAAATAGGGACCTCTCTTATGCTGGGGCTCCATCTCTGCACCAGGTGCTAAAAACCCAGATATGAGTGAGACACTGTCCCAGCCCTAAGGGGTCTCCCAGTCCTGGTGTGAGATATACAGAGAGGTCCTAGACAAGAAGCTGAGTCACTCATTACCTGGGGGAATCAGAGGTTTCTTGGAGGAGGTGATACCTGAGTCTTGCCAAAGAGCTGAACCTGACTCTGATCCAGTGTCTGGACATCGCTGCTATTTTGCAGGACATACCAATGACAGAGGAACTTGGTTAACAGCACCAAAATTTGCAGCTGGCAAAATCTAGACTATGGGAAACCCTACAGGTCAAACAGGCCAGCTTCCTCTGCTGATACATTGCAAGGAAATAAAAGGTCCCAATGATTGAAAAGAAAAAAGAGCTTGAGGGGTGCCTTGGTGGCTCAGTGGGTTAAAACCTCTGCCTTCGGCTCAGGTCATGATCTCAGGGTCCTGGGATCAAGCCCCGCATCAGGCTCTCTGCTCAGCAGGGAGCCTGTTTCCCTTCCTCTCTCTCTGCCTGCCTCTCTGCCTACTTGTGATCTCTATCAAATAAATAAAAAAAAGAAAAGAAAAAGAAAAAAGAGCTTAAGAGATAATCAACTTGAAAGATGAATAAATTCAAACTACAGGATATAAAGAAGAATAACAAGGTGATATGTAAAAATGCAAGGAAGTGATTACTATACAAGTAGGAAGTATGGTGACTTCAGGCTGTTGGGGGCTGTGATTGGGAGGGGCACATAAAAGAGGTTTCTGAGGTGCCTGGCAAAGTTCTCTGACCTGAGTGGTATTCTTCTTATATAATTCATTAAGACATTGACCTATGTGTGTGGCTTTCGAATCTGTTTTATTGTACAATAAAAGATTTAAAAATATCTCTCTCTAGGCTGGAATATTGGATTCAAACTGACAGCAGGAGGCAAAACAAATTCTGCTTGCCAAATTCTGCTTTTAAGTTAAATAATATTCATGTACGGGAAGGAAGAGGCCTGACCTAAAGTAGTGTATATTTTTAAAAAATATCCTGGAGGTTTTAGCTGCCCACAAATGGCCGTCTGCCTATGTGACTCTCAAAGTGGAGAGCCAGAGGCCCTGTGCTCTGTTCTAGAACCTGGGGGGAGCATATAGGAGGAGGTCTGAGCAAAGGGAAACTGGCAGTCGGCGAAACTATCTCTGGAGTAGCTTATCACAATTAAAGAAGGGGACAGACAGACTACAGGGTATCAGGAATGGGCACCTTTGCAGCTTTCATCCTGCCCATGGTGGGGACTGACTGTAACTCTGCATGGGGGACCCAGAGTCAGATAAATCTCCTCATGGGGTCAAGATCACCAGGCCCCACTGTGAAAGAGACTCCTATTTTCCACCACCTCGGTAGCCACGAGAAAAATGGGTTCCCGTTGCTTCTCTCCAAGATCTGGGCTCTGAGGCAGAAACCAAATTTCAGGCCACAAGTAGTCAGGAAACATTCCTTTCAACTTTCCAAGTTTGCAACTAAGAAAGTTGAAGTCGAGGGTATGCCAGTGATTTACTGGAGGTCATGCCATAAACTCAACATAGGTATCTCTTTCTGCCTGGGCCCTCACTTTGTAAGCCAATGACCCACCCGCAGCCCGCAGAGGTGAGTGTAGATATCTGTGGGCCTTCAAAGGTAACCACAAGACCTCTGTTCCCATGCTCACCCTGGTACGGGGATCTGCCCCTCCTTCACTTCCATCTCCCCTCAGTCACCTTAACCTGGAATCTGTATTTGACCCTTGTCTTTGGCCCTTTATCTTTGGGGGCCCATGTTTCTTCCCATATCTGTAGGTTGACCTATGTACCTTGACCTTCTTATATTAATTTCGCCCTGGTTCATCGCCTGTCCTTGCAGGGTGAAATTCTCTGCTCCAGCTACTACAGAAAACCCAATGTCTAACCTTGGAGTTTCTTTTCATCAGGAATCCAATTTTTTTTTTAAAGATTTTATTTATTTATTTGAGAGAGAGATCACAAGTAGGCAGAGAGGCAGGCAGAGAGAGAGGAGGAAGCAGGCCCCCTGCCGAGCAGAGAGCCCCATATGGGGCTCGATCCTAGGACCCCGGGATCATGACCTGAGCCGAAGGCAGAGGCTTCAACCCACTGAGCCACCCAGGCACCCTATCAGGAATCCAATTTAAGGGATAAGATTCAAGGCACTATCCAATAGTTTGGGACCTTTCTTTTTCCTATTTCTGAATATCTGGAATCTGTCTCCGTTTGTATTTACTAATAATTCCATGATAACACTGAGTCCCTAACTCAGCATTCTCTTCAAAAGCCATTTCTTCCATTTATTGGCATCTTAGGGAAAAGATCAATATATTCCCCTGCTTCCTGAGCCCCACATCCTGTCTTCTGGTAACTCTAGACACCACCTCAGAGACTCTGCTGACATTCAATCCACCGGAAGCTCCTCATGGTCAACTGTGCAGTGGGGCCCCTGAAGGTAATGTGATTTGGGGTTACATCAATAGAAGTATGGGATGCAGAATGAGGGAGGCAAAGTTCCACTCATGAAAGTATGTCTGGAGTAGTATTTTCAGTGCTGAGGATCACAACTGAAGAAGGGGACAGAACGACTAGAGCGATTCAGGAACGAGAGGCTCTCGACATCATGTCATATTACATGGGGTTGTTTATCCTAGCGATGACCTGGGAGCGTCATAACCGGCTAGGGGCCAGATCGAAAGGATCACACAGACAGGCACCAGACTCAAACTGTCAGTTCACAGGGCCTGGGAAAGGACTAAGCGCCCATTGGTTGAGCGATGCGTTGGCTTTCTAAACAAGAACGCAAGCAGTGAGCACAGGTGGATAACTCACCTTACAAGCAACACACAGAAACCAGAAAACACCGCTCCAGAAATTCCAACGTCGTTTCTGGAAGGTTCTCCCACCCTTAACACAAGCAAACCCAGCGACACAGGACCGCCCCTCCCCCGCCGGCGACAGCAGTGCTTAGCGTGGGCCCTTCCTTGGGGCCTCGGTGTCCCCACTGGTATCACAGGGATCCCAGAAGAGACTCGGGCAGCGTTGCGCGGCAGGGTGAGTGGGGCTGCTGCAGGGGAGCGGGGTGGGGACGGGGTGGAGGGGCAGGTACGAGATGCCGGTCCTGCCCGCGAAGCGCAGCGTGGCCGGAACCTCGCGAGTCCACCAGCAGTCTGGTGAGCTCCGGAGCTCTGGCCCGGTCTACACCGGTGACTGCGCAGCCTGGGGGAGGGGAAAGACCGAGAACGTCCACAGAAACCGAAAAGTAAAAAACGCCACGCAGTTAAGGACGGCGCACGTGAGGACATCAGCACCCCACCGCCAAGCCCCAACCTCATGCCCCAGGCACGGACGGGGTTCGAACCCGCGATCTTCGGTTTACGAGACCGACGCCTTACCACTTGGCCACCGCGCCTGACAGCCGAGCGAGCGGTGGAAGCTCTCAGTGGAGGGTAGGCGGCGCAGGCGCGGGAAAGGCGGCGCCCCGCCTCCGGCCCCGCCCGCCCCTCTAGACCCGCCCGCCGAAACCGGGCTCTGCCGGACGCTGGACCCGCTCAGGGTCGGCTCAGCGCGGAGGCCAGGCGGCTGCTTCCTGCCCGAGGCGGGACCCGAACCTGCGGCTCGCAGGCCCGGCCCCGCCCTCCTCCCGCGTCCCTGGGTGAGCCCGGGCAGAGGCCCGCCGGGGATTCGCTAGGGAGCCCAGAGGGAGAAAAACCACGACTCGCGCCTGGTACGAAGCGAGCGAAGGCGGAGACCGCGGCCGCCAGCGAGCCAGGGCCGGGCGACCGCGTGCCGCCGTGTGACCTTGGCCGGGTCTTTTCCGTGCGGTCTGCAGGTTACGCGGGCAGCGCCGAGCCCCCCAGGAGCCGAGGCGGGGCAAGAAAGGCGGTGCAGGCATGGACGGGACCTGCCGTGGAGAAACTTGCACGGAGCCGGGAGGGATGAGGGCCACGCTCCTGGGGCGAGGGGAGGGGAACCTTCCCTCGCTGACCCCGCAGGAGCGGCGTCCTGCGTCAGGAAAGCCTTCCCCGGCCTGTTCACGTCCGCCCCTGCCCTCCCAGCCCTGGCACGGGAGACTCCGCGTGAATCTCTGCTTAGAAAAGTTGGCCTTGCCCAGGAGGGACCGGCGGAGATGCCCCCAGGCATGTTCGCGGGCACAGTGCTAATAATGGGAATGAACAACGGGAGGCCACCAGGGTGGAGGAAGCCGGTAGTCTGTCCTGCCGGGGAAGAGTGGATTACTTACTAAAAGGACTGATCTAGATTCGAAGGAATGATGGTCAGCGGAGGTAGTGCGCAGAAGCACATGTGATTTTAAAAAGCAGGATATAGGACAATACTAACCATTGATTAAAGGAAAAGACGTACAAAGTAGGTAAGAGTAAAATATGAAGGAGACTGACTGGGGATAGGGGACAAAAGGAACTTTACTTCTGATGTTTGGTTTCTTTTCTGTGAAAGGCAAAACGCTGAAATGGTGGGAATATGGGTGATTATGTACTGTATACTTTTTTGTAGATCTGGCTTTTTTTTTTTTTTTTTTTTTTTTTTTTAAGGAAATGAGATCCCTGTGTCCTCGTCTGACCTGTGGCCATATCGTCTGTTCCAGGAGAGGTGGGTGGGAGAAGAGCCCTTTTCCCGGGGCAGGACGTGACCAACTGCCTGCCTCCAGCCCTGCTCCAGGCCAGCACCCCAGGTGGGGTGCGGGCGGGGGCAGGACACAAATCAGACCAATGGCACCATTGCTCACATGGCCACGGTCACTGCCAAAGTCATTCTTGCTTATTTATAGAACTTTTTAAAAAGTATAGGTTGTGGAGATTTGGGGAAACCCAGGAAAGCGGCTTTTGTGTGGGGTAAAAAACATACAGTTTACCATCTTGACCATTTAAAAATGCAGTGTCTGCTCTCTGGACTTCGTCGTGCAACAAATGGAAGGTTTATGGAAACTCTGCCCACTCCCTTCTGCAGCCTCTGCCCCACCCCTGGCAGCCACCCTTCTACTTAACTGTGTTCCAGAGTTGTGTAGCAGGTGGAGTCCTACCATACAAAGACATACAGTCTTTTTGTTCCTGGCTTATTTCACTTAGCATAATGTGCTTAGGGTTCACTCATGTTGTCACATGACATGATTTCCTTTTAAAAAAAAAAAAAGCTTGCTGTTTCATTGTATTTTAAAAATAACATTCATCCCTCAATGAATATGTAGTTTACTTTGACCTCTTTGCTCTTGTGAATTGTGCTGCAGTGAACAGGGGTATGCAAATAGGTCTTCAGTTCTTTTGGCTATATAACCCAGACGTGGGATTGCTGGATACTATGGTAATTCTATTTTTAATTTTTCCAAGGAACCTCCATACTGTTTTCCATAGTGGCTGCACTGGGTTACATTCCCACCGATGGTGTGCAAGCGTTCAAATTTCTTCACATCTGTGCCAGTACTTTTTTTTTTTTTAATACTGGTCATTCTAGTGGGTATGAGGTAGTGTCTCATTGTGGTTGGGTTTGCATTTTCCTGATTGTGATGTTGAACATATTTTCATATGCTTGTTGCCCATTTGCCTATCTTCCTTGAAGAAATGCCTATTTAAGTCCTTTGCCAATTTTTTATCCTGGTTATCTGAGGTTTTCTTTAATTGATGGGTTGTAGGAGTTCTTTGTAGATCCTAGATATTAACCTATCAGATATATGGTTGACCAATATTTTCTCCCATTCTGTAGTTTGATTTTTCACTCTGTTGATGGTTTCCTTTATGGTGCAGAAGTTAAGTTTGGTGTAGTCATTCTCATTTGGCCATTTTTGTTTTCCTTGCCTGCAATTTTGGTATCATATCTGAGAAGTCATTGCCAACTCCGATGTCATGAAGCTTCCCCTCCCCCCCGTTTCTTTTTTCCTAGAGCTATATCAGTTCAGGTCATATGTTTACATCTTTAATCCTTTTTGAGTTAATTTTTGTATGTGGTATAAGGTAAACATTCAACTTCATTGTTTTGCTTTTGGATATCCAGCTTTCCCAACACCATTTGTTGAAGAAGCAGGAAAGGGTTTAAAAGTGCGATGAGGAGAATACAAAGGGTCAGTAGTCACCACCAGAGAGAAGCACAGGGCCCCCTTTCTCGTATGTATAGAACACACTGTAACTTACTTATTCTCAGATGCAGGTTTTTTTCTCACATTTTAACAAATTAGAAATTACGATGATAACTGATTAGTTGATAGAGTCTAATAATTAACTGGTAGTATTTTCCCCTTTTTAATGGCCCATAAAATAGCTTTTTAATTGGGGAATTTGGTGAAATCGAGTATATATAACACAGAAGAGTCAGACTCCTATTTTCACATTTGTACGTTTCACGGTGTCCTGATTTTTCTCACTTACCATTGTAGGAAGAGCATTTCCCACGTCTTTAGAAGTGGATCATTTCATCGACTATAACCTGTACCACTCTGGTATGGGATGCTGATAATGAGGGAAGCTGTGCACGAGAGAGGGGATAACATGGGAACTCTCACTTTTGACATGGACCTAAAACTGCTCTAAGAAGTAAGGTCTGCTTTATAAAAGTACATTAAAAAAAAAAAAAGTCCTAAAAGGAAAAAAGTAGATAACTTCCACTCTTTGCGCTGACTCCCAGCCAACCCTGGGCTACCCTGGGGTTGTTCCTTGGTGGGGTTGCTGTGGGTCTATCCAGGTCCACTTCTCAGCTGGTAGATCTAGGAGCCTGGTTTTGTCTCCTTCCAGGAGTGAGCAGCCATAAGAACATGATCTAACTTCTCTTTCCTAAAGAGAAATGTACCATTTTTAATACTGAGCTTTCACATTGGCAGAGTTGCTGTGAAACTTGACCAAAAGGTTGAGAGCTGGTTCCAGAACAGAGAGATCTTAAGCGGCAAAGATCAGACCATCCCCACCTCCATATAGACAATAGTAACAGCATCCCATCGTTCATTCTTTTAACAAATCCTCAGTGAGCACCTACCATGTGCTAGACCCTATTCTTGGTGCGGGAGCTATAGCAGGAACGAAGGGACACAGCCCCCTGCCCTCATTGGGTTTCCATTCTTAAATAAGCAAACCATATACTGTATCAGATAATGATAAGTACTAGGGAGAAAAATCCAACAGGGAAGGATAGGACATTCTGGAAGTGGGAGGGAGAATTGTAATTTTAAAGAGACAGGCACAGTAGATTAAATGAAATCTCCCATGCTTTTCTGCTTTCCTTTTCCTGAGGTAGCGGCTACGTCCCGCCCCCTTGGGACATGGGCGGGCCATCTGGCTTCCTTGACTAGTAGTAGAATGTGGCAAAGGGATGTTAAGTAAATACCCAAGCTTGGGTCTTGAGAGACCTTGCAGCTTCCTGCTGTGATTGCTTGATACTTTCCAGCAGGTCCCGAGCCCACCATGTAAGGAAGGCAGTCTAGCTACTGGGGAATGAGAGACTACGACAAGTCTCCCAGCTGAAAGCCAGCACCACCACGTTTTGAGGGTGCTTTGTTACCTAGCAATAATAGTTCATTGACACAGCAGGTTACATACCACTAGGCTTGTGGGCTGGTGGTTATTTGCACGGAGGCGTTTAAACTTGCGCGATGCTGGATGAATGCGGGAGGGGCCGTGCCCTGTGTCCCGCCAGCGGTGACTTAGCCTCCGTTTCCTTAGCTACAAAGTAGGAGAGTCGGTTAGCTCTTAGCCACAGCCCTGTGTTAATTAAAATTTGAACGCCTTCTTCATTATTCACTGCTAAAGTTAGCAGGGGGTGAGACACCACTTGACCTTCTTTCCTTCCGTGCAACCTGACACTTTCCCCCTTGGTCAGGTATGGTGGTCCCTTTGCCAGCATGAAAGCTCTGAACTGAAGACTGCTGTTAATAGGAGAAAAAGGCAACTGACCTGAAGCCTTTTTAGAAGATCTGGCCACACTTGTAGACATTTAAATGAAGGCTGCTTTTCATATTTAGGATTAACGTGGTTTGGTCTCCCCCCCCTTCTCGGTTGTTAGTTCAGTTCCCTTTCCCTGACCCCTCCACTTGTTGGTGGAACATTCACGCTTAACAAGATGGTTCAAGGCAGCTGTGGACTTTAAAGGAGCCAGGAGGGCTCACAGGGTGGGTCACAGGCTGAATAAAATTAGGCCACCTCAGAAGCCCCGAAAACGAGGCAGGAGCCTTAGTGAGCACTGCCGCTGGGCAGCTCCCCCAGCCACCGGGGTGCTCATTCTTTTACTGAAGGTGAGCCAGCTCTCATGGACACTGCCTTCTCCATGGGGCTCCTACATGATTAGAGATCTGCCTGGGGGAGGTCTGAGGAGTGACGGACCCAGTCATTCCCAAAGATGCTTGGGTGGATTCCTTTTGGGGCAGATGGATCTTGTGAGAGCATATTCCTGAGGACCTGCTGTTTTGTGCATCATTGCTGTGTAACCAACTACCTCAACCCACAGAGGCTTAAAACAAGACCCTTTTCAGGTCCTGGGGGTCAGCCAGGCCGTTGTCCTTCCCCTATTGTTGGCTCAGGTGTTGGGATGGCTGGAAGGTCCCCCCATGGCCTCCCTCCCGTGACTGGCACTTAGCTGGAGATCCTGGGTTGGGACCTCTGTCTACCCTGTGGCTGCTTGGGCTTCCTCATAGTGGGGCCTCCAAGAGAGTGCCCCAAGTTTCCTTGTCGCTTCATAGGGCTAGAGCTGAGAAGTCCCAGGAGACTGCTTCTGCCACCAATGATGCATGTTTCCCTCTATTGATCAAAGCAGGCACAGGGCCAGCCCAAAGCTGGCGATCTTTGGTGCCTTTACCACCTAAATCATTCACTGACCATGACTTTGAGTATTAGCACTGATTGGCGCTCAGCCCTGAGGCTGGATCCTGCAGACGATGCAGAGAGATAGGAAGTGGATGGATGTCCTCTATCTCTACCCCAGCCTCAAAAATCAGACTCATCTTGAGGGGTCTCTGATGGGACAGGTTGGACTAGATGGTCTCCCCATCTCCTTCCGGCCCTGCCTGCCTTCGGAGTTGACATTCACAACATTCCTCCCCCTTCACTCTGCCAAACACACTCCTACCCACAACTGCGGGTCAGAGTATGGAAGTCTGGCCCAGACTCAGCCAGGGACCGGCAGATGCCTGGGAGTAGCCTGCTGGACTGGATAAGGTGGGAAGGCCGAGTGGGGGCAGAGAGGCCCGAGGGGCTAAAATGCAGGAGATGAGGGTCTCACTGGCTCCCCTGGGCTTAGCGCCATCAAATAGTTTGGAGAAAGTGGGCTCAGACTTCAGTGCTTTGCCCCCTGGGTTTGGGCCTTGTAGGAGGTCTAGCATTTTTTCTTTCTTTCTTCCTTCCTTCCTTTCTTTCTTCCTAAACCCAGAGACCACATCAATGTCACGGAGCCCAAATCAGAACCCAGTGCGAAGAGCTTGGAGTGAAAGCCAAGGGCCACACCAGGGATGGCGGGGGAGTGAGGGGAACTTCCCGCAGCTCCAGCCCAGCCATTGGATTAGTTACTGGAAGGACCGGTTTGAAGCCGGCTCTGGACTTCTGAGCCCCAGAGACCATAACCTTGCCCTAGGGGGCTTGCAACATCAGTGACCCTCAGCCCACTGTAAGGTAGGGCGGCGCCAGCATCCTTCCGTACACAAGCTCCCGCCTCCGTGCACCTGTTCCCACGGTGCCCTTCACAGCCCCTCAGCTCACGGAGAGTCGCCCACCCCGCTCCAGGACTTGGCACGTGTCCTCCTTTCTCCCTGAAGCCTTTCCAGCCTGAAGTGACACGTCCCTGCTCTGAGCAACCCCCTCCTCAGGCTAATCAGTAGAGTCGCGCTTTGGAATGACTCTTCCGCTTACCAGCTGCCTGGGTGTGAACCCTGGGTGACCACCTGTGGCAATATAGGTCACCCGTGATGGCTCAGTTCCCTCATCTGTAAAATGGGGATAACACTACCGCTTACCTCGCGGTGGCTGGGAGGATTACAGGACCCAGTGCACACCAGTCCGGGCACGCGGTAAGCCCTATGTACACGGAAGCCAACAAGAACTACATCGCTGTTGCCTCCTGCGGGCCGCGCGCGGCGTCAGGCACAGGGGCGGGATGACGCCAAATCCGGCTTCCCCAGGGCTGGAAAATCCGAGCGCGGCTGCCGGCGAGCGGGCCGGACCCAAGGAGAGCCCGCCTCCTCCTGCAGCGAGCGCCCCCTGCTGGCCACAGGTCTCGGGCCGCCGGCGCCGGCTGCCGTCGCTCCTGCGGGCCCGGGGACCCCGAGCGGGTGTGAAAGTGAGGCGCTGCGGGGATAGCTTTGCCCACCTTTGCACGTAGCTTAGTCATTTTCCGGAGACGGGTTGGCTGGAGGAGACCCTCCCGGCAAGGCTGTGAGAAGCCTGGCTCCCTTGCCCAAACGACCACTGACATCTGGCAATTCCAACCCTTCATCCTGCTCAGCAAACAAACAACAAATAACCGAGGTCTTACCTGTGTCCAGGCCGCCTTCACCTCGCTCTTCCGCCTTCAGGCTGCTGCTCCCTCTGCCACCCTCTGAAACTGGGCTCTGAGCCGGCCACTCGCTGGCTTAAGATCCTTCAGCTCCTCCGCTCTCCCCACCGGCTAGGCCTCTTTACCTGATAGGTTCCCTCCCCTTCTCCTCCCCAGTTTCCCTCACCTGGCCTCCTCCTCCTCCTCCTGGCCTCAACTGACTCCTCAAATGATCTGTGGGGGGATTACACACCAGGGACCCTCACACCTGCCCACAAGCTAGAATCACCTGAGGGGCTATGGAAAAACCCTAGTGTCCAGCCCACCGCTTACCACCTGAATCCAACCCGCTGGGCTGGGGCCTATATCCGTGGGGTTTCCCCCAGGTTATTCAAATATACGCGCAGGGTTCAGAACCTCCCCTTCTCACACGCTGGAGGCACCCTGCACATGGGGGCGAGGGGCAGAGCTGTTTTGCTCAGGGTCAGAGCTCTGCCCCTAGCCGTATGCCGTGTATCTGTAGATGCTGATGAAACAATTGTTTCATGGATGAACGAGATCCACTCTTGGCAGGCCAGGCTCTGTACAGCCTCACCAGTCCCATCTCCCAGCTCAAAGGACTGTGCTTTCTACTTGCCTCTCCCACATGTGGCTCCTGGGTCCTACAGTCCTCCAGAGCTCCTCTGCAATACCCCTTCCTCAGGGAAGCTGTCCCTGATCCCCAGCTGACCTCAATGCCCTTGCCCTGCTCCTGCAGCCCCACCCCCAGACCTTTCCCACCTGCAGCTCATCACCTGGGAGTTAGCTGTGACTCCCCTTCTCCCAGGAAGTTGTAAGTCCCTGCTCTCTTTTCTGTACCTACCCCTAGTGCCTAAACTGGTTGGCTGAGTGATTTCAGACCCGGATATTTTTTATCTCTTCAGGAGACTTTGGCCTGGGCCCAGACCAGTCTCAACAGTTCTAAAGGGGAGTACCTGGGAGGCTCAGATGGTTGGGCATCTGCCTTTGGCTCAGGTCATGATCCTGGGGTCCTGGGATTGAGCCCATGTCCTGGAGCTCCCTGCTCAGCGGGGAGTCTGCTTCTCCCTCTCCCTTTGCACCTCCCCCTTGCTCTGCACTCTCTCTCTCTCTAATAAATAAAATCTTAAAAAAAAATTTTTTTTTTAAAGGCTGTAAATGTGAGGGCCTAGCGAGTTTGGGATCCAACAATGCGCCCTTTGCAGGAACTGTGTGACCTCCAGGGGGCATAGGGATGATGTAGTCCAAAGTAGCCAAGACTTCAGGAATGGTTCTCCAGGACAGGCGAGCAGAGAATGCACCTGTACCCACAGCAGGGCCTGCTCCCGCCTCTCTCCAGGATAGTAAATGGAGTTGAATTGTGTCCCCCTAAAAGATGTGGGAGTCCTAAGCCCTGGTACCTGTGAATGTAGCCTTATTAGGAAATCGGGTGTTTGCAGATACAAGTGCATCCTTGGTTAGTGTGGAGCCTAATCCAACGTCTGGGATCTTTTTAACAACACAGATACGCAGAGGGAAGATGGCTGTGTGAAGACCAATGCTCAAGGGGGCTGACAGCTTCTGGAAAGGCCAGAGGTTGCTGCTGGATGGCTGGGTAGGGTGGGGAAGGCAGAAGCCGGCTCAAAAAAAGGAGTGGCAAACTAAGAAGGAATTGATTTCTTGTGCCTGAGTGGCTCAGTGGTTAAGCATCTGCCGTCAGCTCGGGTTGTGATCCCAGGGTCCTAGGATCGAGCCCCGCATCGGGCTCAGCAGGGAGCCTGCTTCTTCCTCTCCCACTCCCCCTACTTGTATTCCCTCTCTCGCTCTCTCTCTCTGTGTGTCAAAAATAAATAAATAAATAAAATCTTAAAAAAAAAGAAAAAAGAAGGAATCGATTTCTGAAAGTGAGCACAAGGCAAACAAATGCTCAGGAATTGGAGACACCTGCCTGGCAGAGAAAGGTCCTGAAAAGGATTGAGAATAGGGTCGCCACATAAAACGCAAGATGCCTGGTTACATGTGAATTTCAGATATGCAATGGATAATTTTTAAGTATTGCATGGGACATATTTAAACTGAAAAATTATCTTAAATTCACATTTAATTGGACACCCTGTATTTTTATTTGCAGGATCTGGCCACTAAGGAGGGGAAAAGTCACATTAGGAAGATGGAGGGACCAGAGATCCAGGACAACGAATTCCCAGTGTTGGGAAGGGACTCGCCCATGAGCCCAGGTGGCCATGGAAATCCACCGAGGGGGGAGCTGTCTGCCTCTCAGGCTGACCCACCACCCAAGGGCCTGTGTGGGACATGGAGGGACCTGGTCATGCCTGTCCTGGGGGTCTGGGCCGACAGGGAGAGCAGACTCCTCTCCAGGTGCTGGGCCTGGACCACCTGTGAATCCCCTCCCCACCCCTGGAATCCCATAGTAAGAGGAAGGGGCAGACCAAGGGCAGAAAGCTGGGGGTCTGGGCCTCTCTACATTGACGATGCTCCTGGGCTTCGCAGGACTAGTGCTGTCAGGTCGGTCTGAAACCAGGTTTGAGGGAAGGACTTGGGCCCTTGACCCAGGGGAGTCACAGTGGTGGACATGGAGGAAGATGGCCCTGGAGCCTCATTAGAGTGACCAGAGCAAGGTGAGGCCGCCCGGCAGGCCCTTGCTGGGAAAGGGGACGTGATTGTGGTGAAGACAAGCTCTGGGGGTGGACATGCTGGTGTTACCAGGGCCTCTGGGATCCCCATCTCCTTTTATAGGGATAGTGGGCCAAAATGAGGATCTGCGGGATGACCCCCTGTTCCTGGAGGACAGCACCAGCCATGCTGGGATGCTGGGTGGGGCCTGCTCTTCCTAAGAAACTGGCGTGTGCCCAAGAACCCTGGAACCAGGTCTCCCCTCTTCTGCCCTCCCTTCCCCAACCACAGAAACTCACCATCAAGTCAGGCAGGAAAAGCAAACTGTTTATTTACACCTTGGTCTGTACATTAGAGTTCCTGAAGGAGCCTGCCTCTGAGAGCCTGCTCCTTTTTGGCTAGAAACAGGTAGTGGGCAGAGAGCTCGAGGCCCTGGGGAAAAGCTTTGGGTCTTCCCCCTCCCCCTTCCTCTGGGGGTGGATGTCTTGCCCCAGAGCCAGGGCTAAGCCTCCTTCCAGATGGAGGCTCCTGGGGTGAGACTCAGGGAGAATCCCCCAGAGTCAAAGCTCGTCTAACCAACCCTTGGGCACGAGACCACATGTGCACCTTATCCAGTCTGGGCCCCAGGAACCTAGCCAGGAGAGCAGGAAGAGCTGGGACGGAGGGAGCTGGCAGGCCGCGAGCGAGTCCTCAACAAGGTGGGCCCCCCGGCAGCGCAGCCTGGCAGCGGGGGGATTAATGGCACTCGGGTCTGAGCACCTTGGGCAGAGGAGGAAGAGCTCGGCTGTTGTTAGTGACCGGCCAGAGCAGCAGCCAGACACCTCTTCTTTCTGCTCACTTGGAGTCCAAGGCTGTTCAAGACACCAGGCAGCCGTGATCCTGAAGGCGGCCCAATGCCAAGCACTGGGAGCCCCCCTGTGGGAATTTCCCCGCCCCGGGGCCAGGGGCGCTGCTGCAGACCCATGACGTCCCTGCCCGGGCCGGGGCCCACAGAGAGGAAGGGGCGCCCTGCTTTCTAGAAATATTGACACCAATACTGGAAGAGGTTTGGGGGAAAAGGTGCGTTACACAAAGTTACCCTTTTCTGGTGTGCAAGGCTTCTAAACTAGCGGCGGGCCGCATGGGGGTGCCGGGGGTGGAGGCGTTCAGTGGGTCCAAGCCCTGGAAGCTAAGACCATAATGAAAAGAGTTCTGTACAAAGTTACCGAGTCTGCAAGGTGGAGTGAGCAGAGGGGAAGGCTGAGCCTCTCCGAGTGGATCAGCGTGCTGGGGGCTGGGGGGAGGGCCTGGCCCAGGAGCACTCCGGGCGCCGTGGAGGCACTATGTACACATTTACAGGGCTTGGGAAGGACCAGAGGAAAAGAGAGGATGTAGAAAAGGGGCAGTGGGGACATGGAAACTCCTGTACAGTGGCAACAGGGAAGAAAAAAGGCACAAGGACAACGACCCCAAACCATGCAGACAAAACAAGGCCTGTGCAGCACAGCAAAGCAGTGGGGCCTGGCAGGAGGTTAGGTTCCCCCCAACCCAGGGGCCTGGCAGGAGGTGAGGTTCCCCCAACCCAGGGGCCTGGCAGGAGGCGCAGCCCTATCCCCTGATCCAGGGGCCCAACAGAAGGTGCGGTCTCCCCCTCCCCAGGGGCCCGGCAGGAGGCGCAGTCTCCCCCAGGCAGCAGCCTGCATGGGGGGCCATGGCCGTGCCATTCTCAGCCACCCTCGGCTCACAGCAGATAGCCCTCCCCCTACAGTCCCGGGGAGAGAGGAGGAGCCTACAAGAGCGGAGTGACGTATGACGTCACACTTCACCAGGGTCTATGCTTTTACAAGCCTTTCCAGAAGGCGGCCGATTTTCTCAGGTAGGCAGCAGAGTGTGGCAGAAGGGCCTTAGAGCTGTTCTGCCACGAGGCTAGGGCAGGCCCAGAAGGTCCCTAAGGTCAGCGGGTCAAAGGAAGAAACCTGAAGTCACCTGGAGGGGTATGTGGCCCCTCTGGCTTACGGACTCCTCAGTAGGCACAGCCGGGGAGGATGCCAGCACTGAAGTCCTCAACCTAAAACCCTCCCCAGCGCTTTCAGAGAGTCACTGTGGACCTGCCAGGCAAATCGTCATTTCCTTGGCATGGTGACCATCCCCAAACTTCCCTGGCTTTTAGGTTTAAATTTGCTAATGCATTGAACACACAGAGCCACAGAGCACAAAAAGTGGCTTAATCCCTCCCTGAGCCACCAGGCCCCACTAGCCCCTGCAGGTTTCTGCTGGTTATGAAGCTCCTTATTGGAACAGAAGCATCTACACCTCCTGACCGCCAGACCTGACGGGGTCAGGAACCAGACTTGCCAGCAGATGAGGGCCCCAGAGCCTTCAGAGCATAGGCCGGGATGCTGGTTTGGCTACTAACAGTGGAAGAGCTGGGAGGACGCTCGTCCACCCAGCCTGAAAACCGATCAGAGATAAACCCCACAAAGCCAGCAAGCCTCCCCTTCTGCTCGGCTGTGCAAGTAGAGGACTGTTTCTGGAGCTGCCGTCAGGGGTACAGCCCTCCCCGACCCCTGACTCCAGAATGGGCCTGTGCGTGATTCCGTAGGCACCAGGCAGAGACCTGCCCACTCAAGTTTGCTTACCTCCAGGCTGCGGAAAACAGCTGGATACGCCAGTTCCTGAAGGCATCTGGCCTCCCATGTAGGGGTGAGGGATCTGCTCACTTCTCACCACCCATCAAAGCCACCACCCACACCCCCACCGTTAAGGTAGCACCCGGATTAACAAACCCTACAGCCAGTTCCACCTGTTTTCTCCACCCCTGACGTGGAACATTCTAGTCTCCATCTTGGGCTACACATCAGCATGGCCTGGGGAGCTCTTTAAATATCTGGATGCCTGGGCCACACCCATGCCAATTAAATTGGAATCTTGGGGTGGGGCGGTGGCCGGTTCAGCCCAGTCAGCAGAATTTCGAAAATCTTCCCAGGTTATCCCACTGCGCAGCCCAAGCTGAAAACCACTGTTTCCGGTCCAAGTGCTTTGGGAGGTTCTTGGGCTCTGTTTTTGTAATAAGTGAGAAATAAAGTCAAAATAAAGGAATTTCCCTCTGACAATTCTCAAAGAATCTACAAGCTTAAAATAATATGTCTAACTTGGCCAATTCAAATTTTAAAATATGTACTTTTTTTTTTTACTAGAACTTTATAAAGCTCACTCACTGATTCTGCAAATTGTTTGGCTTCCCGTTGAATTAAGGATAGTCAAGTGCCATGTAAAATGTGGGTCTGTTGCAGGACCCCCCTGGGTGCCCCCGAAACACCTCGAAACTTTGGAAGAGTTACTGCTAATCCCTGCTTGGTAGAGTTGCCCGGTTTAGCAAAAACAAACAAAAACAAATCAAATCACACTAGGGCACTCAGTTAAATTACAATCATCTGGGGGGTTCTTCAAACATTCCAATAGCCGGGCCACACTCCACACCAATGATACTGGGATCTCTGGGGGTTCGGCCCAGGTTATCAGAATTTTTAAAATCTCTCCATTTCGGATGTGTCCCAAGTGTCCCAAGTACCGCGTGGAACAGAACAACTCCTGAAGTTCTGTTCTGTTCGCCTGAAATGCACACCAAGCGGGGCATCGTGGGTACTACCTGGCAGCTGCGGCAGACCTCCCAACTAGACAACAAAGGAGGGGGCAGTCCAGGAAGGGGGCGGGGTCTGCCGCACCTGCTCCCAGAGTTAGTACCTCTGGGAGCCCTCGCTGGGGGCCGTGGGCCGGGATCCCGGGCATGGGCCTCCCACGGACTAGCTCTCACGCGTGGAAGTGCTCTTAGAAACACCATTTGGGGGGTGCCTGGGTGGCTCAGTGGATTAAGCCGCTGCCTTCGGCTCAGGTCATGATCTCAGGGTCCTGGGATCGGGCCCCGCATCGGGCTCTCTGCTCCGCGGGGAGCCTGCTTCCTCCTCTCTCTCTGCCTGCCTCTCTGCCTACTTGTGATCTCTCTCTCTCTGTCAAATAAATAAATAAAATCTTTAAAAAAAAACAAAAAAAAAAACAAAAAAAAAAACAAAAAAAAAACACCATTTGGAATGACAGCCTAGGTTTCATAAGACAACTTCGGCTGAAGAATGTCAGATGGGTGACGCCTGGGTGAAGATGTGGAGTTTCGCTTCACTTTAAAGTCGGCCCTCTTCCAGAGACCCCACACCCAGTACCAGGACGGTCCCTAGGGGCCTTTCGGACTCAGGCTTCCTCAGGGAGACCACTCCCGAAGCGCCCCCTTCAGGAAGGGGGCAGCAAAACATTGCCAAGTCGATGGCTTTCCACCCCCTTTTCCAAAAGCAGAAATTCCCATCCCCATAGTGACTGTAATCCAGGCCTCTGGGGCCTTCTCTGGAATTCCGCATCAGTGCAGCTAAAGGGCACAGAAAGTTTTACATATAAAATGCTCACCCCTGGGGCGAGTCCTGCACGCACCAGGACCTTGATGTGGCTGGCCTCCCCAGGACTCCTTCCAATGGAAAATCCAGACTAAAGCCAAGTCATGATACGCCTTCTCTCCTTTCCTTTAGTTGGGGGCCGCTGCCTCTTAGCAAATTCTCGAGAGACCCACTCCTCCTGCTTTCTACTGCTGCTGCTGCTTCTCAGACCCCCAGAGGTGCACAAGGACACCAGTGTCCTACGGGCTTGAGAGACTCTCAGAAGACCGAATGCCCTAGACTTCTTGGGGTGGCTGACCCCAAAGTCCTGAATCAGACCAACGCAGCCCCATTATCTGTGGCCTGAAACAATGCCCACATATGGGCTTAGAGAGAAACCACGCGATCCAACAGCAGCAGAAGCTGACCGGCACAGAGTGAAGACCGGTCCTGCCTTTGTGAACTGGAAACATTCATCCCCCAGTCTCCAAGCCCCTCTCCACCCTCTACTGTCCTCTCTTCTCTGCAAACACCCCTCAAGGCCCCTCCCCAACATGCCCAGACTTTCCTTTTTCCACCAGAATTGCTGAAGACAACAAGAAACTGCAGGGGAAAAAATAAGACCATACATATTTATACATACTCGGATTAAGGAAACAAATCACAAGCCATGTACCACTGAGACAAATGGGAACACTCAAAGTACCCTATCTACTCCCAGCTGCCCAAGACAAAAGATCGCATTAAAAATCCAGAGGGTGCATTTCCCCCACGTGCCACTGAGGATGGAAGGCTAAGGTTTCCATACAACGGCCAACTGTGTCTCTTACCAGCACACCTCGCGGGTTTGAGAACGGATTGCAAGAGTGTTTCTAAAAGCTGGGACCCGGGGGTGGGGGTGGGGGACATCCAGCTGAGCCAAACCCAGAGCTCAGAATCCCCAGGCCTTGTGGAGACCAGGGAGCTGGGCAGCAAGGAAGGCCCACTCCCCGCCTACCAACGCCATGGAAACAGTCCCTCCGGGCTTCACTTTTCCTAAGATGCAGCAGCGGGAAGGAAACCAACAGGGGTGTGAGCGTGCTCCTCCCTGAAAAGCAGGTCTCTGGATGCCCCATGCCAACACATACTGTAGACCCCCCCGGTGACCCCCGGCTCCTTCCTTTGAATCCCTTCATTGTACATCCAAGTTAAATGCTGCTGATTTTTCACGGTCTTAAAAATAAAACAGAAAGAGGTAGGTAAGCAGGGATGGGGAAGTGTACAGGGAACTCTAAAAATACCAAGAACTCTTGGAATGAAGGTCGTCCCACGCTAGCTGGGCCTCTGCAGGCCTGAGTCCTTTGGACACACAGTGCCCAAGGATCGCGGGGGCTGCCAGCTGGGGAGGGGGCTCTGGGAGGGCCTGAGCACCTAGGCTTCAAAGGTGGTCAAAGATTGGGGAGGATGTAGCCGTCGGGCATTTGAGTTCCTGAAAAAGATCAGACATCGGCTCCCACTCCCGGAGGGAACGGGGACTGGTGTGAAAGAGCTTGTCTCACTAGAGCACGTTTTAATTCTCCTCCCCAGAGGTAGAATCATTTTTGTCCAGTATCTGAGATGCCATCTTCCAGTTCTTGTTATTACAGTAACTCCCAATCGCAGACCTTGCCCCTCCCACATCCAGAACCATCCGCCCCTGCAGACAGACCACAGAATGAGGGGACAGGAAGGGCAGATGTCATCCACACCCACGGCCCCACGCTCACCCCTTGCTGCGTGCACGGCTTCCCCCACATACACACCAGTACACATGACGTGGTGGCCAGAGATACATTTACAGTGTGTGTGTGTGTGTGTGTGTATGCCTGTGTGTGTGTGTGTGTGTGTGTGTGTGTTTGTGCGCGCGCGCATGCGCGAGAGCGTGTGTGGCCCAGCTTGGGCTGCATCCCCAAGCAGGGTCTGCCCCTTGGTCCCAGGGTCCGGGGGTCTGAGTCCCCAAGGCCGCTCTGCAGCCAGCCCTTGTCTCAGTGTTTGATCTCAAGGATGGAGGGGTTGTGGTCCAGGATGGCGAGGATTATCTTGTCCATGTACTGCCTCAGCCGGAAGTTGATCTCCTCCTGCTCCTTCAGGGCTTCCATGAGCTGGAGGGAATGGGAGACACAGGTCAGAGGCCAGGCCCGGGTTCTGGTGCAGAGGTAGCTGATTGCCAGCCCGCATGCGAACCAGTGCCCGACGACCGAGGGGCTCAGGAGACCCTGGGCAAGGCAGGCCCCAGGACCAACCTTGGCACTCAGCCGCCGGAACCAGCTAAAGCAGCAGCCGCTCACACCTGAGGAGTGTGAGCTGTGCACCTGCCCATGCCCCAACCCCAGGTGGTCTGTGGAGGGACCCAAGTCGGACAGGCTGAGGACACTGGCCAAAGATATTTATGATCAAGAACGACATCCCAAGTCCCAGGGCCCTAAGACTCCTACGGCTTCTGGCCGTTTCCTCTACCTGAAAGGGCCCTGTCACCACCCCAGCCCCGCCTGTGTGGGTCCATTGCTGATGTGTCCTTTAGGAGAAAATGTTGGTTCTGCCCCCAGGCGGGAGCCCCCGAGACTAGGTATCGGTCCTTAGCACTGTGTCCCAAGCACGGGGTTAGGTGGTTTAGGGACTTCTTCCAATTGATGTTAAAATGTAACCAGGGCATTCTGGAGGCCTGGGTCTTTGTAACCGCACCCTAGTAGGGCAGAAAGGATGGACTTCGGTTCTGGAGACCTGGGTCCTTCACTCCCAGGCTGGGTGATCTTGTGTCCTAGTTCCCCAATCTGCAACATGGAAGCATCCAGAAAGCCTTCCAGTTGTCAGAAGATACAGACAGGCAGGTGCTCAGGAAAGGCTAGGGTCCTTCCCCTCTTGGCTTGAGGGAGAGGAGTTCTAGCCTCTCCGCACTACCTGTTGATGGAAGCAAGCATGCTGATCCACCGGCATGCTTCTGGCGGAGCAAAGACTCAAACTCCACTCTGTTCCCAAACCCCGGCTTCTCCCAGCACATGCAGGACATCAGAACCAACGCAGCTCCACCTGCAGGCTCTGGGCTGCTTTTCCTGCGCGGGGTGGCCTGGGGCTTATCATCACAGCACAAAGGAACGGGACAGGACTCACAAAGGAGGGGCCGAGGCGCCAAAGGAAGAACGAATGGGCACATTACCTCATCACGAGAGGCTGTGTCTATTTCTGCAGCCAGAGACTGGGCTTTGGTCTGGGTGGCAAAGAGGTTCTTTGCTTCATAGAGGCTGAGGCTCAAGATCTGTCCATTCAAGTCATCATTCTGATCCCGCAGCTTATGATTCTCCTGTGCAGGAGGACAAAGGCAACATCAGCTCCCAGAAGCATCCAGAACCCACCAGAACCCATTTCTTGGCACTCACTCTCTCCTGACTGCTACCAGTACCCTCCCCTCGTGTGTCATGGCCAGCTCAAGAAGCCTATACATGATATGGCCTCTGCCAGGCTTAGGGTGGAGGTCTGGATCTTGGGAGGTCACAGGGTCCTGAGGAGGAGTTACAGGCTTGCTCGGGGGAACTACGTTTCCAGACACGGGCAGGGCTCCTGTCTACGCTTCCTCCCTGGGGGAGGATGAGCCAGAAGAGGTGCTCCTGATGCCCCACGTGGGGACATGGCCCACGGGGTGGCTCCTTTTCCAACAGCGGCCCTCTGTAAAGAGTGAGGCTCTGGGGTCTCGGGGCCGGCAGGCTGGATCTAGGCTCCTTCTGTAGCTAGGTTCAGGAATCCTGCTCTGGGAGAACTCTTTCCAGGGGCACCTTTCCTCCTGAGTACAGGTGGCCCCACCATGCCCTGCCCAGACCCCATGGGCCGACACCACATGCTAGCGTTTGCCCCAAGTCTCCTGAGTGCTCACACCTGGGACTTTGGACATCCTGTCACGGAGGAGGAAGGGCTGGGGTTTTAGGATTGCTGTGCGGGTGCGGGTAAGGCCGATTCAGGGGTGTAACTACCCCCAGGGTCGGGCTGCTGAGTGGGAGCTTCACTTCCCCCAGCTGGTCTCCGATCACGGGACTGCTCCCGGGAGTTATTTGAAATGGAACCCTGGGCTCAGGGTCTGCTTCTGGGAGAAGCCAACACAGCCAGACACCAATCCGTAACTGGGTAAAGTCTCACTCTCCCCCCATCAACAAGGATAGCAGAGTGGTGTCCAAGGAAAGGTCCTGGGGTTTACATGAAATGCAGCCTGGAGGGAAGCCGCCTTGCTGAGCAGCGAGTTGGGCCTGAGCAGCTCTGCCAGCCGGGGAAAGGCGGTGCTGCAGCTCTCGGCCCCTCCGGGGAGACCCAGCCCGCGGGGATGGAAGGCTGCCCGGCGCCCACCTGCTTGAGCCGCTTGACCTCGTGCTCCAGCTCCACCTCTCGGGCCCTGGCACTGAACTCGCCCAGGCCAGAGGACGAGCTGCGACCCCTGCCCGGTCGCTCGCAGTCCAGCTTGTACATCTGCAGGTGCTCCAGCTCCTTCCGCAAGTCCTCGATGAGCTGTGTGGGAGACAGGCAGGTTGGCAGTGGCGGGGCCGTCGGGAGGGAGCCCTGGTGTTCCCCACCACCATCCCCCAGCCCTGGCCCAGGACCCACCTCCTGCGTTGCCTCCCGTTCCTTTTGAAACTCTAGGCGGTTCTGCCGCAGCTTGTCCATCATGCGCTTATACAGGTCAGTCTCATCCTTGAGCCGCAGGCTTGTGTCCTCCAGCCGGTCGGACATGCGCTGCCGCTCCTGCAGTAGGGGGCGGGGGGGGGGGCGTGTTGTGGGGAGGGTGACCAGGTCAGGGCAGAGCAGAATTCCCAGAGAGGTTCCCTATGCCCTGGGGACTCAGTGGGGATCTGCGTCAGCCGCAGGCACAGAGCCCTTGGAGTCATGGCTTAAAGAAATAGCCAGGGCGTGCCTGGGTGGCTCAGTGGGTTAAGCCTCTGCCTTCGGTTCAGGTCATGATCTCAGGGTCCTGGAATCGAGCCCCGCATCCAGCTCTCTGCTTGGCAGGGAGCCTGCTTCTCCCTCTCCCTCTGTCTTCCTCTCTGCCTACTTGTGATCTCTGTCAAATAAATTTAAAAAATCTTAAAAAAAGAAAGAAAGAAACAGCCAGATCCCTTAGGATTCTAGAAACACAGCTGAAAAATACCAGGCCTCTGATGTCCTTCAGTGGTGGCAGAAGAAACCTGAATCAGGGTGGCCAAACAGAAGCTAACCTCCTTCTCTCTTTTTTATTATTTATTACATTCACTCTAAAAAATAAACTTGGAGGGCGCCTGGGGGGGGCTCAGTGGGCTAAAGCCTCTGCCTTTGGCTCAGGTCGTGATCTCAGGTCCTGGGATCGAGCCCCGCATCGGGCTCTCTGCTCAGCAGGGAGCCTGTCCCCCCGGCCCCGCCCCCCACTCTCTGCCTGCCTAATTACTTGTGATCTCTGTCTGTCAGATAAATAAATAAATAAATAAATCTTAAAAAAAAAAATAAACTTGGAAAATCAAAAATATAGAAAGACAAATTACTATTCATATTTTATTGCCTGTTGTTGTTGCTGTTAGGGCAATTCTGTTAGAATTCCAGAAACTAGCAACTGAAGGCCTTTGTGGCCAACATTGCTTCTCTGGGGATTCAGCTCAAGAAGGGGCACCGGGGTGGCTCAGTTGTTAATTGTTAAGCATGTGCCTTCAGCTCAGGTCCCAGGGTCCTAGGATGGAGCCCTGTGTCAGGCTCCTTGCTCAGCCAGCGGTAAGCCTGCTTCTCCCTCTCCCTCTGCCCCTGCTTGTGTTCCCTCTCTTGCTGTGTCTCTCTCTGTGTCATACAAAATAAATAAAATCTTAAAAAGAACAATAAAAGACCCAAGTCTGAGACACCCAGACCTGCCGCTCACCTCGTCCAGCTTCTCCGTCTGTGCCTTGAGCCGGGTCACTGTTGTTCTGAGCTCAGCGCTTTCCTCCTCTAGCTGCTGCACCCTGGGGAAAGGAGAGGGGCTAGAGTAGATCAGCGATTTGCAGCGATTCCCTGCTGCCTGGACGAGGGAAGGTACCAGAAAGCAACAGAGAGCAAGTAAGAGCTTCCTGTCACCCAAGGAAAATGGTAAAGACACTGAATGACTATATCCTTATGTTTTTGATAAAAGAAACCACTCATCTGTGAGTAAGGACACAGGATTCTTTCTGCACGTGTCCTCAGCCTGAAACAACACAGGGGATGTTTTTCTGCTAAACAGAGAGAAAGTCCTCCTGTGGCTGGCTGTGGCTGGGCCTTCCTGTTAGAACTCACATTCAGAGAGGAACAGTATTTGCTTATCTTTCTCCCCCTGGCATTGCCTCCCAGGCTCTTTGCTCGGCTTGCCAGCAGCTGCTTCCGCATACCCACAGACATAGATTCTGATGGTCGTAATCCATTGCGTCAGTGTTCATGGGGGGCCATGCTAACGGGATTCCACGGGGAGACACAGCTCAGGTAGCCAGGTCATCGTAATGACCTGAGAAGGAGGCCCGAAGTTGTTATGTCAATGGCAACAGAACAGGGACGGGTCATTTCTGCCACTGATCCCTATAGAACATCCTTTGCACTTGTTCCTTCTTTCTTGGAGCAATGGCTTCCAGGCCTCCACTGCCCTCTGGGCTCCCCACGGCTCCCTAGGAGCACAGGGGCAGGTGTCCTCTCTGCCAGGGATCCAGGTGGCCTCCAGGGGGCCTCACCAGCCTGGCTCATTAGTGAGGGCCACGGCACCCTGACCCACCTGCCTTCAGGTCACTCTGGTGGGCTGGGAGGGAGGGATGAGAGATGGGGAAACAGAGGCCCAGGAAAGGACATGGTAGTCCAAAGTCATGGAGCTAAAGAGTGACCAACCCAGATTCCCAGGCCATGACTCCTCTCTCTCTGTACCAGCCTCAGCTTCCAGCAGCTATCCCTGCAGCTCAGAAGCCCTGAGGAAACCAGGCCCCACTTTTCCATTCACCTTGGCCTCTGGGGCCTGGGGTCAATGCACCCAAGTGTTCAGGGTCAGGGAGAATCTGACAGCAGGGGGAGCTCCGAGCCTGGACATCAGACCCAGCCCAGGACGAGGGGAAAGACCAGTTTTTCCACCTGTTGTCTTGTTGATAGACTTGTGCTGTTTCCAGTTGTACCTGGTGTGGACAGTGGGACTACAAAGTTCTGTTATGTACTGCCTGGGAAACATGTCCAGGTGCTCGGGTATCAAGAGGAGAACTGTCAGAAGAGGGAGCTTCCTTCAGGCTCTGTGCTCCGATCTCCATGATGGGGACAGTGCCTGCCCCAGGCCTGGATGAGGACTGGAGGGTGCGTCGGAGGGCAGAGCGCTCTGGGAAAAGGCCCTGTCCCACGTGCCAGCCCGCTCCGGGCAGGGGCCCACCTGGTGTTGAGCAGCTCAATCTCCGTGCTCTTCTCCCTCTCCAGCTTGCTGTAGGCCTCACGGTGCCGCCGCGCCTCCTCCTCCAGCGCCTGCTCAGCCATGGTCTCCTGATCCTTCACCATCTCCTCCAGCTCGTGCACCCTGAGGAGGGGAGCACACAGTCTGGTCCAGCGCCAGCTCTCGTGGCTGCTGTCTTCCCACCCCAACCTTGGCTGTGACTCTGGGAGCCCCTGGCCCCAAGACCCCGGCTCAGTAACAGCCCCACTGTGGGAAGTGGCGGCCTATTTTCCAGGCCTGGGGGTTGGCAGCTTTGCTGACATGACTTTGGGACACCACATCACAGAAGGGGAGGTGGACAGGCCAAGTTCACCAGGGGAGGAGCTGATGGTTGGTCCAGAGGGGAGCAAGGGGAAGGTGGCATTCCCAGGCCAGGCATGGGGAATTATGGCAGGCCTCGCCCTGGCTGCATGAAGCAGCCCCCGGGACCCCCGCTTCTCTTTCTGCTCTCCTCCTTCCTGGCCACTGCCCTCTGACGAGCAAGTCAGTGACTGGCTGCATTGATTCCAAAAACAGGCAAGTCTTTCGATAGTGGCCCTGAGTGTGCCAGCCCCAGGAAAGGGCTGGGTCCCACTGGCAGCCTAGCTAATGGAGCAGTCTAGCATACATTTCACTGGTAACAGTCCCTCCAGGAGGCTGACCTTCTGGGGTGTCCAGGAGAACCCGTCTTTGGACCCTACAAGGTTGAGGACCAGAGACCCGCTGGGGATCATTTTACCACGTGTCATGCCACCCTGTGAGGACACTACACTCTACATGCGCTACCTTGCTGCATTCGCGGTGAGTGGGCCTCCGTCGGGGGGGCAGTAAAGCCTGGGCCCTTCCACCAGCAGCAGGTGCAAGCCCCTGGCTCACACCAGCCATCCCCCTCTGCACAGCCTATCCCCAGATGGTGGGGGTGGGGTGGGGATCAGACTCTCCTCATTGTCGGTCAGAGAAATAGAGTGGATCCCAACTCCTGCCCACGCTGGGGCTACACACTTGCGGGTCAAGGTCAAGCTCGAACCCATTTCTGAGTCCCCAGAGACCAGTTCTGGGGTACCTGCAGGGGCAGGGCCACATAACAAGGGGCTGATGCATCATAACATCTTGAGGGGAGGGACAAGACATGCGGGTGACCAGCTTTTCTCAGGGGCCCTCACAACAGAGACCAACAACTGCTCCCGAGTCACAGCCAGAGCCCCCTGAGCAAGCTCCCTGCCCCGACCTGTGCACCAGCTGCGTGTTCTCCTGCTTCAGCTTGCTTTTCAGGTCCCCGTTGGTCAGGCTGTCATTCTCCAGTTCGGTCACCTTTTTTTCCAGGAAGCTCACCTGCAAAAGGGAGGCAGTGGTGGGGGAGGAGGAAACCCCTGAAGCCACAGGATGGAGCAGCAGAAACCGTGGCAGGGATGGTCAGGCCCCCCAGGGGACTGCATATGGAGGGTGGGGAGGGTGTGGGTGTATGTACCCACATTATCGGGGCTGCCTTCCCCCACCTCCTACAGCGAGGACAGGGTCTCCGCCTCCCAGGCCCCCAGAGAGCTGTGGGCACGCTCCCCATGACCCTCAGAGGCATGCACACATGAAGCCCGTCCTCCGGCCTCCCAGGACCCACCTTCTCCGTGATGTCATTGTCACAGGAGTCAATGCTGTCCCGGAACAGGTCCTCAGTGCTGCCATCACTGCTACTGAAGTTGCTGCTATGCATGAGCTGCCTGTGGGAAGGAGGGAGGTGGGCTACAGAGGCCAGCCCTCTGGGGACTGCAGGGGTGAGGGAGGAGCAGGGGGCTGCAGAGGCCACTGCACAGGGTCCTCCTGAGCCCCCCCCCCCCCCCGCAAGACTCAATCCTCTCCATCAAATCAGCTCTGCTGCATCCCTGGGGACCCTGGGAGTGGGCAGAGGGAAGGAGGCCCACCCAGACTGGGCAGGGCAGTGGGCCGGGTGGGCCTGCAAACAGGAAACACGTGCCTGGGGAACTCCTGCTGGAGGCAAAACCCAGCTCCCATTCTCCAGGGGCTCCCACTTCCCGCTCCCTGGCAGGCAGCAGCCAGCGTCTCTACCAGCAGGCTCTCCTGTCCCAGCCCTGCTCCTGAGCCAGAGCCTGGGTGTTTACTGCCAGCAGCTCCCAGAGCCCCAGGCGTGGACCCAGCCCAGTCTGTAGGACAGCCTGGATCCTGAGCTCCAGAGTGGGATCCTGGAAGTGCGGGAGGTCAGCTGTGCAGGCCGTAACCTGGAGCCACGGGACCAGTTCCAATGGGGCACCTGCTGTCCAATCTCTGTGAGCGGGAGCCCCGGGAGGTGCTGGTCCAGCTGCTGGTCCCAGAGTGTGGAGAGGGCCACCAAGGGCCAGGAAATGGGCTGGGTCTCTCAGGGCATCCCTGCTGTGCCCGCCTGAAGCTGAAACAGCCAGGGGCTGGGGAGAGGCCAACTGGTCCAGCGCCAGAAGGCGCAAAGTGTGGGGGCGGGAGGAGTGCGGCCCTTCTTTTTCACAAGTAGACCTCTTCCGGCCCCTTGGCCTGCACTTCTGGGATTCTTCATTCCCCTCTGGGCGCTCAGCTGGCGGCCCTGGCAATAGGAACATAGTCAAGGGAGACAGCATTCAACCCCTCCTCCCAAAGGGGACCTTACCGTCCGAAGGCTGTGCTAGAGATCTTCCTGTTAGGGCTACAGAGAGAGAGAGAGAATATATATATATAAATATATGTATATATTTATATATATATAAAGAGAGGACAGTCACTGAACAGAAGGGGCTCCAGCCCACCCCCTTACTCTACCTTGCCTGAAAAGACCACCGAAGTGCAGTACAGGGCTCTGTCCCACCCCCAGCAGGGAATTCACCCGTCAGCTGGTGGTCCCAACTAGAAGCACCCCAACCTTCTGTCGCAGAAAAATGCAATCTCCCTGGGATCAATCATCCTCTGACAGTGCTCTCATCGCCCAGACATAGTGGGGCCACCTCGCCTGTGGCTTCCCCTGCTGGGTCCCCCCACCCCGTCCCACCTAGCCCCGGCCTCCCATCCCTCGGCTGGCTCCCGGGGCCCCACCTGTTGGCCTTCAGGTTTTTCAGTCGGGCTTCCAGGTCATTCAGCAGGTTGATTTTCTTGCAACACTGAGAGCAGTAAACATCCAGCAATTCGCTGTTGTAGGTGTGGCGCATTTTCCTAGGAGTCTGCCCCGCGCTGAATCAGGAGAGAGAAGGAAATCATGCCCTGCTTTCCAATCTGCAGCCTCACCCCATCCTCCTAAGCTTACTTTACCGGATTCCGCAACACCGGTGACCCTAGTGTGTGTGCGTTTAGGGGCAGAGGAAGTAGAAATACAGCAATAAATCTTCCTTCCCTTAATAGTCTGACAAGCCAATGAATGAGAAGCCCATTTCACAGATATGGCAACTGAGAGCTACAGTCAGAGTAAGCAATGACTAGGTGCATGTGTCACCTAGAAGGATCCTTCAACCCCAAGGTTCTCCTAGGAAGCAAGACAAAGAAGACCCCCAAGTTTGCAGCCTCCCAGGTGGGTTTATTCTGTTTTCTCCTCAAGATAGAAGGAGGGAGAAGGAACTCTAGATCCCCAACCAGCGTGCAGAGGCAGCACCCCCAAACCCTGGGAGCAGAACCCATGTAGCTTAGGACTCTGCCCTCTGAACACCCCTGGGACAAGGTTGGGTCGGTTCTGTCACTTCTCCTTGTACCCCAAACACCATTCCAGACCCCGGGGGCCACCTGGAAGACACTGAAGATCCCAGGTCCGAGTAGACGTTGGTCCTGGTCTCATCATCGGGGCAGGGGCTGCTGGGGGCACAGTCCACGTCGTCCCCCTCCCCATAGTCTTCAAACTGCTCCTCATTGCTGATGAGCGAGGTGGTGGAGTGTGTGGAGAGGTCTGACGTGGTCACAGACGGAGTGTGGCCCAGGGACCTGGGTGTCAGAGAAGGCTGGCCGGTAACACAGCCCTGTCCACGGCCTGTGCTGGAGAAACCCACCAGCCTTCCGGGAGGTCAGTCGGCGCCCAGAGATGGGAAGCCTGATTGAGTTTTTGCTTTTCAACCTGGTGATACACCTGGGGGACCTCAACCTAAGGGAAACACCTCACCACAGAAACGGTTTCTGCACAAGAGACGTCCGAACCAGAACAGCAGAACACTGCTTACCACCTAATGGGTTTCCTACACTGGGTCACAATAAATTATCATAACATATACAGTATAAAATGATACATTCTATACTGCTATATAGCACATTAAATAATTAAGTTGCCGTTGCAAAATTAGAATATGGATTAGGAAATTAAACTATCAAATTATAGGTTATCTAACTGTTGAAAGCCTGTAAATAATACTAGCAATAATATGGAAAAATAAGCATGAATTAAAAGTTCCACGTAAAAACTCAAGCTGGAGAAAGTAAAAGGTATTTACAGAATAAGGAAAAGTAGGGCATGGACTGTTTCCGTGGTCATGGGGCTGGGGTCTGGGTGGTGGGATGAGGACTAGCTCAGTTATTCCCCTCCATTCTCCCGTTCCTACCTTTTTCAGGTTCTGTTTAATTGACCTGGACTCTAATAAGAAATGAAGTTTTTTTTGTTTTTGTTTTTGTTTTTTTAAAGAAATTAAGTTTTAAAAGAAATAACAGCGAGCTACTAGGGGAGGCGCTCCTCCCGGTCTACGGAGGGGGCTTCTAGTCCAAAGAAGCCTTGTTGCAAAGAACTTGGGTCAGAGACCCTAGGCCTCTCAGGGGTGACCCTCCGGTGGCCTGTGACGGTGTCAGGGGCGGGCTGAGCCCTGCCTGCAACCTGAGAAGGAACAGATCTTCCCTTTAGTTGTTGTGAGGTCGTGTCTGCGTATCATCACTCGTAAGAGACGGTCTCTCCGACCTACTAGGCCTCCACACTCCAAACCAGGCAACCGAGTGGGGTCAGAAGCAGTAATGCTCCCACCCTGCCCTTGAGCAATCCTGGTCTCTCTTTCTCCCAGACATTTTACTAAAACTCTTGGCTGCCCGCCCCCACTGTGCCAGCTGGCTGCCTCCTGGTGACTGGTCCCAAAAAACTAGGTGAATGACCAAGTAGCAAATGGTTAGCCAGATGGTCAACAGGTCTGTGGTCCCTGACCAGTTGTCCTTGGTGGCTGGACACAGTACCACTGACAGATTGTTCCCAGGACCCAAAATGGACGAACAACTCCAAAGACCCCCGAGAACAGCCTGACTCCCAGACAGGCCCTATACTGAGAAAATGTATGTGAAATTGTCTTTTTTTTTTTTTTTTAAGGTCAAAACTGATGAAGAATTGATGATTTCATATGCTCAACTGATACCGGCACCCCCTCCCCTGCCCAAGTCTCCGGGCTGGCCTCAACCACCACCTTCCAGTAACTGAAGCTCCAGACAGACTTACTTGTCCTCTGGCAGGAACAGGCCCCCGAGCCCTCCGTCCTTCTCCTCGGCAACTGACCCCTCCAGGCTCTGGGTGCTCTCCATGGGGCTGTCCACGTCTGACTCGGGGGGGCCCTCGAGTGGGGCCGGTGTCATAGCCTCCTCCTCGTCCTCGGGAAAGAAGCCGGGGTCCCTGGGGAGGAGCTCGCCATCGGCAAAGGTCAGGCCTGGCACCTCGCTGCCCTGGGAAAGACAGAGAGGGACAGAATGAGTGAGACTGGCTCCCTGGGGCCCAGCACACCTCATCAGACCGCAAGGATGTCAGCAGGGCCAGGAACAGCAGAGGGTGGGGGACAGGGAGGCCCAGACCCCAGGACCTTGAGAACAGGAATGCCTGGCAGGTGATTTGTCTGGGACCTCTCACAGTGGCTGCCAGAAGTCCCGGGGACAGCCATCTATGGAGAGGGGGCCGGCTACATTGTTGAGGGCACCTGGACAGCCTCGTCAGGGTCCCCATCACGGTCTGCATAAGCAGCCAAATGGCTTTGTGAGGGAGTTAAGGGCAGAGCTGTAATGAATGGCCCCCAACGGTGCCAACCCCGACCTAACAGAGCTGGAACAGCATGGAATTTGCCCGCCATGATTCCGGGTGTGTCAGGTGACTTCTGTGAAGCACAGTTCTCCCCCCGAAATTGGGAAAGACAATGGGATCGCAGAGGATCACGGTGTCACATAGGAGGACCTTAGCGAATGAATCCTGGCCATAAGATGGGGCTTCAGCCTGGGAGAGGCAGTCTGCCAGGGCCCACCCCAGCCATGCTGGGGAGTGAGAACACTGGGTCCTTCGATTCTGAGCTCGGGGGTGGTCCCCGGTGCCCAGCACAGCCCAGCCCAATGTCAGCGCAAGACATACTTGCTGGAACCTCACCTTCCAGGTTAAGTGCTCTGGCTTTATTCAGAGCGCACCTGGTCTGAGAGGCAGCTCTCTACAAGCCATTTCTTGGAGCTGCCACCTCCAAGGGGGCCCTGCCTCCCCCTGCTCCCCTCTGAGATGTCAAGCTACTCCCGAGGTTCTCTGGTGTGCTCCCCAGGGAGGGCTGGCCCAAGCTCTCGGTGACAGGTGCTCCCTGCAGCCCCAGGACTGTGAGAGGCGTGACCAAACAGAGTCTGGTCAGGGCCTCCGGGTGCCTGGGATGAGAACAGGATCAGGCACATGTGAGGGAGGTGGTCACCGACAGGCTTGGCTGGGCCCCTCCAGAAGGGAAGCAGGCAGCCCTCCTGGCGGTCTCTCCTGGCCAAGACTTCCTGGCCTAAGGAGAGACAACAATTAATGAGCGTGGCTCCTGCCTGTGCCCTGACTTGGGCCGAGCATCAGATGGACTAATAAAGTCGGCATCAGGCCGCCAAGGCCCCCTGACTGTGGAGGCCGAGGGGCCAGGTAATTAAAACCACCCTTAGTGTTCACACGGCCCTTTCCACCTCGAGGTCACTCATCCAATCCCACACGGCTCCCAGCCTCATTGGATCTGGGGCCCTAAGCAAGGTCCCCTCACTGGCAAGCCTGAAGCTGCGTCCCAGGAGAAACCACCACGTACTAAGCGGTCCCCAAGGTCCAGAGACAGAGCTCAGTGTTGGCACAGAGTCTGTGGGCTCATGACAACGCTTCAGAACAGGGCTTCTTAGCCCCAGTTCACGAACGAGCGTATTCACGAGCTCAGAGGGTAGCCTGCCAGAACTCCAGAGCTCTTCCGGCCAGCGGGCTGAGGGCCCCCTACCTCTCCGGCCACCACCGGCTTGGCTCCACTGCAACCCACACGTCACGCATTTTGCGTCTTGGGGTGACAACGAGAAGCGTGTTGTGCATCGGAGGAGCATGTTGGTAAGTGTGGAGCCCGGCATTCCCGCCCGCACCACCTGCTTCCCACTGTGGGCCAGGCGGGGGCCAGGCAGCCCAGCGGGGAGAGCGGGGCCCCCAGAGGGGCAGTGCCCGGCTCTGTTCCTCCACCTACGAGCTCTCTGCCTTCTCAGCCACGGCGGCAGCGGGAGCTTAGCGCTTGCGAGGAAGGCCTGCCCCAGGGCTTCCAGGAGTCCATGGCCACTTCTGGTCTTCACAGCCCCATGAGTTGGGTCTCCTTTTCCCCATGAGTCAGGGGGACTTGCCTGGGGCCCCATAGGAGTTGGTGGCAGGGCAGGACTGGCCTGTGGGGCACCGGTGCCTATTCTGTTCTCAAAGCTTGGTTAGCAGGGGTCCTGGGGGTCTGCTGCCCAGCACATTCCCGGGAGGCAGGCAGGGCCCTGAGTAGGGACCAGCAGCCAGGCTCTGCAGACGTCCGGCCCGGCCTGCCGGTGGCTAATTCATGTTTGTTCCCTTGGACACGGAGATGTAGAGGCCCCGTTTTTTGCCAGGCACTCAGCCCAGAGACACCCAGCTCATGACAGGCAGATGGGGACCACAGCCCCCTCTCACCGGATGTCCTAGAGCAACATACCCACTCCCAACGGCTGGGCCAAGAGGAAAGAATGGCCTGTCCTCGGCCACAGGCAGGCGGGAGGGGTCAGATGCCCCAAAGGGGTCACTCCCACCCAAAAAGACCACCCCCTTCTCAGGCACAATTTTATCCTCTGACTGAGCAGAGTCCACAAGTGCCTGGCCCTTCACAGTCGACAAAGCAGGTGGTCTATCTCCCACACACACAGCCCCGGCTGGCCCTGACAACAGCCCGGAGGAGATCCAGGACGCGAACAGGGCAGGGATGAAGGATTCATAGTCTTCATGGGACACCTGGGGAAGACGAGGCTCAGAGTGGGTGGGCACTGCCCCAGGACTTCCTGCCACAGAAGCCAGGCTCTTGACATGCGGAGTCCTGGTCTCTCAGCGTCCCCTCGCTACACACACGCACACATGCACGCACACACGTGTGCACACACAGGTACACATGTGCGCAGGCTCTCAACCTCCAGCCTTTTCTCTTAAAATCAACTGCCTCCCCATATTAACACCTTTTCATTCAACCCACTGTGGTTAGCCCAAGGTGAGCTAAAATTTTTAGGACTCCAAAACCCTTTCTAGTAGTTTCCCCCTAAATTCAAATAATATAAAGACAGCTATAAGAAAAGTAACTAGATACCCTGGTTGATGGAGACAGTCGGTACTGGTTTAGCATTTGTCCTGGACAAAAGTGGTCCCGTCACCCCTGCTCCTCCCTCGGGACTGTCCTGAGCCTGCTCCCATGCCTTTGGGCCCTCTGGAGAAGGGCCTGGTGTAGCACCGGGCCTGGGAGGGGTGCTGCTGGAAGTGGGCACAGCCTGCTCTGATCCCGAACACCTCAGGAAAGGAGGCAAAGCAAGGGTGGTAGCGGGAAGGTGCTAGACGGGCCACTAACTACTCATTGGCTTGGAGCTAGGAAGTACGCCTTCCTGAAGAGGCTAGGCCTGGGGAGTTATCAGAAACCAAGGGTTTCTAGAGAGATCCGAGGCCTGCAGCTGGGAAAATGGGCCCTAACCAGCTGCCCTGGAAGGGCAGGTCTGCATCTCCAGCGTCCCCCTCCATATCCCCAGCCCGTCTCTGGTTGGGGACTGGACGCAGCTGGGCCAGGCTAGAGGTGGGAACCCAGAGGCACACAGGCTGGCCATGGAGGCCCTTCTCCAGGGAGGGCAGCATTTTCCTGCCAGCAGGCCCTAAAGTCACCCCTTCCTCTGTAGGAAGTTGGCATGGGCTGAATTCAACAGCTGGTTAAAAAAAAAAATACCCATGGTGGGAAAGGACATCCTGGCCTCAGAGGGACCAACAATGCCCTGCCATCCACACTGCCAGAGGGGGCTGCGGCAGGGCCCAGACCTGAGGACTTCATCTGGTCCTCCCCATCCCCCAACCGCCCCAGTGGCACTCCATCTTCAAGTCACGCACACTGCTACTCCATTTTTCAGGCAGCTAGGGCATGACCTCCAAGGGACCTCGCTTCCACATTCCCTGTGAGAAGGCAGGCCCTCAAGGGGATCAGCGCGGGGATGTCTGCGTCCAAACCCCAGCAGTTGGCATCGCCGGGGGCACATGGCAGGTGAGTGGTGGGTACCTGTGGCCGCAAACTGCACAGCAGAAAGGGGCGCTGGGGAGAGCCCAGCTGCAGTAACCCCGAGGCCTTAGTGCCTGCCTGGCTCATTCACTGGCCACTGTGCAACCCTGGGCAAGCTGTTCAGTCTCTGAGCCTCATCTAAAAACAGGGCTGGAAACAGCCAGCTGGTAAGACAGCCATAGAGAACTTATGTAGAATATTGCCCCGTACCTCATGGGTGCTGGGAACACGGCAGAGAAGAGAGGGGGGCAGAACAGTGCTGGGAGCGAGCTCTGGAGGTGGACTGCTGGGGTTCAAACCCCAGCTCCATCCCTCAGCTCTGCAACCTTAGGTTTACTGAACTGCTCCATGCCTCAGTTTCCCCATCTGCAGAAGGGAGTTACCGGTCATCAGGAAATTAGTACATGTGCTAAGCACACACAGAGAAGGATCAATAAATCTGAGCTATTATGGTCTTCACTGTGTTGAGAGAAGACAACCAGGGTGTCTCCAAGCCTGATGGCCTCTATCCAACCCCCTGCGACCCTATCCCGTTGACCCCCAGCGACACACCAGGTGGATGTTGGCTGGGTTCAAGCTTCTGGAAGCCTGAAGTCTGCAAGTTACAGAGGTGCAGGTGCTTCCTTTCTCCCCACCAGGGCCATCTTCCACTTACTCCCTTGGAAGGTCTCTCTGCACGTTAATTACACAGTTTAGTAAGTGTCAGGCTGAGACACAGGCTGCGCAGGGGAGGCCAGGAGGCTCTGAGGCTCCGGCTCATCCATCCCCAGCCCTGGCAGTAGCTCCACTTCCCAGGCGGTAACTCAGAGCCAAAGAACAGCTCTGCAGGGACAGGACTGGGTAAAAATAGCTCGACTGGGCACATCCCAGCTTTCCTCGCAGGCAGGCACTGGCGGCACACGTGGGACCCCACTGCAGGGAAAGTACTGGGCGGAGAGCAGGGAGGTGGGGGACACAAACCAAGCCTGGTGCAGGGGAGAAGCCGGGATGCTCTCTGGGTGACGCTGAGCGGGTCGGGGGTACGGGGGGCTGGGGATGAAATCCCTTGTCACAATCCCAGCCAACCCACTGCCTGGGAAGGGTGACAGGCCTGCTCGGGGTCTCTCTAGGTCTTCACCACAGGCAGCCAAAGACTAGGGAGCTAACTTGTGGATGCCAACGCCCCCAGGTCCAGAGAGAGGGGATCCGCTTACCTGGGCTGGGATCCCCTAGCCGCCGCCACTCAGCCACCCATCCAGGCGTGGCAACAGCAGAGATTAGCAAGCAATCCGTGTTGTACCTGCCACCTGCTTGTGGCTGCCAACCCCTGCCCTGAAGCCAAGCCTTGCTCTGTGGGTGGGGGTTGGTGCACATCAGTGGCTGATAAGGTTTTGGCTCAACAAAGTGTGGCTGGGCCACCCGTCAAGACGCGAGGGTGGGACTAAAGGGGGGGTAAGCTTCTGCACAGGGATGCTGGTGTCTAAGCCTCAACTTTGGAACAGAAGTAACCTTGGTTCAGATATGAGGCCCCGGCTTGTCCCCAAAAAGGTCAAGGGCAAAGAGGGGAGCACAAGGTCACCAAGCCACTAGAGTTCATTTATCGCCTGTCTCGGCCAATCCTGAGGACCGATTGCACGTGGTCAGATGAAGAAAGCCCAAGCATTCCATTCTGGTGGGGGAGGCCAACATTCAGAAGATAGGACAGACTGCCCTGTTCCCGTCCCCAGGGACCAGATCAGAGAGTGGCCAGATCACCTTTCCAGTGTGCACTTCCTTCCCTGGCCCCTGGACGGAAGTCCTGTCACCCAGTTTTATAGGTGGGAGAACTGAGGCTCTCAGGCAAACATGGTTCGGTCCTGGATCTGGCCCCCACCAGCTGTGGAACCTCAGACTGATACCGGAGAGAAGAGAAAGAGAAAGTAAGGCTCGTGGTTCTCAAGAGCTCCCAGGCCATTTGCATAGAGCAAAGGCACTCCAATATGGAAGCCCCGCTATGGTACACGCCCCCACAGTGGAAGGGGTGTGGAAGCCCAAAGGGCCTTCTTTTCCACGTTCTCAATCACACTCCTGCACTGTCTCTCTCCCCAGTCTCACGCTTCCCCTCTCCCAACAGACACTAAGGTAGTGTCACAGGAGTGCAAGAGAAAGAGAAGACATGTAGCTCTCAGAAAAACCCAGAAATGAGGGTGTCCAACAGCCCGCCCCTCCCCTGGCAGCTAACCTAAGAGCAAGGGTAGGCAAATTTCCCGCGCAGTGGCAGAGCAGAGGGACTGTGTCATAAGGGGTCTAATAGGGAGAGTCTGCAGCAGACCTGGCGGCACCCACACAGGCACTGGCCAGAGGGGGCTGGTCTGCCTGCCCCACATGGCCAGCCTGCCCCAGAGGCTGTGGGGTCCGACACAGCTGGCACCAGAGCTCGAGATCGCTCAATGTCCATGCAGCCCTGCTAACCAGCTCCCCGTGTCCAAGTTCACCCACCCCCCTTTCTGATCACAGCAGGCTTCCGGAAGCCTGTGGCCGATGGCGAAAGCTGGTCTGCCCAAGCTCACAGCCAGGGCACGCTGCTCACTGTCAGTCAGTCAGCCAGTGCTCTGGCTCTGTGGGTCCATCTAGAGACAATGTGTGGCCATGGGTCGCACTCGAGTCCCAAAGGGGTGAGGGAAGGGCCATCACAGTCTGGTTTTCAAGCGGTTAGGCTTTGGGCCAGACCTTGGACCCCACTGGAAGCGCCCGTCACAGCGGGGTCACGCGCTCCACTGGGAGACCCTCCAAGCCCCCTTCCCCCACCACGCTGCTTGCATTCCAAGAACATCTCCAAGCATTTCAAAAGTCCACACTTCAAAATTAAAAATGTATTACTAAAGCACTAATGGAGGAAAAAAAATGGAATAAAAAATGCTCAAGACATCTGAAAGGATACAGAAAAAAAAGAGGAAAAGAAGACCAAAGATTAGAACTCAACCATGGTAGCAATGCAATAAATGAAAATGGAATAAAACCACATTATTAATAAACAAACACCGTCAGACTAGATAAGGACAACAACTACATGCTGTTTATAAGCGACACAACATAAACACCAGGACACAGGCCAAAAATAAAAGTAAATGGAGGGCGGGGCGCCAGGCTGGCTCAGCAGGTAGAGCATGTGATTCTTAATCTCAGGGTCAGGAGTTCAAGCCCCACGTTGGGTGCAGAGCTTACTTTCAAATAAACGAATGAACAGCTGTAGAGATTTTAATTCATCTCTCTTGGTAACTGATGGGGCAGGCAAACAATAGAATTAGAAGAGAGACAGAAGGTGTGAGCCCCGCAAACGAGACCTGGCCCAAATCGCACGCTGTCCCCTACTGTAGAATAAAACCGTTGGGTTGGAGATTGACGAGGAACTAGGCACTGGCAAGGTACCAAAGAACCACCCAACACCCTCCGAACACCCTCTACCCCCCCCCCCCCCCAATATTTCGACTGTGGTGAAAACAGGCAACTGTCACTTTAATACAGTGATGGAACCTAGCATTCCTAATTGGGAACACTCAGACACTGGCCTCCTGACCGGACACAAGATGAAGGACAAGCCTCCCCTGCTCAATTCTAATCAAGCCTTAAGATCTAACTTCTACTAGGGGTGTCGAAATCGAAGCTGGAATATGGACTAGATATTGGGTGATATTAGGGAATTATGCTTGCTAATTATGCTTGCTAATAGTTATGAAGGAAAGGTACCCTTAGTTTTGATAAGCTCTTGCTTAATTTTCTTTCAAACGGTTTAGGGGGGAAAAAAGTTACATGAGAGATAAAGCGAATACGGCTGCAGCCCTGGAGGGCAGCTGGGGCGCGCAAATCTTTGCGGGAGCAGTCTCCCCACCCCCCAGCGCCATGATGCTCTGTCCTGGCTGCAGGGGCTGGCTTGGGCTCCACATGAAACACTGTGGGGATCCTCTTGTGTAGCTAATGGAGCCTGGCCACTGCAGGAGCTGGATGGTGGGCTCTGGAACCACCGGGCCTGGGAGGGGGCGCTTCAGGCAAAACCTTGGGGAGTTACACAGGCTTCCTGGCCCCCTCAATGCCTTCCCATAACTGGTTCTTATAGGTCTTTTTTTTTTTTCAGTATATTAGCAGAAAGATACATACATGAAACATGAAAGATGGTTGCCCCAAACTTGCTGAATGGGTTAAGGAAAAGTGGAAAATCTCTGGCAAGTTTAGCTCCATTTAAACGGAACATGCAAAAGTGAAGCCTTCCTTAAAGAATGCTACACCCCAGAGACAGACTCAGCAGAAACAGGGAGCCTGGTGGACCAACACAACCCCAAGGGTCAGAACCCCACGAGGTGTGCTCGCTTCGGCAGCACATATACAGAACCCCACGAGGTGAATGAGGAGCAGTCTAGGTTCCGAATGGTCAGATCAGGCAGCAACGGTGGCTCAGGTTCTAGAAGGCGAACCAGGAATCAGAACGTTGGAACCTCATCTGAAGACAGCACTTGGCCAAGAGCCTCCCCAAAGGGCCCGTCATCAAGAGCGGGCCTTTACCTGCAGGCAGAGCTGCCTCCCATCCCCTCCACTCAGGGCTCCTTCCCTAGATGCCGGGCTCTGCTCACACTCCTCTTCCTCCTCCCCTTGGAAGATGGCTCTAAGGAACTTTGTCTTATGGGCTGAACTGTGTCCCGTCACCTGCCAAATTCATATGTTAAAGTCCCGATCCCAGTACCTTAGAGTGTGACTATTTGGGGAGATAGGGTCTTTAAAAAGGCAATCACATTAAAACAAGGGCATCGTGGTGGGCCCTAATTCAATGGCCTAGTATGGTAAAGAGGAGCAGGAGATTAGGACACACACAGACACACACACGGACCATGTGAAGAGACAGGGAGAAGACAGCCATCCGCAAGCCAAGGAGAGGGGCCTCAGAAGAAACCAACCCCGCAGACGCCTCGATCTTGAAGGTTAGTCTCCAGAATTGCGACAGAATTCATCTCAGTGGTTCAAGGCAGCCGGTGTGTGGTACTTAGCTGTTCGCTGACTGACAACCACCCTTTCCTTCCCCCACTCGGAAGCCGGTATGGTGCCCCTCGGCCCCACCTGGATTTGTCCCCCACCTTCCCACCCTGATAATAAAGGCAAATTCCTTCTAGGCCAATTCAATTCAGCCTCCAAAGAGACCTACTGGGTCTCCAGAATCTCGTCAAGGGACTGGGGCTTTGTTCGTTTTCCTCTCTCCTCAAAAGAAACGCTGCCTTCTCTCTCGTGGTCATTTGGAGGTACTGCGATTTCTAAGGAGACTGTTTTGCTGAAGCTGAAGCTTGGCGGATCTGTAATTATCAGAATGATGTTTCCTAAACACCATATATATATATAAATCTAAGTCAATTATTTCCATTTCTTGTGTTCCCTCAATAGTATATGTATTATGTTCTAATTTTAAAGGAACGTGTACATGGAGTTCAGCCAGAGACATTTAAAATGGCAAAGGCAATTTCTGTTTGCCTAGAACTGTATTTAGTGTAGTTATAATACAAATGTAAAAGTTATTTTACCTAAAAAGTGAATGGTTTACAAGAGGAGAGACCAGCAGTTAGGCCTGGAACCACAGTCTGAGCAGGGGCAGGCCACCTCTGTGGTGAGGAGCTCTCCGTAATTGAGCAAGATATTACCAGTTTCTCCATGCCAGATGGTATTTCTGGTTCTTTGAAATTTCTTCCCTCCGCTGTGGTCAGTTTGAGGAGAAGGGCCCTCACCATTCCTGGGACACGTGGGCATCTTGCTCAGCCGGGACACCAGCCCACCCCCGACCCCCAGACCCAGCCAGAACTGGAGCCCGCTTCCTGCTTCACGGCTGGCTGTCCAGGGTCAGGCAGACACAGCAGCTGCCTCTGGCTAAGTGACCCATCTCCAGGGAAAAACCATGGAGGGGAGGTGGCCCCAGGGTGAACTTCTGTTCCTGAAGGGACCAAGCCCTTGACAGGGGTGTGACTGTCCTAACAAAGCCCTGGGTCAGAGTGATCAGAGTGCCTCAGGGAACCTACCTCCTGAGCAAAAAGGGATCCAAAGAGGCCATCTAGCCTAACCCCTGCCCCCAAAGAGAGCCAACGGTCTTAATATTCAAGTGAGAACATGGACTCGAGAAGTAAACTGTTGGGGATTAGGAAAACAGAACTCAAATTGCTTCCACATCTGGAAACCAAGCCCAGCAGCCAGCCCCAAGAATTCCAGGCACGTCAGCTGATGGAGAAGCTGCAGGTCGAGGGAGGTGTTTCCTGTGAGCCGGGTACCCCCTTCCCTGCAAGTACCTACCCGAATCCACAAGGCCGGTCTACATCAAGAGGCCAGCTGGGGGAAGGGGACACACGGAAGCACCACCCACGTGGCCAGTGTCTGCTCTGTGCTTTACTGAGAGGGTCTCATTTTCTGCCCCCCAAATCCCTGCGCATAAATACCCTCTCCTCCTTACAGGTAAGAGCCCAGTGTCCACGGAGTTCAATCTACCTTCCCCTGAAGTTATGCTGTGATTCTTCTCCAGAAGAATTGGAGTCACACAAAAGGGTAAGGCCACCTCACCCAGCGTGGGTGGTCACACAAAAAGGTAGAGTCACGTGAACCCGAGCCAGGAACCCCTGGACATCAATCACCAGATCTAAATGCTCAAAATAAGATTTCCCAAGTATATGCTGGGAAGCGGCGTTCCCACCCGGCCACTGGATCTGCGGCTCCGAAAAACCACAGCCAGGGGTGTCGGACAACTCAAATGTCAAAGGCGAATTCACAGGCTGCAAGTTGAAAGGGGCACACATCAAGGGTTCTCCTGGCTCTTTGAACAGGCAGCTATTTTGGGCTACAAATTATAGCTTTTAAAGATGTGGCTGTTTGAAGTGAGGGCTTAATTACTCACACAGTCAAGAGTTTGTGGGGCTTGCTTTGGGGGCTCCATGTTTTACCATGATGCTAAGGAAGGGGTAGAGAGGAGCCTGGGATGGGCCGACAGTGGCCCAGGCCAGCTCCGCTGGGCAGGCAGAGCAGTGTTCCTTCACGGGGCACCCTCCCACGAGAGTCGTGAACTTCCCAGGGAGAGGCCACCATCTGCCTCAAGAAGAGTACCCCGAGCAGGGCTGACCCACCGTCTAGAGCTGGGGCCAGTACCTACCTCATCCCCTTCTTTGCATAGAAGCCCTCAGGCTGGGAAGGCCAAACAGAGTGCTCCAGTGTTCCCCAGAGCTAACAGCCGGAGCTTCCAGGGCAGACAGACTGGGATCAGGCAGGCCACGGACCAGGGAACTCCTCTGCCACCACCCTCCAGCCCCGCTGCCTCTACTGTTAGAACCTTCAGGCATCTCCCATCATCCCAGAGTCCCAGCAGTGCTCCCAGCAGGCTCCGGTCAGGTGCTCCCTCCTATCCTTCTACCTCCGCCAGGTCCAGTGCCTTGGGCTGGGTGTCCCCAGGGCTGCTGTCGCACAGCCAGACTCACCAGAATGTTGCTGGCCAGAGCGCAGCCTGGGGGCCACAAGCCAGGGAGGCAAAGCCAGCTTGGGTCCCTTCCCAGGCTGTCCCGCAGTAAGAACAGGTGAGAGCTCTGGGTCTGACCACAAGCCACAGCTTGGGGCTCAGAGGGCAGGAGGTGCCTGGGGGAGTACAAGGCTACAGAATGTCCAAGAAGGTCCCTGTCAAAGACCCCATGAACTTGCCAATGGCCGCAAAACCAGGCCCCCATCTCAGCCCAGCACACAAAGCCCCGTCCAGCTGGTCTCAGCCTCCGGACATGATCCTGCCACCCTCTTCCCTTGTACCCCAAGCTCTTGTCGGACATGATCACCATCCTCACGCTCTGGCTCCTTATGCCTGAAACACAGTTCCTTCCTCTGCCACAAAGCCTGTCCCTGAACAAGCCCCAGTGAGAAGTCACTCTATCCAGGAGACTCATTCTTCCCCTCCATGCGGAGAGCCCTATAGCACCTCTAGGCACAAGTCCCATAGCCCCTTCTCTGCTCCCATGACTCTCTCTCTAGGACGCTGGGTGATCTGGCCTTACCCTCACCTTCTCAGCCCGCATACACCACTTTAAGGAAAGAGGGATTATCTGGGGCGGGCGGGCGGGCGGGGTGGGGGTGATTTCCCCACTGCAGCATTGGCACAACCGACCCACCGGTTCCCCTGTTCCCAGTAAGGAGCCGTGTGGGATGGCAGGCTTGCTTCCTGGCAGGGGGGTCCCCAAAGGGGCCACCAGACCCACTGACACAGGTGTTCTGTAAGCCAAGTTGCGCCCCAGCCTCAGCCTTGTATCTCTCGGGGCTGGGGAACTCATCATAGCCTCTGCCACACACCAAGGCTGGGGGTCGATGCTTGTGCCAGAGTCCAGACAGCACCTAGAGGGGGCTGGGAACCCAGACACCACACACAAAATTGAGGGAGCTGGGCTACGGGCTTTCACCAGGATCTCAAGACAGGGAGAAACAGAGGGTCCTTCTGACGAGAATGAGGTCTCCCTCCAGTCAGCAGCTCTCGCTGAGGCCCTGCTTGGGGTGGCCCACGATCAGCTGGATGTCCCCACACGGCTGTAGTCCAGCACCTCACACTCAGCCCACTGCACTCTTAGCAAGCAGCCTACCTCATCAACCTCACTTCCCAAAGGTGTGGAGGTCCTGACCGCTCACCCTGTTCCGGCCCCGAGGCTTGCACGCTGCCCGACGCATCCTGCTCGCCCAGGTCCCTGTGCCGGCACCCCTGCAGTTCCCTGCCCTGCATCTGTCTCCCAGAGCCCCTAAAGAAACACCAAGTGGTCTTAACTGTTTGAGGAGGACCAGGAAAGAATACACCTATTAAGCGTCTAGCACGTACCAGGTACTTTTGTGCATCAACCACCATCCAGACGGGAAAACCCAGGCTCAGAGAGGTTAAGTAACCTGCAAAAGGTCACAGAGCCAGCAAGGCTGCGATGCAAGCAGGTCTGATTTTAATGCAGCAGAAAGAGTACAGAAAAGACAGACTACTCTTGGTGATGGCAGTGTCCGGTGTGCAGCACTGGAACAGCCCGTTGGGTCGGGCCACACGGGCACGGGAGGCAGCAGGGTGGGCGGCACCAGAACGTGGGCTTGAGCTGAAGGCTGCCGGGAACACAGCACATCACGCCATGGACCACCGCCGGCAGAGGCTCCTGGGGCCTGTGCCACCTGGCCACGAGGCAGGGCTCCCTCCCCTTCCCCTCCATGGGGAGCATCAGAGAGGCTGCATGTGGGGAGCTGTTACAGGAAGGAAGAAGAGAGACTGGAGGGAGAATTGCTAAAAGGAAAGACACGTGAAGATGAAAACTCAGGCGAAGTGGGAGGAGGAGGGAAAGGAAGGAAGAGAAAGATGATGTTCAAGGATTAGAAACTGAGTCAAGAAGCCCGATAAATAATACCCCCTCTCCCTCTGCTACCTTGCAAAGGCCAGTAACCTGCTCTCTGCCCTCACTTTCCCTCGTTGTCCAGTTGGAACGGGGCGGTGAGACCCGAGATGAGACCCAGCAAGACAGAAAAAGACGCCTTATGCACAATCATGACAACTGTGGAGCCAGGACCGGCATCTGACAGAGGAAGAACATGAGGCTCAGAGAGGTTGCTCTGCTTGCCCAAGGTCACACAGCTTGTGTGCGGCAAGGTGGGAATCGGAGCCCAGGCCAGCCTGGAGTCCAACCTTGTTGCCCTGAACCACATCGTAGTGAGTCCGCTCACATAGCCCTCCCACCACTACAAGGTAGCTCTGCTCCCTTCCTTGAAGAAACTGGGCAGGTTATGTAAGCTCTCCAGAGGTCACCTAGTTTCTGGGTTTCATTAAATCCGAGATGCTTTGGATTTTAAGGTGCACTGTTATTCCAAGTACACTGTTATTCCAAGTGTGGTGAAAGCACACCAGCAAAGGTACCACACATACCAACTGGAGATGCTAAAATGTGGGGGGAAAAGTGTCTTAGCGTCTGTAAAATATAGCGTAAGTGGGGAATGGGGACTCAGGCACAGTTCCTCAGACTGTGTGTGGGACTTGGGGGGCAGAGGACAATTCCTCACATGCATGTGACCACATGCATGCACGCCTGGCTGCCGCGAGGTCCTTCTTTGCTAATAACCGACACAATCTTGTAGATAATCACGCAAAAACGTGCCGGCCAGACCTGCTTGTCAACAAGAGCCCTCGTTTCACCGGGAGTCTTTCGATTCAAGGTTACTTCATATTAGCCGCAGAGCCCGGCCCAACCCCCACCCACCTGCCAGCCTGGCCCTGCCCATCGGGCTTCGCCATCCCCCCAGTCCCCCCATGGAGCCGCAGACCTCAGAGCAGCCAAGCTCACTGAACAGGTAGGCTGGCTCCTTGCAACAGGGCCAAGGGCAGTCACACAACACGGTGGGGAGGCTGACAGTCTGCACTGTTCTGTCCGGCTCCTCTCCCGATCTCCAGGGACCCTGCGGGCTGCCAGAGTTGCGATGCTTTAATAAGACGCTGGGGGCCAGCGAAGGGAGGGTGAGCAGAGGGGCGGCCTCTTCCCCTTGGCAGGGTGGGAAGGAAGGACCAGGTGCACAGCCCCACACCAAGCCCCGGGGAGCTGCCTGGCATTTCGGGACGTGCTTGGCATCCCACGCCCAGATTGCCATGCCGGGCGCTGGTCACTGCGCTCCAGCCCCAGAGCCCACATCCACAAGAGGCCGGGTTAGTTTACTGAAACAGCACAGAAGCTGAGAAAGGGGAGTTTCGCTCCTCCTGTAAAGCCCCCCCAGGTAGTGGAGCTTCTCCTCCACCACTTTCCTGCCTCTGCTCGGACATCCTCCCGGCGAGAAATTCGGTTAGGCGCTAAGGTTATCAGTCGCGAGGATCAAACCACTAGAAGCTTACAGGAACTAAAAATAACAACTCCCTCATAGGCCAGGCAGGGTTTGAAGCACTGTTCATACAGCCACACAGTGATTCACAGACCCGCCTTCCAAGGGAGGGACTAGCATCGTCCTCCTTTTACCTAGGAAGGCTGCGAGGCACGGAAAAGGTAAACAGTCTGCGATTGCACAAGTAGCCGCCGGCCTGGCCGAGGCGGGACTCGAACATAGGCCGCTGGACTCCAGAGCCCAGCCCCCCGGGCGCCACACCACCCTGCCTCTGGCTGTCTAACTGCCAGACACCAGCCGAGGCACCAAGCGAGCCCCGGTCAGAACCCCTCTGGGCTTGTCAGTTTACAGGGGCTCATTTTACCTTCACCATCAGCCCGCGGAAGCCGGGGAAGGGGAGGCGGCTTGCCGGACGTCCCAGAGCGAGCAGGCCGCAGAGCCGGGGACTAGACACGCGTACTCTCGGGCTCCAAAACAGTTTTTTTTTACTTGAAGAAAATAGGCATTGAGTGGCTGAGCTCCCAATTGGGTGAAAGGGAGGCACTCATGTTTTGAGGTGGATTGTTTCTCCCAGGAAAACCAGTGGGCGGGAAGGAGACACGTGCTGTTCCTGTCTCTCCTACCTGAAGAGGGGGCTGAAGGCGGGCGCCAAGAGCAGACCCTCCCCCACCCCCCCTTTCCCCAAGTCCACTGCAGACCACACTGGTTCCTGTAGCACCAGTTCCCTCTTCAGGCCACGAGGCTTGCTTGCAGAGTGCAGAGGACGGTGCGGGAGACAGCAGATGACTCAAGACAGCGAGGGCTCCCACCCACTCTCCCACACTGGGGCTCTGTTCGGGCCTTCCTCTTTCTGGTCCCTTAAAAGAGAAAGGCTCCCAGAAGCAGGGCCACAGCTATTAGTAATAACTGCCACAGAGCTGTTTTCATTGGAATCATGTTTACATTGCTCGGAAAGAACCCACTTGTCTGAGAAGACGAAACAGGTTGAATCAATTATGAATACGGCCAACAGTCGGAAAACTTCCCATTTCTTGAAGGAAGTTGAGGAGTGGGGTTGGAAACGTTGGGTGCTGCTAGTCCCAGCCTGCCAGGTGGGGCCAGGGCCAGGGGTCACGCAGACCCCACAACTCTAGACCTCCACACACACCTCCAAGGACGAACACATTTCTGGGTGCACTCTTTCTCCCTGTGTACACACACTCTCTTTCTCTCTCCGGGGGTCTAGACTAGAGATTAGACCCAAAGCTGCTGCCCAGGTGGGGAAACGCCTTTGCTAGGCTTCTCAGGAGAGCAGGGCCCGGAATTGTGCTGCCCATGGAAGCCAAAGGAACACCTTAAGTCTCAGGAGGCCAGGAGCCCAAGAAGGAGAGGACGGGGGGCCTGCCTTGCACCCCTGCTAGCACAGACCCGTGGGAACGGGGGTGGCCCAAGTGGCGCCCTGCAGGTTCTGCTGGTACTGATCTGTGTGGCGGAAATAACATCTGGCAAGAACGGCTTCTCCCTGCACAGGGACAGGCTTCTCCGGCCGGACCCAGGCCCACGGCAGGGAGTCCACAGCTGCAACGGCCACACGCAGACACTTCTCCTCAAAAAATGTCTCCATGCGGGGCAGCTGGGTGGCTCAATCATTAATTGTCTGCCTTCTGCTCAGGTCGTGATCCTGGGATCCAGCCCTGCATCGGGCTCCCTGCTCAGCGGGGAGACTGCTTCTCCCTCTCCAGCTCCCCTTGCTTGTGCTCTCTCTATATCAAATAAGTAAACAAACAAACAAATCCTTAAAAAGAAAAGAAATGCCTCAGTGCCCAGACCCCTCAACAGCGAGGGTTTGCAGAGGACAGAGCAAGGAAATGCGCTTTGTGCCAGTGGATGTCTAGTCTCCACTGTGTGCTGTTCATCCCCCGTTCTCCAGGGATCTGGGCGCTCGCTTGGCAGCATGCGAGGTCCCCGATCTCTGTGAGCCTGTGCCCCTTGCCCCGACCTGGTTCCCTCTCCAATCGCAGCTCGGCCTTGTCAGCCGTGGCCCCACCTGAGGGCCCTTGCCCTTGCAGTAACTCTCCCTGGACCTAAACCTCTTTTGTCAGGACACCACCTTCTCAGCGAGGACTTCCCTGCCCACTGTTTAAGTCCACAAGGCTCAGTGGCCTGTCTGCAGTCCGGCCACCCCATGTGCTGCACCTGTCCCCTGCCTGCCGGCCATCACGCGAGCTCCACGGCCACAGGCACGGCTGCTGCCGTGTGCTGCCATACCTCCAGCACCCAGCATGGGGTCTGGCACAGACGAGATGCTCCAGTGTCTGTGGAGGAGCTGCCCGTGCTGGGTGATGTGCTGGGTGAGGGCGGGGCCAACAGAAATGGGGAGATGCCTTGGAACGCCATCTGACAGAGGGGCTGGCCCTACCACATCCAGGACAGGTGGTCCCACAATGTCCAGTAAGACACACGGTGGGTCTGCCAAGTCAACGCGGCTGTTTCGTCATACCCAGCCGGTTACGGGGCAGGATTACCCGTTGATGGAGCTGGGAGACCAGCAGGGGGAAGACCCAAGGGGTCCACGTCCTTGGAAAGGCCAGAAATTTGATACCATCAACACCCCATTCCTGAGTCAAGAGCCAACGGAGCAGACCCAGAGGAAAACAGAGCCCATGCCCAGGGGTTCTACCTGGCCAGCAAAGCCAAGGCACTGTGCCCCAAATGCCAACCCCAGGCAGCGGGCAGACCAGATAAAGAGGCTTCCCTTTCGAAATGCACTGAGCCCTGTGCCAGGAGACAGAGAACAGAGCCAGAGAGTGGGCACCCCGTGCCCAGGCTGTCCCTCCCCCAGACAAGGTCCTGAGAGGTCTGTCTTCCAGGGATCACTCACCTGGTACTTTACTGGGAGCCTTCCCCATTCCCCTCCACCTCCTCCATACCCACAGCTAAAATATAAAAACTGAAACAAAATTGTAAGCAAGATCAATTGTGAAATATCCCTTGGCATAAAAGGCCAGCCCAGAAGATGGACTGCCAGCCCTAGGGAAGGAAGTTTCTAGCCACCTGGGTGGGGGGGGGAGGGAATACGGGAAGGAGAGAGCCAGGAGGGCTCCAGAGAAAGCCCTAGATGTGGGGGCAGCTAGTCCCACCCATAGGGAAAGGGGCTAGCAGGCCACAAAGAGGCCAGTTTGCTGAGGGAGGGAGGAGCAGAGTGCTCAGAAGAGAGGGAAGGATGGGCGTGTGGGGGCCAGCAGAATATCAACTAGGATATTCTCCCACTGCAGCCCAGAGCCTCCTCAAGGCAAGCTGCTGGGCAGATTTCTTTTCTTCCCTTACTTGCTGAGAGGTCCTTTTTAAAGTAGTTCTCCCGCGGGTCTTCCTTGGGGCAAAGGTCACACCTGGCCTGGCTAGTCTGGTCCCTCCCTAGGCACAGCCTTATCTCTCAACTGGCCTTAGTCATGCACTCCACCCCCTCCACCAAAGCCTGGGGTCCCCCCAATAAAAAGGCTGTTCCCCAGAAGGCATTCCCCAAGCCATGATATCTGCTACAAGTCCCAGGTTCTTCTCTGGCTTCCCCCATTCCTCCAGGCCACACACTCCTCCAGTGAAGTCACAGGGATCTCAGAGACAACCCAGATCACTGTGCCTGAGGGCTCAGGGCAGTGGACAGGGAATTTGGCCCAGGTTTTCAGTCTCCCTACAGCCTGCAAACACCATACCGGCAGGGAAGTGTCCCTGCATGCCAGCACCTGGGCACAAAAGAAGGATTTCATGAATGCGAGCTCAGCAGCGTCTGGTTTGGGCCAGTCTATCTGGGCAAGCTGGTGCCTGGCTTAAGGCAAGACCCCAGTCAGTGGCAGTGACCCAAGGATTCCACCAAGGCTGAGCTGACTGGTTGCAAACAGGAAGACAGAGATCCCTACAGCGTAAGTCTGATATACACGTAATTGGTCATCTTCTCCCCTTTGAGACTCCCTTTTCCCTAACTTGGCTGCCACATATCACCAGGGGAAGGAACTGGGGATACCCCACCCCTTTCCCTGGAACCCAGACAATTAGCACTTGCCTCCACCAAGGGAAGAGAGGGGTTTGGGGGACCATCAGAAACCAACCCCAGGGGGTTTGCCAAGGCAAAAAGTGTAGGCTGAGCGCAGGAATCTGGCCCGCTCACAATCCTTTGAGGAGGCGGCTTGTAAATAATAAAACAAGGAACACTGGCTTGTCTCTCAGGGCAAGTGACGTGTCACCTACCAGCCATCTGTGGGAGAGCAGGGCTGGGGAGAAAGATAAATGGAGAGAGAGGTACACTGAGGGTTCGAACCGGGGAGAAGGAACACCAGCGATGCACCAGGTTCCCATAGCGCAGACGCAACTGGTTCTCCAGAGGCTGTTCCGCCAGGACCTCAGAGACGCTAGTCGCCCACAGAGAACCGGCTGCGACAACAGCAACTACTACCTGCAGGCTCTCGGGGGCCGGAGGGCAAAGAGCTGGGACTCCGCACACACCTCTGGCCTCGGGAACGACTCGGCTGGAAAGGGCTAGGGCCCTGTCCCCAAGCCCCGAACTAGGCTGGCTCTTCTCCTTGTCCAGCAGAGCCCCTCGGAGAAGCGAGGGAACCCGGGAACAGGCTCGGTGCAGCCGCCAAGAGCTCCGGAAAAACTTCGCCCGGGCACAGCTCCCCTGGGGACTCGGCGGAGCCAAGGGCAGGGAGCTGGGACAACACCGGTGTCGGTGGGGCAGGCGCGCTGGGAGCGGAGGTGGGACGCGGAGGCCGGGGGTCCCGAGGAAGGCGTCCTGGCAAACCAGCCCCCTGCCCAGTCCACTAGATCCCTCCAAAAACACTTTTCGGAAACTGCGCCGAAGAAGCGGCCCCTTCTCCCTGCGCCCCGGGGCTAGCCCTGCTCACCCCCCGCACCTGGGAGCCGGCACAGGGCCCCGGAAAGGGCAGCGGGGACAGAGGTTTCTCTTCTGTGGCCCCACGCGCGAGGACGCAGGTAACTCGACCTCCCCGGCCAGGGCCGAGAGGACGGACACTCCCGGGGCGGTAGCGGGCGCCCGAGCTGCGGGCAAAGTTCCGCGCTTCGGTAACTTCCCCGGCCCCGGGGCCGTGGGCCCGGCCAGGTGCGCGTTGCCGGAGCCCCGCGAGCACGAGCCCCTCGGCCGCCGCTTACCTGACCCCCGGGGGCGGGCGAGGTGCGCATCCCCCGTCTGGCGGCGAGTCGGTGCGCTGCGGAGGGGCGAGGAGCGGGCAGGAGCGGGCGAGCGCGGGCTGGCGCGGCGGGCAGCGCCAGGAGCGCAGAGAAGAGCCCCGCCGCTCGCGGCGGGTCGCTCACTTTCGGCAGCGGTTGAAGGCGCCGGCCCCGCCCCCACCCGCGCCCGTTGCCGGGAGACCCGCGTGGGCCGAAGGGCTCTTTGTATCAAAGCTGCCGTGACATCACGAGGCGCCCGGGCTCGGGGATCGAAGGGGGCGGGACTCGCGCCGGGGGCGGGGCCGGAGGAGGAAGCCCGGTCTGGGAACCCGAGCCTCGGGGGGCGGGGCCCAGGTAACCCCGCCCCCAAGGTAGGGGCAGGTGGCTGGGGCGGCGCGGACCAATGGTGTCGCCGCCCTGAGGCAGGCCCGGGCTACCCACCCGAGGAGGGGGCGCCTCGGAAGGTGGGGCTCGCCTGGGCCCGCCCGAGCCCGCGCCGCGAGGTTAAGGCCGCCAGGTTTGCACTGCCCCGGCCCTCAGATTCCAGGAGACTGAGTCTGTGAGCTCGCACGCCTGCCTGGCGGGCGCTGTCGCTGTCGCTGCCGGGTCCCGACTACGCTCACTGTTTGCGGTCACTGTACAGCGAGACTCCGACCAGCGCTTCCGCGCTCACATTTGCGGACCCGAAGGAAGACCTGCCAAACCCCCAGCCCCTCGCCTATCACCGCCACCGCCACCGCCACCAGTCTGAGTCTTCGTCCTTTCGTGGTAAAGTCAGGAATTGTATTTAGAAGCAGCCCAGGAATACAAAGAACCAAGGGGCAATAACAACTAAAAACAAGGGGCGCCTGGGTGGCTCCGTTGGTTGGGCGACTGCCTTCAGCTCGGGTCGTGATCCTGGAGTCCCGGGATGGTGTTCCGCATCCGTGGGAGTCTGTTTCTCCCTCTGACCTTCTCCCCTCTCATGCTCTCTCTCACTCTCTCTCTCTCTCAAATAAATAAAATCTTAAAAAAAAAAAACTAAAAACATAAAAAAGAAAGTACTCTGTGTTGAATCCTAGTAAACATAATTTAAGTAAAAAATGTGCCTCTTTCCCCACCCCCCATAACTCTTCACTATGCTCTGGATTAAAGAAGGCAAAAATGTAAAGCAGCAAATAATACAGATGTTTCCCTTTGAGTCGGTGTTGCTTTGTGCAACTGGAGGTAAGTGTTGGGGGATTTATCTTCCTAATTGTCTGTCTCAGGCCAACATGAAGGCCCCTTTGCCTTCCCTGCGTCCTCACTGACCATCAGTGTGGCACATGGACACGGCAGGGCCTGTTGGCAGCTGGGTGTGTTGGTTCAACTCCATCAACAACACACACACACAGCTTTTCAGCTTTTCTGCCTCCTTCTCTCTGGCACTTTGCTCTCAGCTTCCTTCTCCCCCATATCTCTCCTGCAAATAAGTTGCCAGCTGCCTCTCTGTCTACCAGGAGCCCTACTCTGAGGCAAAGCATCCCACTGAGGCTCTGAGCCCTACAGGGAACTCTCCAAAAAGGATAGCATTGGCTAGAGGAGGGCCTCCTGGCAGAAGCTTTGTGCCAGGGGAGGCTAGGGCAGTGGGGGTGAGGCGGAGACCCTACCACCACTGACCCTCTCCTCCCTGCTGATGGCCCTGCAGGTCAGAGATCCCTGTGCAGGCACCATGGACTGTTTCTCACCCTTGCTTGGGTCCACTCCTGCAGTCCCTAACACGCGGAAGTGCTGTGTTGTATCATAAGGAACACTGGCTTTGGAATCACGTAGACTTGGGTTTCAATCCTATTTGCCAGCTATGAGGCCTAGGACAAGTTATGTAACCCTTCTGAGACTCAGTGTCCTTATCTGTAAAATGGGGCTGGCTCAACCTACCTCATGAGTTGTTGTGTGCCCTGGCAGAGGGAACACTTAACTTTAGTCACTCACCAAAGGTGTGGTGCATGAATGAGCCCACGCACCCTGGGCCTCCTCTGCCTTTCCAGCTCCACCCTGAGACCTCTGCTCAGTGGCTTCCTATGAGGTTTCAGGGTGTAGCTGCATCCAGGGGGTTCTGTTTCAGTTTCCCCTCTTCTCTTCTGAGTCTCATGGTGCCCCTAAGGGCTGTGGAGAACCAGAAAGCAGGTCATGTGAGAGGACCTCCCAGAACTGGGGGAGGGAAGCAGAAACCTCAGGTGATCGACGCTGTTCTAGGTCCTAGCTTTCTTTTGGCAAAAGTCAGTGAAGAAGAGCAGAACGTATCAAACACACTTCACCCCGCCCGTATTAGGGGTAGTCAGATCGCCATTTTCTTTCTTTTTTTTTTTTTTAGTTTTTTTTTTTAAGATTTTATTTATTTATTTGACAGACAGAGACCACAAGTAGGCAGAGAGGCAGGCACAGAGAGGGGGAAGCAGGCTCCCTGCTGAGCATAGAGCCCGATGCGGGGCTCAATCCCAGGACCCTGAGATCATGACCTGAGCCAAAAAAGGCAGAGGCTTTAACCCACTGAGCCACCCAGGCGCCCCCAGATCGCCATTTTCGAGGGCTCTGTGGAGGGAGTGGTTTCTAGCATCCCTCTTTATTCTTCCCAAAGGTGTGGTGTAGGGAGCGGCATCTCCAGGTTTCTGTCCTGAAAAGCAGTGTGCCCGAGAGGAGGGTCACAAGATGCTGGCAGTGAGCACTTCTGAGTCTGAAGCCTGCCTCATTCTACAGTTTACCACAGCTGAGTCATTCGCTGTTTATGAGCATGGGCTGTCACCTCTATAGAATGGAAACAAGACCTTTCCTCTTCCAGTTTGAATGAAATGATAAAATAAGTGTCTAGTTCAATGCTTCCTTGGCTACAGGCACTCAATAAATAGTAGCTTCTCATGACCAGCAGCATAAATGAGCCCTGGTCTGATTCAGTGATTCAGGATATGAGCTCCAGGGCTGGAACCAAGGGTTCTATCCTGGCTTTACCACCTTGTAAAAGGTCATCTGGATGAGCCAAAGCAAGTTTAATTTCTGGTGTCTCCATCTCCTCACCTGCAAATTGGAGATAATAATAGTATGTATTTCAGGATTATTGTGAGGATCAAAATAGTCAGGACCCATGCATATAGTACTCAGAACAGGCCTGGCACATATCAGGTGCTCAATAAACAGCAGCCATTTCCAATGACTATGTGATAAGAGGCTGGGGAGAACTGAGGTGAGGATTAGAACCTGAAACAGCTTGCAGGATGATTTAGAACCCTGACATTTTAGAGGGTTGGGGAGGGGCAGAAGGAAAGGGAGAGAGAGAATCCCAAGCAGGCTGCATGCCCAGTGTGGAGCCTGACGTGGGACTTGATCTCACGACCCTGAGATCATGACCTGAGCCGAAATCAAAAGTCAGACACCCAACCGACAAGGCCACCCAGGTGCCCCAAGAATCCTGACTTTTGGGAGAGGCTCTGACATCTTCCAGGGGGTTTAGGGGACCAATGATAATTTGGGGTTGGGGAGGAAGGCTGTCTTCTGAAATCGGATGTGGAAACTGAGGGCTCCAGCCCAAGCTAGGGCTCCCAGAGGTCTCAGTGTTTTTCATTCACACGGGGGCTGGCCTGGAAGCGAATTACTAGGGAAATATAGTCCCCCTCCTGAGCACAGCCCTACCTATGGGGTTGGGGACCATGAGAGTCTCCCATTAGCTAACCTGGTTCCTTCCCATAGCTGTGTTTTAGGTGCTATAGAATCAAACCATTTTAAGCTAGGAAGGCTCTCTGGAGAAAGAGCTAATGTGCTCTTCCCCCACGTTATGGATGGAAAGATGGAGGCTCAGAGAAGGCTCGGCATTTGTCCAAACCGCACTCTGAGGTATCAGATGAGCAAGGACTGAAACTCAGGCTCCTGGCTGCCTCCCCCACTTCCGCTCCCACTCTGGCTGGGATGCTTTACTGAGGGGCGAATGACTGGCAGAGGGTGGGGAGTGACGGGCAGTTGATACCCTTCCAGTGGCCACCTGGTGCTGTGAGTCTCCAAAGGGTTTCGACTTGCTGTTTCCGAAGGATCTCATTAAAAACAGAAACCCTCTCCCCAGGAATCTATCCGAGAATAATGTGCAGAGGACAAGTCACTCTCATTAATTCTTTTTATGTCCTGCAACTTCTTCTGCCGTCGTTGTTGGGAATACTCCTGTCTGAGTGCCAAAGCCAGAGAGAAGCGGACAGAATGTTGACAAGCAGAAGTTACTAGCCTCAACATACTGATGGGGGCGGAAAACACGTGCTCACCTGGGTGAGCCGGGTGAGGGCTGAGAATCGAGGAGGTTCTCTCTGTGCGCAGCTATCCTTCCACCTTTGTCGGCTTCTGCCGTCGCCGGCAGGAGTTAGCGCACCATCAGATGGTGTAAACAGGCAACATTTTGTACATGTTTGGGGCCATATGGAAGGACCGGCTGAACATACATGACATAATTATGGAGAAGAGCATAATTAGGAAAAGAGCTCTCAGAACATTACCCAGTGCTGATGTTAGCCAAGCAACCGAGGCCAACCAACATGAGCCAAATGGACAAACAAGAAAACAGCTACACAAATAATACCAGGGCTGAAAAAAAGCATTCGAGCTTTTTTGAGAACCAAGTCCAGTGGTTCTCAAAGTCGGTTCCTGGGAACGTGCAGGTTTCTCTGGAGACCCTGCAAAAGGAGGGGATGCTCAGGTGAGCCAGAATAGCTCCACTTCCTGCCACTTTACATGCGGACTTCCACTTAGGTCTGTAAGTAGCGGCTTTGGAAAGAGAAGTTGGTACTAAGGAAGCCAACAGAACCCTGGGATTGCAGAGGCTTCTTGACCCCCAAGGAAGATGGTCCCCACCTGCCACCTAGAAACAACAGGAGCAACCCCTGCATCCCAGAGCCCTTTCACTCCTGCAGGAGCCTGGCCAGGGGCCTGTACTGTGCCTGGAAGAGAAGGGCATCCGGGACCCTTCCTTCCTCTGGGAAGATGGGGTTCAGATGGCATGTTGCTAAGGTCCCTTCCCATCCTACAACCCTGGGCTAGCCCAGGAGCAGATCTTGGACCCAGGTGCAAGCCTTGGACACGGGAGCCCCTTTCCACTGGCAAACAGCTCGGTGTTGGTGACTGTCCCTTGGCCAGGACTCCTGTAGCACTCTGCCCCAGACCTGTTTTTCCTTATAATGTCTGGCTGGCAGACTGGGTGGGACTGATCCTTATTGACTCGCCCCAGCTCAGGGCTCAGAGAGGCCAAGCTCTATTTTTGTCAACCTGGGCACATGTGAACAATGGGTTTTCTTACTCATGCAAACCTAATAGGAGGGGAAAATGGTGAGAAAACCCGAGTTTCCTCTGACTCATTTGACCATCTAAGAGGAGGAGATGGCAGAAGAGGAGGAAATCAGACCAGGTCCTCTGTGACTTGGATTGGGTGAGGGTAAGGAAGAAGAACTTCCCCTTCCTTTACCCTCGGTAGCGTCAGGTGGCTGCAAATTCAAGAAAGCACGAACCACTCTCCTCTCCTACAAATGCCTCCCCCCTCCTCCCCACCTCCTCGGCCCAGGCCGCCGTGGCTATGACTTCTACAAGTTGGTGGTAAAGCAGGGGTTCCCAAACACTACACTAGACTGACTCGGGGAACTTAACAAAAAGCTCAGTGCCTGGGTCGCAACTGAATCCAAATGTCTCAGTTGTGAGCAGTTTTTCAAGATCCCAGGTGTTTCCAATGCATGCAAGTTTGGGAACCACTTTGCTAAAGGCGGGGCGACCACTGGTGAAGGCATCGCTTGTCCATCATCCATCCATCCATCTACAAATATTCAGTGAAGATCTTTCTGAGTGGGACCCTGTTCCAGGTCTTGGGGACACAGCTATGAATCATTAGGTCTTGGTTCTTGCGGAGCTCACTCTCTCCGGGGGCCATCAGACCACAAACAAATAAATGAATCAGCGATACCTATGACATAGGCTCCGAAGAAAACTAAAGGAGGGTAAGAGATCAGACAGACATTAGGGACAAGGCTCATTTTCGTCCTGGATTTAGGGACTGCATTTTGTTTCAGGAAAGTGTTCCTGCCATCCTGCTCCCCATCTGGGACTTCCTCCTGCTCTCTGGCTAAAAGAGCTCTCCCTTGACAATCCTCAAGGTCCTGCCTCCTGCCCCTCAGCGCCTCCAGCCTAGATCTTTCCCTGAAGCAGTGTCTTTAGGGCGGGGCCTGGCATCCTCCGCACCCAGGGCTCCTGACTCGTCCAACTCTGTGCCAGCAGCAACACCTGACCTGGGGCTGCACAAGGCAAGGGATCCATGAAGCATTGTTTATGAACAACCAACAGAGTGATTTTAGGCTTGTGGGGTATATGGGAGGTCCCGTGGAACAGTGGAGAAAACCCTAAACTTAGGATCAGAAGACCTGGATCGGAGGCCTGGCCATGCCACTTCCTGGCAAAGGGCAAGTCATTTCTCCTTGCCAAGCTTTGGTTTCTCTTTGGTCAAAAGGGGTAAGTGTGGCCAACTTTGTAAGCCTGGGATCTGCATTAAGAAAGGTCAAGGGTTGGGGCGCCTGGGTGGCTCAGTGGGTTAAAGCCTCTGCCTTCAGCTCAGGTCATGATTCCAGGGTCCTGGGATCGAGCCCCACATCGGGCTCTCTGCTCAGCAGGGAGCCTACTTCCCCCTCTCTTCTGCCTGCCTCTCTGCCTACTTGTGATCTCTCTCTCTCTCTGTCAAATAAATAAATAAAAATCTTAAAAAAAAAAAAAAAGAAAGAAAGAAAAAGAAAGGTCAAGGGCAGGGGCCCCTGGGTGGCTCAGTCAGTTAAGCATCTGACTTCGGCTCTCATCTTGATCTCAGAGTCCTGGGTTCAAGCTCTGTACAGGCACTGTGCTCAGAGGGGAGTCCGCTTCTCCTTCTCCCTCTGCCCCTCCTCCCTCCTCCCTGCTTATGTCTCTCTCTCTCCCTCAAACCAGTAAAATCTTAAAAAAAAAAAAAAAAGCTCAGGGGCACCTGGGTGGCTCAGTCAGTTAAGTGTCTGCCTTCGGCTCAGGGCATGATCCCAGGGTCCTGGGGTGAAGCCCCACATCAGGGTCCCTGCTCAGTGGGGAGCCTGCTTCTCCTTCTCCCTCTGCCTGTCCATACCCCCTGCTTATGCTGTCAAGCAAATAAATAAAAAATTTTAAAAAAGGTCAAACAAGGAAAGAAGTATCACACAACATAAAAGTTATTCATATAAATATTGAGAAATTATGACATGATCATGGCTTCTCTAATATATAAAGTTCATTAAAAATGGATGGAAAAACTTGGAAAGAAAAGAAAATGTCAAAGACTTTTGGAAAGTGTTTTGCAAATATGAGGACTTTTTAAGAAATTCTCATCATCTAGGTATAGACATGAAATCATGATGCGTTAAAGCTGGAAGGGACCTGGGAAACAGGCCGGGAGAGACAAAATGACTTGCCACAGTCACAAAGCTTCTTAATAGCAGAAGATCCATACTGGCCCCAGAAAGGGGGAGGAGGTGGTAATTGGGAGGAGACTGGGGATGATGTTTCGGTATCTTCCCTTAACAAACTCCTATTCATCCTTCAAAATCCCACTCAGGTGTGACCTGCCAAATGAAGCCTTCTCTTTTTCTTTCGTGAGAATAAATTACTCCCTGGCTTCATGATCTCCATCCCTCAAAGGCAAGCTCTGCTACTATGGGGACACACCGTGTTGTTGGGATTGGCCTCCTCTCAGGCACCTTTAGCACCTTAATTCCTGAGAACAGGGTCCCTGTCCCCAGAGTCTTTGGACTCCTGCTGCTAACAAGTCTGGCACATAGCAGGCATTGAGGGATGTCTGAGGTCCTGAATGGAACTGAGGATCACTCGCACATAAATGATATAGGGCTGAGGGCCTGATTAGTCACGAATTCAAGGGAATATTTTCTGGAAGTTCCTGAGTTGGGCATTTACAAGGAGAGAAAAAAGGAAATAAGAAAGATCTTTCTCAAGATCCAGTTGCCCTCTTCCCAGAATGTACCAGATTTGAGCTCTGAAGAGACACCCCTCTGCCTAACGCAAACCCTGAAACCAAAGACAGATCATTTCCCTGCAGCTTATGATTCGAACAGGGACCAACTACCACGGTGTACCAGTCACTTCATTTCTTCTCCCTTATTCTATCTAGTCCAACCCTCTGTGGATAGCGGTCACTGCACCCATATTACAGACGAGGAAGCTCAAGGCTCAGGAGGGTTAAGTGACATGGCCAGGGTGTCAGAGCCAAGATGTGCACTCAGGTCTGCTGGCCCATGTCCAGTCCTCCTTGCCATCTCTCTTACTGCATAACCAGCTTCCTGACAGCAACTAGACCCATCTGGAAGGCAGCAGAAACTAATTAATAAAGATGATGAAAGTCTGTGAGCAAGGAAGGGCCTCACCCCTCCCTCCATCATCTTCTATCATGGTCCAGCTCATTATTTTAATCAGCGGCAGCCCCAGCCAGGCCTCTGTGGTGCCCCAGCCAAGTCCTGCCCTTGAGGGTGGGATGCAGCCCACCGCACTGAGTGTGTTAGGGTGGAGGGCTACCCACCCCTCTGCCGTGGACTTGGCCACTGCCTGCTGCCCCAGTTCCAAACCCAAGGAGAGACACCCTGGCCTGTCCCTGGGGGCCACCAGTGGGCAGGGGCAGGATAGATAGGCCAGGGCTCCTGGGGAGACAGAGGGAAGAAGGATTTGTTTCTTCCAGAAATGTGTTTCATGGAGTCCCTACCCCACTCTGACAGCAAGAAAGTTCTCTGTGGTCAAATTAACCGGCGAAATTCTTCACTCCTCCCTGGAGATGCCACAGAACGTGTTGGCAGGAGAGAAACCTGCCTCGTTCCATTGTACTCTGGGGTTTCTTTGGGCGTCCCAGCTTTGGACAGGACCCCTTGTCATCTAAAGTCTACCAACACCAGGAACTCAGTATTGTACGGCATACCCTTGGGAAAACCCATGTACCAGGCTCCCAGCACACAGCCGCACAGAACAACTAAATGTTACTATCTTCATTTTATTAATAGCAAACGCCTACATAGCACTTACTATGTACCAGGCTCTGTTCCATGGGTTTCATATGATATTAACTCATTCAATCCTCACAGCAATCCTATGAGGCAAGGACTGTGCCATTTCACAGACAGGGAAACCGAGGCTCAGAGAGGTTACTCAAGGACATACACCTAGGAAATGGAGAGCCAGGATCCAAATCAGGCAGCTGGCTCCAGGGACTGTTCCCCTAACCATGATGCTATGAAGGAATGGAGGCTCAGGTCTCTAACGAACTTCCCCAAAGTAACCACAGTAGGACTGAAACCATTCATTCATTCATTCATTCATTCACTAGTTTGTTCATTTACTGGAACAACATTTACTGAGCAGAAACTGCAGGCCTAGGCACGGTGCCAGCCACCCAGAGAGAGAAGAACAAGGCGCAGTCCTGCCTGGAACTACTGGCCACCTGTCCTGGCCTCTCTGACCCCAGAGAGCTGCTCTGTTCTCCACCAAGACAGACACCTAGGGCTGTGCACTAAGCTTGCTGCCCTTCCGGTCGTCTGCATGTGCACACCCACGTGCAGGCCGGCATGTGAGCTCACTAAAGAGGCCCTACACTCGAGATGCTGGGGAGCAAAGGCTGCTTTAGTGGCCATTAAAGAGCCCACAGACGGTGGGTCAGGGAGTGCACTGTCCCACACCCAACTCTTCTCATACCCAGCGCAGGCTCCCACCTTGGCCCGACAGCTTGGCTGTCGAAGGCGTCCCCTGCCAGGTCATCCCACCTGCCCACCTGCCCACTGCTTGCCTTCAGGTGCTCTCCAGCGGAGTGTGACCCATGAGGCCCTCAGAGCCCCCTCGCCACAGTCACTGCCCCTCCTCGCAGTCCTGCGGGTGACCCGCCACCCTATTCCCGGACTGCAGTCGGGCCTAGCACAAGGGCTCCTTCACGATGGCAAGAATTCATCTCAGGAAATCAGCCTCCTCCTGGGAGGAGAGTCATTTTAGACAAGGATGGTGGAGGGTGAAGACGGCTTCACCTCTTCGAGGCACACACTGAAAGGCTTATAATTCCACTTTAAAACCAAACACCCCCCACCCCCCGCCCCAATCATCTCCTAAATTATCTTGGTGATGCTGGAATGCAAACCACCCAAAACCCACAAAAACCCAGCCGCCCCATAAATGACAGAAGCTAGGCTGTGGGTTCTCTACTATGAGAAGGAAGGGAGTGGGCAGCCTGGTCCCGGGGGTGGTTCCTGGAGGGCTCAGGGCCAGCGGCTCGCTTGGACCTGCCCAGGATGGGCCATGCCGTCCCTGAATAAATAGGCAGCCACAGAGGCAGGCAGACGGACGGGAGCTGGTCTCAGGCACACATACCTCCTTTGTGGCTCCCCTTTCAGGGCTGGGCTCAGCAGAGGGAAACCCAAGGCGCCTGGCCCCAGGACACTGAGCCAGTGTGTTCCTCCCACTTAGAGGAAAACCACAACCCTGCCGAGCTCTGCGGCTGTGACCCGGGGCAGGCTGAAGGAGCCACTGTGTTCAGGTAGACACGGGAGAAGCCTGAGCCCAGAGGAGGCCAGGGGAGGGGAGGGAGAGGCTGCTCCCAGGGGGCCCTAAGAAAGAAACCTTTCTTCCAGGCCAGGCCCCCTGCCGACCCCACCAGACCACAAGGCCACATTCATGAGAGTGAAGTGCTCTGGTGCCTGGCCAGCCCAGGTTCAAGCCCCAGCTCTGCTCCATGCATCCCTTAGCTGGCAGACAGTGTTCTCACTGTTAGCAGGTAGCCACGTGAACCCCGAATTGGTGAATGCGGGACCACTGCTCCTAGGGCTCCTCTGACTGCAATAGTTCCGTCAACCGAGCAATGCACAAGCTTGTTTTATGCAGGTTTATTTAAAGGCACGTTATTTTTTTTTAAGATTTTATTTGAGAGTGCACAAACATGAGTGGGGGGAGGGGCAGAGGGAGACGGAGACTCCCCACCGAGCAGGGACCCACCCCCTCAACACACTCCACCCACTCTGGTCTCAATCCTGAGACTCTGGGATCATGACCTGAGCCCAAGTCTGACGCCTAACCGACTGAGCCACTCAGGCACCCCTAAAGGCACGTTATTTAACAACCAGCTTATGGAGGACAGCACTGTCCTTCGTGCCTGAACAAAGCTTATCTAACATGTATTTTCTCCAAACGGCACATTGCGGCTTTCCTGCCCCTAGGAATCATATACAACACTTCACCACATTTGGGGGGCATTTTACATGGCGAAATCATCCACCCCACCAAAAACCCAATCTGCCCCCCAAAAAACAAAGAAAAACCCCAAATACAAAACACAGCACTAAAAAGACTGCTAAAAGGAAGCTTGTTTCAGTCTGAGCAGAAACGAGAAGACAGAGGAATATCTTCTTCGACCCTGAGCGGCCGACCCACATTTCATCCCTCCGAGCATGCATGCAAATGGTCACGGGGACACCGGCGTCTTGATTGGGGGATTACAAACAGACTGTAGCAAGTAGGCAACTTTGCCACAAATGAGGGTCAGCGGTGTCTGCCTTGGAGGTTTATGGAGGGGGCACTGAATGAAATACGGGGTCAGGAGGACGAGCACAGTAGTAGCTCAGTACACATTTGCAGTTTCTGCTCCTATGACCCACGGGACCTACCAAGGCTTGACACCTTTGCTGTTGCCTCTGCTGGGAATGACTTTCCTTGCACTCTTCCCATCCAGTGAAGCCTGGAGCCCCAGGGTTCTGTTCACCTCAGGGCTGGCATTTGCCAGCTGGGAGCCCTCAGGCCAAGCTGGTGCTCCTTCCTCCCCACCCTCCACGTCCAATCAGGCTTCCCCCTGCTCCCTCACAGCTGCTGACTGTGTGCGAGAGAAGTAACCAGAAGAGAGCTACATCCTGTCCCCTTCACCGGGTCAGTGCACTGGCCTCTCTCCCACCCTGATGCTTGGCTCACAGACAGACCCTTCCACTCAGTCCGGGGACTCTCTCCTCACAGGTTCTTTGCACCCACCCACCCCCCAATCCCACTTTCTGCATCATCAATGACTCCTTCTCTCCTAGTTCAGCTCCTTTCCGGATGGCGCCCTGGCCTTGGAAATCCCTCCCTAAACACCACAGGGTGGAAGGAACACACTACAGCCACCGGGACCCTCGTCTCCCCGGAACTCTCGAGCAGCCCTGAACGCAACGGGTCTCCCCTTGAAACGGTTTCCTAGCACGGCTCCTAGCATGCCCACCCTCCCGGCTTCCTCCAGGCTCCCCAGCCGTGACTCAGTTGCTGTTGCCGGCTCCCGTGCCCTTCCTCAGCCCTAAATGTTGCACCCTCCGTGCTCCAGCCCTCTCTCCTTCTTGTTTCCCTAGCTTGTGGCTTGAAATCCCACCAAGTGCTGATGACCCCCACATGTCCATGTCCAGCCTGGCCCACTCCCCTGACCTCCAAACCACTGTATCCAATTGCTTGCAGAGGGAGTTGTTGCGAGTATCTTAGGGACCAGTCGCGAGAGGGTGTGAGGGAAGCAGGAGGGGACAGAGGGAGAGAGGGCATGGGATGCATGTGACGAGGACTCAGCCAATCCCGCAGGCACTCTGGAGCCAGGATGACCCCGAAAAGAAGCAAGATGGCAAAACCCTTGTGTCCCCACAGGGTGCAGTTGTGAGAGGCGGGCTGCCTCCAGGAAAGGTGTGTAATCTTGGGCCGGGCACGCCCGGCCCCTAGGGAAGGTCAGCGGCAGCTGGCACCTGGACAGATGGGAGAACGAGGGCTGCCAACCCACAAGAGGTCTGCATGTGCCTCAACGTCCACAACAGAATCTTCCAGGAGCCTCTCAACTGACAAGTTCGCAACTGGACTGCTGAATTTCTCTCCAGAACGGTTGTCCCCTTCAGTACCCTGCTCCCCCCACCTTCGCCTGTCCTGCCCGCCCCCCCTCCCCCCCCCCCCCCCGCAATCCACCGTCACCACCAGTCACCTGGGAACTCTGCTGGCCATGAGGAGAACCTCAGGCTAGTCCTTGATAATTCTCTCCCCTCCACCCCACATCAGCAAGCGCAGGCAGCTCCAGCCCGGTCCACCTGCTCACCATCTGCCTGTCACCGTCCTCAACCAAGCTGTCACCACCTCTTCCCTGGATGGATGCACAGCCTCCTAACTGGTCACCCCAATTCTAGGGCCATCTTCACACACACTCACCCCAGCGAGCTCTTCAAACTGCCAACGTCTGGTCATGTCCCAGCCGACAACCTTCCCTTGGCCTCTGGTCAGGATGAGCCCCAAACTTCTCCCCTGCGCTCTCAGGCGCCTGGACCACACGCTCCCTCCAGCCTCTCACATGGCTCCTCATCACCTATCTCCTGCACTGGCTTGCCTTGCCAGCCCCTCCACAGCCAAGTCCCGGGCCCACCTCTATCCCCTCTTCCAGCAGGACAGGCGGGCTCCCAGCATCTCCGGAGAGCTCCCCATCCCTCCAGCCCAGCGAGCTCCTTGCCCTTGCCCGACCCCCAGGACATCAGCAGTTCCCTCCCCGCGTTCCTGGCCCAGGAGGGCTGGAATATTCACTGCAGACACCACAGGCATGGTGGTTCTTTGTGTTTCTGCCTCCCTTCGAAGGCTGAGTGCCTCTAGGACAGACCATGTCCTGTGTCCGCTTGCCCTGTCCCTGGCTCAGCGTGGTGAGAAGCCACGGTCTGGGGAACTGACCTCAGGTAAACACACGCTTCTCTCTTTGTGACTTGGCCTTTGAGGGCTTCAGGCCAGGCACCTCACCACCTGGCAAGATTACCTGCTTTTGGACACAAGTCCCAGTCCCTCCTGCTGGGCCTGCTGCCAACTCTGGCACTGGGTGAGGGGCTCGTCAGCCGGACAGGAACAGTGGTGACTTTCATGGTCACACCTGGCACGGAGACCTCGGCCAGCTGCTTCTGTCAACACCAGACTGTCGCCCAGCGCCTCCAGCCCGGCTCAGCAGCTCAGCAGCTCCTGTCAGAGGTTCCCCGGGGCCAAGGGCATGGCCGTGGCCCTCCTCTCTGACTTGGGAGTCTGGGCTTTGCCATCACCAGCTGGGTGACCTTGGGCAGCCTGTTGAACAGCTGAGCCTCGGGTCCATTAGCTGGAAAATGGGGATGGTAACAGTATCTCTCTCACGAGTCTCTCTGGTTGGGGGCTTGGTTCCCATGACCTCCGTATGTGCCCGCTATTATACTTGGCAGGTTATTAAATTCTGGACACTTTTCGAAAACTCCCCTTTCCCACAGACATACCTTGTCCACCTTGTACAAACATATTTGCTTCAACTTTTAACACGGGCTAATGGAAATATGAAAAATTTCTGTGGCTCAGTTGTTTAAACATCTGCCCTCCGCTCACGTCATGAACCTGGGGTCCTGGGATCGAGTCCCATGTCGGCCTCCCTGCTCAGCGGGGTGTTTGCTTCTCCCTCTGCCCCACCCTGTTGCGCATGCTCATTTGCTCTCTCTCTTTTTCTTGCAAAAATAAATAAAATCCTTTTAAAAAGGCAATCAAATTGATTTTGAAAAATAAAACTTCTATAGAAAAAGGCCAGCTACTGGAGTCCATTGTCTCCTCTATAACGACCTTCCCCATAAATTCCTATCAGGTTCAGGGATGAGTCCCCATAAGTTCATTTGCTTCTCTGGCCCTCCACGTTCGCATCTTGAAATGGAGATAAAAGTTGTCTACCACACAAGAGTGTTATGAGGACCACACAATAACAGGTTCCAAGCAGAGTGCGTGACACATAGTGGGTCTTAAGAAGGGTAAGCCCCCATCTTACCCCACCCCAGCCCACCTGCTACGTAATTCCTTCCCTCCATTGGATCAGAACAGCTATGTATCACCATTCTGCTGAGAATGGGATAAGCTTTTAAACCCCACTGCAGGTTTTCTGGGTCCCATATGTGGGTCCTTCTGCTTCCCTACCTGTTTTTTGAGCTCTGACCTTTGTCTTAATGGTTCCACTGCATCTCGTGTCTCTCACTGGGAGCTCCTCCAGGTCCCCAAGGTATGAAGCCACAGAGCATTTTTGCCCTTCCAGGAATAAGTGAGTCTAGTGGGTAGACCAGACAGCCAGGCAGGGCTGGTGTCTATGGCCGTGGGAGCCGGGTGTGTGCGGCCGCAGTCAATGACGCACGTTCATAAGGACCCCAAGAGGGCTCTCCAGGTCTGGGAGGCGGACTGCTCTTGGACTCTGATGCCCCAGGGAGGTCACACCCATTTTGACAGTAGCGGTAGTGTGCCCTCTGAGGTCACAGGTCACAGGAGCCTGCAAGGGCACCTCTGCCTGTATCAGCCACACCGTGTAATTGAAAGAGCTCGAAGGCAGTCTGGGGAGGCTTGAGTCCCAGCTCTACCACTTGGTACACAGGCCACCTCCGGGAAAAGTGCCCCCACACCCCGGGCTCCATGGCCTCCTCTCTGAGTCGTCCAGAGGACCAAATGAGACAACGTACGTTTAATGTCTCGGTGGACCTGGTGATTGGTCATCACTGCCACTCTGCCAAACTGCTTTATAGACAGACATGCAGAAAGTAGAAAAATAAGCATCCTTTCCTTTTTTCAGTGCCTCAAGAGAGGTCCATCCTTATACCTCAAGCCAAAATGATTTCCCAGCTTTCACATCATCACCATCCCTTTGGAAGTGCCTCTTTGTGTGATGAACTGATGGCCTGGTTACCCTTCCCGGACTGAGAGCTCTAGGAGGGACCATCCGACCCCAGACCGCAGCACAGCCCCTGGCCCCACGCAAGCACCAGCCCCTGAACGAGCTAACAGATGACGGTGTCAGGGGCTGACACTGCGCTTGGTGGTGCCAGCCGAGCCCTGCCTTCACCTGATGCTCATGGAAGTTACCACTTCCGAGGGGGTTACTCTGGGCCGGGCACTGTGCTGGGACCACTGCAAATCGCAGCTCACTGAATCCTGCACAGACCTATCAGGTAGATATGTACATATCTGCATTTTCCATGCAGCTTCAACTTCTAGGACCCTTACGCGCTCCAGAGCGGCCCTGCAATGTGTTCACAGGGTCACGTGTTCTATACAATTTTCAAAAATAAGATACATTGAGATCTTTTACCTCGAAGATGACTTCACACACTCTAAAACCTTCAGGCTCCATAGGATCTGGGATCAATAAGTAGGGACTACTCTTCCCATTTCACAGACGAGAAAGCTGAGGCTCAAAAAGATTAAACTTGCCCAGAGACATTCAGAACCAGGATGTGGATGCAGGCCTGCATTCCAACTCAGCCACAGGCCTCCCAGATCTAGTGAAAGGAGCCTTGGTCAGTGGAGACAAGTGTCTGCCCACTTTGCAGCTGCGGGTCCAGGGCAGAGTGGGGATGGAGGAGAGGAGAAGGGAAAGAGAAGCTCTGATCTGAAGGGTGTCAAGTCCAGAGCCCAGAGCCCTGAGCCCCAGCTACTTGGCATCAGAACCCCAGTTAATCTGACCATCTCCCTCCACCCACCCCCTCGTGACCCAAATCTACACTGTTTGCCTTTCCAACTCCTGAAAGCACCAAATGCAAACTACAATGAGCCAGCCCCGCTCACCCCAAATAAACCTACTCTCTGTCCCCTTCCCCTTCCTGGGCCTCTCCATCCAGGGGCTGCCAGGGCCCATCCCGTCTTTAATACCAGGCTAGGGCAAACAAGGGCTGGCACACTCTGCCCTAAGGGCAGCCCTCCCCTTGCTGTTTTGCAAAGGGCCAGTTTCAGCTGTCTGGCATTCAGTTACCTTCATTAGAATGGGCCCCGAGAGCTGGCCGAGCTCTGACCGCTCTGGGCAGATCCTATCACAGCAGGGACGGAAGAAGAGATCAGTAATGCAGCTGCTTTCCCCCTGGCCAAGGAGAGGGAGAGGGGTGGGTAGCAGCAGGAAGAGGGGAGCCAGGGGCCTGCCAGGCCCTCCCTGGCTCTATGGCCGCTCTCAGTTCTGGAGTCTTCAGGGCGAGGAGCAAAGAGAGGTAGCACAGAGCCCATTCCGAGGCTGCCTATCAGCCCGTGCTGGGAAGACCTCCCAATTCCTTCATAGCCACTCCACCAGAGAAGGTGGTGGGGAAGGGGAATTCAGGAATTCAGGAAGAAACACAGCTTCCTGGCATCCGACAGCCAGTTTAAGGACACCTGGCCTGAACTCTCTACCGCAGACAAGGAAGTGACCTTGTGGCCACAGAGACAGGGAAAGCTGATGTCTGAAAACATTCTCTTAGACCAAAATGCAGAGATTGTAAGTGTAATTTCTTCCAGAAAATGGAAATGAGCTTTTCGTTCCATTTTCATTCAAATAAAAAAAAAACCGGCGTAACAAAAATGGAACTTTCTAGTTTGAGGGTGGCAGCCGTCCCCAGCAGCCGTTGTCCCCATTAGGGACTTGTGGGGCAAAGGGAGGCTAGGCTGCTGTGGCTCCCATGGGTTTCCCGCCTTCTTGGCTATAGAACTGGGAATTTCTCCTAACCCCAGAGAACAGGGGTGGCCCCCCAACCCCGCTGTGAATGGCTGGGGGTGGGGGTGGGGAGGGGCTTTCCTGCTCATCCCTAATCCCCCAGCAGAGCTGCTGCACTGGCATGGGAAGGCCGAGCCCCCCAGGCAGGGACTGACTGCGACAGGGTAAAGCCCCAGTCAACCTTGCTACCTAATGGTGGCGTGACTCCCGGAAAGCCTCTCAGCTTCTCTAAACATAAGTTTCTCCGCCTGTGAGATAGACATAATGACAGGGGACATTTATATAGACGTCCTGTGTGTTAGCTACTAACCTAAGTGCTTTCTTAACCCTCGCAGCACTCAGGAGAGAGACGTCACCGCCCTCATGCCACAGGGGAAGTATGAGGCAGGGAGGACACACCTGAAGTGGCAGATGTGGGATTCGATCCCGGCTCCCGCGCCCAGGCTGCCTGTGCTTACCCAGGACAGGACACACCCCCTGTCCCCTTCACTGGGGACCCGCTGTTGATAAGTATGCTGGGTGAGCCATGATTTTAATGGAAGTAGACCTGTGGGTGAGGATTCTGATGCAGGGGAGGAGACGAGCCCCCCCATCCCCACCCTGAGCGCAGGTCTGGGGCTTTGGGACCCATGCGGAGACTCCACAGCTGGGATTCCAGAACTCTGGTCCAAGAAACTTGCTAAGGATGCAGATCCCTGGGTCTGGCCCAGGTACAGAGTTGGTCCCTGGGGCTCAGAAACACTGGCTGAGCAGGGGAGGGGGCTCCCAACAAATCCCCCCCACCCATCGCCTTCCTGGCGACAGGAGTCATGGCAGGCAGGGAAGCCCTTTCCAGCCTGGCCCTGACTTGCCCTTGGGCAAGCCCTGGACCCTTTCTGGCCTCCATGTCCTGATCTAGAAGATCAAAGTGTTGCTCCAGACAGTCTCCATGGGCTCTGGCCTCTGTCACACTGTGACTCCGAGTCTGGGAGGAGGAGGTGCCCAGATGAGACGATCCAACTCACCCACAGCCCCCATTTCTCTGTTCTCTGCTCATCAGACAGCAGCCCTGATGTTTCCTTTGGAATCTGGGCTCCCAGAGGGAGAAGTAAAAATAAGATAACCGTGACCATAACAGCTCTCTATCAGGAGTGGGCCCACACGGTGGGAAGGGAGCCACCCACGGTGGGGTGGCCGGCAGAGACAGCTTCTGCCACTGGAATGACCCAGGGAGCCTGGGAATCCCCCTCAGGTCCTCCCGCAGCCAACAAACAAGCCAGGACAACAAGTGAGCCCGCGCATCTGGCCGACGAAGGGAAAGGTGGCCTCTGCTGCCCCTGGCCTCTCTGGCCCCTGCGGGGGTGGAGGGATCCGGGTGTTCCTGCCGCAGGAGCATGTCCTGTGCCTGGGCCTGCTGGGAACCTAGGCCTCTGGTGTCCCTCTTGCTCGAGGCTGCGAGTCCTCTGCAACCCCAGTGACCTCTGACCTGGTGCCCACCATGTGCCAGGCAGTGCCCGGGGTGCAGTCACCTTCTTCGTCTACTCAGTCTGCTCACCAGCCCCAAGCACGGGAGCGCTGTCGTGCCCACTTTACAGATCAGGGAAGAGAGGCCCAGAGAGGCTGAAGGATCCGTGTGAGACAGCACAGCCGACAGGTAGCAGGGCTGGGGCTCCCTCCCATCCTGGCCCCCTGGATCCCTCCCTCGCTCTCCACTCAGCGGAGCTGTCTCTCAGCTGGTGCTGATTACTGCGCGGACTGGACTTGGCTGCTTACAACGTGTTAATGCCTCTTGGCTTTGATGGACTGAGCTCTACTGGCTCTGCAGACAGTTTGCTGGAGTCCCCGGCCAGCACCCAGCAAAGGATGAGCAGAGCAGGGGCAGCCTCCTGATTGGAACCCGGCCACGGTTTTGGTGTGAAGACCAAGGCTGATGGGGAGGTTTTGGAAAGGGAATTGTCAAGGAGATGGGGTACAGGTGGCGAGTCTAAGAGCCCAGACTCCAGCTGGCATCGGTGTCAGGAAGCGGAGTCCTGGGTCAGGCTTCGCAACCAGCTGGCTTCTGGACCTTGGGACAGTGCCTTGTTCTCCCTGTGTCTCACTGGGGCAGTTCCAAGGCTCAAATGTTTCCCTGCCACATTCCAAGCAGACCCTCTCTGACCTTCATCCCTCCAGGCACTGGCCAGCAGCCCCCCTAACCTCACCCTTCCCCTCACCAAGCCTTGCTCACAAATACAGCGAGAAAATAGCTTATGGGCCCAGCAGGATGACCAGGAGCCGTGATTCCCAAACCTCTCTGCCATTAAGATCACAAGAGGAGCTTTTCAAGCTCCCCACATCCAGGTCAAACTTCAGACCAATGAAATCTGGGTCTAGGCATCAGTGTGTTTTGTTTTGTTTTTTAAGTCTCCCAGCTGAGTCTCCAATGTGCAGCCTCGGCCAAGACCCGGTGAGCCTTGAGTGTGACCCAGACTCTCCCGAGCATGTGAGTGGTCGCCTGGGATCTTGTTGCAATGCAGGTCCTGGCTTAGCTCCCGATTCCCTACATCTAACAAGCTCCCAGGTGATAGCCACGGACTATACTTCGCATAGGAAGGATCTAGAATGTTGGGAACAGTAGTTTCCATAGGACACTCCCAAGGGACAGAAAGGGGTTCCCTGGCCAAGTCCTATCATCCTTTTGGACAGTCGTTAGGGATGTTAGCATATTAAATGCCATATTTGACCATCTGGTGTACAGCTGTGCTTGGCCCACTGGTGGTAGTTCTTATCTTTCGGCGTGCTTTAGGGACCGGCTGAGGGATCTGTGGGGAGGATGGAGGTGTGGACAGGGATGATCTGAGTCAAAGGCCAGGCCTGTTGTGGGGAGGGGCTTTTCTGCTTTCCCTGTGCACCCACTCCTCTGTGGCAAATGGCCTTAAAGTTATTTATCAGATGGGGGTCGAGGGGCTGTGGGGCTGTGGGTAGTGGGGGCTGTGAACTTGGTGGGGATCTGTATAGGATGGGAGGCAGTTGGTAGGGTCCTCAGGAGGTGGGGGTCCATGGATGATGGGGTCTGTGGGTAGAGAGGGGTCTGTGGGCAATGGGGGTCTATACAGGGGTGTGGGTACAGGGACCATGGGTTGGGGGGCTGTGTGTGTGAGTGGTGGTGGGTGAGGGGCTGGGGGCTTAGCATGGGACCCTACCAGCATTCACAGCAGTGCCGTTTCTTACTAGTCATGTGTGATAGCTCCTGCAAAGTGACATGAAACATACCCGCGATCTTGTTTCTGTGAAAAAACAGTCCCAGGGAGAAAGCCACCTGCCAGTGCCAGTCATTGAAGGCAAGAGAAAACGAAGGGTTCCAAGAAATTAATGGTTCTTTGCCAGAAAATAGAAGTGAAGTAGTAATATTTATAGCCACCAACGTTTCTGGGGCTCTGTCTCGCTGTCAGGCTGCAACACATCCTAACTAATGCCAACGGCTTCTCCTTTATCTCCTTGAATCCTCACAATGAGCCTGAGGATGGCACCAGGATCATGCCCATCATACAGACATGGAAATTGAGGCTCTGAGAGATGTATGACCTGGCCAAAGTCTCACTAGGAAAGGGTGGAGCCGTGATCCAGACTGAGGTCTTTCTGACCCCAATGTCACACTCTCAGTGTGAAGTTCGCCTGCTTCCTCCCAAGGACAGCAGCCACTGACCACTCACCACCAGCTGGGTCCTGAGTTAAGCATTTTCAGTCTCCAATGTGCTCGATTCTCCACCAGACCCAAAAGCTGATTTTTTTTTTCCAAAAGACCCCAAACCTGAACTTGAAGGGTCCTCCCCTCACACCCACAAGTCAGTCATTAGCAAACTGGTCTGTCCCAGCCCAGCCCTGCCTGTGTCTGGAGAGGCAGCAAAGGTCCATTGTCCTGAGCAGGAGCTCTTCTGTTCGTGAAGAGAACCAGAGAGGGCTGGGAAGAAAGACAGAGCACCATGGCCGCCACCAATTTCTAGTCTATTCTGTGCCCTTCTGTCCTGGGCCCTGCCACAGGTGCCACACGGGCTCTGGGAACCCCAAGAGGGTCCAGGGAAGTGCCCACCTATCCTCTGCGTAGGACAATGGAAGAGGCCTACTGCGACACAGAAAAGCCCCCCCTCAGGCAGAGGCGACTGTAAGGGCCATGGGGGAGGGGCTGCTGTGGAAGGGTGGCTGCTTCCAGTTGGGGGACAGGGTCCGGGTAGCAGCTGACCTGTCTCCAAAATGGTTAGTGTTACAGCTAGAGCAGATGGGGGCTCAAGGGGAGGGAGCAGCAGAGGCGGAGGTCTAGAATAAGGAAGGGCAGGCCGTGTTCAGGAAATCCTGGGTGACCCAATCAACCATGAGAGGAGAAGCTGCAGAAAGGTCTTGGTCAAAGTGGCCTGCATTCACTGAGTCAGCAAACATTCCCAGGACTAGTACATGCCAGACACTGGGGTCAGAGGTGAGTGAGACCTAGCTCCTGGCCTCCTGAAGCTCGGAATCTAGCGATAAAGAAAATAATAACTCACAGGGAAGTATTTTAGTCTCATTTTGCGATCGGGGATGTTGGCCCGGAGAGGTTAAGTGATTTGCCCAGGATGATATGGCACATCCATCTCAGAGGCAGGGCTCCACTTCGAGGGCCCCTGCACAGGCGGAGGGTACTACTGCTAGTAGTACCAGAGAGTTTCTCTGAGGAAAAGGGGCCCAGAGCAGGGTAGGACTGGAGAAGTGACACAGAGGAAGGATGCAGGAGATATCAGAGGTGGCAGATAGGAAACAGGAAGTTAACAAAGAGGCTGTTGCAACTGTCAGACAATCATGTTGGAAGATAGGATTAGGACTGTTATGTTCAGCTTCACAGGTAGTACACTGCACAACTCCCAGATTGCCATTCTCATGGACTATGGTGAGAATAGTTCCCCTCGAAATTGCGTAGCGCAATGACCCCAGCTAGTAGATAGAGGGACCAAACTCCCACATGCCTACATATGTGGTCACAAGCTTTTCAATCCCTGTGTAATAGTTGCCAACCAAACCCTACACTGTTATCACAGAGCCACATTCTCGTTCCTCCGGTGGGTGGGGGGGGAGGCGGGGGGGTGGGGGGAGGCGGGGGGGGTGGGGGGAGACGTGGCAGCTACTCCACAATGATGTTTCACACCACACCCTAGGCTACCCACAGAGCCAGTCAGTTCCACATTTCTGTAATAACAAAGATGTTGGTGCATGAAGGGTTCCAAGAGCAAAGAAGTTTGGCAAACTGCCCGCATCTCCCTGCTGAGGGTCATAGAGGCACATAGGAACATTTTAAAGGCTTCCAGAAGTCCTGCAGCCAGGAAACTGGTTCATCTTCCTGGAAGCATTTCCCAGACTCCCTTGCAGCACAGCCCCTTTCTGAGGAAAACCTGGGAACGCCCCCAGGCACAGCCCCACACGGGGAGGCTCTGTGACACCTGCCTCCTGCACCCACCCCCCTACACCCAGTTCAGAGGCCCTGCTCAGCCTCCAAAAGCTAGGAGGAACGGGCTGGCTAATTCTCCCACCTCCTCTCTTGGGACCTGGCCTCACTCCTGCTCTGAGAATAGTGAGTTTTATTCTTTTGGATAAAAGATGGTTCTCCAGTCATGCAGGTGTTCCCAGTAAGTTGCCTCTGAAACCATGTAAACCTCTCAGGGCAAATGAGTTCTTCTGGTCCTTTCCCCCAGCCTGGGGGAGGGGCAGATGGAAGAGACCCGAAAGAACTGAGAAGCCTCTGGAAAAGTGGACGCAGAGCTTGCTCTCTGAGGTCTGCCGGGTGCAGATTAAAACCCTGTCTCTGGACACTGGTGGCCTGAGCCCCTGGGAAAGTGGCTTTACTGTTGCATGAGCCTCAGCTTCCTCATCAGTAAAATGGGTACCTACCTGGCCAGGGTGGTCTACGTGAGCAGAGCAGGGTGGGGTGGTGATTAGAGATGAGACAGGTCAAGTGCCTGTGCTTGGGTGACACTCCATCTGTCCCTCCCCAACCCAGCCCTTGCTCTGGACTCCTGCTGGGAGCAGGTCCAACTGGACGGCCTCCTGGGCTGGACCGGAGATAGCAGAAGGCCGGGAGAGTGGGGATGGAGAGACAAGATTTGGGGGATGGGAAGAGAGGGAGGCTGGATACACTGGGGCAGAGATAGAGTCAGAATCAGAGACAAAGGGAGACAGAGGGACAGTTGAAAGAGACACACATATAGAGAGAAGCAGAGGGGGCAGGGAGGGTCCAGGCATAGAAATAGAAAAAGACAAGGCAAGAGGGTCCAGGCAGCCTGTAGAGTGTGGTCCCCTGTGGGGAGGCCGGGCCCTGGAACAGGCAGAACAGGCAGCCCTGCCCTGCCCAACTCCAGCCCCAGGGCTGCTGCCTTCATGTTCCTTCTGGGTCTGTGGTAGGCACAGAGGACTGCAGAATGGTCCCTCCTCCACCTTACCCCTCCAGCAAGGGGACTGGGGTGGGGGCAGGACAGACAGGAGAAGGGGGAGCTAGGAGCTCCTCAGGGAGGGGGTGAGGATTGTGACCCAAGGCTGGGGACCCCTCCAGGAGGGATGGGAGCATGGCCTACTTGCCCTGCATCTCCCAAAGAGGTGAGCTCCTGATTTCAGGAAGGGCCTCATTCAGTCAATCAACAAACACAATCAAGTAACTTAATCAGGCCCAGGACTGGGTGGGACAGAGCCATCAATGTGGCGGGTCCCTGCCCCTGGGGACAGTGCGGTCTAGATTTAGGGAAACCTGGGAACCAGCATGGCTCATTGTTTGTGGTGAACTGCTCATCTCTAACATCCATCAGAGCAAAGTACTTGTTCATCAAATCTAGATCAGGTTTCAATTCTTTTTTTTTTTTTTAATTTTACTTATTTGACAGAGAGAGATCACAAGTAGGCAGAGAGGCAGGCAGAGAGAGAGGGAGAAGCAGGCTCCCTGATGGGCAGAGAGCCCGATGCCGGGCTCGATCCCAGGACCCTGGGATCATGATCTGAGCCGAAGGCAGAGGCTTCAAACCTCTGGGCCACCCAGGCACCCTGCAAGTTTCTATTCTTCCCCCCAGGTCTGTGAAACTCTGGCGGGTCCTTGCCAGAGCTCATGAGCAGTCCCTTCTTAACAGTCCTCCCTAGCATAGCTGGCCTCAGGCTAAAACCTTCCTGGATCTACTCTAGCCTCAGGGTCACACAGCCTGGTTCTTTCTGGCTTGGTTTCCTCCCCTTCCTGTAAAGAAAACTGCTTCTCCCCACCCTTAAGATGTTGGCAGATTTCTCCCTAGTGTGTGTTGAGGGAGGGGGGCTCCTTCTGTTTCAATAGTTCCTTCCCCCTCCTTAGAATAATTGTTTCAATCATTGCTCCTTGGTTTTTTTTAAGGAGTAAGTTGCTCCTTACTTTTTTTTTTTTTTTTTTTAAAGAGAGAGAGAGAGAGAGTACTGGCAGGGGTGAGGGACAGAGGGAAAGAGAGAATCTTAAACAGTCTTCATGCCCAGGGCAAGCCACATGTGGGGCTGGATCTCATGACCCTGAGGTCCCGACCTGACCAGAAATGGGGTTGGAAACCTTAATCAACGGAGCCAAAGTGCCCCCTACCACGACACCTTTTTTTTTCTTTTTTAAGAGATAGAAGTTTAGGGACGCCTGGGTGGCTCAGTTGGTTAAGAGATAGAAGTTTAGGGGCGCCTGAGTGGCTCAGTGTGTTAAAACCTCTGCCTTCGGCTCAGGTCATGATCCCAGGGTCCTGGGACGGAGCCCCACATTGGGCTCTCTGCTCAGCAGGGAGCCTGCTTCCCTTCCTCTCTTTCTCTGCCTGCCTCTGCCTACTTGTGATCTGTCAAATAAATAAATAAAAATATTTAAAAAAAAGATAGAAGTTTATTGAATACATTGCGAAGGAGCAATGGGGCAGGACAGAAAAGGCACTCCTTACTAAAGCTGAACTTTTTTTTTTTGATGCCTATGAAATTATTTATAAGACATTCCAATCAAACTAATCAAATAAAAATGAACCGTACAGAAAAAGGAGGTAGGTAAGTCATTAAACTGGAAGTTACTGATTCACCATCACCTCTAAACTTTCTAAAAACCAAGACAAAGAAGGGAAAGCCAGGCATCATATTATAACTCTTATCATATGATGAAACCAGAAAAAATAATTTCATCAGACTTTTTTCTGGTGCAAAATCCTAGTAAGAAGGCTTTGGATTAAAGGTACAAGGAGATGGCGAATCACGGAAGCTTCCTAACCCTACTGGAGCGAAGTTGAAGCGATCTCCTGCTTAGGGTGGCCTTACACTGAGCCAAGGGAGTAAAAACGAACTCTATGTCCGTGAAGAGGTTTTTCCAAGAATGTAAGATGCAACAGTGCTTTCTGACTGGGAACTCCACACCAAGGAGGGAACATCTAAAGGAATGGGGATTGGTATGTCCTCAGGATGCCTTTCTCCCATATCACCGAGCTGAGCCCGGAGATCATTGTCCCCAGAGGGAGGGACAGTCATCTGCTGGACATCACGTGATGTTTGCTGCAGCAGATAAAGGTCCTTACATGCCTGGCCTGGGTGTTAGCCCTCCCACCCATCTCCAGGGATCCTTTCAGCCTGGATTATAAATTCCTTTGAGAAGAGCAAGAATACTCTGTCACAGCCCCATAAGAAGACGAGGCCAGGTTTGGTAAAGGCACCTGCTCTGAAATGGGTTCTGGATGTAAAGTCACAGCCTCAGAATTGAGAAGATACTTAACTTCTCAGGCCCTGTAGTCAAAGGGGCTCCCTCTGGCCAACTAGATACAGAGAGTATGTACAAAGCAGGAGCTTGTTCAGTGCTCCTCCTACCCATCCGTCCTGTGCTGATCATCCAAGAGGCTTGGGGAGAACTGTCAACTAGCCTGAGACTCCCAATGCATCCACAGAGCCCACAGAACCTTTCCATCTCAAGAATCACACTTGATGATGGGTCATATTAATTTCAGTCATTTTCTTTGTCCTGGTCAGGAAATGGAGTGCAGCAATGATAAGGATGGGAATGGTGATTTCTCTCTCCTATACTGTGTTTGAGCATTTACCCTTGGGCTCAGCAGGGATGCTTTTAATGGCAGCAGGCCCTCCCTGCCTTGGCACAAGGATCTGACACAGGGTGGGCCCAGTTCTTGGGGATGCCCCAAGGGACTGATTTGGCTAGTTGTGTAGAAGCCTGATTATGGGATGCAGGTGTGAAGGACGCCTGGGACATTGACATTGCTTGTCTGTGACCTCTCAGCAATCCTGGGGTGAAAGGTATTCAATCTGTGATACATGGCTCATAATCTATGCACTGTGAACTGAGAGATTCTAGCATTTTCTAGACACTGAACTATTATTCTCTAAGGATTCTCATTTCTCATTTTAACAATAAGCCTATGAAGAAGACACCAGTTACCAGTGGTGGAGGTGGAAATGACAGGGTCGGGATTCAAATCCAGGACCTCAGATCCCAATGCCCATGTTCTCCCCAAGTTTAAATTAATGTTGGCCTCCAGGGCTGGTTGGATACGCTGCGACCTGCCTGTTCCCCAAACCAGAGCTCAGAGAGCACTCCACAATGCCTCCTTAATCCCAGCCAGGTCAGCTGTCCCGGCCCCGGGCTGGGGACCTCTGGCGGCATCCCCAAGGCATCTACCTTAAGGAGAAGATGCAGAGAGAAAACAGAACCGTGACAGAAACCAAGGACAGCACAGTTCCTGGCAGAGACTCCTGTCTTGTCTGTCACCATAGCAGAAATGCGGAGACAGAAAGCCAGGGGGCCTCAGCGCCTGCAGAGGTGACAGGTGACAGTGCTGGCTAGCAAGAAGGGCTGCTGGAGCAGGGTGCAGGGAAGGGAGGGGAGGCAATGCAGGGACCCACAGGCTCTTTCCTCATATTCCTGGGGCATTTAAGGGGAAGGCTAGGGGTAAGGGGAGAAGGACCCAGGAGTTACCAAAGGGACCGCTGGTTGATCCCCAACAACCTGGTTGCTGGTGGGAAATGCAGAATCAGGTCAAGCCTAGACCTCCTGAGTCAGAAGCTGCATTTTCTGAAGCCCCCAAGTGATCCCTACCCGCAGTAGAGATAGCAACCGGTCACCTCCCTTTCAACTCCCGTCTAAGCCCCAGTGAAGACACAGCCTGGGACGGTGGCGGGGCAGGGGGTAGTACAGACAAGACACACACAGACAAAGAAGGCAGTGGCAAACAGTGGTGCACGCTCTGAAGGAAATGAATGGGATGTTAGGACAGTGATGGGGACAGGGGTATGGAGGGGCCTCCCTGAGATGACCAGTCAGGGAAGGCTTCTCTGAGGAGGTGATGTTTTTGCTGCAACTTACAGGATGGGAGGGCAGCTGTACCAAGACTTGAGGGTCGAAGATCCTGGGTAGAAGGAACAGCAAGGCGAAGGTAGAAAGAGACCGGCTTAGGGCGTTTGAGGACCAAAAACAGCCAGTGTGGCTGGAACAGCAAAGATCATGGGAAGTGTGGGAGGGAGGAAGCGAAAGATCTGGGCAGCGGTGAAAGCTGGTAGGCCACAGGGAACGTTGGGATTTGGGATTTTATGCTAAGATGACAGGTGATGAGAAATTAACCAGTCCTTGGTCGGAGCAGCCAGGTGGACGGCGGTGCCATTTCCTGCTGGGGGAGCCTTTCCAAGGGCTGACAGGAGAGGATGGGGAAGACAAAGCGTTCAAGTGTCAGACACGGCCACATCCCCAGGAGTCTGCATCCAAAGGCCAACTCGAAGAAGCCCGTGGGTAACAGTGCACTTAGAGCTCAAGGACCCGGTGTGGATGTAGACGAGCGAGGACAGAGGACCGAGGACTCAGACCTGAGGCCCACCCCCTCTGTGGAGACATGGGGACGTGAAGCCAGCCAGGGTCAGTAAGAGGAGCAGCCTGACGGGGAGGAGGGAAACCAGTGGAAGGGAGGGAAGGATAGGTCTTGAGAAGGGGGAGGTCAGCTGTGCCACATTGGCCGGCTGAGACTTCCAGTGAAATCAGCATGAGACCTGACTGTTGGATTTGGCCAGACAGAAGTCCCTGGTGACCCTGAAAGGAAGGGCCAAGACAGGGGTGGGAGGGACAGGAGAAAAAGCAAGACGAGAAAGTGGGTGCAGAGAAGGGCTTTGAGGGAAGGAACATAGAGTCACGTGGGGCTCTGCCCACCCCACCCCCGCCCCCTCCATGGGCATTAGTGTATTACATCAGCTGCATGGGAGTGGAAACAATCTGGGAGGGGATGTAGCCTTCGTGCTGCAGGTGTGGGGGCTTGTCCTGGAACGGGCAAGAGGTCCTGGGACCCAGGGCTCAGGCACAGATATGGCCTATGTCAGAGCAGGGTCACGTCATCTGCCATCCCAAGAGGGTACCATGTGTGGGTGCAGCTGGAGGCAAGCGGTGGCTTTGGGAGAGAGAAAGGAAGGAAAGGAAATTCTCTGTGTCACCTATGTTCTCAAGGACCCCTCAGCATGCCGAGCCATACTGAGAAAACTACCACCTACAGGTGCCTGGGGGGCTCAGTTGGTTAAGCGTCTGCCTTTGGCTCAGAGCATGTTCTCAGGGCTCTAGGATGGAGTCCCGTGTCAGGCTCCCTGCTCAGCGGGGTGTCTGCTTCTCCCTCTCCTTCTGCTCCTCCCTCCACTCGTGCTTGTTCTCTCTCCCTCTCTCAAATGGATAAGTAACTTCTTAAAGAAAGAAAGAAAGAAAGAAAGAAAGAAAGAAAGAAAACCTCCCACTTACTGGGGGCCCTGTTCTCTTCAGGATCCTTTAGAAACATTATTTCAAGTCATTCTCACCATACCCCGAAGTGAGGCATCACTTCCCCAAGGTTACACAGATGGAAATGAAGAAGGCTCAGAGAAGTGAAGAGACTTGCCCAAGGACACACAGAGAAAGTGGGCATGTGGAGTTTGCATTCAGCCCTACTGACTCAAACCTGAGCTTGTTCCAGGGTTCAGAGAATCCTGAGTGACGATTAACAGTGCCTGGAGGATCTGACCAAAAGGGGTCCTTGCAAGTTAGGGCAGCCCCCAGACAAAGGGGGCTTGGATCAAGCCTCTTTGACACCAGCCGTGAGAAGAGGCAAAATCACGTTATCCCGCGTAGCCCCTCCCTGGCCCCAAATTTCCCTGCTCCTCTCTGTCCTCAGCCAAGACCAGTTTTATTATTAAAATGGACATTGCTTATATTTTATTATAGAAAAGTAGCAATAAGGGACACCTGGGTGGCTCAGTCCCTTAAAGCATCTGCCTTCATCCCAGGTCATTATCCCAGGATCCTGGGATCCAGCCCCAAGACAGCAGGGAGCCTGCTTCTCCCTCCCCTCTACTTCTCCAGCCCCCTGTTCCCCTCCTCCCCCACTTTCTCATTTGCTCTCTCTCTCAAATAAATAAATAGAAAGAATAAAACAACAGTCATAGTAATATCCTACGTAAAGCGGCCACATGGCAGAGGAAAATGGACATGAAGGAGACTGTTTTCTAAGCAGGACTCAAACAAGCAACCTGCAAAGTAAAACTATTTCAGAAGTCTTCCTTCTTATCCTGGAAATGTATGTGATGAGGTACGGAGCCTGTTCGGGCGTTTGACAAGGTTTTCCCTAAAGATGCCCCCCAGGGCCTGGACCATGGCTGAGACCCCCCCAGGCATGGGAGCCTTGGGAAATGCCATGCACAGTGTCCTAGGGGCTCACACCTCTTTCCCGTGTTGGCTCAGAGAATCCCCGGAAGGACCCAGGAGTTTCTCTCATCAGCCCCATTTTATAATTTTCTCTTGAGCCTGGCTCTCCGGGAGAAAACAACGCCCACTCTGAGGGCCTCATCTCACCGTGGGGGAAAGCAGCCCGGAGAGGATGGAGATGTGGCCGGCAGCACCAGCCGGGACACCCGTCTCCTCACGCTGCACCCAGGGGCCAGGCTCACGGTGTACTGTGGAGACGACTATGAGGCCCACGGCACACCCCCACAGCACCCAGGCCTGCTACCGCCTCCCGATTCTGGGGATGGGTGCCAAGGGGCGGACGCTCTGCCCCGCACACAAACACTTGTGCCCGCATAGTGCTCCCCCATCTTCTCTACACCCCACTGGCTGGCTGCTTTACAACTGGGAATACTGAGGCCCATTGAGCGGGCACCAAGGATAGACACTTTATTTTTTTTTTTTTTTTTTTTTTTTTAATATTTTATTTATTTATTTTGACAGAGAGAGATCACAAGCAGGCAGAGAGGCAGGCAGAGAGAGAGGAGGAAGCAGGCTCCCTGCCGAGCAGAGGAGCCCGATGTGGGACTCGATCCCAGGACCCTGAGATCATGACCTGAGCCGAAGGCAGCGGCTTAACCCACTGAGCCACCCAGGCGCCCAGGATAGACACTTTAAATGTATATGGAGCGGACACCCAGTAGAGCACCCCTCCCTTCACCCCGTTTTAATTAAGATTTAAATCGCACTGCCCCACAGGGCTGGATAACCAATATGGGCAAATGCAAATTGAGTGCATTCTCTGGACATCTGGCTTGACTTCATCAAAAACGTCAATGTCATTAAAAATTTTTTAAAAAAGGGGAGGGGGTTATTTATGGCCATACCACCCTGAACGTGCCTGATCTCATTTGATCTCGGAAGCTACACAGGGTCAGGTCCAGTGAGTACTTAGATGGGAAGAAAAGAAAGGCTGGTAACTATTCTAGATTAACAGAGACTGAAGAGACAAGACAGCCATATGTAATGCATGATCCTGGATTACACACGAGATCAAAAAAGAAAAGCTACAAAAATATCGGGACAATTTGAATATGAAATTTATATTAGATAACATATGACATCCATGTGAAATTTCCCACAGGGGAGGAAACTAGCACTGTGGTTATGTCAAAGTCATTCTTGCTCTTAGGAATAGTCAAGTATTTAAGGATGAAATGTAACAATGTCTGCAACTAACTCTCTCTCTTTTTTTTTTTAAGATTTTATTTAGTTGGCAGAGAGAGAGAGGGAACACAAGCAGGGCAGCAAAGAGAGAAGCAGGCTTCCCATGGGCCGGGAGCCTGACACAAGACTCGATCCCAGGACTCTGAGATCATGACCTGAGCTGAAGGCAGACACTTAACCAAATGCGCCACCCAGACGCTTTTGCAGCTAAGTTTGAAACCGCCCAGCAATACATGAATAAATTACATACAGTTAACCAGGAGCAGGGAATGCAAATGTTCGCAACATAGTAACAACTGGCGAAATCTAGGGAGCTGGAGAGATCAGGATTCAGTGGCACAACTCTTAACTTCTTTCCTGAAGTTGAAAACTTTGGAGACAAAAAGTTGGAGGAAAAGTAAATTTGCTAGGTCTTTGTTAAAGGAATCTAGTCTCTGTTCTCGTACCTTCTGCGGCAGGAGTCTGAGCTCTCAGGTTTCTCCGCGGGGCAGCCGATGAGGAAGTCTCTACTGAGATTCCTAGTTAGGCTCTGGCACATGATAGACCCCCATCCCCCCCACCCCCAGCCCCGCTGACCCAGAGGCCCCTGCGGGCCCTTGCAGGCAGGGCCTCTCTCTGGAAAAGCAAAGTCATGCCTCACTGGACTTCAAGAATGCTCCCTCCCTGTGCCTGAGTACCCAGGCAGCCTGGTTCTGGGGAGGACAGACAGACACCTCAGAGCAGGGCCCCACAATCCCAAACCAGTCTCCCCCGAGGTGGCCACCTGAGAAAGTGTGGCAGGCATTTGTTGAGCCCACGTGTTGCCCCACCGTCCGCCGTCACAGTCGAAACACTCTTCCTCCCAACTCCACCTCCGCACTCTGTCCTTGGGGAGGGACCTGTGGGTGTGAGCAGACCAGGAGCTGGGACGTTACAGGATCAGGGTTCCCGGAATTGCATGAGGAGCTTCTGAAAAGGCAACACCCTCAAGGTTCTGTGTTGACCGGTCTGAGGGGCAGCTTGGGCATCCAGAATCGTAAAAGCTTCCAGGAAATTATAATTTGCAGCAAAGTTTGAGATCTCCTAGATTGAACACTCGGTCTTCAAATTTGGGTGCACATTAGAATTACTAGGGGAGCTTGTAAGCATAGACGAGTGAAGCCCTCTCCGGGCTGATTAAATCAGGACCTCTGGCAGGTGGGGTCAGCATCAGGATCTTTGGAAAGCCCCCTCCACGAATCCAGGGTGTAGCAAGGGTTGAGAACCACCGACTTAGACTCGGCTACTTCTGAGAACTAACATCTGTCTGTGTGCGTGTGCGTGTGTGTGTGTCTTCCCACAGTTACCTGTGTCAAAAACCCACTTAACTCATCCTTCCCCTCTTGAGGCTGTCCCAGCTGCTTCAAAGGAGAATGGGAGAGATCCACAGGTGTCAATGACAGAAATAATGCTGAAACTGAGTCATAAAGTCCTCTCGAGAGGGGAAGAAAGCGGCCTCTCTCCCGTGTTTGCTCAGGTGCTGTGAGTCTAGGTTCTAAAGGGAAGTGGGAACTTGAGCAGCGAGGCGGGGTGAGGCAGGAGGTGGAACCCAGGAGCATCCTGGGAAGCCAGTGCTCTGGGCTGGCGCAGGCCAGCCTTCCTCGGCTGGAAGCAGAAGGGATGGCTGGAAGCAGGGATGGCTGGAAGCAGAAGGCCGGGGACAGGTGGTCCCGGGCAGACCAGGGTGAGGGGACAAACAAAAGGGCCTTCAGCATCTCCTCAGCTTCTGTCCCAGCCACTTCTGCTTTAGCCAGAGTTCAGGTGTTTCCCCGAGATATGACTCAAGGATCTTTTACTTTTACAGAACCTGTGGGCTTGGGATAAGCAAATTAGTCTTTCCTTTAAGAGGCGGGGGCTATTGGAACATAGAAAAACACTGTGGCCATATGAAGCAGAAAGGATCAATCACATCGAGGGACATCTGGGTGGCTCAGTTGGTTAAGCAGCTGCATTCAGCTCTGGTCATGATCCTGGAGTCACGGGATCGAGTCCAGCATCAGGCTCCCTGCCCAGCAAGGAGTCTGCTTCTCCCTCTGACTTCTCCCCTCTCATGCTCTCTCTCTCATTCTCTCTCAAATAAATAAATAAAATCTTAAAAAAAAAAAAAAAGATCACATCACCCTCCCCCCGAGCCATTGAACCTTCCCCCCTCACCGCATCAGCCCCAGCACGCCGCCACCACCCACACCCGCACCGGCACAGCTGAATCAGAGCGCTGTTTCTCAGAACAAATATTTTTAGCATTTAAAAGTGCCATTGTCACAAGAGGTTTTAGAAACATTTGCTTCAGGATGGATGAAGTTAAGCAAGGATACCCGCGGACCTTTAGGGCTTAAACTCCCCAGGGCTGGGTCTAGAGAGAAGCCCAGGGCAGATTTCTAACAGTTGTCCTGGCAAGACGGAGGCTTGGCAAAGCTCCTTCCGAAGGTGAGCGGAAGGGCCAGCTTGGGAGGGCCAGCTTGGGCCCGGCCTTATAGTCCGGGGGCCCAGTAAACCCCCTTTGTTTTGCCGCCAGGGGACCGCTGCAGCATCACCTTGCAAAGAGCTTCCGGTTCCCGTGAGGCGAGGTGGGCGCCGGAGGGAGGGTAAGGGGCTGACAGGAAACAAGGAAAGCTGGATCCCTACCTCACTGCAGACATCAGGGTTAATTCCATGGATCAAAATTTTAAATATAAAAACCGAATACATGAAGTAAAAATAAAATAGAACAGGGGCCCCTGGGTGGCTCAGTCAGTCAGGCATCCAACTCTTGATTTCAGCTCAGGTCATGATCTCAGGGTCATGAGATCGAGCCCCAAGTCAGGCTCCACGCTGAGCAGAGAGTCTGCTTGAGATTTTCTTTCTCCCTCTCCCTCTCCCCTGCCACCTCACACGTGTGTGCACACACACACACTCTCTCTCTCTCAAATAAATAAATAAATAAATAAATAAATAAAATAGGTAAATAAAATATTTAAAAATAGAATAGTTCCACAGACTTGGGTAGGAAAACCTTTCTAAGCATCACACGAGAAGCCAAAGCCATAATGGAAAAGACGGATGAGTTAGTTATAAAAGAACTGCACATCCATTGCCATCAACAAAGTCAAAAACAAATGACAAGCTGAAAGGATATTTGTAACGTATGTCCAAAAACGTAACATTTCTAGTTTTTATAAACCAATGAAAATGTATACATACATAGAAACTATGGTGAAGAATGTGGGCAGAAAATTAAGGAACAAAGAACTCCAATAAATGTAATTGAAGAAGTTCAACTGTATTTTATTTGTTTGTTTGTTTATTTAGCTATCATTTTTAAGTAATCTCTACACTCAGTGTGGGGCTTGTACTCAAAAACCCGAGATCAAAAGTCACATGCTATATACCAACTGAGCCAGCCAGATGCCCCAAGTTCAAGTGTATTTTATTTTATTAAGATTTTATTTCTTTATTTGACAGAGAGAGATCACAAGTAGGCAGAGAGGCAGGCAGAGAGAGAGGGAAGCAGGCTCCCTGCTGAGCAGAGAGCCCGACGTGGGCTTGATCCTAGGACCCCGAGATCATGACCTGAGCCGAAGGCAGAGCCTTAACACACTGTATCACCCAGGCACCCCTCAAGTGTATTTTAATTCAAAAGAGCAATCCTAATCTTTTTAGCCTCTCAAATTAGAAAGATTTGAGAAAACAGTTACCACCCTGTTTCAAGAGGGTAGTTGGACTCGGCCACAATCCTGATGGGAGGGTAAAGGAAACAACTCTTCTGGAAAGGAATTCGGCCGATGTATTGGAAATTTTAAGATTAGCATCCTTTTGATAAAATAGTTTCCACTCTGGGGCACCTGGGTGGTGCAGTGTCTTAATTGTCCGACTCTTGATCTCGGCTCAGGTCACGATCTTGGGGTCGTAGGATCAAGCCCTGCATTGGGCTCCAGCAGCGGGAAGTCTACTGGCAATTCTCTCTCTTTCTCCCTCTGCGCCTCCCCTGGCTCATGTGCTCACGTATGTGCCTCTCTCTCTCTCAAGTAAATAAATCTTAAAAAAAAAAAAATAGTTTCACTTACCAGATTTTATCCCAAAGGCTGGCAGACTTTTTCAGTAGAGGGCAAATAGTAAATATTTTAGGTTTTGTGGGCCATACAGTTCTGTGGCAGCCACTGAACTCTGCCACTGTAATGTGAAAGAACCCCAGACAAGAGGTGAGCAAATGGGGATGAATGTGTTCTAATAAAACTTTATTTGCAAAAACAGCCTGCTAGATTGGGCCCATAGGAACTGTAGTCTGCCAACTGCAGACTTACTCTAAAGCAGTGTTTGCTCCTATGGGGAACTGTTTAGCTACCAGAATGATGATGACGCTGCCTTTAGTAATCCCGCAAATTAGGTTAATGTAGGTGTGTATATATATATATGCCCAACAATAAGGAAATGATAAATTTGGTTGTCTTCATGTGATGAAATATTACGTAGCTATTTAAACTTATGCAGGAAAGTAATATAGCTATTTTATTAGATAGCATAAGGTTAGGAAAGAGTATGTCAGTGAGCTATTAGAACTAATGAGGGGCTTTAGTGAGGTTGTCGTGACAAGATCAACACCAAAAATCAAAAGCTGTCCTACACACTAGCCATAGGCAATGGGGAACTGTCATGGCACAGAGCCTACAGCAGTAACAACAGTCGTAGACTCTAAAATATAGTCACCTACGAAGAAAGGTGCAGAACCTATTTGAGAAGATCATAATATTTTTCTGAAGGGCACAAAAGAAAGCCAGAATAAACATAGATATACTAAAGTTCCTGGAAGAGAGAATTCCATATTATAAAGAAGCCAATTCCTTTCAGTCGATGAACACATTTCAAACAAATTCTCTAGCAGGGTTTTCAACAGATTTTGACGAAAAAGAGTGTTCTGGGCACGCCTGGGTGGCTCAGTTGGTTAAGTGTCTGCCTGCAGCTTAAGTCATGATCTCAGGGTCCTGGGATCGAGTCCTGTGTTAGGCTCCCTCTTCGTAGGGAAGCCTCCTTCTCCCTCTCCCTATGCCTGCCTCTCTGCCTGCTTGTGATCTCCCTCTCTTTGACAAATAAATAAGTAAAATCTATTTTTTAAAACAAAAAAAGGGGGGCACCTGGGGGGCTCAATCGTTAAGCATCTGCCTTCGGCTCAGGTCATGATCCCAGGGTCCTGGGATTGAGCCCTACATCGGGCTCCCTGGCCTGCAGGAAGCCTGCTTCTCCTCCCATTCCCCCTGCTTGTGTTCCTTCTCTCACTGTGTCTCTCTGTCAAATAAATGAATAAATAAAATCTTTAAATAAATAAATAAATAAAACAAAAAAAGGTATTCTGGAAGAGAAAATGTGTAAGCAAAACAAAAATCGTTTTTAAGTGAAGAAGGTTGAAGGAGATTGTCTCTAGCAGATATCAAACTATGAAGCAATGATGGTAGCTGAGACTGGTTTTGGCTCAGAAATAAACAGACAGACAGACTAATGGAACAGACCAGAGTCCAGAAAGAAACCATGTTTATAAGGAAATTCGGCATACGAGAAGGGGGTGAAATCCCAAGTGAGTGGGGAAAGTGGGATTATCTGACAGGAGGGACTTAAACCACTGGCAACATTTGGAAAATAATACCAGGTGAATATATCCTCAGCAAAACCAAAAGTATGCCATAGGGGACCAAAGAGCTAAGAATAACATGTTTTGTCTAAAAGTACTGGGGGGGGAACCATATAGGGGGATATGTTTATAGCCTTGAGATAGAGAAGCATCAAATGAAAATAGCATGAAAGGATGGGTAATGATTACTTAAGAATTTAAAAATTTTATACCATAAAAGATGCCAAAAATAAGACTAAAATACAAGCAAAATACATAAAGATTAACATTCAGAATATACATAAATATCTTATAAATCAATAACAAGACAAACCACCTAAAGGAAAATGAGCGAAGACTGTGAACCGGTAACTCCCCAAAGGAGAAAGCTGAGGCTTGGTGACAGGCACGCACACATGCTGTCGGGCGATACATCGGTATCACCTTTTTAGAAGAAAAATTTGGACACATCTATTAAAAAAAAAAGCCTACATACCCTTTGATATAGCATTTTCAGATTTCTAATCCTGGAAATACTTAGAGAAATGCTCTATGCACCATGAATAAGGATGTGTTCAATGTAGAGACAAGGTCAGCTCAAGCGAGCCCTGCCACCACAGGGTGAAAATGGTGTCACTGGGGAGGGCACTTGGAACCATCGTGGAGGCTGAGGTTAAGGCCCAAGGCCTCAAGAAAGCTCAGTGCAGGTTCTCCTCCAGGCTGGGGAGAGGGGAGACAGGCTGGGGCAGAGGGAACCAGGGGAGGCTTCCTAGAAGAGGTGTGAGTCTTAGCGATGAGCAGAAGTTAGCCCAGGGATAGTGCGTGGGAGGATATCCCAGAGAAAGACAAAACTTGTGCAACGTCTGGGAGGCAAGAGAGAACTTAGTCTTTTCATAGAATGAGGAATAGCTGGGTGTCACCATTCTCGGGGTGCTGAGAGATGAGGCTGGAGAAGCAGGTGCGAGCTGAGTTTATCCCACTGGTGATGAGGGGTCACAGAAGGGAGAGACGGAGCAGCTCCTTAGGAAGATGCTGAGGCACTGGGCTGAGGGTCTGGAGAGGAGAAGGCTGGGGGCAGTGAGGAGAGCTGTAGGCAGCAGTGGGAGAAGGACAAGGGGGTGAGTGGGCATCAGGGCACTCGAGGCTAGCTGGCTGTGGGGGCGTCAAGAATGACTTCTTCGCTTGGGGACTGACTGGCTGGTGACATCATTCACTGACGTGGCAGTTTCATAGGAGGAGCGGGCAGCTTGACGCCCCATTCATTTTATGGGGTTCCCTATTAATCAGCCCACGAGGGAGAATGACCAAGGGCCCCGGCTCTCACAGCGTCTGTGGGCTCTGCTTTCATTTCACCGCCCTGTTGGGTGGGAGGTGCTCTCCACCTGCCCACACCCTCTCCCCATCCAGACCCCTGAGGAGAAGAGGGGGAGCTCCTGCTGTCCCATCATTGTGTCCTCCCCACAGGGTTCCCAAACCACCCCTGGCATTTCATTTTTGTCTCCGGTAGCACTTTGGAAGCCTGATCCAGGTTTTGGTCAGTCTCAAGCTGACCCCTAGGGGACAGATGGGACACCGCAGGGTGCTAAGGACCCAGCCTTTAGGGTTAAGACCTGCCCAGGCTGGTCCCCTTGACTCCCCCAACCTGAGGAGCTGTGGGTGGTCAGCCCAATGGAGGCCAGAGCTGCACATTCCAGAAGGCTGAGCCAGGAAGGGGATTCATTGCCATCACAGAGGCCTGGGGTCCTGCAGGAACCCACAGGCCCTGCCGGCTGGCTTTTGACCTGTCTGTCCTCTTCCCTCCCCCCACCCCCCACCCCCCAGCTCCCATCACTAGGGAGCCCATCGTAAGGAACAGAGCCCAGGTCCACTGAGCTGCCTGGTTGGAATGCCCCAGAACAAGGCTGCCTAGTGCATCCGGCGATCAGTTGCCCCCTCCCCAGGCTCCGGCCCGCAGAGCTACCTCAAAGTAACCTACGTGGATGGCATGAAGCGCTCACCCCGGGCGGGGGGGGGGGGGGGTTGCAACAAAGGGAAATGAAGACACATCTGCAGGCAAGGTCCTGAGAGAGAAAACAAGGGGCACCGGGGGGGCTGAGGTTCAACTGGCATGTTCTTCCTGCTTCCTCAAACCTCCAGATTTTGTATTCTGGAAAACAGCATTGCACTAAAGGCAAAGCAGCATCCTGGAGCCCAAGGCTTCTGGGTCTATTTTTACCGTTTCTTCCAGAAGCAATGGACGGCCACTCATGGGGGCCAAGAGAGCAGCCTGAGGCTGCAGGAACAGGACCTGCTCCGGCAACGCCGGCACGGGGGGGTCGGGGGGCTGGCCTGCTCTACTCTGCCCTCCAGCTCCTCCCGGTAGCCCTCTTTTTTGACAGACTTTTGAAATGCTGGTATCCAAGGGTAAAGTAGAATGAGCACGGCACTGTCATTCTACCCACTACGACACAGCACGGGGAGGAAGGGAGACCTCATGTATTAGCTGATTAGAAAATTAGTATTTTCTCACTGATTTCCACAGGTCCCCCGGATAGGCATGGCCAGCCTCATTTTACAGCTAAGGAAACTGAGGCCCAGAGGAGTTGACTGCAGAGTGTCTGGTTTGCATACCTAGTCAGTGGCCCCAGTGGGGTTTTGACCCAGCCCTGAGCGACCCCACAGCTTTCCTGTTAAGCAGTCCACAAGGGTTCACTTGAAAAACTGGGGATGCTCAGTGTTTGTCCCATGCAGGGAGCCTTCTGCCCTGATCCTGGCCGCCGTCCCATTAGTTGGGCCCAAATGCATATTCACCCCACATCCACTGGCCTGTCGAGGCAGGCCTGGAGTCTAGCTCTCATCACCCGTCCCTGGGGGCCAGGCGTCTGGCCTCTGTGTGGGAGGTCCTGTCTCCATGACCTGGGGCCTGGCTCAGGCCTCTGCTGCCTTTGAGCCTTGGCTTCTCCAACACATTTTGCTGCCCACTCCACCCCCCAGCATTGTGGCCCTCTGTGAGGACTCCCACTGACCCAGTGCCAACCCTGACCCCAGCACGCACGCAACCAAAGTGACCTCTGGGTCCTGGACCTCCTTCAGCTGCAGAAAATACTTATGTTTGGAGGGCCCAGACAAGACACCAACGGAAGGTAGAGAAAAGGTTTTTTGAGCGGACCTGGATGGGAAACCAAGATAATCCTCCTCCAGCTCCAGGGTGTCCCGCCCAGAAGGGTCCTTGGTGACTGTGAACACGATCACCCTAACCTGTGTCCGTCTGTAGGATGTAGCCATGTGTGTTTGGAAAAAGAATTCCAAGTTTTATAGTTAAAAAAAAAACCCATTAGGTGAGGATAAAAGAAAAAGAGCCCCGGAGACTGTGGTGTTGTCCCACTTCCTAGCACAGAGTTCCTAAAGCTCTCGAAACTTCCTGAGTGAGGGGAGTGTCTTTTGTCACGCATGAGGAGCCCTTCCCCAATGCACCCAAGTTCACACTAAAGAGGTGAGTCAGTGGGGCCCCTAGAGAGCTTCAGGATGGGTCAGGTCACCAGAAAGACCCACGTGTAACTAGAAGGTGGAAATGTCCAGTTTGCCCATACCCCCATCTTGGGAGGCAAGAGGGGCCGCATATGGGGTTATCGAAGTTTGGAGAGCTCTGGTTGGTGAGCGTGCTGGTGTGCTGGGAAGGCGGCGGGGGTGGGGAGGGCATGCGGTCTCTGCACCGCCCACCCCCATGGTTTGCCCTTTGTGTCTTTCCAAGTTGGCTATTCCTGGGTCGTGTCCTTTATAATCAACTAAGTATTGCAAACACAGTGTGCTCCTGAGTTCTGTGAGTTGTTCCAGTGAATTCTGGAACCTGAGGGGCTTTGTGGGAATCCCCACATTTGTGCTCAGACAGTGCAGGTGCGGAGAGCCTGGGACCCCCCTCTGCGGCTGCCCCTCCATGGGGCGGTCCTGTGGGGCCGCATCCTTGAGCCCGGGGTCTGCCCTAACTCTGGTACTCAGCGGAAGGAACTGCTAGGCCCCTGGCTAGTGCTGGAGAACTGGCAGACTGTCTGGGGGAAACCTACTCAGGGGCCGGTTGGCTCTGTGGGTTGGGACAGGGGAAAAGAGAAAAATTGTTGTCCTGTCTGCCATTGACCTCAAGTCTGTCACTTTCCCTGTTTGGGACTCAGTTTCCCCTGGGAACCCAAGGGTGGGGAGTAAAGGTGCTCTGGGTGGACCCCTGGTCCCTACCCTCTTTGCTGTGGCTTCCCAAGGGGCTTCATTGCTCAGGTTCTGAAAGCTACTTCTTGACTTTGAACTTAAACAGTCTTCGAGACACAACAAAGTAGAGCAAAGGCAGGAAGATCAGAAAGGGCAAGGAGGGCCCTCCGGAGGCTCCTCCCTCCCTTTCCTCCCCTGGGCCTCCGTCCCCTTACCTGCTCCACACAGTCTGAGATCTCCGGCGTGCAGGGCAGCGACCCCGCGCTCTCCACCGACAACACATCCTTCAGCAGCTCCTCACACCCTGCGGACGGACAGACAGACAGCGCAGACTCAGGGCCTCAGCAGCTCTGCTTCTGGTTCCCGGGCCTTGGGTAAGAAGGGCTGTGGGGGAGGCACAGGGCCCAAGCCTCCAAGAGACCGGCTGATCCTTCCAAGAGACGGAGCACTGGGCCGTGGAGGAGCTGGGCCAGGACTCCATGGGGGGAACGGAGACAGGTCCCTCCCTCCAGGCATTCTCCCACGGGGACTAACCCCAACAGAGAACACATGAAAGAGAGAGTCCCAAATGCAGAAGGCAGATCAGGTGCAAAGAGAATCAAGGAGGCCTTTCTGGAGGAAGGGCTATAAGGCCAGACTCCCTGCCTGGTTCACAGAGACGCCAAAGGCACACATTCCCCTGAGCCTGGGGCCCTCGACGGCCCTGCCAACTCCAGGACATCTAGGAGAGGGTCACCCTCAGGACGGCACTACCTCCTGCTGACTCGGTTACACAGGTGGCGTCTCTCCACTGTTCCTGAGCAAATGCCCCCGTATCTTTTCAGATAAAGGCAGACAAACCTGCAAAGCGACTGGCGCAGACACACTGGTGCCGGTGGTGGTGGTCCTCCAGCCAGCTCTATTCGGAAGGCCTTAAGGGGGCCGTGTGCAGCCCCTCCCAACCTCTCAGCTCCCTTCCCATCCCACCCCACTTTCAAGGAAGTCATTCCAGTCTCCTTCCCGCCCTCCAAGAACCCTAGCTTCCCCCACAGAGAACGGCTCATTCTGACAGGAAAACATGGCTTCCTTCCCAGGTGGCAGGAAAGCTCCGAAGAGGACACAGCCCACCTGGCTGGTGACATCAGCCACTTTCTCCAGACAAGCAGTTTAGTGGTAAGAGTGGCCATGAGTGGCTTCTGATGCCTGGGGTTCTCTCACAACTGCCTTTGAACTGGGGAAAAGAGAGGGACAGTATATTGCCCCTTCAAGGGGGAGAGCTGGGAGTGAGGAAGGGACTGGGCGGGGGGTGGGGAAGAGAGGGGAGGAAACAAAGGGAAAAGAAGAGAAGATGGGAGTCCGGCTCTGCCCACGGTTTGGTCATCCTGGAGGGAGGCGATCTGGAGGAGGGTGCAAGGAGGAAAGAAAGCAATTGGGAGCCTTTCTCGGTGGGACAGACGACAGGAAGGGTGGAAGGGACCGTCCCACTGGTTCAGAGACCCTCCCACGGCCCCTGCATGGCTGCGGCAGCTGCAGGAGCCCCGGATCCTTCTCCTCAGCCCTGCCAGGCGGAGCCCCAGCTGATACCCCAGTCAGGCCAGCCTCTGCAGCTGGACAGGCTCCTGAGAGACTCCCTCCCGTGAAGCTCTCACCTTTCATGGCGAACACCCCTCGGCAAAAGTCCTTGAAGTTGATTCTCCCCAGGTCGTTGGGATCCAGGTATTTCACAAGTTTTTCCACCTGTGAGAGGAAAGGAGGGACAGGTGTGAGGTTCCCCCCCCCCCACCCCGAGATGCTCATGGAGCTGGGGTGAGGCTGACTGGGGAGGCCGGTCGGGAAGGACACCAGAGGTTCCCTCCTAGGCCCCCACCCCACACGCTGGGGTCAGCACCAAGCCCCAGACAGCAGGGGGGGGGGGGGTCACTCGATTCTGCTGAGGTCCACAGACAGCACGGGGAGCCTCCTGACAGAGCTGGGTTCATGGAAAGTCAGTGCTCTGATTTTTTTTAACCTAGTGGTTTCTGTCCTACAAAAATAGTACACGCTCATTGCAGAGACTCCGGAGAAGGGAATCAAACCCCGCTGTTTCCCACTTAGTGGTTTCTTTCCTACGAAAATAGTACAAGCTCCTGTGGAAACTCCAGAAAAGAGAATGAATCAAACCCCGCTGTTTCCCACTTTCCTTTGCTTTAAAACACATAGTTTTAACCACTTTTTTTTTTTTTTTGGTAGTTCTGAGAGACCCTTGGTGAAATTCCCCTCTGTCTACAAGGAGGAAATAATTATGTCATATTTGTATACACTCTTTAAAAATTTTAAATGACAAATCAAATAAGATTGAAGGCAAAACCAATTATGGTCCAGACTGTGGCTTCATTGGCGGAAGTTTGTAGGGGGCGGTGCAGGGGATACCAAGGGCATTTCTATCGATCGGTCTGGGTGCTGGCCACACATTGAAACCCACGGAGCCTTCTGCTTGTGGCTGGTGCACTTTTCTGTTCTTTGTTCAATTAAATGTTAAAAAAACTAATAAAGTTTGTAGTAAGGCTTTTTAGCCCAAAGGAGTCAGCCATTCTTGATGTTTGGAATGTTCTCTCCCCCTCAACCATTTATCAGAAAACTTTCCATCCTGCCCCAAGGTACCACCCATATTTTTAGCGGTTGTCAGATCCGCTGCCCAGTGGATGAACCCTCATTTACCTAACCACCCCGAATAGTTCGGCAATTTTTGTTTTTCCCCACTTCTTATCGTTATAATTGATTTTGGGGGTTTCTACAGCTGTGTGGATGACCGGTCGCCCCTCTGGGTTCTCAGATCCTTGACTTTCTCATTACTTTCTCCCCCACCCACTCCAAAGACTCGCCCCAGCCGCCCCAAAGACTCGCCCCTCTTCCATGACCACTTCCTGGCCACATCCTCCCTCCCTCCCTTTCCTGCCTGCCATGTAGTTCTTTGGCATCACCTGGACTGTTCCCTCTCATGCACATCCAATCTGTACCCAAACACCACATCCTCAAGTCACCTTCTTTCCCACATCTTCCCTGGCATCCTGTTGGTCACCGACATCAACGTCTCCCTTCCTGGCTACTGAAGTCTCCTGATTCATCTGCCCTCTTCCACTTTTCAGCCCCTCCGACTCATTCTCCACTCCAAGTGGATCATGTCATTGCTTCCTCTGTTTAGAACCTTCCAATGACTATCACTACCCTTAGGGTAAAATCGAAACTCGGTAACGTGGCCTACAAGACCCTATATGATCTGGCCCCTCCAGCCCGAACTCCTTCTCTTTCTGTCACTCACTGCATTTCAGCCACACCGGCCTTCAGTCAACTCCTCAAGCAAAACAATCTCTGTTCTACCTCAGGGCCTTTGAACACGCTATATGTGATCTCAAATACTCGTCCTCTCCCCACCCCCATTCATCACCTGACTTTGATTCATCCTTCAAGTCACTGTTTGTACCTGTATTAAATATTTCTCCCTGAGACAAGTCTGTCCTCGCCACTCCCATCTAATTAGGGTGCACCCTGCTATTACCCTGTCTTGTAGCACCCTATACTTTTCCTTCAAACCATTTGCTGCAATTTGTAATTATATTTGATATGATAATTACATTAATTTGTGTCTTCCCCCCTAGAAAGTAAGCTCCCTGAGGGCAAGGATTATATGTCTGTTTTTTTTTTTTTTTCTTTTTAAGATTTAAGAGAGAGAGCAAGTGAGGGAGAGGAGGAGTGGGGGGAGGGGCAGAGGCAGAGGAAGAAGCAGACTCCCCACTGAGCAGGGACCCTGATACTCGGGGCTCCATCCCAGGACCCTGGGATCATGACCTGAGTTGAAGGCAGCTGCCTGGCCGACTGAGCCACCCAGGCCCCCAGGGATGTCTGTTTTGATCACCATTGTGTACATGGTAGCACCCACCGTGACTGGCACATAGAAGAAGCTTTACAAGTATTTGTTGAAAAACTGAATATGAATGGTTCTACAAATCCGCTAAATTTTAAAGGCTTTTGATAACAGTTGCCAAATTGTTCTCTGTAAAGATGTCTTAATTTAGTCTTCAACCAGAGCCACTGACTTCAAACTCAGGAGCTCTGGGTATGTCTTCCTAGTTTTTGGCAATGGCCAATTTCTTAAGAACTATCTTTCCTAAGGAACTGGTCCCCTTCCACTCCCTGCCCCCACAGCCCAGCACCTGAAAGTCAGCTTCTCGATCTTTCTTCCAGAATTACCCTGTAACTTAGTGGCAATCTTCCTCGCCGCTCCCCCCCCCCACCCCACACACACATAGCACACACGCAAGCACTCGTTCCTTCAGTGGACGCCTCCTGTGTGCGGGGCACTCTGTTGGGGGCCGGCGGCTGACTGCGCCCGTGGTCACACAGACACACAGGTGCGCATGCGCGCGCACGGTTGTGCACTCATCATCAGGCACCTTCCCTCTCCTCCCAGGAACCCCCAGCAATGTGTAAAGCATCGCAGGGCAAGGACGAGCTCTTTCTCAGACCCCTTTGGGGCTGGGTTGCAGATGGTGGACGTTGGGGCACCATGGAAACTAGGGTGCCGTCTGCAGGTTACTCTTCCCGTCCGTAGTGTTAACACTGCCCTGGCAGATGCCCTCGCGCCTGCCCACCCACTACAAGCTCCAAAGCCCGGGCCATGCCGGGGGCTCATCCACTCGTTAAGGACCGTGTCTCCCGCATGCCCACAGGACATGTTTCCAGTGGTGGCAGCTGCAGCCGGGGTCTGAAGCCCTGGTCACCGCCAGTGGCCTGGCATGATGGGCACGTGCCCAGCTGGCTCTGGAAGGCGAGCAGCAAACAAGAAGGGCCTCCCAGCACCCTCCCCCCTACAGTCCTCTCCAAGGTCAGGGGCCATGCCTTGATTATCTCTGAGACAGTCAAGGGTGGTGTCGTCACCCTTGAGTGGCCCATGTGGCGCCCCAGCCTCAGGTCCACTGGAGGGGTGGCAGGCTGGGTGTCCGTCACCCCTTGGGGCGGGAGACACTGGTGGGGTCAGGCCGTCCAGCTACCAACCCCCCACCTCCAGGGAAGGCCCGGAGCACAGGTGCAGGGGTGTTTGGTGACAGGCAGATAGAGGAGGTCCTGAGGGCCGCTGCGAAGTCCCTGAATCAACTCCCCCGCCACGGGGCTCAGAGTGTGCGGGGCAGGCCATGTGAACAACTGCACTGCCCTTTAGAAGGCGGAGGGGACCACTGTAAAATTGCCCTAACGAAAATACCAATTATATGAATAAACACGGTCGCTGTAGGTTCGAGAAGACCCTGGATATACAAGAGCAGAGCTTCCATGGAGAGCCGTTCCTAACTCCTGCTGGGTTCGTGGAGGGCTTGGCAGAATCTACAGCACCTAGTCCTCCCGACAGGATCAGTAGTTCCAGTCACAGCCTCCCATTCTATAGCTGGGGACACTGAGGCTCACAGAGGCTGGACGTTTAGACAGTCACCGCGGCGGTGACTCTTCCTTGAACCCAGGTCCCGCTGGCCTCAGAGGACCTGCTTCTGTAGTCTACTGCTCTCCAAGGGCTTCCTGCTGGGGTGTCGTCTCATTCCCCCACTCTCCGCGTATTAGAGCATCTTTACCTGCTGTGGCTGGGGACCCCTCGCCCTAATGGCCAAGCGTGTCAACCTTCCCCGACACCAGATGACCTTTTGCCAATGCCCCCCAGGGGTGCATTCCGCGAACGCTGCCCTTCATCCTACAGACAGGGAAGCCAGGTCCCAGATGGGGCAAGGACTTGCTCAAGATCCCACAGCCAGTACAACAAATAGGCCCCCACCTGTGGTCTTCACGGTGAAGCCCCAGGCCGCCACCCAACGTGCTGTACGCATCACCTGGGCTGGGCTGCCTGGCAGCCTCCGCTGGGCTCTCTACGGGAGGAGAAGGGCATCCTGGAGCCTGTCAGGACCCTGCAGGAGCCGTGCTGTCACTGAAACACCCACGGCCGGGCTGCGGAGCCGGCTGCCAGGGAAACAGGTCGTTTCCCTGGCAGTAAAATATTGAGCTTTCCATTTTGGGGCCACTCAATGACCAGGCTTCCCCTGCTATTTTTGTTGCCTTTCTCTCTGGGCTGATTCTTCCCCGCCCCCGCTCGTTCCCCCTGCATCCCATCTCTGCAAGCACAGACCAGGCGGTGTTAAGAGCCTCCCCGCCACCGCTGTCTGATGGATCACCAGCCAGATGCTCCCTGAGCTGGTGCCCAGCCACCCACGCCTCCCTCATTTCCAGATCTGCCAGCCACACAGGCTCAAGTGAGCCATTTGCCTCTCGGAGACCTCAGCAGCCCCATGTGAGCAAGGGAAATGAGCCCCAGTCGGCAGGTGGGTGCCCAATAGATGGGGGCAATTACTGTTCCCAATCAGGCAAATGCTTGGCGACTCTCCTTTGTGTCAGGCCTATTCGGAGCCCTCTGTTCATGTGAATTTATTGAATCCTCATGACCAGTTCAGAAGCAGATACTATTATTGTTCCCATTGCCCAGGTGAGAAAACTGAGTCACTCAGGGTGATGCTCCCATAGCTAGCGAGAGGCAGAGTTGGGATTTGAACACAGGCAGCTTGGCTCCAAAGTTCATGGTCTTTACCAATACTTGTGATCATTTCTACTAATCAAATTGCTGCTATTATTATTATTATTATTATCACAAGTTCGGGGGTTTGCTCTGACTAGAGAGTGAATAAACCTGTCTTCTGCTCTCCTTTCACCTAGAAAAACTGGCAGGGGTGCAGGAAACCTTCACTTAAGAATTTGAATATTTAAAGGGAAAAGCGTCCTTTTAAATGTTGTGTTGGGAAAGCACATCTCCAACCAGTATCCCAGATGCAGCTTGGAGACACACTTGAATTTTTAAAATTCAATGCCAAGATTAGAAACCAAGGACGGCTTCTGGTTTCGGTTAAGATGGAGTCAGTCCCCTACACTCTCTCTCTCCCTCTGCTTATGACTAAAGACGATGGACAGAATAAGAATACATAAAGCAACTATGTGCAGACTTTGAAGAGTAAATTCTACCAGGCAAATTGGGAGGGAAATTAAAACTTGAATTAAAAACAACAGCAAAAACCAACCAACCAAACAAACGGCTTGAAGATTAATATGGCAGTAAGTTTCCTGGTTTATTTTTCCCTTGCATGTTTTCCAGCCTAGACTCCGGGAGGCCAAACCCCAGAACTGCACAGCAGGTGTGAACAGAAAAAGCTTCCGAAGAAACTCTCCTTTTTTGATGAGAGGCCAAGGAAGGGGGTCCTTTGGGGCCAGAGAGAGAAGAAGAAATGCTGTGGGTTTGTTTTTTTTTTTAATCCCTCTCCCAGACCTACCCTGAGGCAAGCCCCAGTCTCAAAGGTGGGGCTCACAGCAGTACCAGCAGCCGGGCAAACACATAAAACCCCAGGAGTAGAAAAGTCTTTATGGAATACGAATCAAGGAAAAGGGGTCAAAGTGTGTGTGGGAAATTCCTGTTAGTCACTTCTCTTTTTTTTCTTCTCATCATTTCATCCTGGAGGTAGACCAGGCACGGGAGGGCTGAAACTGTAGAGGGAGCCCTAAGCCTCAGATTTCTAACCGAAGGACCAAGACAGGGGACCCTGAGAGCTGGAGAGGGTGCCGTCACAGAAAGGAAGGAGCTCAGGGGTAGAATCCGATAAAGTCACACTGACCAAGAGCATACCACAGGCTGTGAGACTGAGCTCCAGTGTAGACAGTGAACAGACCTACCCCAGGAGAACACACACTTGAAGTGGATCCAAATAGCATTTCAATCAAAAGCTTTGAAGACTGAACCACCATTGGAGCAGAAAGCAGGTTGGGATCAGAGATTTCAACCGAACTGGTTGGTTTCCTGATTTAAACAAACAAAACCCCCAAATTGATATGCTTTGGAGGATTTTAATAGGACTCAGAGTCTCATCACAGGGGCGCCTGGGTGGCTCAGTGGATTGGGCCGCTGCCTTCGGCTCGGGTCATGGTCTCGGGGTCCTGGGATCGAGCCCTGCATCGGGCTCTCTGCTCTGCGGGGAGCCTGCTTCCTCCTCTCTCTGTGCCTACTTGTGATCTATCTCTCTGTCAAATAAATAAATGAAATCTTTAAAAAAAAACACAAAAAACATCCAGGACACAAGGCAAAATTACTTGATGTGCAAAAACAAAACAAAATAGGAAAAGCCCAATAATGCACAACGGGAAAGGCAGTCAATAAATATCAGCCCCGAGATGACCCAGATACTATCATTAGAGGACAAAGACTACTATTTATTTATTTATTTTAAAGACTACCTTAAAAAATTATTTTTATATATATATATGTTTTTTAAAAAGATTTTATTTATTTGACAGACAGAGATCATAAGTAGGCAGAGAGGCAGGCAGACAGAGAGGGGGGAAGAAGGCTCCCTGCTGAGCAGAGAGCCCAATGCGATGAGGGGCTCGATCCCAGGACCCTGGGATTATGACCTGAGCCGAAGGCAGAGGCTTTAACCCACTGAGCCACCGAGGCGCCCCCCAAAAATATGTATTTATTTATTTAATTATTTATTTGAGAGGGAGAGAGAGAGAGAGAGAGAACTCGTGCGAGGTGGGGAGGAAGGGCAGAGGGAGAGAGAGAATCCCAGATCTCAAGCAGACTCCCCTCTGAGTGCAGAGCCCTACCCAGGCCCGATCCCCCAACCCCGAGATCATGACCTGAGCTGAAATAGAGTTGGAGGCTCAACCTACTGAGCCACCCAGGCGCCCCAGAAGACAAAGACTTTAAAGCAATTAACCATGTTCCATGAAGGAAATGGCAAGCACTCTTGAACAAATGGAAATATAGAAATTCTCAGCAGAAGGGCAGAAGCTATAAAAAAAGAACTTGATGGAAAATATGATAACTGAAGTATTACAAATTCACTGGATGGGATCAATCACAGAATGGAGATGATGGAAAAAAATTGGTTAGTGACCTTGAAGATAGAATGATAGAAATGAAATGATCTAATCTGAACAAGGAAAGTGACCAAAGATGAAGAGAAACACTGCACAAAAGATCCGACCCACTAAGAAGACACAGAAATCTGGGGCACCTGGGATCGAGACCCAATTCGGGCTCCCTGCTCGGCGGGAAGCCTGCTTCTCCCTCTCCCACTCCCCCTGCTTGTGTTCCCTCTCTCACTGTGTCTCTCCCTGTCAAATAAATAAAATCTTTAAAAACAAAAAAAAAAAAAAAAAAGAAGATGCAACAATCTTAAAGGCAGGCACCCCTAACAGCAGACTTAAAAACACATGAAGCAAAAGCTAATAGAACAGAAAAGGGAAACAGACAAATTGACAATTATCACTGGAGACCTTCACACTTTTCTTCAGTGACTGATAGAACGAGTTAGATGGGAAAACAACAAGGATATGAAAGACTTGGACAGCACTGTTAATCAACTTAACCTATAAACTGACATTCATAGAATTCACACTCAGTAATAGAAGAACACACGTTCTTTCATGTGTGCACAGAACACTCACCAAGATGGATTATATCCCAGGGCAGACTATACCCCTTCAACGACACTGAACAAATTTAAAAGAACTGGAATCATACAAAGTATGTGTTCTGACCATGATGGAATTAAACTAAAAATCAGTAACAGAAAGACATCTGAAAACTTCCCGAATGCTTGGAAATTCAACGACATGTTGAATAATTCACGAGTCAAAGAGGAAGTCTCAAAGGAAATTACAAATATTTGAAACCAAATGAAATAGAAAGACAACATGAAATTCAAACGCAAAGCAAGAAGGAGGAAAGCAATTACGAAGAGCGGAAATTTAAAAACTGAAAACAGAAAAACAGCAGAGAAAAATCAGTGAAACCAAAATCTGGTTCTTTGGAAAGATTAAATTGATCTCTCTCTAGCCAAACTGATCAAAAGGAATTTTTAAAAAAAGGAGAAAAGATACAAACCACAAATATCAGAAATGAAAGCAGGTATTGCGTCCTCCAGCGTTAAAAGGTTAATATGTATGGAGGATTTTTAGGGCAGTGAAAATACTGTGTATGGTATTATAATGAGGGACACAAGTCTATATATTCGTGCAAGCCCACAGAACGCCCGACACCAAGAGTGAAGCCTAAGGTAAAACTATGGCCACTAGGTGATTAGGATGTATCAGTGTAGGTTTATTCTTGGTTTAAACAAACAAACAAACAAACAAGCACCATTCTAGTGAGTGAACTTGGGGACAGGGGAGGCTACACATGTGTGGGGGCAGGGAGTATATCAGAAATCCTGTACTTCTTCACAGTTCTGCTGTAAACTTAAAGCTGCTTTAAAAGGAGGTCTTTTGGGGTGCCTGCGTGGCTCCGTGGGTTGAGCCTCTGCCTTCAGCTCAGGTCATGATCCCAGGGTCCTCGGATCAAGCTGCTTTAAAAGGAGGTCTTTTGGGGTGCCTGTGTGGCTCCGTGGGTTGAGCCTCTGCCTTCAGCTCAGGTCATGATCCCAGGGTCCTCGGATCGAGCGCCGATTGGGCTCTCTGCTCAGTGGGGAGCCTGCTTCCCCCACACCCCCATGCCTGCCTCTCTGCCTACTTGTGATCTCTGTCTGTCAAGCAAATAAATAAAATCTTTTAAAAAAAATGAAATAAAAGGAGGTCTTTTCGGGATGCCTGGGTGGCTCAGTCCATCAAGCCTCTGCCTTTGGCTCAGGTCATGATCTTAAGGTCCTGGGATTGAGCCCTGCGTCGGGCTCCCTGCTCAGTGGGGAGCCTGCTTCTCCCTCTGCCTGCCATTCCTCCTGCTTGTGCACGCTCTCTCTTTCTCTCGGACAAATAAATAAATAAATCTTTAAAAAAAGGTCTTCATAAAAGGTTAATAAGGGAACACTACAAACATCACTGTACACATAATTTCTATAACTCCGATGAAATGGCGCAATGCTTTGAAAGACATAAGCTATCAAAATTCACATAAGACAAATGAGATTATCTGAATAATGCCATCACGACCAAAGAAATTAATTTCACAAACAGTTCCAAAAAAGAAAATCATTTCACCAAACGTTTAAGAACAATAGTCATAAATTCTACACACTCTCTTCCAGAAAACAGAAGAGGAACAAGCACTTCTCCTTTAATGAGGGCAGCATCACCCTGATCCTAAAGGCAGACAAAAGCAGGACAGGTTTCTCCCCACCTTCCGAAAGTAGAGCATTCCTGTGATAAGCTAAAATGTGGTAAAGCAGCAGCAATTACTGTTAATTTATACCGAAAAACTTTTGAGCATTCACAGACCTAAAAAAAACCCTCTCTTTGACTTTCCTGATACCTTGGGACGCATCTTGCTAAAAAATGCACAAGTAAATCAAGATAAAGAATAGGTGCCCAAAGACACAGTTCAAAGCCTGGCAGCTGGGGCTGAGACGCTGAGTATGATTCCTAGGAATGGAGCTCGGCAGGGGGTGGGGGGGTACCCTTTCAGTCCGGGGTGCACGCCGCCTTGGGAACTGTTCCCTGCAACATGAACTGAACAGGATTTTCACTTTTTGCCTTTTCTCTCTTTTTTTTAAGATTTATTTATTTATTTGAGAGAGAGAGTGCGTGTGAGCAGGAGGAGGGGCAGAGGAAGAAGGAGAGAGAGAGAATCTCAGACAGACTCCCTGTTGAGCCTGGAGGCTGCCAGGGACTCCATCCCAGGACCCTGAGATCATGACCTGAGCTGAAACCAAGAGTCGGACACCCAACCGACTGAGCCACCCAGGGGCCCCCAAACTGTAGTAGTCAAAGCAATATGGTACAGGCACAAGAAGACCCACAGATCAATGGAACAGAATAGAGAGCCCGGGGTGCCTCGGTGGCTCAGTTGGTTAAGTGTCTGCCTTCCGCTCGGGTCATGATCCCAGGGTCCTGGGATGGAGCCCCGTATCAGGCTCCCTGCTCAGCGGGAGGCCTGCTTCTCCCTCCCCCACCCTCTCCCCGCTTGTATTCCCTCTCTCTCTCTCTCCCACTGTCAAATAAACAAATAAATAAATAAATAATCTTAAAAAAAAAAAGAACAGAAAAAGAATAGAGAGTCCAGAAATAAACCCATGCTTATATGGATAATTAATCCATGACAAAAGAGAGCCTCTTCAATACATGTTGGGAAAACTGGACAGCCATATGCAAAATAATGAAACGGAACCACCTCCTTACACCATGCACAAAAATAAACTCCAAATGGACTAAATACCTAAATGTGAGACCTGACACCACAAAACTCCTAAGGGAAAACACAGGCAGTAATTGCTCTGACATCAGCCTTAGCAATGTTTTGCAAATGTATTTCCTGAGGCAAAGGAAACAAAAGCAAAAATTAACTTGGGGCCACATCAAAATAAGAAGCTTCTGTACAGCAAAGGAAACCATCAACAAAATGAAAAGGCAACCTACTGGATGGAAGAAGGTATTCATAAGTGATATATCTGACAAGGGGTCACTATCCAAAATATCTGAAGAACGCATGCAAGGCAACACCCCAAAACCATATAATCTGATTAAAATGGGCAGAGAACTTGGACATTTTCCCCCAAAAGACAGGTGGCCAACAGACACATGAAGAGACGTTCAACATCACTCATTAGCAGGAAAATGCAAATCAGTACCACAATGAGATGTCACCTCACGCCTTGACAGGTGTGAGCCATTCTGGCTAAAATACAAAAGACAGGAAATAACAAGTGCTGGTGAAGACATGGAGAAAAAGGAACCCTTGTGTACTGCAGGAATGTCAGTTGGTACAGCCACTGTGGAAAACAGTATGGAGGTCCCTCAAAAAATTAAAAAAAAATAGGATTATCATACAATCCAGTAATTCCACTACTAGGTATTTACCCAAAGAAAACAAAAACACTAATTTGAGAAGATATATGCATGCTCTGTTTGTTGAGACGATATTTATAGTGGCCAAGGTATGGAAGCAATGGAAGTGTCCATCGATAGACACTTGGATGTCTATGGACAAAGAAGAATGGGATATATATACACACAATAGGATGTCAGTCATCAAAAAGAACAAATGGACAAAGAAGATGGGATATATATACACACGATAGAATGTCAGTCATCAAAAAGAATGAGATCTCGCCATCTGTGGTAACACAGATAGCCCCAGAGGGTGTTACGCCCAGTGAAATCCGTCAGACAGGGAAAGACAGAGATTGTATGATTTTGCTTGTATGTTGAATCTAAAACACAAAACAAACAAACAAACATAAAGCAGAAATAGACCCATAAATTCAGAGAATACACTAATAGTTTCCAGAGGGCATGGGGATAGGGTGTGGGCAAAATGGGTGAAGGGGAGTGGGAGGTCCAGGCTGCTGGTTATAGGATGAATCAGTCACGGGGACGAAAGGCACAGCGCAGGGAATAGTCAGTGGTGGTGTAATAGCGTTGCACGGTGATGGAGGGGAGCCACACCTGGGAGCATAGCACAATGTGTAGAGTTGTGGAACCACTGTGCTGTGCACCTGAAGTGAATGTTACATGGTTCATCAACGATATTTCTAGAAAGAAAGAAAAAAGAACCCCACCCCCACATAATCATTTCAATAGATACAAAGCAACTGACAAAATTCAACATCCGTTCATATTAAAAACGCCCAGGAGATCAAAATAGAAGAGAACTTCCTTATCCTTCCGTATTTTAGAGAAATGGAAGCATATTCACACGAAGACTGTATATAAATGTCTGGGACAGCCTTGTACAGAATTGCCCAAACCTGGGGACATCCCACATATCCCCCGGCAGGTGGATGGATAAGCAAACTCTTCTATAACAAAAAGAACTGTTGCTATGCCCACATGGATCTCAAACACATGATGCTGCGTGAAAGAGGCGGTGTCCCAAGGTAACAAACTGTGATTCCACGGAGGTGGGAAAGGCAAAGCTGCAACGCAGGGAACAGATCTGCCGTTACCGAGGGAAGGAGGGGAAGAGTGTGCGCACAGAGGTGCCCTGTGGGAATCTGGGGGCTGTGCTCTACTGTCCCCTGATGTGGCGGTGCTTTCAAAGGTTCATTTTACCGTATGGAAAATTGTTTTAACATGCACTTGATCCTGAGGCTGGTGTGGCAGGTGTGAGGGCAGTAAAGGGGGCAGTACCAGCAGCAAGTAGAGCTCACAGCTGAGCACTGACTAGGTGTCAGGTGCTCTGCCCAGTGTGGCACAGTCTCACTCCTCCCCATCCTCCCAGGGGCACCAGGAAGAGCTGGCCCATCCATCTGCCAGCAGAAGATCCAGAGGCCCGCAGCAGGTGAGGGTAAAATCCAGCTCCCCTGGGCTCCCAGCCCCTCCTCTGCCACCCTAGGAGACTCCTGCCCTCCCCTGGGACCTCAGGGCAACGGGTGGCTCCGGAGCTGCTTGTTTATCCACTTTCCCAGGCAGCCCAGCTGCCTGACGTCAGGGCACACAATGCAACCCTGTATTCTGGAGTCCCTGCCCCCCAGCCCCGAGGGACAAAGGGCACTGAGGTGGAGGGGATGGCAGCCACTGGTCTTCTCCAATAATTGTCGAGAGGAGAGGGGAGGGAAGCCGGGCGGGAGCTTCTGCAGGACCAGCTGGAGATGAGTATGACTCAGGCGGGGTTCCAGAGTGGGTCCTGGCAGTCCCTGCACCCCGGTCCACCTGTGACCTGTGAAGAGCAGTCCCATGGCATCTGTGAGCCTAGCCACAGGTGCACAGAAAGGGGCGTGTTCTAGAGTCAGGAGCCGGGGACTCTGGGTCAGCCTCCTCATTTGGGGCGCCCAGTGCAAAATGGAAATGCTGGGCCCCCTGTTTAAAAATTATTCCCAATTTCAAGACAGTGACCACAGAGCATCTAAGGCTATGTGACTTCGGTGGCACTCACGGTGTGACCCTGACCCAGCCATGCTACTTCTCCGGGCCTCAGTTTCTCCATCATAATGCACTCCAGGGGCCAGCTCCCAGGACTGTTGTGACAATCAAATGAGGCCGTGGCTGAGGAAAGGACCCGGTAAATCGTAGGGTGCTCTGAAGGTTCCGCGCAGAAGGTGCATAAAGAGAAAGGACGAGCCTCGCAGGCGGCAGGGAAGACAGCAGGGACTGGGGTGATAAAGTGGGGTGGGCTCCCAGCCCCTTTGTGAGTCTCAGGGGCGCTGTGCTTCCCTGGCGCTCAGTCCAGTCTCGGCTCCACCATCAGTGACCTGCCTCAGGGGTCCCAGGGAGACCCTCCCCTCTCAGTTCCTACAACTGGAAAACGAAGGCGTGACATGACCATATTGAAGGTCCCTTCCAGCTCTGGAGCCTGTATGATTGTAAGGTTTCCCCACAGATGTCTGGGGGAGCCTGGGATCGGAGGAAGGAGAGAAGAAAACCAGACAGAGCAACAGATGCGAGTAGAGGCTGGGAGGCAAGTGTCGCCATCCAACCCGGCTTCACCAAGGACCTGGTAAATACATGGCATGGGGACCCTGGAGGGCGGCCTTGGTGAACAACTCAGCCTCTCGGAGCCTTTTACTCGCTCTCTTTATAAAGTCAAGGAAAAATGACAAGGACCAAAGCAGATCCCGTAGGTCGCCGCCCTGCTGCCCCTGCCCTCTCCTCCTTCTGTGTGGGGCAACTCTGAGGTCGCTGGATGCCCACCTCCTGCGGGAGCAGGTGCCCGGGGACGGGGCAACCCCAGAGCATGAGCCCTGATTCGACCAAGCAGTCAGGTGACATTTCCCTTGCCAGTGATTGGCTTAGGCGAAAGCATGTTACACAGCTCTGGCCAATGAGACATGAGGAAACATCTGCAAGGGGCTTCCAGGAGAGGTTTTCCAGGTGATGGGATGGGGATGGGGCCACCGTCCTCGGGACGTGCTCCCAGCCCTTCTTGCCCTCCCGGAGAGCAGATGCCGTCTTGGGTTGACGCGGGGGCGCTGAATGGAAGGAGGCTGGGTCCTGTAGGATGCCTCTGAGCCCCAGTGGGAAACAGCCTTGGAGCTGTCCTACCTTGGGCTGGCGCGTTAGGAGAAAGAATGCATTTAGGCCGTTTTGCATTGGTGCCTGATCTCAAAGCCTCCTCAAGGGGCTGCAGGTGAAAGGCTGGTAGTGGGAGGGTAGCCTTGGGAGAGAAGGTGCTCAGTGCGCAACAGAGAGAGGCTGTGCCCATCGGGCCATCTCTGGCCGCGGTGGCTACGCATCAGGAAGGGCCAGTCACACCGTACCCAGGCCACCGCTTCCTCAATGAGAGACCCCCAGCATGTCCCAGTGTCACCCAGCAGGCCCCTCATTCACAGCCTGCGCCGCTGCTGACCAGAATCCCTTAGGCCACCCAAGAGGGCTTTTGTGTGATGTCTGAATGGGAATGAAAGGGACAGAAGCCTGGGTGGTCTGTGAGGTAGGCTGGCCTTTCCACTCATTTCTCCATCTGTCCATTCCTGCAGCAAACGTCTCCTAAGCTCCGTGGCCAGACTCTGCCCTGTGGGGACACAGGCAGGTTCCCAGGAAGCTCATAGGGAGGGGACAGATGTCTTGCTGTATTTTTGAGTGAAGTAGAAATAGCTTAGGGAAGTGCACAAAAGGGTGGAGATGACTGTCAATACGGCCACACGCCCAGGGAGCTGTCTGATGTCCCTCCCGGGCGCTGCGAGTGCACGGAGCTGGGCTCGCTCTGCACTACTTCCATTTACCAGCTGTGTGACCTAGGATAAGGGTACTCACCTTCTCTGATCAATTGCCCCTGTCTCATGGAGGGAAAGGATTTAAAGGGAAAGGCATGGGGACTTAGCCTGGAACCCAGCCCAGAGCAAACTCTAGAGAGGTGAGCGTTTTTGTAGGCAAATGGGGCCTGGAAGCCTGCGATCGCCACGTGCCCGCCCCGCTAGTCCTTTTACCTCTGCTTTTTACATTTTCTAACTGGGTAAATTTAAAGAGTGGGTTGGATCACTTTTAAATCAGTGGGGGTGGGGAACCAATAAAACTTGCTATTCTTTAAAAAAATTATTCCCAGGATTGTGGGGGTAGATAAGATGCGAATCTTATCTAGTAGTTAAGATTCTACCAGAATACAGCCTCCTAGAAGGTGCTACCCAAACCCACAGAGGGAGGGAACCCTGAGGAGCTGGGGAGCCCAGGGGATGTGGGGGCTGCCACGGGGCCCTTTAGAGGGGCGGTGGCCATGTGGGACTCTACAGGCTCATGGGACTGAACACTGCAGTGGGGGCACGGGGCAGGGGTGGGGAGCATGAGCAAACGCAGAGGGAGGAATGACGCAGCCAAGGCCCAGCCAAGGCTGGGTCCTGGGGGGAAGCCTAAAGGGCTTGGGAACCACCAGCTGCTCTGTATGGCTGGAGGGCAGGGACACTAAATGTGGGGGAGCAACAGGTGGGGGAGACCCAGTGGACCTTCCCCTCTGGTGGATGGGGGTTTTAGGAGGGGCCCAATGAAGGAGGTCTGGGAATTGTCTGAGCCCACAGTGCATGGTAGAGGGAGATGGGAGACAGTCCAGAGGAGGAGGCTGTGGGGACCCGGGCCTTTGGGGGAGGGGCAGGAAAAGCAGGGCCAGGGAAGAGATTAAAGGCCTGTGGCAGGGGGCTTGATCTGAGGTGGGGGTGAGGCACAGGCACGTGAAGCTGAGTGGGTGGGCAATGGGGACCGTCCCTGGGCAGGCGCCCAGGAGGAGGGGAAGTGCAAGGTGAGGGAGTCAGGGGATGAGCTCTGGGTGAGGAGCCTGAGGGACATGGGGGGATGTGGGTTGGATGGGGATGAGACTCCGGGGTCTTCCTGACCACCCCTTCAGGTCCCTAGGGCCCTCAGACACAGGTGCCTCCTGGGCCAGGCCTGGTGGCTGCCAAGAAAGTTTCCCTTCCATTTGTTCTAACTCATGACATCAGCTTGTCTCCATGGATGGCAGGGGCCGCTCTGCCTCCTCCCCGTGGTGGCCGCTGCAGGGAGCTCCTCTGGCCCCGAGGGACAGGAGCAGCCACCTGGCTGAGCACAAGAAGCTGGTGGCCTGAGGGCTTCAGTGACCAGGACTTCGAGAAGGCAACAGGTGTGACCACGTCCCCCAGGGGCACCATCTCTGGGTCGCCCAGCCAGCCCAGGGTCCCAGTGCCTGCCTGCCTGGCCAGGTCCAGGTAGCAGCTGTGCTGTGAAGAAATGGAGGAAAAACACAGCCCCATTTACTCTGTGGGATGGACGGTCCCTGGGCCGGACCCGAGCACCTCCCACCTCAGTGAGCCTATGAAACACCGGGGCATCTTGCTGATGGGCAGACTCTGATGCATCAGGCCTGCATGCTCCCCGGCCCTCTCTGGATGTCCTAAGTAACCTGTAAGGACCCGTCCAAGATTTAGAAGAGGGAGTTTGGTTTGTGTACACCCTTGCAATGCCGGGGTACCCGGGTAGGAAGGGAAATGGAGGGTAGGCCCAGGGGTGGGTGGGCTGTCCCTACCACGGGTGGGTGCTGAGGCCCTGCTGGTCACCACCCCTGGGGGAGGTTTCTGGGCCCTGCAGGCAAGAGGAGGGGCATCTGTCGGGGGGCCCTGCTTTGGGGTTGGGGGAGGCCTGGGGCTCAAAGCAGGCACTTGTGGGAGGGGGTGTCTTGCATCCACCGCCGGCTCTGAACTTCACCGTGTCAGGCCCTTGGTTGGCATCTCTGATCCTCAGGGTAGGCCGACAGGTGCTGCTCCCTCTAGGGCTCTGGTCGGTGTGGGGCCCATTATTTCACATCAAATGGGAGTATTTGCTTACTGGAGAGAGTGTGGGCCTACGGGAGTTGGGAACACTGCCCCTCACCAGTGCTCCCTCCCAGGCCGTGGTCCCGCCTCTTCCTCCCATCCCACCACACTGCCCTTCCCAACTGCCCAACTCCTGGTTCTAACCACCCCACCCCTGCGCCAGGCCTTGGCTCCAGGCTGCCCTCCCCCAGACACATCAACTAAACTCAAACAGAAATGCCTTCCCACCAGCCTCCGTTACGCGGAAAGTGGAGTTAACTCAGTTATCTCAGGGCCTTCCCCTGAGCGGAGGTTTAGCTCCTTGAAACAAAGCAAAAAAGAGCGGTGCCAGTTAGAAGTTCCTGTGTTGTTGCTGTCAACACAACAGACCGTGGCTCATGAGAGGGAGCAGTAGCTTTGGAAACCTCATTGGGGAGTTCCTAAATGAGGGAGAGAAGAAAGCCTCACTGTAAATGTACCATGAGACCATGGGCAAACCCACACTCTCTGAGCCTCAGAGTTTCCATCTGTGAAATGGGCCTGGCAACCTACCCACCTCATACCATTTCCTCTGGGGACCAAAGATGATGGATTTGAGCGCACGCCAGGCCAAGCAGGCCTCTCCAATGACATCCTGCCAGTCCCACTCCCCTGTGTGACTCGGGCCCCTTCCTGCTGCTAGAAGAGGTCAGGCAGACACCTGTGGTGGGTGCAGAGGAAGGGTGATGTCCTGCCTCCCAGGAGGTCCCCTTGCAGAAACCCCACAAGGATCTCAGAGGTGATGGTTAAGACAGCTCGGGTCAAGCTCAGGTCCATAGCCAGACTCCGTGACCTCAGAGCTATGAGACTGTGAGCCCATGACCCCCTATCTCTCCCCAAGAGGACCAACAGTGGTCTGGTTGCTGTGCCAGTGAGGACAGCAGGGACTAATGTGGCCCAGCTCTTCCCGTCCCTTGTCCCTGTGAGGTGGGCAAGATGGGGGCTGGGGTCCCAGGCTCGCGAAGGAAGCAAACGGACCCTCGAGAGGCTGAGACTTTGTCCAAGGTCACAGGAAGGTACTTCTTAGCACCAAGGTGTCCCATGAGAAGGGAGTTCTGAGGTCAGGAAGTTGGGGACACGCTGGCCCCAGGTCTAAATTTTTAACTAGAGCCTCTGTTGGACTAAGGTGAGGGCAATGTAGGCGCCTTTCCAAACTTGCTTGACCTCCTACCCTGGTCTTTGCAGGGCCAGATTCCTCACTCAGGGTGGGAACCCTGCTCTGGGCGCTGCCATGGGCAGCTTCTTGTTTTTTGCACAGGATGTTCAATGGGCTGTTTCCCCAGCAAAATGGAGTCTGGGAGAGAGGAGGGCAGGTGACATGTGCGGTCACCACCAGAGAAGGAGGAGACCTCAGTCCACTTGCCCTGATCCCCATGGCCAGGGGGTCCTTGGGGTTCAGCTCCCACTGCTGCTTGCACTCACCTGGCAGGGGGGCAACTTGGTGGAATGTCTGCGGGAACCAAGCAGCTTTTCCCAGCTTGGAAGGAGAAGTGCTGGGCCCCCGAGCCTGGGCGCTGAGGGCATCATGGGCACGAGAGGCTGCCCACGTCTAGGCTTTCTGGACCCCACATCCTCACTGCTGCACCCATCCCTTCTCCTCTGGGGAGGCCCTACATTCCCAGGAGCTGGCCCCATGCAGAGCACCAGGAAAGTTCCTTGGGGCCAGCAGGTTGAAGCCATTGTTTTGACGGAGCTCTTTGCTGGGGTACATTTCTTTTCTGGGCAGCAGAGCAGAATAAAGCAGAGACAGGAGGGCTCACCCGTGATTTGCCCCCTTGCTCATTACATATACCTCTCGGGGTGCCTGGGCGGCTTGGTCGGGTAAGCGTCTGACTCCTGGTTTCGGCTCAGGTCATGATCTCATGGGTTGTAGGATCGAGCCCTGCGTGGGGCTCTGGCTCAGTGGGGAGTCGGCTTGGAAGATTCCCTCTGCCCCTCCCCCTGCTCACACATGCTTGCTCTCTCTCTCTCAAATAAATAACATCTAAAAAAGAAATGATAATGTATGCCTCTTCCCTAGACTAAGTGGATTGGAGCCCTGGGCTGGAAGGAGGAGAGCCGGTTTCCAAGGGGTCCTACCACCATTCTGGGAGCCCCTGAGGCACCTTTCTAGCCTTCACTGGTGCCCTTGAAGGGAGAGTTCCTGGCTCCTTTAGTAGACCAGGAAAAGGCTCCGGAGCACGGGGACAGGGAGGGGATGCCGGCATTCTGATCTGGAGCCTGCACGTGCAGAAGCATGGGGGACACTCCCAGCCCAGGTGGGCTGAGTCTGGTGGCCAGCATCTGGCACCTGCATTTTCAAAGGCCTCCCTGGAGTGTCTGATAACGACACCTGGGAGGGAAATCCTGATTGAATGGGCGGTAGCGTCACACAGCCAGGGAGAGCAGGCCTGCAGGCTTTCAGCTTTGAGTCTGGCATATGCCCTCTGAGGCTGGTAGGAGGGGCTTGGGGAGCCATGGGGGTAAGAGTCCAGCAGCAGCGGAAGTGCGAGTGACAGCAAAGCCAGGGCAGACTCTGATCACGGTGGTCCCAACCTCTCCAGGGCTGTGATGGGTCCTGGCTGGCTCCCTGGCTGGACTGAGAGCTCGTTGAATAACACCCAGTAGCAATGTTGACAGCGAGATAATGTGACAAGGGGACAGAGACATGAGCAGTTAGTGTGAGCCAGGCGTACGTGCAGTAAGCCATCTATGCGTCACAAACTGATAAAGGAGTCTCTATTACTGGCCCCATTTTATAGTTGGGGCCACTGAGGCACAGAGAGTAAGGACTTGCTGGGAAGGGAGGGAGCCAGAATTCAAGCTCCAAGAGCCTGTGTTCCCTCCTGCTGGGCAGTACCGCCTTTTCAGTTCCCTCTTATATCCCTGGTGGCCGTGGCCAGCACAGTGCCCATCCAAGAGCTGTGCTCACATGTTTCTCCATTGTCATGGTCATTGACAAGCCGGTGCCCCCACCACACACAGGGGGGTGGGGCAGCAGCCGCCCAGGTGGCAGGCTATAACCAGTGCCCTACATCCTCTTGTAAATGTCCCTACAGCCACAGAGGATTCAGAAAAACAACTCCCCCACACAAACGCCTTAGCGTGCAGCACTGCCTACCGTGCTGTGGGCTTTGCCTCATTCTCTCAGCCCACTGTCAAGGAGATCGGCATTATCACGTCCCCATTTCACAGGTGGGGCTCAAAGATGTACAGAGACTTGGCCCAGGTCACAGAGTCAGCAAGTCACTGGGACTTGACCTCTGACTCATCCAGCCCCCAGAGCCTGAGTCCTTGACCACAAAGCCCTTGGCCCCCAAACCTTCATCAGGCAGCCCCCGGAGGCAGAGAGGGATTTGCTTACCAAGGGAAGACTTCAGGGCGGAGCTCAGTAGGAGCTAGTACCTGGGGTCTGGGCTGGTCCCTTTGCACTAATATTTATTCACTCACTCAGATGTTGAAGTAACACTTGCTACGCCCTTGCTATGTGCCAGGCTGGGTGCTGGGGGCAGAGCAGTGCATGAACCCAGCTGCTGTCCTTATGGTCTGTTTCCCCCCGGGAAACACAGAACCAAACGCCTGTCCTGCTCCTGCCGAGCAGGCCGGGGATGGAGAGCACGGGTGCGCTAGGAGCCTGGGTTGCCCTGCGGTCTGTCATCTCTCACTGCCCAGGGTCGCTTGCCCCTCACCCTGCAGGCATGCCTTGCCTTTCCTTTGGGGAACCACACCCTCCCACTCCAGGGAGCTTGGGGCCAGCCTCTGGGGATGGGCTCCTGATCAGGCCTGGCCCATCAGGTCCTCCTTCCATCAACTGGAAAAAGAGCAAACATCACGAATGCATTTAACAGAGAAAGGAAAATAGGACAGGGAGAGGGTAGTCTTTATTAATAGGCTAAGGATTATACACCTAAAACCCAAGTACTAACATCCTACTTAATGGCAGTGATGGACAGTCAGCCCATTTAAAAGAGCAGTAAGAAAAAGATAGTGGGCCCTTCCTTGCCTCTGCCAGCCCTACCAACCCTTATACTCACCGGCTCCACCAACTGGTCCTAGACCAGAGCGAGGACGCAGGGAACAAGCTCAGCCCCAGCCGGGACTCCCGGCCACCCCTGGCCCGCTCTGCTCTGCGGACAGCCGGTTAGCTTCAACCTTCCAGCCCCGGGCTGTGCTGCTTCTCCTCCAGCTTGCCTGCCTCTGAAGACTGGAGTCCCCCACCGATCCACGCCAAGATGCCTGACCTCCTGCCAGCCCCTTCCCCCTAAGTTAGATCGCCTTCCGCAGCAACAGTGGCCTGTTTTTCTTAACTTGCGGCTGGGCCACGTGGTCACCAGCCCAGCATGCCTCACTCCGAAGCCCTCCTGAGTTAGAGCAACATCGCCTGCCCACCCCCGGCCCAACCGGTTTCTAGAAATGCTTGTGACTCCCCTCTAAGAAGCACAAGTAATTGGAGTCATAAATACAGGAAAAGAAGACATACTGAAATAATTGCTTTCTGAAGATGACACGATTGCTTACCTAGAAAATCCAAAGAAATCAACCAGAAAATTATTAGGAGTAATAAATGAGTATATACCAGTGGTGAGTTAGGAGATAAATTTACAAAAATCAGTTGCATTCTATGTGCGAGTGACATGCAGCTGGAAAAAAAAAATCAATGGGGAAAAAGTATTTCATCCTCAGTAGGAACAAGACACATTCAATATTAAACATTAATTTAGCCTAATTGTAAGGCATTTATCTTTAATGTTAATATTTTCCTCCCATTGGGAGAGTTAAATATATCGTAAAGATGGCCAATGTAGTAAATTTAAAGCAATACCAGATAAAGACCTTGAAAATGTGTCATACACTTAAAAAAATCCATAAATAGTGAAGAACATCAGAGAGCATTTTTTAAACGTAACAATGACTGATGTCTCGATTTTAAAATATTTTATGCCAAAAAAATACTTTATGCCAACTGCTGATCCAAATTTTATGTTGCATTAAAAAACAAAACAAAGATCTCTCTGAGCATCAAAAATAAGAATGGTGGTAGTGGATTATAATGCACTGGAAAGAAAAGAATCCATGAGTCCGCAGTGGTACTCAGAAAAGATCTTTACTGAATGATATTCCATGTCTAGAAGAAACGACAGAATCGGAAAAAATCACCATTTTGTAACTAGCAATGTAATTTATGCAGGATGCTAAGGCCACTGTGTGAAAAGCTGTCAGGGAACCAAATATTTACACTGTCTCCAAGCACCGTCCCCCAGATTACTCGTTAATTATAAAGGGGGAAAGGTACATTATATTGAAGGGATCGGGCGGGTAGGGCCTTAACCAAGTGATTAAGCTCAATAAGGGGACAAGCTGGTTTCATGTGTCTTATGTGATGCTCTGAGAAGTCCACGCTGTCACCTCCCCTTGACAAAAATGCAGGGAAATAATCGTTATGGGAGAGCCTGTAGGACAACTGGCGTGGACTTGAAAGAATATGGGGAAGCTATGAAAGCCCCGCCCCCCAAATCAGAGATAGCTCTAATTTCAAGGAGATGAAAGAGGTACATGACAAAGCAGATGTAAATGTGATCCCTGATTGGATCCTGGATCAAAAGAGAAAGCAGTGACAGTTTCAGAACAAATGAGGAGATCTGAATGCAGACTGAGTCTTAGATGATGCTGTTGAACTGATAAAAGATCTTAGGCAGGACCATGATGCTTGCTTAGGGAGGAGACCGTCCTTGTTCAGACACTCGAGTGTTTCTGGGGGAACCGTCAAGACGTCAGCCCTTATTTAAAATGCTTCTGTGAAACAAAGTAGCACTGAAGATAAGTTACAGATAAACAGATAATCACTGACAGAATCAACGGAAAAGCCTATGTGGCAAAATGTGACCAGTTGCTGAATCTAGGAAGGGTCTATCTGGGGGCTCATCAGATTCTTTAACTTTTCCTTTTGAACATAAAAGGTGAGAAGAAGAAAAACCAGGAAAGGATAAACTAATCGAATTCAGTTCTAGTTTAGAAATAAATTTAAAATATTAATAGAACTGAATGTTGGATGAACTTCATAAAAATTCCAAGTTGGGTGGGGGGGCGTCTGAGTGGCTCAGTCTGTTACATATCTGCTTCGGCTCAGGTCATGATCTCAGGGTCCTGGGAACGAGCCCCACACCGGGCTCCCTGCTCAGCGGGGAGTTGCTTCTCCCTCTGCCCCTCCCCCTGCTCATGCTCTCTCAAATAAATAAAATCTTGGGCGCCTGGGTGGCTCAGTGGGTTAAGCCTCTGCCTTTGGCTCAGGTCATGATCTCAGGGTCCTGGGATTGAGTCCCACATCGGGCTCTCTGCTCGGCAGGGAGCCTGCTTCCTCCTCTCTCTCTGCCTGCCTCTCTGCCTACTTGTGATCTCTGTCTGTCAAATAAATAAATAAAATCTTAATAAATAAATAAATAAATAAATAAATAAATAAAAATCCCAAGTGGCTTAAATATTTGTACAAATTGGGAGGTTTGGAAAGAAGGCAGCTTATTTATTCTTGCTAGCGATGGGAAGTAAGTTCCTAACACTGGGGGGGAAGGAAGAATTTCCTCTGCCCTTCAAGATCCTTCTGGCCAGACTAAAAATCAAATTGACATGAGACAGATTAACAGGAGAAAATCAAATTTCATTTTGTACTTATGGGGAACCCACACAGACATGGAAATTCCAAACACAGTCAGGCAAAATGAGGTGTATAGTCATCCTGAACAGAGGAAAGGGGGGTAAGGGTCTGGGGCTTCAGAGGGAAGGAATGAATCTCGTAAGAAGATGAAAAAGAGTAAATGTTCGGTAAACAAATGTTTGGGCCACTCAGAAACAATGAGACTATGAGGACTTTGATCAAAAAGGCCTTGTCAGTTTCCTCCCTATCTACCATACCCAGTTTGTATCATAATGTAGTTAACTGTGGTGATAGGGAGAGAAGATTCTCTATCCAAATTCTTTTTAGGCAATCAGGGGGAGGTAAAGAGCTTTTCCTGAATCTGCTGGGCTTTGATTGTCTTTTAACCCTAAATAATCTTCATGCCAAAGTGGCCCATCCTGGGGCAGCCTGCCCTTGGCCCCTACACTACTAAGAAAATGACAAATATCATTAGAAATAAAGCAGATAGGATATAATTGAAAAAAGAAATATTCAAATGTAGGGAAATTATCAAGTAATAAAATGTGGTCAATAAATTACAAAAGGAAAGCAACGGTAAGAAAAAAAAATGACAAACAGTTCTGAAAAAATGTAAAGAACCAATTTAAAAATATAAAGATCGGGGCACCTGGGTGGCTCGGTGAGTTAAGCCTCTGCCTTCAGCTCGAGTCAAGATCTCAGGGTCCTGGGATCGAGCCCCGCATTGGGCTCTCTGCTCAGCGGGGAGCCTGCTTCCCCTCGCCCCCGCCTGTCTCTCTGCCTACTTGTGATCTCTCTCTGTCAAATAAATAAAATCTTAAAAAAAAGTAAAGATCAAACAAAAGTTCCTCTTGATTAAACAACATCAAACTGTCATTGAGATGGACACAACAGTTCATGCAGAAGGAAAGACCAAGAACCAAAAGCAACATGGACAAACAGCAAACTCTCCTTAGCAATCAAAAATGAACACATATACGAGTTTGAAATGCTATTACATATTACATACCCGTTAAACCGGTGCAAATGGATTTAAAACAATACTCAGTGTTGTTGTTGATATGGAGAAATAGGCACCCTCATGCAAATCATATCCGAGGCAGGGAGGGCAGGGAAGGGGGCAGACAGGGAGAAACTGATGATCAGACCATTGGACGGCCCCGGAAAGGGGGACCATGAGCCCAAATGCCTCTGCCCAGACAAGTGGGCAAACGGGCTCTTGACTCCACCCACTCACTTAGTGTCTGGGACAGGGCAGCAGATGTCTTCTGGCCCTACCCACTCAGAGTCGTGTTTCGAGAAGCCCACGGCAGAGGCCAGTCCTCTGGCTGGCAGCCAGGCACCAGGCTAGGAACGGAGTCCAGACAGGCCAGGACCCTGGGGACAGTTGGTGTTACTGAGGGAGGCCAGCTCAGTAGGGTGCAGGTGCCAAGCCTAGGGGGAGGCCTTAGGACTCTTCTCTCTGGCACCCCCCCCACCATCCACTCTCTTGGGGCGTCACCTGCCAGCAAAGCTCCCTTTGGGCTCCACCCTCCCCCTACCAGCTTGGGGGCCAGGGGATGGCCGGCCAGCCCAGGTGCCTCTCCAGGGGGGCCAGGCTCAGTGAGCTATGCAGAGTGGATGAAAGTCTGTGGAAACACTGAGAGTGGCTGGTGGGTGGACCAACCCTAGGGCCAGGCTTAAGCAGACGGGTGACATTGTTCCCTCGGGGACTCGGGCCCAGGAAATAGCATTAGGGGGAAAGGGGCCGAACAGCTCCTACGCATGGGTCACAGCCACATCTGGGTCACTGCCAAGGGCACAACGTGAACAGTAAGGTAAAAAAAAATACAATTTGGTGCTGGTGACCCTTCTTGTCTTATGAAGTTGTTATATGTTGATGACAATATTTGGAGCTTTTTTGTTTTTGAGATAAACAGCAGCTGTCCTAGGAGGGAACCCTGAGGGTGAGGGCAGGCCTCACAGGCCATGTGAGCTGTGCAGGTGTGCGAACATCCTCGAGCTGCGCTCAGACCCCATCCCCCAGCCACCTAAGAGGGGGGCACAGGACACACGTGAGATGGCGCTCTCTCTCCTGTTCATCGAGCACAGCACTGTGAAGTCCAGGGGAGCCACCCTCGGACCCTCCCCTTCTCTCCATCTCCTCGCCCCTTCCTTCCCGCGCCTGCACGGAGCAGTAGCCTCCACGTTGGCCGCCTTTCCCTCAGCTCAGGCTACCACAGACAGGTTTGTCTGAAACACAGCAGAGCTACCTTCTCCCTCTGTGCCCCCCTCTTCAATATTTCCTCCCCCACCTCCCTCCCCGTCCGGCCCCCACTGCCTGGCAGCTCGGTCCCTCTCCCGCCCGCCATCCGTCCCACCCGGCAGGGGTCTCTCCTGGCACAGCCATCCTTCCCATCTGGACTCACCCCACCGTCACCCCTGGGACGCTTTCCTGTCTCCAGGCAGAGTGAGTCTCCTGTCTTCAAAGGCAAGCCCTGTGGGACGAGCCTCCAGCGCTGCCTGGGGTGGTAAGGGGAGCCCTGACTTCCCTCAGAGAATGCCCCCCTGACACCCACACCCCGGGGGGAGTCCCTCAGGGAAGGAACCCTATCCTAATCACCGGTAAGCCCTCTAGCCCGCAACCGGCCTAGAGCAGGTACCCAAAATGATCCCTGAAAGAATGAAAATGGACAGCCCACCCAGAAAACTGGCTTAGTGGGAACAGTGACATGAATGAATACTTCTGACATCTACTCTGTGTCATGGGGTTAAGAGCTCGCTAATAACATCCCTGCCTTGTGGGTGAGGCTGAGCCCGCGGGAGGTTGGGTAACTTTGATTCACGCAGCTGGAAGGTAGACCAGTGCCCGAAGTCTGCGTCCTCACCGAATGTGACAGTGGCCTGGCCTGAATGGAGATGCTGGAGGGACATGGAGGCACGGGGAGCAAAGGAGGTCAAGGCTGGCTGGGGCCACAGGGCCTTGGTGGCCGAGAGGACGAAGAAGCCTGGAGAATGGGGACAGGGCACAGGCGGGTGTCCTGTTTGGGAGCCCGGCCCCGGCCCCTGCCCTACGCACCTGGGGGGCTGCAGATGATGGCGGAGGGGCACCTGGCAGGAAACCCCGTGAAGCAGTGGAGATGCGCAATCTGCCAGCCTCTCTCGGCCCTAAAACCTCAGCTCTGGCTGCCACCTGCCCTCCCATCACAGCCAGAGCAGCCTGGCCTGCAGGGCCCTCTCGGGGCTCCACACAGCAGCCCCCGCCGCCCTGCAGATTACAGACCTGCTTCTAATTATGGCTCCGGCCAGGTGCTGCTCCAGCCCCTGAACCGAGGCCACCCCCAATTTAGAAAGCCAGACAAAGCCTTAGATTTGAGGTTTCTCCAATGTCAAATTTCTGAAACTCCAGTCGGATCATTCTCCCCGGACCCTGACCATGGAAGAACGTGGAAGTGCTAAGGAGGCCGTGTGAGAGCCCGACGGGCCTGGGTTCCTGTGCCAGCCCCTCCACTTGCTGTGGGACCCTGGGCAGCTCCCTTCACCTCTCCAGTTCTTAGGGCTGTATTCCAGGATGAAAGAGAACAAGAGCTATGAAGGCAGACTGCACCGATCATCTCTCCCTCCCTTCCAACCACAGAGAAGTCACTGGTGGCTGCAGGAGAACGTCTGGCCGGGAGGCCCATGCCTGGAAAAGTACCAGGCAGAGGAAGGGGCTCAGAGGTGCATGCTAGGATGGAGAGCAGGAGGGATGCCAGCAAGGGTCATGGAGTAGGTGACTGGAGAAAGGATGCCAAGAGGCACCATGCTGGTCTTTCCACCTTATCTCCAGTTCTCAGAACATGACTCCCCTTTTACAGCTAAGGAGACAGGTCCACCCATCATAACAAGCACCTTTGCAGTAACCTAGGTTTTTGCGTCTTACAGGAAGGCTTCAGCCCTCTCCAGACCCAGTGCCCAATGCAGGAAGTGAGAAATCAAAACCAGCTTGCTCCAACGTGGGTTGGCGGGGGGGGGGGGTGTGTCGCTGCCCATCCACAACTCCGTAAGGTCACCAGCTGGCCCCAGCCCTCACACCCCCCCGCCCCGTCCTGGCTGAGCCTTTTCCCCATACGGCCACATGTCACTCCCCAAAAATGCCAGTCCCCAGTCCTGGCATGGCGAACACTTGGAAATGCGGGTTGGACGGTGAATGGACAGGCAGGGGAGGCTGGTGGAAAGGTGGGTGAACAGATGGATGGACAAACGGAAGGCCGTGTGACAAACGGATGGGTCGATGAGGCTGGTGGATGGGTCGCTGGCAAGGCAGATGTTCGGATGGGTGGAGGAGCAGGTCCCCAGCCCGCATGTTGACGTGGCTGCCCTGTCAGAGGCGCAGGTGGATGGTTCAATGGGTGGGGAAAGGGAGGGATGAGCAAAAGACTGGAGTTCCGGCAGACAAACCTCAGCTCACTGTGCCAGAGAGGACTCAGCGAGAGCCTTGTCAGGACAGACGGGCTTGCCTAGGGCGGCAGTGAGGCCCCCACTCTTGGAGGAGCTGCTCTAGCCACATGGGCACTGAATGCGCCCCGAACCCCCCCTTTTGGTTTCTGTTTTGGTATAAATCAGTCCTCTGATTTACTTGTCTACCCTGCCCAGGTGTGTACTGGACTTAGATCGGGATCTTCTCGGGGACAGTGGCCACCAGAGGCTGATGGGCAATCAATTTGCCTGCTTCTGGAGGAAGCTGGGCATCTTCCTTGAGTGACCCCAGGGGTGCTGGGGTGGTGGTCCTAAGGTATGTCCCTGGGGGTGGAAGGATCAGAAGATGGAGGGGGTGGGGGAACAGCATAGAGCCCCGAGTCTCATTAGGGAATGGCTCCAGGCGGGGTCCACTGCAGGGGACTGGTAGTCATGTCAACAGCACGTTCAAGCAATGAGCTATGGCACTGGTCAGCTCCTACCCTATGCAGGGAGGAGGCAGGGAGGAGCCCTCAGATGGATCGGCGGGCCGAGGAGCAGTCGGCCTCCCAGACAGAAGATGCTGAGGCGAGAAGATAAGATGTCCAAGGCCCTGGGGCCCCAGCCTGTGTCTGTCCTCTAAAGGGGTGCTGAACCACACCTGAAGCAGGTTCTTCCCTCAGAAAACTTCTCTGCTGTGGGCAGTGGGACACAAGGGGTAGGGGTGAAGGGGAGGGAGGGAGGGAGGCAGGGGTTGGCCAGCAGGAGCAAGCCTGAGGCGCATTCCTTGGACTCATCTGCCCTGGGCTGGCAGGCCAGGCACTTCTCCTGACTCCTCACCCAGCCCGCCTCCCGCCTCCCTCTTCCCCAGCCAGCAAATTCTCCAAATTCTCTCCGTCTCTCACACCCTACTTCCCCGGCCTCTTGTCTCCAAATCCAGCAGCTTCTCTCCTGCTGCTGGGGCCCTGCTCTGTGCCTCCAGCATCTCTCGCCCAGCCCGGCTCCCTTCACTCCTTTTGCCTGCCGCATCTCTAACCCCCAGGTCTGCTCCTGCCTCTACCTGGGCCAGTCACCTGCAGACATCTGTGGGGGCAGCCGGTCCCCCACGTCATGCCATGTTCCCCCTCCATGTCCCCCGGTGACAGAAGAGACCTCCCGCAGTCATTCTAGGGGTAAAAATCTTCCTCTGGGGTGGCGCCTGGGTGGCTCCGTCAGTTAAGTGGTTGCCTTTGGCTCACGTCATGATCCTGGGGTCCTGGGATCAAGTCCCACCTCGGACTCCCTGCTCAGTGGGGAGCCTGCTTGTCCCTCTCCCTCTGCCTCTCCTCATGCCGTGCTCCCTTTCTCTCTCGCTCACTTGCTCTTTCTCTCTCTCAAATAAATCTTTAAAAAAATCCTCCTTTGGTTTTGTCTCCGTACTTTGTTTCTTCCTTGTACCTCACACCATCTGATGGCCATTTTTACGTCCTTGCCCGTCTCTCTGGCTCCAGGCCACCCTGGTTTCCCAGTGCCTGGAAGAGTTTTGGCATATAGTAGGCACGCAAGATGTTAACGGAGAGAAAAAATTTTTTTTAAATCCTGAAAACATATATTAAGACAACTCCACATCCAAAAGGTATTTCCATTAAGACAACGCTGTAAAAATTTCAAGGCTTTCACCCAAACTGCATGTGCGCGCGCGTATGAGGAGACAGCGGTTAACGCACTCGTGACGCTCATTCTGTTTCCAGGTCAGCAGGCATTTCCCCCCACCCCTCCTCAGCTCCGCTGGCCCAGCTCTAGCTGTCATTCCGGGCTGGCCATCAGCCTCCCGTTCTGTGCCAGTGGGACTGCTCGGGGCCTGGGGTGGAGCTCACTGCTGGCAGGGCAGGCCCACAGGGCCCATGGGAGCAGGAGGAAGAGGAGCCCCCTTCCTTTGTACACTTACTGCAGGCTCTGGCAGGAACCTCGCCTGCCAAGTCTGTGAAATGGACCCAGGAATGCGGGTGCTCTGGCCGGCACCAAGTTGCACAGGGTCGGTCACCAGCCCCGAATCTGCACTGTCCTCCAAGGCCGGGCTGCTGACCCATGCTGGTGGCAGCGGACCTCCTCTCCCCCTGGGCCAGGGGAGGAGGAGGGCTTTCTCAGCCATCCGCCCCCCACCCACCAGGATCCCGGGGTCCCCCTCTCACCCCACCATCCCGGGGAGGCATGTGGGGACCCTTGACCACAGGCGAAGGGCTGCTCCCTGGGGCCCTGTTTCTACACCCCACCCTCCTTTCTCCTTCTTTGCCTCTTTGGTTCTCTCCCTCGAGCCGGGAAACATTCCTGGGGCTCAGAGCTGGGGCCAGGTCTGACTGCCATCCTGCCTGCCCAGGCTGGTAATTCGGGGCCCCACAGCAACCACATGGGAAAGGGGTAAGTCCTACTTCACAAGGTGAGGGCCCAGCACCCACAGGGAGCTCAGACTCTCCAGCCACTGGAACTACGCTGACGGCACGGCTTGCTGTTTGGGAGGCCCGATTCTAGCCCATGTCGGGCACCTGACCACATCTGTCCACAAGCAAGTCCTCCACTGCCTGGAGCTTTCTTCTTCTCTGGAATCCAGTATCTGGGGAAGGAAGCTCGAACCCACAGAGGTGCGCCCCGTGGACGCAGCCACTTCAAGGATGTCTGACGAGAACCAGCCCCGTGGGCTGTCTTCACATGCCCCTCCTCTCAGCACAGCCAAACCGTGGTGCCGGCAGGTCAGAGGCCTGAGGGTGCTGTACCCCAGCTAGGTCCTGTCCCCCTTCCCCCATTCCTAGAGCTCGGTCCCTTGCACTCGCCCCTGGTGCCAGAGGGACCACACTCTCTATGGAGCGTCCAGCAGGAGCAGAAGCACAGGAGAAGAGAAGGTCTCTCTGGCCCACTCCTGTTCTGCTCCCCTCATGGGCCACGGACGCCACACCTTTTCTCCGAAGCTCAGAGGACCTAGACCTGTCAGCTCCGCCATCCGAAGCACATCCCCATTAGGGCGAGGCACATAAAGGGGGCCTGTTCACCAATTAAAGCCTTGAATCATTCCCCACAGGACTGACTGGGGGTTGGGCTCTGCAGGCCTTCTGGGCCCCTGCCAACTCTGTCTGCCACTCCTGCCCAAGTCCAGACCCTCTTCCTCTCTGACCATATGTCACAGTCTTCTGCTAGAGCCAGCCTCTGTTCTCAGGCACACGTCTGATCATGCTGCCCGGCATCTCCCACTGTCCACCCAGAATGGCTGAGCCTTTCCTGACTTGGCTGCTCTCTTCCTATCCCTTCCCTACCTCCCAAGCTCCAGCCGCAGATATGGCGGACAGGGCTGCTTCTTCCCCAGCAGCCAATCCCTTATCCTGGGCAGAACTCAGTTTTAATTCAGGAATCCCCTGTCCCTGGCAGCCCACAAATCTGGGGTGGGTCCCCTGAACCCCACCCAGGGCTGGCTCCCGAGGAGTCTTGATCTGCCCCAGCCCTCCGACCCCTCTGCCAGCTCAGAGATCCAGGCAGCACCAGCATCTCTCTCGTGGTGTTGTGAGTGTGGGAGGCACCTGGGGACCGAGAGAGCCCTGTCAGGACCCTTATTTCATCTCCTGCCCAATATGAACGAGGAGCCCCGTGTCCCAGTGGCTTCTGGCCATAGCCGGGGCAGCAGCAAAGAAGGGGGAAATTAGAGTAGTCCTAGTTGGCTAAAGCTGACTTATCCCCCTGAGACAATGAACAACACCCTTTTGGACACTGGCCTGCCATTCCCAGCAGAAAGGACAAGCCCATGGCTCAGAGGAGCTGGTGCTGTGTTAACAGAGGGCAGAGATGCCACTCAACTACTTCTGCTTCCAATCTTTCTAGCAAGAAGGAAGGTCTTCAAACTGGAAAAAGGACAAGAATGTATGGCAGGGAGTGTAGCCCATCTCTGGCTGCTTTCAAGGTCCTCTGTCCTCAGAGTGCTGGATGGTTTGCAAGAGGAGCTGGCCAATCCGAGCCAAACAAGGAGGGTGTGCTGAGAGCACCACAGACTAGTCCCAGACCTTGACCTCAATCGCAGAGAACCCCGGGCCCAGAACAGTCTCACAAAGGTGCCTGCAGGTGTTTTGAAGACAATCATAACAAGAGCAACAGCAGTCCTGACCATGTGCCTATCCACAGACCCCGGACTAAGCACATCCTAAGGGCACTGGTCCAAGTTCCACCGTAATCCAATGGAATGGGGACTATTATCATCCCCACTTTACAGATGAGTAAACAGAGGCCAAGAAAGGTTAGGAAAGATAAAAAAGCAAGATATAAGAAGCCAACATGGGGGCGCCTGGGTGGCTTTGTGGGTTAAAGCCTCTGCCTTCGGCTCAGGTCATGATCCCAGGGTCCTGGCCCTGCATCGGCTCTCTGCTGAGCAGGGAGCCTGCTTCCTCCTCTCTCTCTCTCTCTCTCTCTCTGCCTACTTGTGATCACTGTCTGTCAAATAAATAAGTAAAATCTTAAAAAAAAAAGAAGCCAACATGGTTTCAGACCATAGTTCTACGTACTTGTCATAATCTGTCTGCTCCCACATATTAGGGACTTTCAGGATTTGGACAGTGGTGTTTCCCCTCATCTTTGCATTCTTTAAAAGGTCAACCTTTGTGTCTCAATTTCAGGTACTCATGTTTTAATCCAATTTTCTTTTCTTCTCTTTTCTACTATGATTCCTAAGCCAATAAATCAGGGGGATGCCAGAGACCAACCTTCTATATACATAATACCATTACTAATTCAAGTGTGTACTTTATTCAGACTTCCTTAGTTTTTATCTCATATCCTACCCTTATTCCAGGATCCCACTTACGTTACATTTAGTTATGTCTCCCTAGACTCTGTGTGGCTGTGACAGTTTCTCAGACTTTCCTTGGTTTTGATGACCTTGACAAATTTGAGGAATACTGATCAGGTGTTTTGCAGAATATCCCTCAGTTGGGGTTTGTCTGACATTTTTCTCGTGACTAGACGGGGGTTATGGGTTTCGGAAGGAAGACTGCAGAGGTAAAGTGCCACTTATGACATCACATCACATCACATCACATCACATCAGGGATACACCCTGTCTACATAACTTATCACTGTTGATGTTGACCTTGATTGTGTGGCTGAGGTAGTGCTTCTCAGGCTTCTCTGCTGGCAAGTTACTCCTCCCCCCTTTCCATACTGTGCTCTTTAGAAGGGGGTCACTTGCACATCAGACACTTCACTTACAGGGTGGGGACTTACGTTCTACCTCCTTGATAGGGAATTATCTACATAAATGATTTCTTTTGTATGGGAAAGTCACCTAGTATTTATTTATTCATTCATTCAGCCATTTACTTACATTAGTAATGGCCTCATGGTGGTTGTTTTTTTTATACTTCGCAACCCAGTATATTTTGATGTGTACAAAGGATTCTGGTGTCCCTGGTGTTCTGGGGGGTAGTTGGTAAAATGTGGGTAACCAACTCTGAGAGGTTCACCAAACCCCCATATCTAACAAACAGCAGTTTTCCACCATCGAACACCAGTGGGTTGGGGAATCAGGGTCTCCACCTAATTTTTGAACAAGTGAAATAGAAACCGTCCAAGCACATAGAATTTTGAAGGGATCCCTACCTGTGGAGAAATGACTTTCCTCCCTTGTAGTCAGTAGGGCAGCAAAATATTTGTCTGTGGGCCTCAATCAACAATACAGGGTGTGTAGTACGGCCCCTACTGGGCCCTGTCCGTGGTCCTGCCCTGTGTTTACAATCAGCCTGTGGACTCAGACGTAAAGCACCTGCTTCTCCAACCAGCAGGCAGCATAGCATTTGAGAGTGTCAGAGGTAGGAATTTAAATTCTATTGTCTAATTCAATGGGATGAAATGAACAAGATGAAATTTAATAGGAATAGGGGCCAAGTAACAGGTTTTGATTCAAGAAATCACTGACACAGACAAGAGGCCTGATCTCTTCAACAAGTCAGGATTATTAAAAAGATAATTCCTTTTATAGAAAAGGAATTGCAGTAGAGTGGAGAGGCCTAAGGGGCCCAACAACTGAGGCATCGCACAGCTCAAGAGAGAGGAAACTGGTTTAAACAGAACAGCGAAAATTGACATTTTGGGGCCAAACAGGGAAATGTGAATAAGGTCTGCATGTTAAATGAGATGAAAATTTACTGAAGCAGAAAGTGCTGATCATTTACTGGGGAAAAAATCAGGTTACAAAACAGTATGCACAACATGATCTCATTGTATGAGGGAAATCTACATATAGGCATAGAAGCAGGGCTGGAAGGGTGTGACCAGGGTGTCACAGCAGAGCTGCCTCGGAGATGGGAACACAATACTTTTATGTTTGCTTGCTCATATTTTCTAATTTCCTACTGTGCATATAAACCGCTTCTGTAATAATATAAGGTTATGCTATAAAAAGAAGGAAATTGTGACCCTTCTCCAGGATTGAGGGGAATCCTGGTGTGGCAGAGGTTTCTAAGAAAGATCCTTGGGGGTTATGGGTGCCAGAAAGACAATATGAATGGGAAGTGTGGTCCACCATGCAAAAGGCAGCCTCACCTTGAACCACCTGCAGCTGTGTTAGGTGCTGGAATGGGAGCGGTCCTGGGGTTCTCCTCACCCAGGCCCTCTGTGCTATTACTAGGAAAACTGAGTCACACAACTAGTAGATGGCAGCTCCAAGGCCATAAGCCACAGATCTGGCCCCCGCGGGTCATATGGAAATGGCTGGCGCTTCAGGAACAGGAGGTATTCGACCCGGAGAAGTAAAGATGGGAAGGAGTGAAGGGGGCAGGAGAGCTCTTTTCGGATATTTAAAGGCTGCCCCATAGAAGAGAGACCCATGTGTGGCCCCGTGCTGAATGTCACAGTGTAATGACTCTGTGACAAGTGGGTTTGTCTCTCAGAATGCAGGAGGGAGAAGTTTCCAACAACAGTAGTGGTCCAGCTTGGGGATAAGGTGCTGGTGCCTGCTGGGGGCTCAGGTGGCCTCAGAGGGCGCCGCTGTGAGGGTGAGGAGCTTGGCTAGCCTTTGGGGAAGGGGAAGGATCACGACGGCTGCAGGAAATGTGGGCTCCAACAGGAACCACAGCACTGAACTTCCTGGGACAGGGTACCTGGTTCTCAAACTTGATACCTGCCTCATCGTCTTTCACCTACTGCTCCCAAACTCTGGCCATAGAAGGGGGCTATGGAGAGATGATTATCTCTCATCTTCCCTCCACTGGGTGACAGAGAGGCATGGGTCCGATCTAACCTCATCCTGGCTTCTCCTGTGGACTAGGCCAGAGGTGCTCCGGGAACAGAATACCAGTCAGTGGCCCACCTGAGGCCCTGGGCCCCCATGCTCCCCATGCAGAGCCTGAAGCCTTAAGTGGTCTTGGAAACTCACTAGGCAGGACTTCTGTTTCCAGGAGAAAACCGGAGCATGTGGGAGTGGGCAGTGACAGGAGAGTGGGTGCCCTGCCCTGCCTCCTAGACAGAGCCACCAGTCCCGGTGCCCACAGCACAAGAAGACACTAGCCGATGGGGGCATTTTTCATATTCCTCTGCCCACCCCCTCTGCCAACACCCACCCTCTGATTCTTGCCCTGCTAACAACCGACAGAACTCTTGCGACAGAACAGATGCGACCTACCACGGAGACACTCTGCAAGCTTGGCTCCAGCGGGCCTGCGGCAGCGAACACCACCAGCTGCCAGCCAGGCCTGCCCATCCTAGCCCGAAGAGGGTCACCAGGGGTCGTCATCCTTCCCTGTGCGGGGTGGGTGCCCTCAGGCAGCAGAGCGCCCCTAGTTGGCCCCTCCACCCCCTGGCTGAGGCCCAGCGGGGCGCACGCGCCAGCCCCCACCCCGCGTCCTGGAATTCCGTTCCCACAGACCCGGGGCGGCCCGGAGGCCGGGTTCTGACAGCTCCTGCCCCCCCAAACATGGGGTGGGTTCTCACACCCATCAGAGGGACCCGCACTGCGGGGGCGGGAAGGTGGGCACGGAGGCCACCCTGGGCTGTGGGGGAGAGCGGGGGTCCCACCGGGGCCGGGGATTGGGGGGTGCCAAGGCGACGGGGCGCCCGCTCGGGCGGGGTTAGGGGCTGCCGCCGGCGGGGCCCTTCCCGGGCGGGCAGAGGGCAGGGACGCTGACGGGGCCCGGGGACGCGGCGCGGCGCCCTTACCTCCTCGCCCTGGCCGAAGCGCAGCCCCAGCGCCGCGACGCGCTCCACGCGCAGGAAGCCGTCGGGGTCGCGGCCGCACACCTCGAACACCTCGCGCAGGCGGCGCACGGAGCGCAGCAGAGCCGCGGGGGCGCCCGCCCAGCCCGTGCCGCCCGCCATCCGGCCGGCCCCGCGGCTAGCCCGAGCGCCGCGCCGCCCGCCGCGGCCGCCGCAGCCCGCCTCGCGCTGCCGCCATCGCCGCCGCCGCCGCCGCCGCCGCGCGCCCTCCGGGCCGCCCGCCCGCCCGCCCGCGCGCCTCTGCGACGCGCAGCCTCCGCCCGCCGGCGGCCGAGCCGTGTCAGCGGCGGCGGCGCCGCAGCCCCGCGCTCCGGGCGGGCGGGGAGGGGCGGCGGCGGCGGCGCGGAGGCTGCAGACAAAAGGAGCCGCGCTTTCCCGGGGCAGGCCACCCCTGCCCCGCCGACTCGGTTTCCCTCTGTCCCCAAAAACCGGAGGGGGGCGCGCGGCCCGGTGCCCGGTAACTCCCCGCTGCCCGAAGGCCCCGCCCTCCTGGAAGAATGCAGAGGTGAGGCCCGGGTCCCGCGGTCTCTCTTCTCCGCCCTCTGCGCCCCCACCCGCCCATCCCCGCGCCCCCGCTGGGTGCCTAGCGGGCGGGAGCGCTCTGGAGGTGTTTGGTGTTTCCTACTTGAGCATCCAGTTGTTAGTTACATTCATCCGGGAGGAAGCGGATGAACCCAGAGAGGTTGAACTACTTACCCTAGGCCACACAGCTTGTGAAGGCAGGGCTAGGACTGATGCCCAGACCAGACCAGGGGGCATCCATCCATCCTCCTAACCTGTGTGCTGCTTCTCCAGGCTTTGGACCACACAGTTGTCCCTAACAGCGCTTCTGGAGTCAGGTCGCTGCTGGGGAAGGACTCGCTGACCCCAGCCCCACCTGGGGGCCCTGCATTATCTGGCCTGCCTTCTCTTCCCGCTCTGCCTTATTGTTCAGTAGGCCAGGCCCCTGTGGCACCAGAGAGAGTAGCACGCCAGAGCTGGAAACTTAGGTGGAGGGCCTTGCCCAGGGCAGCAAGAGGACCCTTTGGGGGAGCAGTGAGCAAGAAGACCCAGGGCCTCTCTCCTCTCCTCCTCTTTCTCCAGGTGACCTGACGCCCCAGGTGATTTCCAACAGCTGCCTCAGCAGGCCCATCTGGGAAAGGAGCAATGGGGATTCCAGCCCATTCTCTAGGGAGAAGCCTCAACAGGCTTCAGCTTCTCCTGTCTCTCCTCATCCCTGTCCTAGAGCAGCCCCGTTCCCTACTGCCTCCTTCTGCCTGGGGCACTCCTCACTCCTACCTCCTCCCCCAGCCACGTCCTCAGACCAGCTCCGGTCCTTCCAGATTCCCTGGAAGTGGCATGGCACCTCCTGCAGGAAGCCTTCCCTGACCACCTTCCCTCACCTTGACTACCTCACCCCTCTGCTCCAGGAGCATGCTGTACAGATACAGACCAAGGAGCCACCCTACAGATGGGAATAAGGCTGTGGGGAGGGTCTAGTGGGTTAATCTACGTAAATGTCAGTCCCCAGGTAGTAGGTGCTAGCTATTGTGACTATCCTTGTTTCTCCTGCTCTCGTTACTTATCAAGAGAGCACTTGGGAATGGCTATGAAAGGTCCCTGAGGGCGGGGACTGTGTCTTTTCTCCATTTTCTAGCTCCCAGCTCCTAGCACCATGCCCAACACCATGCCGACACACACAATTAAGGTCTGCATAGGAATAAACTAAGGAAGGAATGGGCAATTATGGTGTGGTAGGCTGGAAAATACCCTCTGCGGGTAGTCACGTCCTCATCCCCAGGACCTGTAAATGGGTCTCCTACCGGAAAAAGAGTCTTTGCAGACAAGATTAAGTTAAAGATCTGGAGATGGGGGAGATTATCCTGGGTTATCCAGCTGCAGTCACACCTATCCTATAAGAGGCCCGGGCACCTGGACGGCTCAGTTGCTTGGGCATGTGACTCTTGGTTTTGGCTCAGGTTGTGTGCTCTTTCTCTCTCTCAAGTGAATAAATTTTTAAAATCTTAAAAAAAAAAAAAAAGAGGCGGAGGGAGATGTGACACAAACAGGAGAGAAGGCAACGTGATAACACGGAGCAGAGATCAGTGATGCCGTCGTAAGCTGAAAATATGGCGGCCACCAGAAGCTGAAGAGGGAAGGCAAAGAATCTTCCCTAGAGCCTTCAGAGCGAATGCGGCCCTTTATTTTCAGACTTTTGGTCACGGGAACAGTCACAGAATACATTTCTGTTGTTTTAAGCCCCCTGGCGTGTGTTAGTGTGTCACCATAGTGGGGGGTCCCACACAGCTGGGCTGGAGGCCAAGTTCTGCTCTCTTCGCCCCCCGATTCTGCATGATTTCACTTCGCGGAGCCTCGGTGTTCCTGTCTGTAGAGTGGGGACAGGAGTTCCTACCTCGCAGAGGTCTTGCAGGTTTGTGATGAGAAAACGCACGTGGCCGCTGTTTGGTGTCCACCGTGGAGAGGTCTAGAACCAGTCTGAAAGGGGGAGGCATTTCTGATTTTCGGGTAAGGGCCTTGACTTCTTCATCCATGATGTGTGGAAATAGGGCAGGATCGTTTCTTCTTGCTCTCAACCTGCTATTGTTTTTTGTTTTTGTTTTTGTTTTTTTTAATCATGAATAATTAGCGCTCTGGAGAGGAGGAAGGTGGTGTGAACTCACTTGCTTTTTTCACCTGTCCTAAAATATGCTTGGTCAGTAGAGACACCTGCCGAAGCAGCTGGCACTGGCGGGGGGTGCCAAGGGCAGGGGCGGGAGGCGCCCAGGCGAACAGGGCATCTACAGAACCTGTCCTCCCTTGTCTGGAGGGGTGCCCAGGAAGCTGGTGTTCTCCCTCACTGTGGGGTGCCCACGCAGAACCCTCCCCGACCCTCGCAAGGGAGCAGGCCCAACCGATTGCTAACCTTCCTTCCAAGATCCTAAGAAGAGCGCCCAAACCTTACTTATTCTTCCCAAGTGCGTTCCAAATCCTGTCACCTGCGGCGGAAATGGCTCCTAACAGTGGCTTCCGGCGGGGGGGGAGGGGGGCGGGCACCAGGTCTGGATTCCTCTGGGGTCCGGAGGCGGCTTCCAGCAGCAGGTCTCACCTACCGGAAGTCCGCTCCCCGCGGATCCGCACAGTGCCCTGGTTCCAGCGCTCTCTGCTGCCCCCTACTGCAGGAGAGAAGATCTCCCAAGTCCGCCGCGGGAGCCGCAAACACCCTTGAACGTTGGACCCCAGCTGGGCCCTCTGTTCGGGAGGGCAGTAAGGCCCTCTACCATACTGTCGGTTCATTTCTGGAGCATGAGCCTTGACTGCAAGACACTGATGCAACACAGAGTCGATCGATGAAATACCTGGCTTGTCTTTTTTTTTTTTTTTTTAAGATTTTTTTTTTAAATTTATTTGACAGAGAGAGAGACCACAAGCATGCAGAGAGGCAGGCAGAGAGAGAGGAGGAAGCTGGCTCCCCGCGGAGCAGAGAGCCCGATGAGGGGCTCGATCCCAGGACCCTGAGATCACGACCCGAGCCGAAGGCAGTGGCCCAATCCACTGAGCCACCCAGGCGCCCCAATACCTGGCTTGTCTTAAGTATACCGTTCCCTCTGCCTGGAATGTCCTTCCTCTTCTCTCCGCAGCCATCCCACAGAGGCCACCGCCTCCAAGAAGTCTTCCCTGGGTGAGTTGCCCTCACTGCTTTGTTGTTACAGAACTCCATGCAGACTCCCCTGGAGTGTTTTCGTGATGCTCCGCGATGCCCTGCCCATGTGCTGACCTTCCCCTGGCCAGGGCACCAGGCCCTCTGCGTCTCTGCTCCCAAAGGTACCCAATGATACCCAAAGGTATCGTTCCAAGACCAAGAAGGGAGAGCTGACGCCAACGTCAGGGCCACACCCTCATCCGCGGTCTCTGGTGTGATTGTGTGCACGTTTACTCGTGTGTCTGATGTGCGTGTGTGTGCACACACTTACATGTATGTACTGTTAAAATACAGGTACACAGCCCTGGTGACCTCGCTGGACGGGGGTACCTTCCGATCTCCTTTCTTCTTTTGGGAAGACCCTTCCTCCCGCCTCTGAAGCAACACCAGCTAGCCCTTCCTGAGGCCTACTTCCTGCCAGGCCTACTTCCTGCCAGGCGCTGGCAAGAACAAAGGGCTCTCCATGAACCAGCTCTGCTTTCTCCAATGGCTCCCGGAGGGCGGTTTGTTATTAACTCTATCTTCAGGTGAGGGAAATGAGGCGGGGTTGGGGAGGTGGGGTGGCTGGGGGTGGGGTTTGAGGTAAACTGCTCAAGGTCACCTGTGGAAGCAGGGCTTGACTCTAAGCAGTGAGACCTGCTTCCCCTCCTCTGCTTTTACCCCCTGATAGCACCCGAGTCTCTCTGTCTTCATCGAGCAGAACCCCCACCCACAAGGTGTGCTCAGAGCCTCCAAGTGTCTTGGCTGGGGAGTCAGACCGAGAGCAAATGTGTCCCAGGGGACTTTGTCCTGCAGGTCTCAGAATACACAGAACTGCCAGGCCCGAGATCACAGCCGGTGCTGTGACAGGTGCTAACACCCGTGGATGCCACCTGCTGACATCCTCTTACTCCCAGCATGCGGGCAGATACTCCACGCTGTTGGGAGTCTGGCAGGCCCGTCTTGGACTCTTGCTGCTTTTCATGGGAGGTATGTGACAGGAAGGCCCCGGGTACAGGTTTCTGGGGCAACTGGGTGACTCAGATCATCTCCCAGAGTCCTGGGTTTGAGTCCTACAGCGGGCTCCCTGCTCTGTGGGGAGTCTGCTTCTCCTTCTGCTCCTCCCCCAGACCCCCTCATGTTCTCTCTCTCAAATAAATAAATAAAAAATCTTAAAAAAAAAAAAAAGGTACATGTTTCAGACTCAGAGGCCTTGGGGTCTACATCCTGTCTTGGCCACTTATAAGCCATGTGACCTTGGTCAAGTGACTTAACCTCAGTGTTCTTATCTCTAAAATGGGTTTCACCCATTGAGCCACTCAGGTGTCCCCTTATCTCTAAAATGGGGATAATCCTGTCTACCTCACAGAGTTGTAAAGACAAAATAAGAGCCTGTGTACCTTTCCACCTCAGTATTGTCACAAAATACTGGTGTAAACAGAGTTATGTTTGGTGCACACTGTGCTGTTGGTCAGCTCCCTAGTTAATCATCATGTTGGAGTGGAGACTTATGTCCCAAGGTCCCTGGAATATGTTTTTTTTTTTTTTTTAAGATTTATGTATTTATTTGAGGGGGGAGGGGCAGAGGGAGACAGAGAGATAGTTCCAAGCAGATTGCACACTGAGGGCTCAGCCAGACACGGGGCTCGATCCCAAGACCCTGAGATCATGACCTGAGCGGAAACCAAGAGTCAGGTGCCCAACTGACTGCACCACCCACGTGCCCCACAAGGTGCCTAGGATATTAACAAGGGCTCAATAAATGGGTAAATGGCAGGCAGTGTCACTGTGCTGATTCTCAGCCCCCCCCCAAAGGAGCCCCTCCCTCCAGGGGATCATACACTCTGCCTTACGGAACTCAAACAAAGCCATGTGTGATGCGCTTTGGCTAGCGAAATGTGGAGGAAGTATTGCTTATGGATAAGCTTAGGAGACCAACCATGGTTCTCCATGCCTCTTGTCCCCTGCCATGGGATTGGCGATGTCCCAGATGGATGCTGCTTGTCAGCCTGGGTCATGGAATAAAGATGAGATGGGGGTAAGACAGGGCCATTCGTTACTGAAGGGTGACTCAGCCTGACTGCCCAGGAGGAGGGATCCTGGTTATCCCAAAGACCTGGTGATTGGAGAGCCAGAGACTGTCAGGATGGGGAACACCTGCCTGCCAACCCCTTTGATGCAAACTCACTCCTTGACTGTTGGGAAACCCAAAGTCTCAAGAGGAAAAGTGAGTGCCCAAGATCACAAAGCTTCTTGTGACAAACACAGGACCATGGCCTAGGTGGCCTCTTGGTCCCCATCGGCATACCTTCCCACACGGAAGTGCTGGGGCAGGAGCTGGGGCAGGTGAGCCTGGAGGGACTGATGCAGAATCTCAGGCGTTGGGCTAAAGTCCCAGCTATGGACCCACGACCCCTACCCCAGAAGCTTGAAAACTGAAGAAAACAGAAATCTAAGGTATCCCCGTTTTGCGGAGTACACCTCTGGGAGGGGAATGAGGGCTGGGAGCTGGACTGGACAAGCCAGGATCACTGAGATTTAGGGACACGAAGGCTGGGAGGGGTCAGGTTTCCTACTGGGAACCCCGCCGGCAGTGACACTGCACAGAAGGCACAGGAAGGTCACCTTGGGGTGGAGGCTTCCAGAGACCTCTTGGGAACTGACTGCAGTGCAGTGGGTTTTTTCAAGTAAGCTCTATGCCCAACGTGGGGCTCAAACTCACGACCCTGAGATCAAGAGTCGCATGCTCTACCGACTGAGCTAGCCAGGCCATGTTTAAGGGGGGCTCCAGTAGGGAGCCTGGCCTCCAGCAGGAGCAGCCCAAGGAGCAAAACAGCAAAGCAGCCAGAGACTCCCAGGACTCCATCAGGCTGCCTCCTGGGAGAGAGACCGGATTTTTCTGCGCCCTCTGCTGTTCAGGGGAGGTAAGAGCACACCTTAGAAGAAGCATTTCTTTTCTAGACATCTATGTATAAACTATATGTATCAATATATAGGTATACATATATAAATGTAATTTGGGATCAGCCCTCATACATGGTTTTTAAACTCTTGAGTCTATTGGAAATTTTCCTTCAAATTTAAATCTTTTTTTTTTTTTTTTTTTTGGTCAGAAAGAGCAAGCACCAACAGAGCAGCAGGCTGAGGGAGAAGCAGGCTCCCCACTGAGCAGGGAGCCCGAGGTGGGGCTCCATCCCAGAACCCTGGGATCGTGACCTGAGCTGAAGGCAGATTCCTAACTGACTGAGCTACTCAGGCGTCCCCAAATTCAAAATTCTTTAAACCCATTTTTTAAAAAAATTTTATTTATTTGACAGAGATCACAAGCCGGCAGAGAGAGAGAGAGAAGGAAGCAGGCTCCCTGCTGATCAGAGAGCCCGATGCGGGGCTCGATCCCAAGACCCTGGGATCATGACCTGAGCTGAAGGCAGAGGCTTTAACCCACTGAGCCACCCAGGCGCCCCTAAACCCATTTTTACAAAATATTTATTTAATTGGGTGAGAGAGAGTGAGAGCACGAGCAAGGGGAGGGGCAGAGAAAGAGAATTTCCCAGTGGAGTTCCCATTGAGCATGGAGGGTCTCGATCCCAGGACCCTAAGATCATGACTGAAGCCAAAATCAAGAGAGGGAGGCTCAGCTAATTCCCTTTAAATCCATTTTAAAAGGCTGCATAAGGAGGCCCTGTTAGCTTTTCGAAAGTGCTGGATGAACATAAATAATTGAGCCAAAATTTTGGTTGTGTCCAGGTGTTCTGGTCTTATAAATAATACTTTGATGGAAGTCTTAGCGCTCTGATCACTTATTTCTCCTGGCTAGATTCCCAGATACAGGGTTACTGGGGCAAACAATGTGGATTTTTACGGCTACTGGTAAAGAAAGGTGAGGTCAAACATACAGGCGAGTCCATCACACTTCTCTCCTGACCAGCACCAAGTATTAGATATCTTTGCTAATTTGACAGATGAAAATATTTCACTATTTCTATTGGCAATTTTTTTTTTTTTTTGCTGTGAACTTTTCATTGTATAGTAATTAGCAACTGGTACAGTGTTTCCTTTCTGTGGATTAGCCATTCATGTCCTTTGCCCATTTTTCTTTTCCTTACATGGGCTTTTTCTTAAAGTTGGTTTTAAGGAACTCTTTCAAATGAGAGCAATTTCTCAGTTTGTTGGCCTTTAAATTTTGGGTGTGAGTTCTTTGGACATGAGGACATTTTAAGCGTAATCTTTAGGATTTCTCCCACTGCTTTTAGGCTTACAAAGTCCTTCCCTGTTGTGAGAGTTTTGATGTTCACAGCTAACATTTCTAGCTGTCCTTCTGGACAGTGGAGAATAGCTTTTTCTGACGCTTATGATTTATTTTGTGGAGCAGTGTGCCAAGTTCTGGCAGTGACTGAGAAGGGATGGCACATCTGCCCTTGGGCCTACAGCTGCTGATGAGAGACTTCAGACGCTGGGCTGTCCAAGCCGGTAGCCACATGTAACTATCTACATTTAATAAAGTGAGTTCCTAGAGACACCTGGGTGGCTCAGTGGGTTAAACCTCTGCCTTCAGCTCAGGTCATGATCCCAGGGTCCTGGGACCGAGCCCCGCATCCGGCTCTCTGCTCAGCAGGGAGCCTGGCCCCTCCCCCACCTGCCTCTCTGCCTACTTGTGATCTGTCTGTCAAATAAATAAGAAAAAAAAAGTGAGTTCCTCAGTCTCAATAGCCACATTTCATGGCTCTGACATCCGCTTGTGGGTGTGGCACCATGTCAGACAGTGTATATGGAACATTTCCGTCATCCCACGGAGAGACTGGGCCAGGCTGCCTGAGCTCTCCCTCTGCAGTCTTACCGGCCCTTTGCTGTGACGACTGGGCTCTGTGGAGCCCTAGAAACTGGGTGAGCAGCGCCCCCTACCGACCAGTGGTGGACATGTAACAGGGTGGGAAGCTTTTGCAGCTTTGATGTCAATGAGATTTGGGGGTTACTGTGTGTGGTTTTTGGTTTGTTTTTTTTTTTTTTAACTACAGTATAATTAGGATTTTTTTTTTGCTTGTTCCATTTTTTTAAATGAGATGCCTCTGATGTCTTTGTTTTTTTTTTTTTTTAAAGATTTTATTTGACAGAGATCACAAGCAGGCAAAGAGAGAGAAAGGGGGAAGCAGGCTCCCCGCTGAGCAGAGAGCCTGATGCGGGGCTCGGTGTGGGGCTTGATCCCAGGACTCTGGAATCATGACCTGAGCTGAAGGCAGAGGCTTTAACCCACTGAGCCACCCAGGTGCCCCTGCTTGTCCCATTCTATTTAGTTTAATAGTATTATAAGTCTGAAATACTTTAAAAGTTTCTGTATTACCTAGTAGGGGAAGTTGCCAACTACACTTTTCTTTCCCCCCTTGGCCATGCTTTCTTGTTTACGCTCCGAGATGTACCCTAGCATCATTTGTTAGGATCTTGATGGGAAGGGCATTAAATCAGTAATCTGGGAAGACTTGGCACTCTATAAAGTTCAGTTTTCCCACCCAGGACTGTGGTTTGTCTATTTCCTCAGCTCTTCGGACCAGCCCCTCACATGTCCATCTGCTGGGCGGCGCTGGGGCATACTGAATGCATGACAGCAGGAGAAAAATAAGGATAACACAGTGACTTTTGTATAAAGCAAAATCAATTCCTCTGAAAGAATTTCCCCTCTCCCTACCCTTTGGGATTGAAATCCCCTTTCCATTATAAAAAGACTTTCTTTTTTGCTTTTTTCTAAATGCATGAGTTGACAAAATACATTTTGGAAATTTCACCAATCTGTGAAATCTGAAAACCTGAGTTAGTTTAGGCCTTTATTACATAGACATAGGTCATCTTCATTTTGGCAGGCATTTTTGCATTGGGATTGCTACTGTGAATGGGGTCTTTTTTTCTAGTACATCTATTTCTACAGTTCCCTGATAACGGAGCACCTTAAGTGTTACTCAGCAACCCTCTGCTGAGTACCTTGAACAAGCATGACCCCTGTAACTGGAGGCTCAGAGTCTAGCCAGGGAAGTAGCAATGGTTGATCACACACTGTTCACAAGAAGCTGTTACAGAATCAAGAGAAGGAAGTGCCTGAACAGAGCTATTTCTGGGAGGTGCTGATGCTGGAGTTCATTTGTGAAAACAAGGGGCCCAATAAATACTTCCTCCATGAATGAATAAATGCTGAAACTCAAAAATTGACTATTGATTTTTTTTTGGTCTCCTGTAGAATCCTAGAAGTATAGGGGTGGTAGTGGAGTCTTTGCTTGAAGCATAGATCACCTATTCCCATTTCCTTTCTGTCCTCCATCCACAGATTACTAAATTGGTAAGAGAGCATCCCTTGCTGTCAATTTCTCATTGCACTTTGACTTTGTGCGGGCAAGAAATGGGCATGGGGCCCCACAGAGGATAAAGAATATGGTCCATGTCCTCAAGGCGCTTGCTGTCAAGGGATGGGGCGGTATGGTCCAAGTGGTTATTATCCCAAAGGCATCCCATTTTGGGTAGTATGCTTTGGGCCCCAGGGAGAAGACAGCTGTCTGCATTTTGCCTGGGTACCCAAGGCAATCACCTCAGAGGCTTGGGATAGACCCTAGAGTATCAGGAAGCTCTTCAGGTGAGGGACACCTGCTTTCTCAGTCTTCCCATAAACGGAGCAGCACTTGCCTCAGGCCTGCAGGAACCAGCATCATGGTGTTTTAGTCTTTCATTTAATGCCAGACACTGTTATCCTCCCAAGGCCCAGCTCTGTCCTGGCTACAGGATTTAGGCTGGATTCTTTCTCCATCTGGAAGTAGCCCACATAACGAGGTAAAGAAAATAGTAAAGCTTGTAGCAGCTGAGCCCAAGAGTGTTTTCCAGTGTTTACGCATGTAGTGTCATAACGGTCTGTTGAGAGAGCTGAAACGTTGGGAGAGCTTTTCTAGTCCGAATAGAGGCCCTCTGACTGCTCGATCTCAGGGTGTCCTGGCATTTCTAAGTGTTCATGTTAAAAGAAGTCAAGACAGCTTCTCCCAGAGTCACCCCTCAGGTTGGCAAGTCCTAAAAAAGCATTTGATGGCGTTCAGGACCTGCAAGTCCAGGTTGGCCTACTGAAGATTTTAAGCTGACGGAGTCTGAGAAGATGGTGGAGGCAGGCACTCTGACCTTGCCCCTGCCCTGAAAACAGGACAGAAAACCCTCCTGTGAGAGGCATCTTCCCTGTGCCCAGAAAAGCAGAGCGTCCTTATCGCCGAAGAGAAGACAGTGGCAACGTGCAGGCCTTGCTAAGGTCCTCCAGTTAACTACACTTACCTCATCCTCTCGGACCTATCACGTTCCTCCACGACCGCGCACTCTTCATCGGACCAACCACAGAAACACTCAGGGTTCACAGTTTCTCCGGGGCTTCATTTCCTTAGGAAGGCTCCTGTGTCACGGACACTTGTATGAAAACAGAACGCATCTGTGCTGTGTGCTTCTCTTCTGTTGGGCTGGTCTCATCAGTTTATTTTCAGTCCAGCCAGGGACCCAAAGAGGCTCGGGGAGAACTCTTTCCTCCCCTACACGTTTCACCAAAATTATTTTACTTTTTGTTTCGAGAGTTTCTGGAAATAGAAAGGTCTTTCCCACGGAGGGGTTAGGGGAGGGAGGCAAACCCAAGGTATCCTTAAAAGGAAATGACCTTGATGTTTCAAAAGATCAGGGAGAAGTGGGGGGGGGGAGGGGGAGAAGTGAGAAATCAGAGCTGAGGTATGTGAAGAAATTAAACAACTCCCCACATCTTAGAGCAGATTGAATTTACATTTTACTTAAAAAAAGGGGGGGTGTGGAGTACATACACAGGGAGGAAGATGGGGTGGGGAACAACAGTGATCTGAGATGGAGTTCTACAATTTTCCCCTACAATGATCGGTTCTGACTATTGGGCAGTATCTCTCCTGCTGGCGTACAGTATTAACAAGGTCGTAGACGAGGGAACTGCCAGAGTCTAGGCCCAGATGGAAAGGAGAGGAAGTTATCAATACAATGTAAGTTTACAATACACAGCATTTTCTTTAAATGATGTGACGCAGTCGCAGGAAGAAGTTAACAATACTAACACAGGAATAGTCAAGTTTTTGTTATCCATGTACAGCAACTAACTGCTTTACAAAAAAGCAAAATAATACAATATATCATCACATGTATTTACAGTGTAGTAAATATACTTTTCTGTCAAATTTTACACAAACTATTTACAGGTGAATATACTGCTTTAAAAAAAATTGTGTGGCTGACACGAAGAGTGAATTTTTGTATAAGTCCATTGCATAACATTGAATAAGACATGCCTCATTATGCCTGGAGGGTTGGGAAGGGTGTAAAACAAAACAAGAAATCAAACAGAAAGGCTCAAACAAACTAAAAAACCCTAAAACCCACTAAGCAGGGAGGGAGGGCTACCAGCTGCCGCCCTGTGGGGGTGGCAGCTGACCGCTCACCATAGGGTCCTCAGCACTGGGCTCAGGACTGGCCCAGGGCCGGCATTCAGCAATGAACATGTTGGTTGAGTGGATGAAGGATAGAGCTTTGCCGCTTTCCCCCCAAAGCCAGTGAACTGTATTTTCAACGTAGGCAAACAGGGGCCCACCCCTAGGACTGGAGCAGTGATAAAACAGGTGGGTTATGCACAGTGAAAACGTGATGAGTTGATAATGTTGGCCTCTTAAAAAAAAAAAATCCCAAACAAATGACTTCGAATGTTCTGTATAGAACTTAAATCATATTATAATGGAAAATCTGCCCTGAACTGCAGGTTTCTCATGCAGATTACGGTACAAGGCCTAAGAGTGTTTTATTTCTCAGGGGAAGCATATTGGTGAGATTTAGCTCACGTTCACTTTAGTTACTTGGAAAGCTAGATTTTCTTCAAAAGTCAGAAGTTCTCCAAACAAGGTAAATTTTAAACCTTAGTAGGTTTTCAGATTTCCAGAAGTATTTTCAGTTCAAAGAAGGCTCAAATTTGATTTGTGCAACGCTGATAATTTCATGAGGTACTTCAAGTTAATTCATTCCATTCATTACACTAGAGGGAGATAACGAATAAATTTAAGAAACAGCGTACCCTTGGAGAACTTGTTATGGAAACACTATTTTTTAAAAAACAGAAAACCTTTGGCAGTTTCTCTATTTTGACGGGAGAAGCAAAATAGCATAACAACACCCACCAACATGCACCAAACCAACCAACATAGAGGAAAAACATGGAACCACAATGATTAAAGGCTCATATCTGCCTTTTATTCCAGGATCCAAGAAGTTGCGGTACCTTCCCAGAAGCACTGGGTTGCGGGAAAACCAAGACTATTGCCGCTTGGCATCAGGATGGTAAGCATCTATTTCTAAACTCAGTTCTCATCTCAGCAGTTTTATAGTCCTAGCTGCTCTGTTACTATGAACATTCTACTCTAATGCAGCCTCTACAAGAGTTAAAAACGAAAAGTTTAGTTAATTGCACCTGTCTTCAATATTGTCCAACAATTCTACGTCAAAATAACTATTAATACTAAAGTTTTCTCCTTTTATTTTGGCAAATGTTCTTGCTTTTCCCAGACTGTAAACAAATTAAAAAAATTAAATTCTTGTTATTTCTGAATATCAAAAGCAATTTTATTTACATTAACATATTACATTGTTACTGTGTGGATAAATGTGAAATGTGTTATATTATTAAAATCAGAACACTTCAATGTACCATTATTTATTGATTTAGCTGTGGAATTTAGTTTACTGAAATCCACTCATGAAACAGCACTACAGGAAGCTCCCCCTCCCCTAGGTGTCTTTTCCCCTCCCAAAGCCATTACATCGTAACATATAAAGGGAACCTAGGAGTAGAGGGGATATCTTTTTGTAATAAATATGGTTTAGATCTAAATTGGAACATCCAGATACTACTACTATGTTCACTGAAGTCAAATAATTTTGCATACTGCAGGTACCACAAAAAAATTGGATCTGCATTACTGTGGAAATTCCAACACCAGGATAATCCATACCGTTCAGTATAGCAGCAACTCTTAAGGTCCTCTACTGTCATCCTAATGCAGGCTGACCAGTCCTTTCACAGTGATTAAATGCAATTCTATCATATAGAACCCAAATGTTTTGCTAAAGAGATTCCTGATTTTTTTGGAGGGGAGGGGGAAGATTATAAGACACTTAAAATACATGTTATCAAAGAAATTTTTGATAATATACACTATACTCTGTGTTTCTGGGAAAATTATTAAACAAAATAAAAGCATCAGCTACTCTAAAAGTCACGTACCATTTCATTTTGCTATGAAGCTAATGCAAACATCTATGAAAATTACCTTCAAGGAACAATTTTCAATACTTTGTTCACTGATTACCCTGCTTAGAATTATTTAGGAAAGAAGAGAAGGAGCGGGGAAACATATAGTTACTATACTTAGTATAGTTTTGGCTTATAAAAACAGAAAACAACTTTTAGTATATTTAAAGATTAAAAGATAATCAACGGAGGAAAAAAATAAACTAGTTTGGATGACTGAGTTTGGATAAGGCTTCAGAACCCATCGCTTTAATTCGGTAATGTTAAGATATATGTGGTTATGCTTATTTTCCTGTAATTATTGCTAATACTCAAGTGTTAGTGCTTCTTAAGAACTCATTACAAAATACTAAATCCCTCCAGCCCCCCACCCGCCAAAGTACCTTGCCTGTGGCTTTACGTATGAAGTCACTGAGGTGTGATCTCTACGGTTCCTTCAGTTGTGTAAGGTAAAAAAAGCCCACAGCTAAAAGATTAAACACACTGGGTTATAGTATTATTTCTCCCATAAATGTCTATCTTGAAAAGTGTGTAAATAAGACTAACACTTTACTGTGTATGCTGAAGAAGGGGAAACAGAGAAGGCAGAGAGCTCTGTGCAAATGGCTTTCACAGCTGGTCAGTGGTAGCAAGTATTCGAGAATCCATCCTCTCTTACAATTGGGATGTTCTCAGTTCAAGCGTCCTGACCTCCCACTTTCTTTGCAGTTGTTCTGAACACCTGCTTAAACCAGACACACCAAGAGTAGAAGGAAAACAAAGTCAAAGAAAAAGCAGCATTAAATTTAGGCAATGCTTCCAAGAGCTGATCATCCGGCAACCATGGCAGACGTGGGCGGGCTCATTAAAGACAGGAAGTGCAGCGTCACAGCACGGTGGTGAAGGGGTCACTGGTGACGAGCCCGTGTGAATTAAGTCTGTTTGAAAAAGGAAAGAAAGAAAGCTTCACACGATCTTCTTAATGCTATTACGTTTGAAACTGCCAGCGCTTCTTTGCTTCTGCACTTGGCTTGCGGATCCGTGGCGAGTTCGTCCACTGTTACAGTGCCCAGTGGTGGGGGAGAGTTCAACGTTCTCCTTGTCGATTCCTGGAGAGAAGCAGAGCAGCTAGTTACTCCCCCTCCTCTGCCATCAAGCTCCAGGCCTGAATCTCATGGTGTGGATAGGATACAACCTGGCCAATTGTTTTCGCATATTTCAACAGTCAACCGCTAGGATGTTTACAAAGACCTTACCACACAGAAAACATCACATTTTGTTAAGCAAAATTTACTATCATAGCAGAAAAACAGCGTAAGGAAAAAAAACAGTAACAACCAAGAAGTTGCCAGGGCAAGCTAGAGGCAGGCAGGTTTGAGCTGAATGAAGGCTAGCAGCCACCAGGAAGATTAGGGCTCCTTCCTCCACATCATACCAGAAGCTTCCAGCAGAGGTCAGCTTCTAGCCACATATCCTTACTGGTGTTTCTACACAGAATGTACTGAAATTTGTCACTTCAAAGAAAGGAAGATACCTTCTTCTTCTTCTTTTTTTTAATCATAGAGCCGCTCCCAAAGGAACTCGGATATTTACTGAGAAAATAATATAGGCCATAAGTTATACTGCAGACTCTTCCTTTAAAGTTTTCAACTATGGCAAATCCCTTCATGTTCTGCACCTAAAATAGATGCCACTCATTTCTTTAATGGAGGAGACTTAACCTCCAAAAATTGGGCCCTACCGTGAATTCTAGAAGCAGTTCAAGCAGTAACTGCATAAAAGTAACCAGAAGCAAAAAAATAAAGAGAAAAAAAAAACCAAGATATTTTTGCCCATTCCATTAGTAAAGACTGCAAATTAGATAGGTAACAGAACAGTGGTTACTGAGGACTGCAGTGACTGGAAGGGGGGAGGCGGGTGGTTTCTTGGGGTGCTGGTAATGTTCAGTTTCTTGATCTGTATACTTTCCTGTCACACTTCAATAAAATTTACCAAAATAATCAGTGATTATATCCATCTGTGGCATAACTTGTGGGAGAGCAGAAAGCTGGGCACCATTTTAGCAATTTATATCAAAATGGAAAGTACCGCTTGATATTTACTGATACAGAAAGATGACCATAATTTTGAAGTAAGGAAAAAAAATTTCTCACATACAAAAAAAAAAAAAAATGGTGGGACAACAGCTGCCAAATCTGTTACTTCTGGAAGGTGTTAATTCAGGTAATTTTTACTTTATTCTTACCATACCATTTGAATTTTAAAATATAAAATCTGAGAGAGGAAAAATACTTGTTTTTGGACAAAGCACCATTTCAAGTCAAAAAGTATTCATGTCATAGGAAACAGACGTATATCCGCACATGTGTCTTGTGGCTCCTGAGCAGGAAATGGATTTGTGATGATCTTCTAGGAGTCACACACCATTTAGATGCAGACTTGTGTTCGATTCAGAGTGTGAGGCATCTGGAGGCACGTGGCCAGATTTCCAGAGGCTCAGTAAGAGTTTGCTGTCTGGAAATTATCAGAGGAACACGGGGTATTTGTTAGTGCTTTTTATGAAAAAGTGCACTGGGTGAGGGTCTGCATGCAGCTCAAGGACGTCCGCTGTCCCCCTCGAGGAGCCATGCACAGTGGACCGGCATCTCAAATCTGCTCTATTCCAATCAAGTGTGTGCAAAGATAAATGGAAGAAAGGATACCACAATGTCCACAGAAGTTCCTGGCTAACAGAATTCTGGATGATTTTTATTCTCTTTTGTCTATGTATCTGCATCTTCTCTAGAGTGGGTTTTTAAGAAAAATAACAAAATTGACAGGAGGCTGCTTGTCACCTCCAGCGTGCCCTGAACTCTGTGGGGCGTGTCTGCGCAGGCTCTCTCTGGTGCCTTGCCTGTCTCCACAAGATAAATTAGACCCATGTTTTCCTCATCTCCATTTCCTTCAGGATGCACTCTGCTGTGTCCTGCCAGAGCTCCGTCTGCCCCCTCTCTCCCTGCTTTCAGATGGCATGTACATGTCTTATATCCTGCCCCTGCTACCACAGTTTGTGTATACGTCTTATTTCCTCTATGAGAGTAAAAGCACCTAGAAAAGCAAAGATCGTTTATTATTCATTTTCATTTTCTGGTAAGATTTAGTTGGTATCTTTTCCAGTAAATATGGTTGAACCGAATGCTTCCATTTTTAAGTATGACCATTGTTGTAATTCAGAGCCCAAAAGCGTGCAGCCCCTGATCTGCAAGGTGTGGTGCCACATTTTGAGTGGAAAAGAAAAGAAAAATACTGTTTTTTAGCTTCCTCCATTTGAAATTATCATGAACTTAGTGCATCTGACTTTCCATTTCCTTAAATCTGCTTGTGGCCTACAAGTTCAAGTCCACAGTTCCTTATGTGGATTCTCATCCTTCATAGAAAATAAGATTCAGGCAAAGCTAGGATTTAAAAAAACAAGGGTTTGGAACAACAGCTGTCAGGAGGAGCCCAGTGTGGCCCACCATGAGGAGGGACTGTGGCTCTCTGCCTTCAATCTGCCACTCTGGGGCTTGTTCTTGTATGCCCACCTGCGACACAGCCTTGCTACCGCGAGACTCAGCTCACTCCAGGGAGAAAGCAGTTATTACGCTGCAAGGTGGCAATGCTTTTATCTGAGGACGAGGGCCTGCTGCCCACTGATATTCTTAAGAATTAAAGTTACAGAAGTTGGGGTCACAAAGATTAAGTGACTAGGGTGAAGCTAAGGATATTCTATTTCTGTTAAGCAATTAACCTTCAGACCTCTAAATAAAAATTTTAAAACCAATGTTAACGATAGAAAGCAAGGTATAAAGTCTTACACATATGAGGGTCTCTACTAGGTAAAAAAAAAAAAAAGAACAGAAGAAGATGTACTAAAATGTTAACGAACAGTGATTATCGTAGAGTGGTGGGATCATGGATGATTTTTTTCCTTCTATCCTTTTTAATTTTCTAATTGTTTTCCTAATAAGCACGTGGTTCCTTTTGGTAAAAAATGTTTAAGTGTCACTGACTTGGTCCCATCACTCATAGCCAAAAGCTTCCACGCTATGTGAGAGGCTGACATCTTACTTCCACTCTCAAATTAATTTTCATCTCAACTCTTAACTTTCGTATGTGTGCTTTCGTCCTACTCAGTGACCCAACCCTATAAACCACACACAGGTAAATGTGGTAAAACTGATTCCCAACTTCACAGCAAAGCTGTATTACCTTAAAGATCAAAGGAGAAGCTGACATATACACCATGGAGGGTCATTTTTAAGAAAAAAAATCAATTAAATTGCATTATATTTATACGAAGCTACAGCATTTTGGAGAAGCCAAGTTAGTAAGAAGCAGCAATCATAGTGCCCGGTTCTGACATTCTGTTTCCAAGCATAATTAGCATGTTTGAGAATTTTGGCAGCAGCCTTTCTTTCTGCCTTCTATAGTGAAGCGAAGTCTGGTCTTAGCATTCCATAGGAAGAACTCTCAGATGGTCAGACAGACTGCTGAAATGCAGGCAGAATCCACCCTGCGCTGGTACGGGCTGTATTTTAAATTAGGAAGCAGACCCTCATGTCACCTCTCCAAGGCTTTGCACTCTGGTCTCTCTTAGGCCCCTAAGTATTGGCTCACCCTTCTGACCCTCAGTGGGCACAAAAGCAAAAAAAAACCCCAGGAGGTGATGGAAGCCACAAAGCTACCACCTGAATGAAACACAGGTAAAAACTTCTATGGTCCTGACTTCCTAGTTTAAGTTCTCCCACAGACAGGCTGTGGTCAAACGTGCAGCCGAGTTACTAACACGCAGGATGAAAGAAGCTGAAATTCTCTGCAGCCAGTGCGTGAAGAAGCCCTATGCTTCAGTGAATTGTGCTGGTTCCTGATAGAGATGGAACCCTAAATAAGAGGTGTTCTTGGCCAGAAGTTAGCAAATCAAGCGGGAAAAACGATTAGAGTGCACGATGGCCAGCTGCAGTTGTACGCCTATCTCCTCTGCTTGCACATGAGTTCCTTGAAGGCAGGTGTCAGGGTTATTTATTTTGACAGCTGGGGATAGATCCAGCCGGACAAATAATAAAACACTTCATTTAAAAAATTCACCTAAATTTTAAGCGCCAAAATGGCTTTCCCAAACTGGAACCTCATACTTTCATGAAGTAATAAAAGGATGGAATCCCTTTCAGTTCTTGAGAAGCTGAAGAGAAAGGGGTTAGGCAATTTGTGAGAAGTCACACCCCAAAAATAAAAGACGAGTAACTCGCATCTCACACCCCCTGCACGGGAGGGCTGGCAGGTTAGCTGACTCTGCGCTGCCTCGTTGATTACATCTGTGCTACGGCAAACCTGTCAGAAAAATCTCACGGCACATATGAGAGGCCAAACAGAGCAGCTCATTTTCCATACAATGATGCAAACATGTCAGAAGACCCAGGTCCAAGTCTTGGTGGGATCAGACCCTAATCGGTTTTAGTTCTCAGTCTGTCAATTAAGGGTAAGAGTAGATGTACCTATTTCAAAGGGCTGGTAGAACACTCAGATAAGATCATCCATGTGAAGACTTTCTGCACACAGATGAAATAATTCTACACAAATCAAGATGGTCCTAATAACTGAAATTAAAGACCAAGTGACATACTGAAAGGAGTATTAGAACGAATGCACAGTACTTGAATTTCACACTAGAATGTGTACCTAAGTTAACGTGAACCAGCACAAAATATAATAAATCGTAAAAGAAAAGGTAACGATAGCTTATTCTTATGGACAGTAAATACCTTCATGAAGACATGTTAAATATGTGTTTAGAAATATTTGTATTTTAAGCTAGGTATACCAAACTATAAGAATTAACAAAACTTTTAATGTACTTTCATCAGTTGCCAATACTTCTTTTTGTACTTGGCCTAATCTTTTTGTATAATAGTTACAGAAGAGTAACAGAAGACAAGGCAACTTTTATAAATTAGATAGAAGTGCATCACATTTTCTTCTTCTTAGTCCTTAGAGCTAACTAAAGACCATATTCCCTTTTTAAAATACAGATGACAAGAGTACACAGCCAGCTTTAATTTCTTAGGAAGTACTGGGATTGGATTTATACTGGGGGGAGACAAGTATTTCCTAAGCTAAAAACTCTTCCTCAAACCACATACCCTGCTTTCTCTATTAACTCTCCCTGGGGTTTCCTGTTCACCAGCCTGTGTTTGCCCGGAGCTGGGACTGCATGTTCTGTGTTCACAGGGGAGTGGTAGCAGCTCGTTCATGGATACAGGATGCACGGCCCTGCAGGGTCAGTGAGCACCAGACCTTAAAGCAGTGGTTTTACAAGTGCCTCAGGTGCTAAGCCAAACGGTGCTGACAGGGCTTGGTGAAAGAAGTCTCATGCCATGTGCCCGGGATGAACGCAGGGGAAGCAGTATGTCGTGCAGAGATGGCAGAAGGAAAGAGTACCTTGATGAGGAAACAGCCGCATGAAAACTGCCGACTTAGAACAAGGCAGAGAAGCTTCACAGACACAGAATGGAAGGAAAGACAAAAGTGAGTGATGTCCACAAGGCTTTTTGAAAGGGTGAAATATGAGTAGATACTGGATAATTGTTATGTTCCGTGGTTTTCAGAAACAATCTTTTGAATTCTTGAATTCTGACCATTAATTTCCTAAATATTACACTCTGTAAATAAATGTTAGGACTTACAATTTTACAGATAGATGTGTTTTTACCACCTTCTTTGGAATGAAGAATTTGAAGTCAAGAATTAAACTAAAAAATGAAATGAAAAATTAGCAGAAATTACACCAAGCAATTGCTCAGTTTAAAATTATTTTTCTCCCTTAAGTCCAGGGTAATAATAACATGGAAAAAGATGGGAAAGAAATTAAGAAAATGCCAAATAAAGGTCTGGGGATACCGTATGCAGTGGCCAAAAACATTAAAATTGTTTCAGGGATTTTAAGTAGTCCCGAAAGAGAGGCCTTAAGTGTCTTCTAAGAGGGAGACATTTGAAACCTGGTGAACGTATCAGGAGTGTTACTGACTCAGGGCTCAGCCTCCCCGTAGAGAAACGGTGCTGATACCCTGTCTGTGTGCACACAGCTGTCAGCACTCTGCGCCGATCACCCAGCTGCCCAGGGGGAAGGTCTACATTTAAGAAGCTAAGTGACGGAGCAACTGACAGGCTTGGACACAGCCCCAAATAAAGTGGAAGAGGTGAATTAAAACAACGATAACCCTCAACTGAACAGGTTTTTTGCTCTAAAAAATTCATCCTCCAACACATAGCTGATCAAAGGTGGGAGGGGGGTGGGGAAAGGATTTTTTTTCCCCTAGTAAAAAACATTTAAAATAGACCACATGCTGTTTTGTTCAAAAAATTATAACACACGCCTCACATTTTTTTGAGGTAAAAAATACGTTATAAAAGTTTTGCCATAACTACTACCTGTGTCTTCCAAACAAATGTCCCTTTGATCCATCAGAATACTCTGTACTACAAAGTACAACATAACAAGGTCAATGAGAGAGGTCAAAATGACTATTTCTGTGTACACTTCACCCTCTTACCCTGACATCCACCTGAGGGCAGGTATTATGAGCTACTAGCTACCCCCTTCCATAGGTCTAAAAAGAGTTCCTTGCATATAGTAAACAATGAATCTCTGTAGGATTTGGTGACCAGGGTATTTCCCGTCTTTAAGTGGCCCAGATTATCTAGTGTACATCTATAAAATGGGTCCTCAAATGTTTATTGAATTAAATTACAGTGTGAAAAACATTGGGAGACCCTGGCAGAGTATAAATTAAAATTTAATACATTGGAAGCGGATCTATTTAATTTCCTAATGGGTATTTAGTCCATATAATTCCATCTGGATTTTTATTTCTAGTATACTTGGTCTTCAACATGTAGAGAGGATGGAGGGAGACTGCACTTGAGAAGGTTATAAAGCATTCAAAACTATGGCTTTAAAAAGGCTTCTTTGCTCATTACCTAAGAAGACCACTCATGGCTTGGCCTTAAGCAAGACAGAGCCCCATACACACAGCATTTTTAAGTGAATAGCTTGGTTTTTCTAGCTCTAAGTCTGGTTCTTTCATTCATGTCCAGCTCAGCCACACTGGACCTAACAGGGGGTCCCCTGTTAGGGGACAAAATCAGTTTGGAATATCTTGTATGTCAGAGAGTAAATTTTATGGATTCTCTTCAGGGCTCTCTTAGTGACATTTGGGAAAATCTAAAAAGGCAGAGTTTTATGTTCATTTGGCTAAAAAGTTGATATAAATTTACATGCACTGAACTCCACTGACAGCTCCACTGATGCCAAGTTCAATTTCAACTAGGGAGGGAGTCAGAAGACAGTCATTTATACATTTATTAAAATATAGATTTAGTGGGGCGCCTGGGTGGCTCAGTGGCTTAAGCATCTGCCTTTGGCTCCGGTTATGATCTCAGGGACCTGGGATGGAGCCCCACATTGGGGTCCCTGCTCAGCGGGGAGTTTGCTTCTCTCTCTCCCTCCCTCTGCCCCTCCCCCTGCTCATGCGCTCTCTCTTTCTCAAATAAATGAAACTTAAAAAAAAAATAGATTTAGAAAATAATCCTCTTTGTGCTAAGGGGATAGACAAGTGAGCTATGAGAGTTTGTCAGGAAGAATGGATTTTCAGAGACAATTGCTTTATGTAGTGACCAACACTTTCTCAGAAGCTGGTGGCTGTTGAATTACCCCCCCCCCCCCCGAAAATAAGGTAATACTTATTTAAGTAAGGTTTAATGCCTGGGAGCGGGAGGGAGGGAGTTCATGAATCTTATCTAGCTGATCTGACAGTGAGAATGCTGGCTGGTGACCAAGAAGAAAACACAGCTTAGTGGCTGATCCTGCTAAGTACCAAAGGTCTAGAAAGCAGAGGCTTGCACTGACAAGGAAAGTCTACAGCAGAGTGGAGCTCTATGCAGATCAGTGACTTTCGCCTTCTGACATAGGGCAACAGAACTTTCACCTGCTTAAAGCTCAGGAGACTGGGGACAGATTAATGTTGGGTAATTTGATGACAAGCCACATGAAATTTCTTTTTTTTTTTTTTTTTAAGATTTAATTTATTTATTGAGAGAGAGAGAATGTGTGAGTGAGAGAGAAAGCACAAGCCGGGGGGTGAGGTGGGGTGTGGGGGCACAGAAAGAGGGAGAAGCAGATTCCCCGTTGAGGAGGGAGCTGGACACGGGGCTCGATCCCAGAACCCCAGGATCAAGACCTGAGCCAGAGGCAGCTGCTTAGTGGACTGAGCAGCCCAAGAGCTCCTGGAATTTCTTTAAATATTTCTGCTTATGAGGCGCTTGGGCGGCTCAGTCAGTTGGGCATCTTAATCCTGGTTTCAGCTTGGGTCACAGTCTCGAGGTCATAGGATGGAGGTCCTGCATCAGGCTCCACACTCAGCTCGGGGCCTACTTTCTCCCTCCCTCTCCTTCTAACTCTCCCCACATTTGCATGCTTTCTAAATAAATAAAATCTTTAAAAAATAAGTAAGCAAGTAAGTAAGTAAATAAATAAAGTAAATAAATAAATACTTCTGCTTGGGACTTGGCTGAACCTATTTTTGATTTTTATACAGCCAAACAGCAAAGTTGAAATGCTAGGTTGAGTTGAGAATCTGAGTAAGGTTCATTACTTCCTTCAGCCCTTTGATATCAGCAAACTCAGCTCCATAAAGAAATGAGGAGACAGAAATAGAAGATTCCATGTAGCTAAAGACACAAAACAGTATACCTAATTACAAATGAAATATTAACTCTTAAAGAGGTATTCTATAAGAGCAAATGGCAAAAGCACAGTAATTAGATACAAAGATAAATCAGGATCATTTCATGGAGAGAAGCCCACAATTTGGAGATACAAATAGGTTTGTTTCATAGGAGAGTATAACCACTACTGGAAAGATAAATCCTTTTCCCAAAAACATGTAGTAAAATAATCTGGCAAACTGAGGACACAGGATTTGCAATTCAGAGACAGGAAATGCCGAGTACCATGATTCCACTTAATTAATTCTACTACTTTTAAAGCTTGTTTCCTTTGAGAATAGTCAAAGGCTTCCAGGCTGTGGTTGTCTATTTAAGCAGCCATCTAAAGAACTACTAAAAGTAACACTATTGGTTTAAAACTGTAACCAAAACCACATATACTATTTTCTGATTTTTAGAAACAATTCTAAAATATGAGGTTGCAGGACAGGACTTATTTTTTAAATGACCAACACAGGATATAAGCAATTAATCAGCTAGCAGGAGGACCTGTACTGCTGCCAGGTTTCCAACCTGGTTATTCTATGGTCTCCATTAGGGGGAAAGATGGGCAGAAACCTCTCTTAACAACTAGTGTGGGTGTTAAAAAAAAAAAAAATTAATATAAAAACAAATAACCGCTTTCAACAGGTTTACCACCACTTTGGTAGCCCAAGTGGCAAAAGTTTGATCAAAATAAACCAAAATTTAAAAACAGTAGGGAAACTACAGACAGTATGAATTTTCCAGTTGTCATTAGCATTATAAAGAACAAGTAATGCAGAAAACAGAGCTCTATGGAAAAAAAGGAGTGGCAGACTAGAGTAAGGCAGATGGAAGTAATGAGACAGCAATACATAAACAAATAAATGAAAGAAACAGGGACACAAAGGGAGGGAAGAAAGCTGATCATAGATATGGAAGGCGATGAATGTGGTAGAAAGAGCATGGGCCTGGGTTCTGGATAAGGACTGTGTGATAAAGCAATTACCTTAGCTCTTCTAAATCCCTGTTTCCCCATCACACACAACATGGTAAGCCTAGAACTAAACAATCTCTACAGTCTTCCTTAGCTCCAAAATGCCAAGATTTGGAGGTGGGGGCAGAGGGGTGCAGTGGTGGGGGAAAGAGTTCAGTGGCTACAATATCTAGAAGTACATTTTTCATTTTTCCCTGGCTTTAATGGTTGAGATGCTGATAATGAGGCAGGACCACAGGCATACCCTCGGGCAGTGCTTCTTACACTCCAGTGTGTGTAAGAATCATCTGGAGTGTTTATTAATACAGACTGCTGGCTGGGCCCAACTCTTGGGAGTTTCTTATGCAGGAAGTCTGGGGTAGGGCTCTAGTATCTGCATTCTAGCGAGCTCCCAAATGATGCTGATGCTGGTCTGGGATCACAGTTGAAGAAACACTGTCCTAGGGAATAAGTGGCAGAGGGCAAATGAACATGGTTATATGCAGAAGAAATGTTGGCCAGATTTCTCTTATTACTTGGAGGAAAAAAGAATCAGTCAATCAATCAATCAATAAATGCTGGACCAAACAATTTGTTTCCTCTGCTGGCCAAAGCTTTGTAGCTGACCAAAACTGAATAGATGAATATAGTTATTTTAATACCATGGTTTATAATATGAGTTGGAAATTATATTTGCCAAGTTCTTCAGGCCTTCAAAACTACTTATGCAAGATTGGGATTATAAATCGGGGTCTCTATTTATGTGTCTTGAACATCATCGTAGGCTATCACTAGGATTTTAAAAAGAAAATCCACGCTAACACCCCAAAAAAGAACGATGTACAGTAAATATACATCGGTGCTTCCAAAGTAAAATTTTTAGATAATGGAACTTTAAACACAAAACCTTTTAAAAACTTTCACCATTTTAGAAGGGTATCATTCTGAATGGAAAACATGACCACACGGAAGCTTTCGCTCACTACCCACTGTCATCACACACAATGGCGTCGGTTCTGCACTGAATAACACCTCTAGGGTCGACCAGAGTTGTAGGAAACCATTCACTCTGACACCGAATGAGCCCAGAAGTCTACAGGTTTGCCATTTCTGCCACCTTGTGTATCTGAGCCCTGCGCCGGCTGTTAGCTAGTATTTCTCGTGCATCCACCTTTCAGCTGCACGCTGCACTGGCACACTTCAGTCGTGTGGAGCTAAGAGCGACTCTGTGGCAAGGAATACGCTTATGTGCTTTAAGATGTCATTTTCTTGACGTGATGTTTCTCTGGTTGTTGATTTTCCTAGATTTTCAGGTTGGTCTCTAGATGGTTGTGTTGTTGCTGGCAACAGGGACATGGGGTACTACCATACTTTGTGGATTTCTTGGATACAGTATGCTGTATCAGAGACACAGACACCCTCGGGGCAAGGCTGGTCTATCCAGTAAGGGAATTCTCATTCTCTTCACTTACAGGGTGAGGTAGCTTAGAAGTTGCTCTTTCTGCCCAAACTCTAAAAACTTATCAACCTTAGAACACTACGTGAACACTCTAAACATTTCACTATCTTATGAATAACTGTTTGAAAGAGAAAGCTTTATAGAATAACAAAATTCAAATCAGCTATAAGGTAAAGAAGAAATGAAAGATGAACCTCATGATAAAAAGGAGCAAAATCTACTATAACCTGATAACAAGGGAATTCCTGATGTTGGTATATTAATATTATTGCTCACATTTATATAAAGATTACATTTACTAACCTGGGGAATGCTGGGAAGTTGCAAGTGAGGTCATGGAATTAGAAAGGTTAAGGTTAGCAGTAATACTAAGCTGGCTCTGCACTGCAGGAGGATAAGGAGAAGTGGGTGTCAGGAGGGACTCCTCACTGGTTTCTTCATCAATTCCAGGCAAATACGTGTCAATCAAGGCATCAAGAAACTTAACAATAAGCTCAGCATAGTCTGGGATTTGTGTTTGCTGTAATGGAAAATAGGAAATTATTTTAGCTCCATTCTTTTTTTTTCTGTAAATCCCCTTTGAAGCCAAAAAAGATTAACTCAATTTTTGTTCTGGGCTTAATGTACTATTTTTCTTCTTGTGTACTAGAGAGCACTAAAAAAGGGTGGTGTAGGATTGCCAGACTACCAGGGGACTTCCGACTGGGAACTCTTCAGCTTACACCTACACCTTCCAGATGAGCCTGCAATCACTGACAGCCATGCAGAGGCAAAGACTGAATTAATCCTGAGACAATAAAACCATCAGCAACGATGTCTAGTCAATTTTCCAAAACGAGAAAATGAGCAGAGGATCATCATGCCAGCTGCCATTTAGATACTCAACTAACTGAACACTGCAGAGGGCAGAGGGTTACTGGCAATCGAACTACAAACCTTCCTGCAAGATATACTTAATTTCTAGGAATTCAGGCCCATTTTTTAAAATGACAGCCTTTGCATAACAAGAGATATTCAGTACTAACTGAACAAAATAAAAAACTAAATACCTAATTCTTAAAACTAGAGTAAGATTTAGATAATTCACCTTGATTTAGCGCCCCTGCCTCTAGAACACTGCACTAGGAACTGGGGGTGGGGAAGAAACAGAAGTCCTGCCTTCAAGGAATCTCAATCCCTCTGGAGGGACCATACACAGAGACAATAATTAAAAACACATTTATGCACCGTATCAACTAACGCTAATCAAAGAAAAAAATGAACAAGAACAAGTAAGAATATATTCTAGATAAAAATGAATCTAATCCAATAGGCTGGAAGGAAAAATATTTCCATGAGGGTATTTTTTTTCATTATGTAATTTAAAAAAACTGAGATTTAACTGACATATAACATTGTATTAGTTTTGGGTCATGAGGTTGATTTTAACCATAGGTCGTGCTCCTTCCTAATTATAAGATACTTAAGTGTATGCATTGCAATCATCAAACACACAAACGACCGAGAGCAGAACACTTTACAGAGGTTTATCACACCCTTTTGAAAAGTCAAGCATAAACTGGACTGAGTTATTTTTTTTTTTTTTTTTTGTAAAAACTGATATAAAGGTGCTGCCTCTTAGAAAGAATCTTGTGGTGGCAAACATTTTATAAAAATAACGTGTTTATCGTGAGTCATCATTCTGGTTTTCAGCATACTGTGTGCTCTTAAAGCAGGCACACTAATAGAATAAAAACTTTCATTTTGTCAACAGAGATAAACAGATTTTTCTTACCTTTGAAAAGGGTCCCGCAAACCGCCACAAGCCATTAAAACCAAAACCTGCAACAAACCAAATGTTATTGTTATAATAAGCACAAAGTCTTTTAATCTTAATAGAAATTAAATAAGTTATATGGCTGATGACATTTAAAACCTAAACACACATTGAAAACAATTTTCAGAATGAATGTCAGAGTAGACTAAGACTCACTTAAAACACACTCAGTATAAAACTGTATTTTAATCTTAAGACGTTGTGAACCGGTTACTTATTGAACGTTCGTCTAATGGAAAGAGTAGAAAATAGCATATGGAGAGAGAAGTATGAACAAGCCTATCCCTTATAAAGAATTCTTTAGTTGGTGCGTTCTGTTAACAGTGCACACACACACTAGCAAGTTCATCAACCAGCCTCCTCCCAAGACACTGATTTACTTTGTAGGTAAGATGTTTGGTACTGTGGTGGGGATTCTTCATGGTACACCACACTCTGCACGATTCCATGAATTGGATTTAACAAATTTGGATCTTGGCACAATGACAACAGGGTGTTGATCTTAGAGTCCAACAAATTGTGCCTAAACGAAAGCAAAGAAACAAAAAGTAAACACAACAACTTCTTAAAGGGAAATTAAATGGAAAATATATACTGGAAAACATATTTGAATAATCTAAGGCTAATATGATCTCAGCTCTTGAGAGAGTAAAATTCATCTTCCATATAGAAGGTTTTTTGTTTTCACTCAGCTGTGGATAAATACAAAAGCTCTACTAAAACCAAAACAGGTATATAGAGTGTCTAACGGTTTGCTCCTAAGTGAGGAAATGAACAATGAATAATGCTCATCACCATGAAGCACTTAAGAGGGATGCCTGAGTGGCTCGTTGGTTAAGCATCTGCCTTCTGCTCAGGTCCTGATCCCAGGAACCTGGGATTAAGCCCTACAAGGAGCTTCCTGCTCAGCAAGGAGCCAGCTTCTCGCTCTGCCCCTCCCCCTGCTCGTGCTCCCTCTCCCTCTCTCAAATAAATAAATAAAATCTTAAAAAAGAAAGAAAGAAAGAAAGAAAATCGACAAGATAAAAGAATGTTTTCCTTAATAGGCCAAAACGAGCCTTAGGCCCCCACTAAACCCACTGTCTCTAAACTAAAATCTCTATCATACTGTCTCACATTCCCCTCTCCACAGCCAGTGAACATTACTGAATGATACTTCTCCTAAGCTTTGATAAAACATACGACTTCAAGACAGATACGGAAGTTAAACAAAGACAGAAAATACTTACACGACAGGAAAAACCTTGGGGAAAACAACACTGGCTTCTGCTAAGTATTCATAAAGAATTCGCTGATCAAACTCATCTGTGGTGTATTTTACCAGCGTAGCCTGCCAAAGGGCAAAAACGTCAACAAAATGCATTTTATTTTGTGGCTGTGTTGTTACATGTTCTGGTGAGAAGGAGAAGACAATCTTCCTTTCAGGTTTTTAACATTTAAGGGCCTCCTAAGAGTAGACTGGAATAAACACTTGAGGGCAAACCCCCTCCCTGGCACCATGAGCAAAAGGCAAAAACTTTACCAGAACAGTAAGAAGAAGTGCTTGGATCTTCGGATCAGTAAGTACTTCTTCATCCAAGAGAACATTTGATTCAGACACTGAAACTTTGCGTAAATGCGGGTGTTGTTGTGATGAGGAAATCCTCTGAGTTTCTGCAGGATGATATGAAGATGATCAGCTGTATTAACTGAACATATGTACTAGATACCACTTCACCTAACATATTTTAATGATACTTCTAAAATTCAATAGCTTTTCAGTAGGCACTTAAAACAGCAACATAAACATCATACAGAATTAATAGTTACCTACACAAAAGTTCTAGTTGGCTGTTAACAATGCTGTATATATCACATATATGATTACTTTTTATACAGGTTTCAGGATAACTTTCATTTTAAGGACTGTATAGCTTATCTCTGAAAAAGCGCAAATGCGTCTACATTTCATCCTAAAGATTCTAAGAAATGGCTGGAAAGCAAATGTGGCTCTCCCACCTTATTTTCAATGATCTAGATCAATTATTAACTCTGTTTCTCACCCATTTCATAATCAGTTTCTGCTACTCTCCTCATTTTGGGGGGTGTTGTGATCCCTGATTCCATTTCTTGCCTTTTAGGAGCCTTTGTGTCTGATATCAAGTGATCAAAACTTTTCCTTGTTCCTATAAACAAAAGTTACAGAATATGGCAGTTCATTAACCACAGTGTCTGTGAATAGGATTATACTAAAAAGAAAATGTTTGGATATCAAGTGTTTAAGTTTTCACTTAAGGACCCAAAGAAAGCACAAATATATCCCTGGGGCAGAGTTTCTCTCCTTGGTTCTCCATCTTGTCACGAAATTTGGCCCCATGGCTTTGCATCTCAGGACAGGATGTGCCTTACTGGTCCAAATTAGACTGGGATCACATTCACTACACGGTAGGGAGACCAGGCCGCGCCAGCAAGTACAATAATCGAGGATAAATACAGGGGTGTGCACTGGTCAGGAGCGAAGATCAACTACGTCTGAACAGCTTTTTCTCAGGTTAAGAAATTCTGCTCGGGGCAAGAATTAGTCATTAACAATACGAAAACTTGCCAAACGCAGGCAAGGTCAAAGTTTGATTTTAATTCATCAATCTCCGAAAACAATGTCTGCATGCCTCAAAGTACTAAATAATAGATCCGCTGGGAGATGCTTCAATAATGGCAAGTAGTACGGTAGCACCTCCGCTTGGCTGAGAGTCTCTCTAGTGGGTATCAGTCTATGTGAAATCCCTTTCTCTAGTTGAAGTACTAAAAATGGATTCTTGGGACTTGCACTCAATCTCCTCTGCTCCACTTCACACATCATCTCAAACCTGATTTCCTCTTCTCCATTCTCCCACTGCTCCTGCCTTAGAGGAGGTACGCACCGTCTCTGGTTTGGGTGTTCTATTTATCTCTTACACGGTCCCCTTAAACATCTTTTCCTATTTCTCCATGCTGGAGCCGGAAAAACTTGCCTTCAAACAAAATTTGGTAATGTTCCTTCCCTAAAGATCCCTGCTGGATATGGAGCTAAGTTTCTGAACATTGCATACAAAGTCTCTTGCAGGCTACTTCCAACCCTTTGCTAGCCTGGTTTCCTACAGGTGCTTTTCTCGACTCTTCTTCACTCATGCTCGCCCTCCTTACCCTGCGTCTGTCAGGCAAGCATGTATGGAATTTTCAAGACCCAGTTCCAATGTTACCACCTCTCTGCAGCTTTTCCTCATTTCCCCAGATGCTCAGTTTCCCCTCAGAAGACATGCTCCTTTAATGGCACCTATGGATGCTGCTGTAATCAGCTGATTAGAAGTCTTGGCCAGCGAACATGAGCTCTTCAGGGCAGAGACCATGATTTACTCATCTAGCACATGCGCTGAACAAACTCAACAGAACATTTTCTCTGAAGTTAGTTTTTCATTTACAACTTCCTTAGCATGAAAATCCAGAACTACAAAACACAAAGTAACCAGGAAACTCCCAGAAGACTATTTTGTGACAAAGCATAAACAGAAACTAAAGGTAATGACCCTGCGTGGCTAGTAACAGTGATCAACATTCATGGTTTCCATTTCTTTCATGGCTTACTGGCAGGTTATTTATTTCACACTTCATTGCTCACTGCTTTCCTTGTGAACAGAAACATTTTCACAGTACTAAATATACGTTAAAATATGCTGAAACCCATTGAGCCATTCACAGTGTTGGTCCCTGACATACGGATCCTGATCCCGAAGTACTTCTCTAACAAGGAGAACTTTAGCCCAAGTTGCATAAGAGCACCTTTGCCTTTCCTCTGTGGTGAGGTGGGATCAGTGAACGCTCTCATGATCTACTTCCAATTTTCGTAAAGGGAAAGGGTCTCTCAGAACTTTAGGTGTCCTTATGGACAAATGCTGATATATCTGAGCAATCTTAACTTTCAAAAATCATATCTTCTTATAGAAATAGAAAAACACACTAATCAAAAAAATTTGTACTGTCTTTTAAAAGAAAAGATGGCAGAAAGTATTACTGCAGCTTCATAGCCTACTGACGTAGTCTGCTCTCAGACAGTACTTTCCAGAAACCATATTATAGTATATGTGCTGCCGAAGCGAGCACTTCCAGAAACCATACTGTTAAAGCCCTGTGCCTGCGCGCAGCAAAAGACCTCCTTTCCCGTGAGAGGCTAACGTCTCTCCTATTCTCATTTCCCCACTGTCTGGCCAAGGCTGAACAAAACAAGGACAGCCACAGTATTCAGTCTAAGAATCAGAAAAAAACTGTTTCAAGATCCCGTTCTTATTCCTCTGTCTTAACTGATATGGCTTAATTGACCTATCAAACTCTTATGGTTGGCATCAAAAGCTTTGCTACATCGAAATGGGAAATTTTGATAATTCTGAACAGCTTCAAATAATTTTCCAAGAGTAAAAGTATCTGACCATTAAAAAGAGTAAGTATAAAAAAATTCTGTATCATTTAGGTAAACTAACCTAGCAACTTCTTCGTATTGGCCTGAGAAGGCTGCCCCATGTCCAAACTCATGGATTTCCTGGCTCGGGGACTGGTCTGGCCCACGGTTGGATAGGTGGCTGCAAGGTACCCTTCAGAACCTTTGGGAGATGACCACGGCTGGTTCTCCTTTAGTGTCCTGAGAGATTTAAACAATTGAGAAGAATTAAGTGACAGGTGACAAAGACAACCACAGTTTGCCCCTCTTAGTTGGCTGTCCTATTTCCCAGTGACAGCAATCACTTAATTTTAAACTGCACTCTCAAGGGCTTTAGGGTACAAACTCTTAGTGTATGTTTAAGAAATATCTTCCTTCCTTCTTTCTTTCATTTATTCTGAAAAATTTCTTAAAAATTAGCACTGTTTTTTCTTTTAGCACTTTTGTCCTTAGCACCTACTTTCTTGCCATGATGTCTGGTATGCGGTAGCTGCTCACCAATGCACAGAATTGTACTGCGTTGATTTTTTAATTGGGGAAATCAAGTCTAAACAGGCAACTATAGTTTTGGTTTAAAAAAACCAAGAAAAGCAACTATACTTTGACAAGGGAACACAACAAAACTCATTTTTTCCTTTTCATAACAAGAAGGGCATATCTCAAAGAAATATAAGCAAAGGGATGACCAAAGAATAAGACTATCGAAAACTAAGTATACCTGGAAAAGGTATTTTGCATACTTTGTTAAAATCTCAGTGGGAAACTGTAGAGGGCTTTTTAATCAAAAAGTGGGATGTTGATAAACTGAATGATGTAAGCTTTTCAGATCCAAGATTATTTCCCTATGTTTAACGCTATACCTCAAACTTAGATATTTTTGTTTAACTGAAAATACAGAAAGTCTCCAAAATAGTGCCATTTTCATGTAATTTCTCCATGTTGTCATGAAAAATATGCTACCCAAGACCACCTACAGCAGTGGACATAATGTGACTATCTTATCATCTGAAACTATACTCTAGAAAACTCTTAAATAACTTCAGTGTGGTCAGAGTACATGCTACAAGTGTGGTGGCGTGTGCATCTTTGCACGAAACTGTACAGCTCAGCCTCCCATCATTAAGCATGTGATGTTGCCCATATTCCATGGTAGTTTTCCCTAGGCCCTTTTTTACAACCCAGTGATTTCAAGATCATCTCTTTTCATTACTCAACTGGTTTGTGCTTAAAAGAGGCGAACTAATGTTAACAGGACAATTAACTAAGAGGAACTGTCTGACTACTAATCCACATAGAACACTATACATTTATAAAAAGGGTTTTATTTATATACTCTTCCTAGATTATCTTTTCCCCTACATATTACCTTCTGGATTACTTTTACTGCTTGCCTCTGCTAGCATGGAAAACTGAAACCTGATTATAAGTACACAATCACGGGAGAAGAAGGCCACTGACCTATAGCTAGGGTCGCCATGGTGGATGGGATATGTATCCATAGGAACGTTTTCCATTGAAATATCAGTAAGAAGAAGAGACTTTCTGTGTTTTAGGCTACAGCGACTGCGAACCTCCTCAGACACTGTGAGTAAGGCTAAAAGGAAAAAGAAGGAAGGTTAGGAAATTTAACAAATTCCAGGTGTTCCTTAAAACAGGATACATTGCTTACAACCTCTTGAAGAGAATAATACCTATCAAACATGCAGATAAGGAGCCCTAGAGAGTATGACGGGTAAGACCACTTAGGACAGACTTTCTTACCTTAAGGGTTCATGGTCTGTTCTGGAAGACTTTGTAAACATGAAATATATGGAGATCTTAAAAGACTCTTGTATTTTTCAAGTGCTATGATGTAAATTTGATCTCAACAAACACAGAACGTAGTCAGGGCAGGTACTATAAGGTCCATTTTTCAGAAAAAGAAAAATACTCTGAGGTGTTAAATGATCTGCCCAAGGTAAAAAAAAAAAGCTGCCACAAACTGTAGTCTGCTAAACTAGGAATCAACACTTTCCTCTGAACAACTACATTCAAGACCTGTATGATACATAGGTGCTAAGTGTTACTGAGTGAAGAAACACAGAGCGGGTAAGAGAAAATGGGAAGGTTTAATGGGATAGCGGGGATGGGCAGACATTCCAGGTAAAGCAAATGGCATCAGGAATGCATATGAAAGAGTCAGAAAGGCAAGTAGATGGGCTTAAACTAGCTCTTCCGTCTGGAGGGGTAATAAAAAGTGGGGCTTATGAAATTTAGGGAAAGACAGCAGAATCAGGAGAGCTGCTGAAGAGCCCAGGAGGCCAGGCTGAAGCTTTCAGATTTTATAACAACAGGGAACCACGCACTGCCAAAGGGATCAAAGATGACAAAGGGAACATATTCAGACTCTAATGCAAATTCTTTTATGAGGTAAAATCTTTTGGCAAAACTTTCAAAATCGTAACCACCACCACAGGACTGGTTTTTGAGCTCTTTACCTTGCCAAGCAGCCACCTGAAGGACTGACAGGTGTCTGTGTCATCTGGGCAGTCCTTAGATAGAGATGTGGTAAGATTGATTTTGTCTATTTTGAGTCTTTACCTGCTAAGTAAGCCACGCTCTGTGTGTTCACCTCAAACTTGTCACAGTTTCTATGTTTGTTAACCAGAGTTAGTAGTGTATGCAAAATTCTGACTGTTCTCGCAACGATGGCAGGTGAAGGATGTCTGTACCCTACAAAAAATAAAACAAGACATTAATCCATTCTTTCCACAACTATTTCTTTCTTTCTTTTTTTTTTTTTTAAAGATTTTATTTATTTGACAGACAGAGATCACAAGCAGGCAGAGAGGCAGGCAGAGAGAGAGGAAGGGAAGCAGGCTCCCCGCTGACAGAGAGCCTGATGCAGGGCTCGATCCCAGGACCCCGGAACCACGACCTGAGCCGAAGGCAGAGGCTTTAACCCACCGAGCCACCCAGGCGCCCTTCCACAATTATTTCTTGAGCTCTTACTGACTAGCAACCCTGCAAGGATAGGAAACATAAGGGATAACTCTTGTCTTCTGAGAACAGCTGTTTGGGAAGGTGAAATATACGTACGTGAATAGTTAATTACATGAAAGATTAAGTATCAAACATGTGTAGAAGAGAATACTATTCTCTGAAAGGGAGGAAAATAAGGAAGGATGGATGCTGTTTCAGACATTCCATTCGCTAAAGAAGTACAGGGATTTTAAAAAAATCTAGATATTTGAGCTCACCTTAAGCTATCTTTTGAAAACAGTGTTCTACCGCTTAAAAATTCTTTTTTCTAATTAAAGGAAAAAACCTAATGCTGTAGGATGTATATGTTCTCAGAACAAAGAATAGGTTTTGTCAGAGAGTAAGCTTGGCTTTGGACAGCCTTTAATCATTACTGCTACTCCATTTTAAAGATTTTTTTTTTAAATTTATTCATTTGAGAGTGAGAGAGCCAGCTAGAGCACAAGTTGGGGGGGAGGGGCAAACGAGAGGGAGGAGCAGCCTCCTGGTTGAGCAGGGAGCCTGCCGCAGGGCTCAGACCCAGGACCCCGGAATCATGACCTGAACTGAAGGCAGATCAACCAACCAAGCCACCCTGGTGCCCCAGCACTACTCCGTTTTAAAAAAGGGAATTTGTACACTGAAAATATCTGGTATTCTTTGAAATACAGAATCAGCAAGCACTTTATCAGCCTCATGCAATCTTTCTTTTTGGTATCCTATAATAAGTGTAGTATCTTTTGAGCAATCCCTATTCACTTTAGAGATTAAAGCTATTACTATTTTCCCAGAAATTTCATAAGGTAAAGAAATCAAATGTTTACATTGACAGTAGTGGGTGTACATACACCTGTCAGATAAAAACTGGGAGAACCTTCATGATCCCTCAAGCCCAAGAATCATATCCATTGATTTACAAAACTGAAGACTCAAGCTAAAGCTTGAGTCTCCAACTGTGGCCAAAGCCAGTGCTGCTTAAGACCACTGGTTCATGCCAGCTGCTCATCCCAAGCCTTACTTTACATTGCCTTTGCCTCTGACTTACCACTATGTGCTGTTCCTATTAGCCATAGTCTCTGGCCATGGCCGTTCCATGTTAGTAAACCAAAGCTAACACACAGTGGAGTCAGCAGTGGGGAGTGAAGCCAGGAGAGGCAGTGAGTGAGCTGGCACTGAGGACTAGGAGACCACTGCTATAAGCAAATCAGAAATTTGGAGGGATGAGGATGGGGTACAAGAAAGGTGAGGTGCTATGGTATGTCACAATGTGACTGAGCAATAATATCTTAGAAACAAGTTGAAGAAAATCTGTGATCAAATCTCTAAGATACCATATTCTAACATAAGTTACTCAAGTAACATCATTTACCGATTTGCAGTCTGTCTTATTTTACATAATCAAAAAGATACATTGTGTTAATAATACAGCTATTAGAAAGTCCAGTATTTAGGATTATTTCAAGAATCAACTCCTTTGTTGCATTTTAAAGGAAATCGGATAATTTACACAGCAATTAGGCTCTATTAAGATATATACTGAGTAAAACACAGCTCAGATATAGACAGCTATATCTGCATTTAAAGTAAGATATATGAGTGGTGCCTGTGTGGCTGAGTGGGTTGTGCGTCTGACTCTTGGTTTCAGCACAGGTCATGAACTCAGGGTTGTGGGATTGAGCCCCGCACTGGGCTCCATGATAAGTGGGGAGTCTGCTTGAGATTCTCACTTTCTCTCTCTCTGCCCCTCCCTGCCCACCCTCTGCTTCCCTCGAGCTCTCTCTCTCTCTCTCAAATAATCTGGGGGGAAAAAAAAAGTAAGACATATGAACCAAATTATATCAACTAATTTCAAATAACAATTTTAGTTACTTCTGGCTTCTTGATATCATTTCCTAAAAATATTCTGACACAAGGCCTCTACCTTTTAAGAGGTGTCCAACCAGTGCAAAGTTGAAGTTAGAGTTGAAATTGAGTCCAACAAAATGATCCATTTGCTTGCAGTGCCATTCCAGAGGATTCCGGATTGCCATAAATACTTCCTCTGGACTCTAGTAAAGATAATCAGAATATGGTTGATGGGGTTCACACAAGAACTTTACTTACTGGTTTATGATTGTGTGCATAGCTATGATAAGTTAACCTTTTCAAGTGAAGAGAAATTATTTTCAGAGGACTACAGAAAACCATAGACCATTTAAGATACCACAAATAAGTGTAAGACAATCAAGCATATATTAGTAATAAGATGACAGAAGACAAAATAGCTTTGATTTATGATGCAAAATAAGAGACCATTAATTTACATCCTGGTGACTTCTTAAAGATTATAATTATTGTTGTTTTAAGTAAGAACATCCATTGAATTGTAGTGGGCATTTTGTAAACTGTGACTATAAATTCAAGAAAACAAAGCGAGTTCGTATTTACTGAGTGCCTGCAGTATACAATAATGTTAGACGCATTACTGTATTGAAATATTAAAGCGATCCTATGCAGTCAATATTAGCTCCATTTTACAGGTTCATTCATTCATTCTTTTACTTATTCAGTACTTACGATGTGTTTTTGATGTGCCAGGCATGGCTCTAGGCTCTGCACATACATATGTGAGCTAAACAGACAAAAACTGTTCACCCTGGTGGATTTTACATTCTAGTACGGGAAAACAAGGAAATTGAAACTTAAAAATGCCATGCAATTTGCCTATGATCGTTAAGATTTTAACAGTGTTTCCTAAAGTGTGGCTCCAAGTACATCTGCTTTAAAGTCACTAAAGATGAGTATCTGCTTTAAGGTCACTGGGTAAAGCCCAGGAATTTGCATTTTTAAAAAAAGCCCAATGATTCACTCTTGAACAGAGATTTTTAAAAGCAAACAACTGAAGGTGTTCAGAGCCTGAGCTCAGGTTATCTACATTTCTATCTCAAAGAAAGAAAAACATGAGCATTTAAAGTAAATATAGAGAGACATTTAGAACAGCACTGTTTAAAACAGAAAAGAAGAAAAGATAGAAACAAGTCAATTGTTCATCAATGGGCAAATGGCTGAAAAATTGTGGCTCGTGCATGATGTAAAATACTCTGCAGCCATGAGAAAGAATTACATGTTCATGCACACGTGTATGTGTGAGTATATATGCTTAGAAAGATGTCCAGTTTATAGTTAAATAAAAATGCAGCATTTTATATACTATATAAATACTATATAAAGTATGATTACCTATTAACTTGCTATATGTACAATTTTTCCAGCTTTAATGAGGTATAATAACTGACAAATAAAATTCTAAGATATTTAACGTGTACAACATTATGATTTGATATACATATATGTTGGGGAACGATCTACCCCATGAAGGTAATGAACACATCCATCACCTCACATATCTACAGCTACCCCCACTGCCGCTTCTGGTGACAACATTAAATCATTAAATACAGAACTTAAAGTTCTACTCTCTCAGCAAATTTCAATTATACACTATAATGTTACCAACTACAGTCACCATGTTATACATCAGACCTTATTCATCTTACATGCTGGAGACTTTTAATAGGCTTTATTTACTCTCATTCCTAGTACTCTGCGGGCACTGAAGTAAGTATTAGCTCCTGCTATGGGGCTGTTCTGGCAATGAAAATACCAAGACAGATACTCCTAGACAAACATTTAATTTACAAATATTTTCATATCCATACAAATAGCCAATATCTAGCTATCTCTCTGACTACCACTGTCCCAAGACAACCCCAGAAAAGAGCAATGAGGATTAGGAAAGAGGGGCTCTAGCTCTGAATCAGATGTACAAATATGGACAAGTTATTTAACTTCTTTGTTCCTTTCTATTTTGTAAAATGGAGGCCTGACAGATAAACTTCAAGGTAGCTATTTTAAGTCTACCCCACAAATGGCAGACTAATCAAACAGTGTTTAGCCCAAGTATCTTCACACTTAAAACCATCCTCCTGTTCTGTTTTTTTTTTTCTACTCACAGCTTCGATCAAGCTCACTTCAAATAAATCTCTTGTTATAAACATGTATCTCTCTTTAAGAAAATTTTTCTCTTTTCTCCTAGACTCATTCTTCTCCAAAGACAAAAAGAATATCACTTCATACTGTTATGTTCCCTTCTTTATACTCTATACACCAAAATCCAACCTGAGTCGTCAAGGTTGATAAATATTAAGAATGGTGCAAATGGTATGTTTCAAAGTGGGATTAGGCAAAACAAAAAATAAGTACAATTAAGTACCCAAACATTTCCTTTAGACTCTCCAACCTATTTCCTCATTAAGAACCATTATTCAGTAAAAATAAGCTTATTTTTAGATTATTTCTTCATACGTGAAATGGAGGATAGATAATGCTAACCTTTACCTTTGGGTTGTGAAATCACAAATAATGATTGTGCAGTGCACAGTAGGGCAGAACACAGCATAGGGCTTAGCCTAGTAGCTACTATTACTACTCAGTATTTTTTATCCCCATTCTGTTTACCAGTATTGGGTGAGTACTGTTTCCTGCTATTTTTACACAGAAAAGTTTAAATAGTTTTTTAATGAGCTGTGAAGGAAATATACTCACAATAAGTTGCATTACAGAAATGCATATTGAAGTTACAGGCCTCTTCTGATTTTAAAAGGCCAACAATAAAAGAGAGAGGAATTCTAAATGTGCAGACTCTAGGAATGCCAACCCAAAGCTTGCTTACTTTGTCGTTGAATATCCGCAGACTGTCTAAGGTGTGCAGGTTTTGTTCCAGAAGCGCGGTGCCTGCTGAATATAAGTTGACCTCATCGAGCTGTAGCACAGCCACAGCGACCCAAAAGAGGGCTTTGTGCAGAGGGGAGTCCTGGCAAAGGTCATGCATTCCAGATTAGTGAGATGAACTACAAATAGTCTCATTCGAAACACATCGCAGTATAAAACAGAGCACATTATCCCCCCAAATTAAGCATGTTTTCTCTTTTGGAGAAATTAAATATATGGGTAAAGCTCTTCATGTATTCCACGTGTGTAACTAAAAACACTGTTAACCCGGCTGAGAACCTTAGCTTCTCCTTTGATTTCTCCCTGTTCTTTGATTCCAAACTCCAGTCACCAAGTCTCATTAATTCTTCCAATGTAGTCTTTTTTGTATTTGCTTATTGCTAATGACACTATTCTATGCCAACCTTCCTTATTTTAAATGTGGATTCTTTTTGCCTCCAGTCTCCCCCTACTCCAATCTGCTGGGTACACTACTGCCAGAAGGACCCTTCTAAGTCTTCCTTTTGTCACACTACTCATCTGCTTGAAAACATACAGGTACATTTCCAAACTCCCTTCTGAAGAATCTTGAATGATAGATTAGTTCTATCCAATCTTTACAATCTTCTGTCTCACTATTCTCCTGCAAAGTTTCTCCACACTACTAGAATGGTCTACCCACCATCCTTTCATTGTCCCAGCATTCCTGTACGATCCCCTGCAGTTCGTTTGCTATGCAAGGCTTTTTCCCTTTCTCAACACTAAAACCCAGCTGTATCTTTAACTTTAGCTTAGACTCTACCCTTTTAACTTTCTTGTCACCCTTACCAATATAGTTATCTCTTGCTGTTCTGAACTAAAGTTATGTATTTGGGGGAACCCTTATTTAGCAGCATGGTATATGCAAAAATTCACAGACTTCAGAGTCAGACAGCCTTGGAAGAGAATCATGGCTCTGTCTTATTAGGTATGTGACCTTGGTCAAGTCACTTAGTCCTTCTGAGCCTCATTTTAACTTCTAAGATGAGGATGAAAGAACCATTTTGTGCAATTTAGAATTAGAAGATCTGTCTGTAGAACATAAAACTCAATACAAGGAACATCCAGGTATTTATTCTCTGTAATCTCCCTCAAATCTGGCCTATCTTTGTATTCAATTCACACAATTACACAACTTCAGAGCTGGAAAATAATACTCTGTCATCATCTAGTCTAGTTTACTCATTTTATCAATGTGGAAATACGATGTCCAGATACATTAAATGACTTGCTCCAGGTCACAAAGCTGACCTGAGCTCAGACCATCCAAAAACAGGGGCTGCATCATTTTATTCCTTTTCAGTATCATCTTCATTTAGCACCCAGACTCTCTGGATGATCAGGTATACCTCCCCCATCTTTACATTCCTCCTCAAGAACTAGCATACTATGTATTTTATTTACTTTGTTTACTCCCTATTCCCTTCCCACCTCCCACACTCACCCCAAAAACATAAGCTCCATGAGGGCAGGGAGTCTTCCTAGTTTGTTCAGGTTCTACATCTCTAGCACCTAACATGGTACTTGGCACATAGCTCAGCGAATACTTACTGGATAAAAGCATTAAGAATATATACCTATTTTTCCTTTAGCATAGAGGAGACAAAAACTTACAAGATCTTGAGAACATACTTTCCATACTTACTTTTCTGCTAATGTAAATTCTTCAAACAACTAAATTGAAAGACAAGGAAGTTCTACTTTAACGGTAGCTTTTTCTTTCTAACTTTTACTTTCTGAATTCTTGGAAACAAAATATAGTAACATTTAATACTGATACCCAAAATGAATGCACTCATTTTCTATATAGTAATTACCTTATTAAGAAGTGGCTGTAACTTGGTTAGTGCTATCACTGTAGCTTCTATCAGAACTTGACTGTTGTAAGTATCAGGTCCTTTTAAGCAACTCTCAAGTGCCTTTTAGGGAAACAGAATTTTTTATTTTACTTTCATTGAAATAAAACATTAACTCCTAAACTGAATCTCACAATCCATTCAGAACAATTCCTCATTTTGTAAGTGCTAGAATCAGTTCCAATGCTATGGTATTCTTGGTAAATAGGTCATTTGGGTTTTCATTTTGAAATATTTCTATATTGGGTGCCTGGGTGGCTCAGTCGTTAAGCATCTGCCTTCGGCTCAGGTCATGATCCCAGAGTCCTGGGATCAGGACCACATTGGGCTCCCTGCTCAGCGGGAAGCCTGCTTCTACCTCTCCCATTCCCCCTGCTTGTGTCCCTCTCTCTGTCAAATAAATATATATAATCTTTAAAAAAATGTCTATGTTATATTTTAATACAATACATTGTGCTTATTAATTACATATTATATAATTTTACACAAGGCTAGTTTAGCCATATAGTTAAATGCTTTGAAAACTGATAAAATACTAAGAGTACCTTCTTAGCAAAAGAGACAATACATATTTTAAGATATCTTCTTTAGAGGTCTCACACTTCAAAAATTACAACAAAGAAAAATTCAATCCATTGTTTGAAGATTTAACAAGCAATATACAAGATCTTTTATTAAATTCAAATTTAGATGTCCCTTAAACAAAGGTACGCTTTACAACTTGAGAACCACAAATATTTGGGAGAGAGGGAGGGGGATATACCTTGCTAAGAATACGGATAATCTGCTTTATCTGCCCATGAGACACTCGTTTGCTAATACAGCCAAAGACAACAAGAGCTCTTGGTTGCAGTGATGGGTTATACTGGAATGCAAATCTGCAAGTAAAAAATCCAAAGACTTTATAAAAAACATTTGTGTTTATATATACTAAATAATTAATTAAAATACTGATTATGCAGTAGTATTTATCTTTTTAACAATACACAAACTTACACAGCTTAAATTTATTTGGGACCTACCTTTGAGCTAGTTCTGTCCACTGGTCCAGCCACTTGCAAGTTGGAATATCTCTCATACATGCCTTAAAAAAAGGATAGTCTTAAATATTTTTATGTACATAAATGTTTTTAGAGACATTTAAATAAGGTTCATTATAATGTAGTTAAATTAATGACATATATATTACCAATAAGCACGTTCCATGGGAGTGTTTTTATTTAAGTCTCAAGCATAAAGCAGCAGGATAAACTATTATTTCTTTTTCACAGTACTAGTGGATTTAAAAAAAGATCTCACTTTCTTATCATTTTGCCTAATGTACCTCCATGATCTCCAACAAAGCTTCTGTGACTGTTTCCAGGCTGGTCAAAGCAAAAGTCTCCCTTTCATAGGAACCAGGAGAGAATGACCTGTCCCGGTAACTGGAGCGGAAGGCAATGACGGCAGCAGACTTGACTTTGCTTATGCCAAACAGCAGGTAAAACTTGGGTAATGAGAACTCTGTCAAACTCAGTCTTAGTACTTGCTTGGTCTCTTCTGTAAAAGAAAAAAGGAACAAGGAAAGACTTTAAAGATATTAACTTTTCAATTCTAAAGTGCCCAATTTCACTTTGCTTTTAGAAAATTTGAATATCGTATCAAAACTACATCACCATGCTCCCTACACCAACCCTCTAGTACATTCTGCTCAACGCTCACTACTTTGGCTCCATTATCTACAAGTTCATGCCAGTAACGCAACACCGTCAACTGCTGTGGCGTCTTTAACTTCTGTGGTACCTACAGGAGCCCACCGGACAAACACACATAGAAAATCTTTGCTGTAGGGGGCACCTGGGTGGCTTGGTCAGTTAGTTGTTCGACTCAGATCATGATCTCAGAGTCATGGAACAAAGTCCCATGTTGGGCTCCACTGGAAGTCCGCTTGAGGACTCTCTCTCCCCTTCTCCCTCTGCTCCCCCACCCACCACTCACTCACTCTAGTAACTGAATCTTAAAAGAAAATCTCTGCTATACCTTGAAATAGAATGGAATTAACGTATTCTTTTTCTTTCGGATAATATTTCATGTCATCATCACGGGCTTCAATAAAACGGCTAGTATTAAAGGTACCATAATAATGAGTAAGATAATGTATGCCAACCTGGTGATATGGACTGCAAAATACAAAGTACTTTCTGGGCACTTACCACTGAAGTGGAGCTGTGAACAAGTACACAGAGAGTGAATGATATTAATGACCAGTCCATGTGTGGAAGCTCTAAGGGAGAGTGGCCCTGTGGCTACTAAGAAAGTAACAACGTGGAAGAGGTAGGGGAGGTGCGCTGCCACATCGAGGGAATTGTTGAAGGACAGCATCAGCATGTAGCGTGCTAGAATAGCAATATCGTCCCACATAAGATGTTGTTCTAAAGTAGGAGTCGGAGATAAGCATGTCTTGTCAATTATTTTGCACATCCTTCCAATAACCTGTAAAGAAATGGGATTTTAAAAAACACAGGGGCTAAAACAGAGTTTTCTCACACAAAAAATTTCAGTTTAACTTTAAAATGACTAGCTACAATACAAACAACCCCCTGGCCATAAAAACAGACACAGGATGCCACAGTCCAGAAGGCAAAGGAAAAGTCGATTACCTTGCTTGAAACCAGTTTCACATTTCCAGAAGCCAAAGCTACAGCAGTGTCTGCCATCACCTCAGCTTTTATTGATCCCAAGCCACCTGTTGCACTGGTTTTGATGAAACTGTCCAGTACAACATCAAGGAGATCGGTGATCTAGTGGCACAGGGGAAAATAACATGTTTTAGCCATTCACTCTGCCAACTTCATTTTTACTTTAAAAATACTTCAAAAGCAGTAGCCCAATCAACATGAAACTTGTCTTCCACCTGAAGCCTCCAAAATACTAAGTTTTATTTAGAGACCTATCAGTAAATTTATCATTAAATACCCAAAGGAGGATGAAGTTATTCATTGAACTGCTTCAGAGATTAAGGGACCAATATTCAAAAATTTTAAATCTCCACATGTATTATTTTCATCCACTAGCAAAGCACCTTTGTTCTCTCCTAAGACAGTAATGTGTGATTACTGTAAGAAAGTATTATTTTAAAATATGGGAAATGACATCGAGTACTGAGGTATTTTGTAGCGCCATAAAACTGGCTCTATGGTCATTTCAAATTATTTGGAAGAGTCACAGCATTGTTTGAGTAAGGGTATTGCTGCCTTAAGTGATTACTTTGAAGAAATGATGAGCACAATTCTTGTCAGATAAAAAATATTACATTGTATTCTATATTTTAATACTCATATTCTTGTGCTAGAACTATAAACAAAACGTGTCTGAAATAGTATTGTTAACAAACATCTACTGATATCTGTGGTATGTAAGTACTAGAATATGTTATAAAGCACTATTTAGGGGTGTCAGGGTGGCTCAGTCGGTTAAGCATCCAGCTACTGATTTCAGCTCAGGTCTTGAAACTGAGCCCCACATTGGGCTCTGACCTGTACTTGGAGACTGCTTGAGATTCTCTGTCCTTCTCCCTTTGCCCCTCCCCCTGCCACTCGCCTCCCCACTCCTCACGCCTAATAAATAAATAAAATAAACCACTACTTGCTAGAAACGACATCAGATTTTTACAGTTAAATTCTAAATAATTATGCCATGGAAAAGAGTACTAAAATAATTAGTTTTTTTTCTAGCTCTGAAACATGCATTAGACAACTACAATTCTGAACCAAATCAAGAATTAGGTGAGTGTCGGGGCACATGGGTGGCTCAGCCATTAAGCGTCTGCCTTCAGCTCAGGTTGTAATCCCAGGGTCCTGGGATGGAGCCCTACAGCGGGCTCTCTGCTCAGCGGGAAGCCTGCCTCTTCCTCTCCCACTCCCCCTGCATGTGTTCCCTCTCTTGCTGTCTCTCTCTGTCAAATAAATAAAATCTTTAAAAAAAGGAAAAAAAAAAAAAGAATTAGGGGAGTATCTGCATAGTTTTGAAAGAGAGGACTGTCTTTTCTATAGCTATATCCCTAGTGCCCAGTACAATATTTTGCACAGAGGGGGTATGAGATTAACATCTGCATTACAGAGGTACTAGACAAATATTTGAGCAAACTCAATACCTGCCCAAGGCTCCCCCATATTTTGGCTTGGATAGATGGGTACATCTGTTTCTCATTTATGGTCATCGTTATCAGCTTATCAAGAATAGCAGTCACTCTCTGTCGTTTGGCATCATCATTGTGCTTACAAAAACGAACTAGATTTGACAGCCATGGAGTCATGTACTCCAAACAAAGGTGTTTCAATTCAATACCTGGAAAAAAATACATTATTAGCATAGATGGTCAATGAAAATTACATCAACAGTTATCTAAAAATATAGAGAATTGGGGAAAAGAAGGTAAAAGGTAAAGATCATTACCTAGCATCAGGTCTGGAGAAAAGAGATTTGACCAATATAGTAAAGATAGGGGTGAAGAGAATAAGCCATGAAGAAAGTAATCTTAAAAGCCAGCTGGCCAACTTTTGAAAAGTTTTATCTTATTTTTCTTCCTCTTAATCATTTCTCTCCTAGTTAAAAATTTTATTAAGTTTTATTCTAATTCTATAAGGAATGTGTAGCAATCATAGGAAGTTAGGTGAAAGGAAAGCATCACCACAAAATGAAACTGGTATTAATATACTGGTGTATCATCTCATCTCCATCAGGCTTTCAAAGCTATGTAGAGATAATGTGTATTTACGTGTGTATAGACACATAAAACCCACCCCAACACCTCCACAAAAATGAGGACCATGCTGTCTATGCAGTATGTTTTGCATATCTTCTTCAAAGTTCAAGCATGTTTTAATATTTTATTTTGAAGTTCAGAAAAAGACACAAAAATTCCTCTAAATAATGGTTACTCTTGGTGAGGGGATGTTACTGACAGCCTTCTGGATGCTGGAAATGTTCTGTATCTTGATGTGGGAGGGGATTTTGTGACGTATTCACACATAAAAATTCATCAAGCTGTTCACTTAAGATTTGGGCACTTTACTGACAGGATATATCTGAATTTTAAAAAATTTAAATAAAAAGTAATGCTATAATAAACATCTGAACACTAATTCCTTAGGATAAATTCTAAAAGGTAGAATCATGAAGCCAAAAGATATGAACGCTCTTAGGTGTCTGGATATCCATGTCCCAAGTGCCGTCTCAAAAAACTGCCCCTGTTCAAAATTCCATAGACCATCAACACTGAATTAAAAACAAAGGGAAAAAACTCTTTACCAGGGGTGCCTGGGTGGCTCAGTGGTTAACTGTCTGCCTTCGGCTCAGGTCACAATCCCTGGGTGTTGGGATCAAGCCCTGCATCGGGCTCCCTGCTTCTCCCTCTCCCTTGGTTTGTGCTCCCTCTCTCACTGTCTCTCTCGGTATAATAAACAAATAAAATCTTAAAAAAAAAAACCCTTTGCCAATTTGATAATTGAATGTTACCTTACTATTCTTTGTTTTTATTAGTGAACTTCTTAAAATATATTCTTTTTTAGCATAACTTGCATGCTACTGTTGTTGATCCATTTTTTATTAATCTGTAAGAACACTTCATGATTAAAGATATTAATCTTAATCTTTTCTCATATTTGCTGCAAGCATATTTCCTAGTTTTTTATTATCTTTTATTTTCTTTATGTTTCTGAAATAGAAATGTTCTGAAGTTTTATGTAATCATTTATGCTCACCATTTCCCTTGTTTCCATCTACCACTTTTTTACTTCGTAAGTCCTTAATCATCCAGAAAGCAATTAAATATTCTGCTTCCTCTTTCTTTCCTCTTCTTCTTCTTCTTCTTTTTTTTTTTTAATGGTTCCAGCTTTTATATTCAATTCTTAAATACAGCTAGACCTTATTTTGGTATGTTGTGGTCTGGGGTGAAGATGAAGATCCAACTTAATTCATTTCCCAGTCTCACTCTTTGAATGATTTAATCTTTCCCCTGTCAGTATGTGATGCTTCTTTATCAATCTGTTTTCTTAAACTGATGTGACTGCTGATTCTTTAACACTTCTGTTTTAATTATTGTACTGTTATGTGTTCAAACGTCTGCAACAAGTGTCTTTCAGTTTTTCTTTCAACATATTCTTAACTATTCTTGCTGTTTCAAATGAAATTTATAATCATTTTAAGTTCCACTTCTTCCTCCCTTCCTCCTTCCATCCCTCCCTCCCTCTTTCTCTCTTTCTTTCTGTAGACTCCATACCCAGCGTGGAGCCCAATGCTGGGCTGGAAACACAGGAACCCAAGATCATGACCTGACCTGAGATCAAGACACATAGTTAGTTGGACACATAACAAACTGAACCACCCAGGCACCCCAGTTCTACCTCATTCTTAGTCCTGAGATCCTATAGCTATTTTTGCAATGGGATTGCATTGAATTTATAATAATCTGGGAAGTGGGAAGAACTGTTCGTCCAGGAACACAACGTACGGCTCATTCACTCAAATCTTTTAAAAATATTTCTCAATAAAGCTTTATGCTTTTCTTATTTTGTCAGTCTTAAAACATTTTCTTTTTAGGGTTATATTCCTACATCTCTTATTATAAGTAAATATATACAGTCATCTGGACTTGATGAATTGTCAAAGCTTTCAATTAATTAGCTGAAGAATCCAATATATTAGAGGGGCACCTGAGTGGCTCAGTTGTTTAAGCATCCAGGTCTTGGTTTCAGCTCAGGTCATGATCTCACAGGTCACTGGGACTGAACCCCAAGTTTGGCTCTGCACTCAGCGGAGTGCAGCGGAGTCAGCTTAAAGACAGTCTCCCTCTGCCCCTCCCCCAACTCATGTGCATGCACATGCCCTTTTTTATGTTATCTTACTGTCCTCAAATAAATAAGTAAATCTTAAAAAAAAAAATATGTTTGAATGCAGAAAAAAGTTTTCTGTATTATGGAGAGAGAAATGGGAGGGAAGAAAATATCAGGAAATAAGCTGGAGGAAGAGCAACATTTATACTACAACAGGGTATGAAGATGAATAAATGGAAAGAGTGGATATTAAATTTGTAAGAGGTATTAAAAGCCAAGTCAGGAGCTGACTCTGGACCCTGCAATAGTGTCACTGCATTCTCCTGGAACTGTACATGACCAATAAAATTACAGTTCAAAGTCAACCTAACGAAAAGAGAAAATTACTATTTCCTTAAAATCAAGGAGACTTCACTCATTTGGAATAATCTGCTGAGAAGAGAAATCCTGAAGCCAATTAAACTGAAACAGTGTGGAAAAATACTTTGTAAGTGGCTCAGAGACAAGTAAAGTATCAAAAATCTTGCCACCCTGCTTTTATGGCTAGAATTTTGGTGGATTTCTCAATGTTGTCTACCAGGAACTTCCTTCAGCGTTTCTTTAGTTGCACAGTACAGCAAATGAAATTTAGAAGAGATAAAGAACTGAAAATATAATCAATTATGATTTCACCGGCAAATTCTGAAATGATTTTCTTTGAATCTTCTTAGAATCATTGTTAGTATTAAAGAAATTATTATTACTTACTAGATTTGCTAAATCCAGAAATACACTCTTCCAAAAATTCTAAGGTGAGATGTGGCTCATTGGCTGCCAGTGTCTTACTAATAGAGACAATAAAGAGGGTGTTGTTGGCAGGGATGCATAAACCTGATGTCTCTAGTAACTGGCCTTCGATTTTTAAATTAAAGGTACAAGTTAAGGCACACAGAAGATTATAGGCAGCTGACCTAGAAGAAAACACAAATGAAGTTGTTTTAAAACCCATTTTTTCTTAAAATTCCCAATTTTTTTCATAACATACAACTTATGATTCTATTACAAAGCCTAATCAACTTTTTAAATTTTACAATCAATTCTCTAATTGATAATTAATAATTAATAATATGTTATGATTCTATGGTAAACACAAAATACGCCTTGATCATTTAGGGATTTTTTTTCATCATTTAGGGATTCAAGGGAGGTTTCTGACATTACCAGAAGAGCACTGTGAGGCTCTTAAGACAGGTAAATATAAGACCTTCCTAAACGACATTTTACTGGGATATAAAATACGAGAGGTTTATGGTCCTAAGGTGGATCAATAAAGTTAGAATAAGGCTCATCATTTTTTTCAATGAAGCCAAAAACTCAAATTGTGGTTCCTCCTCTCATCAGATCCATTCATAATGGGGATCATAAGAAGAGAAATGAGATGGCCCCTATCAAATTGCAATGTGAAAATCTTTCATCAGCACCTACTGAATTTCTTTCTTTGTGTCCTACAAGACATACCAAACTGGAGGTCAAAAACAAATATAATTAAGTCTCCCCCTTCCGTTATATATAACCACCGAAAACAAAACAAAACAAAAACAAAAAACAAACAAACAAACAAAAAAACAATGATATACATCCAGGTTCCATTAGAACCAAAACTCTCCTTAGAAAAGTCTGAAAATACATTTAAGCAATTTTGGACACAAGTCAAAAAAACTTGCACCTGATTTTCAAATTTTCTTTTTTCTCCAGCAAGAGAATAGTTTGATTGCTCAGCAAATTTCAGGTTTTCCTGACCTCCGAACCTTCATCATGCTACTATATACTTTTGCAACAACCATATGGGGGCAAAATACCACTGAAATTTAAGTCAGCCTAAAGTCTTTTTCTCTGGAATGACATACTTCAGCAAAAAGCAGAAGATGTCAGTTCACTTTATTTCACAAGAGAATACAGGTTCATTGAAGCTAATATCTTTTAGAACATTGCTAGCATTCTTCTATGAGGAATTTTAAATTATAAATTAAAGGTAGGCTTTATAGTTCTATTTTCCTAAAATGAGATAATTAATATTATTGTTTCTAAGTTTGTGTATCTCTTACTAACTCTTAGGAATTTGGAGTTACACTATTTTGACATTGACTTTTATTCTGTACATTTCAACAGCTATTAAGAACCGGGCCTGCTCAAACTGGGGTAGGTGTCACAGGTTCCTTGGAGATAATGAAAGCTAAGCATACACAGTATTTTATACATAATTTCTGGGAGACCCATCCAGGTAAAAAAATCTTGATTTTCCCCCCTTTTAAGAATCAGGACTCCTAAAAAGCCCACTTATAAAACTTGGGCTACATTACACACTAGGGAAGATTTTTTGGAGCTAAGAATTTATATCTGTAAAAGTCTTGACAGTCCTAAGGAACCTGGGACAAAGAATTACCCCAACATGAAAAGCACAGGGGAGAAACGAAGGAAGAAGTGCAAAGACACGTTGCCAGAGAGAGAAGGGGTGGGAGGGGGAGTTGGGAGGCAGTAATAATTACCAAGCACAAACGGCCAGGTGCTAAAATATATTGCTACACATACTGTTTATGAAACCTTTGTAAGTATATAGGAAAGGCACTGTTACTCGTATTTTGAAACTAGAGCTCAGAGAACTTTAATACCTTGCCCAAAGTCATACATAGTAGCAGATCTAGATTTAAACCAAATCTACTGACCCCACAGGCCATGCGCCTTCCTCATTCACGTTCAGATTATTAAATCTAAACAGAACCGATTATATTCTGTTAGATGACATCTATATTTGTCTTAAGACTTCTTTAAAGAACTCTGTTCAAGTCACACAGGTGGAAAGTATGCAGTGTCACTGTTTGAGTTATTGTACTTTAAGCCCTCCTTTGTCAAACAATAATCTAATTTGATTGTGAGGAAACTTACTAGTGATGTACTTCTGAACATGGGAAAACATAATTAGAGGACTCAGAAGGAGAAACTTAGGAATAGATTTAAAAAAAAAAAAAAAAAAGGCTTTTTTGGGGATGGAGGGGGCCACAGAAACAAAACTGCTATGTAGTCTGTTTCAGACGAAAGTGTCCTGGAGAAAGAACATGTATTGGTTTAGTGTGACTCACCCTTTTCAGAATTCCACAGTTCATGTGAATACCCCACAAACTGATGAGGTCACACTGGTTAACCAACATAGCATACTTTCCTATTTAGAGTATTAAGGTAGAGGCTGTATTAAAAGCTTATTAAGTGGTCTCATTCTAAAAGCAACAAACCTTGAAAAAAGTTGAAGTGAATTTTAAAAAAAACCTACCGTAAACTAGGGTCTGAACTGCCTAAATTAAGTAATGCAATATTGAGCAGCGTCCCAGGGACATCTTTTGGCCGAATCTTGGTGTGCTGGGGGATGGAGTCGGGCTGCGACAGCTCCCAGCGTGTCCGGATATGAATGATAGACTGGACAATGGCTTCGCACTCCTGGTGCATGAAGGTGAGTGGTGTGCCCTGGTTTGCAATGGTTAAGGTAAACTGGTTCTCATCCACCAGGCAGATCTCCTCAATTTCCGAAGCATAATAGATATCATTTAGAAAGACTGATTGCCCCAGGACTTTTGTTCGCTCTGCTGAGGTTACCTGGACAGCAGTAGAACCAACCTGGAAAGTGATGGTGAGAGGGTGGAGTGAAGAAGAGTTCAATTCCACCATGCAGAACTCTTAAGAGACTCTGAAAACTGACCAATGGACCAACCAAACAAGTACCATGTTTGCCATTTAAGGAAGAGTTACCACATGTTCAAATGGGCTCGACAATTATCATGATAAATGCTCTCAAAAGAGACTAAAAACATTTTAAAAAATACTAATTTTTTTCTAAAAAGCTCAAGAATCCCACAGACAATTACTGGTTTTATACTGGTTCATGTTTTCCTTCTACACAAAGCATGTAATAATCAGAAGGATTCTCAACTGGTAATTTCCCTCCATACATTCCCACCATTTGACTGATAGATGGCCAACTGCCCTCTCTACCACACTCCCCTGCCTCCAATGCAACGTAGAATATTAAGTGTACACCTCTCCTATCTTCCACAGGACCTCCGTGAAGACAGAAAGCTGAGTTTTCCTCCATCTGGACTTTACATTTGATCTACTACTATGGGAGCACCTAGGGAGGCCGGTGCAGTCTGGTTAACCAAGCAGGGTAACAAATCATGGAGTGAGACTTACTTTGATAGAAACCTTGGTGTCTTTGTGAGCTAGCTTGAGAGCATTGTGGAATACCTTCAGGTCCTCTTCTAAAGCCAGAGTGGCAGCAGGCAGTTTCTGTTGTTCATGCTCTATGTGCTCGGCCAGTTTCCCAGGACAGTCTATGAAGATGAGCCTCTTGCTGCCTTTGAGGCCAGTCAGCAGCCGCTCGTGATACTTGGTGTACTCCCTGACCCAGGAGTTACAGTTATAGATATAGACTGCAGAGACGTTGTCATAAGCAAAGCCAGGAAAAACAACAAACCACTTGGACAGAAAGTCCGTTTTAAAGCGATTGCTAGGCCCAGTATGGGTAAGGTCCACTACAATTTCATATGGCTTGGCATAATATGGCTTTAAAGTCAGCAAGACATGGTATATCAGCAAATCGCCATTGATCTGACCAGTTTTAAACCTAAGGAAGATGACAAAAAAAAAAAAAGGACACAGATTATTAACAGAATTCTGAATAAATAAATACACAGAGGCTTCTAATCTATTTTATTCCTTTAATTTTCTGATGTGGTTTCTAGAGAAAACTGTAGTAACAAAAGATTGCACAAAATCTAAATCCATTTTTTGAAATCAGGTATTCTTTATATATTGAGAAATAAGGCTGAAGTAAACTGAAAGAGACAAGTCTCCAGTTCAAACACTTTTGAGCAAGAACAAACCTGCACACCCCAGACAATCAGAGAAAGTCAGTGAACACTGATTGGTTGCCTCTAGGACCAGTGAATTCCCCTGGCCAACACTTTGGATGGGAATGACCCACCTGGAGCCCTGGAGTGATCTGAATAGCTTTAGTCAATTTGTTTACTCCACCTTAAGCAGAGAGGTTCAGCAATGACCATATATATAACTCAAATCAGGACAACCAGGGTCAAAGAGGCCCAATTCAGAAACTTTAGCTTTAGTTGGGAATTCAGACTTCTTCTTTCCTGGTGTTTATAAACAAGGGAACACATTGCCCTGGGCATTGTTAGGTCATGCCTTGAGATATATGAAGGGAAAGTCTGCCTAAAAACTGAAGAAATAGAGCAGAGAAATGAAGAGAGAAACTGGGGCCCAGCCATTTCATTTGAACTCTAGATAAAGAAGCCTCTCCAGGGATCAAATTTACCCTTGACTATATTGTTGATAAGCCAATGAATTCCATTTTTTCTATTAAGCCATATGAGGTCCTAAGTTGCTTACACTCAAAAGAATGCCGAGCAGTGTGAGTAGCCAAAGTAAGGACCACCAGAAAGCCCTGAAGAACACAGTACTAGAACTTCAAATCAGAACAACTTATATATTAATTGGGTCCAATGTTCTACACTTGATGACTCTGGTAAGTTATATAAAATAGGCTCAGATAAAAATCCTTACTTCAGAATTTTTAATCTTGTTGGGGAAAAGAAGATAAAAATCAAGTTAAATAATTTTAAAATAAAATATTTCAAGATCAAAGAAAAGGTATGAGGTAGTATGTAATCACTTATCAAATGAATTGCAGAGAAAGATAGTTCGGAAGAGGGAGAGATGAACACACACTGGGTAGTCACTGAAAACTACATAGAAGATGTGGCTGAAGTTGGTAGGAGAATACTATGGAGACAGTGAAGAAAGAAATAATCCAAGAATATGAAGGAAGGACCAACATGATCCAAGGTCTGGGCTGAAAGAAAGGACTTGCTAGATACCAAGCCTCTGAGATCACAAAGAATGCTGCTATCATGAACAAAAAGGGCTCATGAGGGGCAGTAACTTTTGGAGAGAAAACCAAGTCCGTTTCAGACATACTGAATATGAAGTGATGATAGGACATTCGAGGGGAAAGCGTGTGTACATGTGTCTGTGTGTGTATACACTAAACCACATAAAATTTATTCTGCCCCATATCATCTACGTTTACTAGATATTTTCTCAAATCAATGTTGTATTTCCACAATTTGAGATGCTGGTTGTGTATTTCACTGTTTCTATTATCTGACCAATACCCTGGGTATCCAAACTTATGTCATCAAATCACTCTGTGGTACACAAATAAAAATTTTTAGGGATTTTAATGCTGCAGGAAAAAACCATTCCCTCTTCTTTTGAATGATACTGCCATTCAAAAGAACATCATAGGCATATATAATGAGCATAAGGTCAAAAGGCACTGAGAGGAAAACCCTCCCTGCCCTGGGGGCGGGGATTTGTTATACAAAGCCTCCTGTCATGCCAGCGGCCAACTGGACAAGTCGGACTTTTGGTTTTTTTGGTTTTTTTTTTCTCCTTGGTTTTTTCCCCCCTGTGACATGTGCTTTAGTTGCAGCAGAAAGGAAATGTGTCATCTGTGGTTTGGTTTTAAAAGTGGAAAGCTAGCTGTACATACCCTTTTTTTTTTAAACTGCAGATTTACTTTAAGGTTCGTATTCTCCAAGTCTATCCTGCTTTAAATTACTTGGAAGCTGTGCTTCAAGACAAGAAAAGAAGTGGCTTATTAAAATCAGGTTATAATCAGATTTTGACCAACAGTTTGTAAGGTAGGTCATATATATTTGGCTTTTCTTATGCCTTTTCACGCATAACTTTGTACGAGCTAGTGTTCAAGGAAGTGCTTTCAAAGAGTACCTAAGAATCTTACTAACAAAGTAGAATCATAAGTGATTGAAAATGTATGCTGTTTTTCTATCCTATTAAGTAACATTTAAGTTAGAAATGGAAAGATTTATCATCAACATAGTTTTTAATCACGATTAGGAAGGATCTGAGTTTAGAATCCAGAGTGAACTAAAAAGTTTTATGTTACTAAAGAGGTTGAAAAAATAAAGTTCTCATTACAAATGCTTAGGCATTATAAATTTTACTGAAAATGGCCAGATAAAGAAAACTTTTGATAATGTAACCTGGCCTCCATGGCATAAATTAGGGATGCAGAGACAGTCCTCTATTCTCAGGCATTTGTAAGGGCAAGAGAAAGTCTCATTTTGTTAACAGTTTGTTTATTTGGGATGACAGTACATCTGGCTGCAGACAATCAACAGCGGGCCTATTATCTACCCCGTGGTAAGCACTGCTAAAATGTGTACGAGTTCCATGATGTATACTACATTGTTCATGAACTAATGGGATAAGAATAACCCACTTTAAATCATTTTATCATGGAATGCAGAAATCTAGTCTAGTAGGAAAGGATGGAAATTACCTGTTTACCCAATTTGAAGTATTTCTCTTTGTGAAAGAATCATAAAGTATACCAAGATTTATGTTATTCAACTTAAAAACGGAAGCTGAACACTATTATATGGAAGTCAGTGTGCAGTCTCTTCAACTGTCTGTTACAGATCATAATCTAAAAAGTCATCTTAATTCCAGAACACATAATAAAGGTTTTTTTCCTTTAGGAAATATTACTTCAGTGGCTGGTTTCCATTTGCCATTGTTTATTATAAGTTACTTTTGTTCGTATAACAACATAACACATTTGTTATTTTCAATGTCTGTATTATCAATAGCACAAAAATTTTATCCAATGACATAACAACTATTTCTAATAAAACCCTGAAACTCAAAAAAAGTATGACTAGCACCAGCATCTGTCTTACTTGGGAGGAGGTTAGGAATACAGGATCTCAGGTCCCTCTTAGACCTACAGAATCAAAATCCAATTAAAAACAAATAGACAAACAAAATAACAACAACAAAAAGACTCCCATGCACATTCAAGTTGGAGAAGAACTTCTCTAAAATAAAGTTCTTAAACAGGTAATTTTACTGAGTAAATCTCAGGAGAATAATCTAGTTTTGCTTCTATTTAATGCTAACGTAAAGTAGTCTACAAAAGTAGCTCAGATGAACAGAATATTACTATAAAAGAGATGACTCCATAATGGCGATATATCTTTTCTGCTGGTTTATCAGTACCTAGAACAGATAATCCAGTTCTATTTAAATCTTCAACCACAGGGTGGATGAGAATTAGGAACAGACTTGTCCCCCTTTTGTACTGCCTTCTAAGGAGTTTGAAGCTGAAACTAAAATTCATCTTTTTTATTTATATGTTGAGACTTAATGATCTGCCTTGACTTCCCATTCCCATAGTCTAAATCCCCACAAACCTAATGGTCTCTATTTTGCTGTATTATTTATTTATTTATTTTAAGATTTTATTTATTTGAGAGAGAGAGAGTGAGAGCGAGCATGAGAGGGTAGAAGGTCAAAGGAAGAAGCAGACTCCCCATGAAGCCAGGAGCCCAATGTGGGACTCCATCTAGGGACTCCAGGATCAAGACCTGAGCCGAAGGCAGTCACTTAACCAACTGAGCCACTGAAGTGCCCCTGTATAATTTTTATTTTAAAAAATTGTGTCAAAATAGTAATACAAAAAACAATGCGAGGCATAAATGATGGTGAAAAAAGTCACTTTGTTTAACTTTTGAGATTGTTCAGAAGAACTCTGGCATGCCTTTGCTTTTAAAAAACGACAGTAAGTTAGGGGATATACAAGTGAAAAGAGAGAACCACCACCGTATGATTGCTTTCACAAATACCAGGAGTATATTTCTAAGTACCAGCTTTATTCTAAGCTTCAAGATAAACACCCAACAAGAAAAAAAGAACACCTTGAATTCCTATTTGAAATCCATTTCCTTTGGTTGCTATAGTTCCCCTTTCTTGACCCCAAAACAAAAACCAAAAAAAGCCATTTGCTTTTTCTTCATACATGAAGCAAAATGCTCAAGGGCCACATTTCTCCTTTACTATAAAGACTGGTGACACATTTGTTAGAGGGTGGGGAGTTTCTGCCAGAAAGATCCTTAAATGGTTGGGGGCCAAAAAAAAAGGAGGAATCAAAAAAGCAAAGCGGAAGTATCTGACTCAAAGCTGAAGTTTAGTATGCCTGGTGGGGAGAAAGCTATATAAAACCACGGAATTCAGTTTAAAATGATTCACAGTTATTTATAATGCTAACTTCTAGCATTTACGAGAATAACAGAAATTAAATGTTTCTTTATACACAGCCTAACAGAAAAAAAAAGTCAGTTAAGAAATTCAAACAGGATAGCAAATATTAGGCACAAGTTTGTAGCTCACTTGTAAGGTACCAGCTGTCCGATTTTTAACTACAATCAGAGCAACCAGGAACCCTTATTCTTTCCCAAATTAACCAATTATACTGCTATCCCAACAGATTTCCAGCATATTCGCGGACATGGAGCACACAGGACTCTACCTGCATCTTGCCCTTCTGATGACAATGGTTTTTTCTTGGTCTCCTGGAATAAACGCAAACTATACCCATCTGTGGGCTAACAGTACTTCAGTCTGGGATCCAGATATTCAAAATAAGCCAGGCAGAAAGCAAAATGAAAACATTAACACAAGCCCTACAACTTCTGCAATAGATAAAAGAGGTAACGCTATAAACAGGGCAGAAATGGCAACATCCTCTCAGGTCCCATCTCTAACGCCTCCATCGGAACTGGAGCTTTATATACCTTCCGTCGTCACGAACAGTTCTCCAACAGTACTGAGCACGGAAAACACAACCAAAGGTCACCGTGAAATTTTCAAAAAAGAGGTCTGTGATGAAAACAACAACAAAATGGCTATGCTAATTTGCTTGGTTATAATTGCAGTGCTTTTCCTTATCTGCACCCTTCTATTTCTATCAACCGTAGTTCTGGCAAACAAAGTCTCATCTCTCAGACGATCAAAACAAATAGGCAAGCGTCAGCCTAGAAGCAATGGTGATTTTCTGGCAAGCAGTGGTCTCTGGCCTGCTGATTCAGACACTTGGAAAAGAACACACCAGCTCACAGGGCCCAACCTAATGATGCAATCTACTGGAACACTCATAGCTACAAGGGAAAGAAAAGATGAAGGAGGAACTGAAAAACTCACTAACTAACAGGGGCTTTAGTAAAGAAAAATGCAAAGTAGCAATGAGAAAGTTTATGAAGTAAAAAATGAAATCAGTTTGATGTTTAATGCCAACACATTGGTCTGGCAGTCAAAGTTGTTGACATGGCAGCCTTGCAATTTAGAATCAAGCAGGTGAGAAGGGGAGAAGTCTGCCCACCTTCTCAATTACTTAAACTGTGCACTTTTGTCCTGACACTGAATATTTTAAAAAGCAAATAACCAAACACTCAAGAATGTAGGGAAGGTTTTAAAGGCGAGTTGAAGGACTAATGGAGGCAGAAATGGACAATTAAATAAACATTTCCTGTTCAGCAACAGTAGTTAGACGATCTTTGTCTGAATATAATTCAACTTTGAAGAGTTTTAGTGTGTCCTTAGAGGCAAGTATATGCTTCAACATCTAACAGAAGGCAAATTCCTAATGTATAGAGTTGAACTGTAGTTTAACAGTACCTTTGCTGAATGTGACAGAATCTAGACCAGCTCATAGACCGGCACAGCAATTTTATGCCAGATGTTTTCATCTTTATGTATGGCACACAGAAGAGTTTCTCTACTACAAATATTTAATTAAAACTTTTAATTTTGTATAACGAATTAAGACTCATTAGAATAAAACTGACTACATATATTTGTATTCCTTTTATTATCTTAGGGAACACACTGTAAAGACCAATAAGTAAAAGAGCTTAATTGAAATAGATGACATTGTAGCCATAACAGAAGGCCAAGTATAAATGTAAAGCACATTTTACTGTTTAAATGCAATGTACTTCTATACATACTGCGTATTGGAATATTTATAGCAAATATCCAAAGGGTGACTAATTCTCTGATTTCAAAGGGGCCAAGCGGCCTAATAAATGATCAGTTTTACTTTTTTTTTTTTTTAAACTATCTAATGTGACATGAGCAAAGGAAAGATGTGTGTATGTTTGCTCTCATCTGGGAAAACAAGATAGTCCAAGGAACTGTTCAACCTTTCAAGAAACTGTGTTCAAGTAAAATAATGACTTAAACTTAAATTAAGACTTCCACCTTCAGTTAAATATATTACAAAAGTTGGTTTGAGAGACTTTTCAGCTATCTACTAAAATTGATCCAGAGCATACTAATTAAAAACCAAGCTACAGGGGCGCCTGGGTGGCTCGGTGGGTTAAAGCCTCTGCCTTCAGCTCATGATCTCAGGGTCCTGGGATCGAGCCCCATATCGGGCTCTCCACTCAGCGGAGAGTCTGTTTCCCCCTCTCTCTCTGCCTGCCTCTCTGCCTACTTGTGATCTCTCTGTCAAATAAATAAATAAAATCTTAAAAAAAAAAGGGCAAAAACAAAAAACAAAACAAAAAAAACCCCAAGCTACATTAAAAAATTCTCATCCCTTATTAAGCATTTATTTTGGGCAATATGCTAGCCATTTAAGAAAAGAGTTTATGTATTTATTTTTCCAAATATGGTCACACTCTTACCCTCCCTTCTAGGTTCATGATTCCCATCCTGATTGTGTCATCTGAAGAGTTTTTAAAACTAGCCAATATCTAATTCCCACCAATTCTCTTTGTGATTCAGCTGCAGTGGAGTAACCTCCAAGCACTGGTAATTTCTGCATTAATTCCCTAGGTGATACTGCTCTTGGTCATCAAAATCACTTTTTACAGGTACCATGGCTTGAAAGATCTAGGTTATATTTTAAAATGGGAGGGGAAAAAATCAATTTTGTAATCAACTTATTACCAATTTCTTTAAAAAATTATAATATTATTCAGATAAAGCGAAATGTCAAAAAAATAAAAAGGGAAGCAAGAGAACACTCATGCCAATCGTGGTGACATTAGGTTATCTTTTGAGGAGTAAAAAGGACCACACTGGCAATGAAACTGGGCAGAGCTCCCATCTTGTACAATTAAAAATTTGAGATTGTGTATTAGGGCAAATAGTGATAACACAAAGCAGTCATGGAGCCAAGTGTCATATATACTTGTCTGAGGAAATTAAAACAGTGTCCTTTAAAAGATAAGACATTAGCTAGGTAGGTATTTTCATATTCAACATACAGGTTAACCATTTTCTGACAAAAAAAATAAAGCTTCTATTGCAAGAATATTTAAAATTCATCACTCACTAATTAACACCCTCAGAATGATGCTATCCAATGACAGTTCATGAACAAACAGAAGTGGTTCCTTTATATCTTAACAGATTAAGATAAATTTTGAGTTCAAATTTTAAAAGTTATTTTTGAAAAAAGAACACTTTCGTTTTCTACCCCAGGTGTTATGATTCACATACTCAATTCAGGGATTTTAAAGTAGTAAATCAAAAGTTCACAGTGCTTTGATTATATTCTTTTTGTACCAAGGTATAAGGACCTTGATGTTAAGAACTAGGCCTCAACAGCCCATGATCCTCTGCAGTGATCACGAAAAGCAGGGCAAGGCTTAATACTTACCGCATCTACTCTAAAGGGCACTATGCTAAGCACTTTACATTTATTTAAACCCACAGGCAGAGATCACAAGCAGGCAGAGAGGCAGGCAGAGAGAGAGAGAGAGAGAGAGAGAGAGGGAAGCAGGCTCGCCGCTGAGCAGAGAGTCCGATGCGGGACTCGATCCTAGGACCCTGAGATCATGACCTGAGACGAAGGCAGCGGCTTAACCCACTGAGCCACCCAGGCGCCCCACCACAACAAATTTTTAAATTAGGAAATATGACCTCCATTTCTCAGAGCAGGAAAGAGGCTAGAAGGAGACTTGCGCAAAGAAATTTTTCTTCAGACTAACTCCATTCTCTGTTCAATGTACTTTGCTTAGTTGACTCATTTAAATCATGATTCCCAATTTATTTTACCTTCCACTGGGAAGTACCTACTCCGGGGGTAATCAAAGAGTTGTGCACTGGAACTCCAAAATCATTTAGTAAAGTACTCAGTCCGAAAAGTTTAATTATACTTTTACCTGGGCTTTGTCTAAATTATGTACGAGGAAATAATGTTAACATTTACTGGCTTCCTACCGTGTGGGAGGCATTTATATATGTTATCTTACTTAATCTTCACAATAACTCAATAAGAGAAATATTCCTCCAGAGGAGGAAATGATGACTCAGAAGCACAGCAACTTGCCTAAGGTAATCAAGTAAACAGAACACATCATTTGCTTCTTACGAAAAGAAATCTCACTTTGGGTGATAACCCAACTGGCAGTTTTTGCCTTAGAATATGGAAGTTCCCCTCTAAAGTACTATTCTAAGTATTTAAATTATATAATCACATTACTAGAGAGTCTCAAATGTTCACTTACCAACATTAATTAAAAGCATTCAAATCATAAAGCTACAAACTGTGTTTCAAAATAAGTTCTGTTCAAGTAGTGCATTACTTAGTCATTTTGCGGCTTATTGCACTTCCGGAACCAACTATCGATAAACTTCCTTTTTTTCTACAGAAAGCATTTCAGTTTGCTACAGGACCATTTTTAATCTGAACTGAACCACCCCTTTTGCTTTCTTAGCCAAATCACCAAAATGTCCAGATAGAACAAGAACTCAGCATTCTGCAAAAAGAAGTTAACAGCTGAGGTAAGAAAATTTTCACATAGGCAATCTGGTTTGATCTTTATTTTATATAAAATTTATTTTTAAAATTAAAATGTTGTTAGTGTTTTAAACTTAAATTCTGCTAGTCTAAAGATGTCTAGAGCAGGTTTTGGAGTTTGGTTGCATGGAATTAAAAAATATGCAATGTTGAGCTTGCCTTGGAGAAAAATTTTCAGCAAGGTTTGTATGATACAGCTCTTTTAAGTTTGTTCAATCACAATGGTTAGTCAGCCTTAGTTCTGTAGTTATAAACAATAAACTATAATCCTGGCAGAGAAAGCTAATGGTGACAAGTAAAACTAGAGTCCATGGGACATGACTGAATTTACAATCCCCAAATACCAACTGTTAAAAACTCTATCTTGCTTTCCATAAAGTTGTCCCATATATAACATAATCCATAGATTCAAGTTATTTTTTAATCCCCTTTAGTTTCTATGGTAAAAACGGTCACCTTCACTTAAATTAAAAAAGAAACCAAAGGAGATTAGATAAGATACTCAATTATCTTTTTTTTTATACAAACAGCATTTTATATTTAAGTAATAATAGTTACAGGAAAATAGGTCTCATTTTTAAAGTTAAGACAAAACTGTTATGATAAAATGTGTACATATATTCATATCACCTACATATTCAAGCAATACATTGTTATCTGAGCTACTGGTAAACAGTATAATACAAATAAATAGTATATACAAAGTAAATACCTTCCAAATAAAAACTGTCAAGAGTTTAGTTTACACAGACTCACAATATCACAGAATATAAATTTATACTGGGTGATATTCTATTTCAACATTTCATAAATATTTATGACTTTCCTTTATAGAAGTCCACTTTGGATTTTTTCTAAGTAACTATTACTTAAGTTAGAAAATAAAGATTTTTATCTCTTTTTTAGATAAGACTTGTCTCTCTATATTTTTAAAGGGTCAGTTCAAAATTTAGAGTGTAATAGTACCTGTGTTTTTCAACTAATTCCTATATAACTCTACTGAGAAGGAAATTATGAATTCTGAGTAAGTTCAAATATGTTAAATATAAATCTGATGCCTTTCAATGTCCGATCTTTACAAGTCATCTCATATATGATAGCTTATAGGCTAACCATTTACAATTCTCGAAATAATTTCACAGAATCAAAGGCATAACCTGGTTTTCTGGTAGTCTTTTTTTTTCCTACCCCTTAACTCAAGACTGCCTCCCAAAGTTATTTACATATCTGTTCCCAGAGAGCTCACATCTCCCTCCTTCATAAAGCATTCCTGCTTCATGATTTTTTTTTTAAGATTTTATTTATTTATCTGACAGACAGAGACACAAGTAGGCAGAGAGGCAGGCAGAGAGAGAGCGGGAAGCAGGCTCCCTGCTGAGCAGAGAGCCCAATGTGGGGCTTGATCCCAGGGCCCTGAGATCATGACCTGAGGCAAAGGCAGAGGCTTTAACCCACTGAGCCACCCATGTGCCCCTGCTTCATGATTTTACTATGAAAGGCAGTGCAGCATGTTTAGTGACATGTACCAGAAGGAAAGGGCTCTTGCATATGACTGACATGATTTCTTGATCATTGCCTCTATTTACAACTCTGACACTGGCAAGTTATCCCATATCTCCTCTGCTTGTTAAAACAGGATAGTACCTAACACTGAGTGGGTACTCAGTAAATGGTAGCTATTAATATTGATAAGAGTCACCAAATGCTTCCTATCAAGAGTTCAAGGTTAATCTCTTTTTACTCCTCCTCAAGATACAGAATTGCTGTTTTCTTCTTTTTATTATTGAGTAACTTAACCAGTTGTTGATACACTATGACTAAATTTTAATCTATTATCTTTGCTACCTATACTTGCCTTTATGTTTAGGATATGCTCTCCAAATCTCTTTGGTTCTCTTTAAATGGCATTTCTTATCATATCCAACTTAACACAATCCATCTTAACTGTACATTTATGCATCATATTTATGAGAACATGTCTGATACATGAGGACTCCTACCTTCAGTGTAATTGCCTGTAAGATGTTTAGTTAAAACACAGGTGATGTTTTCCTTTCTCTTTTAAAACATTTTTAAATATTTGGGAAAAGCCAGAGGACCAAAATCACAGATTTAGACCTCAAAGTGCCAATCTATAACAATGAGCAAAATACTGCCATACAAAAGTAGACAATGTGGGATTTGCCTGAGCAGCAGACTAAGGGACTTCTAGAAAAATGCTATATAGAATATGTCTGGGTTCTTTAGAATAATTAGCAGTTATGTTCTGAATTGTGCCAGAAAGAAGTAAAAAGAGAGAATCTTAAGAATACTTAGAACAGACAGGAGAACCTAAAATGAAAGCCTAGTGAGTTTGAGAAAATGGGTGAGTCAAGTCCTCCATCATGGGAAGACAGCTCCTTCTTGCTCCTTCCCTATGTCCACAAATCCGGTTCAGTGACAGAGAGCAGCACTCTGTGGTTCTTTCTTCCAACTACTTCAATCTTCTCCCCCCAACTTCTAATTTTGACCACCTTGTCCACTTTAATCACCTACCCTAATTTCTTGTTAATTACATAACTACCACTTTTTTTTTTCAGCCTTTCACTAACTCTTTAATACCTTCTCTAGTCCACTGACCTCCCCCTTTTCCATATACTGGCTGCTTACTATAATTTCTACTTTATTTTTCTCTCTGGTGTTATTTTTTTAATTTCTTTGCATTCCCTTTTCATTTAATCTTGTCCTACATTTTCTCCTTTCTACTTCTCCCATATGGTTTGTTCTTTCCACCTTCTCTCCCTGAAGAAGCAATGTTGGTACTTTAGGTATATATGGTTTACATATTTTAAAAAATACATTATGTTAAATAACTTTCTGCACTGCTAATAACACTGGCCTCATTCTCTGAATTAGAAAATGTCAGTTTCTTCAGTATTATGCCCCTTATATATTCCTCTTTTAAATCCTGCTCTTTCTTTTCTGGACTGTTCTGATTTGCTGTAGTAGAAATCTACTACAGATTCCAGCATTCTAATGTAGCAGACCCTCGGAGGGTAGACAGCTAACTGAAGAGTGGGAAGAAGAGACAGGAGAGGTAAAAAATGCAATTTGGTTTTGAGATTGCTGTAACTCTTAAATGACAAGTAGAAAAATCTCACATGACCTTCCTATTGACAAAAGAGGTTATGAACTTACCAAAACTGATCTTACAAATTAAAATGGTTTATAATCATGTTCCTGTTCAGGATCTTTCCTTCTCTAGTGCCTTTTTTTAGCGAATTGAAAAGAGGAACTGTGTGGGTTTTTAAAATTTTAAGTGAAGTCATAAAAGAGGAAACATTTTTGGCTGAAGACAATAATGGCCTATATTTTCTGTTGCTTTGGATGGCATTTTTTAAAAACTAAAGTGAAACCCTGAAGAATGACTTTTGGGGGTGGTGGAAATCTGTAAGAATAGCAAGTGGGAATGGCACATGGATAACCATATAGAGATGATTCAAATCCCCACATTTGATGCCAAAAGTTTCAATTTTTTTCCTGTGAAACCTTTTGCAAAATGGATAACAAGCATAATTTAACAACTTAGATTTATCTTCTCTGCTTACATGCTGGCAGAAGTATTAATAAATAGTGAAAAAGTGAAATGAAAAGGAACCATGAACCCAAAACAGATTAAGTATTTCCTGAGCTCCTAACATATATGGCACTTAGATATAAAGGAATCAAAACCCAAAGCAGTTTAGGGAGGAGAAAGAGTACATGCTTGTCAATCAGATGGTCCTAGGTACAAATTCCTTACCTGTGATTTAATATATATAAAAGTGATAGAACACTAGGCAAACTCTTTTTTTCTTTTTTAAGACTTTATTTGTTTGATAGATAAAGAGAGCACTCTCAGGGAGAGTGGCAGGCAGAGGGAGAGGGAGAAGCACCTCCCCGCTGAGCAGGGAGCCTGATGCGGGGCTTGATCCCAGGACCCCAGGATCATAACCTGAGCTGAAGGCAGACGCTTAACTGACTGAGCCACCCAGGCACCCTAGGTAAACTCTTAATCCATGTGAATTTGTGTCTTTATCTGTGAGTCAAGGATTCCTTCATCTTCCTCATGATCATTTAAAGGTTAAATGAAGTAAAGTTCTTACTAAAACACGGGGGATAGGGGCGCCTGGGTGGCTCAGTGGGTTAAGCCGCTGCCTTCGGCTCAGGTCATTATCTTGGGGTCCTGGGATCGAGTCCCGCATCGGGCTCTCTGCTCAGCAGGGAGCCTGCTTCTCTCTCTCTTTCTCTCTCTCTCTCGGCCTGCCTCTCTATCTACCTGTGATCTCTCTTTGTCAAATAAATAAATAAAATCTTAAAACAAAACAAAACAAAACACGGGGGATAGTACAGTACAGAATATGTTCTATATAAAATTTTTGTTTCTTTCTTGCTTTCTTCAAGGTTCTTGTTTGAATGGGTAGGGATAATAAAAAGAAAATGTGCAAAGTTAAAAGTAATTAAAAAACAACACAATTATTTAAGAGAATAAAGATGTGACTATGGCAGGACCATGAATAATTATCTAAGGAACCATAAAGACAACAAGACCTAGGAGGGTTCAGGGAATGGCTGAACTCTCTGGGATGTCGTCAGTCACAGAGAACTTGATTTAGGAAGGAGAATTTAAGCTGAGGTCTGACCAGTGAGGACCGGTTCAGATAAGAAAAGAGGATGAGTTTGGGGATGGGGAACATACTCTAAGAGGGTGAGAAACAGTGTAATTTAAAGTGTCTATTTAGGGAAAAAAGCATGTGTCTAGAAAGTACTTAAGATGGGAAGAGGTACATTTGGCTGAATGAGAAGTTTCAGTCTTGAGACATGAGTCAGGACTGGTAAATTCAAGCCAGAAGGAAGAAAACTCAGTTTAGAATTTTTGTCTTGACAGCAGCAGGGAACCCATAAGTCAGGGAGCAGTAAGCTGACTATAAACGTTTTTCAGAGGATTACTTCATCAGTAGTGTGCAGGAAAGTTTAAAGGAGAAAAATTTTAAATTTAGGCCTGAAGTATTAGAAAGAAAATAAAAAGGAAGAGACCGTTGAGGGGGGAATAAATTACATGCCCTCTGCTTAAACCGGGTAATTTACCAACACTCTGTACCAAGTAGTAGAGGAGTAAACAACGAAATCTACTCAAATATGCTGAAAAGTCTCTTTATTTGCAAAACTGGAGGGCATTCCTCTTCTGTTATTGTGCTTCGCATAGAACATCAAATCTCTCTCACATCGGACTAGGAATCCCAGAAAAACTATAGTTTCTAGTCAATTTACCAGGATCTAACACCCTGAGATGTTCCTTTCCCTGACGTTAATAACCAACCCAGTGTTAATAACCAACCTAACGTTAAAGAATAGCCAAATAGTTACCATTGTGTTTAATAATGTACAAAACAGGGGCGCCTGGGTGGCTCAATTGGTTAAAGCCTCTGCCTTCGGCTCAGGTCATGATCTCAGGGTCCTGGGATTGAGCCCCGCATCAGGCTCTCTGTTCTGCAGGGAGCCTGCTTCTTCCTCTCTCTGTCTGCCTCTCTGCCTAGTTGTGATTTCTCTCTGTCAAATAAATAAAATATATAAAAAAAATAATGTACAAAACAGTATATTACACTTAGAGCTGAAACTGTCTTAGTGTAACTCCTCACTTTAGAGAGAAGGCAGTTGAGACAGGAGGGATGAAATGACTAGTTCTCACACTCAGATGCAGAGTTACATGCTGGAAGCAGAACTGGAACTTACTCCTCACGTTTTAGCATCTACCACATCCCACAAAAAGCCCTGCCTGCCAAACTTACACATGAGCCTTCTCCTCCCATGTCCATATGTTGTTCCCCTGACGGCAATACTTTACTTGCTTAATTCCTTCTTACAGATCTTTCAAGACAGCTCAAGTTTTACTTCTCTGAAAAACCTTCCCTGAAAGCCTCCCAGGCTGCGATGGTTCCTCTGTGCATCTCTTGCATACCTTTAGGAGAAAGCTTATTAAACTATTACAACTATTTATTACTTATTTCTACCACTAGAAACTCGGGGTGTGGGGAGTATATCTCTTAAACCTAGAACAGACCTGACACAACGATAATGTTTATTGATAAATGAAATGAAAACAGCAGTGGGACAACTCTACCAATTGGCAACAACTGACTCAACCAGATTCAAAGACTGCTTAGGATTCTGAGTTGAACTGACTCCTTTAAGAGTATGAGATCCGGGCGCCTGGGTGGCTCAGTGGGTTAAGCGCTGCCTTCAGCTCAGGTCATGATCTCAGGATCCTGGGATCGAGTCCCACATCGGGCTCTCTGCACAGCAGAGAGCCTGCTTCCCTTCCTCTCTCTCTGCCTGCCTCTCTTGTGATTTCTCTCTGTCAAATAAATAAATAAAATCTTAAAAAAAAAAAAAAAGAGTATGAGATCCTAGGGGTGCTTGGATAGCTCAGTTGGCTAAACGCCAGACTCTTGATACCGCTTCAGGTCATGATCTCAGAGTCAGGACATGAAGCCCCACGCTGCGCTCCACATCTGGCTCTGCGCTCAGCAGATAGTCTGCTTGAGATTCTCTCCCTCTTCTTCTGTCCCTCCCCCTATTTGTGGCTCAAAATAAAATCTTAAAAAAAGAGTATAAGATCCTAACATAAAGATACAGTGCTAGACTGATGATACTGTAGAGACTACTAACACAACAGACTCTCTGCATACAAAACTTAAACAAAGTTAGCACCGTATGAAAATAAAGAGAGCCAGTTTCCACATGAAGATGAATTCTGTGTTTTAAGTATTTTAAATTTGCTGACAGTAGGATATATACATGGAAATGTCCACCAAGAAGTCATGTAAATGGAAGGAATTAATGAGTTTAGGCTGGATGTGCAGGTTTGGGAGTTACGGCATATAGGTGAGAGCTGAAAATGTATGCAATCGGGATTAGAGAAAAGTAGCTAAGAGTGAGGACTGAATAACGAGTACCCATATTTAAGAAGGGAAAAACAGGAGCTAGTGAGATTAACATGAAAGGAAGACTATCACGAAGAGCTACTTGGATAGTCAATAGCATTGAATGTGGTCAAGAGAGAGAGAGAAAAAAAAGAGAATAAAAGCAAGACTTTGGATTAGGTAATAGATGATTACTGGTGTCCTTCAAAGCAACAGAATCAGTGTATTTCTAGCAGTAAGGAAGAAAAGAATAGACAGCACATGGAACCAGCACCCACAGCCTATGTGTACCACAAGTATGATGGTAAAATGAAGGACTGTAATGTAACGAACCGAGTGGGGCAGCAAGGCCAAGTACAGATCTTATGAAAGAATTAAGAGACTATTGCCTATGAGGTCCAAATGTTGTAAGGTTAAGTTAGGATATATTCAAAAGAATTTATTTACACCACAGTGTATCAAGTCTAAATTAGAAACAATAAATACTTATTAAGTACCTACCTACTTTGTGCCAGACACCAAATAATACCTGTCTTTCTTTCTCTCATTATAAAACCACTGGTAAAGAGGAAACATTCTGGAATGGATCCCAAATATTTCATCTTAATTTTGTTTTGTGGACACATCAGTGATACATTTTCCTCAGCGACAGAAGCAACTACAACAGAGAAGCAACCACAGTCTACTTTATTTAGATCATCAAGGCTATCTAACTCAGCGAATTCTCAAACCACAACAGAGAATCCTATGAGTCAACCAACACAATTCAACCATGTTTCTCTGGCACAACCAGTACCAACTGCTAAAGCTGCTGATGAACAAACAGCACCAGCTGCCCATGCTTTGTCTGAAGAACCAGCGGCACACACTTCTGCTGGGCAACTACGTGCCTATAACATCACCGGACAACCAATATCAATGGCCAACACGTCTTCCCAACAGACAGCAGTACCCGTATTTACTTCTGCTGGACAACTACCACCATCTGCCCATACTTCTACTAAACGACTGCCACCATTTGTCTATACTTCCACTCAACAGCCATCATCTGTCCGTACCTCTTCTAGGAAACCAACACCACCTGTACGACCAACAAGTGTCAAAAGCTTGCGGAGGATTACTCCAGGATTCATCCTAGAAACTACCAGTAGCAAAACTATCTCACATGAAACCAGTGCTAATTCAATAGGTGCCATATTAATTGGCGTAATTCTGACTTCTATGTTGGTATCCATAATCATAATTGTACTATGGAAATGCTTGAGAAAACCAGCATTAAGTGATCAGAATTGGGCAGGTAGGTCTCCATTTGCTGATGGTGAAACCCCCGACATATATATGGATAACATTAGAGGAAATGAAGTCCCCACAAAACGTACATCAATTGTTACATTTATGCCCTGGAAATCAAACAAAAGCACACTCTTAGCAGAGGACTTGGAAATTAAGTTGTTTGAACCAAATGAACACACTGAAGATTCCAACCACCCCAAAATAGAAAAAATAAAAGATGAGGTAAATGGTACATCAGAGGAGAGTCCTGGTGGATCAACAATCGGCACTGCAGTTTCCTCTTCAGATGATGCAGATCTGCTTCCTCCGCCTCCCCCACTTCTTGATTTGGAAGAACAGGAGAATAACCAATGTGACAAACCCACAATGACAGTTCTATCTCCTCTTCCAAATGCTTCCTCCAATCTCCCATCGTCTCTGGGCTGTCTCAATCACGTCTGTAAAAATCATAATCCCGAGTTCGAACAAACATTTCCACCTCCACCTGACTCACTTAACTTGCCCCTGGAACCAGGAGATTTCATGAGAAACCAGGAAGATTCCAACAATGCGATCCAGTGTCAGGAGTTCTCTCTTCCTCCTGATTGTGATCAGGATCACGGTGAATACTTGCCGCCCCCACCTGAAGAACTGTTATAAATATTGTAACTTGCTTTTTAGCTGATTTTCCATCTTTCTTATGGAACTCCATCTTTTGTTTTTCTTCATGTGATGAAAGCAACTGGTAGCCATTTTGCTTTTTCTTCAGGAACTACCTGAAACTGCTCAAAGCCCACATGCATAAGTGGAACTTATTTTTTAAAAAATGATGTAACAGTGATTTAATCACTGTACCTAACTTTAATGTATAGTATATTTTATATATGTATGCAAATAACTTAGCCATTCTGGAAATAAGCAATCTACATACACTTAACATCACATAATAGGTATTTTTTTCCCTGAAAACCTGTGTATAAAGTTACCTTGAATAAATAACATTCTGTTCTTCCATTTCGAAGTCTGAAGTCGTGGGCAGGAATAAGAAATTAAATACATGCTCCAAGTTTCAAACAAAACTCCAAATTTTAAATTAATACCTCAAGTATTACATAAATACTCCAGGTTTGTGGGGATGAGAAACTAAAATGCGTATTTGAGAACATAAAAATTTCCTTTTAGCTCTCATTGTAAACAATAAAGCAAATCTGTTAAAACATCAAATGGAGGGGCACTCCATTTGGCTCAGTGGGTGGGTGGCTCAGTGAATTAAGCTCCTACCTTTGGCTCAGGTCACGTCTCAGGGCCCTGGGCTCAGCGGGGTGCCTGCCTCCCCCTTCCCTTCCCCCGCCTACTTGTGATCTCTCTGTGTCAAATAAACAAAAAATTATCTAAAAAAAAAAAACAAACAACCATCAAATGGAAGGGATGTTGGATTGGGGATATCTACTTCGAAAGACTAGAAGCATGCACCAAAAACTGTTGATATTTCCCTATCTTGCTGGGAGAGCACAATTTTTTAAAAATTAGCCTCTTTAAAGAATTTCTTCTTTCTACGGCTCAAGCACCTCCTCCCCCCCAAAAAAAATCTTATAATGGAAAACAAAACCACATACACTAAACCACACCTCTATGGCTTCATTCCAAATCTGAATGATTTTTCCAAGAAAAACAGACTGTATCAAATACAGATGGTTCTCAACTTTCACTAACCTTACTTATGCTTTCTGACACTCTATATTTAAGTTCTTAAACCACCATTCCTATGCAGAATTTCATCTTTTCTCCATGACCTGATAAGTGATGAGTCTGAGTTATCAGAGCAGGGGTGGCCCTAATCTTTGACAGTGTCCATATAGCAAGTGTTCCTTGGCTATGTTTGTGGGGGTGCCAGCCTGTGCCTGCAGAAGTGCTTCTTTGCCCAACAAGCATGTAGTCGCCCTCCTTGTCCTACCCTAACTCCCAGGGGAAGTCTCATTCATAATGAAATGTGGTGGTCTTGTTGGTAGTTTAACCTTAAAGAAACCCTCATAGTTTTGAAGTTTTTCAGAACAAAACACAGTGTTTATTTGTAGCACTTGTGTTCAATAAACTAACAAAGCTCCACCTTTTTTTTTTTAAGATTTTATTTATGTATTTGAGAGAGAGAGAGAGAGAGTGAGAGAGCATGAGAGGGGAGAAGGTCAGAGGGAGAAGCAGATTCCCCATGGAGCTGGGAGCTCGATATGGAACTCGATCCCGGGACTCCTGAGCCACCCAGGTTCCCCAAAGCTCCACCTTTAATTTTTTTTTTTTAAAAAAGGAAGCTTTTGGACATTGAAATTTTAGCTACAAGGTTTCCCTTTAAATCTTTTAAACGGTCCCTTACTGACCATTAAGACTTTTTATCTGTAGAAACACTTCCTTGAACTAATTTTTCCTGATGCTTACTCCTGCAGCATATTTACTGTCCTATGATGCTGGTTCTCTGTCTTCCACATTAAAACGTTTCTTTCATGTTGTTTTTCAAACTTGGCACTTTTAAGGTTTATTTACCCAGCAGCCATCAGGAGTTTAAGAACTTCCTATTAATCTTCTGAACGGCAAGTATTCTAGTTAGCTTAAATAAGATACACTTAAGACTTTGATGCGCTTTAAACCCTCGTAACTCTCCTCATTTTACATGTAAGATGGTTACCTAAAGAGGCTCTTTCCACAATTTTGCTCTTCTTTCTCATCACCTTCTTTCCCGATCTCTTGAAGGATGGGTGCTGGGAAATATCAGGAAGTACCAACTCTTACAGATAAATCAGGAGCTGATGACCTGGTTATAGACTTGTCTCATCTCTTCAAAACCTACATGCAGTTTTCTTCCTTTTGTTCGTTGTACAACTGAAGAACAGACTTAGTGTCAGCAGCTAGTTTTTGGTTTCTTTCTTTCTTTCTTTCTTTTTTTAATTCTCTGCCAGGGGGAAAAAATAATTCCCATTTTCTGTGTGCAATTTTCCCCCACTGAGGTCAGTGGAAGCTGAGCAGCCAAACAGTGGCAATCCTTGCTTAATCAGCAGAAAGAAATGCAAGTTAATAAAAGAAATACAGGAGAGAAGAAAATGCTAGAAAAAAGAATGATTTACAAAAAAGATGAAAGAACCAGGACCCAGAGCATCAGAGAAGGTTTACTTCATAAACATGGCAGAAGGACAAGGCATAAGGGAATAAAAAGTAGACTGAATTACCACACAGCAGTGGTGCTCTTACCAGATCAGCATTAATTCGACTGAGAAAAAACCCTGAAGTCCACCTAGTTCCATTCTTTTTATTTGTTAACTGCTGAGAAAACTGGCCAGAGAGAGTAGTGACTTTTTTAGTGATGATACTAAAAGCTGATTCTGTTCCCAGACTCCTGGTTCAGCACTCTTCTCACTTATATAGGACCAATGAGCACATACTTCATGCACTGCAACATATATATGTATTATATATGTATTCCATTTGCAGCTGGTAGTGGGGGACACAATGACTTGACCCGTAATTATTATTACCTAGTTCTAATCAAAAAAGTAAAGTACAAAATATCTGGGTACCTAGAATTAAAACATTATAATAATCATGTACCACGATACTGATACGTGATTAGGTGAATGGAATGGAAAGTCCAGAAATAGACTCCAATCTCCGATCAGTAGAAAGAACTAGGGGGACAAATGGATATACATTTGGAAAAAGATAAAACTGGATCCATACTTCACACTACATTAGAATAAACACCAAACAGACCAGAGATCTAAAAATAAAACATAAAATTATACAAGTAATAGAAGAAAATATGAGATTTCTTTTATAATGTGGAATGTGCAAAACCTAGGACAAAGAAGAATTTAAATGGTTCCTAAAAACATAAAGATACACAACCTTCTTCATAATAAGAGATGTATTTAAAATTACGTGGAGATACCCTTACTTATCAGATTGATATAAATCCACAAGTTCCATACACACAAGTGTATGGTGAGGTGATACAGAACCGACACCTTGATACGCTGCTGCTGGAATTGCAAAATGGTATGGACCAGTCAGAAGAAGTCAGTAATATCTGGAGAAGTTCTAAATGAATTTACCCTTTTACTCAGTAATCCTATTTTTAGGGATCTTTTTCTTTTCTTTTCTTTTTTAAAGATTTTACTTATTTATTTGACAGTGAGAGAGGGAACATAAGCAGGGGTACTGGGAGAAGAAGAAGCAGGCTTCCCCACCAAGCAGGGAGCCTGACCCGGGGCTCGATCCCAGAACCCTGGGTTTATGACCTGAGCGAAAGGCAGATGCTTAACTACTGAGCCACCCAGGTGCCCCTTTAGGAATCTTTTTCAAAGATTCATTGGACAAAATATGAAACTACTTAGGTGCAAGGGTATTCACTGGCATTATTTGTAACAGCAGAAGTCTGGAAACAACCCACATGTCCATCAACATGGACTGGGTGAATAAACCATGGTACATTCCCAAATGGAGTCCTATGCATTCTGAAATGAATGTGAAAGATCCCTATATGCTGATGTAGAATGATCTTCAAGATATATTCAGGAAAAAAAGAACAAGATGTATAAACAGTAGGGGTGCCAGGGTGCCTCAGTCAATTAAGCATCTGACTCGTGGTTTCAGCTACGGTTGTGATCTTAGGGTCCTGGAATTGAAACCTCTGATGAGCCCACAACAGGCTCTGTGCTCAGCGTGGAGTCTGCTTGTCCCTCTCCCTCCCTCTCTGCTGTTTGTGCTCTCTTTCTCAAATAAAGTCTTTTTTTTTTTAAAGGATGTATAACAGTATATTTAATATGCAGCCCTTAATATAAGAAAAGGGAGTAAGAACGTATAATACATACACATCTTAGTATGTTTGCAAAAAAAAAAAAAAAGAAAAAAAGAAAAGAAAAGAAAAAGAAAAAGAAAAGAAATATAGTTAAAATATAACCAGGAGCGCCTGGGTGGCTCAGTGGGTTAAAGCCTCTGCCTTCGGCTTGGGTCATGATCCCAGGGTCCTGGGATCGAGCCCCACATGAGCAGAGAGCCTGCTTCCTCCTCCTCCTCTCTCTCTCTCTGCCTGCCTCTCTGCCTACTTGTGATCTCTATCTGTCAAATAAATAAAATCTTTAAAAAACTAACCAAAAGCAAATACAAACGTTCACCAATAAGAGGAAGAATAGATATAAGGTGAAGGGGATAGAGAAGATATCTCTGAATACACCTTGTTACATAGTTTTGACTTAAGCAATCCCTAAAAACTAATGAACCTAACTTCATGCAAAGTTGGTTAGATAAACATATAGAAAAAACCTCATTTCAAGTTGTATGAGAGCATAGAATTGACTACATATCCTTAGTGAAATATATTCTAAGAACAAATAGAGCTGCAAAGAAATCTTACATTTTTCAGTAGTCTGTAATCTAATTGTAGCAATACTGGCATTACTCTGAAACTATTGTACGATGATACAACAATTATGTTAATGCTGTTAGAGACCATTTATAGGAAATATGGGGGATAAAGGAACAAATTAAATGTTCATAAAGAAGCAAACAGATAAATTCAGATGAACAAATAACTGAGTTTTGGCAACAAGCCAACAGTATGGGAAAAAAGGTGTGGGGAGGGAAGAAAAGAAACTGATCCACCTGGTTTTGACCTGGTAATTTCTATCTTGTCAGTTCATGCATCCTATTAAATACTTTATTCAGTACTCTTAATTGTTTTCAGCAGGAAATTCAATCTGAATAGCCAACGATATTACTAAAAATAAAAAATATAATACTTTTACTCTCAAGCATGACAAATGTTATGAACTTAAGAAATAAAAACAAACTACACCCTTATCATGACGAGCACTGAGTAATGGACAGAATTGTGGAATCACTATTTTGTAGACCTGAAGCTAACAGAACACTCTATGTTAACTATACTGGAATCAAAATAAAATGAAATGGGAATAGAAAAATAAAATAAAATGGGAATGAGTTTAAAAAAAAAATCAAACTGATTAGATTTCCAAACTGTTGATTACCACGGGACAGTTGTTCCCTGGCACCTGCCAATCTGTTATACCTTTCACAATGTTGGGGTGATATATCCTAGGACAGTGTGTTTCACAAAAGAATATATAAATGAATATATATATATGTATGTATTCTTATATATAATATATAAATGCTTAGTCTAGAATAGTTGCCTAAATAGCTGTAATTCCTGACTTGACAGGCTTATCTAAAATGCAATGTGACAAAAAAAAAATGCAATGTGACACTAGAAGGAAAGGAAAAGTGAAGGGGAGGAAATTGGAGGGGGAGATGAACCATCAGAGACTGTGGACTCCAAGAAACAAACTGAGGGTTTTGGAGGGGAGGGGGGGTGGGGGGATGGGTGAGCCTGGTGGTGGGTACTAAGGAGGGCATGTACTGCATGGAGCACTGGTGTTATATGTAAACAATGAATCTGGGACATTGCGTCAAAAACTAATGATGTATTGTATGGTGACTAACATAACAATAAAAATTTTAAAAAATAAATAATAAAAAAAATTAAATGCAATGCATCTGAAGTAATACCTAATATCTGAGATAAGTTGTAACAAACACAAGCCTATACAAAATTCTTTATTTTTTGAGTAATAAAAAAATACTATTATATTATTTCATGGGAATTTTTTTAAAGCTTTTATTTATTTATTTGAGAGAGGGAGAGAGAGACAGCGACAGAGAGCATGAGCTGAGGGTGGGGATAGGGAGAAGCAGGCTCCCTGCTATGCAGGACCCTGGGATCATGACCTGAGCCAAATGCAGAGGCTTTAACCTGCTGAGCCACCCAGGCACCCCTAAATTTCAAATTTTAACACAATAAATTCTATTTGGGGTAAAATATGGGGCAAAATAATGACAAATAATTTAGAGAAAAAAAGGATTAACAACAAGGCATAAGAAGATTTTCTTTACATGGAATGTACTAATAATTGCTTGTTTTTTAAATAGTAAAAATTTGGTAATGAAAATGCCATGACTTTATCTGCTTTCTTTTCTAAGATAAACTGGCTATTCTGGAAATTAGATTTGATTTTAACAGATTATTTATACAATCAATCCACTAAAAAGGGAGGCAGAAATTACTATAAATCTGGTCACATTTTATAAAACCCATGACCCAAAGTTTTGCCTTTGACATCATTTCATGCAATTTAAAAACTCTTAATTACTTTCTCAGTAAGACTAAATGAGAGGGGCGCCTGGGTGTCTCAGTCATTAAGCAGCTGCCTTTGGCTCAGGTCATTATCTCGGGGTCCTGGGATCAAACCCCGTATTGGGCTCCCTGCTCAGTGGGGAGCCTGCTTCTCCCTCTCCCACTCCCCCTGCTTGTGATGCCTCTCTTGCTGTGTGTCTGTCAAATAAATTTCAAAAAAATCTAAAATAAAATAAAATAAAATATGAAACATTCTGAAGAAATCACCTAAAGTTGATGCTATTATTTTTAAAACGTAAAATCAAATAAACAGTTATTCCTACAGCATCAAAGATGTCTCTGGAGAAAAGAATTCATATACCTATTGACTGAACAAAATAAGTTGCATGGAGAAAAATATCCTTCACCTAAAAGGCATAAAATAAAACATATCTGACCACATACATTTAATTAAAAGCATATGATGCTCATTTAAAAATGCAGTCTTGCTTGTATAGTCTGGGTTAAATGATCCTTTGTATCAGAAAGATAAAGACAAAATAACCATATGGAAGTACTTGAGTATTTCCGAAAAAGGAAGATGAAGATTTAAGTGGTTGATAAACTCGAAGAGCTGATTATCACCATGTTGGGGGAGCACATGAAAATGAAACAGATTGTATTATGTTATTCTGAAAAGTGACATGACAATTGAACCATTTTAGAACAACATGAAAAGGCAGAAGTTAAAAATAGTTAAATGAACATCTTAGAAAAAACACTGACAGGGAAGGTCAAATTCATTTTCAACATTCTTTAATGTGTAAAAAGAATAAAGAGTAGAGGCTTTAAAAAGAACCACAAATTCTTCATGAGGCAATGTTTGAATGTAGAACATCAGCTCAGACAGATACACAAAAAATGAGAAAGGGCCAGGTCTAAGGTACACGAGGCACCATATCCTATCGCAAATCAGAGATCCATAGGAATGCTCAATGCCGTAAATTAAAAAAAAAAAAAATGGGGGGTCCATTTTGTTGCGTGTGCACCTCTAGCAATAGATTCGAGTCAGCGCCAATGACAGCTCTGCAGTCCTCCTCTGTGGTACTGATCAGGTGGTTGCAGAGCTTCAGCTCCCAGCAACACAATGCAGCTGAGCAGGCAAGCACAGCCCACAGCCAGAAGCGGTTCCCACTCTCCAGAACAAGGCGACCTTTAAGCTTAAGTTTCCCGGAGAAAATGAGATGCTGCTGCTGAAGACGACACTATGGTAAGCTGTTATTTAGATCAGTAAAAGACTGACTTTGAGAATTTTTCCCCCTTTTTTAAAAGAAAAAGTCAATGTGAGGACTGAATATATATTCAGAAGCAAGTGCATGCACCAGAAATTTGCTGCAGTGTCAGTAGAGGGGTTTCTTTTTAATAATCATTCACTTTGTGGATGTCCATACTGCTTTCTTTTAGCATCGGCACTGAAATATACAGAAAAAAATCACTACAAAATGCGAGGTTTAAGGGTATGATGTTGGTCTGAATTTTCCAGGTGCCTTAAAATGCTTTACGAGGATATATTTATCCTAAAAAGATAAAGATGAATTTTAAAGTATCGTTTTACTATCTAAATAAAATCTTACTCTACACACACATTGACTATTACATTACTGCAGAGATTTAAAAAAAAGAAAAAAAAAACAAAACAGACTCGACAGCCATTTTTTCCTATCTGAGTAAGAAAGGATATTATCAAAAATAGTAATAGCATGAGATTCTGACTCTGTATTTGCAGAGAATGTCATTTTGTAATGTAAAGGCTCTAGGAAGATAAATTAAGAAAGACTATGGTAAAAGAAGGGAGAAGAGAAGGGTGAAAATGCAGAAGCAAGTAGGGGGAGAGAGTCCCTCTCTACCACATAGCCCCAATTGAAGGATGAAGCATTTGGACTATAAATGAAGGGGAGCTTTGTTAGTTTAATCACTGGAACAATTATAAAAGGACTCAACAACAAGGAGGTTTATTGAAAATTTTGCCTAATGCTAACTGACCCATGCAGATGCCTAATTGTGTTTGCATATTAAAAGAAGGGTGTATCTGTTTGTTTCCAGGCTTTGATGGAATATCAGATACTGAAAATGTCTCCCAGCTTGTTCATCCTTCTGTTTCTCACACCTGGTATTTTATGCAGTTGTCCTCTCCAATGTATATGCACAGAGAGGCACAGGCATGTGGACTGTTCAGGCAGAAACTTGACTACATTACCATCTGGACTGCAAGAGAATATTATCCATTTAAATCTGTCTTATAACCATTTTACTGATCTTCATAACCAGTTAACCCAATACACCAATCTGAGGACCCTGGACATTTCAAACAACAGGCTCGAAAGCCTGCCTGCTCAGTTACCTCGGTCCCTCTGGAACATGTCTGCAGCTAACAACAACATTAAACTGCTTGATAAATCTGATACTGCTTATCAGTGGAACCTTAAATTTCTGGATGTTTCTAAGAATATGCTGGAAAAGGTTGTCCTCATTAAAAATACACTAAGAAGTCTTGAGGTTCTCAACCTCAGTAGTAACAAACTTTGGACAGTTCCAACCAATATGCCCTCCAAACTACATATCGTGGACCTGTCTAACAATTCCTTGACACAAATCCTTCCAGGAACATTAATAAACCTGACCAATCTCACACATCTTTACCTGCACAATAATAAGTTCACATTCATTCCAGATCAAGCTTTTGACCAACTCTTTCAGTTGCAAGAGATAACCCTTTACAATAACAGGTGGTTGTGTGACCACAAACAAAACATTACTTACTTACTGAAGTGGATGATGGAAACAAAAGCCCATGTGATAGGGACTCCCTGTTCTAGTCAAATATCATCTCTGAAGGAACATAACATATATCCCACACCTCCTGGATTTACCTCAAGCTTGTTCACTGTAAGTGGGATGCAGACAGTGGACACCATTAACTCTCTGAGTATGGTTACTCAACCCAAAGTGACCAAAACACCCAAACAATATCGAACAAAGGAAACAACGTTTGGTGCCACTCTAAGCAAAGACACCACCTTTGCTAGCACTGACAAGGCTTTTGTGCCCTACCCAGAAGAGACATCCATAGAAACCATCAGTTCACATGAAGCAGCAGCTGCAACTCTAACTATTCATCTCCAAGATGGAATGGTTACAAACACAAGCCTCCCTAGCTCAACAAAATCATCCCCAACACCTATGACCCTAAGCATTACTAGTGGCATGCCAAATAATTTCTCTGAAATGCCTCAACAAAGCACAACCCTTAACTTACGGAGGGAAGAGACAACCACAAATGTAAAGACTCGCTTACCTTCTGTGGCAAGTGCTTGGAAAGTAAATGCTTCATTTCTCTTAATGCTCAATGCTGTGGCCATGCTGGCTGTTTGAGGGTCTGCATTTTTGGAAACTAATGAAAGAACTCTTCCCTGATGTACAGTTGGGAAAATATGCCCCTACCTAACCAGTGATTCAAGCTATATAATTATTCAAGAAAGCCAGTCTTACATTTCTGACTCTGATGTAATGAAGTAACTTGTCTTAAATAAAAGAAGTGCACAATGTCTTGGTACTCGCTGCTATTTTACTGTCTCAATTAAGTAAAACTAATGAGTTTCCTTCTTTTTAATGAAATGTTTTCTTTTTAAGGCTTCAATTTATTGCACAAGATATAAAGCACCTAAACTTTAGTATGTATTTTATGTATGTTTACACTGTCAAACATCTGGGGAAAAAAAAATAAAAGGTCTATGCTCCTAACTGTGTCATTTGGCTTTCTAGTCATACCAACTTAATCTATTGAGTGGAGTCAAAATGACCTAACCATTTCTGTTCTGGGGTACCCTGGTAAAGTCTTTATGGTAAATGACATGTTGGAGGTATCCAAGGATTTTGTCACTGAAGTATAACCGTGGTTGCCCCCCCATGAATGGTTATGCCACATCATTATGTTACACACAAACCATAATTGTTTCAAATCTAAATGATGTCCTGCTTCTGAGGAACTCTTGGCTACTTTACAGATTATATAATGGACAAAAGCTCTTCAAAAAGCTAGAAGACACTAGGCTTTGCATTTTAATGAGGAAAGTTTAATGGCTTTGTTTTTTGCATTTAAGAGAAGTATTGGAAACACAATAAAAGGTCTAAAGCTGTAAAGGAACAGTTTTAGAGTATATTTAACAGACCATTTATTAATGGAGAATTTAAATATTTGCACAATTAAATGTCTTCTATATATATAGGAGAGGGAAATTTATCTTTTGCACATCAGAATCTGACTTAACTAAATTAAAAATAAGATTTGTTTCAGAATAAAATCCTGGGGGTGTAAGAAACATGGGCAGTAGTAAGGAAGAGACAGGAAAAGGAAAGGAAAATGGAAAAAAAGGATGGGATTCATCTTTACACACCAGGCAATGAGCCCAATAAAACATACAAAAGGACTAAGGCTGGGCATAGGACAGATCTTAACACTCCACATCAAACTGCATTGAGACACAACTAGAAGAAAATGGAGAATTTCCCACAAGTATAAAAGTAAGCCACCTTATGAATTAGAGACAAACATAATAGCCAATAGTCAGGAAAAGAAGCTCTGAAACAAGGCTAGATTAAAATCCAAGAAAGCATAACAGAAACAGGTGGGCCACAAATGAGGTATTTAATTTGTGAGACACAAGGAAGAATCTATTTCAAGTCATTCCTAGGGTTGGGAGAGAGTCCAGAAAGAAACTTTTATGCTCCTTCCTAAGACATTTTAAAATAAGATAAGACTTCTTTCTAGGTCTGGGAACATTTCTATTCAGAGAGAGAAAAGAAATAACCCTCTAATTTTGTGTGTGTGTGTGTGTGTGTGTGTGTGTGTGTGTGTGTGTGTGTGTGTGTGTGTGTGTTTGAAGGACCAGGCTTATGGAAAAATTTCAATAAAATTTCAATAAAGCAATTCCTTTCCTGTACCGTGGCTCTTGAACATTTCTCTGCCCCAGCAAACCTAACTTACTATGTCAGGGAATTTCACCACGAAGAAAGGGGGTTATTTGAAAAAGTCCCCTAAATGATTTTAAAATTCACTAGCTTTCCAAATGGGCAAGCTGTTCCCATTCCCTCCCAATCACTGATATAGTATATTCACCAGATATGATAAAGACTAATTGCCCAGATATTTCCTACGCTACCTCAAACGTGTGTCTTGTTTAAAAAAACACATATCCTGAGCTTCACAAATAGGTGTCTTTCACTGAAGGTGCCAAATATATGTCATATATATATATATATATACACACACACACTATGTGGAAAAGTGACAAGAAGATGAAATTATGGGTCATGGCATAAGTAGCACCTATGGATTATGCCAATCTTACTGATTTGTCTGAAAAATGCAGAGGAGAAAACTCAGTAAATTTACAAGTATAAAGCATGCCAACTACACAGACTCTAAGTCCTTAGAAAGAAGTTATTACCTAGCCTTAAAGTAATCACATAAACTTCCTTCTAAGGAAATCGTGTTCTTATCATTATTAATGGAGGAGGGCTCATTATTTGCCACTAAGACAAGAACTACTGTATTACTGGGCTTCATAAACATTTCAAAAGGCATTAATCCTCTCAAGCTTGTAAGATATGTATCCATCCATCCATCCATCCACCCCAAGGCTAGGTTCTATTTTACAGTAACTTTTGTTTCTCACCAGTCAAGAGGATCCAAATCAGAGCACAAATGACAAAGCAAATGCAGTAAGCGATAAAGTATCAGTGAAGAGTGTGCGCTCTGATATCTAAGTCTGGGCCTAAATCCTGCCTGTTGTTTCTCAGCTGTACCATTCTGGACAAGCTACCACTACTCTCCGTCAGTTTCCTCATGCCTCAAATAGCCCAGCAGAACTTACTCACAGTGTTTCTCTTGAGGATCACATGGTGTAATTCACAGGGAGCCTTAACGCAGTGTCATGGCCCCCAACACTCTACATGCAATAATGTTGCTGCTGCTATTGTTCAGATTATTATCACATGTGTATGTCCAAACCTACTGTTTTGAGAAATTCATGCACGTAGAAACACCCAAGCTCTCCACCCTATCAGCAGTAAAATGAAAGGATGTGCGCACTTCAGTCTCTGCTCTCCACCCTCCAGAATTCAAGTTCAGATGTTAGTGGAATAGGGAGCCAGAAGAAAGCCAGAGAAACATTTATTCTCACAGCAGAATGAGAAGACATCTTTGGCTCAACTGAAAGATCACAAGTATGTGCTATTCAATTCTTCCATAACAATGCTCTGGAGCAGTAGCAAGTTCTTTCAATGGACACCAAAAATGTCACATGAAAGTCAACCCCAAGTTTTTTGTAAGATTATTCCTTGTGAAATACATTTTAAGAACTAGATAAACAATGATACCATGCATTGTAAACCACCAGCCAACATCACGGTTGACAAAGTGAAAAGTTACATTTCTATTAAAATTAGAATCAAAACAATAATGCTGATTATCACCATCTTTTCAACAGTATTTGGGAAATTCCAGAATAGGAACAACAGATACAATTAAACGGAAATAAGAAATAAAATTATTATTAAGAGACTGAAATAACTGCCTATCCCAAGGATTTCTTGGGAATGCCTTCAAAAGAGTAACCTTAAATAACTAATGAAAAAAATATGGAACCACAAATGATTTTTTCATATACAGGCAACAAATAACTAGAAAATTCCAGGAAGAAGATACTGCCCATGGCAACAACAAAAAATCCAATCTACAATGCCAAGAAATAACATTCATATGAAATGTGCAGGACCCACATGGGCAAAAGCTAAAAAACATTAATGAGAGGTATTAACCGAGACTTAATGGAGATGGTAAAGATTTCTCCATTCATCTATTCTTTCAATCAACAGACATTTATTCAGCACCTGGAATGTACCAGACATCAAGGCTAAGTACGGAAGACACACCTTGAGTGATACGGCAAAGATGAGATTATTTCCAGTATAATTCATTGAGTAAACCAACTCTGACAAATATCTCAATGAAATTCTTTTTGGAACAAGAAATGAAACACTTAAATTCATCTGGGAATGAATGAATGAATAGAAAAAAGAAGAAGTAGTAGAGTTACCTTACACTTTCTCTAGAGGAAAACACATCTCAGCTCTAATAATTAAGACAGAATGGTAAGGTCCTAAAAAGAGAAAGCAAGATATCCATAGCATAGAAATGAAAATGCAGCCAGAGCATACTGCACAGGAGAATCCCATTTCCTCACAGGGTAGCTGAGAGGAGTGAGGACAAAATGAGATAATTCACGCAACATGCTCAGAACAGTGCATGTCATATAATAAATTCCTAAACACTATTAACATGGAGGGGGAAAAAATATCACAAATCCCATGGCAAGGGTAAGACTCAATAAAGAATGGTGGGGAAACTGAACACAGCCCAATTTAACATTCACTTCATGTGATAACCTATATAGTGAACTAAAAAAGAAATTTTGGAAGTCTTAAAACCATCACAGGATTTACACATATTTATAAATCTCTGGGTGACTTTTAAAAATTAGAAATAGAAAAAAAAAACACAAAGAAATCATCAATAGTTTTGTCTATACAAAACTCCCAAATTTCTTTATGCTGAAACAATGAGCCTAATAAAAACAAAAAGAATACCATAAAGGAGACTGCTAACTAAAAGCTCACAAAATTGATAAAAAAAAATATTTAGATTCCCAATGGATAAATGAGCAAAGACATAAACAGAACATTTAAAAGACGGGAAGCATGGTGATGGATAAGAATCTGGGAATATGGCCCACCACATAATAACTGAGAAATAAAAATAAAGTATGATACCATTCTCATTAGTAATTTGCAAGCAATTTTTAATAAATAAAAATTAAGGCTGGGGAAGACATCACAAAATAGCTACATTCACATACTGGTACAAATCCTCTGGACTGCAATTAGCAACTGTGAAGAGAAAACAGCTATTTTAGGTTGCTGCCTAGGCATTCTGCAGTATGACAACCCTGCACAAACCCCGAGTCTGGACATTTAGATAAAAACCTGAGCTTGGGATTTCTACCACAAGTTCCTGCTTTGTTTTTCCTGGGGCACATTTTTAAATAACTGCTTAGAGATGAGCCCATTAAAATTTTAGTGACCATCACCCCAACCACCTTATAAGTAATAGGTGCTTGCTACCCTGTGCTCTGTGCTCTATTTTCTGCTCGCTGGTAACTCGGGATGGAAGACTGCCCTTCCTCCAGGTCACTGTGCATCCTCCTCCACCCCATATTTCTGGGATCCATAAGTAATAAATCTTGTGACTTTACTTCCTTTGAGTGAGTGTATTGAAACAATCAAATCAAAACAACCCCAGGGTTTTCACTTCCCCAAAGCAGAAGCCCAGATGCTGAGGGATCTCCCTGCCAACCCTGCAGGTGGTTTGTGCCTCCTCATTCAACAGCTCGTAATCTGCATACTTTTTTTTTTTGTAATCCATTCTCCTCCCTTTTCAGCTGAAATATAGTTGACATACAATGTTATATTACTTTCAGGTGTACAACATAGTGATTCAACAATTCTAAGTGTAGTCATCATACAATGTTATTATAATATTATTAACCCTATTTCCTCTGCTGTACTTTATATCTTCATGACTTATTTATTTTATACCTGGAAGTTTATGCCTCTTACTCCCCTTCACCTATTTCACCTATCTCCTCACTCACCTACCCTCTGGTAACCACCAGTTTGTTCTTTGTATTTGAGTCTGTTAGTCTGTTGATTGTTGTTTTCTAGATTCCACATCATTAAATCATATGCTATCTGTCTTTCTCTGTCTGACTTATTTCACTTAGCATAATACCCTCTAGGTCCATCCAAGTTGTAAGAAATAGCAAGACTTCGTTCTTTTTCATGGCTGAGTAATCTTTCACCATATATATATATATATATACACACACACACACACATATATATACACACACACCACATTGTCTTTATCTATTCATCTATCAATGGACACTTGGGTTGCTTACACTTTGACTTTGTAAATAATGCTGCAATAAACAGGGGTGCATATAGCTTTTCAAATTAGTGTTTTTGTTTTCTTTGGGCAAATACTCATTATGGTACTATCTGCATATTCTTAATTTAATACACCCACTATGGGCAGTGATTAAAAACCTAAAATCCTAAAATACTTTAACCTATAACCTAGTAAATTCTAGGTAAACTCTTTCTGACAGAAAAAAAAAAAAGGAAACAATACTAAATATCTACCATTAGGACATGAGGTAAGTAAATCATAATCCACTGACCAGAGTATTATGTGTCTAATAAAAATATTTATTAGAGTTTTTTAAAGTTTGAAAGGTGAAAAATGCAAAAGCTAGGAAGATAAGCAAAAATAATCAGATATAAACATATAGAACTATGTATTAAAAACAACAAAAAATAGAAATATACCAAAATGCTGATACTGTATACCAAGTATGGTTTATTACCTACTTTGTCCTTAAGAAATGCCAAGAGATACAAGAAAAGAACTATTTGAAAACCTGTCCACAAGATCTAGGTTGAGCAGGAAAACAAGAAAATGAGACGATGAAAAATGAACTGTGAATAGGTAGGGGTAGCCAACAAACAAGAGGGTATCACGAAGTAAAGATCAGAGATGGAGAATTATAATCAGAATTCTTGGAAGCACCTACAGAGGCATACCTTTTTTTTTTTTTTTTTTAAATAAAGATTTTATTTAGGTACTTGAGAGAGAGTCAGAGAGAGAAGCAGACTCCCTGCTGAGCAGGGAGCCTGATGCGGGACTTGATCCTGGGACTCCAAGATCATGACCTGAGCCAAAGGCAGTCACTTAACCAACTGTCTTTGGCCCCGCCCCAGACACCCCCAGGCATACCTCCTTTTATTGGGCTTCATTTAGGGCGCTTTATAGATAGTGTGTTTTCTACAAATTGACGGTTTGTTGCCACCCTGCACTGAACAAGTCTATCTGTGCCATTTTTTTCTACAGTGTTTGCTCGCTTTTGTGTCTCTCACATTTCGGTAATTCTCCCAATATTTCTAACTTTTTCATTATCATTGTACTAGTTATATGGTGATCCGTGATCAGTGATGTTTGATGTTACTACTACAATTGTTTTGGGGTACCAAGAACTGCACCCATACAAGATGGTGAGTAAGTAAATGTGTATGTTCTGACTGCTCCACCCACCAATCGCCCTCCCCAACCCCCACACTTCACGTCTCTCTTCCTCCCCTCCAGCCTCCCTATTCCCTGAGACACAACAGTCTTGAAATCAGGGCTTTGAATGACCCTACAAGGGCTACTAAGGGTTCAAGTGAAAGGAAGAGTTGCACGTCTCTCACTTTAAATCAAAAGCTAAGGGCACCTGGTTAGTTCAGTCTGTTAAGTGACCAACCCTTGATTTCAGTTCAGGTAAGATCTCTGCCTTGAGACTGAGCCTCGCATTGCACTCTGTGCTCAGTAGCGAATCTACTTGAGATTCTTTCTGACCTTCCCCCGGTTCATGCACGCACACACATGTGCTCTCTCGCTCATTCTCTCTCCAAAATAAATAAGTAAATCTTAAAAAAAAATAAATCAAAAGCTAGCGATGACCACACTTAGTGAGGAAGGCATGTCGAAAGTCAAGGTTAGGCCAAAAGTTAAGCCCTTTGTGCCAATCGGCTAGCCAAATTGTGAATGCAAAGGAACAGTTCTTTTTTTTTTTTTTTTTTTTTTAATTTTTTATTTGACAGACAGAGATTACGAGATTACAAGTAGCCGGAGAGGTAGGCGGAGAGAGAGAGGAGGATGCAGGCTTCCCCGCTGAGCAGAGAGCCCAATGTGGGGCTCGATCCCAGGACCCTGGGACCATGACCTGAGCTGAAGGCAGAGGCTTTAACCCACTGAGCCACCCAGGTGCCCCGCAAAGGAACAGTTCTTAAAACTACTTCAGTGAACACACAAATGATAAGAGAGCAAAACAGCCTGATTGCTGACATGGAGAAAGTTTTCAGGGTCCGAAAAGAAGATGAAGCCAGCCACAACATTCCCGAAAACCAAAGCCTAATCTAGAGCAAGGCCCCAACTCTCTTCAGTTCTATGAAGGTTGAGAGGGATGAAGCTGCAGAAGAAAAGTCTGAAGCCGGCAGAGGTTAGTTCATGAGGTTTAAGAAAGGAAGCATTTTCCATAACAGAGAAGCAACAAGAGGAAGCAGCAGGTGCAGAGGCAGACGCTGCAGCAAGATCTCCAGGAGATCCAGCTCAGATCCTTCATGACGGCGGCCACGCCAAACAGCAGATTTTCAGCGTAGACAAAACAGCCGTCTATCGGAAGACATCATCATCTAGGACTTTCATAGCTAGAAAGAAATTGATTCATCACTTCAAAGCTTCAAAGGACAGGATGATCCTCTTGGTAGGGACTAATGCAGAGGGTGACCTGAAGTTGAAGCCAATGCTCATTTATAAAACTGAAAATCCTAGGGCACTTAAGAATTACGCTAAATCTACTCTGCCTATGCTCTACAAATGGAACAACAAAGCCTGAATATCAGTACATCTGTTTATAACATGGTTTTACTTAATATTGTAAGCCCACTGTTGAGACCTGTTACTCAGAAAAGATTCCTTCCAAAATATGAATGCTTACTGACAACGCACCTGGTCACCCAAGAGCTGTCACGGAGATGGACAACAAGAGTAAAGCTGTTTTCATGTCTGCTAACAACATCCATTCTGTAGCCTATAAATCAAAAAGTGATTGTGACCCTCAAGTCTTACTAAATAAATACATTTTATAAGGCTACAGCTGCCATAGATACTGATGCCTCTGATGGAACCAGACGAAGTAAATTAAAAAATTTCTGGAAAGGAGATAACCATTCTAGAAGCCATTAAAAACATTTGTGATTCGCGAAAGAGGTCAAAATATCAAGATGAACAGGAGTTTTGGGAGAAGTTGATTTACTTTAAGATTTTATTATTTATCTGACAGAGAGAGAGACAGACAGCACAAGCAGGGGGAGGAGCAGAGGCAGAGGGAAAAGCAGACACCCTGCTGAACAGGGAGCCCGATGTGGGACTTGATCCCAGAACCCTGGTATCATGACCTGAGATGAGGCAGCTGCTTAACTGACTAAGCCACCCAGGCGACCCTGGAAGAAGTTGATTTCAACCTCCTGGATAATTGTAGGGGTTTTAAGATGTCAGTGGAAGAAGTAACTGCAGATGTGGTAAAGTAACAAGAAAATAGGATTAGATTAGAAGAGAAGCCTGAAGACGTGACTGAATTGCTGAAACCTCATGTAAAACCTAAAGAGATGAGGAGCTGCTTCTGATGGATGAACAAAGAAAGTGGTTTCTTGAGTTGGAATCTATTCCTGGTAAAGATGCCATGGAAATTGTTGAAATAACAACAAAAGACTTAGAATATGGCATACACTTACTTGAAAAAGCAACAGCAGGGTTTCAGAGGACTGACTTCAATTTTGAAAGTTCTACCGTGAGTAAAATGTTATTGAACAGCATCACGTGCTACAGAGAAATCATTCCTGAAAGGGAGTCAGTCAGCGCATGGAACTTCATTGTTGCCTTGTCTTAATTGCCAAGGCCACCTCCGCTTCAGCAACCAGAACCTTGACTGGTCAGCAGCCATTACACCAAGGCAAGAGCTTTTACAAGCAAGAAGATTACAACTTGCGGAAAGCTCAAATGATGACTAGCGTTTTCAGCATAAAGTATCATCAGTAGAGGTATGTACACTGTTATTTTAGACATGCTGTTGCACACTTAACGGACTATAGTACAGAGTAAACATCACTTTTACATTCAGTGGGAAACCAAAAATTCGTTGGATTCACTTTACGGTGATGTTTGCTTCATTGCAGTGGTCCCGAGCTGAACCTGCAGCTTCTCCAAGGTTGGTCTACACACTTTATGAGCTACCGCTAGCTCCACATGGCCAGTTGCTGTGAGGAGTGCTCCCCCAACAAAGCTAACCAGATGGCTCTTTTCTCTCCTCCAGACAAACAAAACCCCCCAGAACATTCATAATTTCCAAGCCTCAGAATACAGTCTAAACTCTCAATATGGTTTAATTATGGTCAGGCGCTTGCCTCCCATTACAGTAAGTAGCATCTTCAAACCTTCCAGCTCCATCACCGTATAGTTCAAGCAAAATGTCTTTCTGTCTCTGGTTCACCATGCTCCTTCTTGCCACCTGGCTTTCAGAGATATTGCGTGTCCTCTGCAGTGTATTACTTTCCCTCTTCTTCCCTTGGCAAATTCTTATTCATCCTTTTGATTTTAGTTTAGATATCACTCCCTCCTATGAATTTTTTGACCATTTGATCTGAATTTATAAATAAAGATGAAAGATACATAACTGGTGGGCTAACAACAACTTACTTAAGACAAACAAAGTCAAACCTCTGAAAGTCTTATTCTACAGTCTAAGTTCCTTCCATCAGGTCAAGTAATAGCTTCAGAGTCCAGAAAAAGGAGAGATCGAAAAGAAGTTATGAATGAAGGAAGGGGTGCTTTGGTGGCTCAGTTGGTTTAAGCCTCCAACTCTTGGTTGTGAATCAGGTCATGATCAAGGTCATGGAATCGAGCCCCATGTTGGGCTCCAAGCTCAGTGGGGAGTCTGCATGAGATTCTCTCTCTCCCTCCCCACTGCACACACCCCCAAAGTAAATAAAATCTTAAAAAAAAAAAAAAGAAGGAAGATTTGGCTGGTGGCTACTTATAAGAAATTAGCTCTGGGCAAGTATGAGTTACCTATGGAACAATTCCAGAGAAACATTAATTCTGATACCTGTGAACAACTTAGTACCAGCAGATTGCTTGAGGGAAACCAGTCAGGGAAACAGAAACAAATGCCATCTCAATTGTTAACATATTAAGCAGATTAGTTTGCTTCACGCTTTCGAAAGTGTTGTGCAAAGTGAGGTTTTACAGAAGCTTAACTTAAGAAAAAAAATGCCATTTTGGCTCAAAGCCCCAACTCCATTAAACATGTTTAGGAACTGTGGAGACATATGCTCAATACCCCCATCTATCCTTTCTATAAATCATGGCCTGATACTATGAATCTATTGGAAGTTATTGATAAGATTGAAGCACAAAAACTACACACACACACACACACACACACACACACATGCACACACAGAGTTAAAAGAATGAACTATATAGTTCTTTTCTGATCAAAACAGTGTTCTAAATGTACTTAAAGCACATGGCAGTTTAAAAGTGCATGAGAGGTTTTCTCATCTATAGTCTGTGTTATTATCTTGGGCAAGTGATTCAATGGGTCTTCTGGTAAAAATCTAGTCAAGAACATGTATTCCATATAGGTATTTTAAAGAATGCACTACATCATGTTTATTAAAGTTACATTTTTTTTTTTTTTTAAGATTACTGTTGTCCCTTGTTTAAGAGATTCCTGGGCAATCACCAAGATCAGAAATGGAAATGACTGAACCCAGAATGGTACCTAATTCCCCATGTATGGTAGTTAGACCTCAAATAATGAGTTTACAAGGTTTGCTATTTATTTGTCTCATAGGAATTATGATTTAGCAGTAAAAAAAAAAAATCAGATATCTGAGTAATTCACATATATATCTCATGGCCAAGTATCAAATCTGATGAAATATTCAATACCAAGAAACATAGCTCTCACTTTGAGACTTTGTTGCCCATAGTCACCATTCAAACAAACAGAACACTCTGGGAAGCTGAAGGAATTGAAATGCCTGTCAAACCCTTGCTTCAACAGAAAATAAACTAAGATTGAATGCTTTTCTTGAGGAAGAAAAAAAAACAAAGTATCAGTAAGGGAAAACAAAGATGTCATCACCACAATAACCATCAGGAAGGCCCTTTTGCCAAACAAAGCCTCAGCAACCGCTCCTGCTTGTAAGACATCATGTAATGTAAGAGTAACTGGCACACGGCCACATCCATTTACCAGTCCGACTACTCAGAAAGCAGATATTCAGCTGTAGTTCCTCATACTGATGACAAATAGGCAAAGAAACATTTAACAATGCCATCCATTGATAAGTTTTAATATTTCCTCATAGTGTGGCTTTTCTACAATGATTACATGAAATCTTTCTTGATTTAACCACGTATATACTTGGATGAAGTGCTAGAAGTCTCTTGCCCTGACTCTAAGTTAAAAAAACAATAAAAGCTGCAGGACAGTATAAACTTAGAGGCACTGTAAAGTTTCTGTAAAGCACATGTAAATTAATAAAAGCACCAAAGAGTCACCTGAAACTAGTAAAACATCTTCAGACATTAAGTATGAGTTGACTATAAACTGATTTTAATTTTAAAAAATATTTTTATTTATTTGACAGAGATCACAAGTAGGCAAAGAAACAGGCAGAGAGAGAGACAGAGAGAGAGGAGGAAGCAGGCTCCTCGTGGAGCAGAGAGCCCAATGTGGGGCTCGATCCCAGGACCCTGGGATCATGACCTGAGCTGAAGGCAGAGGCTTTAACCCACTGAGCCACCCAGGTGCTCCTGATTTTAATTTTTAACATAAATGTCACACATGATGCAAGTATTACTAAGGGCCAATTTGTAAGTCATGTAAGAAAAAACTCATTTTAAACAAAAAATAGTATTACTAAGCTTGATATTTTGTCTTAACAAAAAAATTTCAAGTATGAAGATTTTCCTGCCATATCTAAATAGACTTCAAACTTTGACAGTCCTTCCAAAAATAATTTCCGTTAAATGTTGTGCTCAAAGGCAGCAGGATTTGAAGTATATCACGTCCAACAGGGACTCTTCTGAAAGGAACAATAGTCACTTGGATGTATTTACTCTTAATTGCTGGTTTTAGAATTTTTCCATGTTGTTTTATATATTCAGTGCTCTTCAGGACATCTTGGGATTATTTCCTCTCAAGGATCACATACTTACACTAAAGGAGGTGAACCACAATTTATTAAAACAACAACAACTGATGGAGTGCCTGGATGGCACAGTCAGTTAAGTGTCATACTCTTGATTTTGGCTCAGGTCAGTGATCTCAGGGTCCTAAGACTGAGCTCCACATCAGGCTCTGCGCTTCCCATGGAGTCTGTGGAAGATTCTTTCTCTCCATTTTCCTCTGCCCCTCCCACCCTTTGTGCCACTCTCGCTCGCTCTAATATATAAAATCTTAAAAAAAAAAAAAAACCTCTTTTTTTTTCCATAGCAACACATGGATTGTAGCCACTAACCATATTATTTTATAGCACATGTCAAGTCACAAATACCAGATTATTCAGAATCAATCATTAAATCATCTTTGATGAGTAAACCAAAGCCTTGTTTCACTAACACCCAAGGTCACTATACTTCTATAAACTAAGTAGGCAGAAAACAAAACCACTAGAGAAATCTTTTGTCTCAATTCAGAACTCCAATTCTAACTGCTATTATTAAATCGAGTCTTCTTCCTTTAAATTATAGTCATGTGTGTCTATAGTTTAAGCTGGTAATTAGTCTTAATACTATCACTGAATGATTAAACATAGATAACAATTAAAAGCTAGGTTCATTTATTAAGTATTCTATGAATTACCACATACTCTGCTACATTCTCTGTTTCTAGATAAAGACATCTAGACCGAGGAGCTAAAAGTCCAAGAGGAGAACAGAAAATTTATATTCCATACACCCTTAGCTTCACTGCAGCATTTAAAATAGTCAGAGGGAACCTGCGTGGTTCAGTCGGTTAAGCATCTGATTCTTGATTTCGGCTCAACTCATGATCTCAGGGTCATGGGAAGGAGTCCTGTGTTGGGAATCCATGCTCAGTGGGGAGTCTGCTTAGGATTCTCTCTCTCTCTTTCCCTCTCCCTCTGTCTCTCCTCCTGTGCATGTGCACACACACACACACACTCTCTCTCTCAAATGAAGACGTCTTTAAAAAAATAATAATAATAAAAAATTAAATAGCCAAGACATGGAAGCAACTTAAGTGTCCACTGATGAAATGGATTAAGAAAATGTCACACACACACACACACACACACACACACACAGAGAGAGAATATTATTCAGCTATAAAAAAGAAGTATATCTTACCGTTTATACCATGGATATACACTGATGGCATTACGCTAGGAGAAATAAATTAGAGAAAGCCAAATACTGTATGATTTCATTTACATGTGGATTTTAAAAAAACAAAAAAGTGAACCCACAGATACAGAGAAGAGATTGGTGGTTGCCAGAGGCAAGGATTGGGGGTGGGTGGGTGAAATGGGAGAAGGTAGTCAAAAGGTACAAACTTCAAGTTATAAAATAAGTAATTCCTGGGGGATGTAATGTACAGCATGGTGACCATAATTAATAATACTGTATTAAATATTTGAAAGTTGCTAAGAGTAGATCTTAAAAATTCTCCTCACAAGAAAAAAATTTCATGACTATGCATGTGATGGATATTAACTGGATTTATTGTGATAACCATTTTGCAATATATATACAACTACTGAATCATTTTGTTGTACACCTGAAACTAATAAAAGGTTATCTGTCAATTATATTTCAATTAAAAAAGGAAAAATTATATTCTAACATCATCATTGTTAAACAGTAATAGAATAATGCAATGGTTTTAGTAAGGAGGTATTTTGCCAAAATTTGCCTTAAAAAGACAGAGGAGGGGCGCCTGGGTGGCTCAGTGGTAAAATCCTCTGCCTTTGGCTCAGGTCATGATCCCCGGGTCCCAGGATCGAGCTCTGCGTAGGACTTTCTGCTCAGCAGGGAGCCTGCTTCCTCCTCTCTCTCTGCCTGCCTCTCTGCCTGCTTATGATCTCTGTCAAATAAATAAATAAAATCTTTAAAAAAAAAAAAAAAGACAGAGGAAAACAAATGTTGGATGAGGCAGTGGGGAAATTTAAATTTTTGTACACTGCTGGTGGAAATGTAAAATGATAAACTTGCTTTGTAAAACAGTTTGGCAAACCCTCAAAAGGTTAAACATCAAGTTATAATTCTACTCCAAAGATACATACCTAAGAAAGTGAAATACATATATCCAGACAAAAACTTATATATGAATATCTATAGCAGCATTATTGATACTAGCAAAAAATGGAAACAATATCCATGACCAGATGAATGGGTTAACAAGATGTGGTATGTACATGCAATGGAATATTATTCAGCTATAAAAAGGAATAAAGTAATGATAACATGCTACAACTTCCATGAACCCTGAAAAAACTGTGTAAACTAAAAGAAGCCAGTCACAAAAGAGCACGTACTCTATGAGTCCCTGAAGAGGCAAATCCATAGAGGTATGGATGCCAGGGAGTAGGAAGTGTGAATGGGGTCAGAAAAAAGAATAACTAATGGGTATGGGGTTTTTGGGGGGATGATTAAATGTCTAACTTAGACATAACTGCACAACTCAGTAAATATACTAAAAACTACTGAACTATATACTTTTTAAAAAAGTAAATTTTAAAATACATGAATTTTACCTCACTAAAGCTGTTATTATTATTTTTTTTTTAACTTGCCTAGAGGAATAATGGGTCAGGTTACTGAGATGGGTCTTGAATCAATAGTAGGAGTTTGCTCTACATTAAAGGAAGGGCATCAGGGTGGCTCATTCATTGAGCATCTGCCTTCAGCTCAAGTCATGATCCCAGGGTCCTGGGATTGAGCCCCACATTGCGCACCCTGCTCAGCGGGAAGCCTGCTTCTCCTTCTGCTCCCCCTGCTAGTGTTCCCTCTCTCACTGTCTCTCCCTCCCGTGTCAATTAAGTCAATAAATAAATAAAATCTTTAAAACAAAACAAAACAAAAAAATGAAGGGCATCCAAGGCCAATGGTAAGATGGTCAGTGCTGCTGAAGCTCAAGGCTAGGCCTTATAATACAAGGTCTCGACCATCCTTCTGTAGATGTTACTAGACACTGTGATGGCTAGTCTTCTGTTATTAAACTTAAATGACCAACTGAAACAAATGGTTTCAGGAATTTTTGACCACTGTAAAAGTAATGCACAGAATGCTCATTTGGCATTACCAAAGGTGGTATATAAATGCCTTACATATGAAAACTTAGCTAACAGGAGCACATAAAAGGTTTTATCTGGAAGTAACATGGTCATATTTTAGAGAGATCATTCTGGTGGTAATGTGGGAAATGGAGGGGATGGGGTAATATCCTGGTGACAAGGAATCCAATTAGGAAGTTGTTGTAATACCCTAGACCAGAAATGAGCAAATCGTGGTCCACCAGCAATATATTGCCTATATGCCACTTGTGGCCTGTTTTGCAGGGCCTGCAAACTAAGAATGGCTTTAACATTTTGTGTGTGCTGTGTGTGTGTGTGTGTGTACACACACATATGCATATATATGAACATACAATGTATGTGTATGTATATGTATGTATGTGTATACACACACACACACACACAAATAGACATATAATGTATTATTTGTCCCAGGGGTATGGGGGTACAGGTCTGTGACTCATCAGGCTTACACATTTCACAGCACTCACCATAGGCTCTAACATTTTTAAAAAGCTGTTCAAAACAAAGTAATTCCCCTCCCCCAAGAAAAAGAAAGAACTAAAAAATCTTTCTGGTTTGTAAAGCACAAAATATTTATTGTGTGGCCCTTCACTAAAAATGTTTGCTAACATCAGCTTTGACAACTGATTAAACTGTAAACAGAGTTTAAAATATGAGGACAAAGCATAAAAAAATTTCTGAAGCAAAATCAGTAAGACTTAATGACTGATCAGTTAGTTATGCGTGGTTAGGAGCAGGTAGAAGTGAAAACTGATGTTAAGGCTTCCATTCAGAGCTCAAAGAAGATGGAGATACCATTACCCAAAGGAAGGAAAGAGAAAGAAAGAGGATCTCTCTTAAAAACTAATTACTTTTTCCCACTGGAAATAAATAAGAATAAATAAGAAAAAAAAAAAGAATAAATGATAACAAGCCAAAATGAGATAACAGACTTACAGTATTATAAAATTAGAAACAAACTTGTTAAAGACAGACATTTGCCTTTGAAACATGTATTTTGCAACTAAGGGGAACTAAGGGGTTATTTTTTCCTGTTAGATTTCTAAAACAAAAAGGCTGATATTTTACCACAGAAGAGAAAAGTGCTTAAGTACAATTCTAAAAGGTATCACATTCAAGTCTAACATAACAATATTCCGCTTATGTGTATTTGCACATCCACTTTCTCAGGGTGCTTACAAATGGTTTCTTTACAAGTAACTGTCCACAATGAAAGCCACTTGTGGGGCGCCTGGGTGGCTCAGTGGGTTAAGCCTGTCTTCGGCCCAGTCATGATCTTGGGGTCCTGGGATCGAGTCCCACATTGGGCTCTCTGCTCAGCGGGGAGCCTGCTCTTCTCTCTCTCTGCCTGCTTCTCTGCCTACTTGTGATCTCATCAAATAAATAAAATCTTAAAAAAAAAAAGAAAGAAAGCCACTTGTGCTACACACTCCTGAAATGTTTTAAATGTTCTACTTTCAAATACAGGTAAAAGCGCACCAGTAGCATGACAAAAACGTTAATCCTGAACCCCAAATGCTTTCTGAACTAACCAAACATACATAACTTCCAAAATGTTCAATGTTTAAGCAACATAAGGCACAGGAGCAATAAGTGTCCATGGCATCGTACTTAGAGGCTATCTTTTAAAAAGCAAAAAGTTCTTCCATTGCCAAAAGTGTTTGCATAACTGCCACCCAAGAAAACTTTTAAGTGTCCTATTTGTGAGACAAAAATCCAAAGACCAAAGAGAAAAGTTATGGATGGGAAGACGGGGCCTAATTGTTTCTAAAATAACATACTCAAATTGCTTGAAATTCTCAAGAAATTGCTACACAAAATTTATGAGCACTGGGATGATTTTATAAATAAGAACACTTTTCACCATTTTTTAAGAGTTCTGAAAGAATATGTGAAGGTAGAAAGTTCTAGAAACACCAAAAAAAAAAAAATGTAGGCCAATTCAAGGTAATATAAGTATGTAAAGGAAGATATTGCTCTTATAATTGCTTGCTAGTTCGAAAGCGTCAGCATTAAGTATGAGAAATTTAAATTTCCCAGAAAAAAATTAACAACATAATTGCTATTCTTACATCAATTCTGGCTACTATTTGTCCAATGCTTATTATATGCTGGGCACTGTATTGAATGCTATTCAAATATTACCACAATTAATACTCATAATAAACCTATGAACTTGGCACAGACCCCACAATCCTTCATCTGAAACCCCTGGGACAAGACATACTTCCAAATTTAGAGTTGTTCAGATTTTGAGGAAGATAATACAGTGCACATATTGTTAGCAGTAGTTTGGGTTCCGGCAGGAAACAGATGGCACACTCACACCGAGCTATTGGAGAATATGTATTAAGGAGGGGAAGGGTTTAGTATAAGAGAGATAGGAAAACTATAAAAGATAGTGAGAGAGTAGACCTGAAGGAGCAGGGCAAGGAGCAGTTACCAGACACCAGACACGGAGAGGGCTGCCTGACAAGAACTGTTATCTTCACAGAGGGATGTAGTCAACCCACAGTGACCTTGCAGGAATACATTATTCCCAACAGGTCACATGGAAATGAATGCGGAAAGAAGCTCAATGCTATCTTCCACACAGGGCAGCTTCTCAGGGGACAACAGAGTGGAGAGGTAGAGGGAGTGAATCTGGGGAGGCAAAGGCAAATTATTCAGCACACAGGTGTATCAGTCAGCACGAACTTCTGTCACAATGCCAAAATAACCCTCAACAAAAGACAACAGAGGTTTATTTCTCACTTGTATCATGTCATCCAGCAGTTCAATCACATCTAAGACCCCCATTCTGAACCCTCTGTTTCTAGTGGGTTCTGACATGAGAACAAGATGAAGAATGGTGAGAAGGCCTGGAAGGGAGACACTGATTCAGGGGAATCTACATTCTGCTGACCAGGACACAGTCACATAGTACCACCTGACTACAAAGATGCTTGGAGTGGTATGGTAACGTACCCGGAAGGAACAGAAGAAACACAAAATATAAGTACTAGTCGTATTGTGTATTATGTAATCCACACTAAGTGGGACAAATACAGATAGTACTAGTAACAATAATGAAAAGCCTCACACCAGTGCAGGTTAGAAGTTTCTATCAAGTAAGTTTTGTTACCAAACTTTTTTTTTTGGCAAAACTTTACATTTTCAGAGGATTTGGGATCTCAGAACTGCAGATAAAGCTATTATGAATGTGCACTATGATCCACATTATACAAACACAAAACTCTCTCAAACAGCAGTCAGAAAATAGAGATGGGATTCAGCTGAGACCTGTGACTGGCAAACTAACACTTGGGAAAACAGCAAATGACCAGGTGGCTCTTATTATTTTCTACATCATTAATGGTATCAGCCCTTGGACATGACAAAACAAAGGAGATACCGCCATACGGTCCAATGTTCATTGTGTCCTGTTCTGTCCCGCCACTCACTGTGCTAGCAGGTAGAAGGGATACAGAGAGTAAGAGGTAATGCCGGATGATGAAACACCAGAACATGGTGGAAGAAAGATTTAGGATACGTCTACGGTAAAAAGCAGACTCTGTTCAGTGTTCTAAAAGTCTGAAGTCTTAAATGACTGATTCTGAAGTGCAGAATTAGGGAAAGCTCACATAAAAGGCACCACCATTAGAGTTAGAGCTGGAAAGAAGCACAAAATTTTGAACGAGGAAGAAGTACTTTGGGCAGACAGGGAAGGCTGTGCAAATGAACAGAGGCAGGAGGTATTTAAAGGCCTAAATAATGGATGGCAAATGATTTTTGTTTAGGAGCATCAGAGTGTTGGAGAGTTCAGAATTTTAAATTTTACTTAATTATCATCACAAGGCCCAGGCAGCTTAAGATTAGTCAGAAAAAGAAGGTAATGAGGAGTCCAAGGTTGGAGAGCCATTTTGCTAGGTGATGATGCAATTAACTGAGAAGGATCGAGAAGAAACATCTGGGTTCGAAACTGGGAAAGGGAAAAGTTTTGAATTTTAAATTTGAAATAAGTTGAGACTGAAGTGTTTGAAGCATCACTAGGAGTTACCAGCACATTACCTGAGTATTCTGGTTTATAAAATTCTACTCTGTTGCTAAGAGGCTTTTTATGTTGACTTCTAGGTCTAACACGCTAACCTCTAATTAAGTGAGGTTCTCTGTTATATGTACCATATAAATAAGATGTAGCAAGCACTGTTCTATTCATTCAAGAGAAATATAAATCCTTACAGCAAAGTAAAACAAGTGAGGAACATGTACCGACTTGTACTTCTGCCATTTATGGAGCAATTTCCTTGTATGTCAACACCTCCGTTCACAGCCCTGCAATTTTTAAAGAGTGCTGGCCAATGTGATGAAAACATTAGCACAATACAACCAAACTCTTCCCTGTATGCTAGTTATCAAGGAAAAGAAGTAATCAAAAGACAAAATTCCTTTAAAGAATATACTTAATGTGCTTCAATGTAGGTGGTTTAATCTATATATAAAAACTTTGTTAGGAGCGGTGCCTACATGGCTCAGTTGATTGGGCAACCAACTCTTTTCTTTCTTTCTTTTTTTTTTTTTTTAAGATTTTATTTATTTATTTGACAGACAGAAATCACAGGTAGGCAGAGAGGCAGGCAGAGAGAGAGAGGGAAGCAGACTCCCTGCTGAGCCGAGAGCTCGAACCCAGGACCCTGAGATCATGACCTGAGCCCAAGGCAGAGGCTTAACCCACTGAGCCACCCAGGCGCCCCCCCAACTCCTGATTTCAGCTCATGATCTCAGGGTGGTGGGACTGAGCCCTGAATCAGGCTCTGTGATCAGCAGGGAGTCTTCTTGGCTCTTTGTCTCATTCTCTCTCTGTCTCTAAAATAAATAAATCTTTAACCAAAAACAAAAAAAATCTTTGTTGGGCACCTGGCTGGCCTAATCACAAGGCAGGTGACTTGATCTCAGGGTTGTGAGTTCAAACCCCACACTGGGTGTGGAGTCTACTTTAAAAAAAAAATTACTTAAAAACAACTTAGTTAATGCAGTATGACAGTATCACTTTCATATGCAATCCTTTTCTTTGTTTTATATTAATAAAGTTTAACTTCTTCTCTAATAGGTTTCTTTAATTATGTATTGTTAAATGCCAGGAATGCTATATTCCCAAATTATTTTTAATACTTCAAAATAACCATGGTCAGAAACTACCAATAAACGTATTAACAAGATCTTCAAGAAAAACAAAGACACCTATCTCTAGTATACTTACTTGATTGTAAGTCATGATAATCACAGCACGCAAAATAACATATTCCTCTAGTCAGTCCAGTGAAGAAACTATGTAATGAATACACAGATAAGAGGAATAAGAAAAGATATATTCACTGGATTCCTTAAGCAAGTAGAGGGACACCTGGGTGGCTCAGTTGCTTAAGCATCTGCCTTCGGCTCAGGTCATGAACGGAGGGTCTTGGCATCTAGTCTCGCATCAGGCTCCTTGCTCCGAGGGTGGCCTGCTTCTCCTTCTCCCTCTGCCTGCCAGTTGCCCTGTGTGTGCTCTCTCCGACAAACAAATAAATGAAATCTTTTTTTTTTTTAAAAAGCATGTAGATTTTGGAAAGACTTTATTTGCCGTCCTTGTTCTCTGCCAAGGTCCGTCTGTTTACACCAGTTGTTTGGAAAACACCCAATAGGAGATTTTCAAAGAGTAAATGGCAGGTCAGGTTCAGAACACGTGACTTCCTCACTAATTATATTTAAAGAGCATACAGTAGAAGTTAAGATTCCCCACAAGACACTGAAGAAAGCCTGAGTTCATAATCCTCAAAGAAAAAACATCGAAAGGTAATATTAATTTGAAATTTTCTGAATTACATATTAGAACCAAATATAAATTAGAGTTCTAAAATTGAAGTGCTTTAAGTTAAAAAAAAAAAAAAGAACATTTAACCATGACCAACATGCACTAACCGTATTATCTCATATGTGGTAACCTATTAGATTGAATGTAAGATAAAAGAAAACTAGGGGTGCCTGGGTGGCTCAGTTGTTAAGTGGCTGCCTTCAGCTCTGGTCATGATTCTGAGGTCCTGGGACTGAGCCCCGTATGGGCCTCTCTGCTCAGTGGGAAGCCTGCTTCTCCCTTTCCTACTCCCCCTGCTTGTGTTCCGTTCCCTCTCTTGTTGTGTCTGTCAAATAAATAAATAAAATCTTAAAAAAAAAAAAATTAGCCTTACTTTAAAAATGGTTTACTATTGAACTTTTGGTCTTTGTCTATTCTATGCTTTCACATTCCAGATCTACTAACAAATTCTGGACTAAGAGTCAGACTCAAGTTCTAGTTCTGGTCATTTTTAGATATGCATCCACAAGCAACTTATGCCCTTTGTCTGAGCCCATCTGTAAAATGAAGAAACAGATATTGATCCCTCTAAATTTCCCTCTATCTTAAAAACTATAAATTGTTGTTTTGTTTTTTAAAGATTTTATATATTTATTTGAGAGAGAGCACAAGCAGGGGGACCAGCAGAGGGAGAGGCAGAAGCAGGTTCCCCCATTAGCAGGGAGCCCAACACAGAGCTCAATCCCAGGACCCCATGGGGTCCTGGGATTGACCTGAGCCGAAGACAAGACACTTAATGGACTGAGTAACCCAGGCGCCCCAAAAACTATGAAACTGTTACACCAAAGACTGGCATTTCCCCAGGGCTGGAAGGAGGTTTCCTTCAGTTTTCCCCCTTTAAAAAAAAAAGCTGGTTCTTAGATTTGTGTTCAAAATGTCAGTAAATTTCTATAATTGTTCTGAAACAGGAAAATGATGTTCAAGCTATCATTCATCAGCCTGTTCCTCCTGTTTGTCACTAACACTTCGGGGATAACTACAGACCTGATGACCTCAGGGTCTACAACAGACTCAAATCCCAGGAAGAGCCTGAATTCTATGACAACCCCAAGTTCCAAGACAACTCCGAATGCCAACACAAATTTGAGTTTTAAGACAACTTTAAATCTCCATACAACCTCAAAATCCAAGACAACTTCAAACCTCCCGATGATCTCAAATATGAAGATGACCTCAAATGCCAAGACAACTCAGATAACAACAGTGAGCCCAAAGATAGTCATGACCAGAAATGGGAAGACTACGAAAAGTTGTAGCACAACACTGAATCCAATGGTCAACATTCACTTTCTTCTCTATATACTATGCTTGCTGTTCTGTGTGTGCTCAGGCTGAAGTGGACTTGAACGGTCTGCACTCCTAGGTCAGTTCATTACTATCTGCTGAATTACAATAAGCACACTAAGAAAATCAAATTTATTTCAGTTTATTTCTTAGGAAATTGTCACTATTCTAGCTTAATTAAATTAAATTAATTAAATTAAATTAAAAATTTAATTAAATTAATTAATTAAATTAAATTAAAAATTTAATTAAATTAATTAATTAAATTAAAAATTTGTAAATTTTCATTGTGTAAGTTTAATTATTACCTCAATATAATGCTTTCCTTCCTTAACAAGCCAAAACAAGCAAAATACTACACATTTGCCTTTTATATGTTTGCAAAATTGAACAGAAACTCAGATTTTTACATTAAAAGTTTAAGAAATTATGTTGGTGATGTTTAACCAAAGTACACCTGTGTGTGAGAGAGGGGGATAGGAGATGGGGAATGAAGACTGGCCCGTGTTATGTTTGTACTGTTTTATTGTTTATTAAAAGACAAATGCTAATCTTTTTTTTTAAAGATGTGTTTATTTGCTTTTGAAAGAGAGAGCACACAAGTGGGAGGGGCAGAGGGAGACAGAGAATCTCAAGCAGACTCTGTAATGAGCTTGACTCCACAACACTGAGATCGTGACCTGAGCCAAAACCAAGAGTTGGACACTCAACTGACTGCGCCATCCAGTCACCCCAGTAAGTGGACATTTTAAAGGAAACACTACAGTACTGCACAAAACAATACACCTATCTGTGTCACCATACTTCATGAAGATGAGATAGTGATATGCTGTCACAGTAAAAAAAAGGTGCCAATGGGGGGGAGGTTTGAAAAAATTTTTTAAGTTTTTCTTATTTAAGTAATCCCTATACCCAACATGAGGCTTGAGCTCATGACCCCAAGATCAAGAGTCATATGCTCTTCCAACTGAGCCAGACTGCTAACTATTGTAATGCATAATACAGCTGGTCCAATGACAAGATTATCTTGCTCTGACTAAACCTTTATCTGGTGTTTGAAAAGGTCATTTGTAAATTAGATGCCTAGAATTCAAAACTCTTCCCTACAGAAACATATCTCATAACTATTAGAGTTTCATGCTGGTCTACAAAGGTTGATTTAGCCCAAAAACCTTGTACCTAACTTTCACACTGGTAATAACCATGTCATTAACAGAGCAGTTGTTAAGGTTTGAAACCCAGCTGATTCTCAAGAACTGTGCCACCATGAGTTAAATACATAACCCCAGTGCAATTTCCTAACTTCAGTAATAAACTGACTACAAATGAATCACTTTGGATGCCTGCTGAATATGTAAATTAGGCTCTCCACAAGAGATTTTGATTTGGTAGCTCATGGTAGGGCCTAGGGATATGTTTGCTTGTTTTAATTTTCCAGGTCATTCTGACAGCTAGGTCTGGGAACCACCAACAATTTCTCTTAAGTTTCAGTTTATATACATGTCAATCATTGTTATGACAAACACCTTATGGGACACCTAGGTGGCTCAGTCAGTTAAGTGTCTGCCTTCCGCTTGGGTTGTGATCCCAGAGTCCTGGGATCGAGTCTCCCACTGGGCTCCTTGCTCGGCAGGGAGCCTGCTGCTCCCCCTGCTTGTGCTCTCTCTCTCTGACAAATAAAATCCGTAAAAAAAAAAAAACACACATACACAAGACCTCAGAAGGTTACTGTTAGGGTTAGATGAAAAATTCTATCACATGCACAATTTGCCTGATGCACAGAAAGCACTCAGGAAATGTTAGCTCTTACCATTATTATTACTACTAACTACTACCCTAAAAGCAATTGCCAGGTACAACACTATTCCTAAGAGGAAAACTCTTCATTATAACTTTTAGGTTTTGTATTAAAAATAACCTGTGTCCTGGCAACAAGTTATATAATACAGAGGCACATAACAAATACTATAATCTGTCCTCTACCTTCTCCAATCATACTCCTCCCCTGCAATAAGCAATGTGAACAGTTCAATGTGTCTACTTTCACACATTTCTCAATCTACATATGCCTGTGCACACACAGTTATATGACAAGTGTCAGTCCTTCTGGGTCTTTTCAAAGTATAACGGAGGACTTCTGTTACTTTCGCCTGCTCAGCATCCATTTTTCCTCATCCTGGATCTGCTATCCAATTTTCCTTTGGGAAACCCTTCCCCTGGTGCCCTCTCTTTCAGTTCATGCAGTTCAAGTCGGGCTGGCTTCACCATGAAGCTCCACAGATGGGTACATGATTCGGGCCTAGACAACCAAGACATTCCATCCCTCTGCCACAGTGATTGCCTCAGGAACTGGCATGTGACTCACACGAGGCAGTAAAACCAGCACTTCTGCAGCACCTACTGGGAAAGAGGTCATTTTCCCTCAGTTGGTAAGCTGAGAACACAAAACACTGCTGGCCACAGGAAAAGCCTCCTACGAATAATATCAACCCAAAGTAAGTCGAGTCAAGAGACAGAGAAGACAATGTTTTGCAGATGACACTGTTCAAAGCTCTGCACACGGTCATGTAAGAAGCCAGACCATATCTTGATCTTCTCAGGTATATGTACCAAGTGATGTTCTTTTTGGTTTACACAAGTTTGAAATTCATTTCTGTTACTTGTAACAAGCAAAATAAGCTTAATGCATTGCATATTATTCCATAATATAGAGGTATCCTTATATATTCAACAATTCCCCTTCTGAAACATATGTTACATTGTTTTGGGGTTTGTTTTTTTTTTGCCATCATAAATAAGGCTGCAACAATTGTTCTCGTATTTATGGTACTTTAACTACTATAAAGTAGGAGCATAAATATATGGGAGGGAATACCAGGGAAAGATTAGAAACTAAATTAGGTCAAAATTATGGAGCACCCTGCATGCCTGACTGCAGAACCTGGACTTCATATGCGGAATCTATGGTGTTATTTAACACATCGAGAGAGACAAGTTGAGATTTGTACTGGTCTGCCTCCAGATGCAATGTTAAGACGACCTGGAAGAAGTTATCTGGGGATTAGGAAGTGGGAGGATAATGCTGCGTTCATATAGGCAAGAGCTAGTAAAGAGAGTCTCAGAAATGGCAGTGGCAGAAAAATGATTTCAAAAGGTATTTTCAAGGTGCCTCAAAGAAATATTAAACCATTAAGATCCAATTAAAAAAAAAAACAAACGTGAAACAAAAATCACAACAAATACCAAAAGACAGCCCCTGAAAAAGAATAGCACCAGGTGGTGACTGCCAGTTAGGAGCATATACTTGACTTAAGGAGCAGGCCAGAAAGACACCGGCTGACCGGCACTTAGCATGAAAGGTTTTGTCAAACAGGTGTATTTTAGCTGAACACATTCTCTTTTTGGAACCTGAAGTATGCAGTGCTGAGGTAATGAAAGAGTTAGTAGCTGTGGCTAAAACTGAAAGGATACCAAAAGAGAAAAAACAGGAAGTAGAGCTGACTATGAAGCCAAGAGAGAGTCAAAGATTGTGAACTAGTTCCAGAACTGATAGCCACCTAGTTCTGTCTACCCCTAGGCAGTCTCTGCTGTGTAATTCATGTTTTTCCTGAGGCCTATCTTTCTGAGAAAATAAGAATGTCTTCTTTGCAGTAACAAAGGCCTAACTAAAACAGTGTAACTGATTTGTCAGGGTCCCACAGCTAAAACCAAGGCTAGGTGACTGACAACGAGGAGGATAAAAGAAAAAGGTAAGAATTTAAAATGATTAGGGTTTCTAGCATGGGAAAGAATAATGATGTAACTGAGAAAGAAAATATAGCATCAAAAAGCTGATTTGAATACATACTAAATCAAGTTATGCATATTTCAAGTCTAAAATGTCTGTGGACTATCTGTAAGGAGAATGGAACCTATAGGTCAAAAAATATTCACTAATACACAGTAGTCTAAGCCACAGAAACACAGGAATATCAAAAGAGAAGTCAAACCCAAGTGCTCTTTGACAAAGTTGGCCATGTAGAGATAAAGCCTTCACTATATTCTTTTGGACTTGTACCATGGTGGAAGTAGGCCTTTCTCTGCTCTGAGCTACTGTGTGCTCAATAATCTTGGAGCTAAGACTTCAAACTAGGTGAAAATAAAGGCCGAGAGGAGCTCCAGGAAGTCTAAATGAAAAGTTCAAAGTACTGAAAATATGAAATTGCAAGAGTCCTATCCAAAAACAAAAACCAAAAAAGAAAAAAAGAAAACCTCAAAAGTTCTCTGTACAGAACTCTGAAGTCACAAAATACTTCATGTGAGAGGTAAACAGGATAGTTTTTTTATAACTGCTGCCCTCTCACCTTTTTTTTTTTAACAGAAGAAGACACAGATTCAGAAAAAACTCATCTAAGATTATGCAGCTAATAAAGCAACAGAGTTAAGAATTGTTTAGCACTCTTAAGTCATCATGTTCTATAGGTTTCCTGGAAATCTCACTGTTTTAATCCAACAGAGGGTGTCTGGATCAGGCCCATCCTGCTTTCCGTGGCCTTTTCTAGAACCTCCAGTGAAGCAACACAATCTTACAGTTTCCGATCCTGAAGAGAAAACCTACTTTTGAGGATTTCCAGATATCTTTGCTACTTACAAACTAACAAGAATTTAAAGGGAGAGGAAGACACACATCTATCTGCCTCTCTCACCAATATTTCACTTTAATTACTTTGACAAAATAGGGAGGGTCAAAATACACTGGTTGCATTAAAACTTGGGGTTGAAATACAAATATAGTTCATCTCTGTTGCAAAAGAAAATTAAAATTATCTCAGGCAATTTAGAAATGGGTATTGGTATAAAGGTTGGAGAGAAGACTCTCAAGAGAAATGAAGAGATGTTACTCAAGGGTTGTTCAAGAGGAGAGCTCAGGGTAAATGCAAGTTCCTATACTCTTGATTCCGTAACACCCAGTGCTTGGGACTCCTTGGTCTTAACGCTATCTGGATTATTTGACTAAACGAATTTCCCACCTTCCACATTCCTTTCTTCAATCCTACCCCACTGTTTCTCAGCCTCCACTTATCCCCTATACATTGTTAAGTTTTTGCCAACTGTGACCATTCAGTCTATTAACATAATTCTTCAATTTATGTTAACTTCAGGAAACTTGGGAAGATTAATTCCTTCCTCTACTTAATAGCAAAACTAAGATTACGCGTAGTCCTAAAATTCCAAAGCCAATGGTCTCTCTGTTATACCACATTGTCTCCAAAGTTCAAATACCATGAGTTTATGTCATCAACACGAGAAAGTAAAAACCACCAACTTAATATCACAGGTAAGTTCTCAAAAGGAAGGTAGTATGGAGGCAAGAAAGAAAAGACCATGGCAGGGAGAACACGGCAAGCCTCATGCCTATTGTTAAGGAGCTCACAGCATTTCCAGAAAGGCTTTCAAAGGAACTAGCCTGGCCTGAAGACATAATGAAAAAAATGCAATCATTTTTCCAGGCTGTCACCTGTGCCATCCTTATAGAAATTTCCCACAGCTTCTCTGAATTATTTAAGTAACCCCAATCTTGTCATACACAGCATATTACTGAAAGTTCTTAGAAACAGATTCTTAAAAAGAAATGTTTCTGATTGTCATGCTGTAGATATATTTACTGAAAATAAGCTTAAAAACAAAAGATACTTTGCAATTTTTTTATTCTTGGTAATTAATCCATTGTAGGAAGTATTAAAAAAAAAACTGATGTTAAGAAAGAGAAGCCAATAGGAAACAGGTCTCCTGAAAAGCCATTTCTAGTATACCACTATCATTTTGTGATGATGGCTATTTATCCAGCTATATTCTTACAGGTAAACTTGTCTTCTATTCCAGTAAAGTCAAATGGGAAAAACCAAAATTGCTGTCTCTCTACATTTGTTATTATTTTTAAAACTCTGTTAAGAGAAACTGAAACAGTAGTTCTTACCTCCGTGCAACATAATAAAATATAGGATTCCCAGCTTTGGAAGTCCCAGCTTGGTAGAAAATACTTAATGTTTTCAAAGCCTTGAACTCTTCTTTTTCATGTACTTGATGCCTGAAAGAAAAAACCAAAAACAGAGTACTCAAGCTTTATATTGTCCATTAAGTATTTCTACAAACCCGTGATTAGAGCAATGATAAAATATGTAAAATGGCAAAATATTTAAAAAGCAAAATACTTTCTGAAAGGCAATTTTGTAACAAATACCAATAATTTTAAGATGTTACTCTTTGAAACACACTGAGTAGTTCTTAGGACTATCCTAAGAAAAGTACTGGGCAGCAATATTAATCATAGGATTGTTTTTTATCATGGTATTTTTTTTTTCTAGAACCAAGTTTTTAATTTTTTTCAAGAAAAAAAATTTTTTTCCTTTATTGGTTTATGATTTTCAGTGATTAAAAAGACCTTCCTTTGCACATGTTTTCTTCTTCACGAGAGTTTATCCTCATGAATGGTATGAGTACCTTTTTGATGGTCATTCAATTGTACCAATACCATTTATTAAAAGTCCATTCAACAGCTAAATTTACAACCATACGAAACAAGTGTTGGCACAGATGTGGAGGAAAAGGAGCCTTGATGCACTGTTGGTGGGAATGTACACTGGAGCAGCCACTGTGGAAAAGAGTATGTAGGTTCCTCAAAAAGTTAAAGATAGAATTACCAAATGATACAATATTCCACTGCTAGGTATTTACCCAAAGAAAACCAAATCACTAATCTGAAAAGATATATGGGCCCCTATGTTTATTGCAGCATTATTTACAATAGCCAAGACATAGCCAAGTGTTTACTGACAGATGAATGGTTTAAAAAAAAAAAACTTGTGTGTATACATATAGAATGGGATATTAATTGGCCATAAAAAAGAATGAAATCTTGCCATTTGCAATAACATGGATAGAACTAGATAGTACAATTCTGAGTGAAATCAGTAAAGGAAAGACAAATACCATATGATTTCACTCATGTGTGGAATTTAAGAAACAAAACAAATGAACAAAGAAAAAAAAAACAAAACAAATACAGAAAGTAACTGGGTTGCTGGAGGAGAAGTGGGTGGGAGGATGGGGAAAATAGGTCAAGAGGAGTAAGAGTACATTTATCGAGATAAACACTGTGTAACGTACAGATTTATTGAATCACTACACCATACACCTGAAACAAGTACAACAATATATGTTACTTATACTGGAATGAGTGAATGAATGAATAAATAAATGCAAATCCCAAAACTTAAAAAAAAAAAAACATTCCATTCTGGTCTCCCTGATACTGAATACCACTTTTTGTCATATATTAAATTCCCCTGTATATTTGCATGACTTGATTTTTATGTATTCTGCTGAATACTCAGTGTGTGTAATTAGTTTGAAGATTCATGTCATTCACCAAACCTGGGACATTTTCATCTGTTGTCTCTTCAAGTATTACCTCTTCACCATTCTCTCTAAGCTGCACTTCTGAAACACCTATTATGCTTGTTGGACCTTCTCATTCTGTCATCTGCATTTTTTAACTTCTTTCCTATTTTCCACCGTACTAACGATATGTTGGTAACGTGTTCAGAAATCATCTTCCAACTATGTATTTTAAAAATAAAATATTTTAAAAACATAGATCCTTTTACCTACTATTTCTAGGTGTCTTGTGTCTTGAAGGGGGTTGGGGAGAGAGGTTGTATTAACTTAATCCATCATGTTGCTGGTATCAGGTCAGCATTTGTTTAGTATTAATGGAAACAACCTACATATCATTTGATAAGAAAATAGGTACACATGTGTATAGATAAATGATTGTGTGGCCATCTGCCAGATATCAATTAAATTATTTCTAAGAGGTAAAAGTCTCCAAAAAGACTGAGAATTTTTTACTTTCTTCTTCAGATTTCTAAGTTTTGAGTAATTCAACAATTTTTATCTTTATAGCTGAGAAAATTATAAAGCTACCTTCATTTCCTTAAAACAAAAATGGGTCTCAAAGAGCATCAGTGGGAGCTGAGAACAAATATAACACTTAACATTTATTAAACACTGTATAAACACTATATATACCAGACACTGTTCACACATATTAGGTCATCTAGTCTTCAAAAGCATAGAAGGTTGTTTTATAAGGGAAGTTAGGGTCTTAGGTAAGGATCAATAAATAGGTTTTCTTAGAAAAGTGGAAAAATGGCTAGGATGTCCTCAGTAATGTTGAATAAAAAATAGTTTTATATTCTTGTATTATGCAATGTTCAATGAAGTAATATGAAAATTCTGTGTGGAAAATATTTCTTCAATCATTAGGAATAAACATATGTTAAACTGAAATGAATATAACAGAGCTAAAGATAAAAATTAAGCTGCAAAGGATATTATGTAGTCACACATAATTTTTTTTTTTTGAGAGAGAGAGAGAGAGCGCGTACGCACATGAGAGCATGAGTGGGAGAAGGAGAGAAAATCCTAAGCAGACTCTGTGATGAGTGGAGCCTGATGAGCAGCCCTGATCTCAGGACCCCGAGATTACAAACTGAGTTGAAACCAAGAGTCGGACACTTAACCAACTGAGCTACCCAGGTGTCTCGTGTATTCACACATTCTTTTAATGGTGTCAAAGAATTGGAGGCATATGCACACAACTATGGCCTATATGTAATATGACCAGTGACAGGCACTTACAATGCAAGGCTTATTATATGGAAATCTGTGGTACAAATTAATTTCTGAATGTCACATTCTGCTTTTTTACTTGTTTCTCGCACATATTACAAACAGAACACTTCACACACAGTCACTAATGAAGTACTTACTAAGTGACTAAGTGTGAAGTACTATGAAAGGTACTTTAAAGACTAAAGGATTCAGCATGCTGCAATTGCTATAACATCAAAAAAGTGAATATCTAACAATGAGGATCTTTTACCTCACAAACGAAATCCTCCTAAATGAGATTCAAAATTTTATATTTTATAGCCATACTGAAAAATACTGAATTTTCTGAGTCTCAATCTGAATGAAGTTAATAGCATTAACTTTTGGAAGGGTTCTGAAAAACACTACAGTGTGGCAGAAAGAGTTCAGAACTTAAAACCACAGATCTCCGAATTAGGTGCGGAATCTTGAGCAAATCACTCACTTTGAGCTACGGGACTGCCTTTAACCATAATATGATTATCTACCCTCCCTTCTAAGTATTAAATGCAAAACCCTCAAAGCAAAATGACAACGTACATTGCTTTTATAAGAAAATCAAATATAAAACAAAGCACATGTCAACAATAAATAACATAAGAAAAAGTGGGATCCCAAAATACACCCATGTGGTCATTAGGCAGATCTTTCCTGATAATCCTCTATCAGAAATACAAGTATATCTAATAAGCAGCCTGGTGGTCAGCATTGCACCTCAACAAAAAGCGAGCAATCATTATTTCAACGTGGTACCTTACCTAGTCATAAATTCCTCAAACTTGGAACTGGTAAGGTTAAGGCTGGACCAGTGTGTATCTGCCACAGGTTTGTGCTCTGGAGGACCCAGGTATGCAAGAAGTGTTGCCATCTTATCGAAAGGTCGTCTTCCAACAGCTTTGTGATCCCTAGATAGAGCAAACTACTTAGAAAACAGGAGCAGTTCACATTCAGCAGTACACATTGCTTTAGATTATCAGATTGCTTTTCTTCTTTCTGTCAGCTGGTGGTTCTGGCTGACTTGTAAATAGCGCCAAAAAGACCTCACAAGGTCTTGTAAGATGGAGACATCTCAGAAATATGACCATTCCCCAAACTATAAAACTTACATAAAAAATTCTTTTCTAGTATTCTTAATCCACTACCACTAAACAGGCAATCAGTAGTTAAAATAATGTTGTGATCCACTTTTTCACAAGACAAAAGAATCCTTCTTGAGAAACTAGGCTTTACTAATTGGATATATTTGTCCCTCATATCAGATCTCTGCTTAATCAGGGTAAATATGGATTTTCAAAAACAATTCAGCATTTAAAACTATACAATAACAACAAAATACGGTTTCACAAAAAGCATCAAACTCCATAAACAATGAATCTTGGAACACTGCATCAAAAATTAATGTAATTTATGGTGACTAACATAACACAACTTAAAAAAATCAAACTGGCAAAAATTAGGTTTACTAATGCTAACTTTGGTGAGAATGTGTACATAGAGGTTCTCTCACACAGAACTGATTAAAATGTAAATCAGCATATACACCATGAAAAGTAATGTGGCAGTTATCTAGTAAAGTTGGGGCTGTGTGCAGCCCAGAACCCAGCAATTACACATTCAGGTATACACAAGGAAATAAACATGGAGAATATTTATTACACTACTATTTAAAAGAGAGAAAAGCAAAAAACAAACCTAAATATCAACTAGGGAATGTGAAAATAAGTATACAGTGATCCAGTAAAACACTAACCTAAGTTAAATAATCTCAGAATATTGTGTGAAGAGACTATATTTAGTATATAATTTCTGCAAAATTTTCAAACACACAAAACTATGTCATACATACATGTAATTTCCTTACTTTGTCAGTTACCTAGAGGGAAGTTGTATCTTTTCCCCCAAGAAATAAAATGTTATAAAAATTTGAAGTAAAACAGCAAACTAATGTCAAAGTCAGACGGTAGACGTGGGTCTCTATTATATTATAGCCTACACTCTTCTGTATGTTTAGAATGTGTATTTTTTTAAGACAACTGAATTAAAAAAAAAACAAACTGTAGCATCAAACTACACAATTATGTATGTGAATTATGTAAGAGAAATGAATGTTTGCATTTAAAGGCAGCACAGTTCATTTTAGTGGGACACAGATAAAGCATGTTCAGTCTTCCTCTGTTGGGGCACATATCAGTCATGCCCATATCACTTTAATCCATTAACAATGCATGAAGGATTAAAATGTTCTCTTTTTTAAGCCACCATTTCCTAATTAGTCAGCTTCAGCTTCATGGTCTTCTACTGCTCCCATGAATGAGTAAACCATTTTTATTAGCATTTAAGATTTTCTGGACTCATATTACATTTGTAAGAGAACTCCTCACGCAAAGGAACGTGGATCCTTTATAAACATACACAACTAGAAAGGATAGCAAGTGATTCAGGCTACAAAAGACTTTAGGAACAGCTAATAAGACAATACCCAAGTTGATACTTTTTAATTACTGAGTGTTTTCTGCATAAAGCCTTATTTGCATATACTTGAGAGTTATCACAAATAGAACACTGGCAATGTTTTAATTATTATATTCCCAAGGATGAGCTACTTTTTTTTTTTTTTTTTAATTTTTTTTTTTTTTTTTTTTAATTTATTTATTTGACAGATAGAGATCACAAGTAGGCAGAGAGGCAGGCAGAGAGAGAGGAGGAAGCAGGCTCCCAGCTAAGCAGAGAGCCCGACGTGGGGATCGATCCCAGCACCCCGGGATCATGACCTGAGCTGAAGGCAGAGGCTTTAACCCGCTGAGCCACCCAGGCGCCCCAGGATGAGCTACTTTTAAAATTCAGATGCCAATACTCATTTGAGCTTCTAGTAAATTTAAACTTCTCCACATTGTGTGCACGTCTGATGTTTTGCAAACCAGAAAAAAACCCAAAGGGCTAATTTGTGATTTCTCAGCTTAAATTAAAAAAAAAAGAAAAAAGAAAAAAAGTATGTGTCACTGAGGTGGGCTTATAGATCATTTAATATTAAATGAACCCTTTGCCTATTTATTTTTGAAGAGAGTCTAGAGTTCTACATTTCTCTTTTCAAACCAGTTTTTATTGAGCAAATGCGAAATAAAAAGCATTACTCAGGACCAAATTGTTTTTATAAATTAAAACTAAAAGTTTTCAAAATCTCCTGACTGTGGTGAAATCCTACCTGTTGCTAGAAAGATACTGGCCAATTTTCTCTTGATTGTTCCAGAGCAGACGATGTAAAGCAAGCACATTGCCATCACTGATGAAGGAAAGACTATGATTTACTGCATCACTTGTAGGACAATCAGATGCTATATCAAGGAAAAACCTTAAAAAGTATAAAATCATTAGAATTTTTAAAACCAGATACACCCATATCTATGTTTGAATTAAATTCATATGAAGTAATTTTGTAAAATAACTGAGATTACACGTATGGAGAATTAAGACATTATTCACACATGACTGTCATAAAACAAAACAAGACGAGAAAAGGAGAAAGTTGGCTTTCCATTTCTGATATCTGGCTTTGGCTTGAGAGTAGGTTTTAAAGTCAAACCACAACAAAATTTAGATGGATGAGACTTTGGACTGAAGCCAGTACTTTACAGATAAGGAAACAGAGACCAAGACAAGACAAAAGAAAGACCTCCCCAAAGTCATACAGCCTGTTAGGTCAGAGCCAAGAGTATAACTTTTGTTCTCTTCACTTTCTATTGGTAGTCAATCTGCTAGAATATGAATCCTATGCTGACATTTGCTTTTCTCTCCAATATGGCTTACGGTCCAACAATATATCTTTTGAATTCCAGCTACGAAGAAGTTGATAAGAACCATAATGAAAAACTGGAAGACAGAGTTGTACACGTCTAGCTCAGACTATAAGATCAATTAGTTTCACATAACAGAAAAAGAATTCTGGACCTTAACTTATATTTACAAAGTACTTTCTCATACGCTATCTCACTTGATACTTTAAAGTCCACACTCAGGTAGGCAAAAGGTATTGTCCCTATTTACAGGTAAACCAACAACTCAAACTCAACATAAAAAAAAACTGTCATTATATGCTATTATGCATTATGTATACCATTTTGGTTTTAGTTTGTACTAGAAGGAAACTTTTTCTTCTTCCTCTCCTCCATATTGTAGCAACCTCAAATCCTTTAACAGATGTGTCAAAACTCCCTGCTGGTTTTCAAATATGGAAATCACTATTAAATTATAAAGAATATGGATTTATTTAGCCACTGTCCCTTATATAACATAAGATTAACTCTGCTCTTGACCTAGAGAGGGAAGAAGCAAAAACCTACACAGAAGTTTCATGTAGACCTACTACAGGGTGGGCAACAGACGTAAAAGAAACTGACAGTACTGGAGTCAAACAGAGCAATCCTACCTCCGTGCTGCATCAAAGTTGCTTTTCACAAAATCATTAAAAGGCCGCATATGTTCTTCTTTTGTGAACAGAACATGATTGGCAATACTCTGAAGTATCTAAACAATGGAACAGGGTTATAAATCAGATCATTCATTGTATGAAGTGTACACATTCATATATTCTTTAAAAAGTACTAATTGATATAATTTCTAGTGGTGATTAAATTATTACTCATTCTATAAATACTAGGTGTTGTTACTGTTCTTTCCCAAATATAATTACTACACATATACATATGTAAATATATATGTAAATATATGCAAACCTATGTAAACATATATTATACATATTAAATTTTTAAATGTCTTTCTTAATAAAAAAAATCATACAGCCTCCATTTCAGAATTTCCAGAATGAATACAGAGAAAACTATCTTCAGAAGGCATTTGCTAAGATTATTTTCCCATGATAATAAGGTCCATCAGGTATCAGTCTAGTGAATTCCTTTGTAATTTAACAAATAAAAATAAAACAAAAGCATATAGTGAGAACCACAGGGCATTTAAAAAATCAATTCAAGTGTAAGTACAATAAATATGAAAAACAAAATCTAGTTGGAGGAGGAATTTTAAATAGATTATCAAAATAATTCTTCACCTTTGACATTAACTTCAAGCCCCTTTCGATTCTAGGTGGTGGCTTTTTATCTAAAATCCCTGCTTCATATGGTGAGACAATGGCAGGATTGATAAATCTGAGGAACATGGCACTTCCCACTGCACCGATGCTGTTCTGAGGGAAACGCTGGCTAACCACCTAAAAACAAGGAGTTGAAAATTGACTATATGGTTTGAATTTAAAAAGGAAATGGGAAGAAAAAGCTCAAGGGTCAAACTTTCGCACAAAAACTCTGAATAGATCAACTCTTGTAAACGACACATTTCTATTTTTTCTTAACTCCCAAAACATCAGTAAATAAAGCTTATCCCCAATTCTTGCCCTCCATCCTTTTAAAGGACAACAAAGACATCTCAGGAGAAAGAAGAACCTCATGAATGAGTTGTATAGGAGAGACCTGAAAAAATATCTTACATTTGTCATCATTGTTTATACTACAAGTTTGATAAGTAACAAAAGCAGACCAAATTTTCACACAACAATTATCATATTTTACGAAGATTAACAGACATGAGGGTGAGGTCAACTCTTACAAGACGAGGCTAAGTTTGCAACAGCATACCCCGAAACATCCAATATCTAACAGTAAATACTTACATTTTGTTGTATACCTGGTACAACTGAGTATCTTGAACAAAATGCTTGCCACACACTAAAGTTAGTTTTTTAGATTCCTATCAAGAGAAAAAACTTACTTACAAGTAACATTACTGCCAGTTTCTTTTCTTCCTCAGAATTTGTTATAAGGACCTATTATTTAAGTCATGGAGGAACAGGAATTCTTGGGGACCTAAAAGAAAAAAGGATCCCACCAGCAGAAAAAAGGACCCTTTTGTGTATCTCAGGGTATAATTCTGTCAAATAAAAAAAAGTTAAGGAAACAAGGAGCAGTTGCCCACACTGAAAAACATGAGTCGAATATTTAAAACGATTTTTTTTCTCTTTCTTTTTATAAAACACTCTACCTTGAAGGTAAAGTAATAGGCACATTAGACTTGGGAAAGTGTTAGGCCACCAGCTCAGGATCCATCTCAAAAGTGACTCCTGTTTGAAGTTAACATATGAAAATCAGATTATTCTAAAACTCACATTTTTTTTCAAGAATGTATATTTATTTTTCAAGAACACTTCTGTAACATATTAATCTGCAAAAGCTCTTGCTTAGTGTAGCTAACTGCTGCTCAAACCAGTGGTGGCTATGGCAGCAAAGCCGCAGCACTCCATGCAACAGTCAAAGATTCTAGGGACAAACACACATTTCAGAGAATATTGGGGGGAAATGAGAAAATGGGATTTATGTGCAGAATCTCACATAACTCTATTTTACTTTATGATGCCTTAATAAAGTAATACCTCTTGTCACGAATTCACACGGCTCACTGACTCCAGATTAACTCTGGGAAGAATAAGGATTATTTCATTTCTTTCTATACCCTTTAGTGCTTCATGTGGTGTACATTTTTAATGTCTTCTTTCTTTTCCACTGCCCCAGATCTCTAAATAGTCTTCTACCATATCTGACAGAGAATTCATAAATGTAAGATTTCAGAGAATAATTTTTTAAGCCGAAGAATATCCCTGTAAGAGGTGATAACAGACAGTATTTGTAACTAATATATTTTCACCTTCATTTATACTATGCAGCTCAGGAAGCTTTCGTCTTAAAGTCGTCTGAGTGCTACTGCATGAAGGACAACCTTACACTTAAGAGGAAGCTGGTGCAGATGGCTAAACATAGCAGCCTTACTAGAATAGCTTGAAAACTCAAATAATGTTTGAGAATTATTTTTGGCTGAAATACAGTTTCAGAAATAGAATTAAGAACAAAATTCCAGTGTTTTTACCACTCTCGTACAGTATTTAACCTTTTGGGATGTAGGAACAGAAAAATGAATATATACATTTATGCAGACAAAATTTCTCATACAATTTCAGAATGTTCAGGGACCACCATTGCTACTGAGTGGTTCTTTTAGAACTCCCAAATTTTAATCTTAAAACAGAAGAAACTAATCAATAAGCCTACAGAATTTTAAACTTTAAGGAATGAGTTAGCAAGAAGAGGACTAAAAACTGCTTTATATTTATATATTTCAAATAGGTTGTTTTAAAAGAATAAGCATATATTCAGTTTAATCCACTAAAATTCTGAAACAGCTTTTAAAAAATTAAAAGACATCATTTGGTTTCCAAGAACCATTTATAAAATACTAACCTGCTGTGAAAGTACCTCATAAAAACCAGCACATTTTTGAAAGATGCTACTTATTAGTTTTGTCTAGAACAAAAAAGTTTTAAAGTGTAACTCACATTTATACCTGATTTATACGTAATACTATTCAACCTCAGAATTTAATGAAAATCTGTGATAATTATTTCCCACCGGGAGAATATTGTCAAACTTCTGAAAAGTACTACATCTCTACTATCCTCCACATCTTCAAAATTAATTCTTGTCAAAACTCAAAGGACCCACACCTCAGAAACACACAGAATCAATAAAAATGCTGTATAACAAGTTTCATGAGACAATTTATAAAAATAGTTCTTTTTATATCACCATTAATGAACATCAATTTTACTTCATCGTATACATACTCCAGTTGGGTTTTTTATTTTTAATCTAGAAAAATCTAATTTAGATCCCAAACAAATTCTGCAAAATGGTCAAAGTTGGGCTAGTCTGTATGCTAAAACCAGTTATCAGTCAAATGTCCTTGTTACTCCCCTTAGTAAAATCTGAACAACATGGTACAAATGAATAGTCATAAACTTTACAACAGCAAGAGGATCACTACCCACACATGCTTGATTACCTGAATGAGGTAGACAGTAAGTTCTCAAAGGAGATCTAATTATACATTATATGTTTGAGAATAAATCGAATTATCTATAATATAACTACACAGCTAATAAACCAGGAGCCAGGACCTTCTCTATTTTACATATCCTAATCTATTACACATACACCCCCAAAAGAGCTTGCTTTTTAAAGATCATTAGATTCTTAAGCCAACAACTGCATAAACCAACATTTTAAATTTATGGTGACTATATTGTCTTCATACTTTGTAATACATTCTAAAATACCTCAAATTACCAATTAGTTTCCTTTTGTTTCCATGAGGACCTCATAACACCTGTGCTGAGAAATATATTCCAAAACTCAGCATTACCCAGAAACTTAAAAAAAAAACCTGAAAATAACACTAGTAGAAAATAACATTTCAAAGAACAATTTTAGACAAAATCTTAATTTAAAAAAATGCAGTGTTAGGAGGCTAGAAAACATGCTCTTAGAGAAATACAGAGAGCTGGAATTTTAATTTATGTGATATACTACACAATGCCATTAGTAAAACACTGAACAAGAGTGTTAGAAATAGTAAATTCCAACAGTGATGGTGTATATATGTTAAACCCACATACGCTGAGAATTAGAAGCATTAGAAAGAAATGTTTTTAAGCAAGACAGCCATCTAATCCAATCCATTTGCTCATAGCTGACCAAACTTATTTAACATACTCAAAATTTCAAATGCACATAAAAGCGTAGGTGTCTAAATTTTAATTTAGTTCTGAATTTGAAACAGGAACTTATGTGTCAAGCTTTAGACAAAGAATGAAAGATGAAACCAAATGTATATTTTAAATTTTACCTTTGTATGTAAACTACTTACATGACTCCTAAAGGTTTTTTTTTTTTTTTACATCTTTCTCTAAAATCATTTGGATTATACGAACAAAGATTAATACTCAGCCTGATAAGTCATAGTGATAATGGCAAATTCAAATTTGAATTTGCCATTCATGGGGAAGAAAATAATAATGATTACTGTAACTTTCTTCCCTTAACTAGGGCAGGTTCATAGAAACAGGTAGTATATTCTTATCATGTTAGCAAAATGAGGTGTTTCTCTACAAATAATGGAATCACTGAGTTTTCCTTTATTTCAAAAGTACTATATTCTCAATCCCAAATGTTTAATAATGACTTTCTCTAAGGTAAAGGTTTACCATTAGGATTTTTATAATCTAAGCACAAATACCTAGATTCTGCCTGAGATTGTTTAGATAAAAATATAAGGAGTAAAAAATGAAACCTTTAGGTAAGATTTAGAAAGTGACACGCTCCCTCCATAAACTTTTTTTCGCCCTCCATATAATTCTAACAATGAAGAAAAAACTTTCACCTCTAGGAAAAGAAACCACTCACATTACCTGCAACAAGAAGCAAGAATGAAGAGAATCAGCATTTCCTAAGGCCTTGAAATTAAGTTTCTTTTGCATTCATTTATAATTTTAAACATAACAATAATAAAATTAGACCAGGGATATCCAATGCAACAAATGTCCCCAAAATGCCTTTGGGATAAATCAAACCAAAGGAACACAGAGAATGTTTTGATGTAACTTAATTCCAGGGTTAATTGAAATGAAAGCTATTTTGTGCCAGAATTAGTAGAATGATTTTACAGTGAAGGTCAAATAGGCTGAAGTGAAGATGTTCTCAACAAACAGCAAAAGATTTTTGTTTTGCTTTGAAAGAAACAGCTAATAAAAAGTTCTCCAAACTTACTGATTTTTTGTTTTCCTTTTTTTCTTTTACTGTAGCTTTATTCAGTAGGGAGTGGCAAGTTGCCTACAGAACAGAGATGAGCACAAACAAGTCACAGCACCAACTACATACAGCAACAAAAACAATGTTGGCTTGTACATAAAATTACATGATCAAATGTAACACAAATGGAATCAACAAAAAAATTAGAAATCGATTTGAGGGATGAATTTTATTTCTGAATTTTAATTTTTATTACATTTTTAAGCCAAAGCACTAAATAAACAGCAAGAAATGTTGAGACAATCATATCTACTATTTCTGGCTATAAATCACAGAAAAGTTCTCCCCAAGTAAATTTGAGGATATTTAAGATCTACATTTAATTCCTAGCTTTTGATAAATTTCATATAAGATGTTCATTACAAGTAGATCACACACTCAAAACACTTCTATGTGTCTACATAATTTTTTCTCCATAAATACTTCTCTGTGTATCCTTCAATTGACTTAAAGTTCTTTTTTCAGTACCTGGCATTTAATTTAGACCTACTGATTTAAAAAATAAACATTAAGTGGCTAAATATAATGGTTAAATTCACTTTAGGGATTATGAATTAAAAATCTCTAAGAAAGAGTCTCTTAAACTTTCACATATTTTTTTCTGTTTGCAGGCTACTTCCTGAAAAAGTTCTAATCAGAGGAGGTTAAAAGTTCTGCAACATTTGGAAGAAGAATGTTACCAGCTCAACTAGAAATAAGCATTAATTAATATTAAAGTGAAGAAACTGCAGAGAAAATAGAGTAAAACTATAAGCCCACTTAAAATTCTTCACATATTTGACTACCAGAATGTATCAAAAAACAGAACGCCAAAAAGGAAAACAAAGCGAAACAAAACAAAAAACCACCACAGCTGAGTTCCTTCTAAGCCAAATAGTTCTTTCATATCATATCATATCATACCATATCTACACACACACACAGTATTTTTAAATCAGGCTCCACACCCAGCGTGGAGCTTAAACATGGGGCTTCAATTCACCATCCTGAGATCAAGACCCAAGCTGAGACCAAGAATCGGATGCGTAACCGAGTGAGCCACCCCTAGGCCAGAGTTCTTTTAACTTTTAAATTAAGACTCCTGGTTAGAGTAGACTAAGCACAATTTTTAGTATCTTTAAAGCCAAGTTAAATCCACCATTCATGGAATTTTATTCTAGGAATTCAGTGCATTCAACACCATAACCTTAAAGTTACTTCGATATTTATTTGTTTGTCCGTCCATCCATCCATCCATCCATCCATCCACCCACCCATGCACCCATCCAAGGAGTTATTGTGCATCCAACATGCTAGATACCATCCTAGGCATCAGAAACAGCAGGAAAACAAGACGACACAGTCCTTTCCTTAAGGGTCTTTGGTTCAAACTTTAGACTATATGCAAAAGTACTGGTAACAAAACAGATCACTAAAATGCAGTTTCATGCAACTTTTTTCAATTATGGTATATAATTATCACCTATAGACTTAAAAAATTAGTATAAACTACTTTGGTTTGGAGAAGCAGATTTACTGAGAAAAGATGGCATTTACTTCGAATCATAATATTTAGCTCTTTCTCAGAATTCTCTCACCATAACTAAGAGGATATCCATTCTGGGAACTGTTTTCTCATCATAGGTATCTCCTGCTTTCAAAAGTTTGCTTTCACAAAAGACCTAACTTAGTACCTATTTCTGCTAACTGAAAGGAACCCAAAGAGGCTTTTGCTTTTACAGGGAAAGTAGCAAAAAGCGACTATTGCAATCAGTGCTCATTTTGCAGCAAGCCATTAGAGAGGCAGCACACACCCCAAGCGGCAAGTGGCTGCCAAGTTCCTTCCCCAGGAGCTATACTCAGCATCTCAGCACCAAGTTGCCACAGCTTTGAACTTGTCTCTGAGTATCGTGCTTTATCTCAATTTATTTTATCTGTTAGCAAGATGTGTCCTAGGGTATCAGGGAAGCCTAGGAGTTTGTAAGGGTGTTACACTTGGCATAAAGCTGAATGCAATTAAGCATTTCAATTGTGGCACATTAAAGACACTGTGTGTACATTGAACTTGCCTGCATCCACCTTTCATACCGCTGACTCAGAGAGAAAGAATCTTGAAAGTTGCTGAGGTTACTAACTGGTTCTGCCAGTAGGAAAGTGGTCTCTTTTAGTTAGCATCCGCAAATGGATGCAATGGAAAGTCTACTGCTTGAGTGGATTGATGGGTGAGCAAAGCATGGTGTTCCATTAAGTTATCTTACACTTCAGGAGAGATTAATTTTTTTTAGTAAGCTGAAACAGAAAGTATTGGACAATGATGATCAAAGTGCTGCAGAAGTATAATTTAAAGGTACACATGGGTGGTTTGATCAGTTTTGAGGTAAGGGTAGCTTCATAGCTCTGAGGTTACTGGAGAGAGTGCTTCAGCTGATACTAAAGCTACTAAAAAAGTCCCAGAACTAGCAAAAACAATCATATAAGCAAGTGTTTAACTTCAATTTATGATTGGAAAAATTGCTGAGCAAGACATTTATTTCAATAGAAAAAAAGCACACTAAGGGACACAAGGCACCAAAGGACAGGTTTGATTCCCACTATTAACACCACTCGTGATGCTATCCTTAGGCCTCTACTAGCGTACCACCAGAAGAACCAAGGGCACTCAAAGGCATTGATAAGACTACTTCTTGTGTTTCATTCACATCCAAGCAGATGGAATATCCAAGTGATTTTTTTCAAAGCACATGAGTACATTAGTCCTTTTGTTGAAAATACCGTAGAGAAAATAACCTTGGTCATAGGTGTCTTTTGATTGTTGAAAACTGTGCTGCTCATCCACCTGGCATTACTGAGTATGGCAATAACATTCCTGTGTGTTCTTCCTGCCAAATACGATGTTCTTGATACAACCATGGGTCCTAGGCCTACTCGCCACAATTAAGGCTTCCTATAAGCAAAACGTGATATATCTCACAGTAAGTGCATTTGACAGAGAAGCCAATTCCAAAGCATGTACACCAGGGATCTGGAAAGACTACAATATAAAACTGGCAAGCACCAACTTTGGAGGTGCTCTTGATAAGTGAACAAGTTCTGGATGTGAAATGGTGCTGAGAGGATGGTCTCCTGAAGCAGGAAACAATTTTAAATGCTTCAAACAAACAACAATAAATACAGCAATACTGACTTCAGCTAAGGAGGCTTGGTTTGTGGAAACCGATGAAGACCCCAGGCACCCCATGATCAAGAACTGACAGATGAAGAGCTGATGCCATTGCAAGAGCAAAGAACACCAATCCACACTCAACACCACAGTGAACGGCCTAGAAGTTTATCCAGGAACCAAATGTGAAGCATGTGAGATTTTTGTGACGATGGACAGTGCTGCCATGACTGCAGGAAAGTATGGCTTTAATTTTGAAAGGGCACATAGGATTAGGGGCAGGTTTACAGAATGTCTTGAATGCCTACAAATAACTGTAGCATAGAAAAATCTGAGAGGCTAAGCAGTTGAGCATACTGTCATATTTCAAGCTTTCCACACCAGCCACAGCAGCCACAGCAGACGATGAACCTCAGCCTTTGACATCGAGGCAGGCAGACATAGAAGAAGGTACAAACGTTAGTGACCTGCTTGCACTGATGGATTTAGACAATGATGAGATGTTAATAGATGACACTCTTCCTCTCCCTCCTATACTCTATACTCCTCTACTTCTCACCACCCCAACCTCCAACACCCCAGCCTAAAACACCATCACCACCTGTCAGCCCTCTCGTGTGCTTAGTCATCCCAATTCTGGTAAAGTGAAACTACACAGTACATAAATTATTTATACCCTATACAGACTGTGTATTTACCATATTATTCCTGTTTTTACTATATGTTAATATTATTTTAGGTAATTTGTGTTATTTGGCATGATTTGGTTGGTCGTTTTGGAGGTCTGGGAATACTAAAAAATGTCCCATATAAATTAATGGTAAATGCTTCTTCCCTTTATGCCACTTTGGCTTATAAAAGATTTCACAGGAATGCTACTTTGGGATAGCAGGGAAAACCTGTCTTCAAAAACTACAAGGAGGAAAAATAGAAATAAGTACATGAGAAAATGTCCCAATTATAAATTTAACACATGTTCACAGTTGGCTATCCCTACATAATCTTAAGCCAGTCCACTAAGGGGATACACAAAGTAAGAGACCTGGTTAAAGCATGATTCAAAAAGGCTTAAGAGTCAAAAATATAAGCTCAAGAAAAGGGAACTAACACTCAGAGAAGTTTATTACCTAGCAATATCCTCACTTAGCTTTCAAAATTTTCCAAGTAAGTCCCAAAGCAGGAGCCATATTTACTCGAGGAAATAATCAATTACAATCCCTCCCAGCAGAACACAAAAGTACAAAGGTACCATTATGTTATTGTCAAAGTCAA